>NC_064921.1:503590923-504820923 GCF_023897955.1 Schistocerca gregaria
CAATATTATGGAAATGGAAGAGGATGTAGATGAAGACGAAATGGGAGATACGATACTGCGTGAAGAGTTTGACAGAGCACTGAAAGACCTGAGTCGAAACAAGGCCCCCGGAGTAGACAACATTCCATTAGAACTACTGACGGCCTTGGGAGAGCCAGTCATGACAAAACTCTACCAGCTGGTGAGCAAGATGTATGAGACAGGCGAAATACCCTCAGACTTCAAGAAGAATATAATAATTCCAATCCCAAAGAAAGCAGGTGCTGACAGATGTGAAAATTACCGAACTATCAGTTTAATAAGCCACGGCTGCAAAATACTAACGCGAATTCTTTACAGACGAATGGAAAAACTGGTAGATGCAGACCTCGGGGAGGATCAGTTTGGATTCCGTCGAAATGTTGGAACACGTGAGGCAATACTGACCTTACGACTTATCTTAGAAGAAAGATTAAGAAAAGGCAAACCTACGTTTCTAGCATTTGTAGACTTAGAGAAAGCTTTTGACAATGTTGACTGGAATACTCTTTTTCAAATTCTAAAGGTGGCAGGGGTAAAATACAGGGAACGAAAGGCTATTTATAATTTGTACAGAAACCAGATGGCAGTAATAAGAGTCGAGGGGCATGAAAGAGAAGCAGTGGTTGGGAAAGGAGTGAGACAGGGTTGTAGCCTCTCCCCGATGTTATTCAATCTGTATATTGAGCAAGCAGTAAAGGAAACAAAAGAAAAATTTGGAGTAGGTATTAAAATTCATGGAGACGAAGTAAAAACTTTGAGGTTCGCCGATGACATTGTAATTCTGTCAGAGACGGCAGAGGACTTGGAAGAGCAGTTGAACGGACTGGACAGTGTCTTGAAAGCAGGCTATAAGATGAACATTAACAAAAGCAAAACGAGGATAATGGAATGTAGTCAAATTAAATCGGGTGATGCTGAGGGAATTAGATTAGGAAATGAGACACTTAAAGTAGTAAAGGAGTTTTGCTATTTAGGAAGTAAAATAACTGATGATGGTCGAAGTAGAGAGGATATAAAATGTAGACTGGCAATGGCAAGGAAAGCGTTTCTGAAGAAGAGAAATTTGTTAACTTCGAATATAGATTTATGTATCAGGAAGTCGTTTCTGAAAGTATTTGTTTGGAGTGTATCCATGTATGGAAGTGAAACATGGACGATAACTAGTTTGGACAAGAAGAGAATAGAAGCTTTCGAAATGTGGTGCTACAGAAGAATACTGAAGATAAGGTGGATAGATCACGTAACTAATGAGGAGGTATTGAATAGGATTGGGGAGAAGAGAAGTTTGTGGCACAACTTGACTAGAAGAAGGGATCGGTTGGTAGGACATGTTTTGAGGCATCAAGGGATCACAAATTTAGCATTGGAGGGCAGCGTGGAGGGTAAAAATCGTAGAGGGAGACCGATAGATGAGTACACTAAGCAGATTCAGAAGGATGTAGGTTGCAGTAGGTACTGGGAGATGAAGCAGCTTGCACAGGATAGAGTAGCATGGAGAGCTGCATCAAACCAGTCTCAGGACTGAAGACAACAACAACAACAACAACAACAACAACAATAACAATGAGGAAGGCTCAAGGTTGGACATCCAGATATTTTGGAATTAATTTACCCACTTATTTTAAGTGACTATTTCCAATAAAGGTTTTGTTTGCATTAACAATGAACAGTGCTTAAGGTCGGACATTCAAATACTTTAGAACTGATTTACAATCAGAATGTTTTTCACATGGTCAGTTGTATCTTACCCCTTCACAAACTGGTGGTTCAGAAAACCAGTTCATACTCTCACCGCACAGTATCCAAAAAGATGTCATAATTTCTGACGATTTGTAATTGTATTGAGTACAAAAAATTTAAAAAAATTCAAACAATAAAAGCAAAAAACAAAAATGAGTGAGTGTTCTTCATTCATAATTTATTTGGTTTATTACAACTTCAAATCTTGTTCCTTCAGAGGGGGCAATGGGGAGACAGAATTTGCATCCAGACACCATTTGTAGAGATACCCCAGATTAGGATATACATATCCAATTCACATGCATATTTAGCATTTGTGAAACATTGCTGTGTTGGCTAGTAGTCATGTAAGTTCAACATTGGTACTATATACATTATCACTCCAGCCATAAGTGAAAGATACTTTATTTCCTTATTGGCGAGAATATTCCTTAGACACACTTTGAAACTCATAGCATTTGTTTACAACAATATGCTACTAAAATGGTGTTTTGCCACCTATAGGAACTGCAGTACACCCACTCAGCATTTCAATAAAACAAAATCTATGGCATCTACATCCATACTCCCCAAGCCACGTGACAGTGTGTGGCGGAGGGTACCTTCAGTACCTCTATCTGTTCTCCCTTCTATTCCAGTCTTGTATTGTTCGTGGAAAGAAGAATTGTCGGTATGCTTCTGTGTGGGCTCTAATCTCTCTGATTTTATCCTCATGGTCTCTTCGTGAGATATACGTAGGAGGGAGCAATATACTGCTTGACTCTTCGGTGAAGGTATGTTCTCGAAACTTTAACAAAAGCCCGTACCGAGCTACTGAGCGTCTCTCCTGCAGAGTCTTCCACTGGAGTTTATCTATCATCTCCGTAATGCTTTCGCGATTACTAAATGATCCTGTAACGAAGCACACTGCTCTCCGTTGGATCCTCTCTATCTCTTCTATCAACCCTATCTGGTATGGAACCCACACTAATGAGCAGTATTCAAGCAGTGGGCGAACAAGCGTACTGTAACCTACTTCCTTTGTTTTCGGATTGTATTTCCTTAGGATTCTTCCAATGAATCTCAGCCTGATATGTTCTTTACCAATGATCAACTTTATATGATCATTCCATTTTAAATCACTCCTAATACGTACTCCCAGATAATTTATGGAATTAATTGCTTCCAGTTGCTGATCTGCTATTTTGTAGCTAAATGATAAGGGATCTATCTTTCTATGTATTCGCAACACATTACACTTGTCTGCATTGAGATTCAATTGCCATTCCCTTCACCATGCGTCAATTCGCTGCAGATCCTCCTGCATTTGAGTACAATTTTCCATTGTTACAACCTCTCGATACACCACAGCATCATCTTCAAAAAGCCTCAGTGAACTTCCGATGTCATCCACAAGGTCATTTATGTATATTGTGAATAGCAACTGTCCTATGACACTCCCCTGTGGCACACCTGAAATCTCTCTTACTTTGGAAGACTTCTCTCCATTGAGAATGACATGCTGCATTCTGTTATCTAGGAACTCTTCAATCCAATCACACAATTGGTCTGATAGTCCATATGCTCTACATTGTTCATTACACGACAGTGGGGAACTATATCGAACACCTTGCGGAAGTCAAAACACATGGTATCTACCTGGGTACCCGTGTCTATGGCCCTCTGAGTCTCGTGGACGAATAGCACGAGCTGGCTTTCACATGACCGTCTTTTTCGAAACCCATGTTGATTCCTACAGAGTAGATTTCTAGTCTCCAGAAAAGTCACTATACTCAAACATAATACGTGTTACAAAATTCTACAACTGGTCGTCGTTAGAGATATAGGTCTATAGTTATGCACGTCTGTTCAACATCCCTTCTTGAAAATGAGGATGACCTGTGCCCTTTTCCAATCCTTTGGAACACAATGCTTTTCTAGAGACCTACGGTACACCGCTGCAAGAAGGGGGGCAAGTTCCCTCGCGTACTCTGTTTAAAATCGAACTGGTATTCCATCAGGTCTAGCGGCCTTTCCTCTTTTGAGTGATTTAAATTGTTTCTCTATCCCTCTGTCGTCTATTTCAATATCTACCATTTTGTCATTTGTGCGACAATCTAGAGAAGGAACTACAGTGTAACCTTCCTCTGTGAAACAGCTTTGGAAAAAGACATTTAGTATTTCGGCCTTTAGTCTGTCACCCTCTGTTTCAGTACCATTTTGGTCACAGAGTGTCGGGACATTTTGTTTTGATCCACCTACCGCTTTGACATAAGACCAAAATTTCTTAGGATTTTCTGCCAACTCAGTACATAGAACTTTACTTTCGAATTCATTGAACGCCTCTTGCATACTCCTCACACTACACTTCGCTTCGCGTAACTTTTGTTTGTCTGCAAGACTTTGGCTATGTTTATGTTTGCTGTGAAGTTCCCTTTGCTTCCACAGCAGTTTTCTAACTTGGTTGTTGTACCACGGTGGCTCTTTTCCATCTCTTACGATCTTGCTTGGTACATACTTGTCTAACGCATAGTGTACGATGCTTTTGAAGTTTGCCCACTGATCCTCAAATACTATCAGTACTTGAGACAAAACATTTGTGTTGAGTCGTTAGGTACTCTGTAATCTGCTTTTTGTCACTTTTGCTAAACAGAAAAATCTTCCTACCTTTTTTAATATTTCTATTTACGGCTGAAATCATCGTTGCAGTAACCGCTTTATGATCGCTGATTCCCTGTTCTGCGTTAACTGTTTCAAATAGTTCGGGTCTGTTTGTCGCCAGAAGGTCTAATATGTTATCGCCACGAGTCAGTTCTCTGTTTAACTGCTCAAGGTAATTTTCAGATAAAGCACTTAAAAAAATTTCACTGGATTCTTTGTCCCCGCCACCCGTTATGAACGTTTGAGTCTCCCAGTCTATATCCGGCAAATTAAAATCTCCTCCACCCAGAACTATAATATGGTGGGGAAATCTACTTGAAATATTTTCCAAATTATCCTTCAGGTGCTCAGCCACAACAGCTGCTGAGCCAGGGGGCCTATAGAGACATCCAATCACCATGCCTGAGCCTGCTTTAACCGTGACCTTCACCCAAATTATTTCACAATTAGTTCACATGCATTCAATAGTAGTTCGCCTTTATAGGCACTTGTCATGCTATCGTGGTTTCCTCACGCAAGTATCGGCTTTTTCTATAGTGAATTACATGAAAGTTGCTTTTTTTACAGGTTCACTACACCCTTAGTGAAGTGATGCAACGTTAGTGAAGTATCATTGATTCCTATGTTTATTTACAACAACATACCCTTTATGGAGCAGCACCAGCCCCTCTAACAAAGTGCTCCAGTCACCACTTCCGAGTCACAAGCCACACAAGTACTGTCAAACAGGTTGCTTTTGGACCCTTTTTTTCCCACTGTAATTGCAAAGGTTTTGTTAGATTGCATTGTTCATTACTGGGGTGGTGGAGCATATGTATAACAAATAAAATATCCTAGAAATAGAGAGCCTGTGTGTATCTGAGACAGACAAAAAGTGTCCAAAATCACTCCACGAATTAGGGTGATTCCAGACACATATGTTTTTTAAAGTTCTTTCTGAAGCAAAGTATATGGGAGAATTTGAACAAAAACTGAATATTTTTTATTTATTTATTTATTTTTAAATCTGCATACTTCCTGTTTGATTTTAGAGACTTTTAACACATTTAAGGTTGTCCATCATTGTGATTAAGTAATAAGGATTGAGGTAAAGATCAGTTATTATTTTGTAATTAATTAAATTACATCTCTTTAAAGTTCTAAACTGAAATATTAGAAACAGAAACAAAACAAATAACTTCTACTAAAGAGCCAAAATCAGTTTTCTTACTCATAAGCAACATTAAGTTGCAAACGCTTCAAACATTGTCTGTTAAGATACAATGGCCTACAAGTCTAAAGTTCATTTTCTCTAGGAACAAACAACCCTCTGCTCTCAACTGGTGTTGGAAGTACTCATGAAAATTGGTATTTTTGTGTTGAATCTTCATCCGGAACATTAGGAAACACACACACATTTCTGCTGTTCTTACGGGGCACAAAAATTTCACACAATCATTGCCTGCACCAACATTTGTGGCCACTCCAGCATATTGCTTGTCTTCTCATTTTCGGATGTGTTTATAGTCCATGGAAAAAAAAGCCTCTTCTTTCTGCAGTAACACTTCATTGAATTATGGGTTGTCTTCAGTTTCATCACTGCTAGAAGCACTGTCACTTGTTCCCACACTGTTTTTTTTATTATTTTTTTTCCTGGAAGTCACAATTCATAAGTGATATCTACATCTACATGGATACTCTGTAAGTCACGCTTAAGTGCCTGGCAGAGGGTTCATTGAACCACCTTCACATAATTCCATTCTAACAACGCACTGAAAAAAATGAACACTTATATCTTTCCACGCGAGCTCTGATTTCCCTTATTTTATTATGAAGATCATTTCTCCCTAAGTAGGTCGGCATCAACAAAGTATTTTCACATGTGGAAGAGAAAGTTGATTATTGAAATTTCATGAGAAGATCCTGCTGCATCAAGAAACACCTTTGTTTTAATGATGTCCACCCCAAATTCTGTATCATGTCCATGACACTCTCTCACCAATTTCTCGATAATACAAAATGTGCTACTCTTCTTAGAACTTCCTAGGCATTTAGTTGAATTTGCAACATTTAGATTTAACAGATTTACTGTGTAACCGAAGTTTAAGGGGATTCCTTTTAACACTCATGTGGATGACCTCACACTTACAAGAACCTCACACTTAAAAGAATGATGTTTTCTAAATCCTTGTTGACTTTGTGTCAATAGACTGTTCGCTTCGAGGTAATTCATAATGTTCGAACAGAATATTTATTCCAAAATCCTGCTGCATATTGATGTTACTAATATGGGCCTGTAATTTAGTGGTATACTCCTATTACTTTTCTTGAATATTGATGTGACCTGTGCAGTTGTCCAGTCTTTGGGTAGGATCTTTTGTCAAGTGAGGGGTGGTATGTGATTTTTAAGTAGGGAGCCATTGCATCAGCATACTCTTGAAAGGAAGGTATACGGTCTGGACTGGAAGACTTGCCTCCATTAAGAGATTTAAGTTGCTTCTCTACTTCAAGGATACGTACTTCTAAGATGCTTGTGTTGGCAACTGTTTTTGATTCAAATCCTGGAATATTTCTTTATTGCTTTTGGTGAAGGAATTTTATAAGGCTGTGTTTAGTAACTTTGCTTTAGGAGCACTGTCACCATTGGTACTGTACAAAAAAGGCATTGACTGTGTCTTGCCACTATCATACTGCACATACAACCAGAATCTTTTTGGATTTCATGCCAGGTTTTGAAACAAGCTTTCATTGTGGAAACTATCATAACGATCTCCCATTGGAGTCCATGCTAAATTATGCAATCCTTCGAAACTGGAAGTCCATGCTTCTGTGTTTTTTTGCCAGCCCACCTTGTTACCAGGCAATTTGCGTGAGACAGTATTCAGTTAATCTACATCTACATGACTACTCTGCAATTCACATTTAAGTGTTTGGCAGAGGGTTCATTCTGAACAGCGCGCTGGAAAAACGAACACCTAAACCTTTCTGTTCGAGCTCTGATTTCTCTTATTTTATTTTGATGATCATTCCTACCTATGTAGGTTGGGCTCAACAAAATATTTTTGCATTTGGAAGAGAAAGTTGGTGACTGAAATTTCGTAAATAGATCTCGCCATGACAAAAAACGTCTTTGCTTTAATGACTTCCAGCCCAACTCGCATATCATATCTGCCACACTCTCTCCCCTATTACGTGATAATACAAAACGAGCTGTCCTTTTTTGCACCCTTTCGATGTCCTCCGTCAATCCCACCTGGTAAGGATCCCACACCGTGCAGCAATATTCTAACAGAGGACGAACAAGTGTAGTGTAAGCTGTCTCTTTAGTGGACTTGTTGCATCTTCTTAGTGTCCCGCCAATGAAACGCAACCTTTGGCTCGCCTTCCCGACAATATTATCTATGTGCTATTTCCAACTGAAGTTGTTCGTAATTTTAACACCCAGGTACTTAGTTGAATTGACAGCCTTGAGAATTGTACTATTTATCGAGTAATCGAACTCCAACGGATTTCGTTTGGAACTCATGTGGATCACCTCACACTTTTCGTTATTTAGCGTCAACTGCCACCTGCCACACCATACAGCAATCTTTTCTAAACTGCTTTGCAACTGATACTGGTCTTCGGATGACCTTACTAGACGGTAAATTACAGCATCATCTGCGAACAACCTAAGAGGACTGCTCAGATTGTCACCCAGTCATTTATATAGATCAGGAACAGCAGAGGTCCCAGGATGCTTCCCTGGGGAGCACCTGTATCACTTCAGTTTTACTCGATGTTTTGCCGTCTATTACTACGAACTGCGACCTTCCTGACACGAAATCACGAATCCAGTCGTACAACTGAGACGATACCCCATAGGCCCGCAGCTTGATTAGAAGTTGCTTGTGAGGAACGGTGTCAAAAGCTTTCCGGAAATCTAGAAATACGGAATCAACTTGAGATCCCCTGTCGATAGCGACTATTACTTTGTGCGAATAAAGAGCTAGCTGCGTTGCACAAGAACGATGTTTTCTGGAACCATGATGATTACGTATCAATAGATCCTCCCCTTCGAGGTGATTCATAATGTTTGAATACAGTATATGCTCCAAAACCCTACTGCAAATCGACGTCAATGATATAGGTCTGTAGTTCGTTGGATGACTCCTATTACCCTTCTTAAACACTGGTGTGACCTGCGCATTTTTCCAATCTGTAGGTACAGATCTATCGGTGAGCGAGCAGTTGTATATGATTGCTAAGTAGGGAGCTATTGTATGAGCGTAATCTGAAAGGAACCTAATCGGTATACAATCTGGACCTGAACACTTGCCCATATCAAGCGATTTGAGTTGCTTCACAACCCCTAAGGTATCTACTTCTAAGAAACTCATGCTAGCAGCTGTTCATGTTTCAAATTCTGGAATATTCCATTCGTCTTCCCTGGTGAAGGAATTTCGGAAAACTGCATTCAATAATTCCACTTTAGCGGCACAGTCGTCGGTAACAGTACCATTGGCACTGCGCAGCGAAGGTATTGACTCCGTCTTGCCGCTTGTGTACTTTACATACGACCAGAATTTCTTCTGATTTCCTACCAAATTTCGAGACAATGTTTAGTTGTGGAACCTACTAAAGGCATCTCGCATTGAAGTCCTTGCCAAATCTCGCGCGTCTGTAAATTTTAGCCAATCTTCAGGATTTCACGTTCTTCTGAACTTCGCATGCTTTTTCCATTGCCTCTGCAACAGCGTTCGGACATGTTTTGTGTACCATGGGGGATCAGTTCCATCTCTTACCAATTTATGAGGTGTGAATCTCTCAATTGCTGTTGCTACTATATCATTGAATTTGAGCCACATCTCGTCTACATTTGCATAGTCAGTTCGGAAGGGATGGAGATTGTCTCTTAGGAAGGCTTCTAGTGACACTTTATCCAATTTTGTAAATAAAATTATTTTGTGTTTGTTTCTGGTGGATTTGGAAGAAATGGTATTGAGCCTAGCTACAACAACCTTGTGATCACTAATCCCTGTATCAGTCATGATGCGCTGGACTGTTTGTGGCTAAGAGGTCAAGTGTGTTTTCGCAACCATTTACAATTCGTGTGGGTTCGTGGACTAACTGCTCGAAATAATTTTCGGAGAAAGCATTTAGGACAATCTCGGAAGATGTTTTCTGCCTAACACCGGTTTTGAACAAGTATTTTTGCCAACATATCGAGGGAAGGTTGAAGTCCCCACCAACTATAACCATATGAGTGGGGCATTTATTTGTTACGAGACTCAAATTTTCTCTGAACTGTTCAGCGACTATATCAACGGAGTCTGGGGGTCGGTAGAAGGAGCCAATTATTAACTTAGTTCAGCTGTTAAGTATAACCTCCACCCATACCAATTTGCACAGAGTATCTACTTCGACTTCACTACGATAAAAACCACTATTGACAGACACAAACACTCCACCACCAATTCTGCCTAATCTATCTTTCCTGAACACCATTGAGACTTCATAAAAATTTCTGCAGAACTTATTTCAGGCTTTAGCTAGCTTTCTGTACCTATAACAATTTCAGCTTATGTGCTTTCTGTTAGAGCTTGAAGCTCAGGGACTTTCCCAGCACACCTACAACAATTTACAATTACAATTCCGACTGTTCCTTGATCCAAGCACATCCTGTATTTGCCATGCACCCTTTGAGATTGCAGCCCACATTGTACTTTTCCGAGGCCTTCTAACCTAAAATACCACCCAGACCTCGCCACACAGCCTGCGCTACCTGTGTAGCCGCCAGCTGGGTGTATTGAACTCCTGACCTATTCAGCGGAAACCGAAACCCCACCACCCTATGGTGCAAGTCAAGGAATCTGCAGCCAACACGGTCACAAAACCGCCTGAGCCTCTGATTCAGACCCTCCACCTGGCTGTGCACCAAAGGTCCACATTCTGTTCTGTAACGATGCTGCAGATGGTGAGCTCTGCCTTCATCTCATAAGCAAGACCGGCAGCCTTCACGAAATCAGATAGACTCTGGAATCCAGAGAGAATTTCCTCAGATCCAAAGCGACACACGCCGTTAGTGCTGACATGTGCCACCACCTGCAGCTGGGTGCACCCTGTGCTCTTCATGGCATCCGGAAGGACCCTTTCCACATCAGGAATGACTCCACCCGGAATGCACACGGAGTGCGCACAGGATTTCTTCCCCTCCTTAGCCCTAAGGGGCCCCATTATGCGCCTAACATTGGAGCTCACCATGCTGCAGCACTTGGTCTGAAGAAACTTACATCCAGGAACTGGAGGAGATGGATGCTATTAGGTGGAAGGAGAACAAATGTAATATTGTTCAGCTTACGCTCTTTGATAATGCATAAAGGCACATGACTGGATAAGTTGTCCCCAATCCCCACTGTTGGCCCATTTTGCTTCTTGTGATACAGAAAAGTGATTGTAAAGAACCAGTCTTCAAATATTGGTAGATCAAACCATCCACTCTTATTCTTATTGAAATGAGTTCCTTGTGGAACACCTTCTTGCCATGTGTCCCACAAATGCTTAGATTTGTAAAGGACATATGAAGGAAGCAGTTTACCATCTGCACTTGCTGCCATCTTATCGATGAATCCACTAATTTCAGCATGCTTACTCGCTCATTTTGTAATTATTCGCTGCTTGCCCAGATCATATGACATGTTGGTTTCATCATAGTAGATTATCTTGGTAGGTGGGAGATTTTTCAGCATTGGCTTTATATTGGAGAAATACATCACAACTGTCTCTTTGTTCACGTCCACACAAGCTCTTTTAGTATTTGACTTAAGCGAATGGAGAGATCCTCTAAATGCCGCTCCTCTCCTGGTAAATTGTTAGGAAATTTGTTTTCATTTTAGCTAGATTTATCAACATAGCCTTTCATTAAATATCTAATCTCCAACTTACCGAAAGGAAATCACCAATGTATAGCCCTGAAGATACGGTTTCTTCTTCTCCCTCATTTAGTACTGTCTGTCCTACCTTTCTTTTAATCAACAAAAATAATCAATTTTTGGAAGTGTAATGTAATTGGATAAATAAAAAATCTATTCCATCAAGCGGCGGCAGGAGGACACACGTATGAAAGATGTCATATATGAAAGCTTTCAGAGCCAGTGGCTCCATCTTCTGGGAGGAGGATTGAAAGGGAAGGAAGAGAGGTGAAGATAAAGTCTCCCCTGATCTGGGGTTCTGGATGACTTTCTCGAACTCTACTCCTTTCCGTAAACCTCACCAGTCCTTTTCCTTCACTCCTCTCCTTTTCTGTTTAACCCTTCTGCCAGAAGAAGGAGCTCCAAAAGCTTGTGTATGTAATACTTTTTATGTGTGCGCTCTCCCACCACTGCTTGGTGAGAAGATTTTTTATCTATCAAATTTCTTTGGCTGTATTAACCACACTTTATTTTCTGAAAAACAGTTGGCTAAAATATACATAATTCACAGTGAAAAATCTCCTACCACAGCACAAAAATGGCGAATATGCCCTGGGCGTAGTTATGGGTGTAAAAGAAGGGAACTAGCTTTTTGACTTATGTAGCCACGTCAAAGACATTTAAATCAAAACATCTGGACATATTCACACTTTTTTACTTGTTGGTATTCATACCCCTGTCATGCAATATGGTATATGATGTCATGTCATATAACTTTGCATATGCCATCACAACGTGGCATTTGTCATGCAATATGACACAATGTGTCATTAAAGTTTAGGATGCATTCTTCCCCACTCTAGGATACTTCCTATTATAGATGCATCCCCAATCTAGGATATTTTCTATTTTAGATGCATCAGACTCTCTGAAAGCACATAAAATTGTATCTATTGTTCTTGGACCCGTCACCATTCAAGGGATTGGATCTAAGAGAGCTTACTGCAGTGAGGAAGTCGGGTTAACTCATAAAAAATCATGAATATGTCTTGATGTTTTGATTTAAATGTCTGAGGCTGATGAATAAGCCAAAAAGCTAGTTCCCTTCTTTCATATCTCTAACTCTGCCTGGTACATTCACCTTTTTTGTGTAACTATAGGAGCAGTTTTTATGCTGGTACCCAGCTCTTACTTTACCATAATTCTGCCATTAGACCACAATAGCTTGTCAACCAATGTGGATTTTTGTTGACTGGCACAACTGATCTAATGTAGGTTTTTTATTTTCTTTCAACCATGTTGTCTGTATCATGGCAGCGAATAAAGCTTTCATAACACAACATGAGACCATTCATTACATATATTTTTCTGCCTTCTTACAATAATCTGCACAAGTTCGAAACACAGAAGCAGTGTGTGTGTGTGTGTGTGTGTGTGTGTGTGTGTGTGTGTGTGTGTGTGTTTGGGGGGGGGGGGGGGGTACCCCCTCAAAAACTTTTTTTTTCACATATAAAATCGAGATGAATCAACATTTAGGAAAACGAGTTTTCAGTTTCATTGTAAGAACACATTTTTTGTGCATTTGATTTACTTTAAACCAGTGGTCGTCAAACTACACCTGTGGGCCGCATGCAGCCCGAATAAAATATTTGTGCTGCCTGCAGTTCTCAGCCATATTTTATCATAATAGGGGTGACCAGGGTACGTTTATGCACAGGGCATGTTTATGCACAGGGCATGTTTATGCAGAGCACTTTTTCTGGGATTCATACTTGCTACAACACTACTGACAATGGAATATCAGTACTGTCATCTACTGAGGGCTCTCACAAACTTCTTGGCACTACTTGAACAAACGCCTTTTTGTTTACTGCATAACATATACTGTTCACTCACATTAATGTGACCACCTGTCAAAAGCCTGAATAACCACCTTTCACAGTGCAGACTCCTGTGAGACGTGCAGAAAGAAAGTCAGTGAGGCTCTGGAAGGTAGAGACATGGAGCCTTGCTAACTCCAGTGTTGTGGCCAGCTGCACTAGGTTTCCCGTTTGCGGATCCCCAGAGTAAGTAGGCTGATCAAGGTGGTAATCACAGATTCTCGATTGTGTTTACATCCGACAATTGTGGTGTACAGGGGAGTATAGGAAACTCATCCTGATGCTCTTCGAACCATGCATGTACACTACAAGCTGTGTGACATGTTGATTTGTCCTCATGATACATGCTACCATGCCAAGGAAAACCAAACTGCATGTGGGAGTGGACATAGTCCCCAAGGATAGATGGATACTTGTGTTGATCCACTGAGCCTTCCAGAATGGGACCGTGTGAAAATTCTTCCAGAATGGGACCGTGTGAAAATTCCAGTTTTCCTCCCTGATAAAAATCTTTCAGCACAAGTGCATGAACCAGTTGCCTGTTGTGGAGGCCCATATGCAGCAGTGTTTAGCATGGCAATGGTGCCTGTTTATGCAGTTGTGTTGGGGCATATGCATTATTTTGCACTGCCAACCTAACTGATATCCCAGTCAAGGAAACTAAGACAGCAGCACCTGGAAACGCTATCAAAAACCCACAGGAAAATGAAATGTAGAAATTGCTAAAAATGCTACCTGAACCTAATCAATCTCAAGCACAAAATATTAATTCTACGAGGTGCATTTAAGTTCTAAGGCCTCCGATTTTTTTTTTTCCAGACTGGAAAGAGAGAGAAACATGCGCATTGTTTTAAAATGAGGCCTCGATCATTGTCAATACGTCCCAAAGATGGCAGCACCGTACGGCAGATGGAATTTTACCGCCAGCGGCGAGATTGAGAACTGTTTTAAATACTTAAAATGGCAATGTTTTCCTTACTTGAACAGCGTGCAATCATTCGTTTTCTGAATTTGCATGGTGTGAAACCAATTGAAATTCAACGACAGTTGAAGGAGACATGTGGTGATGGAGTTATGGATGTGTCGAAAGTGTGTTCGTGGGTGCGAGAGTTTAATGAAGGCAGAACATTGTGTGACAACAAACCAAAACAACCTCGGGCTCGCACAAGTCGGTCTGATGACATGATCGAGAAAGTGGAGAGAATTGTTTTGGGGGATCACCGAATGACTGTTGAACAGATCGCCTCCAGAGTTGGCATTTCTGTGGGTTCTGTGCACACAATCCTGCATGACGACCTGAAAATGAGAAAAGTGTCATCCAGGTGGGTGCCACGAATGCTGACAGACGACCACATGGCTGCCCGTATGGCACGTTGCCAAGCAATGTTGACGCGCGATGACAGCATGAATGGGACTTTCTTTTCGTCGGTTGTGACAATGGATGAGACGTGGATGCCATTTTTCAATCCGAAAAAAAGCGCCAGTCAGCTCAATGGAAGCACACAGATTCACTGGCACCAAAAAAATGTCGGGTAACCGCCAGTGCTGAAAAAATGATAGTGTCCATGTTCTGGGACAGCAAGGGCGTAATCCTTACCCATTGTGTTCCAAAGGGCACTACGGTAACAGGTGCATCCTACGAAAATGTTTTGAAGAACAAATTCCTTCCTGCACAGCAACAAAAACGTCTGGGAAGGGCTGCGCGTGTGCTGTTTCACTAAGACAACGCACCCGCACATCGAGCTAAAGTTACACAACAGTTTCTTCATGATAAAAACTTTGAAGTGATTCCTCATGCTCCCTACTCACCTGACCTGGCTCCTAGTGACTTTTGGCTTTTTCCAGCAATGAAAGATACTCTCCGTGGCCGCACATTCACCAGCCGTGCTGCTATTGCCTCAGCGATTTTCCAGTGGTCAAAACAGACTCCTAAAGAAGCCTTTGCCGCTGCCATGGAATCATGGCGTCAGCGTTGTGAAAAATGTATACGCCTGCAGGGCGATTATGTCAAGAAGTAACGCCAGTTTCATCGATTTCGGGTGAGTAGTTAATTAGAAAAAAAATCGGAGGCCTTAGAACTTGAATGTGAATATGGACAGATAAGGGCAACAAATTTCTAAAAGCAAGAATGAGGAAAAAATGTGGATAGGCCTACTTCTCATATCATCTCTAGCAATCTGGCCAAAGACAGATATTTTCTCTTGTAACACTATGCTCTAATCTTCTGCCATCTTGTTGTCCACACACTTGTTTCATCTATCATCTTATTTTTCCTCTTTCTTCTTAATCTCCTGTTACACACTAATCCTTCAAAGGCATCTGTTAGCAAACACTCCTCTCTAATGAAGGTCCCATCCAGTTCTTCTTTTCTCGCATAACCTGCAGCAGTTTGATGAAGAGGGTGAAACTGCCTTTTTGTTTACTGTAGAAATGGTACAACCAGTCAAAAATAAACCAGGAGTGCAGTGCCTTGGATGTAAAAGATGGACTTATGACAATAGTGCTACAGGAGACACATTATTTTTTGTGTGGGGGAGCTGCAACTTGGCAGTGATGATGAATAGACCTTTAATTAACATTCAAATTCCTTTATAGACCATATTAAGCTACCAAGTGCAAGATCAGGAAAAAATTTTATTACTGGAAGTAAAATTGTGTTTTACCATTTTAATTGGTGTAAGTTAGACTATAATGTTGTTTACTACAATAAAACATATTTTGAAAATTTTGTAGTGTGTTTTTTACTTTTATTGTGTTCCATGATATGCATAAATGGGAAATTCTGAAAAGAAATCCATGTAAATGTGCCCTGGTCTCCTCTACGCATTTAGCAACTAACAGCTGAATCCAAAAACCTCAACTTAAGAGAATAGTTTTCCTGTTCAATAACGAACAAAGTTCATACAGATACAATATTTTAAGATAGCTTAATTTTTATTGATGTTGGGGAATTTGGCTGTGAGTACCTTGACAAGGCTACCTCATAATCCTTGTTTTTAAAATCTTTACCATGAGATGCATTCCAGTTTGTTGTTTCTTTCTGTAAACGGTTAATAACAAATTTAATTATTCTTTTATGTTCCCAAGAAATTAGCAATGTATCCAAAGAATGTACTTGGGTTGAACTAAAAGGCTACAATTTTTCATCCTAAGTTTCACATACCAGTTTCAAGTATCATGAGTAGGAATTGTGTCAGCTTTTTTATATGCTTGGATTATACTTCATTCCTTGGTAAGCATTTACTTTACTTTGTAGTTCACTAAATATTTTACTAAGATGCAGTTTCAGGTTGTTCTCCCCACAACCTGCCTGAAATAACAATGTGTGCTCACTCCTCCAAAAATTCTGAACTGGAACAGTAAACAGAATTCCTGTTTTTTGCAAGGATTTTTCGGCAACCACAAAAACTGCTGTGTATTCATCTTCTCTTGACAGTTGATTTTTTTAAATTTTTTTTATTCTGCTCTCTATCATCATTCTGTACGAGGTAGAGAAGATGCAATTTTCCTCTGGTTTTTAGTTATTAGTTAACATATACCAGGCTTGAAACCTCCAGGCAGATTAAAACTGTGTGCCCGACCGAGACTCAAACTCAAGCCTCTTGCCATTCAAAGGTGCTGTACCAGCTGAGCTACCCTAGCAGGACTAACAACCCACCCTCACAACTTTATTTCTGCCAGTACCTCGTCTCGCACCTTTCCACTGGCAGAAGTAAAGCTGCAAGGATGTCATGAGTTGTGCTTAGGTAGCTCAGTTGGTAGCTCACTTGCAATTGAAAGGCAAAGAACCTCTGTTTGAGTCTCCCCAGCACACAGTTTTAGTCTACCTGGAAGTTTCACACTAATGCACACTCTGCTGTAACGTAAAAATTTCATTCTGCATCAGGCTTCATAACAATACGAGAAAATTCCGCGTGAAATAATAAAGCATCTAAATGGTGTGAATGTATTGCAATAAAAGTAAAGTAAAAACACTGAAATACAAATTTATTAACATTTACCCGACAGCATTCAGGTATGAAAGAAATCAGTGTAATTGCAAATATTTGCAACACTGTAAGCTCACAAGTAATGATATTCAATAACTAGTCCTGCATATATGCTTGTTTGTCATTCAGCAAACACAGATCTGAGTTGAAAACAAAAGTGGAGGAGGACTCACAGGATCATAATTTTCTTGACAGATATTTGAAACTGTGATTTTTCCACCTCACTGGACGAGAGTCGCCTATTGTATTAAACAATATGTGACTTGTGGCTATGTTCTATACATCAATTCTTGTTTTATGTCTAATGCAACCTGTTGACTCTAGACAAGGAGGCAATTATTTCTCTGTGTTCTGTTGTGGTTGCGTGAATCACAGTTCAACTTAATTTTTTAACAATATCTTAAACTGTAATGAATGAGGGGTTCACTCTGCAGGGAAGTATGCACTGATGTGAAACTTGCTGCTTGCACCTGAGTTCTCTAGTCTTGGTCCGGCACACAGTTTTAATCTGCCAGGAAAAAAAACACTTAACTGTGAAAGGCAAAGGTCCTGAGTTTGAGTCTTGGTCCTGCATGGTTTTAATCTGACAGGAAATTTCTTAATCTTTAACTGTTTTTGCTGTGGAACAGTTCTAGGCATGTATTTTACTGGACCAATATTACATATAATTTCAAATGATCACTGTAACAACAAGATTATACACATGGTTGGCGTGGGGGAGGGGGGTTGGACTTTTCAATATTCTGAAAGTAGTGAATATTTTGAAAACCTCAGTTCGTGGTTTGCTGAAATTGCAGGCATCATAATTTTGTGTAGTGTGTCTAACATTTCAACAGAAAAGTTTATATCAAACTGGCAGGTGGCCATATCTAAGGACTTTATGACTTGAAAACACATTATGTATCTATTGGTACTCTGGATGTAGCCTGCTGTCCTTGTAAACCTTTTTTGTTATATTCTGTAGAAATAAGTAAAACTGTGAACTGTATATCCCAGATGCATAGAATACTGAACTCAAAAATCCGTATCATGTGGACAATTTTACTACAGTTACGAAAATTTGCTTTGCTATTGTCATCCATGTCTAACGGGGAGTAACAACTACCGAATCCTCTAGTTTATTTGCAAACAATAAAATGTGCAACAAATGGAAAAGAAAGATTTTTGTTTAATATAAAGCCCCTATACTGACAGTATATTTATATATTTGTGATGGTTCATTTATACAGCAAAATTTTAATTTAAAAGATTATAAAGCACCTCACTAAATAACCCCCCAACCCGCCCCAAAATACGTAAGTATAACATTTAACAATAAGTTAATACGTGGACGTTGGAGATTCTAACCCCCCTCATATAATACTTTGGCTTTAATTATTACTCCCAATTGCCATACGCTGTTTTTTTCACTTATTGTAAATTCATCCATGTGCCCCATGTCTACAGGGTTGGGTTGGCAGTAGAATTGCCATATACCTGCGATGTATGTATTTACAGTAACTCCATTAAATTGTCTTCAGTTCTCCCAACTAATACCAAGTCTTTGTCCTTTACATATTGTCTTTCTACCTAATGTATCTGATCGAAAACGTTTTACGCATCTGCAAACTGTATTATACGGTAACCTCGACTGACTTGAATCAGTTCTCACACAAAGTCCTCGCGAACAGACCTTATTGCACAGTTACAACATTAATATGGACTGTGTTGGCATACGTGTAATGGAGTAGACAGATGACCAATTAGGTGACGCGATTTGTACAGGTAAATATGTTTTCATTTATTACCTGTAGCAGCTGTTTTCGTGTGTAGTTAAGTCTTGCTCACACGGCGAATGAATTTTAAGATGGGGTACAGTAATTCTTGATATATTTGTGCATTTTCTACGGTTACGCTAATAAAAAATGAACATCCCGTACAGAACACGAAGCATGTTTACCTAGTGTGATTAGTAAAAACGAAATATTTTTAATAGAAATGGAACCTTGTGGTTAGAAAAAAGAAATATTTCTAAGAATGTAGCCTGAAATATAAGCAATACTTATGGCCCATATGACTTAACGGGCGCCTCGGCATTTGTTAAACATGCAAGGCTGACAGTGTAAAAACATGATTATGTTAGGTTGCCACTCTACTTAACGCAGTTTCGGAATACTTGTGACCGGCGCTACAATACCCATGACGGCTTCCGTCACCCTCCGATCACATTTTACCTCAAACACGAAAAATGATTACGAAATGTTGGAAATATAAAACAGAGAAAAACAGACTGTGCAGACACGTTTGATTTGAACTTCTCAATGACGAGGTCTTCAGATAAGAGTAACAGCAGTTTGAGACAATGGTTTAGTGCAAATAACGTAAAATTAACATAGTCGATAATTTATCAGTGTAGATACTTAAAAGGACCTTATTCATTTAAGGCTGTATTTATATCCTTATTTACCAACTACCGGTATGTAGACTTATTTATTTGTTCAAGTATTGCAAAACCTAAAAAAAAAGAAAAAAAAGTTTGACACCAACCATTGGGTCTACTGCGGGAGAAAATACAAAAGGAATATTTTTAATATCACGCCCGCATGCTGCCTTCTCAACATGCCACGACTGACTGAGCAAGAAATGACATAAATATTATTACGAAGCCGCAAAACCGACACATGTTAGTGCGGCAGTACTTCTGATGTTGGCAACGACCCCAGCGCTAAACCTTTCGTCCCTAGATTCAATGATAGTGAAGACTTGGTGTGAATACCGCTATTTGAAATGAATTGTGTAAAATATATATATATATATATATATATATATATATATATATATATATAATTTTTTTTTTTTTTTTTTTTTTTTTTTTTTTTTTTTTTTTTGACGTCACCGGCGAACAGACCTTCTATCACTTAAAAGAGTAGCTTCACTTTGGTCGTCAACGTTACGCCGCAGCATCACAGTAACGTCTCATCAATGAGGTGCCCACATTTCATGGAAACGAAAAGTAAAAGCTTGGACGCCTAAGTCTAGAAAGCACCACACTGAAATATTTACCGCCTCGTTAGATTTCTTTATTTCTGCTGAGTGCCAATTAACTTTTCCTTTGGAAGGTTCGACGAAAAGAAACCCAGTAGGTATTTGAAAGCATAAAACGATTTTAAGTATAACAGTTCCTGAACAAAGAAAAATAGCACACAGCTCATAGATAAGAACGTAAATAGATAAAAAAATTAACAGAAAATTGTTTAAACCGCGAAGCAGTCTGTACCGTCAGTGAGATATTTATTTTTTCGTTGCTTGTTGCAAATTAATAGGAAAGACCTAGCTGCAGAGCAAATATAGTTAATGGTTGGAACAGCTACCGGTACTAACAAAACAAAATCTGCAGCTTAGACAAGACATGGATATAAATCCTCATGATACAAACGTATTTTCAGAAACATGTATTACCAAGAGTGGAGGCGGGTACTTCAAGCGGACCGCATAAAACATTTAAAAAATAATTTCTTAATTGTTTTTGACCTATATTAGCAACATATTTTTTCAAAAGTTTAAACAATGTACCTGACTGGATTGAAATATTGGTTAAAGGCGGATACAAAGTACCACCCCATCCCCACATGGCATCTTGAGGTTTAAGATAGATTTGTTTCATGAGTGAATCATCAAAAAAATTGCATAACCAAACAGGAAAGGATGCATGGAATGTCAATGGAATTGTTGTGTGTCAGAATATGAAAATCGTTTATATTGAGAACAACTTGATGGATACAAGTTAATATAATGATGCTGTTTGCTGTTCTCCACTAGGGGTTGAGTTGGTTGCTGCTTGTAAGCAGATGGAAATAACCCTGACTACTGTCAAGTGATTGGAAGCTGCCGGAAATGGGTGTGTTGGGAGGACTGCTGAGGGTTGTGTGCCAGAGGTAACAAAGATACCTCGAGTATTATCCTCTCTTGTGATTGCTGTCTCTCTTGCAGGAAATAGAAGTCTAATCAATACCCATTCACTTGACTATGATTGGTGTGTCAGTGGTGGTTCTAGGTGTGCTATAAGGGGTAGACAGGGACCAGGGAGGACTCAAGGTGTAATACCAATCCCTCTAATAAACAAGTTCCAGGTGCTGTCTTTCACTGAAGCTGACATTAAGGCAGGTGGACTCACATCACCACTTTTGGGGAAACCCAATTTGTCCTGTGTTTAGAGGAAATAAACATGAAAGAGTAGGAGTCTATTAATTGTCGGCAGTTAAAATGAATGGAAAATAATGGTATCCCTTATGTAAATGCCAAAAAGGGATAGGAAGGAACACCAAGTACACTCGGTGTGTATGTCTGAGGCCTCATTCAACATGTTGAAGAGGTATGCTCACAGCTGTTGAAGGAACAGGGTGCAACCAACTACAGATTGTGGTGCACATTGGACAGATTATGCTTGGCATCTGAACTCTGAGGTCATACTTGGTTGAGAATACCAGCCTTGCTAACAGAATTTCAATGAAGTTCACAATCTGCAGCATTGTCTCCAGAACAGATCATGCCCCCCCCCCCCCCCACACACACACACCCCTCCAGTGAGTTGAATGAAAGGTGTGAACCAGAGACACTATGACTGAGCGAGGTGGCACAATGGTTAACCCACTGGACCCACATCTGTAAGAATGATGGTTCAAATCCACATCTGGCCCTCCAGCTGTAGTTTTTTGTAATTGCCCGAAATTGCTCCAGGCACATGCTAGGACAGTTTCTTTGAAAGGGCACTGTCTATTTCCTTCCCTGTCATTGATCCAATCCGAGCTTGTGTTCCGTTTCTAATGACATCAATGTTGACAGGTCATTAAATCCTAACACTTTTTCTTCTTTTAGAGACTCTGAGGGTTCTGTGACAAACTAGGGTGTGACTTCCTAGGCTTGCACCATAGAGCTGAGAGTTGTAGGGTCTGCATAAATAGGTCAGGTGTGTACTGCACATCAGTGGTAAGCTACCCACGTAGCTGACCATTTGTAGGGTGCACCACAATGGTTTATATGTGTCTCACCATCCAATTCAAATGCCTCCCACAGATCCTAGTAGCTAACTGCTGAAGCATTCACAACAAAGTCCCAGGGAAAGAAGTGCTTCTAAAAAGCACTGGATCTCGCATAATATTAAGCAGGGAAAGCTGGTTAGAACCTGAAGTTGACAGTTGTATGATCTTGGGGAAAATGTAAGCTTGTACCGGAAGTATAGGGAAACAGGAAATTGAGGTCGTGTATGTTTTGCAGTAGATGAGAAAAACAGATCCATTTAGATAGAAATTGAAGCTCGACATAAGATTGTTTGGGCAAGACAGTATCAAGGGCGGGCATAAAATTATAATAGGGTCCCATCGACTATTAGATTCTTCTCCTCATTTAACCAAGAACTTTAGAGAAAACCTCAGTATGCTTGTACATAAGTCCCCTGATCATACTGTAATTACTGAAGGAGAATTTAATAATCCAACAATCAACAGGGATAATTATAGTTTGGTTGGTGGTGGGTGTAACAATGTAGCACAGATACTTCAGAACCCCACTTATAATGGAAACAAATTTAATGACAATGAACAGACCTGACTTCTTTGAGGAAGTCCACATCAAAACTGGTATCAATGACCATGAGACAGTTGTAGTAACAATGAGTACTCTAACAATGTGTGATGATAAGAAGTGGTGTGACGTTGGATTGCAAGCAAAATTCACACCTCTCTCACAGCAGTTGACTTACTTGATCTGCACAGCCTTGGATTGGTGGCTCCCTCAATTTCCAAAACCTTCTTCTCTGAAGAATAATGCTGGTTACGGGAATTTTATAAGACTCTGCCTCTATTTTTGAAATAATTTAGTACTCAAAGAATACTTTTAACTCAGAAATAGTATATTTCAACTTCCATAGAGAACAAATTCAATATTTCTCACATCAGTATTCGAATTTTTATGTCAACTGATTTGTCTTGCGCTTGACTCGATGAAATACATCTGCAATAATGTACTTTTTACAACCACACAATTTATTAATATGTCTTGCTTCTAGCAAGTCCAACACATGAAGTATAATTAACAATGTTTCAGCTGTTCTTTTTTCTCGTTACAATAATCAATTATATAAAACCTCATAAGATACGTAAACACTCCTTTTGTTCTTCTAATATGACTTCCGTGGCACGAGCCGCAAACACTTGACGATGCTGTTTGACTGTCGTGTCTACCTTGTGCTCGTGACTCCTTTCCAGCCTGCACACACAAAAAAACATGTGCCGTGCAGTATGTATGTTCTCTCACTCTTATTTTTAAAATATCGTTTGTTCAAGACGGTAGAAGGACGAGTGGTTCTAGAATTTACGCAGAAATTCTCGAAGCACTACATATCACTCCCCTCAGCTCGAGCATGTGATATTTTATACATACTCATTATGTACATTAGTATTACATATAATAACAATTCATAATTCCACAATATACCCTCCACATTCTTTTATTAACTGTGCATTACCCTTTTTTTACTGTTTAGCTTTTCTTTTTTCATTTTACTTTGATTATAAAACGGGAGTATTTCACTCAATGTTGGAGTCAGTTCTTTTATATCTAGGAGTCGTGGGGCCTAAACCTTTGGTTTCCAATCGCAAGTTCCAGGTGTTCATGACACTTGAATATTTTACTCTTTATTGTAATTCTTTGTACTGCTTCTTTAGAATGTAATAGCCTCATTAATTATAGACTGTTTGTAGGCTAAATGAACTCTGGGCATATGAAAGTGTTCTTCTCGGCACTTGTAAACTCACATGAAACATAATAGTGCTAGTGAATATACAGAATTCAAACTCACCAGAACAATTCCTACAAAATGTATGACTTTTGTCACGATGCTGTCCTTTTCCCCTAGGATCAGTACCTATACCTTACATGTGGGTTGACCCTATGAGTACACTTCCTCCATCTGTTCTGGTAGGTATGCCCCTTTATAACAAATCCCTATTCCTGTATGTAGGTACGCCTGTCTTATATCCTTAGCAAATGTCGAGTACGTCTCCCTTATCCTTTATGAGCAGGCCTCATGGTTCATTGCCCTAGTATGCATCTTTATGTACACTAAAATTAAATATTTCCTGGGAAATATATAAATCTATTATACACTTTGTATATCCTTCTTAATACTTCCTTTGGTCCTTAGAGTCCTCCCCTACTTTTCAACTTCTACATACTTAGTATATACTATGTCTCAAAACACTATTCAATGTATAATATGTTTACTTAGGTTATAAGAGTCCCACTATCTTACAAATCATCTGAATATTTGTTAGACTGACATTCCTTAATAATTGTCACAATCGATTCCTCCCTGGCTTATGTTCTCTTTCCTTACTCATGCCTCCTTCTTATGTATTCTCATTGAAAAATCATCATAGTTTTTCTATACTTATGTACATATGCAATACTGAATTGTCATAGTTCTTCAATTAATAAGAATGTGTGCATATTTCCAGATGTACACATACCTTCCCCTTACAACACTTGATGGTTCTTACCTCTCGACAGGTTTCTAGTTAGTAGTTTCATTGTTTGTGTACTCATGTATGATTGTGTGTATGATAATGTGTGTTTGTGCAGCCTGATTCTTCGGTTTTCTTATCTGGAGGTAAGCTGTAGGTTATTGGAAACCATGGAGAATATGAAGAAGTTGTGCGATAGAAGTAGATGAATATGGAATGAGGGGAAAAAATAGGCAGGTACTCAAAAGAGAAGTAAGAACGGAAAAAAAATAGAAATGGTTGCTAAGATCGAAGAAGAGAAAGAAGACAGCCCCAAAGACAGGAAACCCTTCCCATCCCCCTTCCCCATGATCCCTATTCTGATACCGCGTGCTGCGTAATTTGAATCCCCGCCAGACGTCATGGACATCGAAGACCCATAGGGGTCTCTATACCATCACACCGTAAGATGTGGCAGCGCGTGCCTCCTGTCTCGCATTTAGAGTGAGGGTGCCACTGTGGAACATGTGGTTGCAGCAGCCAATAGCGGTGTCCCCGATCGAGTACTTAAGTGCCTGCCTGCTGCACAGCCTGCCAGTCTATCCTACCATGCGTCTCATGACATATCGCCTCGCATTAGACAGCGTATTGAATTTCGTGTTTTCTTTACAAGTGAATGTGGTTGTCTTGTTTGGTTCGTGACTCTGTTGTCTGTTCTTGTTGTGTCATAAGGTCCTTTGTTGGTCATGTCCATCCTCTCCCGTTGTGTTGTTGTTTGTGGGCCGCTCCGCAGGTTCCACCGCGTTTCCGTCACTACAACCCCACGACTGTTCCAGCCACCATTACAATACCTACCTCACTGGTACTTGAGTGAGGAGCTAGAGGAGGTATGGTGTTAAGTCGTCTCTTACAGAACGGACATTCTCACCTTCACCCTTGAGGGCCCCGAAGAAAACCTTAGCAACTCCTCTGGAATGGCAAATGGTGAAGAATCAGTCACACTTCTTTGCGAGGGTTTTTTGAAAGGTGCAATGTGTGTTCAGTGTTAGCCATGACATATCTATTGGTGTAAAACGTGCTTTCTGCATTTACATCAAATTTCCTAAGAGGTATAAAATATTCTATACAAAATAGAAAATTATACACTACGATAAAATAGTTGTTCTGTTCTTCGCATTATATTACACAACCCATAAATATAATATTCTGTTCGTTTCATTTCATGTCTAGTGACCGCTTTCTTTCTTATTCTGTGAGTCTCTTGGGTTGTTTTCTACTTGACTGTCATATCCAGTTTTCTCCATACTAAAATTATAGGATAGTTTCAGAATTCAATAATAGATTACAGAATAGTTTAAGATTTGAAGGGAATTCGGTACAGGGAAACTATTTTGGAAAGAACACCGAAAACAACTCAGAATCCAACAGTTTTCAGTCCACCCGTTAACACAGACTGTTAACATCCATGGGAGGTATAAAACTTTATGTTCTTTACTTTGCACTTTCCTTTCTCTGATCCCTTTATAGGATCCACTAAAAATAATGTTCGGTAAGGTTCTTCATATTTCTGAAAAAACTTGGGTGCCTCTTTCTTCAAGTCAGAGCTCTGAAGATGATGATAGGTTGTTCAGTCCAATTAAAACATTTAATTGGAGGTTCTCGTACAAAAGGTTTGCCTATTACTTCTAAAGGTGTTAATACAGTTGATAAATGCACTAATTCATTTAAAATAAGCTCAAAGTATTTGATCTTTGTTGCCCATAAAGTATGTTTTTCATGGCAGCAGGTGCGGCATAATTTTCCAATCTCTTTCATTACCTATTCACGTGGATTCGAGGATGTATTATAGTTGGATATTAACACTTAATGAATACCTTCAAATGCTAAAAAATCTTTAAAATCATTCCTAGCAACCTGTGGTCCATTATTGGAGAGAAAACATTTCGGTTTGCCTACCTCTAGAAAATATTGTTGTAAATAATGTATCCCGTTTGGTGTATTTCCTTTTTCGTGGGGTATAATTTAACATACTTTGGCCAACACTCTATGAGGACTAAAATATACAACACTTCTCCCCTTTCCTTTCGGAATTGGTCCAAAGAAGTCCGCTGCTGTAAGATCGTGTATAAACTTGGGAATGATTAGATACAATTTGGATTTAATATGAGTGTTTTTCTCTTTCACCTTCTGACAGATTTCACAAGTCCTAATTAAGATACTATTTATCAACTAGCATTTTAAAGTAATTGAACTTGTTCATATGAGCTGTACATTTCTTTATTCCGAAGTGTCCATACACTGTATGATCATACCAAACAATTTCGTCTTCAATTAACTTCAGAATGCATAAATGCCACCATTGCGATATTATACTATGTCTCCAAAATAAATTAAGTCCCATAATTTTCCACTTCCCTGCTTGATTATTTGACAAGGAATTCCTAATACACATAGCAAACATCTTGGTAAAATATGGATCATGATGGATGTTCTCTGTTACTCTTTGTGCCATCTCTTGTAGCCTGGTGTGTGGATACCCTCCTGTCAGAAAGTTGATTGCAAAAATTATGCCAGGCCCTTCCATCCGTTTTAATTCTTCCATACCTATAGGTAACCTAGACAAAGTGTCTGCTACAATATTCTCAGAACCTTTTACATACTGTATTCTAATGTCGTATTCTTGTAGGAACAACATCCATCACATCAATTTGCTATGTAACAAACATCTATTCTTAAAAAAGATAGAGCTTGATGATCTGTGTAGATATGGATTTCGGCCCCCCGCACTAGTGTTAAGAATTTTTGGATACTCCATAGTACTACTAAAAGTTCCTTTTCAGTAGCTGTGCAGTATAATTCATGTTTATTAAGACTACGGTTAGCAAAGTTATAGATCTGTGATTTACATTATATATACTCCACTCTCCTTGGAATAGTCCTGTCACGGTTGCCACGATCAAACGATGTGTGATGATAAGAAGTGGTGTGATGTTGGATTGCAAGCAAAATTCACACCTCTCTCACATCGGTTGACTTACTTGATCTGCACAGTCAATCTTCTTCTCTGGATAGCCGACTCGATTGATCTCCAAAACCTTCTTCTCTGAAGAACAATGCAGATTACGGGAATTTATAAGACTCTGTCTCTATTTTTGAAATAATTTAGTACTCAAAGAATACTTTTAACTCAGACATGGCATATTTCAACTTCCACAGAGAACTAATTCAATATTTCTCACATCAATATCCAAATGCTTATAAGTCAACCAGTTCGTCTCACGTCAGACTCGATGAAATACATCGGCAATAACGTAGTTTTTACAACCACATAATTTATCAATATGTCTTGCTTCTAGAAAATCCAACACATGAAGTACAATTAACAATGTTTCAACTGTTCTTCTTTCTTCTCATTACAATAATCGACGATATAAAACAGCATTAGATACATAAACACTCCTTGTTCTTCCAATACAACTTGCGTGGTACAAGCAGCAAACACTTGTCGATGCTGTTTGACCGTTCATTAAATAACAAGTTACAAGCAGCAGGTATTTTCTGTGATTTGTCAAAGGCATTCGATTGTGTAAACCACAACATCCTTTTAAATAAATTAGAATTCTATGGTGCCAGGGGCAGTGCTGCAAAATGGTTTAAGTCATACCTCGCTAACAGGAAACA
The DNA here is from genome assembly GCF_023897955.1 of Schistocerca gregaria. Classification (NCBI taxonomy): domain Eukaryota; kingdom Metazoa; phylum Arthropoda; class Insecta; order Orthoptera; family Acrididae; genus Schistocerca; species Schistocerca gregaria. Next base: position 503,619,222 of record NC_064921.1, read on the forward strand.
AAGGATGTCAGTGCAAGGGACTAGTGAATTAAGTCATCAGTCATCATCAGAATGGGAAGAAATTACATGTGTTATCCCACAAGGATCCATCTTAGGGCCATTGCTTTTTCTTGTGTACATTAATGATCTCTCATCAGTTACACTGCCAGAAGCAGAGTTCGTTTTGTTTACAGATGACACGAGTATTGCAATAAATAGTATGTCGAGTGTAGTTCTAGAAAGATCTGCTAATGATATTTTCATGGATATTAATAAATGGTTTAAAGCCAACTAACTCACTGACATTAAACCTCGAAAACACTCACTATATGCAATTCAGAACCTGTAAGAACTTTCCACCCAGCATTTGCATAAAGTACGAAGAAGAGCAGATAGAAGAGGTTGACAGTCTTAAATTCCTGGGATTACAACTTGATAATAAATTCAGTTGGGAGGAGCACACCACAGAACTGCAGAAACGCCTTAACTAATCTGTATTTGCAATTAGAGTGTTAGCAGACATAGGCGACATAAAAGTGAAAAAGCTTGCATACTTTGCCTGCTTTCATTCCATAATGTCATATGGTATAATATTTTGGGGTAACTCTTCAAGTTAAACAAAAGTTTTCAGAGTCCAAAAGCGTGTAGTATGTATTATTTGTGGAGTAAACTCACGGACGTCTTGTAGAAACCTCCTCAAAGAACTGGATATACTAACTACTGCCACTCTGTATATTTACTTCTTAATGAAATTTGTCCTAAATAATATAAATATATCTCTTTTTCCAACAAACAGCTCAGTTCATACATACAATACCACGAACAAAAATGATCTGCACAAGGACTTAAAAGCACTTACTTTAGTTTAAAAAGGGGTCCCCTACTCAGGAACACTCATCTTCAATAATTTGCCAGCAAACATAAAAAATTTAGTTACAAATAGAGATCAGTTTAAAAGGAGCCTGAAAGACTTACTAGTGGCCAACTCCTTCTACTCCATTGACGTATTTTTTAATAGAAACAGATGATGTGTTGTATATATTTATACCATTAGTATTGTTATTTCAGCTTAAAAAGAAATAAAAATAAAAAATAAAAAAAGGTGACATGTTCCACATCCACGAAGATCTCCTCAACACGGATCTATGGAACGAAAACTAATCTAATCTAATCTAATCTGCTTCTATCTTGTGCTCGTGACTCCTTTCCAGCCTGCACACACGAACATGTGCCACTTGTCATGTACATTCTCTCACACTTATTTTTAAAATTAGAGACGGTAGAAGGACTAGGGTTCTAGAATTTGCACAGAAATTCTTGAAGCACTACAGTACCAAAACATGAAGGTGAAATAAAACAAGCAGAAAGATTTATCTGTTCAGCTACTTAGACAGAGAAACTATAGTGTAACGCATTAATGGGGAATCTGAAGTTTTTTAGCTCAGAATAGGAGTGCATGAGGAACTATGGCTCTGGTTTAAAAGAGTAGTTGACCATGCAATGGGCAGATATGTACCCAGTTGGACAGTTCTTGGTGGAAGAGATCCTCCACACCATAAAACAAGTGTAAAGAAACTTCTAAAGAGTCAGAGACTGTTGAATAATAGGTATAAAACATATCACAAGTTATAGATAGAGAGATGCTGAATGAAATATGTTTGGCAGTTAAGAGAGCAGTCTGTGATGCCTTTAATGACTACTGCAGCAGGATGTTGTCAAGTGATCTTCCACAAAACCCAAAGAAATTCCGGTTATATGTAAAGCCTGTTGGTGATACCAAAGTAAGTGACCATCACTCACGAATGAGACAGGAACTGAAATTGAGAGCAACAAAGCAAAAGCTGAAATGGTTAACTCAGTTTTCAAATGTTCCTTTATAAAGAAGAACCTAGGAGTATTGCCACAATTTAATTCTCATACCACTGAAAAGTTGAGTGAGATAAGTGTTAGCGTCAGGGCATTGAGAAACAGCTGAAATCATTGAAACTAAACAGAGCCCTAGGGCCTGATAGTATCTCTATCAGATTTTATACCCATTTGCGGCTGAGATAGTCTGTCATAGATCCCTCAAATAAAAAACTGATGTGAAATCCAATTTGCAATTTTTCACAACATACTGAAAGCTTTGGATCAAAGCCGTCAGGCAGCCACAGTATTTCTCAATGTCCATAAAGTGTTTGACTCAGTACCACACATATCCTATCATTAATACTCTGATCCTAACGGTATCAGATGAAATATGTGACTGGACAGAGGATTTCTTGATAGGGAGGACGCAGCATGTTTTCTTGGATGGAGAGCTATCAACAGATGTAGAAGTAACTTTGGAAGTGTTTTTGGTTCCTTGCTGTTCATGTTGTATATTAATGATCCTGTGAATAATATTGATAACAACCTTATACATTTTGCAGATGATGCAGTTATCTAGAACAAAGTAGAGTCTGAACGAAGCTGTAGAAATGTTCAGTCAGATCTTGATAAGATTTCAAAGTGGTACAGTGATTGGCAACTTGCATTAAATGTTCAAAAATGCTAACTTGTGCCCTTCACGAAAAGAAAAACAAAAAAAACATGGCGTTGTGTGAATATGACATTAGTGAGCCACAGCTGGAATCCGTAAACTCAATCAAATTCTTGGATGTAACACTTAGTATGGACAGAAAAGTGGAGCGATCACATTGTGGGTGAAGCAGGTAGCAGACTTTGGTTTATTGGTTGAATACTAGGAACTGAAATCAGTCTACAAGGGAGACTGTTTACAAATCACTCGTGTGACCCATCCTAGAATGAAACATTCTGGAACCATCCTAGAATGTTACTGGCGTGTGTGGTACGCATACCAAGTAGGACTAGCAGGAGATATTGAACGATACAGAGAAGGACAGCACAAATGGTCAGATTTTTGTTTGACTTGTGAGAGAGTGTCACTGAAATGTTGAAAGAACTGAACTGGTAGACTCTTGAAGATAATGTCTACAGACAAAGTTTCAAGAACTTAAAAGATGACTCTAGGAACATATTGCATCCCCCTACATATCACTCCCCTTGGGATTGTGAGGATAAGATTATATTAATTACAGCACACATGGAGGGATTTAAACAATAATTTTTGTCAAGTTACATACATGAATGGAATGGGAAAAAGGCCTAATAATTCGTACAGTGGGACATGCCCTTTTCCATGCACTTCACAGCAGTTCACGGAATATAGATGTAGATGTAGAACCAGGTAGAAGAAAAGGGGCTATTCAGAATGTAGAGTTAAATCCCAGGCTTTTTATGTCAGTGATGATTGTATTGATTGGCTTGTGGGAAGGCTTATACTCCAGATAAAATACATGGAATTGAAGTGTACAGAATAATTTTTTATCTCAATATATATACATACTCATAAACAAAACCACTTAACTTGATGACTTAGAGCAACTTCAAGGATAACACTTGTAACAAACTAACACACACATCAGCTGATTGCTGAATGCAATCTGATGGAGGGGCTGGTAACCAGAGGTCAAGTACACATGGGCGTCTCTGTGTATAGTGAGGCTTGTGGCATTGGTGTGGTCTTGCAGGACCCTCACTAGCTTGACTGTCTTGAGGTTTTACTGTTTTTCGTGACATCCTTGGTGTGGTCTCTTCATCTCACCACCAGGAAAGGACCAGTGAACAGTGGTTGGAGTAGCAGTTTGATGAGATCTATGCAGAGCATGATGTGAGCATAGTCATCCAGATGAAAACAAGGTGTTCACCATAGTATGTAGCAGGTGGGCATTGGATTTTGGCTATCTGGTCTCAGAGCCATTGTACCAACAGTGGTGGTTTTGCTGTGGTTAGTAGTGGTGCACATGTGAGGTAGCATGCTCATACACCATTTCTCCTTATGATGCACTAATCTCTGGCTTGTACACTGCACAATTGCATAAAAATACCAAGGGGAAGGCTTTTGTCCATTTTTTGTGATGACACATGACAGCTTTTTATTAATAAAGGAAGTAAATTTAGTGTGCGAGTCCACTGTCATTTTGAATATTTGGGAATAAAACCATCGGGGTTCTTTAATAAATTTATTTAGTTATGATGCCATTCCTACTGCTGCCATTATCAGGTAGCTGCAAATAAGATTAAAGAAACATAAAGAGTGATAAGTCTTTGTTATTAAACATCTGACAAAAAATGAAAAATTTAAAGTAAAAAAAATATTTATAAAGGTTCAGTCACCAAAAAATAATTTATGGAATGTTCTGGTTGAGAATTATGAATTATTTTCAAGGTTGAAAAATGAAATTAATTCTGAAAGCCAGCAAAGCTCTGTATCTTTTGTTTGTGTACCTATCGTCAATGCAGTGCCTCTGGCTTTCAGTGAGTCATCTCCTTTATTCCTAAATAATTTGTAACACTTGGCTTCTGCCAAGAGACATCATACCATAGTGTTAACTTGGTGCCTGGCTGTGGGATTTGGGCGAGTTGCAGTCGTATGGCAGGGTTGCCAAGAAATGCTGTAGTGGCAGCAAGTTCTTCCTAGTCCATAACGTTTGCCAAACCACAGATGCGCAAAAAGTAATTAGTCACATTGTCTTCTATACATTTTATGTGGCACACATCTATTGTAAACTGGTGACAAACTTTATATGTCTGAACAGCAATGAAGAGCACTTGTCACCGGTATTCTGGGAAGTGGAGACTATTTGTTTGTGCTCAGTGTAAATTGTCTCAGGACATAATACAGTTTGTGGGTGGAAATATTTAAAACCCTCATAAATTACAAGGAGTTCCCTGTCACATGTGCTTCTCCATTGCTTTGCTGGTTGCAACTTTCTGAACAAAAAAATTAATGATTGCCATTGTTGGCCAATCTGTCAGTGTAGATCAGCATCTGTTGCTATTTTCTGTAATCATGCTTTCTTCAAATCCATTTTTGATGTATAATGCACAAAGAAAACTGCACCTAATATAGGCTCAGTGACATCGTCAACTACAGATCTCCATATAAAGGGGGTGATGAGGCTTATTTTGATAGTCAGTAGCGTATGGCCATAGGTGGCGATTGCCAAATTGTTTATTTGGCTTATTGTCAGGTGTGCACCCTGCTGGGAGTATGCTAACTTTGGAGTCGGTGTTAGTCAGGAAGGTCACATCTGTACACCTATCTGATACAAGGGCATTCTGAAAACTAATGCCTCCAAATTTGTCATGTGAAAACATTTAAAGCCCTCTGAATAAAGCAAACATTATTGACATTCTACATCTCTATTCTTCTTGTCTACATAGTTATTTCTCAACATATTCACCTTTGTGATGAACACATTGCTCCCAATGAGAGACCAGTTTTTTGATGCCATCAGTGTAGGATGTTTGATTTCGTTGATGGAGCCACACTTGTTGTACCTGTGGTAGCAGCAAACATTAATAGTGTTTCCACAGGCTGTGGCTAAGCCATGTCTCTGCAATATGCTTTCTTTCAGGAGTGCTAGTTCTGCAAGGTTCGCAGGAGAGCTTCTGTACAATTTGGAAGGTAGGAGACAAGGTACTGGCAGAAGTAAAGTTCTGGGGACAGGGCATGAGTCGCGCTTGGGTAGCTCAGTGGTAGAGCAATTGCCCGCAAAAGGCAAAGGTCCCGTGTTTGAGTCTCAGTCCGGCACACAGTTTTAATCTGCCATGAAGTTTCAAGTTTTGTTAATAGTGTTGTCTCCATATTATTGGTAATTTGATGTTGCAGCACTTTCGTTTGTCAGGACTGTAGATGTTTACTAGGTCCTCCTCATTGTTGCTGTGCTTGAGCCTCTCTGGCTAGCATTTCAACTGTGGTGTGTAAACTCTGAAGCTCTTCAGAAGCTCTCAGTGGGTGGTGGGGCACAGTGTCAATACAGTCTGGTGTCGCTTCTTGAAGTGAGTATAGCATCTGTCAGATGGAGTCGACTGGCACATCGTCTGCCAATGATATCATGACCACCTTTACTGGCATTTCCGAAGTTGTGAATATTTTATCAGCCATTTTTAGCAACTTATGTATTGGTTGATCTTCGTGTACTGCCACTCCTATCTTCACTTGCGATGGTACAAGCAGTTGCCAAAAATGCTACAACAAAATGTTCAAAACTGTAATCATGTTAATCATTCCTCATAACTGCTGCCAAAATTCTGAAGGGGGTTTCGTCACCACTTGTTTCTTGATAAAGCCCCTGTGTGAGCCTTTAGTTTGGTAATTTAGTTCAGTGAGCAGTTTATTCAGCTTTTAAAGTGAGCTAAACTTGATGACATGGTGGGTACACAATAAAGCCTGAACCAATGATGTTGCCTCTGGTCTAAATTGTTAATAACCATCATAAATTTTTCATGGTAAATGGTCACTCATCACAGCATGAATATTTTCATTGACCACAAACCAAATTGGCAGTTGGTTGGGCATAAATGACTGGCCCCATAACTGTAAATATGGTGCAGAAGAACTGCTGGAACTGACTTGCGGGCAGTTCATTGCTCCTCAGCGCCGTTACAATGTGGAAGAATTCATCATAACAGTCAAAATTTTCAAATCTGGTTTAACATTGTCTCTTAATTTAACAGAAGCATCAAATACGTGGAACTGTGTAGTTGACATTATTGTTTGTGTTCATTAAACTGACACACTGTTTTGGTGCTCAGTTCTCTGCACTGCACTATGTACAGCTTTTGCATTTCAGGAAGGAAGAGTTCCAAACCCAGATATCATTGCAAATTTTTTGAATCTTGTTCTTACCATCAGGGTTCCAAATGCGTAGTTCTACCAATTGATGCAATTAAAAGTGAAATATCGATAATATAATGTAAATGGATAAATGAAAAATCCCCTCACTAAGTGGCAGTAGGCTGTATGGTGAGTAGATTTTTTATCTATCCATTTACATTAAATAAATGTGAAAGGATACACTATATAATTTTCAGAACTAGTAGTTTCTTTGTCGTGGTACACAGATTAGACTGCACTTAACACAAACACTCCACATTCACATGTGCTCTTAGACCTAGAACACCACCTCTTGATTGCTCACCTGGAAGTCTTCCTAAAACCTTGCTTATTGTTACCCTAGCCAACTTCATCCTTGGCCATAACTTCATTGCTTTTGAGGACCAAACTTGTGAAATTATCAAGGGGCCACTACGAGAACAAAGATACTCAGTCCTTTGCCAACCTTTTAATGGGTCCCAAGAAAGAACCTAGCTCTGGCCTGGTATAGATTTACTGATAACATCTTTGTGGTCATACTGAAGAACTACTACTCCACTTGCTGCAGCAACTTAACTCCTTTTCCCAACTGAAGTTCACTTAGTTCTTTTCCAAATCCACAGCCAACTTCATTGCAATTAATCTCCATCTCACTGAAGCCCACATCCAAACCTCAGACCAAATAAAACCAACCACTTAGTAACATGCCTACACTTTGACAGCTGCCCCACCTTTCACACCAAATGCATCCCTACCCGCAACCTAGGCATCCATGGGAAACATATCTGCTCAGCCACCAAATTCCTCTATACCTAAAACAACAATCTCTCCCAGGCTTTGCTGTCCCACAACTACTCCACATATCTTATTGACAAACAAATCTCCTGGCCATTATCTTCTTCTTGTCCACTGACTAATACAGTTATCACTCCCAAAATAAAAAAAATAAAAAAACGCAAAGGCTACAGCTTTCTTAAGTCAAGCCCTGAAATGAAATCCTCTCTCCATAATTACCTCCCCATGCCACTCATTGTCACCTTTCATCATGCCCCTAACATTTGTTGCATGCTACTGAAACCTTATAACGTTATCAACTATTAGCCTACCTCGTGGTTCCTACCACTGCAATCATGTCTACTATAAAACCTGTCCTGTGTATCCAGCCACTATGATATGCTCCAACCCCACCACTGGAAATCCTATAATTCCTTTCTAGCTTTCCATAACCTATACCTCTCCCCTCCCTGCCAAAGGAACAAGCTGAAAGCTAGATGGTGTATCACTTTTACTTTTAAGTGTGTGTGTGTGTGTGTGTGTGTGTGTGTGTGTGTGTGTGTGTGTGTGTGTGTGTGTGTATTTTTGTACATATTTTGTTACCTGAAGGTATGTAATGGCCGGAAGTTTCATCTCACAATCTATCGTATTATAAACTCTTTGTATACAATACTGTTTATTTATGTTCTCCTTTGGCAAGTATTACTGGTTCTTCAGGAATATGGAAGACTATGAACAACAATGCTGCCTGCCTCCCATTTCATCTATTTGATTGCCACCTTCTCCACGCTGTATGCCGCCAATTTCCAGCTTCCAGTAACCTTCTGTAAATAAAAGAAGAAGAAGACACCCCTTGTTAAGCCAAGCATCTCTATGGGAAGTGGGTCAGCCGGCCAATCAGTACTGGTGGCTCCAGTATTCACAGACTTCACAATATGTTAGCCATAGTGAAACATCATTGACTCGAGTCAATAGCCCAACTCTTATAAGCTTATTGGAAAGTTCAGTGAATAACTTTATGAATAGTGGCTTTGAGTTACAGGGGAATCAGCACTGACATAGTAGGGCAGATCAGAGACTCCTATGAAGGAGTGTACTGTCACCCTGTTCAGTGATTTTAATGCACAATGAAATTTCAAGACATTGTTGTTCAGTATCTGGCTCACTGCAGAACAAATCAAAATGGGGAGTGATTCATAGAACTTAGTAAGGCATTTAAAGTAATCCTGATATCAACTGTAGATGGAACTATCTCTTCCTCAGACAGCAGAACTTCTTTGCTATCTTCAATGTGAACTTGTTTTCAACATTTGGAGAAATGAAATACCTCACCAGTGTCCTTTCACAACATTTAATGCTAATAACAGCAACTCCAGAAATAAGATTTACTGATCAAGATGTCTTTCATCTCAAGTATTCTCAAAGGTAAACTTAGCAAGCACACAGTCTCTCATCCTGATTATGTCTGAAACTTTCCCTTGAGCAGCAGCTTAGTTTCAACCCTCATATTTTGAAATATTAACAAGATCTACACCATCACAAATGTGTAGTCTCCTATTAATCAGGCAAACAAGAAGACCCAAGGAGCAACTGGAAGAAATTATCTGTTAGGGTTCCAAGAAGTGTACTGTTGCCCTGTTCAGTGATTTTAATACACAATAAAATTTTAGAGCATTGTTGTTCAGTATCTGGCTAACTGCAGAACAGATCAAAATGGGGAGTGATTCACAGAACTTATTAAGGCATTTTAAGTAATCCTGATATCAGTTGTAGATGGGACTATCTCAGTTATTCTGATGCCAATGTTATTTTTTCCTTTCTGATATCAATATTGAAATAACAAAAATTGTGACCTTCAACAGAAAATATCCAGTTTGAAAAACAAAATTCTAGAAAGAGAAAACATATTCAGATAGACAGACTGTAAACAATATTTTCTGGAAGAAACAGACCTAGCAGATATAGGCATCATGTATACAGAAGCAATGGGGGTCATTAATAATGTAAGGAAACTTTCCCTTGTCCAGAGCACACCAGAATACACCTTTAGAAGGTCTTAACAGGACCTGCTAAGGTGGTGTTGTTGTTGTGGTCTTCAGTCCTGAGACTGGTTTGATGCAGCTCTCCATGCTACTCTATCCTGTGCAAGCTTCTTCATCCTGTGCAAGCTTCTTCATCTCCCAGTACCTACTGCAACTTACATCCTTCTGAATCTGCTAAGTGTATTCATCTCTTGGTCTCCCTTTTCGATTTTTACCCACCACGCTGCCCTCCAATACTAAATTGGTGATCCTTTGATGCCTCAGAACATGTCCTACCAACCAGTCTCTTCTTCTGATCAAGTTGTGCCACAAACTTCTCTTCTCCCCAATCCTATTCAATACTTCCTCATTAGTTATGGTATGGCAGTGAAACAGAAAATAAAGGCAAAAGGTGTGAAAAGACTAACATTGTGAAACAAACAGCTGGTTGCATCAAATGGGATCGGAAAAAGAATGAAAACGTGTTGAAGAATCTTAAAGTGGAACCCATCACACTTTATATTCAGAACTACCAAAACAGCTGGAGAAAACATCTGAAATGAAAGAGCTCAAACAGGATCCTGAAATCCATGCCATGCTACTACTCTAGTGGTGTAACATTAATAGGCTGACGAAGAAAAAATGGCAGCAGAACTTACCAACAGGACTGTTACAGATCAGTAGGCCTAGCACTTCGAAAGAAAATGATGATGACTGTACAATATTTATGTAATACAACTATTTTTTATTCAAGCAAGACATCATAAAACTTTATTAACCACTATGTTATTTCCATATTATTGATGACACTGATATAACTAGTTCACCTGCAAATATTTTTTCTAAAGTAATGTTCATAGTTTCACTATAGATCCAAACAATGTGAATGGGAAATTTTTGCTGAGCTCAAGTTGTTGTTTCTAAAGTGTTATAGTTCATTTAAAAGCTCTCATTATCCTCATTTCAATGAATGTGTTACTTTTTCCAAAAACTTTGTATTTCAAAATTTATTCATATTCAAAATTTTCATGCTATAGAATGTTCCAGTCTTAAAATGTAATTATTTCCAAAAAAGACCAATTATTTCAATCATTCCATTTGGTAAGTCTACCCTGACTTGGGGTTCTGGGCAAATTTCATAACTCTCCCCATTTCCTAAACCTTGCCAATTCTTTTCCTTCATCTCTCTTCCTTTCCCTTCAACCCGTGTTCCAGAAGACAGAGCAACTGTCTCAAAAAGCTTGCGTATTTCCATATCTTTTATATGTGTTTTCTCCTACCACTCCTTGGTGAGTAGAGCTTTTATCTATCCGATTATATTAAACTTTCAGTAACAACAAGTCTTTCCTTCTCATCCTGTACGAAAAGTCTCCCCTGACCTGTGGTTCTGGGTGACTTTCCCAAAATCTACCCCTTTTCCTAGACCTCTTCAGTCTTTTTCCTTCACCCCTCTTCCTTCCCTTTCAACTTACAACTGTCTTTTATGTGTGTGTTCTGCTGCCGCTTGGTGAGCAGATTTTTTATCTGTCCAATTAAATAATACTTTTACTAAAGAAACTTGTTCATATGGTAATTATTCAGATTAGAGAATATTACTTTCTCAAAACTTTATAGTGAACTTTGGGAATCCCTTTCACAGTGAGCTGTGGCCTCCCATAAAATGGTATTGATAATTTTACTATTGGTAACTGTGTTGCACTTTGTGCATTGTATCTTTTTGTCCTCCAATTTTTCATTCTTTTGTATGAATAACTGAAATGTATTGACCTGGTGTCTTGTCAGTTTCTAATTTTCTGTAATATGTGCATCTATAAATAGTGTCATGCACAAAGCTTCAGTTGGTGTTTGGTAATGTAACCATCAAAATGAGCTGATGATTAGTAGTGTCAAAGTGCACAACCTATGTTTTCTTCAGTCAGCATTTGGTAATCACGATTTAAAGTATTGTTGCACAGCAGAATGATAATTAAGTGCAGGAATAAAATTATGTTGGGGGAAAGTGCCAAGTGGACCACACCTGTCATGTACGCAGTGGTGGCATAACCATTGTCATCAATCAGAAAAACTGGAATACAAACAAGCAGGGAGCTTGTTGTATGAGACTGTGTGATATAGACATCAGGAACACCTGATTCAGCACTTAGACAATAGTGCAAAGCAGACATAATGCTCTTCTATGATGTAACTTCACCTACAGATGATGCAAGAATGTGTTTCAGAATGCAAACTTTGTGTAAAGCAACACTCTGAATTTAACCATTAGGCTAGACAAGAGGGCTGACATGCTCAGGAAATGGAAACACATTCGGTCACTCATACAGGGGCATCACATCATTGACTGCTATAAAACTTTCACCTTCCTTCCACTCACTCTCAGAGACTGGCAACTCCATCTGCATAACTGATACTGACATAAGGCCAGCTCTGCTAGTTGCAGGGCAACCTGATGAATACAAAAAAGTGTAACTAGCCACCACCAGCTTGGAGTGTACTGCTGTGAGTCTACAGCCATCTGGTTATGGAAAAAACTTCAACCCTGCAAGCTGCGTTCCTGCTGGTCACACCTGTGGCTACCCAAAGATGAGGGCCAGGTCAGTCTTCTGTGAGTGAAGAGCCAATCTTCCCATGTGTGAGCTGTTCAGCTTGGGAGCAGGGTGCCTGTGCCACCACTAATGAGCCGTTCAAGTGCTGCCTTAGTGGCTGTGTGCCGGTACCACCTCTTGGGCTGTCCTTTGTGTCACCATTGGGTTTTCTGCCTGTACGCCATCTTGACAATCGACAACAGGGGAATGCAGATTTCTGGGTCTGAGCCTGAGGACAGCTTCCCTCAGTGAGAGCACTGAGGCTCTGACAGATGTCCAAAGCCATACCAGGCTGTAGAGATGCACTGGCCACCACACTTTCCTACAACAGGTCCGTGGCACTGGCCCCAGACAATACCACGGCAGCACCAGCAGATTCCTCGCTGCTACCCTTCACCTCTGTGCTGTGCAGGCTTAGCATGGCCATTGCTAGGCCACAGTGGCAAGAAGACAGTGTTGTAAGACTCCTGGAAATAAATTACTGTTAATTGAGTGATGTCACTTAAGTGCCCTGATGCACAACAGGGCCACACCTCTGGACCTCCACTCGACTATCCTACACTCACATAGGAGGGTGCATCTGGCAAGCTTCTACAAATTTGGTGCTGGAAGCTGTGACTTCTGACACTGTACAGATTTGATGTGAAGGGTGCTGATGTTGTCTGTCACCACTGTCAAGGAGCCACACCTGCATTAGCAGTAATTGACATCTGTCATTGTGCGGTATGATGGGTAACCAGTTTTTGTTGGCATGTTTTCTATTTTCTTTTATTTTGGTGGCATGTTGCATTAGAAGGATCTGCATAGGAACTTGACATTGTGTAGACCACAAGAGTCTGGAGACCTCACAGTTTTGGAGGTAACGGTAGGGAAGAGTACTTATGATTGACCAAATGCTAGTATTGTAATTTATCATGGCATGAATCACCATGTAATAAGGCAGTTTTAGTAATGTGTGAAAATGGTTGAATGTTTGGCCATGAAGAACAGCAGTGTAGTGAATCCCATTGGTTCACGACATATAGAAAACTTAATGTAGTTGTTTTTGCATATTGATATTGTGTTGGTGTACTAGGTTCCCATTTGTTCTGCAATATAATTCAAAATGGAGGTTACACAATGACCAGAAATATCTGCAGCAACTTTACATATCATTGACATTTTAAAATATCAGGTTGCTGTGTTTCTCCAGTATAAAACAGAATTAAGCCAGACTAGCAAAGAGATACAGAGGGAACAAGAAGCATTACGTGCCATGACTGGGTTGATACAATCACAGAGAGGGGATAGCAAGATGGTAGTGAACGTACCTGTCCAATCCATTGATCCTATGGCAGTTAGTCTCATTATGCCTTTTTCTGAGATAGCAGCCAAGGTTGTATCAGCCTATCTGGGTGATGTTAGGGAAGTAGCTCAGTTAGGGAATTGGTCTGATTTGACATGTCTATCTGTAGCTAAGTTACAGGCAATGAGTGATGCTAAAATGTATGTCATATACAATGAAACTATTAGTAAAACACAGACATTTGATCAGCTGGCTGAAGGGCTTACCCAGCACTATCAGAAGCAAGACAGCGCCAGATTTTTCAGGAAAAAGCTCATCAGATTATCAAAGAAACACAGTGTGTCAGTAGATGCATTCTCTGACAGAGTTCATAAGGTGAACTTGCAGACTTAAGAATTGATGCACTGTGCAGAGGCAGATAGACTCCTCTTGTGGGATGCAGAGAATAGGGCATTAGACATATTCATGAGTGGTATTGCAGTGGATATGTAATGATGGGTGAGGGTGGAAAATCCTGGTGATTTGTCCTCAGCTAGCAGGATTGCTGCACAACTAGGGGAGATAGAGTCAGAAATGGGGTATCCATGGTGACTTCTCCTTTGACATCAAATGCTACAGATGTGGAAGAGGAGAGCATATGAAGAAGCAATGTTGCCAACCACAGTGCTTCGACTGTGGTGATTGCAAGAGTTGCAAGTGTAATAAAAGGAAGTATACATTAAATGGGGAGAAGAGGAGTTTGTGGCAAAACTTGACAAGAAGAAGGGACCAGTTGGTAGGACATGTTCTGAGGCATCAAGGGATCACAAATTTAGCATTGGAGGGCAGAGTGGAGGGTAAAAATCGTAGAGGGAGACCAAGAGATGAATACACTAAGCAGATTCAGAAGGATGTAGGTTGAAGTAGGTACTGGGAGACGAAGAAGCTTGCACAGGATACAGTAGCATGGAGAGCTGCATCAAACCAGTCTCAGGACTGAAGATAACAACAGCAATAACAACATACATTAAATGCAAACAGGAGTGCCTTAACCAATGAAGAACATTCTCAATAAAATGTTCCACTGCGAGGGTGTTTGAAGAGATGGATTGTTGTTTGATTGGTGCAATAAATAATTAAGAACATAAATTCTTGTTAGACAGAGGTGCACATGTGTCAGTTGTCAGTCTAGACTTCTTAGGTAGGAAGAGACTTCAGTCTACACGGTGTAGGTTATGTGGAGTGGGTAAAAATGAGATAGAATCATTGGGGACAACGCTGCTCACTTTTAGCATTGGGGCTGAAAGCTTTAAGGAGTATATGGAATGTTCCCACACATTGGTGAGGGTTATACTACATAATTCTCAAGCTGGAGTTCCTGAATACACATCACACTATAATTAATCTTTCGCAGCATACTATGGAACTCGGTGGAACTTTGTTTCTGCTAGGGAAGAAAGTTGCTGGTGAAACAATGTTGCAAGGTGCAGCTATCATGAGGATAGTACCAGCTAAACTGTATTAATGTACACTGAATGTTAATTCATGGGATAATGTACTGGCGGGTACAGGAAAATTTATCAGTCTTACCTACACTAAGACTTATCAAGGGAATTGTTTTGAATGGTAGAACCACTGACCTTCAAGGTGAAGTTAAATAAGTCACACTGTATGATGCACAAGAGGGTAATATGCATTACAGACATAGATGGAATATTTAGGTTCTCATGAGTTTGTACAATTTTGGCATGAGTGAAGTTAATCTGCCAAAGGGCCTAATGTTTGCTAGTTTGAGTGTCTTAGAAGAAGATGATATTGATAGGTCAGGTAATGACCTCACCCAGAGGCATACTGTTAGCAGTTCTGCATAATGTGACAAAGCTAAACACTTGCAAGGAAAAGACAGAGAAGACATGAAAGCTTCAACGCTTAGATTCACAGATATGTTCAGTCTGGTGGGTCTGTTACCAGTGATGCCTGTAACACAGTACATGATACCAACAGAAAACAAAGTTCTCTCATATACAAAACCATACAGGGTCCCAAAGCATTTACAACATTTGATGGAGGAATTCTTTTACCATCAGTTGACTGACAGAATCATTAAGGATAGTGGTAGACTTGAAGTATGAAAGTTGCCACTGTGCCCAAAAAGGTGGGATCAAGAAATACAGGTTCTTTTGCAGTTACTGCTTCTTGAATGCAAATGCTGTCACTGATGCGTACCCCATCTCAAACATTATGAAAACACTTGACAATCTGGGTCAATGTATATACTTCTTGACCATGGATTTTGAAGAGTGGCTACAACCATCTAGAAGTAGTTCTAAAAGACTGGCTGAAGACAGCTTTTTCCACACCATGGTGACATTACCAGTACTGTAGGATGCCGTTTGGACTGAAAAATACACCAGTGACGCTTGGATGCAGTGTTTCAGGCACTGAAACCTAAAAAAAAAATCATGGTTTATCTCAGTGACATAATTGTATTTCAAAGGATATGGCAGAACCGTGAAACGATTGGAAGGAGTTATTAAATGCTACAGGCAGCACAACTGACAGTCTGTGATGATATGTGCCATTTCATTCAAACAGAAGTAAACTATCAGGGTCATGTAATCAGTCAGGAAGGAGTAAAAAGTGATCAGTGGCTGATATGAGTTTTTTATTATATTGTACTGCCACTGACTACAAAGCAATTACAGTATTTTTAGGCCTCTGTAATGATTGTAGGAAGTTCATGAGGGATTTTGCACAACTTGCTGAGTCCTTGAATTGTCTATTTAAAAACAGGAGTGAAATCTGAGTGGTCAATGAAGTGTTAATCCATGTTCAAAAAATTAAAACTTGATTTGGTTTTGAGTTCTGTGTTGGTATTTCCTAACTTCAATCAAGAGTTCATCTTATGATATGATGCGAGCAGTATAACTGTTGGTTGTGTTTTGAGCCAAATCATGGATAATAGGGATCATCCAGTGGCTTATGCTTCAAGACAATTGAACATGGGGGAATGCAGCTGTTCAATAACAGCAAAAGAAATGCTAGCAGTTATTCATGGTGTTACCTACTTTCACTGTTATTTATAAGGACAAAATTCAAAGTAGTTACTGATCAAGGTTCCCTTAAGTAGCTGTTGGGACTGAAATACCTTTCCAGTAGATTAACTCAATGGCAATGAAGCCAAACAAGTTTAATTATGAAGTGGTGCATAAATCTGGGGAGATGGGTACTAACATAGATGTGCTAAGCAGGAAAACTGGAGCTCTGCAAGCCTTTGGCAAAAGCTTGTCAGAGTGGCAAAAGGCAATGGCCAGTGATATAGACTGTCAGGCTTTTAGATCTCAGCCATATTTTGTGACACACAATGTCTTGCTGTGCAGAAGTTGGAAGTGTGGACCACATTTTGTGGTTCCCGCATCATTCAGAAATTCCTACTCTGTAGGAATCAGCATGGGTTTCGAAAAAGACGATCGTGTGAAACCCAGCTCGCGCTATTCGTCCACGAGACTCAGAGGGCCTTAGACACGGGTTCACAGGTAGATGCCGTGTTTCTTGACTTCCGCAAGGCGTTTGACACAGTTCCCCATAGTCGTTTAATGAACAAAGTAAGAGCATACGGACTATCAGATCAATTGTGTGATTGGATTGAGGAGTTCCTAGATAACAGAACGCAGCACGTCATTCTCAATGGAGAGAAGTCTTCCGAAGTAGGAGTGATTTCAGGTGTGCCGCAGGGGAGTGTCATAGGACCGTTACTATTCACAATATACATAAATGACCTGGTGGATGACATCGGAAGTTCACTGAGGCTTTTTGCAGATGATGCTGTGGTGTATCGAGAGGTTGCAACAATGGAAAATTGTACTGAAATGCAGGAGGATCTGCAGCGAATTGACGCATGGTGCACGGAATGGCAATTGAATCTCAATGTAGCGAAGTGTAATGTGATGCGAATACATAGAAAGATAGGTCCCTTATCATTTAGCTACAAAATAGCAGGTCAGCAACTGGAAGCAGTTAATTCCATAAATTATCTGGGAGTACGCATTAGGAGTGATTTAAAATGGAATGATCATATAAAGTTGATCGTCGGTAAAGCAGATGCCAGACTGAGATTCATTGGAAGAATCCTAAGGAAATGCAATCCGACAACAAAGGAAGTAGGTTACAGTACGCTTGTTCGCCCAATGCTTGAATACTGCTCAGCAGTGTGGGATCCGCACCAGGTAGGGTTGATAGAAGAGATAGAGAAGATCCAACGGAGAGCAGCGCGCTTCGTTACAGGATCATTTAGTAATTGCGAAAGCGTTACGGAGATGATAGATAAACTCCAGTGGAAGACTCTGCAGGAGAGACGCTCAGTAGCTCGGTACGGGCTTTTGTTGAAGTTTCGAGAACATACCTTCACCGAAGAGTCAAGCAGTATATTGCTCCCTCCTACGTATATCTCGCGAAGAGACCATGAGGATAAAATCAGAGAGATTAGAGCCCACACAGAAGCATACCGACAGTCCTTCTTTCCACGTACAATACGAGACTGGAATAGAAGGGAGAACCGATAGAGGTACTCAGGGTACCCTCCGCCACACACCGTCAGGTGGCTTGCGGAGTACGGATGTAGATGTAGAAGTATTGCAAAAGACACATGACCACCTGTCGTTGGTTCATGGGGGAACCTAAAATGACACACACACACATATATATATATATATATATATATATATATATATATATATATATATATATATATATATATATATGTGTGTGTGTGTGTGTGTGTGTGTGTGTGTGTGTGTGTAGCCAAAAAGCTTTAGTAGAACAGTGCATGAAGGATTGTGTACAAATTTGCAGAGGTTGCCATAAACAACAAAACATTTTGCAATGCTTGGTTTGGATATTCTTGGACCATTTAATAAGACAGCAGTTGGAAATAAGTATATTCTTACAGTTATATAGACTACTTTTCCCATTTCATAGGAATGATATCAATTCACTACCTACAAGTGAGCACAGTTGCAGACACAATGGTTAATAATTGGGTACTGACATTTGGCACTTCTGATACTATAATTAAGAATTAGGATACAAATTTCATGTCAGACTTTTCGAGGAATTGTGTTGCCTGCTTCATATTCAAAAACTTCGCACAAGCCCTTTCCACCCACAAGCAAATAGATGTACCGAGAAGGGCGAGACATTATGTAAATAGGCAGCATGATAACTGGGACTTGTATCTTCAGTATGTTGTCTCAGCGTATAAACCCAGGTAGCATATGATAGAAAGATGCCATCTCTTTTTGAGGCTCTGAAATCTAAATTATGTGCTATAATAAGGAGACACTGAAAAAATTTGAAAAAAAATTGGGAGAAATTTGGCAGAATGGCAAATGGGCGTATACAAATGCACTCAAACATCAGGATCAGATGGGCAACATATGGGGAAAATGTGCAATATCAAGTGGGTCAATGGGTTTTAGTAACAAACCCTTATACACCAAATACAAAGGCACTCAAACATCAGGATCAGATGGGGCAACATATGGGGAAAATGTGCAATATCGAGTGGGTCAATGGATTTTAGTAACAAACCCTTATACATCAAAAGGAATAAAAGAAATTTTAACTAAGTACCGGGTCCATACCAAGCAATGGAGATGACATCACTGCAAAATGTATAGATGCAGCTTCCAATGGAGATGTCGACTATTTACGTGAGCCATGTTAAACACTTCATTGGAGCATTAGAGGCTTTGCCACAGATTCCAATACCTCATGTTATCTGGAATAAAGCATCTAAGAATCAAGGAAGTCAGTAGTTAAAAATGATCTGAATTCATGCAGCATATCATATGCATGAAGACCACCTGTTTTGTTTCCTTTTGTTTGTTATGTATATTTTTACTTGTTATTTCTGAACCACTGTGTTTTTTTGGGGGGGGGGGGGGGGGGAGGGGGGTTGTTTGACGTTTGCAGTACATAGTTTAAGGGGTTCATATTATTGAAGCATTCAGTAGTGGTTTTTTGTACCAATGCTTTTAGAAGGAGGGAAGTGTAGTGACAAAAAATTCCTTTCTATCAGATGGCACAGGAGGAAAATGGGTACAAGTGTGCACTAGAAAAGTACTAATAATATCAGAAATCAGGGAAACTTATGCTCTGATGTCCTTGGAAGAGTTACGGTTCTGCCAACAGGAGAGAATCACTGTCTGGCCAACCAGGATGGTTCGGACTTACACAAGGCATGTGGGATATAAGTGTTCCTTGCTGCAAAATCTTAACCCACAAAGTGTTGGAGGGAAGTACTAATCCCTTATACAATTTTCAAAGAATGTGCATGCATTGGATCTATTCGGTATGTACTCCAGAGGTTATAATTGTAAATTGTTACAGAAAAGGAAGGTCACGGGGTATGTCCAAGATGAAGCTGAAAGACATTGGAATCTTAATAAATGGCACAGTTTGTGACGTAATGGGGACAACATTTCATCTACCAGCCACAATTATGGGTACAACAGTGACTGAGCTAACACACCCTTTGCTGTTTTGGCCAGAGAAGTGATTAGAGTCACTGGCAGTCCAAAATCAAATATTTCTAAATGGTGCCTTAAATCCAAATGCCTTTTATTCCTTGGACCAACTAATAACATCACAGAAGAGGTGGATTTCCACAGCATAAATGTTGCAACACAACCAACAATACAACTAGAAGCAGTGTGACCAGATTATGAACATAAGCATTTCAGCTACCAGAACTGTAATAATTCTGGTCACCATTTGTATAATTTATGTTCATTACAAACAAAGAACTTCACAATGCCCAGAATTACATGTGTATCAGCTACTTGTTGCCTAGTTTTGCAATATGACAGAAAATACTCTAGAGTAATCAAAAAATCATAGATCTAAGCACTTAGTGTAAAAGGTTGATGGGGATGTAACTGAAGAAATTAGCTTCATTTTAAGAACAAATATATGCCAAAGAAATGTGAAGTAGTAGAACATGAATACTATTTAGTAAAGTGCAGAATAAAATTTTGTTGGAACCACCTGCGATGACACTAAGTGTAACATATTCATTGAGTATGCAACAATGGCATAATCAGTGTCAACACTCAGAAAAACTGGAGTACAAACAAGCAGGGAGCTCATTGATTCAGGCTGTGTGAGAGAGAATGTCAGGAACACCTGATTCAGCTCTGAGACAACAGTGCAGAGCAGACAAAAGTCTTCTGTAATGGGGCTATATGTAGTGACTTCACCTAGGCACGACACAAAAATGTCTTTTAGGCTGCAAACTTTGCATAAAGGAATGCTCTGAATCTTTGAAGTTAAACTTTAGGGTAGCCAAGAGCACTGACTGGCTCAGAAAGTAAGTACACATTCAGTCAGCTGTAAGAGGGCATCACTTTATTGACAACTATAAAACGTTCACCTTCTTTTCACTCACTCTCAGAGTGTGGCCACACCATCTGTATCACTGATATTGATGGGAGGCCAGCAGAAATAGTTGCAGGATGACCTGTTGAATATGACAAAGTGTCACCAGCTACCACCAGCTTGGAGTCTACTGCTATGAGTCTACAGCCAATCAGTTGTGGAAGGAACTTCAACCTTGCAAGCTGCATACCTGCCAGTCACGCCTGTGCTACCCGAAGATGAGGGTCAAACCAGTCTCAAACCAGTCTATTGTGAATGAAGAACTGATCAGCCCATCTAGAACCTGTTCACCTTTGGAGCAGGGCCTCTGTGCTGCCATTTCTCATCAATAAAAGTATTGCCTTATTAGCTGTATACTGGACTGTCTCGTGGACTGTCCTTTGTGTCACTCTTGAGTGTTCCACCTACTTGCAATCTCAACAATTGACAACAGAGACATGCAGATTTTTTGGGGCCGAGCCTGAGAGCAGCTTCATTCAGTGAGAGCACTGAGACTCCAACAGACATCCACCACCGTGCCAGGCTGCAGTGATGCGCCAGCTACCTTACCCTTCTACGATGGGGCCATGGTACTGAACCCAGCCAAAATGATGGTCACACAAGCAGATTTCTCACCACAAGCCGACACATTACCTTGCACCTCTGTGCAACACAGACTCAGCATGTTCACTGCTAGGCCGCACTGGGAAGAAGACAGAGTGATTGTGAAACTCTTGGAAATAAAATGACTGTTAATTAAATGGTGTCTTATTAGTTCCTTGAGCACCATAGGACCTCACTTGTGCACCTCTGCTTGACAATCCTTCACCTACATAGGAGGCCGCATCTGGTGAGCTCCTACAGTACCATGTCAGTTACTCTGAACAAATGTTCATCAAGTCCGCTAATAGTAGAAGGATGATTCAAGAAGTAATTCCATGAAATATCGTAGGTACAGGTCAATATTACACAAACTCAAAAGGAGATCCAAAACATCAGAGTTCTGTGAAGATCAAATCTCAGTTCAGTCATTATCTCTCAAAGTTTAAAGTTAAGCTCCGTAAAAGGAATACTAGGATGGCCCAATGGAGAAAAATCATAGCTCAATACAGAGAAGCTCAGCTTCAGCAATGAGTTAACCCAGAACCCTGAGTCCCAAAAGTCAAATAATAGGGGGCAACTGCAATAAGCACTATTGCAAGATAGCTAAAAAAAGACCCTGCTGACGAAACCAAAAAAATCCATGTTGAACCCATGAATATGATGTGGTTTTGAGCTTGCTTGTCAAAAAAGGAACTCCAAGAAGAACTAAGATAATAGGAAAAAATTTGGGGAAGCAAGAAAACACACTGCAAAAACTATCTATGACTTAAAAACATGATTTCAACAAGCACCACCTAGTACAAATTAATGAAGACTGCAAGAACAACAACATCCAAGGTGTCTATAATACTTTTAAAAAAAGTCTCAAAAGTATGTTTCCCCAAGTCTAATTCTCAGCTGGCCCATTGGTAAAGCTGCTTACAATAAGAAGTTAGATAAGAAATCTACTCACCAAGTGGCAGCAGAACATACACATAAAAGACAGTTGTAATTGGCAAGCTTTCGAAGCCAATGGCTCCTTCTTCAGGCAGAAGGCTTGAAGGGGGAGGAAGAGGGGTGAAGGAAAAGGACTGGAGAGGTGTAGGAAAAGGGGTAGATTTCGATAAAATCACCCAGAACTGCAGGTCAGGAGAGACTTATCATATGAAATAAGAAGGAAAGACTGATTGTTGGGGTCTGAATTGGACGAGATTAGAAAACCTGAGAGCTTAAAGGTGAAAGACAGGGTAATATGCAGACAGAGGTTACTGCTTAAACATCATGCATGAGTTAATAAGATTGAAAAGCTAAAAGCATTATACGTAACAAAGGTGGGAGGGGGGCAGTGAAAAATAGACTGGTAAGACAATGAAAGATATAGAAAACTAAAATGGAGTGAGGCAAAGAGTAGTTACAGTGAAGAAATGCTGAGATGGGAGAAATTAATGTAAATTAAGGCCAAGGAGTGGCAAGAACCAAGGACAAAGTAGTGCTAGTTCCCACTTGGGGAGTTATGAGAAATTGGTGTCTGGGTGAAGAATCCAGATGGCGCATGTGGTGAAACGGGTGCTGAGGTCATGATTGTCATGTTGCAGAGCATGCTCTGCAATAGGATAGTGTGAGTTGCCAGTAAACTTCTGCCTATTCTCATTCATTCTAACTGATTATTTGGTGGTAGTCACACTGATGTAGAAAACCGAACAGTGTTTATATAACAGCTGATATATAACATGTTTTGTTTCACAGGTGGCTCTCCCTTTGATAGTATGTGTTTTGCCAGTTACAGAGCTGTCAAAGGGTGGTGGTAAGAGGGTGCATAGGGCAAGTCTTGCAGCAGGAACAGTCACAGGGATAGGAACCATAGTGTCGGGAGTTGGGTGCAGAAGGAGCATAGGGTCTGACAGGAATATTGCAGAAATTAGAAGGGCGACGGAAAGCTGTTGTAGGTGTGGTGGGCAAAATTTTGACAGAATTGGTCTCACTTCAGGGCATGATTTTAGAATTTCACGGCATTGTTGAAGTAGCTGATTAACACTTTCCAGACCAGGATAATACTGAGTCACCAACAGTGTGCTTTGAAGTTGTTTTCTGGAGGGATCAGGAGTACCAGGATTGGATGTGATGGCCTGGGAAATATGCTTTTCGACTAGGCTGGTGGGGTAATTATATGCAGGGAAGCCTGAGGTGAGAATGGTGGTGTATTGCTGTAAAGAGTCTGCATCTGAACAAATACGTTTACCTCGGATGCCATGGCTGTGTGGGAGAGAATGTTTGACATTGAAAGGATGACAACTGTCAAAATGTAAGTACTGTTGATTGTTGGTATGTTTAATGTGGACAGAAGTGTGTATCTGGCCTTTGGTGAGGACGAGATTAGCATCAAGGAAACTGGCATGGGATTGAGAGTAGGGCCATGTGAAATTTAAATGGGAGAAGGTATTCAGAGATTCCAGGAATTTTAGCGAGTTAGCCTCACCATGGGTCCATATGGTAAAGATGTCATCAATGTATATAAACCAAACCAGGGTCTGAAGACTTTGGATCTCAGGAAAAACCCCTCCAAGCAACACCTGAAAAGGCTGGCACAGGAAGGAGCCATCCTGGTTCCCATGGCTGTACCCCTGATCTGTTTCTATGTCTGCTCCTCAAAGGCAAAGTAGTTGTTGTTAAGTATAAAGTTGATTAAGCTGAGTAGGAAGGATGTCACAAGTTTGGAATCAGGTGAGTGCTGACTGAGGAAACGTTCGGCAGCAGACTCCATGTTCATAGGGGATGTTGGTATAGAGGGAGGCGGCACCAATGGCGACAAACAAGGTTTGTGGTGGAAGTGGGACAGGCATGGATTTCAGACAATCTAGGAATTGGTTGGTATCTTTTATGGAGGAGGGAGTCTTTGTGCTATGAGTTGCAGGTTTGCAGGTGTTGATCAAATAAGGCAGATATACGTTTACTGGGTGCTTTGAAGCCAGCAACAATAGGACGATCGGAGTGATTGGTTTCAAGGAAGAAGGTAAAGGGTGGGGGTGTGTGGTTTGGGTGGGATGAGAAATTCTATGGATTGAGCTGTTAGTCCTTGTGAGGGGCCTGAGGTTTTAAGGATGGACTGCAGGTCAGTCTGAATCACAGGGATGGGAGCTTGATGACAGACACTGTATGTAGAGGTGTCAGACAGCTGGCGTAGACCTTCACTAATGTATACCTTTTGGTCAAGTACTGCAGTGATATATCCTTTGTCTGCTGGGAGAATAATGATGGTATCATCAGCTTTTAGGTAACATAGAGCCTGGAGTTCTGCAGAGGACAGGTTAGGGGGTTGTAGGGACCTGAAGAAGGCCTGTGAAGCACTGCTGGATGTGAGGAATTCATGAAAGGCTTGTAAGGCATGATTTGAGGTAGTGGTTGTCTGAACTGTTCAAGGCAGGGTTCAGTGTCAGGGCTGCTGTTCCAATGAATATTATATGTGAAAGAAAGTAGGTCCTTCACCAAAGCAGCATGATCAAATGCAGGTTTAGGGCTGAAAGTGAGACCCTTAGACGATAATACAATAATTCAGGGGGCAATAGTGCTTTAGATGAGAGGTTTAGGACACTGTACTGTTGTGACTGGTTCTTGGAATTATGGGTTAATCTTGGTCTGGGAGGCAATGGTGAAGCCTGTGGGATATGAAGGAGGTTGGCTAAGCTTGGTTTGTAGGAGAGAAGTGGTGGTTGATGATTAGGAAGTTTAGGAAGCTGCAGAGGGACAGGAAGGGAAAGGTAGTTTAGGAGAAGGTGGAATAGTTTTTTGTGGTGAAGTCTGGCCTGTTATTGCAGTTTGAAGTTGGCTTGGCAGATGATACCATTTAAGGAAGCAAGGGGAGCAGACAACCGCAGGATTTTGTAGAAGGAGAGAAGTCTGGTAGAGTGGAAATTGGCTGATGAGGCGTATAGGTCACACATTAGCCGTAAGGTAAGAGCAAGAGATTGCTGTATTTGAAGCTGTGAAAGGGCCTAGTGTAGATTAGGATTACATCCAGAAACAGGGACTTTAAATGTTAGGCCTTTTGGAGTAACTCGAAAGGAGAAGCAGGTTTCGAGAAACAAAATATGGGGGCTTAATTTTAAATAACTTTGTCATTAATTGACTGTTTTTGTTGTTACAATAATAAGAGTAACTGTCACATGCTGGCGAATTATTTTGAATTCAAATATAGCAGACCTGTCCACCATTAGACAGCTAATAAGTGTGTGTGGTGGTCTTTAGTCCTGAGACTGGTTTGCTGCAGCTCTCCATGCTACTCTATCCTGTGCAACCTCCTTCATCTCCCAGTACCTACTGCAACCTACAGCCTTCTGAATCTGCTTAGTGTATTCATCTCTTGGTCTCCCTCTATGATTTTTACCCTCCACGCTACCCTCCAATACTAAACTGGTGATCCCTTGATGCCTCAGAACATGTCCCACCAACCAATCCCTTCTTCTGGTTATCTTATTCAATACTTCCTCATTAGTTATATGATCTACCCATCTAATCTTCAGCATTCTTCGGTAGCACCACATTTCGAAAGCTTCTATTCTCTTCGTGTCCAAACTATTTATCGTCCATGTTTCATGTCCATACATGGCTACACTCCATACAAATACTTTCAGAAACGGCTTCCTGACACTTAAATCTATACTCGATGTTAACAAATTTCTCTTCTTCAGAAACGCTTTCCGTGCCATTGCCAGTCTACATTTTATATCCTCTCTACTTCAACCATCATCAGTTATTTTGCTCCCCAAGTAGCAAAACTCCTTTACTACTTTAAGTGTATCATTTCCTAATCTAATTCACTCAGCATCACCCGACTTAATTCGACTCCATTCCATTATCCTCGTTTTGCTTTTGTTGATGTTCATCTTATATCCTCCTTTCAAGACACTGTCCATTCCATTCAACTGCTCTTCCAAGTCCTTTGTTGTGTTTGACAGAATTACAATGTCATCGGCGAACCTCAAAGTTTTTATTTCTTCTCCATGGATTTTAATACCTACTCCATATTTTTCTTTTGTTTCCTTTACTGCTTGCTCAATATACAGATTGAATAACATCGGGGAGAGACTGCAACCCTGTCTTACTCCCTTCCCAACCACTGCTTCCCTTTCATGTCCCTCGACTCTTATAACTGCCATCTGGTTTCTGTACAAATTGTAAATAGCCTTTCGCTCCCTGTATTTTACCCCTGCCACCTTTAGATTTTGAAAGAGAGTTCCAGTCAACATTTTCAAAAGCTTTCTCTAAGTCTACAAATTCTAGAAACATAGGTTTGCCTTTCCTTAATCTTTTTTCTAAGATAAGTCGTAAGGTCAGTATTGCCTCACGTGTTCCAGTATTTCTATGGAATCCAAACTGATCTCCCCCGAGGTCGGCTTCTACCAGTTTTTCCATTCATCTGTAAAAAATTCGTGTTAGTATTTTGCAGCTGTGGCTTATTAAACAGATTGTTCAGTAATTTTCACATCTGTCAACACCTGCTTTCTTTGGGATTGGGATTATTATATTCTTCTTGAAGTCTGAGGGTATTTCGCCAGTTTCATACATCTTGCTCACCAGATGGTAGAGTTTTGTCAGGACTGGCTCTCCCAAGGCCGTCAGTAGTTCCAATGGAATGTTGTCTAGTCCGGGGGCCTTGTTTCGACTCAGGTCTTTCAGTGCTCTGTCAAACTTCACCCAGTATCGTATCTCCCGTTTCATCTTCATCTACGTTCTCTTCCATTTCAATAATATTGTCCTCAAGTACATCGGCCTTGTGTAGACCCTCTATATACTCCTTCCACCTTCCACCTTTCAGCTTTCCCTTCTTCACTTAAAACTGGGTTTCCATCTGACCTCTTGATATTTATACAAGTGGCTCTCTTTCCTTCAAAGGTCTCTTTAATTTTGCTGTAGGTAGTATCTATCTTACCCCTAGTGAGATAAGTCTCTACATCCTTACATTTGTCCTCTAGCCATCCCTGCTTAGCCATTTTGCACTTCCTGTCAGTCTCATTTTTGAGACGTTTGTATTCCTTTTAGCCTGCTTCATTTACTGCATTTTTATATTTTCTCCTTTCATCAATTAAATTCAATATTTCTTCTGTTACCCAAGGATTTCTACTAGCCCTCGTCTTTTTACCTACTTGATCCTCTGCTGCCTTCACTACTTCATCCCTCAGAGCTACCCATTCTTCTTCTATTGTATTTCTTTCCCCCATTCCTGTTAATTGTTCCCTTATACTCTCCCTGAAACTCTGTACAACCTCTGGTTCTTTCAGTTTATCCTGGTCCCATCTCCTTAAATTCCCACCTTTTTGTAGTTTCTTCAGTTTTAATCTACAGGACATAACCAATAGATTGTGGTCAGAGTCCACATCTGCCCCTGGAAATGTCTTACAATTTAAAACCTAGTTCCTAAATATCTGTCTTACCATTATATAATCTATCTGATACCTACTAGTATCTCCAGGGTTCCACCATGTATACAACCTTCTTTCATGATTCTTAAACCAAGTGTTAGCTATGATTAAGTTGTGGTCTGTGCAAAATTCTACCAGGCAGCTTCCTCTTTCATTTCTTAGCCCCAATCCATATTCACCTACTACGTTTCCTTCTCTCCCTTTTCCTACACTCGAATTTCAGTCACCCATGACTATTAAATTTCCGTCTCCCTTCTCTATCTGAATAATTTCTTTTATTTCATCATACATTTCTTCAATTTCTTCGTCATCTGCAGAGCTAGTTGGCATATAAACTTGTACTACTGTAGTAGGTGTGGGCTTCGTATCTATCTTGGCCACAATAATGTGTTCACTTTGCTGTTTGTAGTAGCTTACCCGCATTCCTATTTTCCTACTCATTATTAAACCTACTCCTGCTTTACCCCTATTTGATTTTGTGTTTATAATCCTGTAGTCACCTGACCAGAAGTCTTGTTCCTCCTGCCACTGAACTTCACTAGTTCCCACTATATCTAATTTTAACCTATCCATTTCCCTTTTTAAATTTTCCAACCTACCTGCCTGATTAAGGGATCTGACATTCCTTGCTCCGATCCGTAGAACGCCAGTTTTCTTTCTCCTGATAACGACATCCTCTTGAGTAGTCCCCGCCCAGAGATCCGAATGGGGGACTATTTTACCTCCGGAATATTTTACCCAAGAGGATGCCATCATCATTTAATCATACAGTAAAGCTAATATATTCACTGAAAAAGAACAAGTCACCTGGGAAAGACACAGATATTTTTGAAGTGTGGTTGAACATAGGAAGCAGTATGATTGATAACCTAATTGAGATAAACCACAACATCTGGGAAACTGAGGTACTTCTGTATGGCGAGTCCTTCACAATGATACACCCACTAAATTAGTAAGGTGTGTTATGTGTGACGGCTCTGTTAATTATCTACCAGATTCTTTCACAAGTGTTTCACTGCAGGGCAGAAAAACAGTTGGACTCATGAGTATCAAAGAGAGGTCATGAAAAGTTGTTCATGTACCCAACAGAACATGCATCTTGAATGTGTTGTCTTTCAGCAGAAACATAAATGTCAGACATTTGTAGTAACCCTAATAGTTTTCAAAATGGTTTAGAAGTTCATTGACTGAACACCCCTTCTCAAAATCCTGAAACAGTTGAGCTTTAAAGAACAAAATGAGAGTTATTATCCAACACACTCTTACTGACAACAGTTCCAAAGTAAATTTCGTGGGAGAGATTTCAGATACTTTTGAAATCAGGACAGAATTCAGGCAAGGATATGGACTCTCACTTCTGCTGTTCAGTTTGTACTTGAGAAAGTAGTCTCCAAGTGATGGAAAGGAATGAATAACAAAGGTGTTGAAAACATATTATGAAAAGGAAAGTTGCTACTGACCATATAATGGAGATGCCGAGTCACAAAAAGGCACAACAAAAAAACTGTCACAAATAAAGCTTTTGGCCAGTATACCCACCATCAAAAACAAACAACCCCCCCCCCCCCCCCCCCCCCCACACACACACACACACACAACTGAAACCACACTGTTAGCAGCAGCACTCTGCTACATGGTGAGTATATAATATTGTTACATTCCATCCTGGATTTTCTATTGTTTAAAAGTGTTGAAAACTGAGCCAAGCCTGTATGTAGGAATCTAAATGTGACAGTTGGTTGCCAAACCTTTGCAGATGGTGTCACATTTTTTTCTGGGTTGCTGGACACACCTGCAGTGTAAATCAATGAATTGAAGACTCAAGCAGCAAAAGTGCAGCTAGAGATCTGGTTTCAGAAACTGGGATTTATAACATGCATAAAAATTAGTACCCAAACTACTAGGGTGGAAGAAAGAAGTGGATAAATTCAAACACCTCCAGTCTATGCATTGTGGATCAGAAAAATGGAAGTAAGATATCAACTAACCAAATGTCTATAAGAAAAAATTAATATCCATAAGGCCAAGATTGGCATTAGTACACTGTCATATAACTGGATAATATATTCTGTAAATTTCTTTGTTATAGATAGAAAATATCTGAATGGGGAATTACAAACAAGATAATGGCAGCTTTTGAGAAAAACTTTGGTTTTTGTAAACTGAGATTTTATACCATAACATTTTAGTGTGTGTTTCATAGTTGTTTTTCATGAACTTTGTCTCTTTGCAGCCATCACCAAAGGCAGTGAGCGGAGTTGTTCACATCTACAATAAGCAGTGTTGAAGTTGCCACTCCCAGTCTTGTTCTTCATTTATTATTTCATATATACTTTTATCACCAACACCTCTCTGTATAAATAAAGATCACAATGGAAAATGTGATAATAAGGGAGGCAAGGAGAGAAGACTGCAAGGAACTTAGAAGATTGATACAGGTGTGTTAGTTACTTAGTCACATGCTACTTAGATTATTTGAATGATTCTTTTATCAAACGTATGTGGAACAAGTCAGTTTACAGGATGTGTGTACCTGATAAGTGTTTCTGGTAGTGAAAACATTACATTATAGTCCTAGTCATGCAACTCCACTTAAAGTCAAGGTTGTCTTACAGCCTACCAGCTTTAAACACAAATTTGTTCATACAATTGAAGGTGTTGTACAGGAGAAATGATTTAAATATTTTAGGTTAGTTTTAGAATGTCAGATATTTTATGATGCTGAACAAACCATCCAAACTTTTTGTTGCTGCCTATTGAACTCCTTTCTGAGGCCCTGACAGCTTTAATAATGGGTAATATAGGTCATTGTTCCATCTAGTGTTATAGATAGAGCCATCACTGTTTTTCTCAAATTGTTATTGATTATTTATGACAAATTTATTTAACAAATATGTAAGGGTTGATCAAAAAGTTTCTGTTCGAAGGCTGTACAGTCCAGAATCGGTATGCCAATCAAACAAAAGCATCATGAGCACTGAGGCCATCTTCCTGCCATCACAACACGTTCGGTAAAACACGTGTCATGCTGTGTGAAGAAGTCCATAACTGCCTGCTACACATCCTTGTCTGAAAGGAATTGTTAACCATTCATAGTCTTTTTTAAGGGACAAAATGCAGAATAATCACATGGGGAGAGGTGAGGACTGTAGGGTAGGCGCTAAAGTGTCCCTCACTTAAGTTGGCATAACTTCTGCATTACAAAATTCGCGATGTGTGGACATGCATGACCAGCTTGGAACTTGGTGCACCAGTCCACAGAAGTGCTTTTCAACAGGCATGCTACCCAATACCAATTCCTCATTTTCCAATGAACGTCTACCTGTCCTTCGGCACCCATGGCAAAAATAGCAGCACATTGGTTTTGTTTGGCTGCATCTGGTAATAATGCCACCATAGTTCACATTTCCCTTGCTACCTGTTAGTGCTTATATACCTGCATTGGAGTCATACTACTTTGCATCTATGCTGCAGCTATGTCCTCAAATAGAAATTCTCTGATCACCCATTGTAAACATTGTGGTAGTTATTTAAAATCTGTAGCTTCTACAAGCTATACCTACATGATATCTGTGGCTGAAAATCACATATTATTCTTACTGCTTGCTTTTGTGCAATCAATACTTTCTTTCTAAGTGATGAACTACCCCAGAAAATTATTTCACAAGACATAGCTGATCGGGAGTATGCATGCAGTAGCCACCACAAAGGTCGCGGAAGGCGCTCATTGGCATGGCGCATCACGGATGGTAGTTGCCGCAAATAGAGTCCCGTCCACCAGAGGGCATGACCTCTGCCAGCGGAACAACAACAACAACAACACAGGTAGCACGGGCCGTGCCCAGTCAGTTCACATCGGGCATGCCTATGAGACAGTTCCCGGTCTACTCTGAAGTGCGACGGAAAACGTGAACTGTTTTACTACACAATTGGCGACGAGTAGGGCCGTTCTTTCGCGTGTTGCGTCGTTGTTCCAGTTTCGCAGCTTATCCACGGCATGGAGGATTTAGTGCGGGTTTTGGTTGAGCAGCAGACGGAGCTCATGGCCACCATGAAACAAGTGCTTCCGATGTTGCTCTCCACGCCGTCTGCTCCAGTGCCGTTCCCTCCTCCCTTTCCCCCATATGACGAGACGGCGGAGGATTGGGACGCGTATGAACATCGTCTTTGGCAGCATTTCCAGGCGTTTCATGTTGCCGATGAAGAGGTATGTCATGCTCTTTTCTTTTCTTGGATATCTCCCTCACTGTATCAAGTTTTGCGGCAGCTAGCGCCGTTGCAGTAACCCTCGTCCTTGTCTTTTGACGCATTGTGTTCATTACTGTTTTCATATTATCGCCGCCGCACGCATGTTGTGGCGGCTAGGGTCGAGTTCTATCAATGCAAGAAGCAGCCCCATCAGTCTTATCGGGCGTGGGCCGCTACCCTGCACGGTCTTAGTCGCAAGTGTCATTTTCTCACGCAGCAGTCACGAGAGTTGTATGCCCACGTTATGGTGCATGACGTCATTGTTCGTTTGGCCCCTGAGAGGGAGGTCCAGCAACGGGCCCTGCAGTTAGAAGACCCTTCCCTCGAGGAAGTTCTGTCCATTGCTCAATGGTATGAAGTCTCTCACGCCGCCGGTCAACAGTTGGAAGCGTGGTGCGACGTCGCGGCGGTTCAGGGCGGCGCAGCCGCATCCACTGCGTCCAGGGTGGACGATGTGCAAGCGGTACAATCTGGCCGTTACGACCGATCCCGCACAGTGCATAAACATTGTTCCGGCCGCCGGCCCCTGTTACCATCCTGTGCTTCGTGCTATATACATCACGATCGGTCAGAGTGCCCCAGCATTGGGCCGTTTGTCACAAATGTAATAAAAGACACATTGCTAAAGTTTGCCGCTCAGCCTCGAAAGAATCGAAGGAAGCAATTACAGAGGACATGGACATTGACATTCAGGAAGTTTCATCGGGCCAGCCTCCCGACGCATCAGCACACAAACTCTTTATCGAGGTGTCGGTTCGGTCACGCCGATTACAACTGCAAGTAGATACGGGCGCGGCAGTTTCTTTTTGAATGCACAAACTTATTCCGACTTGGCTCGCCTCCGTTGGTGCCAGTTTACCGGCGTCTACGCAGTTATAGTAAACAGTTCATTCCCCTACTGGGTCAATTCACTACCGATGTGACTTACAAATCAGTCACTCGGCCTATTACTTTA
The DNA here is from genome assembly GCF_023897955.1 of Schistocerca gregaria. Taxonomy (NCBI): domain Eukaryota; kingdom Metazoa; phylum Arthropoda; class Insecta; order Orthoptera; family Acrididae; genus Schistocerca; species Schistocerca gregaria. The sequence continues at coordinate 503,652,162 of NC_064921.1, forward strand.
ATTGTTGTCAGTGATGCGAGCTCTGTTAACCTTTTTGGCTTGGATGCCTTTCAAGCTTTCGGGTTTTCGATCACTGACACAATACAGTTGGTCTCTGAAGACGTTCCCTATCAATCATTAGAATCTTTGATCTCTGACTTTCCAGATATCATAGAGGAGGGCCTGAGGCGTGTTTCAGACTTTAAAGCTCACTTAACATTGAAGGCGTCGCCTCGCCCGCGTTTTCTATGTGCAAGGCAGATCCCCTTGGCTCTCCGCCCTCAGGTAAAAGAAGAGCTAGACCAGCTGACAGCCCTAGGGGTCGTTCTTCGCATTTCTTCTAGTGAGTGGGCTTCGCCTCTCATTATTATTAGAAAACCCTCGGGAAAATTACGTCTTTGTGGCGATTTCAAGTCCACCATTAATTCCCAACTGGTGGTGGACACCTATCCTTTGTCTCGTGCTGATGAATTGTTTTCCGCCATGGCGGGAGGCCAATATTTTTCAAAAATCGATCTTTTGGAGGCTTATCAGATACCTCTTGTTGAGGACACCAATGTCAACACCCCATTTGGCCTTTACCAATACCAGCAGTTGGCCTTCGGAATATCCAGTGCCTTGGCGATATTCCAGCGTTATCTTGAGCACATCACGTCGACAATCCCTCATTGTATTAATTACCTGGACTACATAATTGTCATGTGCCGCAGCACAAAGGAACACTTGCACAACCTTCACACCCTCTTTGTCAAATTCAGGTCCGTGGGCTTGCGTTGCAACCTGTGTAAGTCAAACTTCTTCCAACCGTCCATTGAGTATGTGGGCTACACAATCTCTCGGCACGGCATCCAGACGCTAGGAAGTTTGCTCCAAGGTATCGTTGACCTTCCGTGGCCCGCTTCACTGAAGGAGTTACAAGCTTTTTTAGGCAAGATTGCCTATTACCACCGGTTCATTCCCAGGGCTTCCACCATCGCCCGCCCTGTGTACTGCCTTCTGCGCAAGGGTGTTCGTTTTGATTGGTCGCCTGCATGTGAGTGAGCGTTCACCTCGTTGAAAGGCCTCCTCACGTCAGCGCCATGTTTGGTTGCTTTTGACCCCCATAAGCCGTTGGTCCTGGCTACAGATGCTTCGCAGTATGGGGTAGCGGCGGTCCTGGCCCATCGCAACGCAGATAGTTCCCAGCAGCCACTGGCGTTTGCATCTAAAACTCTTAGTCCCACACAGGCCCATTACTCCCAGGTGGAAAAAGAGGCTTTGGCCATTGTCTACGCTGTTACCAAGTTTCACCCTTTCTTGTATGGCACAAAGTTTCAGTTAATCACTGACCATAAGCCGTTAATATCATTATTTGGCCCTGCCTCTCAAATTCTGGATAAGGCGGCCCACAGACTACAGTGCTGGGCCTTGTTCTTCTCTAAGTACCATTATGACATTCATTTTCGCCCTACCGGACAGCATGCCAACGCAGACGCTCCTTCCTGTCTTCCGGTGGGCCCGGATCCTACGTTCAATCGAGAGGAGATTACGGGTTTTCATTCGGATGTGGCATCCTGCCAAGCAGTTGATGGCTTCCCGTCAAGCGGTTGGTGGCTTCCCGATCACTAGATCTAGAGTCGTCAGGAAAATGGCAGCTGATCCGGTTCTCCGGCAAATAGTTCGCCTCATTTAGAAGGGGTGGTCATCCCGACTTCCAGGCCGGGCCTCGGACCCTCTTCGTAATTAATTTGTTCTACGAGACTACCTCTCCATCTTGGGAGGAGTTCTCCTTCTGGCTACCGATGATACAGCTCCTCATGTGGTTGTTCCTGCAAGTTTGTGAAGGGAAGTCCTCACGTTATTACATGAGGGGCACTGGGGTGTTTTCCGTACTAAAACCTTGGCTCGCAGACATGTGTACTGGCCCGGTATTGACAGAGAAATTGAGCACTTGCTGGCCGCCTGTTCCCAGTGTACGAGCCAACAGGCATCTCCCAGGTCAGCGTTCTCTTCATGGCCACCTGCAACCCAGGCATGGGAACGTGTTCACATCGATTTTGCGGGCCCGTTTCTCAATGGCTTTTGGCTCATTGTCATTGATGCTTATTCCCGATATCCATATGTGGTTCGCTGCTCCTCAACCACATCAGAGGTTGTAATCCAGGCACTAGCAAAAATCTTTTCTGTGGAAGGTCTGCCATCACCCTGGTCTCAGACAATGGATCTCAGTTTTTGTCGCAGACCTTCCAGGATTTTTGTAGATGCTTTAGTATTCGGCATGTTTGCTCTCCCCCCTTTCATCCACAATCGAATGGGGAAGCCGAGCGCATTGTGCGCACATTTAAGACACAGATGAAAAAGTATGTGCACGAATTTCTTGCGGAGGAGGCGTTGACGTTTTTCCTGACAGCATACCGGACCACACCTATGGGAGAACGCATCCCTGCAGAGCTCCTCCACGGGTACCAACCTAAGACTCTCCTGCACCTCCTTAGGCCCGGTCCTCCCCAGTCTTCACAAAATGGAGTACCTGGCTTTCCACCGGGTATCTGGGCACGTGGGTTTGGTCACAATCCACGTTGGATACCGGCGGTGGTCCTGCTCCGAAATGGCCGCAGGCTCTATACCTTGCAGACGGGGGACCGGGAGGTACGTCGTCACCAAAATCAGCTACATCCACTTTTGGGCACCCACCCTCCGACCCCTCGGGCACCAGCTTCCCCATTGCCGGCACCTGTGTTGGTTTCTTAGGAGACGCTACCACCTCTCCCCCCTGTGATTCCGCTGCACTGCGGTGGCTCTCAGCCTTGGCAGCCTCCAGTAGCTCCAGCACCGGCATCGCCATCGTTAGCGATGCCCCAGCGTGAGCCGGCCCCCCCTCGCAGCCCCGGTTTCTCAGGAGGCTGGTTCACTTGTGGTCTTCCCTTCCCCATCGCCCCCGCCACTGGGTCTTGCCCCTCCCGGAGTGGACCAGGATCCAGGATTCGACGGCCTGTCTCCCGTTCTGTCCCGGGTTCCGGTGGTGGGACGACGGGGGCCTCTTCGTGTGGGTCACTTTCAGCTGTATTCGAAGGTTCCGGCTCGAGGATTGGCAGATCCCCTTGACTGTAGCATTCCGATGGACGTGGAGGTCATCACTCCTGCACGAGGCTCCACCTTCCGACACAGTAGATCAGTGGTTTCACCCCCCTGAAGGAGGAGGAGTGCAGTAGCCACCACAAAGATCGCAGGAGGTGCACATCGGCACATTGCGTCACGGACAGTAGTTGCCACAAATAGTCCACCAGAAGGCATGCGAGAATTCGGCTGCGACCTCTGCCAGCAGAACAACAACAACAACAACTCAGGCAGCATGGGCCGTGCCCAGTCAGTTCACATCGGGCATGCCTATGAGACAGTTTCCGGTCTACTCCGAAGTGTGACGGAAAACGTGAACCGTGTTACTACAATGCAAAATATACCATGAGGTTAATTTGTTTGTTCCCTGGACTAGCAATTACATGAAGAGCAAAAGTAACTGAACATAACTGTTGGAAAATATCAGTAATACACTTCTTCCACTTCAAGCTTTCATCATATGCACATCCAAAAATTTGGAGCATTCTGCTCTATTTATTGACTCCTGTTGTGTATTATCATTTACTTGAAAATCTAATAGTGAATGTCATCAGGGCCCATCCATAGAATGTTTGAAATTAAGGATGCACTGACCTAATCAATATTTCCAGTATTCTCTGTTGAACAGTTATAACATATGTTGATTAGCTATATCACTTTACAGGAATTAACATGTTCATATTGTATGTCTTATTTTCAAGTACAGAGCTCAAAGATGCATGTATGGAGGTATGGAAATGATTTTTTTTTAATATAATGTCCACATTTCAAATCGTATAGCTCATCATTGGAGTGCAGAAAGAATATAGGATAAGAGGACTATAATAGATTCTAGTACATACCTGAAATCATGTATCTCATCATTGGAGTGCAGTAAGAACGTCGGATAGGGGGACTATCCTAGATACTATTACATATAAAGGATTACATTAATGAATGACTGATTATTTACTAAATAAACATTAAAGAGTACTTTCTGAAGTTAAAGTGACTCTATGAAACAAATTTGTTAATCATTTGTGATCTTGAAGTTATTATCACCAGGTGCACTAGTTTGGTTATGTATTTTGCCACCTAGCAAGTGCTGTACTTGAACTGCTCCTCAGTTTCATGATGTAGTTATTCTTTTCCTTTTTCTTCTTAACTTCTTATTCATATTGAGAATTTTGTACCATGCTAAACTTTTTGACCAAATAACTGTACATAATGATTGTGCATGGAATTGAATAACATCGACCATGGGTCTTTTGTTATCCTTATACAGACAGTGCTCTAACGACTCTGCCATTTACAGAATGCTAAACTCTAAATTTCCTGAGAGAAGAATGTCTTCCCCCTCATAATTTTATTTTATTTTATTTTTCCCAGAGTGCATAAGTTAGTTTGTGTGAGTTATGCTTATGCTGTCCGTTGTTTGCATTGCATGTTTTGTCACGTATTCCATGGGCACCACAGTTTATAGTTATTGATATCTTTCAAGATATGTGCTATTCTATATTGCTTGATTGTATTTATATCCAGGCACCATCTCAAAGTGATGCAGGATTCTCATCATAATATACAGTGCTACAGGAGTTCTCATCATTATATAACTCGAACTACAGATGTACAGAAAATATATAAGTATGATTTTATGAGGAAAATCCACATGAAAAACTGAGTCAACATTCCCTAATGATGAGTGACATGTTGAACACAAGAGAATAAGAAGACATTATCATCATCATGCTTTATAGATCTTGACATGTGATTAATTTGAAAGAATTGTGATGTGACAAGGTGGTGTAGTCATCCCCTTTCATTATTAACCACTACTCTGAGTCCTCTATGAAATATTTGTGTAGTACACATTAGTTATGAGGACTGCTTTTATAACAAGTATATTGTAGTTGTACTTTTCATCTCTTTGGGCAGTTCAATATACTATTTTATTCCCTGATAGGAAATTCAAATCTGACTCCTTTGTTTGTTTGTTCCTTGGTAAATGTAATTCCAAACTTGCTCTTGTTCCATAGTTATGTACAGAACTGTTAGTGAAATACAAGTAATGTCTTCCCTGATATGCACAATAGATTGATAGATGTACTAACTTTGTACAACAAGGATACCTTTTCTAAAACAGTTCTTTATAATGGGCCTTACTAGTACTCTTAGTCATAATTTTTATGGCTCCTTTCTGGAAATTAAAAATTGTCTATATTTTGTGCCTTTGCTCCCCAGAAAAGAATCCCATAGCTCAGAACTGGGTGTATGTAGGAACAGCATGTCACCCCAAGACACTGGCTATTACAAATTGATGACAGAACCCTAAGAACGTAAGATGCTGATGACATTCTTTTTGCCAGTATCTTTTTTTTTGTTCATTCCATGTTACTTGACAATATTCATCCCTAAAAATTTTGCTTGTTACACTGTCTTAGATTTATCATCTGTGCTTAATGTGGCAGAATTTTTATCTTTATGACTGAAGTGCATATTGTTTGTTTTCTTTTTGTTCAATGTTAATTTATTGCTGCAGCCCAATCAGAAACATCCTTGAGGATTTCATTTGCTTTCTGTAGTAAGAGTTCTCGTGTTACATCAGGCACTAATGATGATGCTCCCATCAGCAAAGGGATCTTTCTGACCATGTCTGGAAAGTCACTGATTTATATTAAGAACAGAACTGTGCCAAACACACTACCCTGAGGAATACCTCTTTCCGTTTAGATGTTTCATGTCTGATAATTGTTTTACTAAAAATTTATCATCTGCAGGCATGTGAACTTACTCTAATGACAAGTTATCTGGAGCATATCCTGTATGTAGTAAAGAAAACTTTATTATAGGAACCAACCAAATGAGGCAATGCAGTTGTTAAAACATGGACTGAATTATTGGTTTTGCTCTGTCTGGCCATCCTGATTTAGGTTTTCCATGGTTTATTTAAACCATTTCAGGCAAATATTGTGATGGTTTGTTCATCAATGTGTCAGCCAACCACAGTGTCATCTCCTCATAAAGACATACTTACATTTTGTGTGTGTGTGTGTGTATTTTGAGCTCCTTATTTCCCTTATATTATGATGACAAATCCTATATCATTGTTAAATTATCCCTGGATGAATAAATAAATAAATAAATTAGAAGCTAGTCTCTAGAATCTGTTTTTTGGTATTTTTTGTGTACACACATTTTAATTATTATTCTTTCTCATCAGTAGTCTGTCTATTTCTCCAGTGCTATGTTTTGAAAATGGATTTATTTGTACATATTATATCTGGTTGTGTAACTGTTTCTTACATTTTTAAAAATTTTGTAGCTTTTTTGTTCTTGGTAGTAGATATCCCATTGGTCAGTTTGCTTATTCCATTAGGCTACAAAGGTTTTTGTTGAGATTACATGTTATTATTTGCCTGAAATATTTAAATGTGTCTAAGATTTTATTTTCGTGTTCTGTTATTGTGATTTTGTTTGCAAGTAGTGGTTTATTTACAGTCAATTGTCCCCTAATGCTCTCTCTGAAACTCTCTACAACCTCTGGTCCTTTCAGTTTATCCAGGTCCCATATCCTTTAATTCCTACCTTTTTGCAGTTTCTTCAGTTTTGATCTACAGATCATAACCAATAAATTGTGATCATGGTCCACATCTGCCCTTGGAAATGTTTTACAAAGGTTCAAACCTGGTTCCTAAATCTCTCTAACTTTTAAAGTTTTTTAGTCTACCTGACTGATTAAGAGAGCTGAAATTCCATGCTCTGATCTGTAGAATGCCAGTTTTCTTTCTCCTGATAATGATGTCCTCCTGAGTAGCCCTGCCCGGGGATCTGAATGGGTGACTATTTTACCTCTGGAATATTTTACCCAAGAGGACACCATCTTCGTTTAAACACTCAATAATGCTGCATGCCCCCAGGAAAAGCTATGCTGTAGTTTCCCCCCTTGCTTTCAGTTGTTCACAGTACCAGCACAGCAAGGCCATTTTTGTGAATGTTCCAAGGGCCATTTTAGTGAATGTTTCAAGGCCAACTACTGAAAAGGCTGCTGCTCCTCTTCAGGAACCACACATTTGTCTGGCCTCTCAACAGATACCCCTCCATTGTGGTTGCACCTACAGTATGGTTATCTGTATCACTGAGGCATGCAAGCCACCCCACCAATGGCCAGGTCCATGGTTCATTGGGGGGGGGGGGGGGGGGGGGGCTGGCTCTACGAACTGTGATGTTAAAATGGCATGAATATCTAATGTCCATTTTTCTGTTGGCGTCTGTACTTCATGCTTCATGTCAGATCTTTTTTTTTTTTTTTTTTGCAGTCCATTGGCCTATAACAAGATGGTAAAAATGTGAAACAGTGTGGGATAAAAAATTCTGCAATTTGGGGTAATGCAATGCATCTTCAGTAGAGGAATTATGCTAGTAAGACAAAGTATTTGGAATAACAGGAGTCATATAACTGAAAAAATAAACGTAAATTCCAGTTTGTTTCACTGATACTAGATGATTTTTTTCACTCTGTAAAAAATGTATTTTGAAATGTGTGATTCTTCTGTGATTGGAAATCTCATTTCTCAGGAAGTTATTCAACTAGTTTCTCTTCAGATGACAAACATTTTATACACTTCTTAAATGTCCTCTTGGCTATTTGCAAATTTCTAGTGGAGGACTTACATCTAACACCCCAAAAAATTACGTGACTATGTTGCTGAATGGAGTGTAGCAAAGTAGTGTTTGGATACTAGTGTTTGATATCAGATTTGTGTCAGTTCTCACAGGTTCCTCTTAATTATTCTGATCTTAATCAGACTGTTTGTCAGTACTCATGTGACTGTTACTACATCACCTGTGCCATTCTCATTCAAATCTCCATAATTATCTATCCTGTTGTTAGAGTTATCATAGCCTGAGTAAACACTCCCAGTGAAAAATCTTTCTAAATTACTATACCATGACAAATGAGAACATTTCGTAGGTTTTGGTCTGGTTTCCATTCACATAAATAACACAGTTTGTATGTTTGCCTTGTCATTGATGTATAACATAGTGCGATACTTATGAAATTATGAGGGAAGATCAGAAAGTAACACACAGCAATTTTGTTATCAAAAAGTTTAATAGGTAACAAAATCACAAATGAACTTATAACTTTTACCTACTTTTCTACTTAGTCACCAACATTCTCAACACATTTCTCCCATCATGGTACCAGTTGCAATGTGCCCTGTTCGCAGAAGTCTGTTTGGTTGGAGTATAGCCATCCGTGGTCTACTGATTTCACTTCTATGTCAGTCGCAAAGCATTGGCCAGCCAGGAATTTCTTCATGGGTACAAAGAGATGAAAATCCGATGATGCTAGGTCTGGACTGTGAGGTGGATGCTGGAGCACCTCCGACCCAAATTTGGTGATTTTCTAACAAATAGGAGCAGCAGCATGGGTCCAAGCATTGTCATTAAGGAGTTTGATACTGTCAGCACTAATATGGTGGCATTTGTTACGAAGGACATGCCTCATCTTAATGAAAGTTTTAATGCAGCATGGTCCCATGCTCAACAAAGTTCACCAATAACATACCATGCATATCCCAGAATACTGTTACGGGCACTTTCCTAGCAGACTGAGTCACTGATTTTTTTTTTTTTTTTTAACCTAGAGAAACAGCATGTTTCCACTCCATAGATGCCTACTTGGTTTTGGGTGTGTAGTATTCCCGTGACTCATGGCCATTGACGATTCCTATTGGAAAGTCATGTCATTCCGTGGCATAATGCGTTAAATGATCCAGGCTTGTCACCATGTGCTGGCCCTTGTGGTTGTCTGTCAGGTTCTTAGGCACCCAGCAAGTACTAACTTTATGAAATTTCAGTGCATCATGAACAATATCACACACTACACCATAGGAAATGCTTGACTGCAATTGCTATGGTCCATACAGTCTCCCCATATGCACCTTGCATGTCCTTGTGAATTTCACTCAGTTTATGCCCTTTGGTCCACAAATATTAAACTATGTTTCACTGTTTCATAGTTCAGGCTTCTCTTGCTAGAGCTACACATGAAAACAAAATATCCTTGATAGTGCAAACTTCGAACTATATCATCATGAAATTTCAACATTCAAGCTGCAATACCACAGGAGAAAAAAATCATTGTGTTACTTTCTGGTCCTCCCACATCTCATCAAAGAATTGCTCTTCAAAAGCATAGTTCCTTAATTTCTTGAAACAGAAAACTTTGAAAATATTATTTCTCAGTTGGTTGAATCAATTTTTGTAACAGGCTAAAGCTTTACAAAATTTTGTTTCAAATAATACTGTCAGATCAAACTCCAGTATTCCAGTTCAGTTTCCTTTGACAAAAGAAGATATTAAAACTGATAAGCATAAGAGACAATTCAGGTATGTGTTTTTTGTTGTTAATTACAGTGTTATGCAATGCCTTTTTACTTCTGAGATTTGTTCAATGTCGGTGAATATGCAGACAGCAGAACATAAATATCAGGGAGTAATATTTGTCAAGCACATTTTAATCATTAATGTATGGTAGTGGATAGATTTGTTACTCATAGTGCCTACAGCAGAATGTAAACAAAAATTTTTGAACATGTGAGTTATGTTATTCACAAAACTGGTATGCTGTAATAATGCAAATTATACTATTCATTTTTGAATCAGAAACACATCTTGCTCTATAATTACATCACCTAAAGAGATGTCAAGTGTGAAGATACTAATAGTTAATGATGATGTAAATAAAACAGAAAGAAACTTCCACATGGGAAAAATATATTAAAAACAAAGATTCCAAGACTTACCAAGCGGGAAAGCGCCGGCAGACAGGCACATGAACAAAACACACAAACACACACACAGAATTACGAGCTTTCGCAACTGGCAGTTGCTTCGTCAGGAAAGAGGGAAGGAGAGGGAAAAATGAAAGGAAGCAACTGCCAGTTGCGAAAGCTCGTAATTCTGTGTGTGTGTTTGTGTGTTTTGTTCATGTGCCTGTCTGCCGGCGCTTTCCCGCTTGGTAAGTCTTGGAATCTTTGTTTTTGATACTAATAGTTATTAGCTTATGACAAGAAAACTTCATTAGTCATTCACTGATTGTAATGTTGTGTTGGAAGCATTTAATTTTTTTTTTTTTTTTTTTATTTTACGCGAAAATAGAAAGAGAAGTATAATAACCCCACAGTTTTACCCACCGAAGAAAAATATCCTCACTCAAAATGGAACATCGTCTGGAGAAATGTATACAGTATTCATCTCAAGTAGTCATTGTCATTTATTATTGCTGGCTAATGAAAGACTCCACAAAATACACCTTAGTCAGACTGACAACTGCATTATATGTAGAACTGTTGACACTTTAATCCACAAATTTATTCACAGATGCACTGTAGATATGTGGCATTTCCCCCATCGGAAACTGGCAGTGATTGACTGAACTAATATGACAGGAAAGATGCAGATACCAAAGAACAACCTGCAGCCTGGATGCTTGTATATACTGCAACATATACTTTATAACTCATCACTGAGCACCAATTTAATACAACTGTTTGACATGTACTCAGGATGAACTCTGTGAAAGATGATGACACTGACGGTCAACTGCTGGTAGTGATTCTGTGCCTCTAGCCTCTTGCAGCAACTAAGATCATCAGTTAACATCAGCTGATGTGTTAATGTAAGCTGTCATTGAGTTTGGACATTAGCCAACAAAGGCACTGGGTTTTGTTTTGTTCTTTGTGTGCAGTGTGACATTCCACGAATGTTTTATAGGATGATAATTTCTTGGCAATTATAGACAGTTCTTTTCAAACTCGTTTGTGGCACCAATTAGTCTGAAGTCTTCTGTGTTGAATGAAAAACTTGTTCCACCACAGGTGACTCCTGCTTGATCCCAGCCCATGTTATCAGTCTACATAACCAGAAGAAACAGTAAAGAAATTTTATTTTTTTATTTATTTTTTTTTTTATAAAATGCAAGCCGCACTGCCACTGAAGTATCCTCAGCATTGACACTGCCTCCATTCTGTCCTCATAATCCTACATTATGGTTCATGCAAGTAGAAGCAAGCTTTTATTGTGCTGGAATAACTATGGATTTGATCAAATTTGTCTTGGTAGTCAGCCAGCTCGATCATCATTTCACAGCTGAAGTAAAAAGATGTAACAACTGTACCTCCTGGGCGAGATGCCAATGAAAAAATTAATTCACATGATTTCCACCTCACAAGAAGAGCACAAGCAACAATCCCTAATGCAAGAAAATACCAGTGACAGAAGACCATACAAATCTTGGGCACTTATACAGTAAAGTCAACATAGGTGCTCTACCTTATATCTTACTACATACACTGTGGAGTAGCTGTCGTCCAGCCCAGGTGAAACCTATAGTAGCATCTCAGATAGTAATGCCATTAGAAATTGTCATGGATCTGGCTGATAAAATACAAGGCTCAATAGTGTCAACTTTGATCAATGCAGTGGCAGCACCATGCACCAGTACTTTGTCATAATTAGTGACTAACACAGATTAGAATTGCCTTGCAGATAAGGTTGATGCTGTGACTATACAGATTAGTAAACTGATGTCTTGATGCAACTCCAACAGCAACAGGTGCACTATCACAAGAGATCGCATAGTCATTTTCTGTTATCAGATGAAGTTTGGAGATCAGGCATACAAGTGCATCTCTTGTTGTGCTTATCCAAAAGCCAGCAGCAGTTGGATGTAGGAGGATCCAATTGCTGATCACTGTCTCATCATCTCTTTATCAGCTGTCAGAAGATGGGACAGTCCACTGGTTCAGACTTGTGTATTTATTCAAGTACCTTACTGTACAGTTGCTGACCACTGTCTTTGTTCTGCCTCAGCAAACGGTTCATCCATAGTGACTTATGGCACCAATATATTGAGCTGGACTTGGGACTACACTGCATCTGGAATTTCACCAGTGCTGCTGTCATGGAACCCTTAATCAGAGCAGATTTCCTGACACACTGTTCTCTGCTACCTGCTGTTGTGAATGTGAAACTCATTGACAACACCACACTCTTTTCAACTGCCAGGTTCCATCACAGCACAGCAATACACAGGGCCATTATCCAGTTGGCAGGTTGAAAATACACTGAGCTACTTGAATAGCTTCCACCACAACGTGACCTCTAGGTGCACCGGGAGAGATACCTCAAAACACCATCCATTACAATAAAATGACCAATGGCCCACCAGTTTTGTGCAGACCTAAGCAGTTAGCTTCTTACCATCTGGCTATTGCAAACGAGGTATTATTCACCCTTCTAACAGTCTGTGGTCATCACTTTTCCAGCTAGTATCAAAGAAGTATGGTGCATTGCACCCATGTGGTGGTTATTGTGCACTTAATGCAAGGACAGTGCCAAACATATATCAAGTACCTCTGTTAAGAGACTACAACTATACTCTGCATGTTTCAACTGTGTTTGATGTGTTAGACTGTGCAAAGGACTTCATCCACATTCCAGCAGCAGATGAAGACATCCCAAAGAAGCCATAATCTTGCAATTTGGCTTGTATAAGAGTCTCCTCATGACACCTGGTCTGCACAAAGGTACCCAGTGATGGTCAAGGTTTATTGACTTTGTGCTGCAAGGATTGTCATTCTGGTTTGGTTATCTAGATGACATCATGGTCTTTCCAGCCACTGCAGAACAGCACTAGCAACATTTAGTGCTTAGAGTGAAAGGTGTGGTAATGAATACTACCAAGTGTGCATTTGGCCAAACACATATTACCTTCTTGAGCAATCTGATTTTGTCAGTAGCCACTAACACCTGTAATCCTACCCTCCCACACATCACTGTTAAATTCACTGTCTTAGTTTCTTCACTATTTTCAAAAGCTTCAAGAGGTGTAAGTTATACAAAATAATAACTTTTTACTTATCTTCATTACCTTGTTTTTGTGACTATGGCTCAAAGTCTTGTCTTGGGGTACATTCTTGCAGCTGAAATTTTGATTTCTTAGGTTCTTGATGACTAAATAACTGATGAAGATTTGTCTGTATTATTTGTGAATTTTATTCTTTGTCACATCTTTCAACTTCACACCGTTTTTTACATTTTCCATATTCAAAAAACCAATAATTACATTGTTGTTGATAAACTTATAAAAATGTCTACTTCCATCTGAGGTGTGCCCACTACTACTTAAAAATTCTGCAGTACTCACAATTTCCAAAGAGTTTACAAACTTTCTTGACAGGGGAAGAATCTTTATCAAATTATATCATTATTTCATAAAATAAATCCAGAAACAAATTTAATAATTAGCATTTGATTGCACAATTAATAATATTAATTTTAAATGTGCCAGAAATTTTGTTATTTCAATTATTCTTATTTTAATTTATTCAAGAATATACAGTACACATGGTATTGGTTATCTTTAGGGAAAAAAGGGTAATGTTAAAGGAGGATGATGTCCCATTTTAATATCCCCCTCACAAAATTTGGAAACATGGTATTTACAATTTTTTGTGACAGATTATAAGATTGCCAAAAGGTGTACAAAATGATACCCAGGATAGCAGATGGACGTATGGAAGTATCTCATACATAACATATTACTATACAAATCATAATATATACATATGTCAGGATATGGCATTCAGATTTTCAGATCTGTGGAACGTACAGTCATAAGACGAATAATACAAGGTCACAACTACATTATTACACCACCAAACTATAGAAATAATTACAGAGACAATGTAACCTAATAGAATTTATTAACTTTTAAGTTGAGATCTACAAATCAAACCTTCAGACTCCTCAAAAGAGAAGAGAAAAAATTTCAGAGCCTAAGTGTACAACGAGTGAGATGACTCGAAAAATACAATGAGAGTTACAGACCAGAAGATTATGCTCAATCATGAATAGGAATCAATCAGTCATATAAACTATATACTAACAGATATGTTGACTCATGAAAGAACAAAATAATGGAAAAATATTAGGGCCTAAGTTTACGATGTGGGGATCGACCCATTAATCCAAACCACAGCGGGTGCAAACCAGCAAAAAATGTTCTGACACCACAAAATAAATAAAGTTCATAATTATATTAGTAAGTTCAATTATATGCAAAGAATAACTGTAAGAAACATCTAGCTTCAATCAAAGGTTGCACATTCTCCTTCAGTACACATACACACACTCCCGATGACAAGGGATACCCAAAACAGAGTTAAGCATCAGTCTGTTCTCAAGTCAAGATCCAATCAGATTCAATTCTGCAATACTCAGGATAAATCCAGGTAAATATAGCCATATATCTAAAAACAAAGATGATGTGACTTACCAAACGAAAGTGCTGGCATGTCGATAGACACACAAACATACACACAAAATTCAAGCTTTCACAACCAACGGTTGCTTCATCAGGAAAGAGGGAAGGAGAGGGAAAGACAAAAGGATGTGGGTTTTAAAGGAGAGGCTAAGGAGTCATTCCAATCCCGAGAGCGGAAAGACTTACCTTAACACACACACACACACACACACACACACACACACACACACACACACACACACACACACACACACACACATATCCATCCACACATACACAGGCACAAGCAGACATTTGTAAAGGCAAAGAGTTTGGGCACATATGTCAGTTGAGGCAGAAGTACAGAGGCAAAGATGTTGTTGAATGACCGGTGAGGTATGAGCGGCGGCAACTTGAAATTAGCGGAGATTGAGGCCTGGTGGATAACGAGAAGAGAGGATATACTGAAGGGCAAGTTCCCATCTCCGGAGTTCTGACAGGTTGGTGTTAGTGGGAAGTATCCAGATAACCCGGACGGTGTAACACTGTGCCAAGATGTGCTGGCCGTGCACCAAGGCATGTTTAGCCACAGGGTGATCCTCATTACCAACAAACACTCTCTGTCTGTGTCCATTCATGCGAATGGACAGTTTGTTGCTGGTCATTTCCACATAGAAAGCTTCACAGTGTAGGCAGGTCAGTTGGTAAATCACGTGGGTGCTTTCACACGTGGCTCTGCCTTTGATCGTGTACACCTTCTGGGTTACAGTACTAGAGTAGGTGGTGGTGGGAGGGTGCATGGGACAGGTTTTACCGGGGGCGGTTACGAGGGTAGGAGCCAGGGTAGAGAAGGTGGTTTGGGGATTTCATAGGGATGAACCAAGAGGTTACGAAGGTTAGGTGGACGGCAGAAAGACACTCTCGGTGGAGTGGGGAGGATTTCGTGAAGGATGGTTCTCATTTCAATGCAGGATTTGAGGAAGTCGTATCCCTGCTGGAGAGCCACATTCAGAGTTTGATCCAGTCCCGGAAAGTATCCTGTCACAAGTGGGACACTTTTGTGGTTCTTCTGTGGGAGGTTCTGGGTTTGAGGGGATGAGGAAGTGGCTCTGGTTATTTGCTTCTTTATCAGGTCGGGAGGGTAGTTGTGGGATGCGAAAGCTGTTTTCAGGTTGTTGGTGTAATGGTTCAGGGATTCCGGGCTGGAGCAGATTCGTTTGCCATGAAGACCAAGGCTGTAGGAAAGGGATGCAAGAATCGATAGTATTCATGGTATTGGTTATCTCTATATAAAAAAGGTAATATATCTAAAAACAAAGATGATGTAACTTACCAAACAAAAGCGTTGGTATGTTGATAGACACATAAACAAACACAAACATACACACAAAATTCAAGCTTTCGTAACCCATGGTTGCTTCATCAGGAACGAGGGAAGGAGAGGGAAAGACGAAAGGATGTGGGTTTTAAGGGAGAGGGTAAGGAGTCATTCCAATCCCGGGAGCGGAAAGACTTACCTTAGGTGGTAAAAGGACAGGTATACACTCGCACACACATACATATCCATCCGCACATATGCAGACACAAGCAGACATATGTAAAGGCAAAGAGTTTGGACAGAGATGTCAGTCGAGGCGGAAGTACAGAGGCAAAGCTGTTGTTGGATGACAGGTGAGGTATGAGTGGTGGCAACTTGAAATTAGCGGAGGTTGAGGCCTGGTATGTAATGGGAAGAGAGGATATATTGAAGGGCAAGTTCCCATCATCGGAGTTCTGATAGGCTGGTGTTACTGGGAAGTATCCAGATAACCTGGATGGTGTAACGGCCGTGCACGAAGGCATGTTGAGCCACACGGTGATCCTCATTACCAATAAACACTGTCTGCCTGTGTCCATTCATGTGAATGGTCAGTTTGTTGCTGGTCATTCCCACATAGACAGCTTCACAGTGTAGGCAGGTCAGTTGGTAAATCACGTTAGTGCTTTCACACGTGGCTCTGCCTTTGATCGTGTTCACCTTCCGGGTTACAGGACTGGAGTAGGTGGTGGTGGGAGGGTGCATGGGACAGCTTGAATTTTGTGTGTGTGTTTGTGTTTGTTTGTGTCTCTATCAACATACCAATGCTTTCGTTTGGTAAGTTACATCATCATTGTTTTTAGATATATTTTTCCCACGTGAAATGTTTCCGTCTATTATATTAGAAAAAGGTAATGTTAGAGGAGGATGATTCATTATACATTTTGTGGAATGTAGAAGCCATCATGAAAATTACATAGCCTCAAACTGTCAGGAAACTACATTGTTTCTTAGGAATGCTAAATTTATACCAGCATCATCTGCCTCACTCAGCTGAATTGAAAGAACCACTGACTGCAGCACATTCTAGACATAAAACTAAAAAAATTCTCTGATCCATTGTACAGATGGAATGAGTTATGGCTTTGAAGCTGCAATGCAAATCATAGCAAATTCTGCACTCCTAGTGCACCCCCCCCCCTTCCCACCCCCTACCCACCACCCACCCAACCACCCCCCTCCCAACCCCCCCCCCAACCCCCCCCCCCCCCACCCACCACCACCCCCCTCAAAAAACCATGGACCTTGGCGTTGGTGGGAAGGCTTGCATGCCTCAACGATACAGATAGCCGTACCTTAGGTGCAACCACAACGGAGGGGTATCTGTTGAGAGGCCAGACAAACGTGTGGTTCCTGAAGAGGGGCAGCAGCCTTTTCAGTAGTTGCAGGGGCAACAGTCTGGATGATTGACTGATCTGACAGGTTATTTACAATTTGTACAGAAAGCAGATGGCAGTTATAAGAGTAGAGGGGTATGAAAGGGAAGCATCCAAATACTATTAATAAACCATTTTTGAAAAAAGAAGTGAGCAGGGCTTACATTACATCATATGAATATAGCACATTAAGGTCCTGTAAATTGTGGATACTAATACATTTAATTTGCTAACATAAGAAGTGATTATAATCTCAAGAACTCCTCAAGAAACAATTCTGTTTTGTATGTGAATAGTACTTTTATTTTGCTGCAACTGATTGTTGTGTCTTCCTTTTCATACGAGGGGCATTTGAAAAGTCCATGCAAAGTCCAAGAGATGGCACCACAGGCACGTATTGAGGTCATGTGTAGTTAGTAGCATCTTTGGAAAGAACACACACCAAGTTTCAGCTATATTGGTATATTTCTTTGTGTTTGGCATTCGTGTGAATCGAGGAAGTCGAGTGATTGTCAAACAATGTACGAAAAAGAATTTCATGTGGTGATTAAACATTATTTTATGAAAGACAAAACGCCTAAGGAGACTAAAGAAAAGCTTGACAAACATTATAGTGACTCTGCACCTTGAATTAGAACAGTTTATAAGTGGTTTCAAAATTTTCAGAGTGGCCATGTGGGCACAAGTGATGCTGAACATTCTGGATGCCCTGTGGAGGTTGCGACTCCAGAAATCATTGATACATTCCATGATATGGTGATGGATGACATAAGAGTTAAGGTGCGTGAGATTGCTAGTGCTGTGGGCATCTTGAATGAATGGGTACATAATGTTTTGCATAAACATTTGGACATGAGAAAGCTATCTGCAAGATGGGTTTCACGATTGCTCACGCTTGACCAAAAACGGAATCGTGTGAAGTGTTGCAAGGACAGCTTGCTGCTGTTCAGGAAGAATCCGCAAGACTATAAGCATTGTTTTGTCACTGTGGATGAAACATGGAAACAATTCTATGCTCCTGAGACCAAACAAAAATCTAAACAATGGGTTACCAAGGGAGAATCTGCACCAAAAAGGCGAAGACCATTCCTTCGGCCAGAAAGGTTATGGTGACTGTCTTTTGGGATTCACAAGGGATAGTCCTCATCAGCTATCCAGAAAAGGGTAAAACTATTACAGGTGAATATTATTCATCATTAATGGATCGTTTGAAAACTGAGCTGCAAGAAAAGCGCCGGCAATTGGACTGCAAAAAAGTCCTTTCCATGACAACAATGCACCAGCACACAGCTCAGCAGTTGTGGTCGCAAAATTAATGGAAATAGGATTGCAAATCATTTCACATCTCCCCTATTCTCCAGACTTGGCTGCCTCGGACTACTGTTTGTTCCCAAATTTGAAGAAATGGCTGGCGGAACAAAGATTTTATTCAAACGAGCAGGTGATTGCAGCAACTAATAGCTATTTTGCAGACTTGGACAATTCCTATTATTCAGAAGGGATCAACAAATTAGACCAGCATTGGATGAAGTGTATAAGTCTAAAAGGAGACTATGTCAAAACATAAAAAAGGTTTACTCCAAACATGTAAGTAGTTTTTATTTTTGCATGGACTATTCAAATGCCCCTCGTTGTTATTACATCATCATCTATTGAGGGTGGTTTGATACGTCTCCTAAAGAAGCAAGAAAAAATGTTTATTTTGTAAATAACTCACCTTACTTTTGGACATAGCCTCCTTTGATGGATATACACTTGGTCCAGTGATCCTCGAGCTTTTTCATCCCATCAGAAAAATAGGTTCTGTCAAACTCTACAAAATATTTATTTGTTGCAGCTATCACTTCCTCGCTTGATGAAAATTTCTTCCCAGCAAGCCAGAGTTTTAAGGTAGAGTACAATACAAAGTCCCTTTGGCTAAGTCTAATGAATGGGCTGGATTAGGAACCAATTCAAAACCCAATTCATACACTTTTGCCATTGTTATTGGTGATACGTAGGATGATGCATTATCCTGGTGTCATAGCAGTTTTTTACGTGCCAACCTTGATCTTTTTCCAGTGAATGCAAGTTTCAGACAATCCAGCAATGAAGCATAACAGGGTCCAGTTATAGTTCTGCTTTTTCCAAGTAAACTATGAGGACTATTCCTTTGTAATCTCAAAAACCAGTGGCCATCACCTTACCACCTGACAAAATCATCTTTGCCTTTATCAGTCGCTTTCACCAGTGTTTGTTTGTTGTTTTGACTGCTGTTTTGACTCTGGTGTTTAATGATGGATCCATGTCTCATCAACAGTTACAAATCAGGGCGAAAAGTCTTGCAAATTGCTATTAAACATTTCCAGACATTGTGTTTAAATGTTGTGCAGGATGCATTTTTGGTCGATAGTCATAACCAGTTCTCTGAGCAGGATATTATGCACTCATTGCAGTCTCAGCAATCTCACAAATTTTTATTTGACAGTCTTGCATTACCGCATCATGGATTCTGTCAGTGGTTTCCTTTGTTATGACATCAGTTAGCCACAATGTGTTTCATCTTCTGTGCTTGTCCAACCAGTTTTAATTCATCAGTCCAAAAGTAAATGGTCTTCAGTGATGATCCAGAGTCCATGTAAACTTCATTCAATTATGTTTCAGTTTGTGTGGTGGTCCAACTTTTCAAATGAAAATGTATAAGAACTTCACAAAATTCAATTTTCTCCATTTTCTGTCACATTTGATACACTGACCGATTCAGATGGCTGTCAACAATGAACATTGTTGAAATTCTGGGAATAATTAAGCTTACCAACTATGAAAGCACAACAAAAATGTTCCATTCTTTCATGCAAATTTACCAGACTTAAAAAACCACCCTCGTACATGACTAGTATTCAGTTCAACTAATTTATAAAGATGTAGCTTTCTTGTGTCTTTGATAAATTGCCATGCATTCCACACACTGTGACTTACAGAATATAGATATAGAAATAATTGTGAAAACTCTGTATTACAATGTTACATTTTTTCCTAGGAGCTTGCTGACTTTGAACAGATGCCAGATGACTGCAAGTTGACAGTAGAGGGTTTGTATATTACCACTATTTTTGTAATCTGTTTAGGGCCTTTATTTTTTAAATTAATTTCTGTGGATATTGCAGCAAATGTTGTTCTTGAAATTGATCTAATGCTTCTGTATTTAGTTATTTATTAGCAGGTTCAGTAACTTCATGGCAAAAGAAAACTTGTGTTTCATAGGCAATGCTGTTACTGACTGAGCATCCAGGCATGATGACTCATGATACAATCTCACAGCTTTGCTGGCCCACCAGTACCTGATCTCCTACCATCCAAACTTCACAGAAGATCTGCTGTGTAATTTGTAGGATTAACACTCCTAGAAGAAAGGGAACAGTGGAGACATGTCTTAGACGCATGCGGGCGAAGGGGGAGGGGGGGAGGCATAATTTCCAAATTGTAAGAGTATTCCCCATGAGAGGCAAGGTTCATGATTTGAGTCCCTCTCTGGTACAGAGTTTTTATCTTTCAGGAGGTTTCTAAACAGTGCATACTCTACTGCAGAGTGAGAGATTTGTTCTGGGAGCAGGTACAGAGTTTGCTACTATTGTGAGAAAGAAATCCTAGAAACTGGTGGACAATGATTGCACTGTGTTATCATTTCCATCTCAGCTATTATTTGCAAATTCATTTTCATTTAATCATACATTGAAGGCTTTCTTGGCAGTATTTGTATCCTGGTTGATTTTTGTTACACTGACATTAGGCCGTGTCCTAAGATATTTTTCTGTTTGTTTGATTTTTAGCAATGCTCAAAATTATTTTTGCTTTACTTTGAGTGTTACACTTTGTGTCATGCTCTAGTGATATAAGTTTGGAGGATTTTACAATGACTGTGGTAACTGAGTTGTATCTCACTGTTTTGCGATGCTTGTTGTAACTGAGTCGCATGTCACTGTTAGATTATGTGTGGTGTATTAAAGGTTTCTCCTCTTATCATAAAGATTTTTCCTTCCTTTGTCTGTGCTTTTGTTTCTTTCTGTTCTGATTTGTTCTACAATAAAATAGGAATGAAAATTGGAAGTAATGTGCTTAACAAATAAATAATTTTTTATTACACTATTTACTTTGTAAATTTTATTCTAATCTTCTTTCCATATGTTTCCTCCAAATGTCATGGCCAAGTCATTGTTTAGATTTCTGTCATACAATATTTTTAATGATCAGAAACTAACTGACTTGTTTGTTTTACTGTAAATATTTAACAAAGTGGGAAAAAAGTTGCTTTCACATCTAAATCACTGAAAGTACTTGTGTACACACACTAACAGCCAAAGGCCGTATCACTATGGTCTCCAATCCTTGTTGGCCATTCTGTTATGGGAAGTATCACATAGATGGGCATCAAAATCTCATGCCATTGCCAGTGATTTGGACTGTCAAACAGGGAATAATACAACACTCAACACAAATAAGCAGTCTTCAGTTAAGGCTATATAGTGTTATTAATATTCTCTGCAGTTACCAGGTGAAATATAAGTTACATCTTGCTGGTGGCTGTTAAATTGTCAGTATTTATAACTCGTGTGCTTTTAAATCCACAGTCATGGCTTGACATACAAATACCTATTCAAAACAATATTCACAAATGTTTAAGGTTTGGAGCTTATCGCCAATTTTTGTAAAATCCATTGTTTTCTGTGCCTTTTGTTTTCAGTTTCATTTAGTAAACAGAACTTTTATGTAGTTATGTTCATGTCATGCCAATATTGCCACTTAAATATGCACTGTGAACTAAAATGGCACATCTTACAGTATTAAACTTTGTTTTTTAAATTATTACTCTATTGTAATATACTTACATATGATTCCATCACAGGCAAAGGAATTCTAACATCTCAGCACATTTATTGGGATTATGTGGTGCAGTTGCCTCAGCAAATAACTCGCTTTGTTGATTGAATGTTTCACTTTTCAGCAGAGTGTTCACTAGTACTGAGAATTATACTAGATTAAAACTGTTTGTTGGATGCAGCTTGAATTTCATGGCTAACACTCGTCATTCATGTTCCTGCTTGCAAAGTTCCAAACTGTGGAGCCTCTTGTACACTCATTAGAATCTCTGCGAAGAAACAAATGAGTGTATGATAATGTTAAGCCTAAGACTGATTTTTAGGTAAGAACTTCTGCACATCAGTAGTCCTTGCTGACATAATCACCTTCAGGCATGCTTGATTATATCAATTGGTAGACTACAGCATGTGAAAGGAAAGTATTTCAGCTTGAGCACCAAATAGGCATACTTTTTTAATCTGTTCAGAATCTCATTTACTTTCTTTATTTGGCAAAGCTTCCAGATAGAATATCAAGAGCAGCATAAAAATGCTACAGGAAATTAAAAATGGTATCCTTACTAAAATTTTTCAAAATGTTACCACCACAGATATAAAGTACAGAGTCATGTGTATAATCTAGTAATGACATGCATATTCCCATGGAAATCACTGAAAAGCTAATTTAGTACTTTTTCTTGTTATTTTGTCTGCAACTCTTAAACAGGAATCATTGTAGAGATTATTCAAATTTAGGAGCATTTTTTCAAAACTCGATAAATGCAACAGACACTGTTTTTCTTAAAACAAGGTTTTCTATTTTTTCCTGGATGTATATGTTTGAACATTTTAAATTTTAGATGATTACCAGATCACTCACATATAAATAAAGCATTGTAATGAAATATAATAAAATTTAATTTTTGTAACAATATGTTAGGTTGTCATTTTTCCAGCTTTTTTTTCAAAAGTTGATAAATGTATGTAATTGTTGCTGGTATCAGTTATTTTGCATAAGTTTTTTATTTTTTACAACTATTTTAATGGACTTTAGTTTTTATTAAGCGCCTTTATTGTTGCACAATACATATTTTTGTATACGTTGTTAAAGATTGCATTTTTTTTAAATTTATTGTTTTTAACTTTATTGGGAATACAATCAGTAATAATATAAATACAGTGGTGTAACACAATAATAATAATAATAATAATAATAATAATAATAATAATAATAATAATTTTAATAGCTGTTTTAATGTAATTGATTAGCTTATATCATTATTATCAATACCACATAAAGTAACAAATGAATAGCTGTGCCATGAAAAGTATTGCAGGTTGTAGTTACATTACATGTCGTAGTCACATTGTTATTGTCAAGGTTTCTCTCTTGCAGCTATTCATTATTCGTCTAGGACGTCTTTGTAATACTCTTTTGCATCATTTGGAATTTCGTAGTACTTTAGCAAGGCAGGGATGTCTTCCTTCTTTTCTTTGCTAACTGTATATTGTTTTGGTAAAAGTGTGGGTGTAAATACTGTTGGATGGCATGGTTTGTTTCTTCTGAGGATGTCAACTTGTGCTGGATCTTTAAAGTATGTATTACTTACTGACATGTTAACAAATTTCTTCACTTTCTTGTATGAGAAGACACACTGGCTACTTGTTTTGAATGGGATTGGTGTTTAGTACTTTCTGAGCTCTGTTTTTAGATTTTTAGCAACCAGCCTGTGTTTAGAACTTTGAGAGTCCCATGCTCTTTAGACTTCTCAGTTCTACCAAACACTCTGTCCAGGAGACAAATAGGAAAGAAGTGATGAATATTATAGAATTTTGCACTCTTTTTTCCCAAGAATTCCATAAGCATCACTATCATACAACTATTTTAATTTTGGTTGCTAAAGAATTTGAGAATAGTTGTATGGTACTGGTAACATCATTTGGTGGTTTCTTATCGAAATCAGAAAGAAAGTCCAGTAAAATCAAAGCAAGCCCTTGGTTGCATCCTGTTGAAGTCTGTCTCTCCAAGCAGGTGTAGAACATGATACTTTCCTTTTTTGCTCCTTAGTATGTTTCAAGATGCACAGGCTGTATATCCATACTTGGCTATCATAGAAAATCTCATTGGTTGATAGTTTTGGAGTAGGCTTGTTTTGCTGCATGTCAAAGCAAATCTTATTGATATTACAACACAAAACTGCAGTGCAATAATTTTATGTAATCTGTGTCTGGTTCATAGTTCATGCATCTGCTATTCTTTCCATTAGACCAATGTTAAATGCAGAGCAGGTGTTGACATGAGGAGTCCTGAATGACAGATTGAAATGTTTGTAAAATATATGCTTTTATTTTGATAAGCAGCATTGTTTCAATCCTTGACTTTTTCTTTGTGCATAGAATCTATTAAATTTTTATTGACTGTGAGATATGAAAGCAAGTAGCCTCTTTCCAGACTACCATGGTGGCTCACTCTGCATTCAAATTTCTTCATATCATTCGTAATGGGAATAGTTATATCTTTATGATCCTTTCCTGTTCTGGCACTTCCTTTTGTTTGCTATGGCATCCTGCTTCCTTCGTAGAACCTGCATACTAGATAAGATAATCTATCCTACAATATGCCAGAAACTCCTTGGAAAGTGGGAGCAAATACTTCTTCACCATTCCTTTATCAATGATGTACTTCACTGTCACTGATTTCTCCCTTTTTGTGTTCTGGATGTTCACTGTCTGTGCTGAAGTAAAAAAATATTCAGAAATTTTAACAGAAACTTATCTTTATCTATTTTATTTAATGATGTCACATGATGATTAAACTGAGTGATATCTTCATAGCAGAGTTCAGTGGCTTTGCCTTCTTTCATTCCTTTAGCTATTGAAGTCCATGAGTGCATTTAATAGTAGGCTCCTTTTTACACTTTTGGTGTTGCATATCAGATTGATGTAAGCTCTTCTTGACCTGGAATATAAGGGAAAGATAGCTTGGTACTCACCATAAAGACAACATGTTGAGTGGCAGACACACACAATGGAAAGACTTTTATGCTTTTGGCCAAAGCCTTTGTAAGAAAAGAAACACATTCATTCACACAAGTAAGTGCCTTATGTACACATGATCGCCATTCACAGTCATTGCACAGCTTTTTATATTGATATGACTACCAACCAGCTGTTGAACAGTATGAATGGCCACTGCCAAACTGTGGCCAAAAGCAAAGACCACCCTGTGACACAACATGCAGCTGGACATAACATTCTTGATTTCAGTGATTGCTTCACTACCTGAGCCATCTGGATCCTCCCTCCCCCTTCCCCCCCCCCCCCCCCCCCCCCCCCGCCCCCCCCAGCTTTTCTGATCTGTGCAGATGGGAGTTATGCTTACAACACATTCCAAGATTATTCTGGCCTCAATCTGCAGTAACCTATTGGCCCCAAACTCTTTACACAACAGTTTTCAGCGCCTCTGTCCTACCACCTGCTCCCTATTCGCATCTCTCACCCGCTTTGTGCACTGCCCTCTGCCAATGCACTCGCCCATCTTCCCCTTACCCGCTCCTCCACTTTTTTCCCTCCTTCCCCTCCCTCCCCCCTCCCTCAATCCGTGCCCCACAGCCTCCCTACACTGTACTTGTTGATAGTGTAGTCCCTGCCAGACCAGACAGTCCTCTTCTCAGCCCCCACCTATACCCTGTTATTCCTTCCCCTTCCCCACTCCCTCCAGATTGCTGTTTCCTTTCTATGTGACAGTTGCATTCTGGTCCAAACTGCTGGAGATGGCAGTCATGTGTGCGTGAGGTGTGCTTGCTTGCTTGAATGTGTGTGTGTTTCCTTTTCTGATTAAAGCTTTGGCTGAAAGCTAATGTGTTGGTGTCTTTTAGTTGTGCCTGTCTGCAACTCAATGTGTCATTTTTATGGTGAGCAACAACCTATCTTTTACTTATATTGTTGGTATTCCAACCAACAGTTTCTTCCTAAACTGGGATTTTCTCACTGGAACATTCTTTGACCTCTATGCCATTTTCAGAATAACAAGAATAATCATCTATTCTCATATAGCTTGCACTACCTCTTTGTACACTAATATGAGAGCATAAAGTGAATATTTGTCTAAAAGTACGCTGTAAGTGTTGTGACCACGATAAAGTCTGGTTGCAGCACAATTCCCTCTAGTATATATTGTTACAAGAATGAAGAATATGGTGTACAGCAACCTGTCACACCAGTCTACTCAATTATTGCCAACTGCTTGCTATGGAAAGTGAGCTAAGACACTTGACATTAATTTTATTGCATTTGTTGACTCCAGGAATGCATATATCAGGATTTGCTAAAACCAAATCAAACAATGGAAAATCTAGGGTGGAATGTAACAATGTTATGGGAAGGAAAGTTGCCAATCACCAGATAGTGGAGATGCTGAGTCGCAAATAGTCACAACAAAAAGATTTTCACACTTAAAGCTTTCGGCTAATGGCCTTTGTCAACAATAGACACACATATACACACGACTGCAGTCTCAGGCAACTGAAAACACACTGTGAGCAGCAGCACCAGTGCAGGATGGGAGTGGCAACTGGGTGGGGAAAGGAGGAGGTTGGGGCAGGGAGGGGGAGGGATAGTATGATGCGGATGGCAGACAGTGAAGTGCTGCAGGTTGGATGACGGGTAGGCGAGAAGTGGGGGGGGGGGGGGGGGGGGGGGGGGAAGTAGTGGAAGAGGAGGGACACAGAGATAAATAGAGAGAAATAAATAAAATAAATAGAAACAGAGAAAAAAAGACTTGGTGCAGTGGTGGAATCATGGCTGTGTAGTACTGGAATGGGAGCAGGGAAGGGGCTAGATGGGTAAGGACAGCGACTAATGAAGGTAGAGACCAGGAGGGTGGTTGAGCAACCAAGAGCACATCATAAATATTGTGCAGAGAAAATGTGAAACATTGCAAATGACAACATGTCAAAAATTCATACAGATTGGCATATGCAGTGTGTATATGCCTTAGAACAACTGGGAAATCTGGGAAAAAAAGGGGAATTTTTTACAATTTTGGGAATGTTTCATTGCTTTAGTTTTCAGTTAAATTTTTGTAATTTTGATTGATAAGAACTGATAACCTAACAAAGAATTTCACTTTAGCCTCCTACTGCAGAATAAATCTGTAGCAGTAAAACATAAACGAGACAACAACACCAAAATAAAACTTTAGCTCCAAAGAAAGTGCGCCTTTTACAACAACAAAACAAAGTGCACACAAAAGCCTGTGCTGATAGCAAAATGTGTCAAAGATTTCAGAATGGAGACTGTGAAATACTTTGTAACAACAAACTGCTTTTGAATTTCAATGTGCATGACATCACAAATGTTTACATTTCTAATAGGTCACAGGAAAATGTTACTTTCATAGTAAATTTCCTTTTAAGGAAGATGAGTAATGTCACATGTGAGAATGTATTCTGAATTATGTAAATCATGAAGCTTTTGAATCTCATTCAGAACTTAACACTTTGAGGACCAGCCATTTAGAAATGTTTTGGGCCCAGAAGCCCAGCCATGTATGCCATTATTTAAAATTTTACTGGCACATTTATGTTAGATATATCTTAAAGATTAACACATATAAAAAAGTCCAAGATTAAAGGTTACTTTTTCATATTTATTTTAGTTCTTTCACAGATTCTTAATCATGCAATAACGATGGCAAAAAGTATAATTATCCTTCAAAAAAAATGTGTGAGGTGAGTTTTTGACCAATTTCATACGCTATTGGCAAAGTGTGTGATGGGGAATTTATGCGGTGCCTAGCACTGAAATTTATAATCACACTTTAAGCACGCTTTAAGCTGTGCTCTTTGGATCCTGCCCATCCACATCCCTAGAAAAAAAACACAAAACATTTTTGACACCCAATCTTATATGTGAAAGCTTAGCTTTTCTTGAAGCTGTACTGTATGTGATGTAATTGAAACCATTGAGTTTTCCTATTTTTGTGTTCACACTATTTAACAGTGATCTTACTGCTGGCTGACTACATCACCTACTCTGTGCTCTGAATATCTGCTGTCATTCACTGGTGAGATCATGTGATGTGAACTATGATTTGCTGACAAAGGGAAATCACAGTCTTATTTCAGTGCTTTGGAAACTTTCGTGCTGTGTTTGGTTGAATTTGTATTTATACTTTTGCAATACAAAAACACACTGTGTATAAGCTGCTGCATATCAAGTATCTTCTCGAAACACATTGTTTTTTGCTGGGTTTCATTTCCTAAAGTGCTGGGAAGATCTACATTGATATCTAAAACCTTTACCATTCAAAGGGCTGGTAAGTTTTACAGCTAAGAAGAAAAGGATATCATCATGTAACATGCAGAAAATGTACTTTCACTGGAGGTATAGTTTGTTTTCACCCAAGAAAACGTGTATTTTCACCTGGGAGAAAGTGTATTTTTAACCCAGAAAAATGGGGATTTTTTTTTCTGTGTATACACTCTGGGGTATGACAGTAGAAAATGATTGGATACTGTACTGTTGCAATGGCAGGGCTAATTGTTTAGAAATTAGTGACAAGGGTAGGGTTGAGTGATATTTCAAGTGTGTTTTTTTTTAGTCTTCTGACTGGTTTGATGTGGCCCACCATGAATTCATCTCCTATGCCAACTTCTTCAACTCAGAGTAGCACTTGCAACCTTTGTCCTCAATTATTTGCTGTATGTATTCCAATATCAGTTTTCTTGTACAATTTTGACCCTCTAGTATCATGAAAGTTATTCCCTGATATCTTAACAGATGTCTTACCTTGCTGTCCCTTCTTATTGTCAGCATCCACCATGTATTCCTTTCCTTGCCAATTCTCCAGAGTATTCCTTACCTTAACAGTCCATCTAATTTTCAATATTATTCTGTAGCACCACATCTCAAATGTTTCGATTCTCTTTTGTTCTGGCCTTATCACAGTTCATGTTTCACTACCATACTATGCTATAGTCCAAATTTGCTTTCTCAGAAATTTCTTTTCAAATTAACGCCTATGTTTGATAGTAGAAAATTTATCTTGACCAGAAATGCCCTTTTGCCAGTGCTAGTCTGCTTTTTTATGTCCTCCCTGATCCGTCCATCATGGATTATTGCTGTCAGTGTAGCAAAATTCATTAGCTTCATCTATGTTGTGATCACCAATCCTGAAGTTAAGTTCTTGTTTCTGCTACTTCTCATTACTTTCATCTTTCTTCAATTTACTCTCAATTCATATTCTGTATTCATCAGATTGTTCATTCCTTTCATAAAATCCTGTAATTCTTCTTTACTTTCACTGAGTATAGCAATGTCATCAGCAAATTTGTCACTGAAATCGTTTCACATTGAATTCCACTCTTGAGCCTTTCTTTTATTTCTGTCATTGCTCCTTCCATTTATAGTTTGAGCATTGGGGTGAACGAGTACATCCTTCGCTTACACCATTTTTAATCCTAGCACTTCATTCACGTTCTTCCTCTCATATTGTTCCCTCCTGGTTCTTGTACAGTTTGTGTATTACCAGCGTTGCCACAAGTTCCCTGACCCGAAATTGCCTGATATTTCCCTGATTTCCTGACATGTTTTAGCATTGTTCTCTAACAAATATTGAGATCTCAAGGGTAAGTAAAGACATAAGTTGACAAAAAAATATGACTTCTGTATTTCTAAATGTGTGAGCAAAAATTTTAATTACTAACATCAACATCTTTTGCAAAGAACTGTTTTTAGATGGACAAAGCTAGACCACTGATGTTATTTTATTTCCATCAAAAGAAAAATATTTGAGACAATAATATATATTTCATTGGAATCACAAGACAGGTTTAAAATACCTTCATTGATTTCAGAAATAACCTCAGATAAAAACGGCCTCTGGAAAAAAGTGTATAAGCCAAGGAAGAGTTGTGTAAACCAACACTATAGGTGACTGCCAATGAAATGTTGGATCTGCTGTATTCTTTATTGTTGGTTATTACCCACTGTGTTATGTCTATTATTTTACAGGTATTGTGTGATTTTTCTTTCTTGAAATATATGAGTGTATAGCGTACAAACCACCAGCAACTGCCACGATTTTCTTCTTCTTATAATCCATACTTAATAATAAATAAACTACTTTTGAAGTGCCAGAATGTACTACTAGAAATAAAATATCTATAGAATGCTGCACTGTAAAGTGTACTTGTGGTGAGACAGTCGCATTTCCTGAAATCCTCGCCCATGACCTCTGGCTTCAGATCAGCGAGACTACACCCAATGGGCAAGGCTTGCACATTAGAGGCAAAATATGGGCTTCAGATTGGCAGGCCTGACCGTTAGAGACACCCAAAAAATGGCCTGTGGTTTTGGCCCTCATGGAAGTTCACTGGTGTAGCTAGCCATTCATGTGTCACAGTCACCATGTTGCTGAAATGAAACTGTGGTGATCAATCCATGCAACTTGCATGAATACTTTGAGAGTCAATACTAATGATGATAGGTAGCAACTCACCATAAAGATGATCACTGAGCTGCAGACAAGCACATCGAAAAGACAACCAT
The DNA here is from genome assembly GCF_023897955.1 of Schistocerca gregaria. Taxonomy (NCBI): domain Eukaryota; kingdom Metazoa; phylum Arthropoda; class Insecta; order Orthoptera; family Acrididae; genus Schistocerca; species Schistocerca gregaria. Next base: position 503,682,651 of record NC_064921.1, read on the forward strand.
ACTCTCACAACTAAATTTTTGGCCATAGCCTTTGACAGAAAACAAGAGCACAAGCACATTCACACAATCACTCATTTACAACTCATGCACACATGACCACTGTCTCTAGTCACTGCATCAACCGTTGCTGAGAATCAGATCCAAACAAACCACTCCTCACACCTCCCCGCCTCTCGTCTGAGCTGCTAGGCTAGTGGCAAGAAGTGGTGGCAGCACTGACTGCAAGCTGACGGAAGTGGTAGAAAGGGGAAAAGCAGTGAGAATTAGGGAGTAGGGAAATTGCTCACATACTCAGCTGTGCCCAGCCAGTGATGATGTATGACATTTCAGTAAACAAACCATTTCATCTACTGAGACATAAACGAGATTTTTCCAGTGTTTTTTCTCAAATTTCCCTGATATTTCTGTGATATCCCTGACATATTTGCAATTCCCTGATTTTCAGAACTTGTGGCAACCCCGATTATCCATCTTTCCTCGTAACTTATCCCTATTTTTCTCAGAATTTCAAACATCTTGCACCATTTGACACTACTGAATGCTTTTTACAGGCTGACAAATCCTCCGATCCTGCCTTGGTTTTTCTTTAGTCTTGATGCCATTATTTCTCTGCCTCGTGATGACTCAGTGTTGTGTGATGTCCTTAGGTTAGTTAGGTTTAAGTAGTTCTAAGTTCTGGGGGACTGATGACCATAGATGTTAAGTCCCATAGTGCTCAGAGCCATTTGAACCATTTTTTGATGCCATTAACAAGCGCAACATCAGAATTGCCTCTCTGGTGCCTTTCTCTTTCCTGAAGCCAAACTGATCACATTTAGCATATACTCAACTTTATTTTCCATTCTTCTGTATATTTTTCTTGTCAGAAACTTGGATGCATGATCTGTTAAGTTATTGCGTGAATACATTTTTCCAAAAATCAGATGGTGTAGCACCAGACTCATACATTCTACACACTAATGTGAATAATCATTTTGTTGTCACTTACCCAAATGATTTTAGAAGTTCTGATGGAATGTTATCCATCCCTATTGTGCTACTTGATCTTAAGTCTTCCAAAGCTCTTTTAAATTCTGATTCTAATGCTGGATCTCCTATCTTTTCTGTATCAACTCCTGTTTCTTCTTCTATCACATCATCAGACAAGTCTTCACTGTCATAGAGACCTTCAGTGAACTCTTTACACCTATCTGCTCTCTCCTGTGCATGTAACTGTGAAATTCCCATCACACTCCTAATGTTACCACCCTTGCTTTTTATTTCATGAAAGGTTGTTTTGACTTTTCTCTGAGTCTGTCCTTCTGACCGTCATTCCTTTTTTGATTTGTTACCTTAATGAACACCACTGAAAATCTGCATTGAAGGCTGTGGTTCTCTCTACCAAGTTTCCAACAAAATGGCTATCTATATCAATACTGTATGTACTAAAGCTGCCATACTTCATACAATAAACACCAGATGTATATGTGTTTTTTATAAGACTGAACCTTGTCTCATTGCCAAATAGAATAGATTGTTGTTAGTTATTTTAAGTGTTCTTTTACAGAAAATCTCATGATGGCAAAGTAGTGATTCATTTGTGTTAGCCCTTGTAATAATTACACTCATGACTGTAACCCACCCTGTTTTGTATCATTCCAGCTGACACACACACACTGGGTAACAACAATATGGCTCTGTTCTGTGGCTCATTGCGACTGTTTGTGCAATACAGTGGTCCCAGTGGCTCAGACTGTTATTTCTGGAATGTTGCTTTTTTGTGTACTCTTCTGGCACGTTGGTTTGTCACAGAAACAATGCTGATAAAGAATGCTAGATTCAATGAACATTCAAATAAAGAGAACAGTAACATAAAGTTCATTCTTTGCGCAAATAGTATGTTGTTGTGATCTTCAGTCCAAAGACTGGTTTGATGCAGCTCTCCATGCTACTCTATCCTGTGCAAGCCTCTTCACCTCCGAATAACTAATGCAACCTACATCCACCTGAATCTGTTTAATGTATTCATCTCTTGGTCTCCCTCTATGACTTTTACCCCCCACACTTCCCCGCAGTGCTAAATTGGTGATTCCTTGATGCCTCAGAATGTGCCCTACCAACCAATCTCTTCTGCTAGCATTCTTCTGTAGCACCACATTCCAAAAGGTTCTATTCTCTTCTTACCTAAACTGTTTATCATCCATATTTCACTTCCATACATGGCTACACTCCTTACAAATTCTTTCAGAAAGGACTTCTTGACACTCAAATCTATACTTGATGTTAACAAATTTGTCTTCTTCAGAAATGCTTTTCTTGCCCAGTCTACATATTATATCCTCCCTACTTTGACTATCATCAGTTTTTTCTCTTCCCAAATAGCAAAACTCATCTACTACTTTAAGTGTCTCATTCCCTAATCTAATTCTTTCAGTGTCACCTGATTTATTCGAATAGATTCCATTATCCTTGTTTTGCTTTTGTTGATGATCATCTTATATCCTTCTTTCAAGACACTGTCCCTTCCATTCAACTGCTCTTCCAGGTCCTTTCCTGTCTCTGACAAAATTACAATGTTATCAGCAAACCTCAGAGTCTTTATTTCTTCTCTCTGGACTTTAATTCCTATCCAAATTTTTCTTTTGTTTCCTCTACTGCTTGCTCAATATACAGATTAAATAACATCAGGGGGAGGCTACAACCCTGTATCACTTCCTTCTCAACCACTGTTCCTTTTTGTGGCCCTCAACTCTTATAACTGCCATCTGGTTTTGTACAAATTGTAAATAGCCTTTTTCTCTCTGTATTTTATCTCTGCCACCTTCAAAATTTGAAAGTAAGTATTCCAGTCAACATTGTCAGAAGCTTTCTCAAAGTCTACAAATGCTATAAACATAGATTTGCATTTCCTTAACCTATGTTCTATAAGAAGTTGTGGGGTCAATATGGCCTTGCATCTTCCTGCATTTCTCCAGATTCCAAACTGATCTTCCCTGAGATCAACTTCGACCAGTTTTGCTATTCTTCTGTAAAGGATTCATATTACTATTTTGCAACTGTGACTTGTTAAACTAGCAGTTCAGTAATTTTCACTCCTGTAAACACCTGATTTCTTTGGAATTGGTATTACTATATCCTCCTTGAAGTCTGAGGGTATTTCACCTGTTCCATACATCATGCACACCAGATGGAAGAGTTTTGTAGTGGCTGGCTCTCCCAAGGCTGTCAATAGCTCTAACAGAATGTTGTCTACTCTCAAGGCCTTATTCTAATTGATGATTTGATTGATCATGATCTTGAACAAACTACAAATACTGTTTTTAATGTCATCTTAAATTGGTTCTTCTCAAATGGTCTCTCACTCAATGCAGATAAAACTCATTATATGAGGTTCCATACATCACAAAGTAATCTCGATGAAATTAACATAAAATGTAGAGATCAACCAATACAGGAAGTTGAAGATACAAAATTCCTGGGTGCTTACATAGACAGTAAATGTAATTGGTCAGTTCACATTCTTCATCTATGTAAAAAACTTAGCTCAGCAACGTTTGCGTTACGGGTAATTTCTTCAGTGGCTGAAGTTGACACCATTAAGGTTGCCTACTTTGGCTACTTCCACTCATTGATGTCATATGCTATCATATTCTGGGGGAACCAACCACTTGCAAAAAAAGTTTTCATCATCATCATCATCATCATCATCATTTAAGACTGATAATGCCTTTTAGCGTTCAGTCTGGAGCATAGCCCCCTTGTAAAATTCCTCCACGATCCCCTATTCAGTGCTAACATTGGTGCCTCTTCTGATGTTAAACCTATTACTTCAAAACCATTCTTAACCGAATCCAGGTACCTTCTCCTTGGTCTGCCCTGACTCCTCCTACCCTCTACTGCTGAACCCATGAGTCTCTTGGGTAACCTTGCTTCTCCCATGCATGTAACATGACCCCACCATCTAATCCTGTTCGCCCTGACTGCTACATCTATAGAGTTCATTCCCAGTTTTTCTTTGATTTCCTCATTGTGGACACCCTCCTGCCATTGTTCCCATCTACTAGTACCTACAATCATCCTAGCTGCTTTCATATCCATAACCTCAACCTTGCTGATAAGGTAACCTGAATCCACCCAGATTTCGCTCCCTTAAAACAAAATTGGTCGAAAGATTGAACAGTGCGCAGATAACTTAGTCTTGGTGCTGACTTCCTTCTTGCAGAAGAGAGTAGATCGTAGCTGAGCACTCACTGCATTAGCTTTGACACCTCGCTTCCAGTTCTTTCACTATGTTGCCATCATGTGAGAATATGCATCCTAAGTACTTGAAACTGTCCACCTGTTCTAGCTTTATTTCTCCTATTTGGCACTCTATCCGTTTATATCTCTTTCCCACTGACATTACTTTCGTTTTGGAGATGCTAAACTTCATACTATATTCCTTACATTTCTGATCTAGCTCTGAAATATTACTTTGCAAACTTTCAATCGAATCTGCCATCACAACTAAGTCATCCGCATATGCAAGACTGCTTATTTTGTGTTCACATATCTTAATCTAACCCAGCCAGTTTATTGTTTTCAACATATGATTCATAAATAATATGAACAACAGTGGAGACAGGTTGCAACCTTGTCTTACCCCTGAAACTACTCTGAACCATGAACTCAATTTACCGTCAACTCTAACTGCTGCCTGACTATCTATGTAAAGACCTTCAATTGCTTGCAAAAGTTTGCCTCCTATTCCATAATCTCGTAGAACACACAATAACTTCCTCCTCGGAACCCAACTCATATGCCTTTTCTAGATCTATAAAGCATAGATACAATTCCCTGTTCCACTCGTAACACTTCTCCATTATTTGTCATAAACTAAAGATCCGGTCCTGACGACCTCTAAGAGGCCTAAACCCACACTGATTTTCATCCAATTTGTCCTCAACTAATACTCACACTTTCCTTTCAACAATACCTGAGAAGATTTTACCCACAACGCTGATTAAAGAGATACCTTCGTAGTTGTTACAATCTTTTCTGTTTCCATGTTTAAAGATTGGTGTGATTACTGCTTTCGTCCAGTCTGATGCAACCTGTCCTGACTCCCACGCCATTTCAATTATCCTGTGTAGCCATTTAAGACCTGACATTCCACTGTATTTGATGAGTTCCGACTTAATTTCATCCACCCCAGCTGCTTTATTGCACTGCAATATATTGAACATTTTCTCCACTTCCTCAAATGTGATCCTATTTCCATCGTCATTCCTATCCCATTGTACATCGAAATCTGAAACATTACTGGTCGTATTTTCACCTACATTGAACAACTCATCAAAATATTCCCTCCATCTGCCCAAGGCATCAACAGGATTCACCAGCAATTTTCCTGACCTGTCCAAAATATTTGTAATTTCCTCCTTACATCCATTTCGAAGACTGCTAATTACACTCCAGAATGGTTTTCCAGCAGCTTGACCCAAAGTCTCCAACCTGCTTTGAAAGTCTTCCCAAGATTTCTTCTTGGATGCTGCAATTATCTGTTTGGCTTTGTTTCTCTCTTCAACGTAACTTTCTCTGTCTACCTGAGTTCTAGTATGTAGCCATTTTTGTTACGCCATCTTTTTCCTTTTACAGGCTGCCTTGACTGTGTCATTCCACCAAGCTGTTGCTTCATCCTACTTTTACACCCTACTGTTCCAAGACATTCTTTAGCCACTTCTAGTACTGTGTCCCTGTACCTTGTCCATTCCTTTTCCAATGACTGTAATTGACTACATTCAACTAACTGGTACCTTTCTGAGACCGCTGTTATGTACTTGTCCCTGATTTCCTTATCCTGAAGTTTCTTCACTCTTATCCTCCTACATATGGACCTGACCACCTGCACTTTCGGCCTCACAATCCCAATTTCGCTGCAGATTAAATAATGATCAGTGTCATCAAAGAATCCCCTGAATACACGTGTGTCCCTCACAACCTTCCTGAATTCCTGATCTCTTATTATATAGTTTATGACAGTTCTGGTTCCCCTGCCTTCCCAAGAATACCGATGAATGTTCTTATGTTGGAAAAAGGAATTTGTGATTACTAAGCCCATACTGGCACAGAAATCCAAGAGTTGTTTCCCATTCCTGTTGGCCTCCATATCATCTCCTAATTTACCCATAACCTTTTCATACCCTTCTGTTCGATTTCCAATCCTGGCATTAAAATCACCCATGAGCAGAACACTGTCCTTGTCCTTTACTCTAACAACTACATCACTGAGTGCCTCATAAAAACTATCCATCTTATCTTGATCTGTCCCTTCACAATGCAAATATACTGACACAATCCTAATTTTCTTGCTAGACTCTGTCAAATCTATCCACATCAGTCATTCGTTTACGTACCTTATTGCAACTACGCTGGGTTCCATTTCTTTCCTGATGTAAAGCCCTACACCCCATTGTGCTATTCCTGCTTTAACTCCTGACAGGTAAACCTTGTATTCTCCCACTTCGTCTTCTTTCTCACCCCTTACTCGAATGTCACGAACTGCTAAAATGTCCGACCCCATCTTACTTGCAGCCTCTGCCAACTCTACCTTCTTCCCAAAGTAGCCCACATTGATATTAATAGCTCCCCATCTCATTACCATTCATTTGCCGAGACGTATCTTTGGAGTCCCTGGTTTGTCAATTAGAGGTGGGACTCCATCACCTCCAAAGGTCTGACCATCCAAAAAAAAGCAATCTGAATAATGTGTGGGGTCCATCAAAGACGCTCTTGCAGGCTCTTGTTTCGGAAGATAGGTATCCTAACAACTGCCTTACAGTATATTTTTTCCTTGCTGACCTTTTTGTGCAAAAATTATTCTATCTACCTAGACAACAGTAAATTCCATGGCTATAACACCAGAAACAAAAACATTCTACATTTCGAAATGAAACGTCTCACTCTCGTACAAAAAGGAGTTTACTACTCCAGCATTAAGCTGTTAAATGCTCTACCACTACATATCAAATGTGTTCATACAGAACTGCCAAAATTTAAACAAGTTCTCAAAGATTACCTGACAGAGAAATCTTATTATACTGTGGATGAATATCTGAAAGAAAATGTATACCATCACTAAACGTATTGTGTCTAGAAGTAGTTCAATTAATTTTATTGTGCATTTGAGCATTAGCACACTTTTTGTAACAACAAATTGGCTGTACCTGTATTTACTCTTGTAGGCCTAATATCTGATTTAACTTTGTGCTCTTATCTCTAACCTTTATTTGAAACTCCTTTTTCTGTTAAATGGTTGCTATGTTATCTAGCTGACATTGTATCTATTACTGAATTTATAGTATGTCTTACTTAAACTATGTACAATTTGGCATTGAATTGCCCTTGTATTATTGTAAGTTTAAATTGAAACCTGTACAATTAGACACGTTCCATATCCTAGTGATTGAACTGGATCTACGGAACAAGGAATAAATAAATAAATAAATAAATGTTTCGACTTAAGTCTTTCAGTGCTTTGTCAATTTTTTCATGCAGTATCATATCTCCCTTCTCATCTTCATCTACATCCTCTTCCATTTCCATAATATTGCCCTGAAGTACATCTCCCCTGTATAGACCCTCTATATACTCCTTCCACCTTTCTGCTTTCCTTTCTTTGCTTAGGACTGGTTTTCCATTTGAGCTCTTGATATTCATACAGGTGGTTCTCTTTTCTCCTAAGGTCTCTTCAATTTTCCTGTATACTGCACCTGTCTTACCCCTAGTGATATATGCTTATACATCCTTACATTTGTCCTCTAGCCTTTCCTACTTAGCCATTTTGCACTTCCTGGCAGTTTCTTTTTTTAAAGATGTTTGTATTCCTTTTCACCTGCTTCATTTGTTTTGCTATTATATTTTCTTCTTTCATCGATTAAATTCAATAGTGGTACCCAAAGATTTATACTAGCACTAGTCTTTACACTTCCTAGTCCTTTGCTGCATTCACTATTTCATCTCTCAAAGCTATCCATTCTTTTTCTAGTGTGTTCCTTTCCCTTGTTCTCATCAATCATTCCGTAATGCTCCTGCTGAAATTATCTACAACCTCTGGTTCTTTCAGTTTATTCAGGTCCCATCTACTTAAATTCCTGCCTTTTTACTGTATCTTCATTTTTAATTTGCAGTTCATAATCAATAAATTGTGATCAGAGACCACATCTGCCCTTGGAAACGTCTTACAGTTTAAAACCTGGTTTCAAAATCTCTGTCTTACCATTATATAATCTATCTGAAACCTTCTGGCGTCTCCAGATCTCTTCTATATACACAACCTTCATTTATGATTCTTTGCAAAATTCTGCCAGGCAGCTTCCTCTTTCATTTATTTCCCCAGTCCATATTCACCTGCAACTTTTTCTTCTCCTCCTTTTCCTACTATCAAATTCCAGTCCCCCACCACTATTAAATTTTCGTCTCTCTTAACTATCTGAATAATTTCTTTTATCCCATAATACATTTACTCAATCTCCTCCTCATCTGCAGAGCTAGTTGATATATAAACTTGTACAACTGTAGTGAGTGTGCGCATCATATCTATCTTAGTTACAATAATGCATGCACTCTGCTGTTCATAGAAGCTTATCCACGTTCCTTTTTTTCTATTCATTATTAAACCTACTCCTGCATTAGCCCTATTTGATTTTGTATTTATAACCCTATATTCACCTGACTAGAAATCCTGTTCCTCCTGCCACTGAACTTCACTAAATCCCACTATATCTAACTTTAACCTATTCATTTCCCTTTTTAAATTTTCTAACCTACCTTCCCGATTATGGGAACTGACATTCCATGCATTGATCCATAGAACACCAGTTTTGTTCCTCCTGATAACAATGTCCTACTGAATAGTCCCTGCCCAGAAATCTGAATGGGGGACTATTTTACCTCCAGAATAATTTACCCAAAAGGATACCATCATCATTTAACCATACAGTAGAGCATCATGCCCTCGGCAAAAATTATGACTACATTTTCCCCTTGCTTTCAGCTGTTTGCAGTACTAGCACAGCAAGGCCATTTTGGTTGATGTTACAAGGCCAGATCACTCAATCATCCAGACTGTTGCCCCTGCAATTACTGAAAAGGCTGCTGTCCTCCTTTAGGAACACACGTTTGCCTGGCCTCTCAACAGATACCCCGCCAATTTGTAGTTGCACCTACAGTACAGTTATCTGTATTGCTGAGGCATACAAGTCTCCCCACAATGGCAAGGCCCATGGTTCATTGGAGGGGGGGGGGGGGGGGACAAATAGTATGTTCTTATGATATACTGATGTGATTTTCAGCAATGATCATTAGACCTTCACAGAATGGTACTTGAAAATGTAGTCTGCTACCATATTTGAATGCGGATCAGCTAGTAATTACAGCTATTTGAAGTACTGGTCAGATTTTTCTAGTAACTTTAGCTATGTAAATTAAAACAAAAATACTGGCAATCTGCTCTCATTCAGTAACTATATGTCTATTTATCCTTCACTAGCAATACAGGGCCCTTAATTATTACCATTTTCATTTTCAGGGCTGGAGCGTGATGGCTTTGATGCAGTGCCACCACTGTTTCACTGTTATGTTGCAGAAGTCAATTCAATCATGAAGGATATGAGTGCAACCAAAGAAGAAAATGGTCAGTCCCCTGGTTTGATAAGTAGTTTTATGACGCTTAGGATTTTGTAAACTTCTTGTATATTCCTTACACAATGTGGTTTTTGACATCTCATCTCCTGTTTCTCTACAACTTTTGTTTTTTGGTGTTCAAGAAATACTGCTAAGCATCTTCAAACTCTGTCAAGTGGCATGTTCCCTTAGAAATCAAGGCTGAACTGGAGGTTTATAAAATATAAATTAAATGTGTCAAGTCTTTTTATTTTAACTCATGACAATAAACATATGAAATTATCTTCCTAAGTGGCCTTCACTGATACATATTGCCAGTTTTAGATCAGTCAACATAAAAACTGAGTGTTTTATTGTATAGTACTTTAGACAAACAACAACACGCTCCAATGAACCAAAGTTTATTCTTCTTCCACATACAAGCAAACAACATTTGAGAGCATGGACACAAACACAGAAACAATCCATGTACTGTTACAAGCAGCTGCTGACAAAACGTATGAACACAAGATGAGGCTGAGTGCTAGCTGCACTGCACTTGTAAAGAGGAAGACTCCAATAGACATCGTGTCAGATATTATGCTGTGTGCACAAATGATGTGGCCCACTGCAGGTAGCCTCTGATGGCTGTCCCATTCAAATGCTGTTGGCAGAGCATTCAAAGTGTATTGCACCAATAGCCTGGTGCCACATTGGATATCCAGGTATAATGCACAGGGTTGTAGCACTCCTTCCCCCTACCTTGGGGAAAGGGTGCTCCTCCAATGTGGGAGTCAGGGTGACTGCTGAAACATCCATGGCCTCTGTGGCAGATGCTGCAGGCAATTACAGTGGCAGCCAAGGGAGATTCCCGGCTGGAACCAGTGAGTAGGAGTGGAAGTGGCATGGCTGTGGACCCATGCAGTGCCCACTCCCTTGCAAAGTACCATAGGAGAGTACTAGTGACAACAGAATTGGTAGCATTTTGACATCCAGTCCCTTGATATGGTGGAGTTGAGGAACTGGCCGCTCAGGGGTGTTGGAGACGCTGATGTTGAAGGACCCAAAGGTGATGTCCCATCCAACAGTCGAATCACAGGTAGTAGCAGAGCATCATGGGAAGACCTGGCAACAGGCGCAGGGAGACTGGACCTCTGTGGAAAGGCAGGAGGAGGTGACATTCAGAAGGAGCTTGGGACCACCACTGCACCAGGGATGCCCCACGAGACTGAGACAGGCACTTAGGGAGGAAGCGGAGTTGGTGGCATGATGACACAGCTGGCCATGATGTGTACTATGCAGAGCTTCCTTGGCAACTGTGAACCATGACTGGAATCCTCCACCATTGTCGGCCAAACCTCCAAGCCCAGACTACAGAGCCAGGAGCAAACACTGCAATGAGGGTCACACTGACAGGTGCCCGGAAGGGGGAGTGGGGGGGGGGGGGGGGGGGGGGGGAGGACATGAGCAGATGCAGGAGGGTATGTGGCTGGCAACCATACAACTCATTGGACTTCAATCCCCTACTGGCAAAAACCTGTAAGAACTCAAGAAGCATGTCAAGGCATCTTTTGTGGAGGAGCACACGACATGTTTCTCCATTTGAACATTTGAACCTTTAACATGTGGATGAGACTTTTCACATCATCAAAGATTGGAGGTGAAAAGGAGAAGGAGTCACATGACAAATGCCTTGATGGTTGAAGATATCGTGGAAGGATTGAGACACCAACTGTGGACTGTTGTCCGTCACAAGTGCATGATGCAATCCTCCAATAGAAAAAAATTTGGAGACGGCCTGAATAGTAGCTTCAGCTGTCATCGAAGATCTGAGGATCACACATGGAAACTTAGGAAAAGAATTGACAAACAACAACCAGTAAGAATTAAGGAAGGATCCTGCAAAATCAATGTGGATGTGTGCCTACAGATGCTATGGTGTGGGCCATGGAGTGGTGTTGCTGCTTGTTGGGTACACACTGAGAGCAGACTGTGAAAAGATGTACAGTCTCATCATCAATGCCAGGCCAAAACACATGTTGATGGGTCAGTAACTTGGTATGTGAGACCCCCCCCATCATCCCTTATGTAGGAGCTGAAGAAGTTCACACCATAGTGTGGCCAGGATCACAACCCTAGGCAACAGCCCAGCTATAACTAATAGAAAAATACTGTCAAATACCAAAAGATGATGATGAAGGGCAAAATAGTTATATGAAGGATCAGAAACCCTGGCCAGAGGCCTGTCTAGCCATCCATTCTGAATAAGGTGAACAACTTGATGCAATCACAGCCACTGTAGCCTGGAGCCAATAATAGAAAACTCTTCCATTATACATTGCACTTCAACATCTAAGTGTAAACAAAGAAATCCATCATGATAAAAGTGGGATCTGGCCCCATTGAAGGCTGAGACAGTACATCAGCACTGACATGCTGCCGGTAAACTGAAAATGTATTTTGTTGTTGTAGAAGGGCAGAAACAAGGCCCAATGTTGGAGGCAATGTGCACTTTTGTTGGACAATGAAACATAAAAATTAACAATGAAACCAAGGGCTTATGGTCAGTAATGTGGTGAAACTTAGACTCATAGAAGAGCACATGAAAATTTTTGATGGCATAGATGATAGCAAACACTTGCTTTTCAACTTGGGAGTACTCCTGCTGAAGAGAGTTGAGCGTTTTTGATGCATAATCTATTGGAAATTTGGAACCATGCTCATATCATTGTGTGAGAATGACTCCAAGGACACACTGAGAAGTATCAACAGCCAAAACTAGATGGTGACCAGGATGGAAGTAGCCAAACAAGAAACAGAATGTCTTTTAGATTTCAAAAGCATGAACTCTTGTTCACAGATCTGCATCTACTGAAAAGAAATGTTCTTGTGGAGCAACTCATGTAGAGGATGGTCAACCATGAGCACACCCAGAGTAAACTTGTGACTGTAACCAATTTTACCTGAAAATGTTTGGAGTTCTTTGAAATTTATAGAGTGAGGCAAAGCTGTGACTACAGTGACATGATGACATAAAGACCTAACACCATCTCAAGAAACCTCAAATACACAATGGTTGGCTGAAAAAAGTGTGATTTGGCCAAGTTGCTTTTCAAAACTGCAGCATGTAAGACTGTGAACGATGTGCATAAATTACATAAATGCTCTTCTATGAATGCACCCGTCATAATGATCTAATCAAGATAGTTAATGCACCACAGAATTGACAATGTCAGTTGTCCCATAAAACACTGAAAATTCGCTGTGGCAGTACACACACTGAATGGGAGATGCTGATATTGGTACAGCCCAAAGGGCAAATTAATCACAAGGAGCTGTTTAGAATCCTCATTCAATGAAACCTAAAGGTAGGCTTCAGATAACTCAGTTTTGGAGAAAAACTGGCCCCTGGCGATTTTAGCCGATAACTCATTTGGACAGGACAAGGGTAGGTGTCAATGACAGATTGAGTGTTAACTTGAACTTGAAAGTCACTGCAGAGTCAAAGTTACCCAGTCAGTTTTTTAACAGTCACAAGGGGGAGAGGTAGACCACGCACTCCATGTAATAGGTTGTATGACACCCAATGATATCATCCTGTCTGTTTCTGATTTCACTTTATCACATAACATACACTGAAAAAGTGTAGCCACACTTTAGGTTTCAGGGTAATGTGGGCTGCAAAATTAGTGGTACAACCTAAGAGTCAAGAATGCAGAACACAGAGAATATAACGGCTGGTAAGGAAGCTGGTTGGAAACAAGTGCACTGTGTCTGAAGTGGAAAAATCAGAAGCATTGAAACAAAGTTGTGGTCCAGCATCATCTACTGCCAAAAACATCAAGGGATGTTTGTTGTGACTTGCCAAAATTAGAGTAACCAGAGACAATGCAGGAGATCCTAAATCCACATAAGTTTCTGAGCTCTGTAGAGTCACAGCTGCACCCATGTCCACTTGCAGTCTGAGAACTTTGTCTATTACTCACACATTGATAAACAATTTGTTATGATTTTGTAAGCACTGGAGACACACAATTAACGTCTATATCCTTGTCTGCAGGAGGGAGCTGGGATTGAAACACAGACACTATTCTGTCCTTTTTTTGTACAGTTGTTGCAAGTTGCCCAGTGCTTAGGGCATGTGACTCTATCATGGCACACAAAACAGTATGGGCAAGATGGGAGTGCAAAGCACTAATGTTGCTGTGATTGTTGTTGCTGTCCAAGGCGGCCCTCTGAGAATTGATAGAAGCCCAATGACCAGGAAGAGGAGTCACTGCAGCAATGTCATACCATGCCTCAATCTGATCATCGGCAGCATGAAATACCTTGAAAGATTGAGCAATATTTAACACTTCAACCAAAGATGGATTCTCACACTGTAGTGCACCATTCTATCAGAAGCCAATCAGATAATGGCGACATGGACCGAAAACCCAGTGTAGGAATCATTATGAGGATTCAAAACGAACTGACATTTGGGACTGAGGTTGTGGAGTTCAGCCACTCAAGCACAATGAGACTGATTGGGCTATTTATGACAAAAATAGAACTCTACATGTGCTGCAGTGACATGTGTGTATTTGATGTGATACACATACATATTTCATTGAACAAAAGCAACACTGGTTCCTGGAGTGGATCTAACTGGCACTACAGCTGGTAGACCCAAGGAAAAAGTCAAAGAAAGGAACAAAGCCTTACACATGTTTGCACCAGTGACACCAAAAGTGGGGAACTGTTGCTGAAGCCTCATCCTGTAAGCCTCATAGTCTTCAGCCACATCATCATTAGGAGGATACCGAGAGCGTGGAATCCTGCATAGTTAGTGTGGCTGACAACCTCATGATAGCAACTGTAAGAGCTTGCAGCTTCTCGATGTCAGACTGGAGCACTGTCTCCATGGACAGAAGAACTGAAGGAACACCCAGATAGGCTGAGCACAAGGAACTGAACACTGCACTCATTGCTGATTGTATCATACTGTTCACATAAACAACAGTATGGCCCCATCTCAGATCTATTCCATATTCCTAGATTTCCAGAAGGCTTTTGATACTGTTCCTCACAAGCGACTATTAATCAAATTGCGTGCATATGGAGTATCGTCTCAGTTGTGTGACTGGATTCATGATGTCCTCTCAGAGGGGTCACAGTTCATAGTGATAGACGGTAAATCATCGAGTAGAACAGAAGTGATATCTGGTGTTCTGTAAGGTAGTGTCATAGGCCCTCTGCTGTTCCTGGTTTACATAAATGATCTAGGTGATAATCTGAGCAGCTCGCTTAGATTGTTTAGCAGATGATGCTGTAATTTACCATCTAGTAAAATCAACAGACGATCAATTCCAATTACAAAATGATCTAGAGAGAATTTCTGTATGGTGCGAAAAATGGCAATTGGCATTAAACAAAGAAAAGTGCAAGGTCATCCTCATGAGTACTAAAAGAAATCTGATAAATTTTGGGTATATGATAAATTGAACAAATCTAAAGGCTGTCAATTCGACTAAATACCTAGGAATTACAATTACAGGCAACTTAAATTGGAAAGACCACATAGATAATATTGTGAGGAAGGCGAAACAAAGTCTGCGCTTTGTTGGCAGAACATGTAGAAGATGCAGCAAACCCACTAAAGGGACAGCCTACATTACACTTATCCGCCCTCTGCTGAAATATTGGTGTGGGATCCTTACCAGGTAGGATTGACGGAGGACATCGGAAAAGTGCAAGGAACGGCAGCCCGTTTTCATGTTATTGTGCAGTAGGGGTGAGAGTGTCACTGATATGATATGTGAGTTGGGGTGGCAGTCACTGAAACAAAGGCAGTTTTCTTTGTGGCGATATCTATTAATGAAATTCCAATCACCTACTTTCTCTTCCAAATGCGAAAATATTTTGTTGACACCCACATATGTAAGGAGAAATGATCATCATAATAAAATAAGAGAAATCAGAGCTCGAACGGAAAGATTTAGGTGTTCCTTTTTCCTACACGCCATTTGAGAGTGGAATGGCAGAGAAGTAGTATGAAAATGCTTCAATGAACCCTTTGCCAAGCACTCAAGTGTGAATTGCAGAGTAACCATGTAGATGTAGATGTAAAACCAAAGTTTATTCATCTTCCACATACAAGTGAACAAGTATTTGAGAACATAGATGCAAACATAGAAACAATCCAGGTACTGACACAAGCAATTGCTGACAATAAGTTTGAACCCAATATGATGGCAAGTACCAGCTGCAGTGTGATTATAAAGAAGAGGATTCTGGTAAATGGGATGGCAGATGCTATGGCATGTTCACAAGACAGCCTCTGGTGGCTGACCCACACAGATGCCATTTGCAGAATATTGAAAGCATAGCTTGCCAGGGGGCTGGTACTGTGGCACGTATCCAAGTATTATGTACAGGGTCATAACATTTATCAGTTCAGTATGTCTCTTTAACACCACTCTATCAACTACAAAAAATTTAATGCTTCTTGCATACCAAAACTTATAAAGCATTACACTCATCAACTACACAAAAAAATCTATGTATGATTTCCTATGATTTAGTACCTCCATGTCTTTTCTGTGAGTCACATACATGTGTACTCTTCATTCACTTTTTCTATTTGCTTCATAATAATAGTAGACTGTATTTGGTCATAATTACTTTGCAGTCTTGGATCATATGCACAACAATTTTTATGCTAAGGAAGATATCAACATGTTACAAGATCAGTACATGGTATATATTTTAAGAATATTAATAGCTACATGGTTGATATTTACATATTTGCACCTAAACTTATGTATCTTATAATTATGATAAGCAAACTTTTCAAACATGATTGCTTTTTACATTTACTTTCATTATTGCATATTAGATCCTTCAGATGACAAAGTAAATATTTTACAACTACAAGTTTAATTGATTTCTGCACTATGCAGATTATGGTATAGATTGTTTTTTCTTCTAATAAATTTATGAAAGTTTTTCGGCTATTTGTAAAGTGAGTAGTTGAGTTCTCAAGATGAATATCACACTAGACCTTTCAGTGAAATGAATACTAGACCTTAATGTAAGATATTAGTGAAAGAAAAGTAGAAAAATAAGTTAACTTTTTGGTATTTTCATGTGTATACCTTTACGTTTCTCAAAGAAGATGCTTATAGACACTTTTGACTTACCCTTAGAGCTTCTATCAATACATATAATTTTAGAATTCCTATTTTTAATTATGTTCCCTTGTGTATTGGCATTCAGGGGCAGAACAGAACTGAATAAACTCCAAGATTAATGAGACAGTTTGCTGAAAACTATGTAATTATTTTGAAACAAAATCATTTATCTTTTCTGGTGTTAAAATATTTCCTCTAAATTGGCTATAATACATACAGCATGAACTAGACACTAGGATGTGCAACAAATTAAAGAATATATCTGCATGCAGTACTTTTCTGTTTGGAAATCATCTAATGGACAAAAAGTTTTTTTTCAAATGAATACATCTTTGATTTATTTTTAAATGAAGCACTCACTCTTACTACATAGGCCTTTGATATGGTTTGACAGGGATATAAACATTTTAACACTGGCATACTGTACATTTTAGATTTAGAGTTAGATTTTGGAAATCACAAAGTAGATCAGCCTTCCTTCTCAAAAATGAAACTTGTAAATATAGTGGGAGTTATAGAAAGTATCCCAAGTTTCTTCAAGAGATTACAACATGAGGTTCTTTGGAGTTTGGACAACCTTATCTGAAAGAAAGAAAATTTTCTTTGACGTGGCTGAATTGGCCCAGAAGATAATTCCATGGCACATAATTGAGTGGAAGTACCCAAAGTAAGTAGACTTTGTGACACTGATGTCTCCACATTTGAGATTGTCCTAATGGCAAAAGTAGCTGAGGACAATATTTTCACAATCTGGCAGACATGATGTACTCAGCTAACACAAGTGCCTATGTAGTGGCCTACAAATTTGGAGCAGTGTGCCCTTGGTATTTCTGAATGCCGTGAGCAATAGGTATCTCCTGTGTGAACATGTGGTCAAAACTGAATTGGATGTTATTAGTCTCGCTCAGGGGTGCTGTTAGTGAATAACAATAATAGAAATTCCTGGATACAAAAATACATAAAATGAGGGAAAGGCAACCAATTACCTATGGATGACTGGTACAAGGCACACAGAAATGCTTGATAGAAAACTGTTAGTTCTAGCTTTTAAGTGATTGCTTTTTTTTTTTTTGTTGTTGTAAGAGTACACACATTCACATAATATACAACCACATAGACAACCAAATGAACATGTCCACAGTAGCTGCAAGATTGATTACTGAATATCAGTTATTGAAAGAGTTGCGTGGGTAGATGAAAGTGAGGAGGGGTTAGAGAAGGATGCACGAGGCAAGGAAGGGGTAGCAGGGTAGTGTGAAGCACATCTTTTGTCAGATGACTCTACTGCTGCACAGCAAGATGAAAGGAGTTCAGAGAGTAGAGCATATAAGGTGTAGAGAGAAGGACGGGGAGGTGGGAGGTAGGGCAGAAAAGGAGAAGAAGGTGTGAGAAAAGATGGGAGAATTTATAAACAAACCCATAGTACTGCCATGTGTACTCACAGTGCACCATCCAATGCCAACTTATTTTGTTGGCTGTCTGGAGGAATCCTTTCTATCCAGTCAACACCTAAAACATCTTGATAGTGAGACTTCTGTTCCTTTCTCCATAATCGTACCACCTAATCCCAAATTACCCCAATCTGCTTCACTTGGTCCTTCTTAACTCCATGAGCCATCTTTGTAGATGGGGATCTCCACACCTCAGATGACTTCATAAATATGTCCATTCATGTCAAGTGCACCAACCACCAACAGTACATCCACTGTCACTTATTCCCTGTCAAAAAGTCTCTTCCATACAGCCTTGCCATCTGTGTATGTCACATCTGCCATGGAAAGCAAGAGTTATTGAAGTATTCAAATAATATTACCAGAGCCTTTATTGACAGACAATATTCTATCCAGCCCTTTCATTAACAGAGCTTCCACACCATCTCCTTTGACACCAGAACCCCAATAACCATCCAGTGACTAGCACTCCTCGAATCATCCAGTCTTGGAAAGGGAAACTCAACCACATCATTCCCCAGAGCTTGGATTACCTCCCTTTGTGGCCTGAGATGAGGGATATCCTACTCCAAATCCTATACAACCTACAGAATATCCTTGACTATCCCCACCCCAATTCTGCACTCCATGGATCATTCCCTTGTGGTTGACTCAGGTGCAAGACCTGTCCCATACTTCCACCCACCACCTTCTACCACAGTACAGCCACAGGCATCCCCTACCCAATAAAAGGCAGCACCATGTATGCAAGCAGTCAATTATATATCAGCTGTGCTACAACTCTGTACAGCATTCTATGTGGGCATAACAAGTAAGCAATCAGCCACTCACATGAATGGCCTATGGAGAACTGCTAACATGACCATCCAGTTGCCAAACATGCTGCACACCACAACACTAATGACTTCAGCAGCTGGTCCAGTACTTGGACCATTTGGATACACCCTTATAGCACGTGTTCCTCTGAACTATACATGTGGGAATTGTAGATCTAGCATATCCTGTGCACCTGCAATCCCCCTGGCCTAAACCTCTGCTAACTTGTTTCCAACTGCCTCATCTCATCTTTACCTCCCCTCTCCTTCTTTCCTCCCCTCACCCCCTTTTCCTCTCCTCTGCCCCTTCTTCTACTTCTCCCCATTTTCCTCCCCTCTGCCCCTTCTTCTACTTCTCCCCATTTTCCTCCCCTCTGCCCTTTCCTCCCCTGTCCCCCTTTCCCTCCCCTCTTCCACTTTTTCATCACTCTTCCCTTTTCCTCTCCTCTTCCCCTTTTCTCCACTCTTCCCTTTTCCTCCCCTCTTCCCGTTTTCTCCACTCTTCCCTTTTCCTCCCCTCTTCCCCTTTTCTCCACTCTCCCTTCTTTCTCCCCTCTACTGCCTCTTTCCACCCCTCTACACTCTTTCCAACCCCTCTCCCCCTTTTACCATCCCCCTACTCCCTTTTCCCATCTCTCTCCCTTTTTCCATGCCTCTTCCCTTCCACCCCCTTTTCCACCCCTCCCCTTTCTCCGTCCCATCCCATCTTTTCCATATGTCCCCCCTTTTTTCCACTGCACTCAGCCATTTCCACCTTGTCCCTGGTTTTTCCCACCCTGCTTCCCCCTTTCTCCACCATGCTTGGCTCTTTTTCCACCCCTCTCCCTTATTCTCTCCCCTCCCTGTCTTCCTCTTACGTACCACCTTCCTCTCCTTTCCTCTCCTCCTTGTCTGTCTCTTTGTTCTTTATATGCTCTACCCTCTGAAATCCTTTTGTCATGTTGTGCCAGCACTGACTCATCTGGCGAAAGAAATGCCTCACATTACCTTGCTACCTCTCTTTGCCTTGTGCTTGCTTTAATCCTGCCCCTCTCCCCCTCCGCCCCCTCCCACGCCCCTCCGGCCCTTCATCTACCCAGGCAACTGCTTCAATAATTAGTCTCACAGCTACTGCATGTACATTTGGATGTCTGTGTGGTTGTATGTTGAATGTATGTACACTCACTAAAAAAGAGCAAGAACGCGAAAGCTAGTGTTAACTGTTTTCTACTATGTTTTACTGTCAGTGAGCTTACTTTGAACCAAGTTAAGAAATCTGAAAGTATTTTGCTGGAATCACTCTCTAAATCATAAGACTGTTTGTTTTTTTATCACAATGCTAGTATCATCACCAAACATAATGAACTTGTATGTTTTGTGTGACAAAGATAGGTCATTTATGTATATGAGAAACAGGGAATCTGGAGCACAGTGTTCCAGTCTGACTCTACCCCCTCATCTGCTTTGCTGCTTTCAACAACTACCTTCTGCCTCCTGTCTTAGACGTAGTGTCTTGTAGAAGAAGGTGTAATGAGATGAATGACAAACACTAACTTCACTTAATAAAGGTTTATTGAGCACTTGCACACACCACCACAGAGCGAACTGCCTCCTGCCAAAACACATACAGTATATATACAGTTACAGAACATTCCAGTACAATGGTTCTCAACATTTGTGGATACATCTAGAATGTACTTGAACCAAATATAGAAATTAAACATGTACAGTCCAGATGAGTTTTGAACTCATGACCCTCCATACAACAGTCTAGTATCATAGCCACTACAACATGGTGACTGTAGTACTCAGCTTCTTCTGCAATGTTGCTCCTTGTTTAAAGGAACAGTGCCTTGGTGTTACATCCTCCAAGTCCGGGAATGAGTCATTGGTCCTGCATACCCTGACTCCCAATGACTGATGTTCACCCTGGCGGTGATCTTAAAACTTTCATTGCCACTTCGCTCTTTGTCACCTTTTCACTTGTTGCCTGTCACTGGATCTTTGAATTTGCCCTGGATTGCAAGATCCTTATAGGGCTTCTTTCAAAGGATGTGGGCCATATCTCTGATCTTCCATTGCCTTGTGTCGGGGCTGAAATCTTCAATGTCATAAGTAAAATCAGACAACTGTCTTACAACATTATAAGGTCTAGAGTAGCTCCTGAGGAGCTCCTCAGAGAGACTAACCTTCCAAACTGGAGGGGAGATCCAGACGAGGTCACCAGGCGATCGTTTTCTTGAGCCTGCAGTGTGTGGAGGTGAGCTAACTGCCGAACTTCCTCAGCTCTGGTTAACACCTGGCTGATGTAATCATTGTCCATGTCATCAGGATGTAACGGAAACACAGTGTCCATCGTCGTAGTCGCCTCTCGCCCATGCACCAGAAAAAGTGACGTAAATCCTGTGGTGTCTTGTTTGGCGGTGTTGTAGAAAAATGACACAAAAGGTAGCACCTCATCCCAGTTGCTATGCTCGACAATGACAAACATTGATAGTATGTAAGCCAAGGTCTTATTAAGGTGTTCAGTAAGACCATTAGTTATCAGATGGTAGGCAGTTGTCAAGTGATGAGTAATGCTGCACTGACAGTTTATCTATGTCACAAGATTTGATTGAAAAACTTTCCCTCGATCCATAATTAACTACCGTGGGGCACTGTGTATTAATACAATGTCTTCCACAATGAATTTGGCTACCTCAAATGCTTCGTCTGTTTCCATGGCTTTTGTAATGGCATAGCATGTCAGATAATCAGTGCAAACAATAATCCATTTATTGCCACTAGCAGATGTTGGAAATCATCGGAGGAGGTCAATCCCAACATACTGGAAAGGCATTTTGACTGGTGGAACTGGTATGAGCCGGCCAGGTGGTTTCTGAGGAGCTGCCTTTCTCCTCTCGCACTCTTGACAGTGCAACACATAGTGACAGACAGTTCTAAATAAACCTGACCAGAAAAATCTCTTGCGAATCCTATCATGTCTTAATAAATCCTAAATGTCCAGCTTCAAGTGTGTCATGGAATTTCTGTAGAACATCTAAGCACATGTGTTTGGAGGCAGCCACCTCTTTCCAAATGGATCAAACTTTTTCTATGAAAGCAATGCATTTAACTACCCTAAATTGTCCTTTCACATCGTCTGACCGATTTAAGGCAAACGTAATTTGAGATATCTTGGCATCCTCCTCCTGCTCAGCAGAGAGATCCTGGAGTGCAGTGAGACAGTCACTATCTTCATCAAAGTCTTGATGGTCTTGCACACAGGGTTTCTTAAGAAACAGTTGGCGTCTTGGTGTTTTCTTCCACTTTTGTACACTATGGTAATGTCATACTCTTAAAGACATAGTGCCCACCTGGTGAGTCGTCCTGTTGGATCCTTAAACCTGTCAACCAACTAAGTGAATGATGGTCTGTAACAACTGTGAATGGCCTTCCATAGAAATACTGTCGAAATTTCCACATGGCCCAGATCACAGCAAGACTTTCTCCTTCTGTAGTTGAGTAATTTCTCTCGGCTTCTGTAAGTGTCCTAGAAGCATATGCTACAATCTTCTCTTTCCCATCCGAAATTTGCACCAGAACAGCACCAAACCCATACCCACTGATATCTGTGTGTAGTTCTGTAGGTGCTCTCTCATCATACAGACCAAGTACAGGGTCAGTCATCAGAGCTTTTCGCAGCACATCGAAAGAATCTTGTTGAGCACCACCCCAGATAAATTTAGCATCAGCTTTTAACAGCTCTTGGAGTGGCCTGGCTTTAATACAACAGTCTTTGATAAAATGACGGTAATAAGAACATAATCCAAGGAAGCTTCTCAAATCTCTAATACTTTTAGGAATAGGAAATTCCGTTATATATATCACCTTTTCTGGGTCTAGCTGTACACCTTTGTTTGGCGCAAGGTGTCCAAGTATTTTTATTTCTTTTGCTACAAAGAGACACTTTCTTGGATTAAGTTTCAGTCAGCCTTGTTGGAGAAACTTAATAATGGCCCTCAGTCTTTTTATGTGTTCATCAGATGTCTCTGAGAACTCTATAATGTCATCTAAATTACAAGACACATTGTCCACTTCAGGTGCCTTAGAAGATTATCCATCATCCATTCAAATGCTGCTGGTGCTTTACACAAACCAAATTGCATTACCTTAAACTCATACAGGCCCTCAAGGGTGATGGATGCAGTTTTCTCATGATCAGCCTAATCTACTTCAGTTTGCCAGTATCCCAAGTACATGTCCATGGTTGAGAAAAACGTAGCCCACTTGAGACGATCTAGTGTATAGTCAATTTGTGGAAGAGAGTAAATGTCCATTTTAGTTATCTTATTAAGCTTCCTGTAATCAACACAAAAGCGTCAACTGCCATCCTTCTTCCTGACAAAAACTGCTGGTGATGACCATGGGCTCCACAAAGGCTGAATGATGTCATTCTTCATCATTTTCTCTACCTTGACATGAATTATTCGACGTTACATTGCTCACACATGTTATGCTCTCTGGCTTATTGGTTGATGGTATCCAGTGCTAATCCGGTGCTTCACCGTCAGTTTGTCTAATTTGTTCTTCACCCGTGGGTCGAAGCATTCAGAGAACTCTTGAAGAATGGCAAGTAGCTTCTTCTGTTTTTTATTAGTGAGATCCGGTGATAATCGAGCTAGCAGATCTTGTCTTGTAGCTGTAACACTAATTTCACCCACAGACTCGACATGGGAGGTTTCTATGAGGCTCAGCTGTTGTGCAATTTACAGCTCAGCGTTTGCTATGCACATGCGTCTTGAAAGGATCTGCGGTTCTCAGCGACAGTTAACTATCAACAATTTACCAAATCTGTTCTTAAATGAGATGACAGTGGCTGGGATGATCAAGTTATTCTTTAATGGTATGCTTCTCTTACATTCCACTACAAGATTCATGGGTTGATGCATGGTGTGACACATGACAGTTACCTTTCTAGCGCTGACTGCAGGGATCATCACTTCATCCAGCACACATAATCTCCCTACACTCAGATGCACATCTTCCTGTCCACAGTATCTCATATCATATAGCATAATCTTCAAGTGGCCACAATTTATAATTGCTTGAGAAGCTTTCAAAAGGTCCCATCCAAGAATGACGTCATGACTACTCTCCTGTTAGATGATGAATTCTAAGGACTCTGTATGGCCGCTTACACCCAACATGAGTGACACATCTTCCTGTAGGTTTCACATATTTCCCATTAGCCACCTTCAGAAGAGATGTTCTGTTGTCGACGAATATGGTTTCCTGCAAATGCCAATGGTACTTCTATGAAATGACTGAATATGATGCTCCAGAGTCCACAAGAGCTTGGGCTGGTCGGCCATCCATGAGGATATCGATGTAGTTTCCTATCATTTTTGTAGTGATCGGCAGCGGAGGACTTTTCTCTTCAGCGGTCTCACCTTCAAGGAAGGTTGCACCCTTTAGTTTTCCAGGTTCTGGCGGCTAGGTGATCGGCTGGAGCTTCTAAATGGTGATGGAAACTTTGATCGGCGTGTTGGGGAGCGTCCTCTCCAGTGGCTATCTTGCGGCAATGGTGACCTACATCATCTTGCACTCACAAGTTCTTGTTTATCTTCGTCATCCCAGAGTTGGCGGCGGTTGAGATCGACCTGCTGTCTTCTGGCATGGGCGTCATCAAATATCCGCTGCCTTTTTCGACAATAGTGCACCACATATCCCGGTCATCCACAGTGGAAACATACTGGTTGGTTATCCTGGGTCCTCCAGACGTCAGTCTTCCTTTGAGCCCAAACAGGTTCCTCATGCGGCATTGTAGGAATGTAACTTTACCTGGGTCTCGACTTTTTCACCTTTTAAAGGGAAATGAAGGACGAGAGATTGGGTTCAATGTCTGTTCAACTTCCTCCCTTATGACTTCTTGAAGTGTCTCAGTTTTTTGCTTGCTGTGCACTCCAAGTGTCTTTGGAACTTCCTCTCTCACTATCTGACAAAGAACACTTCTGAAATCAGTTTCTTCCTCCATCACAGACATCGATACGACATTTGGAAGCTGTTCAAATTTCTTGTTGAAGTTGTCTGCTAACCTACTTCAGGAGTAGGGTTTGATACATGTCCTCAGCAACACCCTTCATGAGATGTGCAACCTTATCTTCGTCCTTCATTCTAGGATCCACTATTTTACACAGCTCCAAGACATCTTGAATGTAAGATTCTGTATTTTCTCCTGGATGCTGTGCCCTGCACTTTAGTTTATGTTCAACCTTGAACTTCTGTCATTGTGTGTCACTGAAATACTTGTGCAGTTCTCCCTGGAATACTTCCCAGCTAGTAAACTTCTCCTCATGGTTCTCATACCATTGCTTGACAATGCCTTCCAAGTAGAAAAATACATTAGCAAAACACACTGTGTCATCCCATTTTTTAAATTTGGCTATACACTCATATACCTTTAGCCACTTGTTTGGGTATTGGCCATCATCACCAGAGAACTCGGGAAGATGTCTCATGTGGTGGCACACAGTTGCTGTCTTCATAATGTCCTCTTCTTCTTCTGTCTCCAATAGATTGCAAACTGTTGAATATGACTCGAACTCGGGTTTCTCGCCACATAAACGGCAGCTCTGTCGTGGCCTGATGGGGGTCGCTGTGTCGTCAATAATGTGCGCTATCACAAGTTCCAATACCCGGCACCTCCACCAGAATAATGTCACGTAGAAGAAAGTGTAATTAGATGAATGACGAATACTAACTTCACTTAATGAAGGTTTATTCAGCACTTGCACATACAAGAGCACAGAGCAAACTGCCTCCAGTCAGAACACATACGGTATATATACAGTTACAGAACATTCCAGTACAATGGTTCTCGACATTTGTGGATACTTCTAGAATGTACTCAAACCCAATATAGAAATTAAACATGTACAGTCAAAGTGAGTTTTGAACTCACGACCTTCCATGCAACAGTCTAGTACCATAATCACTACACCATGGTGACTGTGCTACTCAGCTTCTTATATGACAGTAGCATTTTAGCCAGTTTCCCCCTGCCCCTCTGATGCTATAGTGGCTTGCAATGTTGAGAAGTATTTTGTGATCCACACAGTCCAGATCCTTAGAAGGATCACAAAATATCGCAACTGGCTTAATTTTTTTATCTATGAGTTCCACAACATCATTCATGAATAAAGACATGGCTTGAGTTATGGACATACGAGGGTGGTTTGAGAAGTTCTCAGAACGGAATAGAAAAAAAGTACTTACATCACTGAAACTTTTTTTTTATTTTTGAATGCAGTCTCCTTGTAGATTAATGTGCCAGTGCCTTGACCCCATCTCAAAAATGAGTTGCCTCCAGGCCTGCAAAATAGTTGTCAACTCCAGCTATCAATCTTCATGTGAAGTGAATTTTCATCCACCAAGAAAAATTTTCAGTTCTGGGAAGAGATAGAAATCTGATGGAGCCATATCAGGTGAACAATGCAGGTTTGGCAACAATTTATACCATATCTCATGTAATTTTGCTATAGCAACAGTACATATGTGTGGTGCGCATTGTCTTGATGGGAGATGACTTTCTTTCTTGCTAAACCGGCCTTTTCTCACGTATCTTTTGTTGGAATATGCCGAGGAGGTTAGGATAATAATCTCCAGTAATTGTTTGCCCAGTGGGGAGATAATCTACAAACAGAATCCCCTTTGCAACCCAAAACACTGGTGCCATGACCTTTCTCACAGAAGGAATTGCCTTTGCTTTCATTGGTGGAGGAGAATCAGCATGTTTCCACTACTTTGACTGTTGTTTTGTCTCTGGGTTATAGTAGCGCACCTAAGTTTCATCTGTGGTCACAAACCAGTGCAAAAAATCTTGTTTTTTCTCCTAAAATGGGTCAAACATTGGTCCGATATGTCCATTCTTATGCGTTTTTGATCCAGGAGCATCAAGAGTTGCGACACCCATCTTGCAGATAATTTTTTCATTTCTAATTCTTCATTTAAAACGTGATATACCTTTTCAGACGAATCTGGCAAGTGTGAGCAATTTCACACACTTTCAATTGGCAGTCCTCTATGACCATTTTGTGCACTTTTGCAATGCTTTCTGGAGTAATGACACATCTTGACCAACCACTTCACATATCATCATCTAAGCTCTCTCAACCAAATTTCAATTCATTTGTCCACTTGGAAACACCTGAATATGAAGGAGCAGAGTCCCCCAGAGTATTCTGGAAATCGGCATGAATGCCCTTTGCTTTCATACATTCCTTTACGAAGTAATTAATCACTGCTTGAATCTTGATTTTTTTGCATCTTCACAAATCACTATGCCACATCACTGCCACAACTCTCTTCCAAGAGCACTGACTTGACATGTGTTTACAGGGCAACAGTCCAATGAATATCATGTGACCTCTCATGGTGAGTCCGAGAACTGATGTTAAACCTATTACTTCAAAATCATTCTTAACCAAATCCAGGTACCTTCTCCTTGGTCTGCCCCGACATCTCCTACCCTCTACTGCTGAACCCATGAGTCTCTTGGGTAACCCTGCTTCTCCCATGCGTGTAACATGACCCCACCATCTAATCCTGTTCATCCTGACTGCTACATCTATAGAGTTCATTCCCAGTTTTTCTTTGATTTCCTCATTGTGGACACCCTCCTGCCATTGTTCCCATCTACTAGTACCTTCAATCATATCCATAACCTCAACCTTGTTGATAAGGTAACCTGAATCCACCCAGCTTTCGCTCCCTTAAAACAAAATTGGTCGAAAGATTGAACAGTGCACATATAACTTAGTCTTGGTGCTGACTTCCTTCTTGCAGAAGAGAGTAGATCGTAGCTGAGCGCTCACTGCATTAGCTTTGCTACACCTCGCTTCCAGTTCTTTCATTATGTTGCCATCCTGTGAGAATATGCATCCTAAGTACTTGAAACTGTCCACCTGTTCTAGCTTTGTTCCTCCTATTTGTCACTCTATCCGTTTATATTTCTTTCCCACCAACATTACTTTCATTTTGGAGATGCTAATCTTCATACCATAGTCCTTACATTTCTGATCTAGCTCTGAAATATTACTTTGCAAACTTTCAATCGAATCTGCCATCACAACTAAGTCATCCGCATATGCAAGACTGCTTATTTTGTCTTCACATATCTTAATCTCACCCAGCCAGTTTATTGTTTTCAACATATGATCCATAAATAATATAAACAACAGTGGAGACAGGTTGCAACCTTGTCTTACTCCTGAAACTACTCTGAACCATGAACTCAATTTACCGTCAACTCTAACTGCTGCTTGACTATCCATGTAAAGACCTTTAATTGCTTGCAAAAGTTATTGGTCATATATAAATGAAATGTTAAAGTCATGATTCATGGCATTTCATGTAGTACTTTTGGTTAATCTAGAATTTGTAGGAGGAAGAACACACTGACACTGCTTTCCTATCAACTTTCTTTTTCCAGTTTCTAATCACATATTTTCACATCTCTTCCACAATTTGACTAAGTTCCACCACAGCATCTTTTCCAGTGGCTTAATAACTGGATCCTCAATAAACTGTGAGTGTATATTGCAGTTTAGAAAGTAAATATCTACGTACCAAGTGTAAATCTGACGTATCCACCTTATGATCTGATCTCTGTTACATTTCCACTGTTTTTTCCACTATACATACTTCACTGAAACCCAAATAAAACATTTCTCTTTCATTAGTGGTAGTATTTTCATTTATCTGTTGACCAAAGTTCAACAATATTGAACATGTCATGATATTACAGTTTAAGGAAGAAAAAAAGAAATGTACAGGCTTTACATTATTACTGACCTTCTTTGACAAAGATGGATCAAGTAGTTGGCTGTGGCATTATGGTAGGAACCATTTGCCTGAAGTAATTTAAGGAAATCAAAGAAAACATAAATCTTGTTGGCCAGATGGAGATTTAAATTTCAGTCTTTCTGAATACAAGGCTACTATGTTTAAAAACAGTGCAACCTAATTCAGTTTATCCTTAGTGTGCAATACTGTTTTTCAAAGAAGGTACTTAAGAATGTAAGACACTGCTGCTATCTTTATCAATATTTATCACTGCACACAGTATACATGCTTTATGTCATGATGTACCATTACACCCACTAACATTTGGCATCAGGACCATGGCAGCAATGTTTGGTTTCCATTTTGTGTACTGCAGCTTCCTATTTGCTTGCCTGAAGAAAGTAAATATCTACATACTATAATGAGGCCAATGATGAGCTCAGAGAGAGGATAAGGTGTTCATATTATCGACTGTAGATCTTTGGAGTATGTTTTCCATTAAAGAAAAGGAAACATTATCTTTGTATCTACTCATATTATCCAGAGTAACTCTCCTGCTCCTGTTGTAACAATCCATTATTTAATAATTTTTTTTAATTTTATAATCTTCTGTAGAGTACTTGCAAGGTGTATCTTTGACTGTGGATAACATTGTTGAAATTAGTTATAAATGCGATACTAATGAATGGAGGAAACATTCTGTCATGTCTTTCCTTGTGATAATTGTAATATTATTTGCATCATCTCTTGTCTCTGTTACTTTCCTGTACATCTGTCTGACCAAACATAATGCTATATTACAAGATTAGTTCAGTTACCCCATCACAGTTAGCTTTTACATATCCAGGACTCATTTTTAGATTGTACAGTCTGTGTTGTGATTAATTCTGCTACATATTCACATCTCCAAATATATCTGTAGAATACATAACAGTAAGAGATTTGCATAAGGGACAGACATGCCATAAACTGTTGCTAAGACTACGATATGAACACATTGTTTATGCTGGGAATGCTCTGAGATATTAAGTACTTGGATAATATATGTATGTATATTGCTCATCATTATTTAAACATCTGTCACCAATTTTGAGAAAAGGTAACAGAATAATGCATTCTTTTACTGATCTTCAGTCTCTTGTTGGATGGGGACATCATTAGAGAAATTTCTGTAAGTGTAGTATACCCCTTCCAGTTTATGTGGGGTCCAAACACAGGTATGAGTTATTTTACAGTGAAGATCACCTTCTTTTTTCTTCTCTTGTTGCTCATGGTAATAAGAATTGTGTTTTATTATCTCATCTTCAGACTTAATTTAGTATGTCTGCTGTTGTAAGGTAATATAAGAATCTACTTATTTCAGCAGATGATGTTTGCATTTAGTGTAGGCACCTTGATTCTGATTTAATGTTATCAGTAATTATGATTTATGCATCTTAAACTCATTAAGGAAATAATTATATTTACTTAATTTAGTGGGATGTAACATGAAGAAGATTGCAATGTTTTAACAGTTTCAGATGTATTGAAAATGGGAGACAGCTGTGCAAAGCTTATTGGACATGCTTTGTATTTCTTTTCCTATTCCTCTCAAAGGGGACGTACAATTTACTTAGAGGATATTTATGTTACACCTGAGTACAGGGGATCAAAGCTTGGTTCAGCTCTTTTTGATAAGGTGGCAAAGGTAAGGTTTTATCCATACTGTTATTTGTGTGCTTGGGTATTAAATCAGCCTGGAAAAACAAACCATTGTTTCAGCAGGCCAAGTAAATAAGTATACTAAATACATTAGACTTAATGAATTTTCAATATAAATGTTTGATTTAATATTATTGCTTTACGTGAAAAATTTACCATAAAATGCAGTTGGTTACACCATAAGAAGCTTAAGATTAATTTCAAAAGATTATCAAAACTTTCATATTCCATGTGAACAAGCCAAGTTGGCACAAAAGATAACTACCAGGTCTTTGTCATAACTTACATATACCTTGTTTTATTTGACTTCAATTTAATGCAACATGCTTTACTGTTGTTGACACCTTGTGCCTTGTGGTTTCTGTATAAGACAACATGCTGTGTTGAAAAAGATTTCGAAACTGCAATTCTTAAAATTACATTTAGCACTTTTAATTTCTTTGTCATAGGTGTATATAGATCCCCATGTGGAAACTTTGATGCTTTTCTGAAATCACTTGAGGGAGTCTGTAGAAGTGTAAATCCTATCATACTGGGAGATCTGAACATCAACACTTTACATGATGGTCACGAAAGCAAACGTTTTACAGATTGTATCCTGTCTTATGGGGCTAAAAATCTTCTTGAACTAGTACCCACCAGAATAGCTAACACACATAGTATTTCAGTTGATAACGTTATCACAAATTATGACCACATCATTGCAACATACATAATGAATAGTCACCTCTCAGAGCATTTAGGCCAAACACTAGTGTTAAAAAGGAATACCAAATTCAAACAAACAAAAAAGTACATGCAGAGGTGAATATTATCTGCAAACAACACTGCTACACTAAGAAACAGTTTAAGCCAGGAAACATGAGAATCAGTTATAACTACCATTTGGGTCAACAACAAATGGAACAAGTTCACAGAAATTATGACTGAGAACTTAAATAGAGCCATGCCATTAAGAAAAGTGAGTATCCAGAAAAATCAGCCTTCAAAATCAGAACCTGTGCCACTAGATTTTAAAACAAAAGATCTGAAAGAAAAAATGGAAAACATGTGTAGCCTACACAGACTGACTAACTCAGAGTTAATTAAAGAACTCTACAAGTAGTACAAATATAAGTACCGCAAGGAAGTCAGGAAATTAAAATAAGAAAGAATCAGTTAACTGATACGAGGTTCAGATAACACTTCAAAGACTTGCTGGTCGTTTGTAAATAAAATCAGAAGCAATGAAACAGAAACTAAAGTTAACAATGTACAATTAATTGTGAATAGTGAAGATATCTCTGGTCCTCTTCTACTTAGCAATATTTTTAATAATTGCTTCATAGATACCATTGAAACAGGATATACGGCACTTATTTGAGTCCTGTAACAAATAGAGCTACAGAACATTACCTGCAGTAAGCACATATGACATTCTGCAGCTTATTGGTAACCTCAGAAACAAAACATCAGCAGGATTAGATGAAATTTCTCCTTATCTATTGATAAAATGTAAACATGAACTAATGAAACCACTAGTTCATCTAATAAACTGTGTTCTCTAAGACGGTGTGTTCCCTGACAAGCTGAATCTATCTGTAGTGAAACCAATACACAAAAACCCTCAGCAAACTGATAGAGAAAATAATATTAAAAAACATTTTGGAACATTACAACAATGCTGACATATTAAGAGATTTCCAGCATGGTTTCAGAAGAGGTTGAAGTACCACGTCAGCCTCTGTACAATTTGTCCATAATGTGCTTGAAAAAATAAATGAAAAATCCCAAGCAGCAGGCGTATTCCTTGACCTATCAAGGGCATTTGATAGATTACATCATGATGTGCTCTTAGCAAAAATTGTGAAGAGTGGTGTCACTGGAAAACTCATGCAATTGCTAGAAACATATTTAAAGGGTAGACAACAGTGGACGGAGATTATATACTCTAATGGAGAAATACTGGAGAGGAGAAGGTCAAGTATAGGATATATGCATTTTGGTGTTCCTCAGAGCTCTATTTTAGGTCCAGTCCTATTCGTATACTATGTAAATGATTTGCCAAGTTATCTTGACAATAAGCAGTTGATCTCTGTGTGTGCAGATGATATATCTGGTGTCTGCTGTGCAGACAGTGAGCCCAGCCTAGTTGAAGAGATACATAACTTTATTGAAAAAGCAAGAGCTCACTTTGAAATAGAGAACCTAAAAGTAAACATAGAAAAACTAATATCATTAATTTTAAATACAGTGGTCCAAACAGACAAAATTGACTGTAATTGAGGAAATTCTACCAAAAACATTTACAGATTTTAAATTCTTGGGTTTATGCACAGGTGATTGACTTTAATGGAAGCAGCAAGCTGATTATCTCTGTAAACAAATAACACCCAGTCTATATGTAGTAAGAAGATTTCCACCATATCTTAATTCTTAAACCCTAAGGACTGTATTTATGGATTAGTGTATCCTTTCTTTACTTATGTAATAGTACGGTGGGGTGGGACATGCCAAACTAATATGAAAAGTGTTTTCATACTCCAGAAGTGAGCCTTGAGGATCATAGAAAAAGTAAAACCAGGAACTTCTTGCAAACCCCTACTCATTAGACACAATATTCTTACAGTTTATGCTATATATATACTAGAAACTATAATGCTAGTGAAAGAAGACAGTAAGACCACAAAAAGAAACATGGATATTCACAACTCTGAAACAAGGCATAGAAAAGATTTTCATATGGTTAACAGAAGATTAACTTTAACAGCAAAAAGCCGCTATGTCAAAAGAGCTGTTGTTAATAACTTGTTACCAAATGAAGTTAATATATTGACAGGGGATACTTTTAAAAAGTGAGTCAAGCAGTGGCTTATCCAAAAATACCCATTTAACTGGAATTTATCATGAACTAAAATGTAATAAGAAATAATGTAAACTAAAAAAATTGTAATTTTAAAACTTTATGCTCTGTTGAAAATGCTCATGCATGTAAAATTAGGTGTTGCAGGCAATAAATTGAATTTAATTGGTTGTTTTACTGTTGTTGAGCATTTGTTTAAAATTCTGCATCACAGTATGCAAAATAACTGTAAAAATAGGCAAGATATTATTGAAAGCATTAGATTCAGTCATCCATACACTGTGTTCAGTGAATCTCATCATGAAGTAGACATGCATGTATGTTGAACAAATCAAGATATGTGTTAACAGGCAGAAGTGGCCACTAAGACTGCTTCTCTGAAGTGTAGTAAAAAGATATTATAAGTAGTGCTGATTTACTAACACTGATAATTAAGGTAATTACTTCTAGAGACTACTATCAACTGTTTATATACAGGAAAAATTAAAAACCTATTTAATATGAACATTATTATTCAAACGAATTTACACCTACGAATCCAAATATTCTGATAAACTGTAGGAACAGCTAACAAGATACTCCTTTACTTTGTTTTGTAATACTGGAGACTTCCAAGTTCCATCTCAATGTCTACTGGCAGCCTGCTACAGAGCTTTGCACCATACTGTCCAACTCCATTGTAAACCATAAGTAGTGTCACTAAAGTGCTTTTAACTTGTGTGAGGCAGCAGTGTGTTTAGATTATGATCACCGTTAGTCTGAAATTTTGTTCAGACAAACTTTGTAGTTCTTTAATGCGCACTTCTTCACTTTTTCAACTTCTCTTGAACTGAAAACTGTAAACTATCAACATGAATAGTAAGTCCTTTTTCAAATATGATTATATTGATCCATCAGTGACAATATATTAACACAGCATATACAATTCACAGGAATACATCAATCTGCCGTTGTTTTGAATCTGTATGTTATGCATAAATTACCATCTAAACATTAAGCTTCATCTCCTCTCTGTGACGTCACTCCCATTGTCACTGTATGTGCTGTTCCATGGTGCACCTTGCTTCTCTATGCCAGGATGTCATAGCACAGAGCAACTGCTCAACCAGCAAGTACAGGAACACATAGTAAAACTGCAGTCATCAACCCACCTTGGAGATGCTTTGCATCCATCTGGGCCAATGTATATGCACAATAAGAAACAAATTTCTGAACAGTTTGTGATTCTAAATTACTTAACTAATGAAACAAATACTTTTCAATGTCGCAACCATCATTTGTCTGTAAGGCAGATGTTGAGTAAAACATCACTTTCCCCAAACTGATATGTTATACTAAAAGACACAGCCCCTAAGGAAATTACTTTTACTTCTAGTGCTGTCATTATGAATTTCAGAATTCATCCTATATTCACTCTTACTGTTAAGAAAAGTACCAGCATGAGATAAAACTTCGTGTCACGTAAGTGTATGGAGCCCAAAGTCCCTGGAGAGGCTACTGCAAGATGTTCAGTTGTCAACTTTAAGTAATAATCTTTCTGTGCACTTCTACACAATTAATTACTTTTTTGCATTCCTTAAGAACATAATTCCATAGAACATTACTGAGTGAAAAAAGGTATGCTAGCACTCCTGTCCGCAGGGCAACACAAAGAGACAGAATTCTAAGTACAAAATCAAGCATAACTTAATTTATGGGTAGCTTATCAACATTCTGGTGCCACTTCAGCTAGTTATCCATCTGGATGCCTTGAAACATCACACAAGGACTTTGATCTTGTGTGTGTCTGTTTATCTCTGTTTTTGGGCCCTGTAAGTAACTTTTATTTGCCTGAAATTTGATACTGATACTATGAGTCTTTATAAGATTAAAGATTAACCTGTTTGCTGTGGGGCAGTTGTAAGCTTGTTAAAATTGTTCTCATGTCTTTGTCTGGTTGGAATGTGTTTGCAGTCCCTGTCAGAATACTAGTGTCCTCAGCAAATATCACAATTTTTGAAGATTCCTTAAGTTTCCGTGGTATATAATTTATGTAAAAAAGAATAGGTGTGGGTCAGCCATTGTACCTTGGAGAACGTTATAATTATATACTATTTCTTGCACATTTATATCTTTCAGAAAATTCATCTTGATTCATTGACCAATTACAAGGGTAAAACAAGGAGGATGTTACCAAATCAACATGAAATATTAGTACTATTGTTGAAATACCATCATAACCAGAATTACTGCTTTTAAGTGGCCTAAGTGCATTTGTGATCTCTTTAGCAATTGATTAGGAAAAACAGATGTTTTCTGGTGGAGTAAGTAAAGCTTTTCTTTGTAACTCTAACAGACCAGTTTTTGTTCTCATGCTTTCAGCTAACATTAGCAAGAGCTCATTAAATTTAGTGGCCAGTAATTTGAATTTATCATCTACTGTCTTATTGCTGCTATTATCATTTACTTTACTGAGTGTATTTGCTTTGAGTCTATTAATGTTTCAATTCGTCCTTGCAAAATTATTTTAATATTGAATTTTTTGTGCAAAGTGCACAGTTTTTTTTTTGTGAAACAGTGAAGAATTTTGTTATATTTCTCTCAAATGTGCTTTAGGTGACTGGAACCTCTGCTTTAATATGAAGATTCTA
This sequence comes from Schistocerca gregaria, assembly GCF_023897955.1. Lineage (NCBI taxonomy): Eukaryota > Metazoa > Arthropoda > Insecta > Orthoptera > Acrididae > Schistocerca > Schistocerca gregaria. Next base: position 503,718,687 of record NC_064921.1, read on the forward strand.
GAGAAATGTATACAATATGTAACATCACTAACTTGGTACTAAGTCTCAATCTTCTTTCAGTCTCTTGCTGTTGATTGTCCTCCAGCTGTTAGTGAAATTGTCAAATTTATGTTTAATTATGTACAAATGTACACCACATTGCTATAATTCATTTTTGATCTCTTCATATTTATTTGCACACTGTATCCTCCACAGATACAAAGATAAATTATCCTTGTGGATATGAAATAAGTCAAAAAAATCTTAAAAGATATTTTATTTAAAAGGTGATGAATAGCTTGTCACTAAACATGCAGATTTTCAGTACACTGGGGCATTGTGAAAATTATAGGCTTGTGTAGGCACAAATCTTAAAATAGAAGAATCATTATACAACACTTATTTACAAGGATGCATTACTGCACTGAATTTGTACAGAAGTGACATTGAACTAATACTCAATTTGTTTTGTATTATTAGTAACATATACACATCAGTTGGTTCAACTAAGAAATCACTGGACTAGAATTTGGCTCCTCATAAACTGAACTTTATTAGTAGAAGGTTTTTATGGTTGCTGGCAAGTTATGGAAAATGTGAAATGTGTGTTCCTGAATAATGGGTATGTGACTTTAAAGTTTTGTGACAATAATTCTTGTTTTTTTAGTATTTTTTCCGTGAACTGAGCTCTTGATTTGAAAATGAGATACATTTTTAATGACAAATTTCATTAAGAAAAAAAATGTATTGGGAATCAGTAGTTAGTATCACCATTTCCCTAAACAGCCCTCTTCAGGGCAGCCCCCCCTCCCCCCCCCCCCCCCCCCCCCCGCCACACACACACACACACACACACACACACACACACACACACACACACACACATTCATTCACACAAGCAAGCACAACTCATGCACACATGACTGCCATCTCTGGCAGCTCAAACCAGAATGAAACTGTCACATAGATTGGAAGAACACTCTGGAGGGGGCAGTGAAGGGTAAGGGATAGCAATGTATGATTGGGGAGACTGAAAAGTGCTGTATGACCCAGTGTACAGGTACTAGACTGCCAATAGGTGCAGTGATGGGAGGCTGTGGGACAGGGAGGTGGGAAAGGGCGGCAAGGCAACAAGGAGTGAAAAAGGAGAGGAGCGAGGAAGATGAGTGGGTGCTTTGGCAGAGGGTGGCACACAAAGAAGGTGGTAGACAAGAAGAGGGAGGAGATGGTAGGACAGAGGGCATGGAAAATGTTGTGTGGAGGTTGTGGGGACAGTATGTTATCGTAATTTCTGGATTGGAGAATGCATTGTAAGGATAAGTGCCATTTGTGCATTTCAGAAAAGCTGGTGGTGGGGAGTATCCAGGTGGCTCAGCTAGTGAAACAACCATTGAAATAAACATGTCATGTTCAGGTGCAAGTTGTGCCATAGGGTGGTCTTCCTTGCTCTTGGCCACAATTTGGCAGTGGCCATTCATCCTGTTGGACAGCTGGTTGGTAGTCATACCAATATAAAAATCTGTGCAATGATAGGAGCAGAGCTGTTACATGACACAGCTGCTTTCACAGGTGGACCAGCCACTGATGAGGCAAGTTAAGCCTTGACAGGAATGGAATAAGAAGTGCTGAGTGAGTGGACTGGGCAGGTAATGAACCTGGGTTTGCCACAGGGATGTGATTATGGTGGCAAGGGTTTGGGATTGGAAGTGACATAGGGGTGGATTAGGATATTGTGGAGGCTGGGTGGGTGATGGAACACCACATTGGGAGGGGCGGAAAGGTTATTGGGTAGGATGTCCATCATTTCAGGGCATTATGATAGCTAATCAGAGCCCTTGCAAAGGATGTGGATCAGTTGTTCCAATCTGGAGTGGTATGAAAGGGCACTCCTTTGTGGCTGATTCTCGGGCATGGTGAGAGGATTGGGGGTGTGAGGAGAAATGGCACAATAGTTCTCTTTGCAGACTATGTCTGGGGGATAATGCTTGTCTGTGAAGATGTTGGTGAAATCCTCAATATTCTGGGCAAGGGAGTTCTAATCACTGCAGATATGCCGTCTGCAGGTGACCAGGCTGCATGGGAAGGATTTTTTGGTGTGGAAGGGAGTACAGTTGTTGAAACGCAGCTACTATTGGTGGTTGGTGGGTTTAATGTGGACAGAGGTGTTGTTGGAGCCATCAGGGAGGAGGAGGTCTATGTCTAGGATGTGACACATTGGATTGAGGGAGAGAAGGTGTTGAGGTAATGAAATAATGAAGAATGGTGTCTTGGCCCTGAGTCTAGATCTACATCTACATCCATACTCCTCAAGCCACCTGACAGTGTGTGGTGGAGATCTTGAACATATCATCAATGAATCCAAACCAAACTAATGGTTTGGCATTTTGGGAAACAATTAAAGTCTCCTTTGGGTGACCCATAAACAGGTTGGCATAGGAAGGTGCCATGCGAATGTCCTGTTTCTTTTTTCCCCCTGTGTTGCAGACTTGCTTGAATATCCTTCCTTCAGAGTGGAAGTAGTTATGAGTTAAGACAAAGTAATTAAGGTGCATGAGGAATGAGGTAGCAGATTTGGAGTCTGAAGGACATTAGGAAAGGTAGTGTACTATAGCAGTAAGACTGTGGGCATGAGGAATGTTCTTCTATAGGGAGGTGGCATCAACAGTGATGAGTAGGGATCCAGGGGGTAAAAGGGTGGGAATGGTGGAGAGTTGGTGAAAGTAGTGGTTGGTACCTTTGAGTTGGAAGGCTAGATTATGGGCAATTAGTTGGAAATGTAGATCAATGAGGGTCAAAATTCTTTCATTGGGGGCAAAATAATCAGGCACAATTGGGCATCTAGAATTGCTGGGTTTGTGGGTGTGTGGGATGTCATAGGGATGAGGAGGGAAATGGATTAAGGGGAGAGGATCTGGGAAAGGCCTAAGGCTTTCAGCAGGGACTGGCTCTCATGTTGGATTTGTGAGATGGGATCACTCTGGCAAAGTTTATCAGTGGAGGAGTCAGATATTTGGCAATTAATAAAAACAGTGCTGTACCTTTTTCCTGCAGGTAATGTGATTAGATCAGGATTTGTTTTGAGGTTGTGAATGACTGCTCTTTCTTCTGCTGAAAGTTTGGTGTTCTGAGGAAGGGACCTAGGGAAGGATGGTGAGGCCCGGTTGGAGGTAAGGAATTCCTGGAAGGTGACCAGTGGGTGGTTAGGTAGGAGAGGAGGAGGATCACAGTTGGCTAGTGGTATGAACTGGGAGAGGTAGGGTTCAGTGTTGGGATTAGGTCGACTCTCTGCTCCTCTCCTTTTTCGGTACCATTCCCCCCCCCCACCTCACCCTCCCCACCTGGCCTACAGCCTCCCAACATTTGCACCTATTGGCAGTCTAGTCCCTCCACAGTGCTCTTCTCCGCTCCCACTCATACACTGCTATCACTTCCCCTTTCCTGCCCCCTACAGATTGCTACTTCCATGCATTCTCATCCAAGCTGCAGGAGATGGGAGTTGTGTGTGGGGGGGAGGGGGGAGGGGTACTTGTTTGTGTTAATGAATGTGTGTGTGTTTCTTTTTCTGACAATGGCTGTGGACAGAAGCTAATGTGTAAATGTTTTTTAGTTGTGTGTCTCTGCATCTTAATGTGTCATCTTTATAGTAAGTAGCAATCTATCTTTTCCTTAAATTTTGGATATTCCAACCTGGAGTTTCCATTGTATAATTCTTATCATACATTTTTTGGACCCAGAAAACTTTAGCTGGTCTTGATGTGTTACCCCAAAAAATAATACTGTGTGACATTATGGAATTAAAGTAAGCATAATATGCTAATCTTTTTATTTTTATATCACTTATGTCTGCCAACATTCGTTGTGCAAATAGAGAATTGTGTAGATGCTTTGGTAGTTCTGTGGTATTCTGTTCCCAGTTGGGTGTATATCGAGCTGCAATCACAATAATTTAACACTTCTATTTGTTTGCCACAGTATTGTTGGCATATACTGGTGGGGAACGTCTTACAAGCTCTGAACTACATGTAGTCTTGCTTTCTTTTTCCCTAAAAATTTAGCAATAAGGAATTGGCTAGGAACCTTTACTCAACCTTCCTAAAGCTATACATCATGTACTATTTGCTGTGTCCTGCTACTAGTGCATGTGAATGTGAATGTGAGTGCACTGAATGTAGTGTCAATGCACGTATGTACTTATATCAGCCACCAACTGTATAAGCATGGACCACCACCAACTGTATAAGCATGGACCATCCACTAGAGGCTGCCTGTAGAAAGCATGCACATAGCATGAGCTCCACAGTGTCATCTACCATTGATTTGCACCTATATATGACTCACTCTCACTATGTTCTTTTAGTTTTGTCACTCACATTAGTTGCTGTGTGTATCACTTATGTTACACCTTCTGTATGTTTATTTTGGCTTGTTATGTGTAGCATTATGAGAGGCTTATCTCCATTATTGTTCAGAAGTTTATGAATAAAGTCATTTTTGTGTTAGTTCAAATGGTTTCATGTGTTACTTGATTACCAAATGATTGGCAAAGAGTTTGAAATGGTTTCCATGTGTGCAGTCGTTAAGTGCTGTTTCATCAGGTTTAGTCAATGGACACCATGCTACTGTGCGTAACTGAACAGCTTACTTTGGCAATGAACAAGTTGATGGCTCCCATTAACAGACTGGGTGCAGTTCCTCCATATGAGGATTACGAAAAGCTTACGAAAAAAGACTTGGATGGTATTTTTTTGGCTTTTGGTTTGACAGACTCAAATTTGTGCAAAGCCTTATTCCTCTCCTGGATTCCACCTAAGGTGTATCAATTATTATATCTGCTTGCCACTTTACAAGAACAGGCAGCTCTTACTTTTGATCACATGTGCAATTTATTGTCCAATAACCATTGCGAATGAATGCATGTCATTGTGGCGTGAGTTGACTCTGCTGATGCTGCAAGAAACCAAACCAGTCATACAGGGCTGGGCAGCTGAACTTCACGGCCTTAGCCATAAGTGTCAATTCATTACTGATGCCCATAATGACTCTTATGCAGACTCTATGTTGCATGACGCAATTATCTGTTTAGCTTGTAGTGAAGAATTTCCACATAAATTCTGGAACCACTTGACCTTCTGCCACCTCAAAAACGCAGAGAGCCTATTTACTGTGCAACACATGTCTGTGTGTGCAGGACTGACATTTGTCATGGGAGGACAGGAGCTGCGTTAGACGAGCAGCACCGACAAGTGTTTGCCCGTCGCACCTTGGAAGCTGTATTAAAAGGACAAGAAGTGTTTGTGTAATATTCTATGGTTTATGGTACTGTAATAATTGTTAAAGAGGCAGATGAAGCATGGATTGAATAGAGACTTTTACTTATTTCATGTATGGGACTCGCTAGAGGTGAGACATGTTAATAATTTGTGGTGGTTATTAAACCAACTATGATATAAGTTTATATTAATAGAGTCTAATGATTGATGACTCAGTTGGCTTAACAGAGTTTAAATGCTGATACAAGAAATGGTAAAGTGGTTTCCTGTTGAAGTGAAAATATACACTGACTGAACTGAAAGTTTTCTACGTGTACCCAATTAGTACAAAAGTAGAGTCTTTTAAACTCCTATAAGCAGCGATAGTCTTTGAAGAAGAAGCTTCTGGGAGATCGCTGTAGCTGACTATCCAGAGAAGAGGATCAACTAGGCACATCACATAAGTCAACTGATGAGGGAGAGGTGTTAATTGTGAATTGAATCCAGTTTCACACTGCTCCTCATGTTGTCAATTTTAAGATGGAAACGGGAAGAAGATTTTTTGAGTTGCCATAGCAACCAGGCATAACAAGATAAGAGAACTGTTTTGACTAATTGTATTGATTCCAAGAAACCAAATGGAAGAAATTTGTGGATGCATCGCAGTAAGAGACTTAAGAAGGTAATAACATCAAAGGAATGGAGAATATACCTCAACATTTTAGACTAAGCAGAGTTACACTGAGAAAACTTTGACTAAGAAGATTCGGTGTGGAGAATACACAGCTCTCACACACATCGCAACTGACACCGATGTAGTAACCAACCTTACATCTGATGACGCCGGCGCCAGTGCAGCTCACCAGTGTTGACTCCACATCCACTCGCCAACAATGACGCTGAAAGCAGCGTTTAATGCTGCTGTCACCAGTGCTGTTCACCATTGCTGAATACATATCTGCTCACCAATGCAGCTAGAACTCTATGCTGGGTGAGTGTAAAACAGTAATTGTTTGAGTATAAAGTTGAAGGAACTGTTGAATTAGACTGTAATATTGTAGTTATTATAGGTAGAGTAGATTTTTTTTAAATGCTCACAAGGTCTAAAATGTGTAAAGTTATGGATCAAGAACAGCAACTAGCAGAAACTTCAGAACCAGCCATGGCTATTAAAGTGAGTAGGGAAATGCCAGCCTTTTTTGAAGTAGTGAATTTAATCAAAGCTCAAAACGCCCAAATTACTACTTTAAGTAAAAACTTAGAAGCACAGAGTGCAATTTTAAATGCTCAGAGTCTTAAGTTAGAGTCAATAAATACTCAGTTGAATGCTAAGTTGGATGAGCAGAAAGCAGATTCAGCATCTCTAAGTGAAAAGCTTGATGCACAGAGTGCTAATTTAAGTAGAGAAATAGACACAGTGAATACTCAAATAAATAATAAATTGGACGTTCAGAACAAAACTTTAGGATTGATAAATACAAAGTAGATGAACAAAATAAGGAATTTAGCCAGTTATGTGAAGGCATGGGAAATTTAAAGACTGGATATGACATTTTAACTACTAAAGTGGAAAATTTTAAAATAGATTTGAAAGGTGAATTAACTAGTTCTTTAAATAGTCACATCAATCACCTGTTCACTGACTTTAATCAGACACAGAGTAACCAATTCCAAGATTTAGCAAAGCAGTTAGAATTTGATGTTGAAGATAAATGTAATGGTGTAGAGTCTGAATTTAGCGAAAAATTAGGATCATTTCAGAGTGTATATGATGTTACATTTGTTGCTGTAAAACAAAGATTACACACTTTAAAGGAAAGTGTTGAGAAGTGGGGAAACTAATTCCTCCAGTCCAATCACAAATTGCAGGTGTTAACATTTGAGTTAATAATGTGGAAAGAAATTTAAAGAGAAACTAGCCACTTCAGACATAATAAATATCAGTTATCTGGAGGAACAGGTAGAAGAGATGGTAGGCAGAAAAGTTGCCACTAGAGTAACCTCTGACAATGTGTCTCCGATTTTATCTTCTGAACTTAGTAACACTAAGAGAAATGTGGATGAACTATGGAAAGAATTCAAACTTATACAGAACAAAGTGGAAAATAGGGTGATTTCTCCTAACGTAGTATTTAAGTAGTGAAGTAATGACAGATTTACAATGGCGATCAAATTCAGGGTTATCTAGGCAGTTTCCTAAGTTTAAGCCAGATGGGGAAGTACACCTTACTCATTTTTTGAAAAGGTTCAATTAAGCCTTGCCCAAGATTTGGGAAGATTAAAAAAAGATTGAATTTGTGGCAGGGTATCTTTTAGGAGAAGCCTCAGAGTGGGGTACAGTAAACATTGAAAACTTTTCGTCTTGGGCAGGCTTCCAGAAGAAGTTTTGGTCTGTGCTTGCTCAAGTGAAGTTAATATCTGATCCATGGAATCCTGATGGAGTCATCTGTTCTCCCAGGGTCTCTAACATTCTGTGTTAACGGGCGGAGTGACGACCGTTGGATCCCTAGTTGTTTTCGGTGTTTCTTCTGTCATAAAATTTTCCTCCATTGAATTCCCCCTACTTCTCACACTATCATATTATCCCCCAATTACAGTTTAATAGAGAAACATACTAGCAAGGAACTGTGATTAAGTCACCCATAACTGCTCCTGGTATGTGAATGAGTCGTCCTCAGTTGTTAGAGGATTGTGTCTGCTAAGTATTTGGATTAAGTCATCTTCAGGGTTAGAGAGTAGAGTTGTGCACACTAGGAAATTTTATAGCATTGTCCTCAGTTATTCCAGGGGTGCCCCTGCCTGTCTCCATGACTCGTCCCATGTTCTCCCAACTTATTTTGACTTGCTAGGTGATGACATGAAATGGAAATGGGTGCGCACATTACCCCTGAGGTAAGATAGACTAAATCTGCCTAGCCAGCCAGTCTCTCCTGCTCTCCACATATAGTTAGGTCTTATTTTTGCCTTGCCATCCACATATAGTTAGGAATTATTTTTGCCTAAGCTGTTCTTTGAAGGTAATCTCTTCTCCAGATTGCCATGCAAACTGGTGTGTAGAGGTCGAAATGGAATCAATTTCATTAATTGAGTATGTTCTATCAATATGAGATGTCGTTATAAGGACTCTAACAATAAATTTCTTGAAAGCTGTCTGGTAAACCCTTATTTTGCCACATGTTTCTGGGTAGATAGGGAGAACCATAGCTAGCACATAACTTTTAAAATAATTCCAGAAGTCATGAGATTACTAGTTTCATACTGAAGGTAATATGTTCAAGTAAAAGTTAAGAATTATACTTTTTGGAGCATATTCATTTTGATAAAATGAAAAAAATATTAAGTTAACATGAGATATAATACTGTGCAATAATTAAATGCCAATGATAATATGATACATAATTTGATATTTAATACAGAATATTTTTTACCTTTTATGAGATGTAATGTAGATGGGAGGATTTTTATCGATTTTGGAAGGGGTGGGTGTTGTAGATTAAAACATGATTTACACCAACATATAAATCATGGCCAACACAGAACACACACCACACCTTTCAAACAACCCTCACAAACAAGTGTAACTGATTCTTCACCATTTGCCACTCCATAGGGGGTTACTAAGATTTTCTTCAGGGACCTCAAGGGTGAAGGTGAGAATGTCCATTCTGTAGGAGACAATTTAACGCCGTACCTACTCTGGCTTCTCACTCAAGTACCTGCGAGGTAGGGATCTTGGGGAAGGGGTGGAAAGGATTTCCTGTCTTTGGGGCTATCTTCTTTCACTTCTTCAATCTTAGCAACCATTTCTACTTTTCCTTTCGTAATTCACACACACACACACACATACACACACACACACACACACACACACACACATACACACACACATATGAAGAAATATGAGCACACAAACTATGAAGTTACACTTCAAAAAGGAGAGAACCATCAAGCATTGTAGGGGGAAAGGAATGTGTACATCAGGAATGGATGCACACATTGTTGTTTACTGTGATGGTTCTACATTGCACACATGGTTATATAAGAACACTTTAGGGAAATATGCACACATTGTCATTTAATGTAATGGTTCTACATTGCCTATTTACAAAACATATATGGACAATGGTGATTCCATATCACATGTGTGCATAATTGTATAAGAACTATGATAATTGCATAAGTATATAAGACTAGAATGATTTCACATCAAGTATGCGTAACAAGGATGTGTGAGCAAGGAAAGACGACATACGCCAGAGAAGAAAGCATCAAAGAAGGTTAGCCTAACAAGGACTGGTAGGATAGTGGGACTCTTACAGCTTAAGTAAAGTATATTGAATAATGTATGTAGGCATGGTGTATGCTGGAAATGTAGAAGTTGATAATAATAATAATAATAATAATAATAATAATAATATTGTCATGTGACTAGGGCCTCCCATCGCGTAGACTGTTCGCCTGGTGCAAGTCTTTCGATTTGACGCCACTTTGGTGACTTGCACGTCAATGGGGATGAAATGATGATGATTAGGACAACACAACACCCAGTCACTGTGCAGAGAAAATCTCCGACCCAGCCGGGAATCGAACCCGGGCCCTTAGGATTGACATTCTGTCACGCTGACCACTCAGCTACCGGGGGCGGACAACATAGAAGTTGATGAGTAAAGGAGGAATCTAGTGTGTGAAATGAAGTATTACTAAGCGAGTGTACATTGCAGATAGGCAGACCTAAGAAAGGCTGACCTATACTGTGCAGACAGGGGCACCAAGAACGGGATCGACCTGTACCATAGGAGAATAGGAATTAAAAGGGACATGCCTAACAAAACAGAAGGAGGAAGTCCACTCAAGGTCAACCCATATGTAAGGTATAGGTACCACTAGCGTTATTAGGATTTATGAATGTGGGAAGGAACACATTCATTTTTCCCAGAGTCCCTCCAGATTGCCGGCGGCAATAAATAATGATACTAGTCAGTACTAATTAAAAAAAATAGTACAAAAATTAGAATAAAGGATGAAATATTTAAGTGTCCATGGCACCTGGAATTTATGACTGGAGCTGAAGAGAGAGTCCTCATTGTTCACAAGTAAGAGTTATGTTGAATGATATCATAAGTAGAGGCTTACATTCTAAAAAACAAAGTAGAGTAAAGAATCAGTGGAAAGACAAAAATTGGAAGCCTGCTCTGAGTACAAGGATTTTAAACAAAAAATTGTGTGTATAAACTTATGTAGTAGATGAATACTTTTAAAATGTGGATTGTCATTAGGTATGATATTAATGTACATACTGATTATGTATAAAATATTGCGTATTCGATCTAAGGAGGGGGATATGTAGTGATTCGAGAATTTCCACATATTTCTGGAACCACTCAACCTTCTGCCACCTCGAACACGCATGTTTTAAAGAAGTGTGAGAGAGCCTATTTACTGCACAACACATGTCTGTACGTGCAGGATTGACGTTTGTCAGGACAGGAGCTGTGCCAGACGAGCGGTACCGACAATTGTTTGCTGGCCGTGCCTTGGAAGCTGTATTAAAAGGACAAGGAGTGTTTGTGTAATATTCCGTGGTTTATGGTACTGTGATAATTGTTAAAGAGACAGATGAAGCATAGATTGAATAGAGACTTTTACTTATTTCATGTATGGGACTCGCTAGAGGCGAGACATGTTAATAATTTGTGGTGGTTATTAAACCAACCATAATATAAATGTATATTAATAGAGTCTAATGTTTGATCACTCAGTTGGCTTAACGGAGTTTAAATGTTTATGCAACAAATTGTAAAGTGGTTTCCTGTTGAAGTGAAAATATACCATGATGGAACTGAAAGTTTTCTATGTGTACCCAATTATTTCAAAAGTAGAGTCTTTTAAATTCCTATAAGCAGCGATAGTCTTCGGAGAAAAAGCTTTTGGGACATTAACATAGCTGATTATCCAGAGAAGAGAATCAGCTAGACCCGTCATGTAAGTCAACTGATGAGAGAGAGGTGTGAATTGTAAATGCAATCCTGTGCACATGGGCATAAACTGTATGACTCCAGTGCGTGACTTCTCCCAAGCTGTTTATCAAGTTCAGTGGTTTTTTCCAAATGCTCTGGCCATAGGTCAACAGATATGCTGCAGTGATGTTATCAAATTCTCAAACCTCTGTGAGTTTAGGCTCACTGCTGTTGACAAGTCATGCAGAAGCTGGTCAATTATAACAAACAGAACATTGTACTGTCAGGGCAGTTTACAGCATCTGCCTCGTACAAGTCAGTGGTTCATTCCATTACATCTTTCGTGGTTGCTGATGCCAACATTGAGAACTTGTTTGGGATGCATGCATTTCAGACATTTGGATTTTCTGTCATTGACGCAGTTCACCTTGGGTCCAATCAGGTATCATATCCTCAATTGGAAACATTGTGTGAGGAGTTTTTGGACTTGTTTCTGGAAGGTATAGTGTGTACTACAAGTTTTCGTGCTCATACTTCTTTGAAATCCATGCTCAACCTCATTTTTTTCGTGTGCATCCTGTTCCTGTCATCCCGAAAGATCAAGTGAAAGCAGAATCAAACAGACTACAATCTCTAGGAGTGATACCTGTTATGGCTAGTGAATGGTCATCTCTGGTGGTTGTAGTTTGGAATCCATCAGGGAAACTCCACCTCTGTGGCAACTTCAGTACTGCTGTTAATGCACAGCCAATCATGGATGTGTTCTCCCATGCCAGGAAGAACTGTTGGTGAAAATATTGGGCGGCCAGTGCTTTTCTAAACTTGACTTGTCTGAAGCATAACAGCAGGTTCATGTGGGTGAAGAATCTCAGTGAGTTCTGGTTCTGAATACTACTTTTGGTCTCAATCGATATTTGCATCTTCCTTTTGATGATGCTATCACCCCTCCCCTATGATTTTCCATCAATTTTGTGGGGCAATTGACTATGCCTGCCCCGCATTGTATTAATTACCTTGATGATATTATTGTTACAGGCTTCTCCATGGTCAAGACCTTGAAAAGTTTGTGCACTATGTTTTCTGTCTTACGGTCCACAGGCTTATAGTATAACCTTGTGAAACCTCAGTTTTTCCAACCTTCTATTGTTTATTTGGGATTCAAGATCTTACAGGATGTTGTTCACCCTCTGCCAGATCACATCTCCACTGTTACATATATTCCTTGCCCCTCGTCCACAAAGGAGCTTCAAGCCTTCCTGAGGAAGGTAGCCTGCTACCATAAATTCTTGCCAGGGGTGGCCACATTGACCCACCACCTACCTGTTGCATGTCTTGTTACACAAGAATGTACCTTTTTGCTGGAGCCCAGACTGCAAAAATGCTTTCAAATGTTGAAATCCAAACTACTTGTAGTCCCTTGTTTAGCTACGTTCTCTACAGATCAGTAGATAATTTTGGCGACTGACATCTCACAGTATGGCCTCAGCTTGGCCCTAGCTCATCAATATGCCAACGGCTCTGAACAACCTACTATTTTTCTCTCTAAATCTCTCACTCTGGCGCAGCTGTGTTACTCTCGAGTGTAAAAAGAGGCTCTTGCCATAGTCTATGCTCTTCAGAAACTTAATGGTTTTTTTGTGTGGCTCCATGTCCTCGGGCATGCTTGTGTCTCTGTGTGTTCAGGCCTTATGCTCTGGTGCCTGTGCAGTACATCGTCCCACCCCCACCATTGGCACTGGTTGCTGCTGCTCTGGATCCAATGGATGTGTGTCTCGTCAGGCTGCCAGCATCTCATCTGTCACCTGGTGGCCCTTATCAGCACTGGACAGCCAGTAGAGCTGCTTGTAGGGAGCTTGCACTTCTGGCACGGCCTCCGCTGTGCCATCTATCACCGACTCAGGCATTTATACATGCAGAGCATTGCTGACTCACTCTCACTATGAAAATAACCATGGATTATAAAAGAAACAAGGGTATCATGTGGGATAAAAAGGAGACTGTGTCAACTATCTAGGAACAGCTCTGATGTTAGCATTGTACTGCATTGCAAAGAATGCTGCAAAACATTGAAGCAAGTAATCCAGAAATCTAAACAGCTTTTTTATGTGAAAAAGATAATTACATCAGGCAACAAAATAAAAGCTATATGGGATATAGTGAAGACAGAGGCAAATGGAGGCAAAAAGGAACAGATAGCAATAAAAATAAATGAGATATTGGTAACAAGAGCATGTACTGTCTAGGAACAGCACTGATGTTAGCATTATAATGCCTTACAAAAAATGCTGAAAAATATTGAAGCAAGTAATACAGAAGCCTAGGCAGCTTATTATAAGAAAAAGATAATAACGCCAGGCAACAGAATAAAAACTGTATGGCTTATAGTGAAGACAGAGACAGGTGGGGTCCAAAGGAAGAGTAATAGATGGCAATAAAAATATATGAGACCTTGGTAACAAGTGCATGTAGTGTTGCAAACCTCTTAAACAAGTACTATGTTTCTGTTAGTGACAGTTTGGGGTTACCAGGTTCAGTAAACAGTGCAATGGAGTATCTGAGAGCAGTCTTCACAAATAACTTCAGTAAAATGGAAATGACACTCATGTCTCCTAAAGAAGTAGCATCCATCGAAAAATACGTAAAATTTAAGTATTCTAGTGGGTATGATAACATTTTACTGAATTTAATCAAAGAGCGCTAATGCGAGTTGGGTTCTATCTCAACTTATTTTTGTCATCAGCCTCTTATCAGCAGAACATTTCCAGACTGCTAAAATATACTGAAGTTAAGCCTCTTTACAAGAACTGTAGTAAAGAGATACTGTCAAACTATTGATCAATTTCAGTTTTGCCAACTTTTTCAAAAATATTTGAAAGGTTGTGTTCAAGCATCTGCTTAAGCAAGTGACTGCAAATAATATATTGTTCAAGTCACAGTTTGAGTTCCTTAAGGGTTCCGATATACAGAAAGTTATTTGCACATACAGTGGGAATTTATTTAAATCATTAGATAACAAATTAGAGGCTGCTGTGAGCTGTCAAAAGCCTATGACCGCGTGAATCACATCATTCTGTTAAGTAAATTAGAATATTATGGTGTCACTGATGAAATGGTTCAAGTCTTATCTAACAAGCAGGAAACAAAGAGTGTCATTGTGTGGCAGCAGCACCGTCCAATGCACGAAGGGCTGAAGTACGGCACTGCCGACACAAGTAGGGGCAGCTGTACCGTTACGCCGAATTTCGGCAACGGTGCGTGGCACACCGGACCGCACGGGGACAAAAGCAGGCAGACAGTGCGAGGTAGTCGACGCGACGCGACACAACACTTGTCACTCAGTTCTCCCACCGCGGACCACGTGCGTCAAGTCAATGTGACTCCGCCGTAAATGTGTACACGTGGTCGTAAACGCAGTCGCCATTCCACAGTGTGCATCATACTGTTAAAGTGTCTTTCGCTCCTTCGCGGACGTTATGGTGCCTTAGGTTGCGCCAGGAGCAGAACATTCAGTGATGCGGCCTTTGGTCTCGCTCGGTCCTCGCGCAGTCGCACCATGGCTCACCACTGGAGTGTATACCCTCCGGGATCGGTGATCGAGCTGTGCCGCCAGTGCAATGCACCTGTATGGATGGACATTAGTGACGAATGGTATTTGTTATTTATTGTAACACTAGGAAGAATAAATGTGTCCTGTCCCGAAACTGCTTTAGTCGTTTTTTGTCACCAGGCCTCTCCCTTGAGCATAGTGCATGGGCGCGGCGATAAAGCCGGTTCACTGCACGTGAGTGACTGTAAGCGGAGATACCACACGTTCCCGCTTCAATTGCAAAAAACCTGTGCAGTAAGCAGTCAGTCTTCATCTGATTGAGAATTAATTACATGTGGTGTTCCTCAAGGTTCCATCTTAGGTCTGTTGCTTTTTCTTGTGTAAATTAATGACCTCTTGCCTGTTACATTGCCAGATGCTAAGTTTGTTTTGTTTGTAGATGATACAAATGTTGCAATAAGGTATTCCTTTACCTCCTTTAATAAACAATGGTTTAATTTCAGCACATTTCAACTACTCAAGAAATGTTCCACTGCTGAAGGACTGGTTATTCAGATAAATTAAAATGTTACTGAAATCATTAGCACACTATTTAATTAACTTCATTGATGTTTTGTCATAACCACTAGAATTTCCTTATTTAAAGATTTTATGGTGGACATTACCTCTACTGGCGCAGTGAGAATCATATTCATATTACTGCAGTTATTTATAATGGATGGTCTGAGATATTCCGTGGCAACATCTACTGAACCTGACAACTGCATCCTTTCAATAACAGCTATGAAAATCATGCCAAAAAGTTTTGCAACAATGCACACACCAGTTACCAATGTGTTATTTACTCTTAAGGATACAGGGTACATATAAATGGTGGAAAAATTGAAATTTTTTAAAGACTTTATTAAACTCTATAGTCTTTCCTGATTACATTGATATATACATTACAGAGTTTCAAATGAAAAATGACATATGTATACCAAATTTTAGTTATGGTCATGTATGCCATCCCCCCCTCCCCCCTTTTATTTCTGTTACAGAAACCGGTATTATTTCGAAAAGAACTGTGAACTTTCTGTTTCCAGTGACTATACATGTGATACATTGTATATGTTGGTAACAGAGCAGGTTTCTAGTGTCTGTAAATAATTATCTTTGCTAGTATTTACTATTGTTTCGCTGAAGCAGTTTGTTCACATGTTACTGAATGTTTGTTGCCCAAGTGCTACATATATTTGTGGAAGTACATATTCTTTAGCGTGCAATAAATACAAGGTATTCCACGCATCAAGAAATTCAATAAAAGGGAATTCCACGATAACGAGCTCACAAACAAAGCAAGCCACACTGTTGAAAGAAACCTATGTATCTGTTCTTCATGTAAGAAACTCCCACATGGTGCACCTCCTGGTGATTCAAATTTTTGTGTTAACAATGATGCTGTTTGTCGTAATTTCTAAGAATGTTTTCCTATCAAAGCGGCATGTTCCAAATGATAGATATCAAACATGAAATTGAAAATCGATCATGCAACTGTGGTGGTGGGCATTACTAGCATGTTTGTAGTGGTCACTACAGCAATGACAAAAGAATACCATTGCTAAAATACTTGTCATTCCAAATAAAATGACTTAACTCACTCGTCGTTGATGTTGTCATCATGAGAAAGTTCATTTGATGTTTATGCTATGGGAAGCATTCCCTTTCTGCAGTAACCTGGGTAAACTCTACCAATATTACGCAAAAAAAAAAAAAAAAAAAAAAAATATATATATATATATATATATATATATATATATATATATATATATATATATATATATATATGGATAGAGTGTCACACGCGTTAACTTTTCCTTGCAACTGCAAATTATGGAAATAGAGGTACTGAAACAAGTAGAGTTCATCTCCTTCTCCTGGATACTCTTCTCTTTTAATGGAAGATTTCACAGATTTCCACAGCTGCTTGATGTTCTGTATATGCACACTGGGATCATCTGAAGACACGAACTCTGCAGAGTGGTTGACGAACTCGTGGTTGAATCCTTCTGCTTTCAGCGTTTTGTAGGACTGAAAGCCGTCTGTAATGATATTACTACCAGGAAGTATAAAGTGCTTTATCAAACTGTCTACAGTTACCTTGTCTCTGGACAACACTCTCACAACAAAACACTTCCAGAACTCTCATTCTATACTACCAAATACACAAATAACTTTGATTTCATTCTTTGAAGATTGTCCTCTCTGGTTTTTCCTTCTTGCTATGTGTGATTCATCCATTTCAACAACTTTCCTTGGTCCACCAATCGATACACTGTCATTCGTCACTATTACATAACACACTTTTCTGCAAAACCCGAAATAGTTGCAAATGGTATTAGTAGATAAGTCAGTTTCCTATGCTGTTGCTTCCAGGGTGTAGCCTCTAATCCAGCTAGATAGAAGAATTAAGCTGGTCTGGATGGATGATTTGGAATAGTCAAACTATGTATTCTTCCTGGCTTTCCACAGTGAAATTGTTATGGTATTTCAGTATCAGAACTGTTCTTATGAAGTTTTATACACAGTCCCTCCTTTTGTCATCCAGTATTAGTCATATTTGCAACAAAAAGTCAATCAATTTTCTACATTGCGTAAGCATGGAATTAGATTCTTTCACATGAGCCAATCGGGCGAAGAAACGTCAACAACACCAGACACTCACTACCAACGTAAATTGTCTGGGTCTCCCTAGCAACTCACAAATAATTTATCGTAACACCCACCACCACATTAACGTGATTGATTTACATTCGCACATTGGATACCTATCGTTTGGAGCCTGCAGCCTTGATAGGCAAACATTCTTTGTAATTACCCAGTTTGTAGTGGATTTGTTGTTGTTGATGTGGGCATCTTATCTTCTTTGATAAAGGAGGTGGCGCAATGTAAACAATGTGATGGTGTAGGCTGTCAGGAAATAACTGAACAACAAAGTGGCAGAAAGGGTTTACTATCAAATTTTGTTGTTCTATGTAGATCCTGCAATAAATCTACCTCAAAAATGACTTTGAACATTGTGTATAATTCATATGATGTGAATTTGAAGTTATTGTATACAATGTGTGCAATAGGAAAAGGCTGCTCAAACATTTTGTGGTTTGATGGACCTTCCTCCTTCTCCCAGTAGGTTCAAAAAGAATATAAAAATACTTTGAGGTACCTTGATGGTTCTGTCTAAAGCAGCTATGAAACGTGCAGTTGAAGAAACTATAAATATTAGTGGAACCAGGGACATTGCTGCTGCACTTGATAGGACATGGCAACATTGAGGACATCGTTCCTTGAATGGTGTTGTAAGTGCTACTTCTCTGAAGAATGGAGAAGTACTGCTACACCTGGTAACAATGAACATCAGTGTTCTAAGGATTATGATGGTTACAATGGAGGTATGGAGTGTGATGGAGATCTAAACATTAAATAAAATAGAAAGAAAGATTCCACATGGGAAAAATATGTTAAAAACTAAGATTCCATGTCTTACCGAGTGGGAAAGTGCTGGTAGATAGGCACAATAAAAGAAACCACACAAACACACAAAAAATTTCGAGCTTTTGCAACCCACGGTTGCTTCGTCAGGAAAAAGGGAAGGAGAAGGAAAGATGAAAGGATGTGGGTTTTAAGGGAGAGGGTAAGGAGTCATTCCAATCCCTAGAGTGCCCCCAGTGTAAAACCTGTCCCATGCACCCTCCCACCACCACCTACTCCAGTCCTGTAACCCGGAAGGTGTACACGATCAAAGGCAGAGCCATGTGTGAAAGCACCCAAGTGATTTACCAACTGACATGCATACACTGCGACACTTTCTATGTGGGAATGACCAGCAACAAACTGTCCATTCTCATGAATGGACACAGGCAGACTGTTTGTTGGTAATGAGGATCACCCTGTGGCTAAACATGTCTTGGTGCAGGCCAGCACATCTTGGCACAGTGTTACACCGTCCGGGTTATCTGGATACTTCCCACTGACGCCAACCTATCCAAACTCCGGAGCTGGGAACTTGCCCTTCAATATATCCTCTCTTCCTGTTATCCACCAGGCACCAGGCCTCAATATCCTCTAATTTCAAGTTGCCGCCATTCATACCTCACCTGTCATTCAACATCATCTTTGCTTCTGCACTTCCGCCTCGACTGACATCTCATCCTAAGGTAAGTATTTCCACTTTCGGGATTGGAATGACTCCTTACCCTCTCCCTTAAAACCCACATCCTTTCATCTTTCCCTCTCCTTCCCTCTTTCCTGACAAAGCAACCGTGGGTTGCGAAAGCTCGAAATTTTGTGTGTGTGTGTGTGTGTGTGTGTGTTTTTTTTTTTTTATTGTGCCTATCTACCAGCACTTTCCCACTTGGTAAGTCATGGAATCTTTGTTTTTAACGGATGTAAACTTTAGATATATGAAGTACCTAGGCGATGGGGAATCGAAAGTTTTCAAAAACATTAATGAGTTCAATGTTTATGGTGACACCTTGGTAACAAAACTGGAGTGTTGTGGACATGTGCAAAAGAAGATGGGTGCTAGATTGAGGAAGCTATGAAGAGAAATGAAAGGAAAGTTGCTATCTGATGCAAAATCACTGTCTGGCCAAGGCAGATTGACAGAAACTGAAATGACCTTCTTCAGAGTTTTTATGGACTGGCCATTAGACAAACTGCACCTCTGAATGATGTTACAGCAATGAGAAAAGCTGTATGGGCCACCTACTTTCATAAGTTCTACACAGATGATTACCCTTTTCACTGACTTTTCCCTAAAGGAGCAGATTCTTGGTGTGGTTAGCAAAAAGCAAAGGGAAGTGGCCAAATATACCATCATAAGCATTCTCTTCCTGAGTCTGTTATGAATAAAATAAAACCAATTTTTAGAGACAGTGAGTGACCCTGTTTTTCTTAGTTAATGTCTTCATGGGGCACTCAGAATACAAATGAAAGTTTCAACCATTGCATATGGGAAAGATTACCCAAGAATGTTTTTGTTGGACTAAATACATTAAAAGTTGGTGTAATAGATGCAGTGATATGTTTCAATGATGGAGTGATAGGAAGGTTGGATGTCCTGAGAAATTTAGACATAAAATGTGGCTCTAATATGGAAGATCAATTGCTTGCATGTGACAGACAACAGGTGCATGAAGCTGTAAAATTCACACTTAAAGTTACTAAAGAAGCAAGAAGTGCTAAAAGGAATGCCAAGAGGAAGCTTGAAGATGAAGAAATGCTGCAGGATGAAGACTATGCTTCAGGAATGTTCTGAGGCACAGTTTAATTGGACTCATATCTTCATTCACAATTTCTCACAAGTTGTATTTTTCAGAATTCAGGTACGAATATTTCCCGAAGTTTATAAAGCATTGCTCTAATTTTTTTTATGTAACTTGCAATAGTCAATACTTATGTAGCAGATCTAAGCTTTATTGTAAAATCAACTTAACTCTAGAAAAAATAACATTGTCATTAGGAAAAAAATAATGAAAACTAAAATTTAAGATGTGGTTTTTTTATCCTTATAATATACATAATAGGTGGAATTATGTAGGTCTAGTACCATCATGTCATGCATATCTGGGAAAAAATTGGTATCCTTCAAATGTATAACATTGGATTAAATGGTAGCTCAATTTGAGAAAGCATTTTGGGAAAAAAATTGCATCAATTTCTTTGTAGTTTTTTTAATAACCCTAAGCTGCTTAAAAAACATTCAAAATACTTCTAATTTGTTTAGGAAGTGTGCTGCATTACCTGATATCAACAAAAAAATCTGTAAAACATATACATTATAAACAGTGCCTGAAGGAAATAGGAGTTGATTTTTACATAATATTGAGCCAGAAAAGTACCCTGTATCCTTAATGCCATCAGCTCCTCTTCATTTCTGATTGTACCAGTCTCCTCCTTCACTATATCCCATATTATCTTTATTTTGTTATCTGATGGATTATCTATTTTTTTGTAATGCATTTTATTTCATGTCTGTTTTATTGGCATTAATAGTTTGCAGTGTGTCTTGTAATAAGCTAGAGCATAAACATCAGTTTCCTTTTCGGTTTACAAGATACCTATATTCCTTGAGTAATAGCTTTTTTGTAGACATTGGTCTAATCTGGGTTAGATTTGGGGATAACAGTGTTCGAATAAGGTAATGACTTTATTAATAACAAGGTGCATTTTTCATTAATGCCATGAGCACTGTATATATCACTCCGGTTTATGTCTTTCAGGAGTGTTGTAAAATAATCACTGTTTGGCTTACTGGCTATCCTCTTGCATTCAGATTTAGTAGATTTTATATCCTGGTCATTACTAACATTTGACAAAATGAACACCATGTCATGGTCTGAGAGACCATTGACTATTGGTTTTGTAATATAATTTTGTTCATTAGACCCTTCTATAAGTATATTAACAATTTCATTTTTCTTTTGCTGTTAAATGGGCCAGTAAAGCATCAAGGTGATTTATGAACAGATTACAGTGCTCAGCATACACTTTGTAAGGGATTTGTTATGAAACTCTACAGTATGTACTCTTAAATTTATGACAGTTCCTTATGAATGTGGCAACTCCTCCTTTCTCTGTTTCTGCTCAACAAAAATAAGATGCTAACCTAAATCCTGCAAC
This sequence comes from Schistocerca gregaria, assembly GCF_023897955.1. NCBI lineage: Eukaryota > Metazoa > Arthropoda > Insecta > Orthoptera > Acrididae > Schistocerca > Schistocerca gregaria. Next base: position 503,740,079 of record NC_064921.1, read on the forward strand.
ACTTAACACAACTCTACCAATGGTCACATGATGTTCGGAAATGCAGCTTACGTCAACTGGATTTGATGACTCAGAATCATCCATGCAGATAACTAGTTCATTGATTTTACTTCTTAGTCATCAAATATTTTGATGCAATAAAGATAGGTGGCATTTCACATTGTTTGAGATAAAACTGGGTGGAAATTTCTACTGATTGCTGAAAATATGTAACCAACAGCTGTTTGTGCTGATAGCACTATGCCAGAATTAAGTTGTTTGGAATCTTTCTCAAGCTGAAAGTCTGCTTCAACCTAAGCTCTCTTAAAAACTTAGTTTCTTTCTGTCCTTCCTACCTTAAAAATTATGCTTCTCTGATGCCAGTAATCACTGTTATATTCATGACAGTGTCATCCCCCCTTAAATTTTCTGATATTAGCCCAGCCACTTTTTCCTTTCCTTTTCTTCCCTATTGAGGCAAAGGCCATTCCTGGTATAGGCTCATCTACTGACGGAATCAACAGTAACAGAATGAAACTGAATGGTCAACTTTGGTTTACTGGGACAATTTTAGGGAAGTGTGCTATATCTATGAAGGAGACCACATATAGGGCAGTAGTGTGAACCATTTTTGACTAATGTTTGGGTATTTTGGATCCACACCATGTCAGATTATAGGAAAACATTGAAGCAATTCAGAGACAGACTACTAGATTTGTTATCGTTAGGTTGGAGCAACCTGCAAGTATTATGCTTCAGGAACTCAAATGGGAATCACTGGATGGAAAGTGACATTCTTTTCAAGGAACACTATTGTAAAAATTTAGAGAAGTGGCATTTGAGGCTGACTGCAAAATTATTCTACTACTGACCAATGTGCATTTCCTATTGGGACCTTTGAGATAAGAGTAGAGAGAATAGGGTAGATACAGAGGCATGTCAACAGTCATTTTTCATTCAGTTTATTTGCAAGTGGAACAAGAAAGGAAACAACTAGTAGTGATACGGGGTACCCTCTGCCAAGCACCATATGGTGCCTTGTGTGGTATGTTTGTGGATGTAGATTTGTAGATGAGTTGTCTTCTGATGAGGGTCAGTTGTGTTCAGGAGAATGTTTACTCTTTTTCAGTTTTGTTTGTTAAGTATCGCATTCTACTGATGTAAAAAGAATGTTTACTCTTTTTCAGTTTTGTTTGTTAAGTATCGTATTCTACTGATGTAAAAGTTGCAGCCTTAAAGTAAGATGTTGCTTTTGTAATGAAATTCTTCCAGCTGCCACTCATGTAGCAGCATAAGGTACAGCATAAACACAGATATATTATGTGCCTCACTACAATGAAAAAGAAATAAAGCTATATTGATAGACATTTGAAGACTTATTCTATTGTATACAGCTACACATAGGACACTAACAAGCATCAAATCTCCAGATTCCAGAAAGTTACATTACACACTGAAAGTATGACTGATAATGTGTATCATACTTTCAGAATATGTCTAACTGAAAAATGTTCCATCTTTTGAAAATTCATTAAAATATTTTCATTACTTCTGATTTTAAAGAAGAATAATCTCATCAGTTTTTTCTTGTGTCATGGTAGTTTCACAGATATTTATTTCTGTTATGTGCAACAAGCAAAATTTTTGAAGTTAGCTTTCGCATTAACACTGTCAAATTCCTGTTATTTATTTCTGTTCATGTCTTCTTCATGTCTTATTGTCATTTACTATGAATAAAATGTTCCACATGAAGACTAAACTTTCTTCTTTTTATCTTAGAAAAGTGCACTAAGTTTTCATTTATTTTTCACAAACTGTTGTTTCCGTACATTCAGGCAGCAAAATTCTAAGTACTGCTGATGGTCACATAGCCTTTTCATTTTACTGTTTCTATTTATGTTGTGTTTTGTAAAATCCCAAGATTTATAAATAAATATATGTCTCTTGAATCAGCCAGTGCATCACATTTTATGGATCGCATGATATTTCTTCTCAGCACTATCAGGTGGTGGCCTTCTTTTACTGCATGCAGTTACTACTTCACATTGCCTGACAGTGTTGAGCAGTTACCATGAAGGAATACTGTGTAATACAAAAAACTTGATCTGGCAGCAGGCCCAAGAGATGTATATTGAAAATATACACTAGGAAAGCCTGAAGAGAGATATCTCTAAATTAGTTGAAAAATGTCATCCAGTTATGAAACAATTTTTTCCCTTTCAGAAAGGAATTGAGACTGGATGTGTTCAAATGGACCTTGTTGTACTCAATTGGAATCCAGCTCAAATATTTTACAAACGAAAAGGAGCAACTGACATCACTTCTGAGAAAAACTTCAATTACTACAGTATTGACAGACCTGCTATGGAGCACCTGCTTGCCTACAAGTACAAACTTAGACTAGGGGACACAAAATCTGTTAATTTGTGAAGTCACTGTTATTAGTAGCTGTTCTTATTAATTTCTTAAGTGATTAATTTTCAGTGTGGATGAAAATCAGGACTGTTATTAAAAAGTAAAGAAAGGTTCTTTGTAATTCTGCATGTTATTTACTTTCTTAAAGTAACTTACAAAGAAAAAATATTTTCATGAAATACTCTGTTTGTTCAGTTGTGTTCCATTAGTCTTGTTAGATTCTTGTAAAGTACTTTTATTAATATTAACAGTGAGGTATTATACTACAATGCTAAATAAGAATTTACTTGATCAAAAGATTAAATAAATAATCAGTAAAAAAGCTATGTGGCCCTTTGTTTCTATAATTATTTAGTTTTGTGACTTAGTGGCAAAAAGAGTTTTTTGCATATAATAAAGTTTCACCAAGTATCCACAGAGAATTCACAGTAATAAATAATAATTTATTACTGGAGATTCTTAGATGGAGGAATACATAAAATAAGGGAAAGGTAACCACTCACCCATAGTGGATCAATGCATGGAGCACAGTAACACATAACAGAAAACAGCATTCACACTAGCTTTCGAGCTAGCTCTTTTCCCAGCAGCAGGACACAAATGCACACACTCCAGCATGCAGACATCCAAACACACTTTCCTGTGACCATGGCAAGAGTCTTGCTCCTTCATATTCAGCTGCTAAGAACTGAGCAAACAAAGCTAAATCAGCTGTATTCCATACTTACTCTGCACCAATTCTGACCTAGCACGTGTAACTCATACCCTTTTACGTAACGGTAAAAGACAACTACAGGCTACAACAACGATATTCATCAGAATCATAAATTAGTTAAGAAAGACAAGGTCAAAAGTCAAACAAATGAAAATGAAGCTGACACCAAAATGCCCATTACTGGTATTACAGAGATGCACAGACTGAAGTTGTATAGTTACCTGAACAGAACTGAGAAAAGTATAAGGGGGTTCAAAAAGAAACAAGATGGAGGCATAATGACTGAAACCAGTACCGGTATGTTAGAAGTATTGTCCCTGGCTGTTGAGACACTTGTCACACTGTGACACAAGGTGTGAATGGCTGTCTCATAAAATTCCCAGGTCTGCAATGTTAACCAGTGCCACACATACAGCTGGACGTCATTGTCCGAGGTGAATCGTTTGCCCCTCAGAGCCTTTCTAAGGGGACTTTGGCTTTCACTGTCACTCAGCAGTCCTGAGTAATGAGTGCATCCACCAGCTGGACGATGTCATCAGTAATGCAGTGTGGTGCTCAAGACCGTGCATCACCAGCTAATGACACCTGTCCTTTCTTGAAGTGTTGTGCCATGCCTAACCCTTGCAAGGGTCATGCAGTGTTTTCCGCACACTTGTGACATTCATTGATGAATTTCTGTTCCACCTACTCATTCATCTGTCAGAAAATGAACACCTCTTTGCTCCTCTTTTGATGCCTCCATGTCACTGTTTGCAATGTGACTAGCAGCATTGGATGGTTGATACATGCTGCTGTTAGCTCTGTATATTCATGTGACGTGCACATGTGCCCTCTGTCAATGGCCTGTGAACTTCCACACTCCAGTCAGAACCACACCTCGTTACACACGCCACGATATTACCCTGATCACCGGTTTGTGCTTTCCAGGCTCCGGCTCATTTCTTTTTGATTGCCCCTTATATAACACCAAGAAAGCTCTTCACTGTATAAGAGTCAGAGAAATGTCTTTTAAAGACAATGAAATTAGAGTCAGATAAAAGAAGCTAGAACTTTGAAGATGCCATGGATCAAAATTGTAGTGACAGAAACATATTTTCAGTACACCTGGATAACTGGTGTTTGGAAATGACGATAATAATGAAATAGACAGCTGTGTTCAGTGCACTTACATGACTCTTTAAGATGGTTCATGTGTAGCTCTCGCTGTACAGCAGAAAATATTGAGAATGTGTGCAATATACCAATGTACTGTCAACAGTTAAAGGTGAATGAACCAGCATATGCCATAGACATAACAAAATAATTAGTAAAATATGTTTCACATAAAGAATTAACTTTATGAAGACTGTGTGCAACATGAGCACCTCATTTGTTGCTTCCTTACCAAAAGCAAATTTGAAAACTAATGTTCTTATCAAAAGGAAAATACACATGAGAAACTGCAAAATTACTGAGAGACTGAATGGGTGGCCATACTTACCTTCAGCAGGTGACATTGCAAGTACTGCAAACAGACACATTCAAAAGTAGAAAACGTGTCTGTTGCCAGTACTTGGAATTTCATCCCCTGGAGATAAGTACTAACCAGCAATACTGTCTCATTTTGACTTTAAAACTAGTGTTTGGCCAATTTTAAAGAAAATTAAATTGAGTTTACCATGAATTTCTTACTCTGGATAAGATGTGTGTCCTCCAACAGTAATCAGGCAATTTGAAAGCCAACTTTTTAGTGAACTTTTACTACACTGTGTGACTCCAAACACCTCCACACTACAAGCTACCATTCAGCCAGCAACGGTACAGTAGAAGAGTTTCATTGTATGCTCTAAACCGACTTAAGTGAAACTCATCATCATCTGCAGTACTGCCCCTAGTCCTACTCACTTTAAAGGACAATAGTGAAGGAGGACATACAATGTATTCCTGCACAATTTGCATGTGGCAAGCACCTGAGGGTTCCAGGAGAATTACTCATGCCAGCATCTGTTCAGCCAGTTCTCCCTGAGCTATGCATGCATTTCACAAAACAGCTCATCTTCAGAATGACGAACATTCATCCAACCAATCCTGTCAGAGACGGTGACTAGAGAGAGAGATAGAGAGTGGGGGAGGGGGGGTATTCATGCACGGAGACCTGGAAAAATGAGCCACACGTGGCTCAGAGATGATATGGTGCATCTACCACTCATTTGACCTTACTCTGGACACTACAGGGTAATCACAAGAGGAAGTCACAATTTCAAAATTGAAAAGGATGGTGGACAAGAGACAATCTCAAAGAGCAAATCAAACCTGTACACCAATCAGGGTAGACTCCTTGCTTAACTAACAAAGTCACTCCCCAATGTGGCGGCCAATGCTTTTGCAGAAAGCTTTGCCGAACCGTCAGCACCATAAGAGGAAGCAAAAGCAACAGTCGCAGAGCAGGAACAACTCTTGCCTGCACCAGCTGTTTTCACAAGAACCAGTAGGCACATAAAGTGCAAGTTCCCCCATGTACCGGGAGCACCAGCTTCACAAAAAAAAAAGGTAGTATTCTATGACTGTAATATATATGAGTCACTGTTGGAATCAGCCAAATCATACAAATATCTGGGTGTAAAACTTTGTAAGGATGTGAAATGGAATGATCACCAAGTTCCCCTGTGCTTAAAGCAGGTATAAACTTCGGTTTAACTGCAGACTACTGGGAGATTCAACCAGTCTTCAAATGAGATTGCTTACAAATCACTTGTGCGACCAGTTGGAAATACTGCTCAAGTGTGTGGGACCCATACCAGGTAGGACTAACGGGGGATATTGAACATACACAGAGAAGAGCAGCACAAATGGTCACTGGTGTGTTTAATCCGTGGAAGAGTGTCACAGAGAGACTGAAGGAACTGAACTGAAATACTCTTGAAGGCAGACATAAATTATTCCAAGAAAGACTATTAACAAAGTTCCAAGAACCAGCTTTAAATGATTACTCTAGAGATATACTACAGCTCCCTATGAATCACTCACACGGGGATCATGAGGATAACATTAGAATAATTACTGCAAGCACAGAGGCATTCAAACAATCATTATCCTCAAACTCCGTATGTGAATGGAACAGGAGAAAACACCAATAACTTTCACACTGGAACGTATCCTCTGCCATGCATCTTACGGTGGTTTCCAGAGAACAGATGTAGATAAATTAATAAAAGAAACAAAGTGCAACATGCTGCCATCACATCCCATGAAAAACTCATATGTTTAAGGTTAATTTTAGTTGCTGATCTACGACAAATTTTTGTGTGATAGTCATATCTCCCTCAATATCTTACCCTTCAAGATTTATAGGTTTTGTTTATGTCTTCTGTTTGGCTTTTAGGAGTTCAGTTGCCTTATCTATACTGGAGTTAGCTAGCAAAATTACATAAATATTAATCACTGACTCTTGCAAAACTGTGCACACACAAGCCAGAGAGCTGCCTAATAATAAATAAGCTTGCCATATGCCATAAACTCATATTTAAAGGAACAACCTGCAGTGTCTGAAGGTTTCAGTCCACATCTTCATGGAAGACATGTCTGCTTGTGTCTGTGTATGTATGGATGGATATGTGTGTGTGCACGCGCGAGTATATACCTATCCTTTTTCCCCCCTAAGGTAAGTCTTTCCGCTACCAGGATTGGAATGACTCCTTACCCTCTCTCTCCCTTAAAACCCACATCCTTTCATCTTTCCTTTTCCTTCCCTCTTTCCTGACGAAGCAGCCGCCGGTTGCGAAAGCTCGAAATTTTGTGTTTGTGTGTTATTTTATTGTGCCTGTCTACCGACGCTTTCCCGCTTGATAAGTCTTGGAATCTTTGTTTTTAATATATTTTTCCCATGTGGAAGTTTCTTTCTATTTTATATATATATATATATATATATATATATATATATATATATATATATATATATTTTTTTTTTAAACAAAGATTCCTAGACTTACCAAGCGGGAAAGCGCCGGTGGACAGGCACAATAAAATAACACACAAACACACACACAAAATTTCTTATAAATGTAGTTGAGGGCAGTAACTGAGTACACTCATCTCGCACAATCCAGACTGCTGCTCACTGATTAAATAATTTTTTCGTCATTTTTATAAATTTTATGTGATGAAACGAAACAATTTATAATAAATAACCAACAAGAAACAACTTATATTAACCACAAACACCACAATGAAACGAAATTTGGTGAGCTGTGGGCAAACGTGCATTAGGAAGATAAAGAGCTTGGGGGTGACGTGATCAACAATGGACAGAAGACGTCAGACATGAAAACTTTCTTCCTCAGAATCTTGACGTGACAGGACAGTACGGCCAGTATGGATGCTGTTATTTGAAATTCGTTGCAGAATGTTTTGACAGGACAGGACATGACATGACATGACATGACATAACAGCCAGAGTGAGCTGGTCTTAACAAATCTTTTGGGAGGGGGGGGGGGGGGCTAAGCAGAAAAAAAGGGAGATTCAAAGATGGCGTTAGCTGTGCGCCGCACGAGATTAGACGGGCTGGTCTCGAGCTCTGCAGTCATGGACTGTGCGGCTGGTCCCGGCGGAGCTTCGAGTCCTCCCTCGGGCATGGGTGTGTGCGTTTGGCCTTAGGATAATTTAGGTTACGTACTGTGTAAGCTTAGGGACTGACGACCTTAGCAGTTAAGTCCCATAAGATTTCACACACATATTAGCTGCGAATGTTTTGAATTTACAGGTTCACGAAAATAATGGTAGTTAAGGGTAAATCTTGCAAAAAGTGAGCGAAAACTGTTGAAAGTGGATTAATTTGCGTTCAGTGCAATCAAAAATTCCATTTTTGGTGCAGAAAGATCGACTCTTAATTGAGAAGTGACGATAACTATGCGACTGTGTGGAACGGTGTAGAGTAGAAACAAAAAGCAGTGGCCATTAATGACAAGAAATTTGTACTTGTGAGGTAGCTACGACGATCGACAGTATCAAAGAGGAAACTGTAACGTTAATTTCAATTATCAGAGTCTTGCAGGACGAAATTATAATATTACATGAGAAATACAAAATAAACAGAACAATGTAAACTGGAGCTGTGGATCCGACAGTGAGGGGTGATGAAAAACAGGCGATGGATTGGCAATGAGGCAAGTGTAAGTCTAAATTGATGCCAAATCGGATCTCTTGAAGGAAAGAAGAAACAGCAAAACAGTGCCACAGATCGGATGCGTCCACTTAACACTATGTGATCACCTGGCTGAAAAACACTTGCAAGTACGTCGCACCCTCCATCGGTAATGCTGGAATTTAATATGGTGTTGGCCCACCCTTAGCCTTTATGACAGCTTCCACTCTCACAGGCATATGTTCAATCAAGTGCTAGAAAGTTTCTTGGGAAATGGCAGCCTATTCTTCTCGGAATACTGCACTGAGGAGAGGTATCGATGTTGGCAGGCGACGCCTGGCACAAAGTCGGCGTTTCAAAACATCCCAAAGGTGTTCTGTTGGATTCAGGTCAAGACTCTATGCAGGACAGTCAATTACAGGGATGTTGTTGTCATGTAAATACTCCACCACAGGCCGTGCATTATGAACAGGTGCTCTATCGCGTTGAAAGATACAGTCGCCATCCGCAAATTGCACTTCAACAGTGGGAAGCAAGGAGGTGCTTAAAACATCAATGTAGGCCTGTGCAGTGATAGTGCCATGCAAAATAACAAGGGGTGCAAACCCCCTCCATTAAAAACATGACCACACTATGTCATCAACGCCTCTGAATTTTACTGTTGGCATTACACACATTGGCAGATGACGTTCACCAGGCATTCGCCATACCGACAGCCCGCCATCGGTTTGCCGCATTGTGTACCATGATACGTCACTCCACACAACGTTCTTTCACTGTTCAATTGTCCAATGTTTATGCTCCTTACACAATTCGAGCCGTCATTTGGCATTTACCAGTGTCATATGTGGCTTATGAGCAGCAGTTCGACCATGAAATCAAAGTTTTCTCACCTCCTACCTAACTGTCATAGTACTTCCAGTGGATCCTGATGCAGTTTGGAATTGCTTTGTGATGGTCTGGATAGATGTCTGCCTATTACGCATTACGACCCTCTTCAACTGTCAGCAGTCAGCATACGAAGTCGGCCTGTACGCTTTTGCTTTTGTGCTGTATGTGTCCCTTCACGTTTCCATTTCACTATCACGTCAGAAACAGTGGAACTAGTGATGTTTAGGAGTGTGGAAATCTCACATACAGATGTATGACACAAGTGACACCCAATCACCTGACCACGTTTGAAGTCCATGAGTTCCACAGAGTGCCCAATTCTGATCTCTCACGATATCTAATGACTACTGAGGTATCGCTGATATGGAGTACCTGGCAGTAGGTGGCAGCACAATGCACCTAACACGAAGAACGTATGTTTTTGGGGCTGTCCGGATAGTTTTGATCACATAGTGTACAGTTGGCAGGAAGAGCAATGGAAGTGTTTACACATTTTCAGCACTAATAGCCTCAACAGTGAAGCTAACAATGACATTCATCGCAGTAGAAGTGCGATTTACTGAATAAAACGCACAAGCAATCAGAACACGCAAGTCACACATCTTCACTAGCGCTACCCAAGAAACGAGAGTAAGATTCAGATTATGAAGCAACCATTAGCATAGGTAAATCAACACACAACAAGACGTCCAACAAAGCTTTAAACAGTAACGTTCAAGCCTCAAGAAAAACAAAAAGCTCCTAATTTACGCTGAAAGCCACGGAAAATGCCTCTCTAGCCGTTGTGAAAATATGAACGCAGATTATTCGGCGTTTCCAAGGCTCAAGCCTGCAGTTACATTCAATCCCATGGTAGAAAACTTAACCGTAGAAACAAACGAACTCAACGAAGGCGACTGCATGCTAATTGTAGGTAGCGCCAATGCAGTGGCGGATACAGAAAAACCTCAACGAGGGGGTGCTAAAGATACATTGAGCTACCTTTACTTTTAACGTAATAAAGAAAATAATCAAGTCACATGCAAAGTTTAAGAAAGTTTTATTTAAACTGATTATACACATATACAAGAGAATGCCATCTTGTTGTTGTTGTTGTCTTCAGTCCTGCGACTGGTTTGATGCAGCTCTCCATGCTACTCTATCCTGTGCAAACTTCTTCATCCCCCAGTGTCTACTGCAAACTACATCCTTCTGAATCTGCTTAGTGTATTCATCTCTTGGTCTCCCTCTACGATTTTTACCCTCCACGCTGCCCTCCAGTACTAAATTGGTGATCCCTTGACGCCTCAGAACATGTCCTACCAACCGATCCCTTCTTCTGGTCAAATTGTGCCACAAACTTCTCTTCTCCCCAATCCTATTCAATACCTCCTTGTTAGTTATGTGATCTACCCATCTAATCTTCAGCATTCTTCTGTAGTACCACATTTCGAATGCTTCTATTCTCTTCTTGTCCAAACTAATTATCGTCCATGTTTCACTTCCATACATGGCTACACTCCATACAAATACTTTCAGAAAAGACTTCCTGACACTTAAATCTATGCTCGATGTTAACAAATTTCTCTTCTTTGGAAAGGCTTTCCTTGCCATTGCCAGTCTACATTTTATGTCCTCTCTACTTCGACCATCATCAGTTATTTTGCTCCCCAAATAGCAAAACTCCTTTACTACTTTAAGTGTCTCATTTCGTAATCTAATTCCCTCAGCATCACCAGAGTTAATTCGACTACATTCCATTATCCTCGTTTTGCTTTTGTTGATGTTAATCTTATATACTCCTCTCAAGACACTGTCCATACCATTCAACTGCTCTTCCAAGTCCTTTGCTGTCTCTGACAGAATTACAATGTCATCAGCGAACCTCAAAGTTTTTATTTCTTCTCCAAGGATTTTAATACCTACTCCGAATTTTTCTTTTGTTTCCTTTACTGCTTGCTCAATATACAGATTGAATACAATCAGGGAGAGGCTACAACCCTGACTTTCTCCGTTCCCAACCACTGCTTTCCTTTCATGTCCCTCGACTCTTATAGCTGCCATCTGGTTTCTGTACAAATTGTAAATAGCCTTTCGCTCCGTGTATTTTACCCCTGCCACCTTTAGAATTTGAAAGAGAGTATTCCACTCAACATTGTCAAAAGCTTTCTCTAAGTCTACAAATGCTAGAAACGCAGGTTTGCCTTTCCTTAATCTTTCTTCTAAGATAAGTCGTAAGGTCAGTATTTCCTCACATGTTCCAGTATTTCTAAGGAATCCAAACTGATCTTCCCCGAGGTCGGCTTCTACTAGTTTTTCCATTCGTCTGTAAATAATTCGTGTTACTATTTTGCAGCTATGGATTATTAAACTGATTGTTTGGTAATTTTCACATCTGTCAACACCTGCTTTCTTTGGGATTGGAATTATTATATTCTTCTTAAAGTCTGAGGGTATTTCGCCTGTTTCATACATCTTGCTCACCAGATGGTCTTCATCTACGTCCTCTTCCATTTCCATAACATTGTCCTCAAGTACATCGCCCTTGTATAGACCCTCCATATACTCCTTCCACCTTTGTTCTTTCACTTCTTTGCTTAGAACTGGGTTTCCATCTGAGCTCTTGATGTTCATACAAGTGGTTCTCTTATCTCCAAAGGTACCTTTAATTTTTCTGTAGGCAGTATCTATCTTACCCCAAGTGAGATAAGCCTCTACATCCTTACATTTGTCCTCTAGACATCCCTGATTAGCCATTTTGCACTTCCTGTCGATCTCATTTTTGAGGCATTTGTATTCCTTTTTGCCTGCTTCATTTATTGCATTTTTATATTTTCTCCTTTCATCAATTAAATTCAATATTTCTTCTGTTACCCAAGGATTTCTACTAGCCCTCGTCTTTTTACCTACTTGATCCTCTGCTGCCTTCACTACTTCATCCCTCAAAGCTGCCCATTCTTCTTCTACTCTATTTCTTTCCCCCATTCCTGTCAAATGTTCCCTTATGCTCTCCCTGAAACTCTGTACAACCTCTGGTTCTTTCAGTTTATCCTGGTCCCATCTCCTTAAATTCCCACCTTTTTGTAGTTTCTTCAGTTAATAACAATAGATTGTGGTCAGAGTCCACATCTGCCCCTGGAAATGTCTTACAATTTGAAACCTGGTTCCTAAATCTCTGTCTTACCATTATATAATCTATCTAATACCTTTTAGTATCTCCAGGGTTCTTCCATGTATACAACCTCCTTTCATGATTCTTAAACCAAGTGTTAGCTATGATTATGTTGTGCTCTGTGCAAAATTCTACCAGGCGGCTTCCTCTTTCATTTCTTATCCCCCATCCATATCCACCTACTACGTTTTCTTCTCTCCCTTTTCCTACACTCGAATTCCAGTCACCCATGACTATTAAATTTTCATCTCCCTTCACTATCTGAATAATTTCTTTTATTTCATGATACATTTCTTCAATTTCTTCGTCATTTGCAGAGCTAGTTGGCATATAAACTTGTGCTACTGTAGTATGTGTGGGCTTGGTATCTATCTTGGCCACAGTAATGCGTTCACTAGCTGTTTGTAGTAGGTTACCCGCATTCCTATTTTCCTATTCATTACTAAACCTACTCCTGCATTACCCCTATTTGATTTTGTGTTTATAACCCTGTAGTCACCTGACCAGAAGTCTTTTTCCTCCTGCCATCAAACTTCACTAATTCCCACTATATCTAACTTTAACCTATCCATTTCCCTTTTTAAATTTTCTAACCTACCTGCCCGATTAACGGATCTGACATTCCACACTCTGATCCATAGAACGCCAGTTTTCTTTCTCCTGATAACAACATCCTCTTGAGTAGTCCCCGCTCGGAGAGCCGAATAGGGGACTATTTTACCTCCGGAATATTTTACCCAAGAGGACGCCATCATCATTTAATCATACAGTAAAGCTGCATTCCCTCGGGAAAAATTACGGCCGTAGTTTCCCCTTGCTTTCAGCCTTTCGCAGTACCAGCACAGCAAGACCGATTTGGTTATTGTTACAAGGCCAGATCAATCAATCATCCAGACTGTTGCCCTTGCAACTACTAAAAAGCTGCTGCCCCTCTTCAGGAACCACACGTTTGTCTGGCCTCTCAACAGATACCCCTCCATTGTGGTTGTACCTACGGTACGGCTATCTGTATCGCTGAGGCACACAAGCCTCCCCACCAACGGCAAGGTCCATGGTTCATGGGTTCATGGTTCATGCCATCTTATGATACAAAAAAATTACAGTTGTGTTTCTCTTCCTTAAATGATTAATTCTATGTGCCTATTCTTCCTGGCAAATTGGTTAATTACATCGTCAATAGGACAATCAATGTCTGGGTGTGTGTTCAACAGAGCTAAGCCATTAAGTCAATCCTCCTACATTGTCAACCTCAACCATGTCTTTGTACGCTGCAATGTTGAAAGACTTCTTTTTATTGTAGCAATAGATGCATGTAGACCAGCAAATATTTTGTACGGAGTGTGCAAAGTAAGATAATCTGATCAAAGGCAAACAGACAATTCTTCCATATCAGATTCACTATGATTAAGGGCGTTTATGCTCGTTTGCTTGTGTTGACGAATATCTCCCATTTGTCTCTTTTCAATCAGAAAGAGCGATTCTTCTTCAAAGAACAGTAGTTAAGTACTGATTCAATTTATGTGTCAGATAATTACCGTCATGTTTCAGTAGTTGTGAGGGCAGAAGTATGGAACTATGTTGAATTTTAAATGATAAATATTTTCATTGGCAAAACATGCTCTCATGTCAGTCATAACATGATCCAGTGTTGGAATAAAAATAGTTCTTCTCCAATATGTCATAGCACCGTCATTATGATCACAGTTTTCCCTGTGTCTTTGTCTGTCTGTAAGACGAGGAACACTCATCTCCACGTCTAATGCTTCCATAGCTGCCTTCGGCTCTGCAACAATACGAGCAAAATGTTATCGGCATTAGCTCTCAAGCTGTCCTACGCCTTGAGCGTCGAATCTAATTTTGCTTGAGTCATCGCGACGTCCAAGTCAGGGTTCAAAATAGTTCAAATGGCTCTGAGCACTATGGGACTTAACATCTGTGCTCATCAGTCCCCTAGAACTTAGAACTACTTAAACCTAACTAACCTAAGGACATCACACACATCCATGCCCGAGGCAGGATTCGAACCTGCGACCGTAGCAGCAAGTCAGGGTCTTGTAAGATTTTGTTGACTGGATATATTACGCTCATAATGTCACTCAGTGTAAACAGAGTGATAATAAACTCACAATTAGAGAGGACTCGAAGGAGAATATTGGCTTTGGCAGCCGTTGTTCTATTCTTCCAACTCTGTTTTTGTTTAAGAAGTTTGCAAACTGTTCTGAGATCAGCTGCGAATTGAATTATAGTATCATATCGCTCAACCCATCTCGTTTGACAATATGACTGTAGCGAGTGTTTTAGGTGACCGCTTGTTAGACACTGTAAAGAACGATACTACTTCTTCAATAGTACCAAGTGAGTTTGTCACACTTGTAACTTTGCAACTGCCATAGACAGCGAAGTGCTACTTCCTCATTGATAGCTTTCTTTTCTATTGTAGCCACAGCTCCTTTCAATTTTGACAAATTAACTAACAATCACAGCCTATACCTACACAGTTGCCAGGGATAGAGAAGGGCTTTCCGTTCTCTGTACCTAATACTTCACCAGTAACGCTACACTCTTCATCTCGACTCTCTTGAAGTTCATTGTCAATGTTTCCACTAAAACATTGTCTTCATGGATGTCAACGAAACCCAAAACTCTTTCGTGTATTTTGCCATCACTATCACCATGTCTTGCAGCGGGGCGATGTGCGCTATTTCCTAAGTCTCATCGAAGGTTACGCTGTAATAACGTGAATCTTTGTTTTCCTTCAGTATTTTCGATAACATCACTGTTTCACAGCATGAACTAAGTTCATTACACAGTGTTTTACTTAGGTAAGTCACGTTCGCTTCAGTGGTCTCAAACTGATGTTTTAGCTGCAAGTCTCCAGCGTCAATTCTAAATCTTAGAAGAGTTCTAAAGTTTCCCTCGTTACTCACTATACTTTCATTTTCGTTTTCTAATAGACTCCCATCATCTCTACGCCCCCACAGAGGAATATTTTACTTTCCATGAACGGTCTCTGTTTTTCCTAATGCTTTCCATTCTCTGTCTTGACAATTGATTTATTATCTCAAGTTCACGGTTGTCTCATGTCGCCAAAACTTGAGCCGAAAATGGGTCTCAAGGTCAGCATCTTCACCAGTAAGTTTGGCAAACTTTGTTAGTGGTTCAGTCACAAGTTTCTTGGCGATAATGGATTTCTTTCCTCCACAACCATTTTATTACTCACAAAAATTGAACAGTTAATACAAAGAAGTCCCTTTCTAACTTGTGAGAACACCAGCCATCGATACTGTTCAAAGTGATTATCATGCACTTGTCTCCATTCAACTTGTCCCCTCTTGTTGTGCTCCAAAGTAGGAAAGATGTAACCTTTTTCATGTTTCCTTGGAGCTGTAGGAAACCTGTGTTTTATATCGTCACTAATATTTCCTGATGCTAATATATCCAAATAATTGCCAATATCTGTGGGATTAAAGGAATCAGCTGATGATCTTTGTTGTAGAAGTTTCGACGAAGTGCTGGGCTCTGCCTGTACAGCTGGTGATCTCTTAGTGGATGAATGGTGACCCATAGCTTCAGATGTTTTACTTTTCTTTTTCTTATTACATAACGATCCATTTTATTATATTGTTATGACATAGGCAAATTAGAAGCCAAATATTCTCGAATAAATATTTTATTCGCACTGAAAAATGCAACATTAGTACACTTAGCACTAAAATACACATGGTCACACTCCACGTATTTCTTATATCATTAAGCACAACACTGACTAAAATTCATGGTAATAGCCAATAATCACAGTTGTACACTTCTCATCACTTCCAAGTTATTACGTCGATTGTAACTTTCAAACTGACTACCTTGCCGCGACTCAGCTTTCCTAATTTATGAGGCTCGGTTGTTTCAAGAACATTCGCTGCCATAATATTCGCTTAAAGACTTTTAGGGAGTGTGAACAAACACCTACTGTGAAAGCGACAAGCCAATATGTACCTAACGATGTATAATATGGCGAGTTTCCAATGATGATGTCATCTGGCAATTTATGTGTGTGCAACTTTTATTGTCGATTCCGTTCCCTTCTAGTGCTTTTGATAGAGGGTCTATATAGTAACAATGCGTTTTAAAGAATCTGCCCAAAAGCCACTATTACCAGAGATACACGCATCAATATCCCATACCTAACTCATATTACGAGTTAGGTATGGGAAACTATAGTTATGTTATTAGTAAAGATATTGTTATGAGTCTTGTAACAATATTTTTACTGAGAAATTACTATTAATAACTCTTAATACTTCAGAGTCAACTGATCACTCTCACTTTTGACTGGTCTTCACACTTGCACTTGCTACAACTACAATTTTTTAGTTATCCATTCTTCAGTCTTAATATTTCTGCTTCTGAACGTAAACCAGCTTTTTATTCAAAGAACAGTCCTTATTTATAACGCTACATATTGAAAGTTTTCTGTACAAGAAAACAGTAAAATATTCGCAACTTTTCTCGAACAGATGCCAGACAGAATATCGTATCGAGATCAGTAGAATGGCCACCACTTTTCTCGTAAGCATGTATTAGCCATCTATGTGCCAGACAGAAACGGATAAAATACGATAGCGCGGACATGCATCCTACATAGGAAACTACAAACTTGGAAATTACAATTACTCGATAACTCGATTCAGTGGTCGACTGACGAAAAGTACGAATAGCGTGCGGGCTGACTGGTGGGGATGGCGTGGGTGGCAATGCGGACGACCCTGCAAGAAAAGGGGGTGGGGGGGCGCCCCCCTCCCCCCTATGTACCCTATGTGTCTGCCACTGTGCCAATGATGTAAACAGAAATGAAAGCAAGTCAGCTCTGAGAAGTTACAGAAAGTTATTGCCACAATTACACCACACCAATGTTATCGTAACAAACGTACCAGTACGATATGACCTTCCAGAGCGTCTTGTATCAAAAGACAAATAGAAACTCATAAGTCAGTGTTACAAAAACTTTGTGAAAAATTCAGCAATATGAAATTAATAGACATTAGCAAAATGAACCAAGATGAACACACCCAGCATGGACCACACTTGAACAGTAAGGAAAAATTAAGGTTAGTGAATGAAATAAAAGTTCTCTTTGTCCCAGTCACCAACAAGAAGGAACCAATAGCACTAGGTTATAATCCTGAAGCTTTTTAGAGAAAAGGACCATTACATCAGTGATCAACCAGGCAAACAAGAGGTATGTTAACCCTGTGCACTCAGTGTAATCACACATGTAGAAGATAAGTACAACAGCGAAGGTAACCTTGGTTCCACTCTCATGGAAAACAACAACACCCACAGAGATGTGAACAGACAAGAAATCCAGGCATCACTTAGAATGATACACCTGAATGTGCAGTACCTTAGGAATAAACTCATTGCACTACAGATATTTGTAAATGAACATTCACCACAAGTGTTAGTATTAACTGAACACGACCTAAAATGTAACAAAATTAACTGTTATAAACTAGATCTTTATATACTGGTAAACAGTTACCATAAGAAATAGCATAAGGGTGGAGGTGTGGCAAGCTTTGTGAGAGAACATATAATGCATAAGAAACTTACATTTATTGAGCAATACAGTGAAAAGGGGATATTAGAAGTAAGTGGTACTTCAATTTGACTAAAAGAGCATGGAATCAATGCAGTAAAACATAAAATAATAGGAATATACAGACCCCCTTGAGAAGATGCAATCCATTTTTTCAACAGCTTCAGTACTGTAATTAGGCAAACTAGTCCCAATGACCTTACTATACTTGGACACCTTAACATTGATGCAAACTCCAACAGCATTGATAACATGAAACTTGCAGATGTATGAACTTCATACAATGTTAGAAACATAGTTACCATGCACACCAGAGTCTCAGATTCTGGTTCTACCAGAATAGATTATGCAATAATTAAAAAAACTGCTGAAGACACTGCTAAGTTTAGTAACATAGACTTTCATTACTCAGACCACCTTGCACAACAGATAGAATATAGAGAAACAGCTCCTTAAATAATACCAAAACCGTCTGAAAAGAAACAATTATGAGCAATAGTAATATCAACTCTCTGAAAATTAAACTAGCTCAAGAGAAGTGTTTGAATCTACCACGTGGAAGGATCAGATAACAAATGGGTTGAGTTTTCTAATATTCATGATCTGGATGTCCTGTACAAATCAACAAGACTGTACATTTTCAAACGAAAATATAACACAGTAGAGAAAACGTTTAAAGAGAAGTTTCAAACATTAGAAAACACGTCCACAGTAATGAAATCTCTTAATCTACAAGTGTAAGCAAGACGTCATGGAAACTGATCAATAATTATCGAAAAATGTTCACAATTACAGACAGTAAACCCTTATGAATTATACAGGATAGTAATATTATCAAAAACCCAAAACATTGTGTAACCTTTATCATAAACATTTCATATCACCAAAAGGAAATCCTACAAACACTTTAGAAATGTAGCAAGAGATACCAAAGCACACCCCCCAGGTAGTGAGTTTTGCATTTAATGAGGCTAAATAAAAGGAAACCAGAAAGATAATTCTCACATTACAGAACAAGTACTCAGCTGGATGGGATGATATGTTGTGTTTAGTAGTTAAAAAAGCATAAAAGTAATAGTTAAACAACTAATGTACCTCATAAACTGTACTATTAGAGAAAGCACTTACCCCAGTAGTTTAAAAATAAGCATTGTTAAACCAGTGCATAAAAAGGGAGTAAAAACGAGGTTTCAGACTACCGTCCAATGTCATTGATCCCTACCTTTAGTAAGGTTTTCTACGTGGCTATCCTTTCACAGTTTCTGCTTATTTTACAAAGAAGGAATTACTAACAGAAACTCAGCATGGCTTTAGGAAAGGTTGGTGCACAACTACTGCAGTTGCTGAATTTCTCCATAAAGTGTACACTCTCCTATATCGCGGTATGATGACTGCTGTCATATTCTTCTTTCCATAGATTTTTCTTCATCTCAGTCAACCATGAGTTGCTCATTAAGAAATTGAAAGCTTACAGCATCAATCTGTGTAATTACTGACCACATACTTAACAAATCGCAAACAATGAACTAAACGTTCATGTAAAATAGATAACAGGGTAACAGATTTCCAATATTCTAGAGATACAGTAATCCAGGGGGTACCATAGGGGTCAATCCTTGGTCCCTTTCTCTTCTTGGTTTATGTCAATGACATAACATAACCCTTCAACTCACATCTAATAACCTTTGCTGATGACACCCCTCTCTTATTTCATAAAAAAAAGACTTGGAGACATTATACTCAGTTGCAACTAAGGGTGTGACGGAAGTAACGACCTATTTTCTGCATCAGGGCTGTAACACCAACATCAATAAATTTCAGCTACTAACATCTAAAAAAACTGGGTCTCATGATGCTGAAATAAACAATATTTGTGATATTACATCAGCAGAAACAGATAACATTAAATATCTTGGTTTCCACCTCGACAAAAATCTCCATTGCGTAAACAACATTACTTCTGTGTAAGGAAATCAACAGTAGCCTGCACCTTATAAGCCAGTTGGCAAAAATAATGCCAATACAAACACTAAAAATTGTCTACTATGGAACAGTTTATCCATTTCTTAATCCTGGTATTGAACTGTGTGTTTGTGCAGCAGACCTGCATCTGAACAGAATATTAGTGTTACAGAAAAGAGCCATTAGGCTAATGCATGGAATAAAGTCCAGAGAGTCCTGCTTGAAACCTTTGTCCAACATAAATATCTTACAGTATATTCCTTGCATTTGTATAAACCTATTACATTTTTCTGAATAGTAAAAACAAACTAAATAGTTGCAGTGATACACATAATTATGGTACTAAATAAAATAAGGGGAACTACTTGAGGCAGGGGACAAAATTAAAAATAATTGACAATAGTCCTTATCTTAATGGGCAGATACAGTTCAACAAGCTACGACAAGCTTTGAAAACTTGTGAACCAAAGCCATTCCAAAGGAAGCCTTCTTAGTAAATAAATGTTTATATTCTACTTGTCCTCTCTTATAACATGTAATATAATTAGAATACTAAGACAAATGTATGTACCATTATGGAATGTAAGTGCTATCTATAGTAATCTACTCAACCTATGTATGATGTTTGCAAAAGACATCAGCTTGATGGTCTATATGCAAAAAATATAAATAAATAAACAAAAAATAAATAAGATCATCCAAAAATGTATTCTTTGGGAGCACTGTAAAACTATATAAACTTTTCAAGAGTCTCTCTCTCACACACACATGCTCAACTATAATATATCACTGCTGTGTTTCCCATATTCTTTTGTTGTGGTGGTTAATTTTTCCATTTAAGGAGAATGTAGATTAATCTCTGAATAATACATGTGAAAGGAAATTTTCATCATCCACCTTTACATCCTGGATGAGTTCACAAAACTCCATAATTGTTGTTCATCACAGTCATGATGGGCTGGTACCAGCTGAAACCTGTTTAGTTTGAAACACAATCATTGTTGCAAAATACAACAGATAGATATATATGGTATGTCTATTTACTCTTGCTTGGTTCGACATGAGGACTTCTGTGGCCTGCGTGCAAACTCATTTCAATGTGCTTCACATCTCGAACAAGCACGTCGCGTGTGGAAGAAGTTGGGTTAGGGGGGAGGGCTTCTTGTGGCTTTCCTCTTATGTAAATAACCATTGACATCGACAAACGCTAGCTGAAGGACATGCAGTATCGTACTGTCAACAAAAATCCTTCTGCATAAAAGTAACTGAATTGTACCTTATGAAATGAGGATTGCAAAAACCCCTTTTACTGCTGTGTTATCGATATTTCTACTTAATACGTATTGGGTAGCGTTAACTGAACGATTAAGCGAGCTATCTGTACCCCTACTGACAACCACATGAAGGCAAATTCACACTAGACATCAACAGACCATCACATCACAGCACTCTCACATCAAAGTGTGTTCCCATTGCACATCATGTCTTGAGAGTTCGTCTTGCGGAGTGGCCACATGGTTTGAGGCGTCATGTCATGGACTGTGCAGCCCCTCCCGCCGGAGGTTTAAGTCCTCCCTCGGGCATAGATGTGTGTGTTGTTCTTAGCATAAGTCGAATGGTTCAAATGGCTCTGAGCACTATGGGACTTAACTTCTGAGGTCATCAGTCCCCTAGAACTTAGAACTGCTTAAACCTAACTAAGCTAAGGACACCACACACATACATGCCCGAGGCAGGATTCGAACCTGCGACCGTAGCGGTCGCGCGGTTCCAGACTGTAGCGCCTAGAACCGCTCGGCCACACCAGCCGGCAGCATAAGTCGGTTTAAGTATTGTGTAAGTCTAGGGACTGATGACCTAAGCAGTTTGGTCCCTTAGGAATTCACACACATTTGAACACGAGAGTTCACAAGTCCTTTACCAAGCAGCGACAGTGAGGTAAGAGATGACATATATGATAAACAAGTCAGAGTATACTATCAAAAATAAGGAACTAACAATCATAAAGTTTATTAATGACCAAAGCAAACTACATAATATATGTTCTTGATTAATTTTGTGTGGCAAAGTGCTGAGAAATGAAACACTATTTTAAAACACCTATAATTCGACCAAACATCCAAAGACATCCACTACATCAACCACACATCTGCGCCAACATTGTGTGCTTTGGTCATCGTTTCAGAACCCAAATATCAAATGGCATTATGGGCAATACCATTACATCGACCGCACATTTGCGCCAATGTTGTTTGATTTGGTCATCATTTTAGAACCTAAGGTTATTTATAGCTTGTACAAGCACATGGATATTTGAAAATACAGTGTCTCAAGGCCCGCATCTCGTGGTCGTGCGGTAGTGTTCTCGCTTCCCGCGCCCCGGTTCCCGGGTTCGATTCCCGGTGGGGTCAGGGATTTTCTCTGCCTCTTGATGGCTGGGTGTTGTGTGTTGTCCTTATGTTTGTTAGGTCTAAGTAGTTCTAAGTTCTAGGGGACTGATGACCATAGATGTTAAGTCCCATAGTGCTCAGAACCATTTTGAACCAGTGTCTCAGGAAACATGCAAATCCTTTAGTGACTGAAACTTTGCCAGCAAGAAATATATCTATGGGAACCTATTATGAGGCACCACAATGTCATTATGAGGCACCGCAATGTCACTGCAGAAGCATGGCAGAGAAAGAGTTACACAATTACTGAATATTTTTTCAGAATTGTGCCTGCACATGGTAGAAATACAGGTACATACATCTAAAAAAAAGTATTGAAATTGATGAATATATTTTTCTATATATTCTGCAACTATGTGTCGTTTTGAATAAATGGTGTATTTGTTTACTTGTGCAGTAAAGCTTGTTTTATCACACTTCTTCCATATACCATTAGCCACATCATACTCTGAGAAGTTTGTAATGATGAGGAATTTGGACAAAGGCTTGTATTACACTTTAAAATTCCAAAAACTTCAGGAGCAAGTGATTCAGCTTTTTAAAAGTAGCAATAAGTACTTCTCCAATAATTGTTTTTGTTAGTTTCTGGAAATTAGAAAATGTTGATTACTGTCAAAAAGGCCTGTAAAGTCCTAAGAGTAGATAGTTACCTGTTTTAACAGTATAATGAGTAGGAAAGTTGCTACTCACCATATATCGGAGGTGCTGAGTCGCAGACAGGCACAACAAAAAGACTGTCACAAATAAAGCTTTTGGCCATCAAGGCCTTTATCAATAATAGTTGACAGACACACACACGACAACAACACACACTCAGGCAAAAGCAGCTGACACACATGGCTGCAGTCTCAGGCAACTGGAAAGATACTACTCGCAGTGTGGTTTCAGTTGCCTGAGCCCGCAGTCATTTGTGTGAATTGCGTTTGTGTGTGTGTGTGGCTGTGTGTGTGTGTGTGTGTGTGTGTGTGTGTGCATGTGTTTATATGTGTCTGTAGCCTATTGTCAGTGGCGTAGCGTGGTTGTAAAGGTTGGGGAGACTCTACAGTTATTATAGGGACACAAAATTGTACAGTAAACAATAATTTAAACAAATGAAACAAAATGCATCAAATAAAACAACAACTAGTACTACCACTACCACTACCACCGCCACTAATAATAATAATATTAATAATAACTAACTCGTTCAAGAAAGAATGACAAATTCGTAGAACTCCAGCAGCAATATAAGAAGTATTTTCTTGTACACAAGTGCAATGCACCTGTCTTTTCTTTACACGATTAAGTCTATAACTCGGTCTACAAAGATCTAATCACTAGATAGCTCTCCAAGTAGTGTCTTTTCTATTGCTAACGTGCTCAAACACTACAGCCTGGTGTTGGACATTGAATTCCTTAAATAATTCTTCACTCGTTTAAGAGTACTCATGCTTCGTTCTATGCTTGCGATAATTGCGGGTAGTGTCAAAACCAAAAGCAAGAACTTTGTTGTTTCTTCATAAACAGTGTGTAAATCATTGTTGACAATGTACTTTAAGAGGATTCTTGGAGATAAGTGTTTTTTTCTCACCAGCATATATGTTACACAGTTCATGCTCAAGTTGTTCTTGATTACGTAGACTTTCCCGGAGTATTAACTTCACGAGTTTGCAGCCAGATCACGTCGTCGTCCTGACACAATATTTTGGCGGATCAGCTGGCCGCCATCTTCAGGTGAGTTAATGCTAGTGCACTGCCTCACCGGAACTGAATTGCAGCCTTTTTTAATAAAGGATGGGGCCCCTCCACACCCACACCAACGTGGTGACCAAACCAAAAGTTCTACTGTCACCTCCGTAAACATGTTAGTTTTTGAATCAGGCATCACAGGTCCTTGTCGGACAACACATCCTCAACGGCGGCAAGCGGGACGCTGGCATCGACAGGAACAGCCGACTCTCGCGCCTCTTTAGCTGCAGCCTTGCTGCGGGTTAGGGCGGGGGAAACACCGGCAGAATCTGCCATCTTAGTGTTCACAGGAGCTTTAGTTGGTGTGGGTGGGCACGACAATTATGCTTTTTCTGAAAAGAAAAGGCTATAAGTAGGTCCTACAGAAGAGAGGGAATGTCCTACGGCCTAGCGTGCGCCGTTGGTGCAGTAGCGCGGCACCTAAAGGAGGTGCGGGGGAAGAGAAGTGGCCTACAGTACGCGGGGTGGTCTGACGTGAACGGGCCCCTGGCACTGATCAACCCTAACACAGAACGAGATAGTCTCGCTAAGATTGTAACCGAAGTTACGGGTTACTGTGAGTCAGTGACTCTTACGACAATTGAGCTTCCCCGCGAGCTACGCGGCTTTTCGACGAAAGGGAGCAAGCTCAATCTTCCGCCGATCCACCGAGCGCTTCTGGCGCTTCGAAAGGGAACTCTCTGTAGAGCAGAGCGGTCAGCGAGGACTAAACCCCCAATAGCTACCGTTGCACCGGCCATCACCGGCTGAGAGCTCCTTCCGCGAATTGCAGCCACAACGACGGAAACCTTTATACACCACGAAGAGAGCTCCGCGCGTGCGTGAGATGATGGGCAGCGCCTCCAGGCGGCAAGTTGACACTCAACGTGCTGGTGGGAGAAGATGGCAGAAACGATAAATCGCAACAGCACTAGCTGGAAGAATCTAATGATCGAAAAGAAGACCGTTGTTGTTTAATGTCGGACAAAATCGGATTCCATATCTTACTTAGAGGAAAACCTTTATCCCTGTTAATAATATTACTGGATAATCTAATTTCAGTGGATTCTTTAAGAACACATTCCCAATAGCGAGAAGCAGGAGAGTTCAATTGTGTCTTATCATACATCATCCTGTGTCCTTCGTTAAGGCAATGTTCCGCCACTGCCGACTTCTCAGGCTGGAACAACCGAGTGTGCCGATGATGTTCCACGCACCGGCCCTGAATAGTTCTAATAGTTTGACCAATATACTTCTTTCCACAGTGACACGGAATTTCATAAACCCTCGGCCTCCTCAAGCCCAAATTATCTTTAACTGAGCCAAGAAGGGCTCCAGTCTTGGCCACCAGCGTAAAAACACTTTTAATATTAGGTTTTCTTAAAATTCTTGTTAAACATTGATGACAATTGGTTACCTATTTATTTTAATAATTATCACTCGACTTTACAGGGATTGCAGCAATTGTTCCAGTTTACAGATATTACAATTTTACAACTTATAGCTTGGGTATATTATATACTAATCTGAACGCACATTTCTACGGGCAACACGGAATTGCGTTGGCCAAATGTATATCACCAAAGTCTCCCAATATTTTACATCGGACATCCATTATGTAAGGAGGATAACGGGCAAACTGGGGACCAGATACTTTAACACAGGGGGTCAAATTTCCGAAATTAAACGAGAACATTCATTTCCTTACACAATCCGAAGCTGGAAATAAAAGAATTAGTACAAATATTCAAATACCTCTCTTCCATGTGTAAACATTGAGACAGAGGCACTGAGGGCACGTCTGCTCATTTACACGTCTTCTGTAACACTCCTCGAATATGGCAGGCACCCAGAGGTCTTCCTGGGCCCCGGTGGAGGGGATGGTCGAACCACTTGGCCGTGAACAACCTCTCCATCCCAAATCTTGTGACACTGGAACGTCTTTGACTCTTACCTGCCTGTGATGTCTCTCTGATCCCCTACCCAGGAGTCGGGTTGGCACTACTATTCTACAGAACTACTTCCCAACTAAGATTTGGCCATTCTTTACAGAAAGGTGTTAGGAGGTTTAGGAAAGTTCATGTGCAGAATCACATTCACGTACAAGAAATGCATAATACACGTCACATATAAATACGTATTATGAAGCCTGACACATGTCTTTCCACCCGTCCACATTGGTTCGTAGGCGCGCGGGAATTATGGGGTATAGTGGGGCACGACAGGATACAGTAGAGGATTTGGCCCTCTGACATACTTTACAAGTACGGAGTACCCTCGCTACCCTCCGCTCCATACTAATCAAGTATACCGACTCTCCCAACTTCATACTGCACTCAAGTGGCAATACCAAATTAACTTGTTGACCAGCTCATCCGCTATGCACACTAACCACTGATGCTGATTCGGATTCTTTCGATAGAACAAGACGTCGCCTCTTACCAGGTAAAAACGTCGAAGATGATTTTCGGCCGTGTCACTCTACTTCGCCGTGATCATCCGCCAATTCTCGTCCTTGTCTTGTTCCCTACCTATTCTAGACAAATCATCACCTGCGTACCTTTCAAACGGCACACCTTTCATGTAAAACAGGACGTATACATTTTCGTTAGGATCAGTATCGCTCTGTACTGTGAGTCCAATCGGACCTAGAGACAGTGCATCTGCCACTATGTTCTGTGTCCCAGGCACGAAGTGGACCTCAAATTTAAATTCCGGCAGAAATAGCGCCCATCTAATCAATCGCTGGTGAGTAAGTTTTGCTGCCATCAGGAATTGTAGAGCCTTATGGTCTGTATATACCTTTGTAACACGGCCAAACAAGTAATAACTGAATTTGTGAAACCCGCAGACCATCGCTAACGCCTTTAGTTCGGTCACGGCGTAGTTTTGCTCCGCCTTATTGAGCACAAGGCTCGAGAAGGCAACGGGCTTTGGTACCACACCATCATTCTCTTCCCACTCCTGGAATAGAACAACGCCTAAGGCCGCCCGGGAGCTATCCGTGGCCATACAAAAGGGTTTGGACAAATCCGGATGCACAAGCAGAGGAGATGACATCAGCGCATCTTTTAAACTTTCAAATTCCCGTTGCGCAGCATCACTCCACTTCCATACCGTGTTTTTTCCCGTCAGGGCACACAAACAAGGTGTCGAGATTCCTTTAATTTTGATAAATCTTTTGTGGAAATTAATGATTCCAAGACACGCCCACAACTATCTCTTACTCTTAGGGACTGGATACTCTTTGGTTTCCCGCAGTTTTTCCGGGTCTGGGCGAATCCCGTCAGTGGTTACTATGTGCCCAAGAAAATTCATATCTCGTCGTCCTAATTCAGATTTCTGTAAATTTATTGTCACCCCACATCGTCCAAAAGCCTGTAAAACTTGATTCAGGACGTCATTACGGTCGTACCACGTTTCCTCCGCGATGAGTGTGTCGTCCACGTAAAGTGTAATCCTACGCCGCAACGACTCAGGAAACACTGTACCTAACGCACGGATAAATGCGGCGGAAGACATATTGAGTCCGAATGGGAGTTTCCGGAAAACATAACACCTCCCACACCACAAGAATGCCGTATATTTTCTACAGGATTCGTCCAACTCGACATGCCAGTACTCGACTTCGTGTCTCAGGCCTATCCATTTCAGTGTCGATGATAGTATCTATTTGGCGTGAATCAAGGACTAGCCTTACTGCGCCATTCTTCTTGGGGATGCATAAAATCGGGCTGTTATTGGAACTAACACCCGGTTCTATAACTGCTTCTACATCTACATCTACATCCATACTCCGAAAGCCACCTGACGGTGGGTGGCGGAGGGTACCTTGAGTACCTCTGTCGGTGCTCTCTTCTATTCCAGGCTCGTATTGTTCGTGGAAAGGGTTGTCGGGTTGCATTTCCTTAGGATTCTTCCAATGACTCTCAGTCTGGCATCTGCTTTATTGACGATCAACTTTATATGATCATTCCATTTTAAATCATTCCTAATACGTACTCCCAGATAATTTATGGAATTAACTGCTTCCAGTTGCTGACCTGCTATATTGTAGCTAAATGATGTGGGATCTTTCTTTCTGTGTATTCGCAGCACATTACACTTGTCTACATTGAGATTCAATTACCATTCCCTGCACCATGCGTCAATTCGCTGCACATTCTCCTGCATTTCAGTACAATTTTCCATTGTTACAACCTCTCGATATAGCACAGCATCATCCGCAAAAAGCCTCAGTGAACTTCCGATGCCATCCACAAGGTCATTTATGTATATTGTGAATAGCAACAGTCCGACGACACTCCCCTGCGGCACCCCTGAAATCACTCTTACTTCGAAAGACTTCTCTCTCCATTGCGAATGACATGGTGCGTTCTGTTATTTAGGAACTCCTCAATCCTATCACACAATTGGTCTCTTACTTTGTTCATTTAACGACTGTGGGGAACTGTATACAACGCCTTGCGGAAGTCAAGAAACAGGGCATCTACCTGTGAACCCATGTCTATGGTCCTCTGAGTCTCGTGGACGAATAGCACGAGCTGGGTTTCACACGATCGTCTGAAATCACGAAACCCATGCTGATTCCTACAGAGTAGATTTCTGGTCTCCAGAAAAGTCATTATACTATAACATTATACGTGTTCCAAAATTCTACAAATGCTGATTCCTGCAGAGAAGATTTCTGGTCTCCAGAAAAGTCATTATACTCGAACATAATACGTGTTCCAAAATTCTACAACCGATAGACGTTAGAGATATAGGTCTATAGTTCTGCACATCTGTTCGTCGTCCCTTCTTGAAAACGGGGATGACCCATGCCCTTTTCCAATCCTTTGGAACGCTACGCTCTTCTAGAGACCTACGGTACACCGCTACAAGAAAGGGGGGAAGTTTCTTCGTGTACTTTGTGAAAAATCGAACTGGTATTCCATCAGGTCCAATGTTCAGTTTTATCCTATCCTGTATGCTCTTCTACCAGAACTCATGCAGAAAAGCTTTACAAAAATCTCGATACGTCACACAGTCTCTTATCGCTATTTGCATCTTGGCACTTTCTTCGTCACGAGGGTGAGTGCATACAAAGCGTATCTTCAAAAAAAAAAAAATGGCTCTGAGCACTATGGGACTCAACATATGTGGTCTTTTATCTCCTCCGATTCAGTGCGGCGTCGCCTATGCGCGCCTGTTGAATCGTCGGCATTCATCGAAATTCCCTCTTCATTTGGCTGCGCCGTCTCTTCTCTCAACAGTTTCGCTATCGCCTCCCTGTTCTGGCGATTGATACCTTCTTGTGCCTGACGGAAACTCATTAATGAGTGCACTATCTTTTACTACATTACCCGCCTGTAGCGCATCTAGTCGCTCACCAAATTCGTTTATTTTCTTTTCGACACTAGTCGTCGTTACAACGCCCTCTGCAATCACGCCTTTTATGCGTTCGTTCACTGCCTAGAATCTTTCGTTAACTCTCCTTTTATTCCCCTCGACCCTATCTTGTAGTGAATCTATTCTAATTTTTTGTTCCTGAAATGGCCTGTCATGTTCTTCCCTCAAATCGTCAAACCGCTTGCCTATCTCTTCAAACCTCTGTCCTATTTCTTCAAATCTCTGGCCAGACTTCTTATCTATCTCTTCAAACCTCTGTCCCATTTCTTCAAACCTCTGGCTATACTTCTTATCTATCGCTCCAAATCTCTGTCCTATGTCCTTCAGAAGAACGCCCATCCAAGCTGGCACATCACTGACATGAGCCTCACTTGGAACATCACGATTTGTTGCTTCTGAGCCTGGGGAGGCGCGTCCCACTGTCTCGTGCTCTTCAGCAGCGGCTTCGCCAAACGGTAAACTCGACCGACCCCTCTGAGGCCATTGTCCACCCACCCCAGCACAAACCGGATCGCTGCTAGCGCTGGGACAACGACCTGCGCTCGGGGAGGGAAAGTCGCCACTGGCAGCCATTTCCTGTTCGCCTACATCACGTAACTCGACTAAATTTTCTGCGTCAATGTTCGCGTTACTCTTTGCCCGTGACCTAGTTATTACGCTCATTACCCTATAGCAACCACAAAATTAGCAACCAAAACTTGCTCTACCTCTCCAGTATCTCCCCTATAACATTCACAAAGTCAATGACAAACAAAAATCAACATTATTAAATATCTCTACACACTCGTTTCGGACAACGCTGAGTATGAGCAAAAAAATGCTGATCAATCTTCAACAAAGCAACATAGAACACAGTACTTGAAAATAAAATGATTAATTATGCTAATCTACACCAGTTCCAGAAACAAGAAGGATAATTATTTCATCTGGCTGTTTTACAGAAGTGACTAGAATTCGGCGATTAAATAATCTATCTGAGCAGGGTAAATTGGAATAAAAATAACTTATTGGTCCTTTGTTTCTTACAATCAAACGTTTCACCATAACAACACAAAAAATACATATACAATTTTATAATATCATGGAACACAGCCACACACAGTATGAACATAAATGTCTGGTGCACTCACACCATGAAACCTGAAAATGAAGCCAGTAAAAAAATCTATACAATAAGTTCACTGCTGTAGACACTCCCATTCTTGTTGTATTGAGTTTGTTTTGAAATCATTGACATAGCTTTTCTGTTTCATATGAGTTTGTCTCTAGTTAAATGTCTTGTGCATAAGTCTGCCAACTGTTCATCAGAATAAACATAATAAACTTCAGTTTCATTATTTTCAACGTGTTCACATATATAATTGTATTTAATGTCAATGTACTTTGTATGTTTGTGATGTTCTGTGTTTTTAATCTGGCGGATATTGTCAACATGGAGCATTGTTGGTTTGTATAACTGAAAACAAAGTTCAGTGAGAAAATCATGCAACCAAATAACTTCAGTATTATCATCTGAAGCTGCTATGTATTTGGTCTCCATTTTTGATTTGCTTACACATTTATGCCATCGTGAACACAATGTCACCGGCCCACCTGCTGACAAGCTCACATAGCCTGCTGTTCACCAATAAGTCACCAGCAAAGTCGGCACCTGAGGAGACCACCAGCCCAGTAGAGTCAGATGTGTACCTTATGATCAGATCCCTGGTCCCCTGTAGATACTTTGTAATCCTTTTAACAGCATGCCAATGATTGAGACCTGGATTGTATAAAAACCTACTCACCATGCTCACAGCAAATGTGATGTCTCTCATGTTGGTTTGCAGGAGACTGTCCACTGTGCAGCATTGTCCCAACATCAAAGGAGTGGAGTTGGGTTTTGAATTGTACATGTTGAACTTCTGAAGTAAACAATTGGTGTATATTTGATGGGCTATATAGGTTTCCTATGTGGAAGGGCTTTGTTCAATTTACAATTCACAGAAGTATTTTCCATTGCCCACATAATTTCAAACATTGACCTTAGTGCTGTCAAAACATTTTCCAGTATTTTCGGAGCCTTACAAATAAGCAAGCCATCATCCATATAAACTGCCAGGTAAACATCAGTGTCACCCGTTAAGGCTTGGAAAACACATTTGTCTGCATACAGTTGCACAAACCCAAAAATTGTGAAAAACTGTACAAATTTTTGATTCCAACAATGTGGTGATTGTCTGAGTCCATGCAGTCTTTTTCAGTATTCAAACATTATTTGAGCCTTCTACAACAAAACCTTTTGAGTGCCCTAAGTAAACTTCTTCTTTCAAATCCCCATTCAGCAATGCAGTCTTAACATCAGACTGCGTAATTTCCATATCTTGTGAAGTTGCAGTGGCTAATAAAACTCTGATTGTAGTAGTAGTAGTAGTAGTAGTATTAGCAGCTTTATTCATCTGTAGATCTCATTTTACATGGGTATAGGACATGGCAAATTTAGATCAATTTAAAATAAGCTAATTTGTATACACACACAGACACACACACACACACACACACACACACACACACACACACACACACACACACACACACACTGGTGATCTCTGGGCCATTTTCTGTACTGAAACTTCCCATTTGCTATCCTGAAAAGCTGAGTTATCATCCCTCCACAATGAGTGAGATGCTGAACTCAGAACGAGGAAGGGGTGTTAGTATTGTGCTATGCATAGCTTGAGGGTAAGTATTTCTAGAAAGGAAAAAAGAAGGAGAAAAACATAAAGTGAAGATGTTATGTGGACTGTTGGATAGTTTATAATCATTATTATTATTACTTATTTGTATAACATTTTTTTTCCGAACTCCCACTCTGTTTTAGCTAACTAATCCTTCAATGTATAAAATATATTGCATAACAGGTACTTTTTAGCAGCCTTTTTAAATAAGTATATTTTTGCAGTTTCTTTAATCGCTTTTGGTAATTTATTGTAGTTTTATTCCTTTGTAGAAAATACTTTTTTGAGGTTTATGTTTATTTTTCTTGGTAAATGTAAGTTGAGTCTATCTCTTGTTCCATGGTCATGGACAGAGCTGTTTGTGCAGTAATTACCAATGTTATTTTTGATGTGTGAAACTGACTGATAAATATATTCACATGGAGCAGTTAAAATCCCCAGGGTTTTGAACAAATCTTTGCAGTGAGTGTGACTAGTATTTTTGGTTATTATTCTCATGGCTCTTTTATGGAGTTTGAAAACTCTGATCATAGTTTGTGCATTTGTTCCGCAAAAAAGAATGGTGTAGCTAAGATTTGAGTGTACATATGAATAATACTGTATGTAACTAAAAGACACTGCATGTTACACACTGATGATAGGATTCTAAGAGGATAACATGCTGATGACATTCTGTTTCCAAGTACGTTTGTTTGTTTACACCACTTCAACTGAGAATCAATATTCATTCCTAGAAATTTTGTATCTATTACACAGTCTATAGAGGTGCCATCTACATTTAATTCAACATTGTCATTTTTCCTCTTCAAACTGAAATACATGGCATTAGGTACTGTGAACGGTTGAAAGCAAGGGGAAGCTACAGCCAAATTTTTTCCCGAGAGCATGCAGCTTTACTGTATGGTTAGTGATGATGGCGTCCTCTTGGGTAAAATAAAATAGTCCCCCATTCGAATCTCCGGGCGGGGACTACTCAGGAGGACTTCGTTATCATGAAGAAGCTTGCACAGGATAGAGTAGCATGGAGAGCTGCATCAAACCAGTCTCAGGAATGAAGACCACAACACAACACAGTTTTCTTTATGATCAATGTCAATTTATTGCTTATTGACCAATCGTAAAATTCTTTGAGAGTTTAATTTGCTTTCTTAGCAAGGAGTTCGCTTGTTTCCTCAGTGACTATAATATTGCTGTCACCAATGAAGAGAATTTTTTCACTGTGAGTAACACTACTCGGAAAGTCCTTGTTTTGTTCTTCTTTCTAGGATGTTATGTCCTCTTCGATTGCTTGTTTCCACTTAGATGCCTCTTTCGATGCGATTGCTTCTTCAAAAGATTGAGATTCAAAGATATTGGCTGTAAACGAGCAGGTGCTCACAGGTTGAACCGATCTCTCAGATTCATCCTTTGATTTTCTTTAATTGGTTCACCAGTATCATCACCTAGAGTCCCTCTCGAAAATCTTTTTGATTTTCTTTCATTTCTTCATCTTATCATCCTCTTCAGGTTCCTCTTGAACATCTTCTGCAGCACGGTCTCCCAGGTAAAATTCTGTATATCTTTGTTCTATGTATAAGATATCAATTTGTTCTTCATTGAAATAAACATTGCAGGAAATTGTAATTTTCTTTGACTCAGGATTGCATAGGCGATAATTGATATTATACCCATCATAGCCAACCATGATCAGTTTCTTTGATTTACTATCCCATTTTGTTCTCAATGTATCAGGAATGTGTACGTGTGCTGCTGATGCAAACTTCCTCATGTGACCTAAAGAAGGACGTTTTTCAAACCATTTTTATGGTATAACATTGTCGTTTTTCTTTACATGGGCGGCTATTTAAGATACATGCAGCACAATTTACTGCCTCTGCTCACAGTTCGTGAGACAAGTCAGTACTTAACAACACCGTGCACACACATTCAGCAATGGACCTGTTTTCTTGTTCAATGCAGCTATTCTGATGTGGCGTATAGGGACTTGTTTTCTCATGTACTATACAATTTTACTTGAAATAATCTTCAAATTGCTTATTTATGAATTCGGTTCCATTGTCACTTCTCAGAACTTTGATTTTGTTTCCAGTTTGTCTTTCAGCCAGTCCCTTAAATTTCAAAAACACAGGGAAAGTATCATGCTTACTTTTAAGAAAATACATGAACCTGTATGAAGTGCAATCATCCTCAAAAACTATACACACCTGTGCACTTCCAAGAGACGGTTTTCTCATCCATCCACTTAAATCTACATGAATAAATTTGCCAGGAACTTTCTATCTTGATTCCAATTTTGAATTAAAAGATTTTCTTCTCATCTTACTATACTGACATGGTTCACAATGAAGATTTTCAACTTTCCTCATATTGACACCAGGTATTAAGTTCAGATCAGCCATATTCTAGAGACCATAGAAATGAATGTGCCCAAGTCTCTCATACCATATCATGGTGGGATTCAGGGAAGCAGGATTTGCCTGTGGTACATCAGGACATTTAAATAACATTGATTTTCCATCGTAATTGCTGCTACAATGAGACCTGATTGCGAACTTCCATTCTCTTATCGTCAAAAATAACTTTCATTTCTCTATTTGTGACTGCTCCCACTGAAAATGGTTTTTTATTTAGCTTAGTAATATATATATATATATATATATATATATATATATATATATATATATATATAGTGTGTTTCCTAAAGTGTGAGGTTCGCATTTGCCCTCAACTAATATAACACTTCAATTGATGCCATGAATTCTGCTTTGACAATCGAGTTGCCTCCAATTGGAACAAATGATTCATCCAACTGAATTGGCTTGAATTTGTTGAACCACTCTTTATGTGACGTCATATGTTTTGATGCAGCACTGTCAGCTTACTAAATGTTTTCACAACCTGGAGCAAAATCATACGCATGTTCTGCACTCAAAGCTTGGTGCTCAAACGTACCAGTTTTCGTATTAAGTTTTGCTAAATGTTTTCTGCACTCGGATTTAAAAAGTACCTTTTGTTACAGTAATAACATTCAACGTCTTTTCTACTGACCATGTTCCATACACTGTTGTTGCCGGTATTTGAACTGAACTTGTGTGTGTTGTCCACATTAACTGCTAAAAAGGCTGTTGAGTATTCTTCACATTGTAAAATTATTTGCTCTTGTTTCAATAAAGTTAAAGTCAAATTATTGAACGTTTGTTGATCTTCAGCACATGAGCCCCAGGCAGTTGAAAAAATTGCAAAACTTCTGGCAGACTTCCCAAAATTTTAGCCACTTTGTCAACTTCTGTAACAATCTACCCAATATCAGCTAATGCTGTTAGCAAGGACTGAAATGATGTTTTGTGCGATTGTTACTGTTGGCGTCATTCTGTAACAAAAAAATTCTAGTTCAAGGCCATTTTATTTACAGCAGGTCGCTATTCATGAATAGTCTTTAGTGTGGGGCACATTCTGTTGCATTGGTGCATGTCGTAACAGATTGCAACTGGTCATATTCCATCGCAGTCGCCTTCGCATTTAAGTCGTCCCAAGCGATTTGACTCCCACCAGCTTTGGCCTCGGTTTCCCCTCGACGATATCGAGCGCTTTTTCAGCATGAAAAATTATTTTCAACTAATATTTCCAGAGTTGAAAATTTTTACCCTCAAATTTCTGAATACTGTTCATTTTCTATTTATCCATCTTTGTGTAGGCTGAATGCAAGTCAAACTTGTAAAACTCAGTTCAAAACGAAAACGAGGGTCTTCCACAATATACCAGCCAAATACGACGGTTCCAGAACTTAAGCATAATAGTTGACGAGAGTAAAACTCTGATCAGAAAGCAATGAACAGAAACAGATACCGTATGTATGCATTTGCCTGGGCCCATAAACTGATGTCTTTAATTATTTTTGGCTGAAAATCACAGAGTGAAATACGGAAAATTGAATTAAATATACCTTATTGCTCCTTTCTTTATTGCAACCAAAAGTTACACCATAATTGTGACAAAAAAAGCAAAGGTATAATTTTACAATGTCACGGACATCGCCACACACAGATTGAACATAAATATCTTGTGCACTCACACCACAGAAACTGAAAATGAAGCACACTGCTCTCAACATGTACCAATTGTTAAACATGAACCGAATTATGAACTTGAACAACGAACAAATACCTGAAAAATCCGAAAATTCCAAAATCTTTTTATGAAATTCAAACTATAGAAGTTGTAGGATTAAGTGGTAATAAGAGTTCTGAGTAAGATATTACTCATTTCTACAACTCTACAGCATTTGATATGAAATATTTAGTATTTGTTACGTTTCATACAGATCATAAAAATAATTAATTACCTGCCTGTTCATTATTGTATCACGTCAAGTTACAGTATATATATATGAACAATGGAAGAAACGAAATTTTCTCAGAGCAAACAAATTCCAAATTCCAAATAATTTTCTGAACCTTACGATGCATTTCTCGTTTTTAAACGATTGACACTACTCAAAGCAGACATTGACAAAACTCCACATAATTTCATAACGAACTGCCGTATCTATGTGATTAACATGACTTATAGAAAAAATATTTTTTCAAGTCTGCAGTCAACTATGAAAGTTTGTGCAACTTTTAATGATAAAAGACTTGTGTATATAGTAATGTATGGTAAAAAGAATTTGAAGTACAACGCACAGAACAGAAATTTAAATTAGAATTTTTGATAGATTATGTTTGCATTTTGAGTTGTTAAAATCGATTGAAAAATTTAGGTAAGTTGTAGAACATATAAAAATCGTTTTGTTTTTATTTCTTACTTCCACTTTTTAATAAAAAAAGGTGATTTTTATAATTAGTGAACATAATTAAAAATTCATTCCTCTTAATTTTCTATATATTTAATAATAATATTAGCGTTTTTAATGAAAATGAGTGAGTTAGACTTGAAATTTGGACGATAATAGTAGAAATTAGTAGTTTCTATGAAGATTTTTTGATAAAAAAAGGATGAGCGTAAGAAATAAGCGAAGGAATTTCCTTTAAAAAATTGAACTGGAAACTACTGATTTCTACTACCATCATGAAACCTACAGAAAGAGAAATGAAGTTCATCAACACAGCATCAAGGCAGTATAGACATGCCCAGATTTCAATTTACTAAGTCGCGAAACAGCTTCCAAGTGGTGGTTCTAAAATAATATAATAATCTATCGATATTCAGCCATCCTTCAATTTAGGACTAAAATTTT
The DNA here is from genome assembly GCF_023897955.1 of Schistocerca gregaria. NCBI lineage: Eukaryota > Metazoa > Arthropoda > Insecta > Orthoptera > Acrididae > Schistocerca > Schistocerca gregaria. The sequence goes on from NC_064921.1 coordinate 503,777,403, forward strand.
GTGTATACTAAAAGAACAACCGTTGTACAGTATAGAAGAAACGCCAATCCACATTGTCCCTAACGTCACGGCACGTCAAGTCAGTTCAAGTCTCAGGATCTCAACTCGCACTGCTGTTCTATTCGCGGGAATTCTGATCTTCGCAAGTTTATTTTCAACTGTTTTTACCCGCGGAATGCACAGACACAACGCAATAATTTATATGAGCAGGTGTCCTCGTGTGTATGAAAATGACATTTATTGGACTAAAATGGTTTGCAGGCGTAACTTGTATATTAGTGAATGAAAACAGAAATACAAAACAACACAAAGAAAGCGCTTGGGCCAAAAAATGTCGTTACATAGTACAGAAGGGGAATTTCACACATTATACGAGGAGCTTGAGGAAGAAGTACCTACTGTTTATATTTTGGATGAAGTCAGTCAGCATTACGTTTCTCTCAAGATACCTAGATAGTGCCGTGACGGGACGGGCGGTGTGCATGCCGCCTTTTGAACTGCGTTGCAGACTGTTTTGACGGGACGGCCAGTGTGAATTGGCCTGACCGCCTGAATACTTCTCTGGTGATAGAACTGTTCTTACCTAAACTGCAACTCAGTGTCAATTAAAACAGCAGCTATTTTACTACGTGAGTGTCTTATTATTGTAAAGTATATTGTTCTCTAGTTCTTAAGTATATGCCCTATAGATCTGACTATAGCATCATACGTTAAACTGCCATTTTTTAAAATTAATTTTAATGTGGTAATATTACCGTAAAATTGACGCTGTCTGTCCAGTCATGGCTAATGGAAGACAAAGAACTGTTAATCAAGGTAATATCACTCAAAACCTAACTGGTAAGGTGACCTGGCGTAGTGAGTGTAAATGCATACTGACGTGAGCCGTAACGTGACGGCCAGTGTGAATTGGTCTTCACAAAAGAAAACGTTGAAGTTTGGAGTCCTGTTCAATACACGTTGATAGTGCGTATTTATCATTAATGGTTATTATTAGTGTTGCACGTTATTTCTGATAAGTAAATTTAGTTATGAATTTATTGAAGTAAAGATCTTTCTATAGAGAAAGTTGGAACATCTTACATTTGTTTCTAACATCTTTATGTCACCAATGTGCTATAATATCGTTGATGAACGGAAGATAGTTTGTGAGATAGGTTGCTACCGAAATTTGTATGTAGTATGTAAACAAAACAAACCAAACGTGGTAGCCTGGCGAAAAGAAATCAACTGTTTCACACAGAATGAAAGTATCATATATCATCGCGAAAATTCGGTACTTTAAATACTTCTTGAGTCTTATTTGCAATTCATTCTTAAACTTTTTCAGCACTGAGATTGCTGTTTCATAAACTTGAGGAAAAAAAGAAACTGATTAACTATAGGAGGTGTGATGCCTGCACTGTTAAAGTCATGTTGTCTTGATAGTCAACCTAATCTTAAGTGACTAGCTATTTAAGAAGCAGCAGTTTCTAACGCCAAGTATATACCGCCTATATCCTGACAATTTAATTTCTCGTTCGTTTGTGATACGTATGGAACATTGTGTCTTATTTAGATTATCATTCCTTCTTACAGTCTTAAGAGATGTGCTTGGGACGAAAATTTATTTGTAAGAAAAAGTCGTCGCAATGATAATTCCTACCATTATTAAATGAAGGTACGCGTTTAACCATTAACAGTAAGGATGACAGTGAAAACCACGGGAAAATTTCGTAATATGGGTATTGTGACACGAAACCCTTTGGAGTATACAAGCATGGAATCTGTTCAATACATGGTTGGTGTCACAGAAACATTACCTCCATTGCTAATGACTGCTATTTTGTGACAGGAGTTTAAAGATTGATGTACCGATTTGCAGATTACATCAGGTAAAAGGACTGTTTGAAAAATATGAAGTTCAGTTGGCAGTAAATTATCACGTTCGTGACAAGTCTAATGACAGCATAAGGTGAGGTACATGGTCTTAGATTGGCTTCCACGATAAGATTCAAGTTCCATAAATGGTTGGTTACGTCAGTTTAGAGGAAGGCAATGACATAAAACCTCCTACAGGATCGTGCCTAATCAATTAATCTTGTATTCAGACCGACTTCAGGTTTTGTACTTGATGAAAAGTTACAACCAATTTTTAACTGTTATTATTTGTCTAGAGAACAATGCAGGATTATTTGTAAACCTCATATTAGAAGCAAGAGTCATAAATAAGTAGTGGTAATTAAAGGACCATTCATACAGGAAGACAGTATATATTTGTTGAATGACTGGTTTCAAAATACATGTCATAAACTGAAAAGTCCTTGGGGAGTGCAGCTGTCCAGAGATTTGACATTAAAACATAGAGGCAGCCATTTGCAAGTATTTTGAAGACAGATGCTCAATTTCGTAGATTTTTATGTTTTGGATATTAGCTGGAGCATTGTAGATATTATAACTCAACTAATATTCTGTGAATACATTTGTTATAGTATTTCAGAATCTATAGTTTGTGAGTGTGAGGTTTATTGTTCCATCTTGTCTGTTCCTTTTCCTTATATTTGTGCTTGTTTACTTATCAGCTGAGTTTTACGCCATTTTGAGTCTGTTCATTCTACATTTCTTGCATTTTTCATAACTTTGATTTTAGATTTTGTTGGATCTCTCTCTCTCTCTCTCTCTCTCTCTCTCTCTCTCTCTCTCTCTCTTTCTCTTTCTGTATGGTAGTGTCCACTGTGTTTAAAGTGAAGTTTTAGATACCACTTCATTAACTTTCAATGAAAGTGTCACGTTTCAGCATAACCTAGAGGTCAGACAACCTTGAGATTAATAAATCACCATATTTAATATTTCATATTCACTTTTGTTAGCTGCATCTATTCATAACCAAAGTGTCACAATCCAATGTAACTTTGACCTTGGGGTATGCTACAGATCAGCCAGTAACCACCTACAGCATTCCAAAAACCAAAATAGACACAAGAAGAAATACGGTTAATATTCAGGTGACCTGTTAAGTGGATAGATATTCTGTGGCTCACTGGTGAGACAGAATGGATATACAACAGTGGGACTAGCATACTTATTGTATACTCATTTATAGTACTTCTGCAGAATCTCTCTACTGAAATTCATTAAAAACCTGATATCAGGGCAAGAACTGCATTTGATTGGTGTTTAATTTAGGATTATATCCAAATTAAAACACAACAGTTTACACTTTTAACATACAAACATATCTGCAGTTGCTCCATGCAGCTCACTTACAGTTGTAACAGTGATAGTATGATGTATCCCTGCTTGTGGCATGTTTAGAATAAAAGTGTCAAAAATAAAGAATGGGTACAATATTCAGAAGAAAGTACAAATAGGCCTACTTGGGTATCAGCCTCAGGAAGTGGAATATTGGAAATTAGCTAGGACCTGAAGGTAGGAAGGCAGGAAGAAAACAAAGTGTTATGAATCTTTAATTTGGGAGACCTGGAAAAGTGGTAGGAAACACAGAAGAGGTGGAATGTGCGAAGTTTATTAGTTGTGGGGAGAACCAGGATTGTACAACATCTCATGTAATGCACTAGAGAGTAACAGGAGAGATTCAAATTCATAATTAGTAATAATGAGCTGCAAACTGTTGGTAATACAAATATGACAGCGGAAAGAGAGAAGAAACCACAGATTAAACAAGTTTTCTGGGTTCACAGATCCACAATAAACACATAATTAGCATTAAATACATCCATCACAAACGTCGTTGCCCTACTATGTCAAACATTCTCCCTCCTCCAGCTTGACTGTTGCAGATACTTTGTTTTAATTCAGTCCAACCAACAATTAAAGCAGCTTTCCAATTGTTTTCTGTTAGTATACGAGCCAAGCTGATTTTTTCAGGTATATCAATTTAGTTGAACCTTAATGGCAGTACTCCTAAATGACGTATTTGTTTTATTACCAGTTTTGCTCATCAGATGTGAACATCTTCAGGTATTCATTTTATTTATTTATTGGTCCTTGGACCATTTGGCACAATATTGAATACATCAGAAACATACAGAAATAATGTATACACATAAAACATTTACAAAATAGGATAGGATATGGTGAGGATAGGGCAGGAAATTGACCATGGGCTAAACAGAGGAACCATCCCAGCATCTACTTTAGCAACAAGGGGAAACCATGGAAAATCCAAGCCAGGGTGGCTGACAAGGAATACACCCCAGTCCTGCATGGATGTCCAGTAAATTAAGACTGGAGGAGCCACCTTGCTCGGTACATGATTGGAAAAGGAGTATTAAAACACATCATACACATTGTGGGAGCAACATGCACAGTAAGTAAATAATTAAAAGAGAAATATTGAAAATAGAAACACTACTGCAAAAATGAAAAACATGGACAAAATACATGACACTGCATAAAAGTACAAAATGCACTATAAGTAACTGCACTGCCTTGATGATGTTAAATGTTTAAAACTCTGTAGGCACCGTTATCAACACAAAGTGGCTTACTACCTAAAATAGTAATACATCAACTAATATGTAACCTGGGGTGGTTTATCTCTATGTTATTCCTAATGGACAATGTATCCTTTGCAGGCGGTTCTTGCATTTACCATTTGATTATGTTCTAGAAACATAATGTGGTTAGCATACTCTGTGCAAATGGAAAAATATTAAATTCTAACACGTGGATAAATTTGTTCAATTTGTATGCAACATTTCATTTGGCTACTGTATGCTTGCATAGTGTATGAATTCACGTACTCATAGCCAAAATCTAATGCAAATTAATTCCTATCAAATAATAGTGTTTCCAGATAAAGTTATCTCTATCTCATTCAATGCAAAATAAAGTAGTTCACAGTGAACTCGTGATAAGTGAAATTAGTTTAATTGTATGGGTGGATTAATACTTGCTGAATTCACTACAAATGAAAACTGTTTCAGTTTACATTTAACTTTTGAAGGCTAACCTAAATACAGGTGAGCTCATGAGGGTTTGTCATATACTGAATGTATGTATGACTTCTGCAGCTGGCTGGAGTGACTGAGTGGTTCTAGGAGCTACAGTCTGGAACCGCGAGACCGCTACGGTCGCAGGTTCGAATCCTGTCTCGGGCATGGATGTGTGTGATGTCCTTGGGTTGGTTAGTTTTAATTAGTTCTAAGTTCTAGGGGACTGATGACCTCAGAAGTTGAGTCTCATAGTGCTCAGAGCCATTTTGTGACTTCTGCAGGGAGGAACTGAAAACTTGTACACTAGCACTATCATTGGCCTGGTCCAGAGTCAGTTACAATAAGTTATGGTCATTGTGAAAATAGCTTATATCATTTGTTTTTCCTCTGTATGATGTGTTTAAATTGCAAAGGAGAATATCTGTAGGTGAGGATTGACTGTTTCTAAACAGAACAGTTTGATAATGACTTCTAGCCAAGCAGATTCCATAATTCACAGTTTTGTGTACTGTGATACTTTGTTTTTGAGAGATTTTTTCTGTCCTCTTTTTTTCTCCCTTAATATTTTCTTCGTTCGGACATGATGATGCCTGCCCCTCCGTACAAGAAATTTGGTTACAATATATTGATCTGTTATGTAGCCTGAGTTCTATGTTTATCTGGAAAGTGACAATTTGTTTATCTCCACAGGTAACATACTTTCATTATAAATGTCTAAAACTTGAAGCTAAATTATGAAATTCTGTAATACATGATAGACAAACACCTGATGAGTATTTATTGTGCATATAACGTACATATATTATACATAAACTACAAAAAATTGAAGAGGCGAAGCACTATATAACTTGTACCATTTAGTTCAACTCATTTTACTATTGTTTTATAGCAAGTAATAGTATGTATGTATCCGGATCCTGCTCCAGCTACTGCTGGGTCTGGGTGCTGACGAGTCCTCTCCATTTGTCTCAGTCCTCCCACCACTTTTCTTCCTCCACTTGCTGCCAGGTCACACCTCTCCTTTCCACAGATATTCTCACTCCTGTTTTCCACCGTGTTCTTGGGGGCTCTTTAGGTCTTTTTCCATCCATCTTTAGTTCTTCCATAGTTTAGGGAAGTCTCTGACCATGCATCCTCTTAACATGATCGTACCATCTTAATATATATATTTATTTATTTCTTTTCTCATTCTTTCTTGTTTAATGTCCTTTCTCATATCTACATTCCATACCCTTCTTGTTTTTCTGTTAACTGCTCTGAGAAATTTCATTTCCCCTGCTTGCAGTCTGCTCCAGGCTCATTCTGTCATTGTTCATGTTTCTTCTCCATAGGTGACAACAGGGAAGTACGAACTCTTATACATAAAGAGTTTTGCTTTTTATGAAACTTCCTTATTCAAAATCAGGTGTTTTATTGTTTGGTAGAAATAGCCTCCCTTCTGTAACCTCCTATTAATTTCGTTGGTTATTCTTCCATAACAAGGTATTTCACTCCCTAAATAAGTGAAACTGTCTACCACTTTGAGGTGTTCTCCATACAAAGTAATTTTCCCATTGATCCCTTTGTCTCTTCCAAATACAATTACTTCACTCTTATCTTTATTTATTTTTAATCCATACCTTTTCATTATTTCCTTCCATGCAAGCTGTAACTGTACAGCTACCTCTTTATCACCCCATATTACCATATCATCTGCAAAAATCATATTTTTCTTTTACTGTATCTGTAACTGTCCTACTCATTCCCTCCATTACAACATTAAAAAGTGCATGAGATGGAATGCTTCCTTGTTTAAGTTCTTGTTTATATATGTACTATTCTAAGTATACTATATATACTATTATAAGTAATAGTATATATAAATGTATATATAGTATATATAAATGAAATTTAAATTGTGTCATATTTTCATCGGATTTTATATAATCTATCCTCTGTTACATAGGAAATCTCATCCTGTCTCACATTATGTTAATGCTCCTGTCTAACTCATTTATGGAGGATTGAAAGTAGTTTTTTACAAGCTGTCCTGTGTATTACAATTTTTCATTCAATCAAAGTTGACTTTAGTTGTTCAGTTGCTATTTTGCAGTTAAATTGGATGTATGACTCGGTGAGTGTCGGACTACAAATCGAAAGATTTGAGATTTAATTGTGAGTCAGTTACAGAATTTTTTCAGTCACTTACAGCTTCTTTCACCTCTGGCCCTGATCTGTGTGGCAAAAATTCAAGTTTCAGTATGCTTCAGGGTTCATCTAAAAATGTAGATCCCCATAAATAGCAGAGACAGTCAGCTAAAGGGTCAGTTGAAGGCAAGGATGTACCACCCCCACTAGAAACACACCTAGTGGAACACTTTATAGTTCATAATTACTTTTCTGTTGAGGACAGCATACATTTAGTTTAACTGGAACCTAAAGATTGTGTAATTGTGTGCATATGTTGTAATTCTAGACAAGTAGTACATGGCAGATCACAGTTAAATTTCTTCACCAGCTTTCTTACATATATTTCCAAAATACTCCACATTTGTGTTCTACAATTATTTGCCTAGTGTTACACATTATTTCCTTAGTGATGTCACACCATACAAAATGAATATCACTTATTGTCTTTCAGAGCTATTCTTTTGGCAGTGGTGCCATGTAATCAGAAGTTGTATCATTACTCACACAGGGATTGTGAGAATAAGATTAGAATAATTACTGCATGTACAGACACATTCAAACAATCATTGTTCCCAAGCACCGTACATGAATGGAACAGTAAGGAAACCTAATAACTGGTACAGTGGGGCGTGGCCCCTGCCATGCACTTCACAGTGCTTTGTAGAGCATAGATGCAGATATAAATTACAGATGTTGTGAGCATTTGTAATCCTCTACTACCAGTTGCTATGTTGTAATGAATTTTGGGTGCAGCTCATTACCTTATTCTGATGCTTAGTACTTTCTAGGTGTTAAGCTAAGTAGTTCCAAAATCAGCTTGCTTATTTGAACATTTTTTGTGCTTTCCATTTTATTGAAAGTTCATGGAAGAGGATCAGCTCTGTCAGATGTACTTGGCATTGATAATATCAAGTATGAAGTGATGTGCAATCTTTCCCAGTGCACAAAGATTTATTCTCATTAGTGGTTCTTATATTCAACCTAAAAAGGAATGCATTCTGAGAGTATAACCCAATAAATATTGTGATAAGAGTGTGAAATTTTGAGTAAATATGAATGATTTTTGTGTTATTACTGACACTTTGTGAGCTTTGTTCTGCTCAAACATTAGGGGCAGGTAACAGTAAAAACAACAAGTAGTTTGTTTGTGTTACAGAACGTTTCTGCTTGCTTTATTGCTTAGTGTCATAAAGACTGTGGTAAAGTTAAGTACTGGTCATCAATAATAGTGTTGCTGTTCGCTCAGAAAACTAATGATGTCCCTTGTTACACCACCTAGATCTTCAAGATGCATTTGAGTCCTCTGTATTTAGGTTCATTGATCATTAATCAGCTGTTGCTGTCAGACCATTGCAGGCTGTTGATGCCCACTGAGTGCCCATCTGGTCCTCAAATATGCCGTTGTGAAATTTCATATGATGTGTGTGACAAATAGTGCTCACATTTATTATTCTCAGAAGAACTGGACTTTCATTGTATCACCAAACATTACCTGGAGTATCATTTCAAGAGCTTTTCTGATTACCATACTGGCTAAACTAGTATAAATCTTCACATAAGATCGTCACATGGATATGTAATGTATTGATTTTTTCATCCTGTTGGTGATGATGCTTCTACTTAGCTTGCATTGTGAAACTGTAAAGATTTTCTCAACTTCTGTTTTTGCTAGGTGATTTAATTGTTGTATGCTTCACATTTGTGGAATATGAGCTATGTCTTGTAATTTTCCTCTGACATTTGTAGATTAGAAAGATGATCTGAAAACACTGTGGTGGTTTTTTAATGGCATTATAGACCAGTATCAAAAACTCATGTTAAAGGATATTCTATGTATGCAGGGAAGAGAAGAGGAAAACATGACACACAATGATGATGTGAGCACTGAAAGGTTGGCTTTAGACCAGTAACAGTCTGTTGCAGTTATTCTGCCAAGAACTTTCCATACATGTTTAATAACTCTGTCAAGCAAGCTGGTGATTGTAGATGTATGATATCATCTTGTTCAAGGTGCTTGTAGAGTCTAGGTCTATGTGCATCATGAGGAAGGCCCCTACAGACTGCAGCGATCACAATGCAACTAAAAACACAATCAATGGCGTATGTACTTCTAACATGATGCTGCCCACACACAAGAACACTCGTGTAGGACCACCCCAATATTGCCTGGACCAAGACTAATCCGTGAACATGATTGGGCATTCACTTTAGGCAAGGCACCATGTGTACCAAGACTGCTGGTATGTTTGTGAGTGCGAAATGCTTCTGGTGGGTCATCAAGTATAACAGAGCAAACCCTTGAAGCAAAAAATATGTACTCTGACAGTGATTCAGGGGCAAGGCAAGATAACCATCTTGCCTCTGGATTGTAGCAGGTGGATGATCCTACTTGTAATGTTGCTGAATGATTGTTTTTTCTCTAATGGAATCTGTTCTGCAACTGGGAGGTGACTCTATGGGCAACATTCAATTCCAAGTCCATAATCACATTGACTGTGTTCAGCTTCTAATGTGCCTCTGATGTCGCCATGCATAATGCAGTCAAAGTGTGTTTCCTGTGCCATCTTGCATACAGCAACTTGATTACTGTTTTCTAAATGCTCATATCATATGGTCAGAACTAGTACATTCACCACATTGGGGCACCAAGTATGTAGGTTTCCCTGTTGTCCCAGGGCTTAGTTTAGTTTGGTATGGATGATGTCAACAAAAAGCAATTTTTGTTAGGAGGGGGGGGATCTTGGAGACCTGTTAACTTGGGTACATACGTGTAAATGGCACAAATACATTCCAGCTTTATTTATCACATGTAATATAAAGTGCCTTAGCATTTTTTTTTTTAATTTCTACAGCAGCTCTCTGTTCATTCAGTATGTATGAATGTACCCAATGTATTATTTCCCAAGTATGCCTCACTTCAATCTTGATAGTTTCTTATATTATCTTAAGCTGTGACCCTAAAGTTGGTGTTTGGAAGATGCCTAAACACCTTCTTAGATAATCAAGCAAATATAAGGTGCCCTACTCACCATGACAGCTTTCAAAATTTACCAAAATTTCTTGCAGTCTGCTCTCTTCCAATGGATCATTATTTGATGATGTCAGCTGCCATGGGTAACTTTGGTGTTAAAGTGCTTGATACATATATTTTGTGACTGTTTCTGTTGGATGGTTCCTTACTTTTTCCCTTGATCATGTTATGGCTGCATAGTTAAAAATTTCAAAATGGTCTAAATGTAGGTATGTATTGTATGCACACAAATTTTTTCGTTATTTTTTTAGCTGTGTTTCATGCACCGACTATAGCTGGAAAGCAGTGGTATATATGAAGTCAGTCTTTCTTGCTCATGCAGTGCAGTTGTTATGTATGTATGTTTTGTGTTTCCCAAGTGGCCTGCCTCACTGTAGATAAATATCTTTCTTTTCTAAGGCAGTGTAGATAGCATCTACTATGAACTACTGAGTTACATAAAGTGCCATTGATTTGAAGTGTAATAACTTCTACTGATGCATAATTATGAACTCAAGATGCCAAGAAAAACGGTGTGCACCATGGGCTCAAAATGTCACTAACGGTATTAGCTGATGAGCCTATTGTTGGAAATCACCAAACACTTTCTGTGCCTTAGCCTGGAATTTTTCCCACTGCTCAGCATGTCCAGTGTTTGCTAATATCATAGTTTCACCCAGTGCAGTTCAAGTATCAAAAACTGTATGTACATGCCACAGTGCATATTCCCACCACAGTTGGATTTGATAACTGTTGTATATAGCCTCTTAGCCATTTGTTGGAATCCGAAGTCACTAGAAAAAAACTGTATCTGATATATTGTTGCCAAATCTAGTTCTGTCAGAGTTAAAATACCGTTGTTACCATGGAAGTATTCTCACTTTTGTTTGAAGTTTATGCTCTTGTTTATTAAGTTTCCAATGCTGGCATATCACTGATGACAATGACATAGATGATAGTACTGTGCTTGAGAGTTAGGATTGGTAGTATCCTGTTGAAATATCAAGATCCAGTAGCTGATTGGGTTGCAAAGACCATAGTGCATGTGTTGTCCATTGTGTATTGATTGTCTGAGATGCATTGTCCATAGCATTATGGAGTGACTTGGGTTGCTGTTCCCTTTGTATAATTTTTTTATTTCCTGTAGTTTATGTTTCATTGTTACAATTCTAGCAGATAAATATTGGTGGTGAACTTTCTGTTGTCAGTCAAATGTAGAAACTGAACAACCTACTTACTCATGGCAGGTAATACGGGGAAACTCCATTTAATGTAACCAGCAGCATTTGCACAACAAGGCCGTCCAGACAAAACACCATGGAAGGTATAATCATCAGAGAAGCAAGGAAGGAGGACTGCAGTGAAATAAAACGACTAATTAAGGTAGTTATGCAATGAACTAAATAGTTACCTGGTTTCAGTTAATGAGAATATGTGCTATTTTCTCGTACAAAAGCTGTAAAACATGATGGAGTAAAATATTAAGTGATGCTTCCTAGTAGCTTAAAGCTATGCCCCATACTTGAAGTTAAACCAGGAATCTTGCCTGCATGTAGTTTTAATCTGCCAGGGAGTTTCAAAACTGCATATTCCACTGCAGAATGAAAGAAAATATTAAGTAATTAATTACATGTTTCAAATCCTTTTAAGACCCTAGGACAATAACAGTTATTTCTTTTTAGAGTGAAAAGCATTAATAAAGTACAGTGAATTATTATTATTATATTTATTATTATTATTATTATTATTATTATTATTACTACTATCATTACTACTATTACTATAATCATCACTCTTCAGAAACATGTAATTACTTTACAAAAGCACAAAGAATTGTTATAAATTATAATAGTTTTTACTGAAGAAAATTTTTATTATCTTCATCTATATTTTTTTGATTGTATATGTGGTGCATGTTGATTAACATGAATCTTCACCTGTCTCATTGGTACTAGACCAAAACATGACGTTTTCTCACCATTTCTAGTTCATGTTATGAAAAAATGGGTGGAAATTATTTCACATCACCTCAGAGCATGATTTTTGGGAAAGGTGAGGGTGTTGTACTGCATGTCATTTGACATGTACCATATGGGAAGATAAGTAAAGTCTCTTCTGTTTAGACTCTCCTCTTACTTCCTGATCCTAGGTAACTGAGAAGAGCCACTGCGCACAAACAGGAATAAATTTTTGCTTGTTGTTAGGGCTATTAGTAACTTACGCAGCTTGACACACAGTGATGTCACAGTTGCGAAATCTACCTGCAACATGGCTAGTATCTGTAATTAAAAATGGATAAATTTTTTATTTGTCCATCTGATAACCACAGAAGATGTATTTGTAACACTTACACTACTGGCCTTTAAAATTGCTACACCACGAAGATGACATGCTACAGACGTGAAATTTAACCGACAGGAAGAAGATGCTGTGATATGCAAATGATTAGCTTTTCAGAGCATTCACAAGAGGTTGGTGCTGCTGGCGACACCTACAACGTGCTGACAGGAGGAAAGTTTCCAACCAATTTCTCATACACAAACAGCAGTTCACCGGCGTTGCCTGGTGAAACGTTGTTGTGATGCCTCATGTAAGGAGGAGAAATGCGTACCATCATTTTCCGATTTTGATAAAGGTCGGATTGTAGCTTATCACGATTGCGGTTTATCGTATCACGACATTGCTGCTCGCGTTTGTCGAGATCCAATGACTGTTAGCAGAATGTGGAACCGGTGGGTTCAGGAGGGTAATACGGAATGCCGTGCTGGATCCCAATGGCCTCGTATCACTAGCAGTCAAGATGACAGGCATCTTATCTGCATGGCTGTAATGGATCGTGCGGGCACGTCTGGATCCCTGAGTCAACAGACAACAACCATCTGCACGAACAGTTCGACGATGTTTGCAGCAGCATGGACTATCAGCTCGGAGACCATGGCTGCGGTTAGCGTTGACACTGCATCACAGACAGGAGCGCCTGCGATGTTGTACTCAACAACGTACCTGGGTGCACGAATGGCAAAACGTCATTTTTTCGCATGAATCCAGGTTCTGTTTACAGCATCATGATGGTCGCATGCGTGTTTGGCGACATCGCGGTGAATGCACATTGGAAGTGTGTATTCATCATCGCCATACTGGCGTATCACCCGGCGTGATGGTATGGGGTGCCATTGGTTACACGTCTCGGTCACCTCTTGTTCTCATTGACGGCACTTTGAACAGTGGATGATGTGTTATGACCCGTGGCTGTACCCTTCATTCAATCCCTGCGAAACCCTACATTTCAGTTGGATAATGCATGACCGCATGTTGCAGGTCCTGTACAGGCCTTTCTGTATTCAGAAAATGTTTTGACTGCTGCCCTGGCCAGCACATTCTCCAGATCTCTCACCAATTGAAAATGTCGGTTCAATGGTGGCCGAGCAACTGGCTCGTCACAATACGCCGGTCACTACTCTTGATGAACTGTGGTATCGTGTTGAAGATGCATGGGCAGCTGTACCTGTACACGCTATCCAAGCTCTGTTTGACTCAATGCCCAGGCGTATCAAGGCTGTTATTACGGCCAGAGGTGGTTGTTCTGGGTACTTATTTCTCAGGATCAATGCACCCAAATTGTGTGAAAATGTAATCACGTCAGTTCTCGTATAATGTATTTGTCCAATGAATACCCTTTTATCATCTGCATTTCTTCTTGGTGTAGCAATTTTAATGGCCAGTAGTGTATATTGCAGTGTACCCATCACAGTAACACAAGCAGATCTGAATCACAAAATAGGCCAATGCAACAATGGTTACCCAATATATCGATGATAAAAGTGTGGCCGGTACAAGTGGAGATACATGGAATGAATGGCCAGTAGAACAAGAAATCAGTGTCACAAGCATACAGGGACAATTCAGTAATACTGATGTACAGATGTAGTTGGTGTTGGTAGTGATGGTAGAGGCACCTGGTGTTTCCCTTTCTGCTGAGCAGACTAGAGTTCATTTACTTCTGAACATTAAAAATAATTTACATTGTCAGATTATTAATATGCATTTTGGGCTTATATAACTACAGGATATTCACAAGACACCTTACCTAAGGAATATTATAACTGAAATGCAATATTTATATGGATTACCAGATTATTAAAACGCTTTGCAACAACAAGGTTATCAGTAGGCCCAGTATGCAATGTCTAAACAAAAATCAATACATAATTTACGTACAATAGTGATACAGTATGCTCCATTGTTTAGATGATATCTTATTGTACAGCGGAGAAAAAATTTACAACTTAATGTTCTATACAGTTCAGCATCATACCATGCCATTTATGATAAAAACCAGAATTGTTATATTTGCAATATATGTAATTTTAAAATAAGATTGGTACTGTGCCCTTTAATTCATCATGGGGAAATGACTAAGTACTTGAAAAAAGTTGATTGTAGCAGACAAATCAGGAGATGAACTCATTTGAAGAATAAAATTTGATATAGTCATTAGCAGAAGATAAGTGGAAACTGAATGAGCTATGTGGAAAATGTGGCACACAGAGCTTCACCACCTGTTAATTTGAACAACTCTTGGGCTTTTATTGGATGTTTATTACCATGATAATTCTTATTGCTTAAGTTATTACTTATTTCTTTGTCCATTTGTTTATCTGTAAAAGACAGAAGTACTGACATGAGCAGTTGTTGGTTATAACAATCATAATACATTGTAGTTCATTTGATGTATTAGTAATACTTCTTAGTTGAAGTAGAAATTGTTTGTGAGTGGGCCGTATTAACTGAGGTAATGCTATTAGTATCATGAAGTAATTTTAAGCAAATTAGCTTATTTGCAAATAAATAATTTCCATTGTAATCTCCCAAGGCAGCAGCATGTCTATAAAATTTTTAAAATTAGTACAAAAAATTACTGTACTGAGTAAATGAAACACTTTTCTGCCTTGTTTCACAAACATTATTATTATTGTACGACCTAGATTTTGGGTTAGGACCCCATTTTCTAGTACACAATTGGTCCCATAGATGACAACCAAGCAAAGATAAGGACAACAACTTCTTATTCTATCAATTCTTGATGTAAACTATCAAGGCATCTCAGTTGACAATTCTGACACATTTACGTGTGTATTCTACAGCAGTGATTAGGACAAACATACACTGGAGTTGAGCTGTGTGCGCACAGGAATGGGAATTTGTGTTATTATCCATTTATGAATGAAGGCACCAAGGTGGTTCTTCTATGTAGAGGTTGTGACATTGTCCAAAAGAGGTGAACTGAGTCTGCTCATTCATGTAAATGTTCATGTTCAAATGGAACGTTCACAAGTGAGTTACACTCACCAAGAAATGGCTTAAAATAATAATTCTTGTTTTCCATTTCTGTTTCCCTTTTGATGATGTGTGTTTTGAAAACTCATTACTTGCTGGTTGCTGCTTTAATGAAAATTCGTCATTTCAATAGCGATGAGTTCTCTAAAATTTTTCAATCAACTGATCACACTCCTCTGTTTGCTGAGTTTACTGACATGTGACACACAGCAGTTAGTTAGCTTTTTGAGACATAACTTACATCCACTCTGTGATCATTCACTTTTCACAGTGTCCTCTGCTTTACTGTAGTGACTTATCGGTATTTTTCAAATTCTTCTGCTGTTATTGTGATTTTTGCAAATGTTCATAAGGTATTATTTCCGAGGCTGAAATTAACATTGCTGGCAATAGTTTCTTTACCAAACTGCTATACACAGGAAAACTAAACAAACTTTTCAACTCCCTGGTGGGAATACACTTTCTTCTAAGCAGAATTGATTGCCATAAAAAATAGTGACTCCCAGTCATTGACAATGACTGTGCTAATTTTCAAATTGCTAACTTACATTCAGATGTAAAGTAGACTTGTTTTCTTTTATTTAGTTTCCATGTAACTCCTTGGATGTTCATTTAGTGTTACTAAATGTGTACATGTGTATTCATGATGTGGTAAAAGTTATGTCTGTCAAGATTGTGTATAAAGTAGTTGCAATTCTTTTTTCAGGAACTTGCAGATTTTGAAAAGATGCCGGACAATGTACACATAACTGTTGATGGTTAGTATACTGACAATAAAGCACAGAAGATAATCTTTTTATACCAAAACTGTTTTTATTTACATTTGCAATTTTAGGGAGTTATATCAGTACATGTACATTTACAAAGTAAGTGAAACATGTAACGTTCCCTCTTTCTGTTTATTTAGGTTTGATTTGTTTGATTGTTATTCTTTATTTCTATTATTCGGAATCTTTTTTAATTTGAGCCTGAAACTTAGGTAATAAATACTTCGCGTGAAGTACGATTTGCAGCATAAACAAAAATTAATTTCGGAAATGTAATCCACTGAATATTAAAAGTAAAGCTTTTGAACAACGCGCGTGACTGACTAGATACATTCAGAGGGTACGTACATTCGCGTGCGAGTGGTTGCGGTCTGATGAGAAATTTTCATTGTGAAATAATTTCGTCGTAACACACTCGGAGATTGCGAACGTACATTCAGAGTAGAGGCACGTACGTTCTATCATTCCCCGTGGCCTGGGTAAAAGAATGGCAATTATTTAAATCTAAGAGTATTTCTTTTGCATCGGACTATATAAGAAAAAGAAGATTGCAGGTTCTGAATGTCTCGGCAAAACGAATCGGAAGTAATTTTAGCGGCCACGAAAGGAAAGTAGAGTGCACAATCACGTACCTCTATTGTTGAGCAGCGCCTTTTTGAAGATCTTTGGTTCCATCTCAAACTCGCCTTCTCTGCTTAACATAAATACTCCATAGGCATGGGAATAAGGCTTGTTGTGTGATGAAAATAATATAAAACACATCTTGCGTCTTTTAACTCATTCATTTACCACACACACACACACTAGTAATTAGACAGTACGACATCCCACCAGCCCATCAGAACAAAAAGTAGTCGTTCATACAAGAAATAAAAAAACGAAGGGCGAAATTGTTCCTATGTCTCTCAAAGATAAAAAGTTTACCAGATATTTCTCTGGTGTGTCACTGGAACAATTTTTCAGCACCTCTGCGATTAAATCACAATATTTTCAGTTCCTTTACAAACAGAATATTTGAGATGAGAGAGCAGAAACCTATACTGTTATTATTATTATTATTATTATTATTATTATTATTATTATTATTATTATTATCATCATCATCACCACCACCACCACCACCACCATCATCAACCTTATCCAACATCACATTGTTACAGTGATGTACCTGAAGCATACATGTTCCAAGAAATGTAACATACAGTCACAGAAAAACCTTGCAGAGGTCACATTGTGTGAAATTGCAGATGAGTTAACAACAGTTCAGAGTTTCAGGTTTATGTAGAAATTTCTGAAATTTTTCTCATTAATTAACTTGCATAATTTTTGAAGATACTCCAGTTAAGCAAACAGCTTAAGAACAATTTCAGCTTTTGAGATCGTCTGCTGATGTTTTGCAGGAAATCCATTTCTCAGGGTAAAAGTGTGTGGTTGTATCTGAACATGCAGTTACCATCAGTGGTAACTGACTTGTAATACAGTCGGTGTTTCTGTATCTTTATTGTTGGTCTCCAATTTGGTGGTGGATTACAGTGAAAGAATGTTTGTGCTTGCTGAGATAGTAAGTGTGTGAAAATTAATTACAGTTATAACTACAGAATGATTTTTCACTCTGCAGCAGAGTGTGCACCGGTATGAAACTTCCTGGCAGATTAATACTGTGTTTAGTATGGAAGTTAAGAGATGAGGTACTGGCAGAAGTAAAGCTGCAAGGACAGGTCGTGAGTCATGCTTGGGTAGCTCTCTCAGTAGAGCACATGCCCACAGAAGGCAAAGGTCCTGAGTTCAAGTCTTGGTTCAAACACAGTTTTAATCTGTCAGAAAGTTTCATAGTTAGAACTGTTTTGGTGAAAAGTTTGTTGCTTGAATATTGACCGGATTTGGAACTTATTTTTGACCTGCAGTTTTATCACCAGTATGAGCGTCGTATGTCCGTTTATAGAAATATGATCGAATAAAGTGGCACAATGGTTAGCACACTGGATTTGCATTTGGGGCAAGTGTGGTTCAAACAACCATTTGGCAATCCAGGTTTAAGTTTTTGGTGGTTTTTCTAAGTCACTAAGGGTGAATGCTGAAGTAGTTACTTTGAAAAGAACACTGCTGCATCCTTCTCCACCCCTGTTGTTCACTCTGGGCTTTTGTTTCATTTTTCATAACCTTGTTGATGGTACATAAAATTCTAAAGCTTCTTCCTACTACCCTGACAGACATAATAATGATTAAAAAAGAAAGAGCTCATTGGATATGTAACATAATGTTACACATATTTATGTGAGCTAATCAGCCACCTTGAATTAGTACAAGGTAAGATGAATTTGTTGTTTGGCTGAACACTAGCAGTCTCTTGGGCTCAGGGTGTGCTGCGGCAGTTCCAACTTTGTTAGGTGACCGGGGCGAGCTTAGGTGCAGAGACAGTGAGTGTGTTGCCGGAAACGGGTAAATCCCAGAGATAGGAATTTGGACAGATGATGCTTGCATTGCCTTTGTGCAGAATGTGCTCTTGGAAATGGCGGTGTGTAAGATAATTTGAAAGATGACCAAGTTACAGCTCTTTGAGATTCAATATGAAATTTTAATGCAAATTTGAGTACACTTGCGATGTCAGAAAAAAAAGAGGCGCATCCAGTGACACAATAATGTCTCAGTATCTTGAAAATTACAGAAGTTAATATCTCACAGTGAATACGCATTTTCACAATGACCCTCTGACTTAACAACTTTTATAATCACTTCATGCGATTTCAAGAAACGTTATCTCAGATGATAGGATTGCACTGTAGCTATCGTTCCTAAAATCTGTGTATTTGTATCTGTTTTATTTATTGTTTTACAATGTCTTTTTATATCTCTTTCATTATGCAAATGTTGATCAGAACACTTTACACAACAAATGAACACCGCATCAGTACCTCACATATTATTACACTTGGGTTTTTATTTAGTGAACAGGTTACTATTTTGCCAGTAACTTTATTTAAATGTCGATTGCAAATGATATTAAAGAAAGCGTGCTAATTTAAAAGTGGTCATGTGTTAATGGTCACCACAGTTGAAAACAGTGCCAGAAGACGATTCTGTCAAGCAAGCATAAATAATTGTTTAAGCAATTTTGAGCGACAATCTGTAGTTATTTAATGTAAGAGCAGTTGTGCAAGAATGCTGGTTTATTTATTTATGAACAAACTGTTACTTATACTTATTGCAAATGATCTGAATGTAATCAAATGTTTATAATATTTCTTTTGTTTAAATGTTGTTATGATATATTATTTTAGTGTGAGAAAGTGGTCAAAATAAGTCAAATCATGTTTGTAGTGTGTAAGAATGATATATTGTGGTGGGGATGGCCTTCAGCCAATGGGAATTGGACAGTGGTGGAACACTATGGGAGTCAAGTGGAGACTGGGACTTCATGAGTGAAGAGCTCATGGGAGAGATTCTAGACACTTTGTGTCAAGTGCTGAAAGAAAGCAGACCCAAACAGACTAACGTACACGGTTGAGTCGTATAGGTGATTGTTTTTGGATGGTGACAGCCACTACAATACTCTAAGTTTTGAAAGGACTTTATATTCCAAGGGATCTAAATGTGCTCCAGAGTAGACACTAATTTTTGCTACTTGGTTTACGGAACTGAGAATAGACAGAGTATAAGTAACTCTTCGTATTCTGTGTGCTAATCTGTGAATCTTCATGTTGAACTTTGAACTGTTTTGAGCTGGTGAATGTTTAATGTATTGTGATCATGATACGAAATTAGTTTTCATGGGTGTTTGATTACTATTTAATTTGGGTATTTTGCTACCGTTCTTGTAATGCTCACAAAGTAACTTTACTGCATTTGATAAGGGTATTTTCAGTCTGTATTTTAACTGATTATCGTAGGACCCCTTCCCATTTATTTAAGATGTCCTTTCTTGAATAAATTTTATTCAACTTAATTCTCTGTCACCTACATCAATTACAGATATTGGAATAGAACCTTTGTTATTGAATTATTCATTTGAAAATTATTTTGTATTTGTGTATATTTTATTAATTCAAAATTCTAGCCAGTGCATAGACTATTTGATTGCAGGATCACAGCTACAGTTTATTATTTGCAGCAAATTAGCTGCGTAGCATAAAAGCAGACATGCTGTTTGATTCTATGACTACACAAGCTATTCTTTTTTAAACAGAGCGGTGCATTTCCCCAGTACCTAAAGTACGAAAAACTACAGGTAAAGATATGACTGATTTTCTCATATGGACTGCTATTTTTAAGAGCAACTGCACTTGACAGTAACCATTAGGTACCGTTGCTGATAAAACAAAATACAGGCACAGAAGCAGTCTGTAGACTAACTTATACATGGTGCAAATTTGTTGAAAAATGAATTTGGGTTGTATTTATTGCTGTAATATGAAATATTTAGAAATGATAAAAAACAGAGAAAATAGATGGATTTGTGGATTAATCAATAATGGAAATTACCTACTTTTCTGGGTAAGAAGAGTTACTGGCAGTTAACCACAGAATGTGAGTGAATGACTGTCAATTCTGCTGTTGGATTATGTCTTAATTTCATTAACAGTCTCTCAACTGAGAGACTTCAAAGCAAACTAGCAGAATTCCTTTTTCTACTCTACAAACTACGGTACAATGTGTGGCAGAGGGTATTTCATACGAATAGTACCATTTTCTTTCCTATTCCATTTACATATTGAATGAAGAAAAAATCATTGACTGCAATCCACAGCAGTGCACCATAATCTCTTTTATCTTACTTTCTGCACCATAATCTCTCTCATCTTACTTTCAAGATCCCTATGCAAGGTATGCGATAAAGGCTGCAGAGCTGTCAGTCTTCTCAAATGCCAGTCCTCTAAATTTAACCATCAGTCTTTTGTGGAACAACATTGCCTATTTTCCAGACATTTAAATTCAAAATTTAAATTCAAAATTTTAGAGTTGTATATGAGCTGTCTGATCCACCATGATCTTAGCATCCCATTTTTGAACTTGTTTGATGTCCGATTGATAAGGACTTCAAATGCTGAAACAGTACTCTAGAATGGATCCTATTTTTGTCCTGTAGGTGGTTTTCTTTGTATATGCAGTACACTACCCCAGAACTCTTTCAAATCTGTCTTCCATTCATCTTTCCTACTATGGATTTTACACATCTGTCCTATCTTGTTCTGAGCTGTAGAATTAACCATAAATATTTTAAAATTATGACACATTTCAGAAGTTTACATCTGTGTAATCGGCAGTTGCTTTTTTCTTCATCTTTTTTGAAGCCATTATCTTCTGTTTGTCAAAATTTTGAGAAAGCTGACATTCATTACACCAAGTGAAAATTCTGTCCAAACCATTTTAGATTTTTTTTGGGCATGAACCAGCAATATAATTAATTTACTAGTCAATTTTGAGCTGTCATCTTACATGCATGAATTGCATTGTGATAATGACAGGCTGTTTTCATGTAGTCTATAATTAACATTGTGAAGATTTTTTATTCTGGAACATTCTGTTTCAGGATTTTGGAAGCCAAATATGTAAAATATTGCTATTGGTCATTTTAAATTTTGATGTGTGTATGAGACTGCTTTTGCTTTCCACTGTGCAATGTGAATTTAGGATTCTTTAGTACTTTGTAAAAGAACGCAAAGTAGAGTCTGTTGATTATATATGTTTGCTCATTATTCATGTTGTATGCACAAGCATTGTATGTTCTGTACTTTTGTATTAGAAACTGAAGGTAAGGAAATTATATGATGAATTCAGACTAATTTGATTTTTCCATCAAAATGGAATAGCTGCTGATTATGACACATAACACTTCCAAATAACTTATGAAAGGCAGGTGTAATAAAATATTTGTTGATTTTCATGTTTTATTTATTTTATCATGTTATGTAAGTGTCAGCTGCAAGGAGAGATACACAGGGAAGCTAAACCTGTCTCTAATGGAATGCTGCTACATGTAGTATTACGGAAAAAAATATTTGTGATTTTATACCCTATTTCTGCCCCAAATGTTAACAAATCAATTAATTTTATTACTGCCTTTTTATCATATTAAAAAGTAGAGAATTACGTTAAAGGCAGGCTTATTTTGACGAAGTAATACTCAGATATTTGTAGAACCCTCTGCCAAACATTTTCACCTCAGTTTGCGTTTCTTACTGATATGTGGAAGAGTTATTTGCTAGAATAGGTGAGGTTACACTTAAATATGGGCCGCAAAATAGTTTCATGGGAATTTCTGTGTAAAAGACAAGGACCCTTGAAATAAGAACATCAGGCCAACATCACCTTTGTTAACCTCAGTAAATATTTTATAGATGGATGTGAGCGACTCCAAGACCTGCATAATGCGTACACGTTCATAAGAGCCAATTATAGAATATCTATAATTTGCTCCTGTGAACATGTACGCGTTATGTGGGTATTGGAGTCTCTCGCATCCACGCTGACACGTTCCACATCATTACGAAGTGTCGTATTCATGATCTATGGAACAAGTATTAATCTAATCTAATCCATCTAGAAAGTATTTACTGAGGTTAACGAAGGTGATGTTTGTCTGATGTACATGACGATGCCCTTTAGCGATACTGTCTAAAGGATCATCCTAAGAAATACCAAATTAAGATCAGCCTGAAGATGCCTAAATAAGGTGAAACGCGTATCTGATAAATAAAAAAGCTAAAATTGCAACCAAGACTGTTTTTCAACTAATACTACTAAACACTTGTTTGTTGACACATGCCACAGTGGATTGGAAGAATTCCTATGATAAAAAGCCCTAAAACCTCTGATTTTAATTTTGAAACTCCCAATAGAAGTGGAGCTGTAGACAAATTAGGGTTCGTAACATTCAGCCATCCTTTTATGATGCCACTTATATTGAAACAGGTCTCTGAATCATTAACTCTTCTTGTCTCATATAATTGAGGACATACATCTCATATGTTACATTAATTGTGTTTCTTTAGTCTACACACACAGTTTGGAAGTGCAAGAGAATGTGAAATCAAAACATTTTGTTTTTGTCTGTGAGACGAAAGAGCTACAGCAAGCTCTACATCCTAATGTCCATGCCATTTTTTTTTTCCTCGTCTATACTTTGTAGAAATCATGCACATTGAAGTATGCAATCTTTACCAGAGTGACTTGTGTAGAGTTCTTGAAAACATGATTTTGTGACATGTAAAATTTGTTGATACTACTATCCATTCCTAACCAAGTTAAAAACTTTTAATCATGCTCTTTATGTATTCCCCACTTTTCAGTTTATTCTTCTCCATAAAGTCAAGAAACTCTTGACTCTGTTGTAACTTGGTATTATCTGGATAAATATTCCCCAAGCAAATGCTGTGCATGCAAGTTTATGAGAATTTTCTTTTCACTTTAAACAGTGGTTGCTCTAACTTGGTTCCTTGGTATCAATGTGAATAATAAATTTCCATAAACATCCAGAAAAGCACTTTTATTCGAATTTGCAGTACTTTGATGGGCTAATTTACTTGCATTTAAGACATGTTCTCTATAGACTGACAGTAACACTTTTTACTGAATGTAAACAGATCAAAATTTGATAGGCTATGCTTAGAAAAGTCACCTGAAACAATGGTCATGGATCATAAAATTAATTATCAATAAAATAAAACATTTTAGTTGAAGCTGAAATATCTTTTCATTCATCAATGTATAGAAGATTGATTTATCAAATGAGTCCCCATTTGAAATGTAATAGTTGTATTCAAACTTGAGCTTATAGAACTTGAAGGAAAGTTATTTCAATCAGCATACATGTCACTTAAAGTAATGTATATGGAATTTGGTGTATGTTTAACAAACATGTATTGAAGTAATTTATCAAAAAGAAAATTTAGTTGACAAAATTTTAAAATTATGAGTCATAATGACTGGTTAGGAGGCACAATTCCACTGCTTCTGATACACACATAAAAGTGAAAAACTATGTCTGGTCTCCCACTTCACTGTGTGTCCACTAGTGTCACGGAGTGAGCTGACCCTCCTTTTTAACCTTCCCAAGCTAGCCCCCCCCTCCCCCTCTTCAAAGCCTGAAGAAATAAACTAGTAGGTACAAAAGTAGGAGTAGATTTTTACTTTTATATATATGAATTCGCAGTACTGGAATTTCTGTTCTTGAAGATGTCTAGCCAGCCATTATGTCTCTTTGTATACTTCTGGTCATTAAAATTGCAACACTGAAAAGACTGCATGTATAGAATGGTGAATGACATGTAGTGTGCTATGTACTTGGACATGCAAATGATCAGAATTTCAGCAATAGCTGCACAAAGTGGAAGTAACTCCATCTACATTCTATATATGGGGAAAAATTGTGCAGTGGGTTTGTCATTCAGAAATTGAGTGTTGTTTGTTTGTGATATTATGCCTTGTGTGAAAAGGAGAAATGTGTACAAGCATGTCAGAATTCATCAGTGCCTAGATCATGGCCTACCAAAGCTGTGGTTTCTCGTCTCTCATTATTGCTGCTCTTGTTGATCAAAATCCCAAAATGTGATGCAAATATGGAAGCCATAGCTTCATGAGAGTCATGCAGTATCTAAGCACCCCTGAGCAGCGTACATCATCATCTATGTGTGGAGGCTCTGAGGAGAAATAATATTGCCAGATTTCTTTTGTCGTTATCACATGAGTGCAGCACTTAGTGTGATAGTGTTGAGTACAATTTGCTACACAGTGATTGCCTGTGATTCATACAGTAAGTAATTTGGACAGCAGCCCTTCCATTTCTGGTGTGTTAATGCCTATAATTGTGACCTGGCTTTGAGGTTTTCTGTGACATTACCTTTCAGCAAGATAATGTAAGAACTCATGTTGCCTGTACTACCCGACTTTCCTTAGTTTTATTTATTTATTTATCTATTTATTTACACATCATATTCTGTACAACCAAATTGAGGAGCTAATCTCCAAGGTCATGGAATGTGTCATTATGTGAAATTACTTCATGAAAGTAATAACAGATAAAACAACATGTTTTTGAACCCAAAATGTCAAACCATAAGTTTAAGTAAAGACACTCAACAGTACAACATAAGAATCAGCTTAATTTTTCAAGGAACTCCTCAACAGACTAGGAGTGACCCATGAGGAAACTCTTCAGTTTTGATTTGAAAGCATGTGGATTACCATTAAGATTTTCGAAGTCTTGTGGTATCTTATTGAAAATGGATGCAGCAGTATACTGCACACCTTTTTTACAAGAGTTAAGAAACTGCTATTCAAATGCAGATTGGATTTCTGCTGAATATTAACTGAGTCCTAGAAGATGAAGAGACAGCCGCACAGGAGGAAAGAGTGGAACTGGAAGTAGACAATGAAATCAATGAGGTAAGAAAGCCAACACTACAAGAGGTCTCCCAAGCTGTGCACAAGTCAAAAACAATCAATCCCCTGGGGAAGACAGCATAATTGCTAAATTAATAAAAACTGGTGGTGAGGCTGTCATAAAGGAACTGCACACATTAATATCATATATATGGGAAACAGAAACTATGCCAGATAATTGGAATAATAATCCCCATTTATAAGAAAGGGGACAGAACAGCATGTGAAAATTATAGAGGTATAACACTCCTGATCACAACTTATAAGATTTTCCACAAGTATATTAAACGAAAGGATACAGAAGTGTGCAGAAGGCATACTAGGGGAATATCAGTGTGGCTTTCAACCAGACAGGGGAACAACTGATCAAATATTTGTGATAAGACAAATGTTGGAAATGTTCTAGGAATATGATATAGATCTGCATTTTCTATTCTTTGACTTCAAACAAGCCTTTGACAGCATAAGTCGGCAAGAACTATACAGAGTACTGAAATAAGTTGGTATATGTGCTAAACTAATAAGACTGACAATGACAGAGACAAGAGCAAAAGTAAAGGTCCTTAGCAGAACAAGTGAAAACTTTGACTTTAATAAAGGTATGAACCAAGGTGAAAGTCTCTCCACTGTCCTATTCAATATAGCCCTCCATAGTGTAGTAAATAAAATCAACAAAAGAGGCACCATATTTATGAAAACTAGCCAGATATGTGCATACACTGATGACATTGCTATAGTAAGAAGAAATACCAATACACTCTTAGGAACATACCGGACAATGGAAACAGAAGCCTTAAAAATTGGCATTATAGTAGATGAAAAGAAAACAAAATGTATGGTAATGTCACAATCTGAGGCCAGAAGAACCCCTAAAACCTAAACGTCAATGGGAAATGCTTCAAAGGAGTGTCCTCTTTTTAACTACTTGGGAGCCCTAATAACAAATAACAATATTGGAAATGCTATATGGAAAGAATACAAGCAGGAAACAGAGCTTACTTTGCAAGTATGCAACTTTTCAAAAATAGTCTTTTTACAAGAAAAACGAAGCTGCTTATATAATTCCCTAGTCTGCCAAGTTATCACATACGGGTCAGAGGTATGGAACAGAACACGATAAAAATGCACCAAGAATCATTGAGTGGATAATACTATGTAAAATCTATGGGCCAATAAGGGAGGAAGAAGACTGGAGAATACGCTACAATGCGGAATTACAAGAGTTAATACAAGGCAGAGAAATAGAAAAAATTGTGAAGTCATAGTGAATACGGTGGCTAGGACACTTTGAATAATGACAGAGAATAGAACTCAAAAAAAAAAAAAAAAAAAAGATGGAAGGTGTGATCCATTCAGCTAGGTGAAAAGGGAAGCTTAGAAGAAGATGGATTGACAGGGTAATAACGGATAAAACCAGTATGGGAGTCTGCGGGTGGAAAAGAGTAGCAAATAACCGAGAAGTGTGGAGGAATATTGTTGAAGAAGCCAAGGCTCACCAAGGGCTGTAGTGCTACTGAAGAAGATTAACTGAGTGAAAGTTGCTAATTCTTGGAAATAAGCTAACATTGCTCACAAGAAACGCCAGTGAAGAACAAATATATTGAGAGGGCATTGTCAAAATACCCTTACTAGTGAACAGTGGTAGACAAGAGGTTCGCAAACTTACACCACTTATTGCCTGAACTGCTTGTTTCTGAGCCAAAAATATCCTTTTAGAATGGGAAGAGTTACCTCAAAATATATCGTCATACTAGATAAGCAAATGAAAATAAGCAAAGTAGAATAGTTTTCATGTTGAACGATCACTTACTTAAGATACTGTTCATATAGTAAAAATGTCAGCATTAAGTCTGAACAAGATCCTGAAAGTGGGCTTTCCATGACAGTTTGCTATCTATATGAACACCTAGAAACTTGAACTGTTCAGTTTCACTAAACATATGCCCATTCTGTGAAATTAAAACTTTGGATTTTGTTGAATTGTGTGTTAGAAACTGTAAAAACTGAGTCTTACTATGATTTAGTGCTAGTTTATTTTCTACAAGCCATGAACTTACGTCATGAATTGCACTATTTGAAATAGAGCTAACGTTTTACTCAACATCCTTCACTACCAAGCTAGTGTCATCAGCAAACAGAAACATTTTAGAATTACCCATAACACTAGAGGGCATATCATTTATATTAATAAGGAACAGGATTGGCCCCAACACTGATCCCTGGGGCACCCCCATTTGACCGTACCCCACTCACACCCCACATCACAGCCATTCTTGTTGTTGTTGTCTTCAGTCCTGAGATTGGTTTGATGCAGCTCTCCATGCTACTGTATCCTGTGAAAGCTTCATCTCCCAGTGCTTACTGCAACCTACATCCTTCTGAATCTGCTTAGTGTATTCGTCTCTTGGTCTCCCTCTACGATTTTTACCCTCCAATGCTAAATTTATGATCCCTTGATGCCTCGGAACATGTCCTACCAACCGGTCACTTCTTGTAAAGTTGTGCCACAAACTTCTCTTCTCCCCAATTCTATTCAGTACCTCCTCATTTAGTTATGTGATCTACCCACCTAATTTTCATCATTCTTCTGTAGCACCACATTTCGAAAGCTTCTATTCTCTTACTGTCCAAACTATTTATCGTGCATGTTTCACTTCCATACATGGCTACACTCCATACAAATACTTCAAGAAAAGACTTCCTCACACTTAAATCTATACCCAATGTTAACAAATTTCTCTTCTTCAGAAACGCTTTCCTTGCCATTGCAGTCTTAGAACTGCCATCTGGTTTCTGTACAAATAGTAAGTAGCCTTTCGCTCCCTGTATTTTACCCCTGCCACCTTCAGAATTTGAAAGAGAGTATTCCAGTCAACATTGTCAAAAGCTTTCTCTAAGTCTACAAATGCCAGAAATGTAGGTTTGCCTTTCTTTAATCTATTTTCTAAGATGAGTCATAGGGTCAGTATTGCCTCACGTGTTCCAACATTTCTGCGGAATCCAAACTTCGCCGAGGTCGGCTTCTACCAGTTTTTCCATTCGTCTGTAAAGAATTCGCATTAGTATTTTGCAGCTGTGACTTATTAAACTGATAGTTCGGTAATTTTCACATCTGTCAACATCTGCTTTCTTTGGGATTGGAATTATAATATTCTTCTTGAAGTCTGAGGTTATTTCGCCTGTTTCATACATCTTGCTCACCAGATGGTGGAGTATGGTCAGGACTGGCTCTCCCAAGGCTGTTAGTAGTTCTAATGGAATGTTGTCTACTCCTGGGGCCTTGTTTCAACTCAGGTCTTTCAGTGCTCTGTCAAACTCTTCACGCAATACCGTATCTCCCATTTCATCTTCATCTACATCCTCTTCCATTTCCATGTATTGTCCTCAAGTACATTGCCCTTGTATAGACCCTCTATATACTCCTTCCACCTTTCTGCTTTCCCTTCTTTGCTTAGAACTGGGTTTCCATCTCAGCTCTTGATATTCATGAAAGTGGTTCTCCTTTCTCCAAAGATCTCTATAATTTTCCTGTATGCAGTATCTATCTCACCTCTAGTGAGATAAGCCTCTACATCCTTACATTTGTCCTTTAGCCATCCCTGCTTAGCCATTTTGCACTTCCTGTCGATCTCATTTTTGAGACGTTTCTATTTATTTTTGCCTGCTTCATTTACTGCATTTTTATATTTTCTCCTCTCATCAATTAAATTCAATATATCTTCTGTTATCCAAGGATTTCTACTAGCCCTCGTCTTTTTACCTACTTGATCCTTTGCTGCCTTCACTACTTTATCTCTCAGTGCTACCCATTCTTCTTCTACTGTATTTCTTTCCCCCATTCCTGTCAATTGTTCCCTTATGCTCTCCCTGAAACCCTATACAACCTCTGGTTTAGTCAGTTTATCCAGGTCCCATCTCCTTAAATTCCCACCTTTTTGCAGTTTCTTCAGTTTTAATCTACAGTTCATAACCAATAGATTGTGGTCAGAGTCCACATCTGACCCTGGAAATTTCTTACAAACCTGGTTCCTAAATCTCTGTCTTACCATTATATAATCTATCTGATACCTTCTAGTATCTCCAGGATTCTTCCATGTATACAACCTTCTTTTATGATTCTTGAACCAAGTGTTAGCTATGGTTAAGTTATGCTCTGTGCAAAATTCTACCAGACGGCTTCCTCTTTCATTTCTCTCCCCGAATCCATATTCACCCACTATGTTTCCTTCTCTCCCTTTTCCTACTCTCGAATTCCAGTTACCCATGACTATTAAATATTCGTCTCCCTTCACTATCTGAATAATTTCCTTTATTTCATCATACATTTCTTCAATTTCTTCGTCATCTGCAGAGCTAGTTGGCATATAAACTTGTACTACTATAGTAGGCGTGGGCTTCGTGTCTATCTTGGCCACAATAATGTGTTCACTATGCTTACCCGCACTCCTATTTTTTATTCATTATTAAACCTACTCCTGCATTACCTCTATTTAATTTTGTATTTATAACCCTGTAGTCACCTGACCAAAAGTCTTGTTCCTCCTGCCACTGAACTTCACTAATTCCCACTATATCTAACTTTAACCTATCCACTTCCTTTTTTAAATTTTCTAACCTACCTGCCCGATTAAGGGATCTGACATTCCATGCTCCGATCCGTAGAACGCCAGTTTTTTTTCTCCTGATAACAACGTCCTCTTGAGTAGTCTCCGCCCGGAGCTCCGAATGGGGGACTATTTTACCTGCGGAATATTTTACCCAAGAGGATGCCATCATCATTTAACCATACAGTAAAGCTGCATGCCCTAATGAAAAATTACAGCCGTAGTTTCCCCTTGCTTTTAGCCATTAGCAGTACCAGCACAGCAAGGCCGTTTTGGTTAGTGTTGCAAGTCCAGATGAGTCAATCATCCAGACTGTTGCCCCTACAACTACTGAAAAGGCTGCTGCCCCTCTGCAGGAACCACACATTTGTCTGGCCTCTCAACAGATACCCCTCCATTGTGGTTGCACCTACGGTACGGCCATCTGTATTGCTGAGGCACGCAAGCCTCCCCACCAACGGCAAGGTCCTTGGTTCATGGACACTGTGAATAATGACCTTTTGCTGTCTGTTTCTAAAGTAAAATGTGAACCAATTGTGAGCTACTCCCCGAATTCTGTAATGGTTCGACTTCTGCAGCAATATTTTGTGATCAACACAATCAAACACCTTAGTTAAATCAAAAAATATGCCTAGCTATTGAAGCCTTTTGTTTAATCCATACAGTACCTAGCAGAGAAAAGAGAATATAACATTTTTAGGTTTTAAACATCTTCTAAAGCCAAACTGTGTATTTGATAGCAAATTATGTGATATAAAATGATAACCTTACATACACAGCCTTTGCAATTACTTTAGCAAACACTGATGGTATAGAAATAGGTCTAAAATTGTCTACATTATCCCCTTCTCCCTTTTTATGAAGCGCCTTTACTACCGGAGTACTTTAATCGTTCAGGAAACTGATTATTCTTACAGGAAAAATTACAACTATGGCTAAGTACAGGGCTAACAAGTGCAGCACAGTACTTTAATATTCTGTTTGGCACTCCATCATATCTGTGAGAATCCTTAGTCTTCAGTGATTTAATTATTGACTCAGTCTCCCCCGTCATTATCACAGAGCAGTATTTTAGGCATCAGTTTCAGAAAGGCATTTTCCAAGAGAATTATATGATTCCCTGTAGAAAATAAGTTTTTATTTAATTCACCAGCAATGCTCAGAAAGTGATTTTTAAATACTGTGCATATATGTGACTTATCAATAACAGAAATATTTTTACTACAAACTGACTTTATGTTGTTGACCTTGTGCTGCTGACCAGACACTTCCTTCACAACTGACCATATGGTTTTAATTTAATCCTGTGAATTAGCTATTCTGTTTGTATACCACCTACTCTTTGCCTTCCTGAAACATTTTAAGCACCTTACAGTACTCTTTGTAATGGGCTACTGCAGCTTGATTGTGACTACTTTTAACATTTCTATATAATTCCCATTTTGTTTTACATGATATCCTTATCCCACTAGTCAGCCACCCAGGCTGCCTGTTACTGATAGTACCCTGTTTAGAACATTCTAATAGAAACCAACTCTCAAAGTGCATGAGAAATGTGTTAAGGAAAGCATTATATTTGTCATCTATGTTGTCGGCACTATAAACATCCTGCCAATGTTGTTCCTTAACGATGTTTAAAAAACTCTGTATTGCTGTTGGGTTAGCTTAGCTTTCCTACATTGTTTGTAATTATATGTGACATTTGATTCAGTACACAAGCCGTTTAGTGTTAAAATTTATGCATCACAGTTTGAAAGGCCATCCACCCTTTTACTAACAGAATACCCATCTGGTAATGAAGAATGAATAAAAATATTTTCTGTGCCTGTGCTACTGTTCCCCTGCACCCTAGTTTGAAAAAGCACAGTCTGCATCAGATCTTATTAGTTTAGGAGACCTACCAACTCCCTTTTTCTTGACAATTGTATTCAAAATTAATATTGAAGTCACCACTTGAAACTAATTTTTGGTACTTCTTATAAAATGAACCAAGAACCCTTTTTAGCTTGAACAGAAATGCTCTGAAGTCAGAGTTAGGGGGCCTATAAACAGCAACAATTAGAAGTTTAGTTTCACTAAATTCAACTGTCACTGCACAACATTCAAATTTTATTATTATTATTATTATTATTATTATTACGTACATGGCCACTCCCCCACTCCGCAAGGAACTCCTTGAAAAACAGGATTAGTTGTGGCTGGCACCTCTATGATTGTGTCTACGTGTTTGGCATTACCAATTGACTGGTGGGAAATGAAGCTATGCACGTTTGGTCTGAACAGTTTCACTTACCGCAAATGGAAGCAAGTGAGTGCAGAAAATCTTGGGCACTGTAGAAGTCCTTAGGAAAATTTGAGCCATAAAATTACACATACACCCAAGAGTAGGTTCGAAGATCATATGAAAGTATGTCCACAGTGCGTCCAGATCAGAAAACAGCACTGTGTCTGGCACTAAATTAACTTGGTCCTTCACATTGAATTCAAAACTGGTAAAGGTGCGTAAGCCAAAGATGTTAGCTGTGGTAGAGTAGCATACAACTAAAAAGGTTAGGATGTGTCCAGTGTTTTTGTACTTAGTTACTAGAGACAGTTTTCTCAGGAAGGGGGTAGCCCTGCGGCAGTAAGACAGGACCTGTCACCAGGCCTGCTGCAGTATAGGTGAACAGAGCGGGCAATATGTATTTTCCTTGATTAAAGACATTGCAGCACCATTACCCAGCTGGGATTCGAAAGGATGGTCGCACATTGTCAAATGCAGTGAGAGTTTCTCAGTAATGGTAGAAAAGCTGTCTGCTTTGTATCTGTGATGGTATGGACTGCTGTGTTGTTTTTCATCCCGTGGATGACCATGCAACCGGCACACCACTTGTTGACACACGATTGCTAGGCAACCACAGCTGTTTGCTGCATAGCGCAGGCATCGGTTTCTGGTATGCCCACTACCCAAGTCAGGGCAAGAGTGAAGTTTCTTCAGTGTGAGTGGCGTACGCCTCAATGCCAAGGAGGGAGGGTGTTTCTGATCTGCCCAACTAACCTTACAAGAAGGGTCATCTGATAGTCTGGAGGGAGTAGAGACATTGGCAATCCGGATGCCCATGAACTCAGGTGAGACTTAGAGGTGGTTTTATAGGAGGATGATCTGGAATAATCAGGTGACTGTTACGTGTGACAGTGAATAAAAGCTTGGTAGACCTGAATGTCCTTTGTAAAAGCACACTGAGCTGCTAAAACTAACTTGAAAGATTTAGCAATTTTAAACACATCACCAAGATTATGACTGGACTTCACCAAAGCTTTAGCTGTGACCTCCCTGTTGGGCAAGGCAATCAGGTCTCAAATCAACGGTTCTCTGTAGAAAACTTACAGTTCTGACATTTGAAGTTGCATTTGTGAGTGAGACACTGCATGTTGTCAGTCCAAGCTGTGTACAACTGTCCGTGTTGTTTATGACACTTATTAAACAGAAGACTAGCTGCTACGTGGTCCATCTGCTGATCAGTATTCAGTTAACAGAGCATAAAGATCACTGAAAGAAAAATCACTAGCGTTCAAGAATGGTTGAAATTTCCGCACCAGTTTGTAGGAATGTTAACTAGAAACAGAGTGATTTGCCACTCACTGGAAATGTTATATACAAGACAATGAAAGTCAAAATGTCGGAGGTAGACTTTACAGCCCTCTCGAGACTTGTTAGGGGAGTGAGTGGCAGCGGGGGCATTGCCTTGCCCGCTGACTGACCTGTAAATGATTGCTCATGGAGTTGCTGCCAAAGTTCCATAAACTTGTGGTCCATCACGATGGCTCTGGTTGTGAACGTGTCGCCAGAAACGATAGCGTAGTACTCCGCACCTGACATGAATGTGTAATCTGTGAACAAAGCCAAGTTTGTCATGAGTGGAACACTACATAAACACCAAGAATGTAAACTAGAATGTCAATATCCAAAACCAGGTTACTATACAAATAGAAGATAGATGTGTTTTAACTGAGCTCTGGCAGCATAATCAAACAAGACTGGCCCAAGGTCACTGACAGCACTGAGCTGCTGTTGGCCCCACCTGTGGTAGTGCTTGACAGTGGTCAGTTTTAGTACCTCAAAACTGCTACCGATAATGTCTGACAACAGGGATAGTAAATTCTCCACATCTCTCATCCATTTTAAACATATGGTGATGGGCTGCCAAGAGACCTGATCCCACCATAATGATGTTATTCTGTTTTATTTCAACCACCTTCAATAGCATGCCAGGAAACTTCCTGGCAGATTAAAACTGTGTGTTCGACCAAGACTCGAATTCATGACCTTTGCCTTTCGCAGGCAAGTGCTCTACCAAGTGCGCTACCCTAGCATGACTCACGACTCATCCTCACAACTTTACTTCCATGAGTACTTCATCTCCTATACCTTCCAAACTTTACAGAAGTTCGCCTGCAAAACTTGTGGAGTAGCACTCCGGGAAGCAAGGATACTGCTGAGACATGTTTTAGCCACCTGGTGGATGTTTTCAGAATGAAATTTCACCCTGCAGTGGAGTGTGTGCAGAATAATTTTCTTAAGAAATGAGAATCCATACCTAACCTACAAATAACAACCTTTGGGGTGCTGTTAAAATGTATCTATTGATGCCACACACTTTTCAGTGTACTTTGTATAAATTTGTCTATTTTACAAGACACATTTTTGTTGTTGTCCTATGTAAAGGTTATTAAATACGAAAATTTCAGAGATTTAATAAATCATGTTTTAAAACCAACCTAGTGTGTAAACATCTCTGCTAACAGTTTATGGGCCCAGGTTATAAAGTCAAAATAGTGATACATTTTGAAGTTACATGAAACACAGAACGTTGATACAGTGGCATTCCAACATTCAAATTTTCTGCCACCTGTAGAGACAGTAATGAACAGAAAAAATTACTGTATTTGCCTATTTGGCATCAAAATATGTTTAGAACATGAGCAGCTATGTAAATATGAGTCTGTCCCAATTCCATATGCAATTAAAGCATGTACAGCCAAGTCCATAATAACTCTTATCTGTGCAGCTATCAATTTATGTGCATATACAAGAAACAAACACAGCATAGTAGACCTGAGACAAACTGAGAGAGGTACCTGAAGATTCTGATCTATTTTTTGGGTGGCTAATAAATCTCCTAACACCACATCTAGAAATATGTTCATCCGTAGAGGATTATGTATCTAAAATTATCTTTATGTCTCAAGAGTGAAATGCAGTTGAATTTAAAAGGAAAGAAGAATGGGTTGTCGTATCCTGCTAGTGGGCCTTTCAGATGACTGCAGATGGATGACCATGATTTTAGGAAATTCAAACATTCTGATACTAGAAATGTGGAGTTGCTACAGGAGGTAAAGAATGATGTACTTTGTCATTCATCTACAATCTGTGCAGACAAAAGAACAACATGACATGAAATAAAAGTCCCAAGATGCTATAATTGTAATACATATAAATGCCTGGCAGAACATGATAACACCAGACTTGATCTGGCAGCATAGTGATATGTAAATTCAAGTGATTTAGGACATAGCTATCATGTCAGGAAATTGGTGTTACACCAGTGGTGAACTCTCAAGTTGTGGTTAATAATGACAGTCTACCTGTGAAAAATAACTGTGTGGACATATATAGATCTCCAGACTGAATTTAAATGGCAGGTATGTTGTATGACCACAGTTAAATAGCAGTCTTTAGTGACTTTCCTTGCCCTAAGTGACAATTGTACACTACCCAAAGTAAAAGTCAGGTGACTCAGAAAATCACAGAGTTGAAAAATTTGGTTAAAAGACAAATTAGGTAGAACATTTGTTACTGCACACAGACAATTGGCAAATATATCTCAATGAAGATGTGTCAAATTTTTGAAATAGATAAGGGATTAATCATGAGACAATAGTTATGTGTGAGCTAGAACAAAATGGTGTAGTCAAAAGAAACAATGGATCTATAGTCACGTCAGTGCAAGATGGTTACTCTTTGAAGTCTGTCATTCTCATAGATTATGCACCTATTTTTTGCCAAGAAAAGTGCCATTAACCTTTATTTAAAACAAGTGGCAAGTAAGAATGCCCAAAACAGAAACAGACAGACACTAAGAATAACTTTACAAAAAAATATAGAATCCTGTGAAATAACTTGAGAGCCTGTCCACCAAAATGGATAATTGCTGAGATAATGACAAAATCCCAGGCAAAACATTGTAATCATGTATTGCAACAAGATTGAGGACTTCCAATAGTGGATGATAAACAGATATAGATTCTAATGGGGTGTGACAAATGAGAACCCAAACCTAACTTATGAAGCACATCTTGGCACCATTTCTCAGTTGTATCTATTGACTCCATGGATATTAGTGTGTGTGTGTGTGTGTGTGAGTGTGTGCGTGTCTGTCCAAATTGTTTATTGGACAAGACATATTTTGGTGGTGTTCTGTGTATTTGTGATTAAAAAGGAATTTTGAAATAGTTCAATGAACAGTAGGTTCAGACTGACGCAGTGTGTAAATTTTGTGTTTGTATGGCATAGATGTAATTGGGAACTTTTAATATCTATTCTAACATATTTTTCAGTAGTTCTTTTCACACTTTTTTTCATTTAACTACACCAATAGTGTATAATTATTACCTGCTAATTTATCCACTTTCTGAAGTGTAGCAGTGTTACTCTCATGAATAGTATAACAAGCAATTTCATTTTTATATTGTTAATATTGAGATTATTGTCACTAGACAAAATTCAGTACATGGCTTCTCTTTATAATTTATTTCATGGCAGCAGTAACTACACATATAAGGTTTTGATGAATTGTTGCTTGCAACTCTGTCTGGTCATTCCACATCAAGTAGTCTAGGTTTAGTGATGTTCTCCACTTGACTCATACATTTTGTTCACAGATTGTTTGTAGGTTTACTAAACAGCCAGTGAAAGGGAGATATGTAGCCCCAAAACTAGTATTTTATGAGTAGGAACATTGTCAAGGGTGATAAAATGTCATTCTGATATTCGAAAAGTTTTGGTCACATTTGAAGTGGTTTATCTCTATGGATAATTATTATTAAAGCTGCAAAACTTGGTAAAATGGTTGAAAGTTTGCCTTGTGTGCATTCTGTAAGTTTTAAATGTTTGATCCTGTATTTTTGCTCCAAGTGGCACTCCAAAGTAATCAGTAAATTTTGTTGTTACAAAGCTTCTCCCGAGTTTAAGTAGGAAGTTCTCCTTTTGTGACTTTGTTGTCTAGTAGCTTGTTCATAAAACCTGCAAGTAGTATTAATTGCTGGAGGGGGGGGGGGGAAGTGACTTTTAAACTCTTGTTTCGTGAAAAGTATGCCTGGTGCATACATGAGTTAATCGCTATTTGAAAGACCATTCTTCTTTCTACAAGATTTGAAATTTCCATATTTGCTTTTGCTCAAATGTCTTAACAATTATCCAGTAACTCTCTCAAGCAGATCATTATTTTGGGGTATCATAAAACATAGGAATTTTTAAGTATTTATGAGTCATAATGAAATTCAAATCTTGCTTAGGTCCATGGTGAATATTGACACTACCAGTTAGTTAAGAAAGTTGATATCCTTATTGTAAGGTGCTAAATCCAACAACAAGTCAAGTTCAGTCTTGGATTACAGATTTATTTCAAGTTCCCTAATGGGTCCTTAATAACTGTTGCCAAGCTTTGTATAACTTTTTTCGGTAAGTTCCCAAGGCTTTTGGACACTTAGCAGAGACTCCCAGGCTATGTTTGTGTCTTTCTATATTTCCAAAGCTATCAGTTTTTATAATGACTGCATCTGAGAAAAGTACTGCTGAACCAGTGATGTTTTACAAGTCATACGTATATTCGTGATATTTTGATCGGGGATCAAACATGAACTTTTTTTAACTGACCATTGAAACACCTCAAAAGCCTATGGGATGCATAAAATTTATTAGTGTCAAAAATTATAGGTTTTATTGACAAGCTAGTTGATAGTAAAGTCACAAAAGGAAAGCTTCCTAAACAATTTACATAAAGAGAACGAGTTACTTATACATGGGAGAAATTTTGTCAAAGTAAAATTTATTGATCACTTTGAGTTTGCTTGGAGTAAAAATAATGGCTCAAATGGCATAAAACTTACAGAATGTGTACACTGCAAAATGTTCAACTGTCTTCCCCAGTTTTGCAGCTATGCCACAATTTTTCTTTGAAATAGAGCAGTTCAAACTTGGCCAAATGTTTTGAAATGTCACTGCAACATTTTTGTCATCCCTTCACTTAAAAGGTTGCCATAAATAATTTTTAAAATATGTGGTCTAAAAATTTAGATACCTCTGCTGCTCACATAGCAAGCCAGCATGGAAGATTTAAACAGAATTTGAGATGGTTGAATGGAGACCCCTATACTGCTTGACATAGAATCACCTCCTTTTGAATGAGGAAAGCTCCTCAAATTTACAGTTAGTTGTTTTAGCAGCTGTTTTGTTTCTCCACCCAATTTGTAATGTTATTCATTATTGGTGTTCTACCTTTAATTTAGAGACATTCACTTAACATGTAACAAGTCAGTCACATTGACCTCTGTTAAATTTTTCAGCAGCAAGAATTCTCTTACATAAGTGTAAGTGAGGTGACAAAACTTGGCTTGCTTTAAATTCTCAATTTATTTAAGAGCACGTTCTTAAAGAATACTTAGTCCAAGTATAAATGGATGAAACAAAGCCAAAGAGAGGTGGTTATGTTTCCGTGTATTAAAACAATGAATTCTATAAAGTTTGAGGGTTGTGGAAAGCAGCGCAGCAGTCAACATCTTTTGGTAGGTGCAGTGGCTGCACAGTTAGTCGGTGTCCACCCTCTGTTGTCAGCCACTGTACTTTTGCTACAAGAGGCCTTCAATGGTCAGAAAATAAAGAGCGTCATGATGAGATCCAAGGACCAACAAAATAATTTTTTATGAAAAAATTTGTGTACACATTCTGAGTAGTAATTAACTTGGTTCTGAAATCTGCACATTAGCAAAGGAACTTGAGAGACTGTGTAAAACCTATAATGTCCACAGTGTTATGACTTTCATGAGAGATGAATCTTACAGCACTAAGCTGCCAGTGATCCAAGTGAGGACAGCACTGCTAAATTCAGCCACCTCATATTCCTCCTAACTTAAGAGAAAACTGTTTACTTTTGAGGCAGGGAGGTGGAATGTGTCCACATCTGGCTATGAATGTAACCAAATCACCAAAATGAAAGTAAAAACCAGTATTTGTGAAGAAGAAAATAGTATTTTCAGCCTGCAGTGCACTAAATGTGTAGCATTCATTTGTATTTATATTTGCACTTGTCATTTCATCAGTTAAGTTAGTATAAGCAAGCACATCTATTTTGTAGTTAAGATGAAACTCTGTTACATCAGCACATAAAACGGCAGCTCTCCAGGTAACAGTTTCATTGTTAAGGAACAGAGTTTTGTCTACCATTACTTAAAAAATCATTTGCAAGCAGGTTTAACATAATCTGATCCAAATTAAAAAATAACTTCTCTGTCCTCTTCAAAAATCAAAAATGGCAACATAAAAGCAACAAAGTGTGAATATCTGTGAAGAAATCACAAAAAAAACATCTTACCATATGGGACAAAAATAAGACACACATTATTCCAACAGATGGTTTATGTTATGTAGTAACAATATACTCGACCACAATAATATTCCATAGGGGAGTTAGGGCACTTTGGTCAGCTTATCTTGGGTCAATGTGTAATCAGGGTTGATAGTATAAGCACAACAAATTGGAAAGCGCAGCAATGCGTTTTTCTTATTTATCATTGTAACTTCACCACATGTTTCCAATAACTGCCAAGTCCAATAATATCATGGTTCAGTATTACTAACTATGGGAGCACAAAAATATTTTGTAAAATAGTGTACTATGGTGCTCGCAAATTGTAGCGAGTATGCTGGATACCACTGTATGACACTAGATTTGATACTTCTGAAAAAATGCTAATTAAGGCAATTTTTGTGAGTAGCATATTATTTCCATCTGTACGATGTTAATTAGAAATTCACATGTTGTGAACATTGTAGTTACCTGTCATGAAAGGTATATATATAAAAAAAAAAGCTTAGCAGTTCTCCTGTGTTAACATAATGTCTCCTGGTACTAGAGTCAAACAGTTTTGACTAAAAGTTCGGGAGCATGCAGGCCATTGGAGTACATGAATACATGAGACGTGGATCCATGTATAGGAAATAGATTCTCAAATATGTGACTGGCATGAAAACTTTTTCAGTAATACAAACAGTATGTTGTCTCTGATGGCAAATCTGATCAACGACAAAGGTAATCACAGGAGCACTCCATTGCAATGTGACAGAACCACTTCTGTTCTCCATGTACATGAATGATCTGTTGTATAAGGTGGTGATCAATCTGAGACTGTTCACTGACGAAGCTGCTGTGTAGGGAAAAGTCTTGTCATTGAGTGACTGTAGGGGATGCAGGATGACTCTGACAGAATTTATATTTTGTGCAATCAATGGCAACGTGCTTGAAATGTATATCAATATAAGGAAATGCAAGTAGATAGGAGAAATATTACTGGAATGTGTGAATACAGTGTTAATGATATGTTGCCTGACTGTCATTAATTATCAAGATGGAAAATTGCAGAATGACTTGAAATAAAGTGAGCACGTTAGGTCAGATGTAAGAAAGGCAAATAGTTGAGTACAGATGGATTGGAAGAGTTCTGAGA
The DNA here is from genome assembly GCF_023897955.1 of Schistocerca gregaria. Classification (NCBI taxonomy): domain Eukaryota; kingdom Metazoa; phylum Arthropoda; class Insecta; order Orthoptera; family Acrididae; genus Schistocerca; species Schistocerca gregaria. The sequence continues at coordinate 503,818,366 of NC_064921.1, forward strand.
AAATGCAGCTCACCTATAAACCAGAATTACGTACAGATTACTTATGTGACTCATTCTTGAGTACTGCTGTAGTAGATGCTTACCAAGTCAGAGTAAAGGGAAGCATTGAAGCAAATCAGAAGTGTGCTGCTGATGTTGTTACTGGTTAGTTTAGTCACATGAGAATTTACAGAAATGAACTCAAATTCAAAACCTTGGCAGAAAGATGACTGTCTTTGTTGTGAAACACTTGTGAAGAAGTTTACAGAGCCAGTATTTGCAACAGGCTGCAGAATGATTCTAAGATGCATCTAATGTTCATCTTGTGTAAGAACTGTAACAACAAAATAATGGGATCAGGCCTTTTATAGACACATGCAGGCAATCATTTTACACTCGTTCCATTTGCGAATAGAACATGAAAGGGGATGATGAGCCTTAGAACAAAGTATTTTCTGCCATACTCAGTACAGGTAGAGTATGTATGTAGATGTATATTTACACAATGAAACTTGTGGTCTTTTTTAAATGAGCTATACTTGGAAGCAATTACAAGATCTTGGTAACGATCGTCTTTTTAAATGTTTAGCACTTGAAGAAGACGGATTTGATTCCAGACACCCGTTCTTCCACTGTTATGTGGCAGAAGTTGCTGCAGGACCAGAAGAAGATGCTGTTGTTCCAGACAAAGAAGAAAAGAGAGGAGCTTTTGGTTAGTTTTATAATACTGCCAATTTTTAAAGACCTAATAGTTCATTTTTGCATGCTAATAATTTTGGAGATTTACCATTATTGTAACAAAACAACTCAAAGTCTGGGTTGATCAATATTACTGAAAGGACAGACTGTTGCGAGAGGATAGATTGTTATGCATGATACACATGATACATTGAGTTGCAGACAGACACAACAAAAGTACTGTTACAACTGAGCTTTCAGCCAAGGCATTTTTCAGATAATGAACACACGCATTCACACAAGCAAGCACACCTCCTTCACACATGACCGCTGTCTCTGGCCAGACGTAGCGGTCACACATGCATGAGGTACGTTGGGCGGTCATGTGTGCATGAGGTATGCTTGCTTCTGTGAATGTGTGTGTTTCCTTTCAGGAAAAGGCTAAGCTAAATGTGTAACTCTTTTTGTTGTGTCTGTCTGCAATGCAACATGTCATCTTACTACAATCCATGAGAAAAGAATCTCTATATCAGAAAAGTTGTTACTTGTATAAAGTACATCAAAAAAAGTTAAATGTTCCCTTCTTTGAAATTAAATTGTTTGATGTATGAATGAAAATGAAAAATAACTTTTAAAATGGCCTTTCTGACTATCACATATTGGCTTTTTAAGCAGGGAGCAATTGTTCTGCCACTTTTAGAAGTTTTCATTATAAACACAACAGCAGACATTTGTCACCAAATGAAATCCAATTTTTAACCAATAAATAAACAACCAAATAAAAACACAGTTGTTGTAGTAACTAGATAAAAAGGAAGTCACAGTTACATACCTTTGTATTTATTACATGTAGAGCAGTTGAGAAGTATCTGGAAGTATTATGATTAGGCACTATTTGTAATTTAAAAAATGTGGTAATGTTTTTAAGGTGATTATGACTGGAATTAAGAAACATTAATGAGAAAAATAATAAAAATGCAGTTAATTCTGAATACTCTAGTAACTCTTTCATCTTAATGTTTGCTAACATATCCTACATTTTATGCTTTAAGGATTAGAAGATGCTGTAACCAAAACTCGCCAACTGATCGCATATGCAATATACTTTTATGGATACTCTACTTGGAATGGTAAATCAATGTTCCTAGAAGATCTCTATGTAACACCAGATTATAGGAGTGTTGGGCTTGGTTCTGCACTTTTTGATAAAGTGGTTACGGTGAGTAGCTTTTAATGTTCTCAGAATATATCTTATTTATAACATACATTGTGTTGAGATGAACATTTTTTCATTAAATTTTTTTTTAACATAGCTCTAGAGAAGAGCTTCTGTTGGTTGTGTGATATCACCTATAGAGATTTCTCACTCTGCAGTGGGACTGCATATGGTGACAATGATTTTGCCCCCCCCCCCCCCTCCCCACACACACACACACACACATACAGTATTTTTTCTGAGGTGACTACACTTCAGAAGTAATAGCACACAGTGAAGGCATCTAACAGTGTGCTTTTTTTAACTGTGTATATTTTCATTTAATGGACACCTTTGTTTGAGGAGAGAGCAGACGGATTGAAAGAGTACATTGGGGGTACCTACAAAGAGAGGAGGAACTGTCCGATTGCTTGATAGAAGATGAAATGTCATGGAGGCAGAAGGGTTAGATAACTTTCTAGCAGAATTTCTAAAATCATTGTAGGACTAGTAACTGAAAAAGACTCTGGAGATATGCCACCAAGTTTTCAGAGAAAAATCATCCGCTCTATCCCACAGATAGCTAAGGCAGACAAAAGTGAGAACTACTGCACACTGAGCTTGACAGCTCATGTATTCAGGTTGTTGACCTGAATGGTATACGGAAGAAGGGATAAGAAAACTGAAGCTCTCTTAGACAATGATAAGCTGGGATGTAGGAAATATAAAAGCAGCAAAGAGGCAGTTCTGATGATACACTTGATAATAGAAGTAAGACTTAAGAAAATTCAAGAGTTTTTTATGGGATCTGTCAACCTACAAAATGTGTTCAATAACTTAAAATGGTGCAAGGTGTTTGAAATTCTCAGAAATGTTGGTATGTGCAGCAAAGAAAAGACAGGTAATATACTACATGTACAAGAATCAAGAGGGTCTCATAACCTTGAAAGGCCAAGAGTGAAGTGTTCAGATAATTAGGCCATAAGATGATGATTGTCTCTCTTCTCTAGTAGTCATTCTGTATATTGAAGAACAATGCAGGAAATTAAAAAAATCAAGAAGTGGAATTAAAATCCAGTAATAAGATTTGCAGATGAAATTGCTGTTGTATAGAGAAATGGAAAAGTGCTACATGATCTATTTCATATAACATTGAAAATAATCAATTTTTGGCAATTGTTGACATCTGTGCCATATGAACTCATGGGAGGCTGACCTGTTAAAATTCCTGGAATCTGTAAATACATTCTCCCTTTTAAACTTCGCATGATCCTATTCCAAATCACATGCTACTTTCGTAGACGTTGATCTCATCCTCGCTGAAGGTCAACTACACACTTCTGTTCACTTTAAACCTACTAACAAACAAAAGTATTTACAGTTTGACTGTTACCATCCTTTCCATATCAAACGTTACCTCCCATACAGCTTGTCATTTGAGCCAAACATATTTGTTAGGCTGCAGACTGTTTACAGCAATACACCACCATTCTCACCTCAGTCTTCTCTGGGTGTAATTACCCCATCAGCCTAGTTCAAAAGCAGATTTCCTGGGCTATCACATCCAATCCTGGTACTACTGATCCCTCCAAAAAACAACTTCACTATACACTATTTGTCATTAATTATTATCCTGGTGTTGAATGTATTAATCAGCTACTTCGGCAAAGCTATGACTTTTTAAAATCGTGCTCTGAAAAGACATCCATTCTGTCTGAGGTTTTGTCCACCACCCTTAGAATAGTATTTTGTCGCCCTCCCAATCTCCGCAATTTCCTTTTCAGACTGTGTGCTGCTCCTGCACCCATCTCCCTACTCTGTGGCTCCTATCCCTGTAACCATCCCTACTGCAAGACTTGCCCTTTGTACCTTCCTGTCAGTACCTGTACCAGGTCTGTAACTAGCAAAACATATATATTCAAAGGGAGAGCCACCTGTGAAATGACACACGCCATATATCAGCTGTTATGTAAACAGTGTTCGGCCTTTTACATCGGCATGACTACCACCAAGTTACCAGTTAGGATAAATGGGCCAGGGAGGTGGTGTATACCGGCAGCAGAAAGTATACTGTACAACATGACAGTTGTGACCTTGGTGACTGTTTCACCAAACATGCCATCTGACTTCTTCCCCCAGACACCAGTTTCTCAGAACTCCACAGGTGGGAACTAGTGCTTCAATATGTCCTTGGTTCTCACCTCCCACATGGCCTTAATTTACGTTAATTTCTTGCGTCACAGCATTTCTTCGCAGTAACTACACCCTTTTTTAGCTTTCTGCATCTTTCATTTTTTGACCTGTCTATTTGTCGCTTTCCCCCTCCCACCTCAAATAAATACAATGCACTTAGTTTTTCACTCTCATTAACTCATGCATGATGTTTTAGCAGTAATCTGTCTTGCATATTACCCTGTCTTCCACCTTTAAGTTCTCAGGCTTTCAAACCTCGTCTGGTGCAGCCCCAAAAATGTCTTTTCTTCTGATACCATCTGATAAATCTCCCCTGACGCAAGATTCTGGGTGACTGTGGAACACTACTCCTTTTCCTAAATCTCTCCAGTCCTTTTCCTTCACCCCTCTTCCTTCTCCTTTAACCCTTCTGCCAGAAGAAATAGCCACTGTCTCCAAAAGCTTGCATATGCAAAACCTTTTTTTGTGTGTTTCTTCTCCTGCTGGTGCTTAGTGAGTATATTTTTTATTTATCCATTTACAGTATATAATCTATTTAACAGAATTGTGCAGAATATGGATTGAGATTGATGTACAGAAAGACAAAGGCATTGTGGAGCAATAGAAGTGAGAAAATTGAAGAGCATGCCATGGTAAAGGAATTCTGCCAGCTTGGAAGTAAAATAACACAAGATGGACAAAGCAAGGAGGATATAAGTAACAGACTATTGCTCATGTAAGCACACACACACACACACACACACACACACACACACACACACACACACACGGAGAGGAGGGGGGCGGGAAGAAGAGAGAGGGGGGGGCAGGGCTGGGGAGGGGGAAGGGGGTATTCCTCACTAAAAGAAGTGTACTAGTGTCAAACATGGGTCTTAATTTGACAAAGATACTTCTGATTATGAATTTGTGCAGTACAGTGTAGAATTGAAGTGAATCATGGACTGTGGGAGAACTTGAAATGAAGAGAATCAAAATGATTGACAAGATGTGAAACAAAGAGGTCCTCCATAGACTCTGTGAGAAAAGTAATATGTAGAAAACACTAAGTAGAAGAAGCAATAGTGTGATGCAATATGTAGGAAGACATGAGTGATAAAGGTATAAAAATTGTAGGGACAGGCAGGTATTAGAATACGTAGAACAAATAATTGAAGATATTGCATGTAGGTGTTACTCTGAGAAGAATATTGGCAAAAGAGAGGAGATCATGGTGAGCTGCATTGAACCAATTGGAAGACTGGTTACTAAATTAATTTTTAAAAAAAACCTTCCTTAACAAATTGATCATATGTATAAAAAAGTTTGAACTTTTAATTATTCTCTTTAATCAATGACTATTCAGCAGAGAAATTGATTAATTTAAATAATTTGCTACCTGCAAGTTTGTTTCATTCATTAATCAAACAATGTACAAACCATCAAGTACTTGCACTAATATTTTCTTAAATTATCCTTAAACATATCTTACCAAAGCCCCTCAACATAAATAAAAGAGTGTGAAGTATAATTCTGGAACCGGATGCCTGCATATTACTAATTATAACATGATCATAATTGATTCTCCTGTATGCATTATGATGAGGTTTTGTCAGTTTTAAATAGTTGGCCTTATTTCACTTTTTATTTCTGTTTTGAAAACTACAGTTTCCAACATAACAGTTATCAGATTCTCAGCTATTCCAATCGGTATTCTGTTGCTCTTACATTCGTCTGTCATGACACTTTGTCTTCTTTAATGCCACTTTTGCCTTCTTTAATGCCACTTTTGCTGAATTGATCTTATTAAGTTTTTTCCAGATGATGCTATTAGCCCCCCATGAACCATGGACCTTGCCGTTGGTGGGGAGGCTTGCGTGCCTCAGCGATACAGATGGCCGTACCGTAGGTGCAACCACAACGGAGGGGTATCTGTTGAGAGGCCAGACAAACTTGTGGTTCCTGAAGAGGGGCAGCAGCCTTTTCAGTAGTTGCAGGGGCAGCAGTCTGGATGATTGACTGATCTGGCCTTGCAACATTAACCAAAACGGCCTTGCTGTGCTGGTACTGCGAACGGCTGAAAGCAAGGGGAAACTACAGCCGTAATTTTTCCCGAGGACATGCAGCTTTACTGTATGATTAAATGATGGTGGCATCCTCTTGGGTAAAATATTCCCCCATTCGGATCTCCGGGCGGGGACTACTCAGGAGGATGTCGTTATCAGGAGAAAGAAAACTGGCGTTCTACGGATCGGAGCGTGGAATGTCAGATCCCTTAATCGGGCAGGTAGGTTAGAAAATTTAAAAAGGGAAATGGATAGGTTAAAGTTAGATATAGTGGGAATTAGTGAAGTTCGGTGGCAGGAGGAACAAGACTTCTGGTCAGGTGACTACAGGGTTATAAACACAAAATCAAATAGGGGTAATGCAGGAGTAGGTTTAATAATGAATAGGAAAATAGGAATGCGGGTAAGCTACTACAAACAGCAAAGCGAACGCATTATTGTAGCCAAGATAGATACGAAGCCCACACCTACTACAGTAGTACAAGTTTATATGCCAACTAGCTCTGCAGATGATGAAGAAGTTGAAGAAAAGTACGATGAAATAAAAGAAATTATTCAGATAGTGAAGGGAGACGAAAATTTAATAGTAATGGGTGACTGGAATTCGAGTGTAGGAAAAGGGAGAGAAGGAAACATAGTAGGTGAATAGGGATTGGGGCTAAGAAATGAAAGAGGAAGCCGCCTAGTAGAATTTTGCACAGAGCACGACTTAATCATAGCTAACACTTGGTTTAAGAATCATGAAAGAAGGTTGTAAACGTGGAAGAACCCTGGAGATACTAAAAGGTATCAGATAGATTATATAATGGTAAGACAGAGATTTAGGAACCAGGTTTTAAGTTGTAAGACATTTCCAGGGGCAGATGTGGACTCTGACCACAACCTATTGGTTATGACCTGTAGATTAAAACTGAAGAAACTGCAAAAATGTGGGAAATTAAGGAGATGGGACCTGGATAAACTGAAAGAACCAGAGGTTGTACAGAGTTTCAGGGAGAGCATAAGGGAACAATTGACAGGAATAGGGGAAAAAAATACAGTAGAAGAAGAATGGGTAGCTCTGAGGGATGTAGTAGTGAAGGCAGCAGAGTATAAAGTAGGTAAAAAGACGAGGGCTGCTAGAAATCCTTGGGTAACAGAAGAAATATTGAATTTAATTGATGAAAGGAGAAAATATAAAAATGCAGTAAATGAAGCAGGCAAAAAGGAATACAAACGTCTCAAAAATGAGATCGACAGGAAGTGCAAAATGGCTAAACAGGGATGGCTAGAGGACAAATGTAAGGATGTAGAAGCTTATCTCACTAGGGGTAAGATAGATACTGCCTACAGGAAAATTAAAGAGACCTTTGGAGAGAAGAGAACCACGTGTATGAATATCAAGAGCTCAGATGGCAGCCCAGTTCTAAGCAAAGAAGGGAAGGCAGAAAGGTGGAAGGAGTATATAGAAGGTTTATACAAGGGCGATGTACTTGAGGACAATATTATGGAAATGGAAGAGGATGTAGATGAAGACGAAATGGGAGATACGATACTGCGTGAAGAGTTTGACAGAGCACTGAAAGACCTGAGTCGAAACAAGGCCCCCGGAGTAGATAACATTCCATTAGAACTACTGACGGCCTTGGGACAACCAGTCCTGACAAAACTCTACCAGCTGGTGAGCAAGATGTATGAGACAGGCGAAATACCCTCAGACTTCAAGAAGAATATAATAATTCCAATCCCAAAGAAAGCAGGTACTGACAGATGTGAAAATTACCGAACTATCAGTTTAATAAGCCACGGCTGCAAAATACTAACGTGAATTCTTTACAGACGAATGGAAAAACTAGTAGATGCAGACCTCGGGGAGGATCAGTTTGGATTCCGTCGAAATGTTGGAACACGTGAGGCAATACTGACCTTACGACTTATCTTAGAAGAAAGATTAAGAAAAGGCAAACCTACGTTTCTAGCATTTGTAGACTTAGAGAAAGCTTTTGACAATGTTGACTGGAATACTCTTTTTCAAATTCTAAAGGTGGCAGGGGTAAAATACAGGGAGCAAAAGGCTATTTATAATTTGTACAGAAACCAGATGGCAGTCATAAGAGTCGAGGGGCATGAAAGGGAAGCAGTGGTTGGGAAAGGAGTGAGACAGGGTTGTAGCCTCTCCCCGATGTTATTCAATCTGTATATTGAGCAAGCAGTAAAGGAAACAAAAGAAAAATTTGGAGTAGGTATTAAAATTCATGGAGACGAAGTAAAAACTTTGAGTTTCGCCGATGACATTGTAATTCTGTCAGAGACGGCAAAGGACTTGGAAGAGCAGTTGAATGGAATGGACAGTGTCTTGAAAGGAGGATATAAGATGAACATTAACAAAAGCAAAACGAGGATAATGGAATGTAGTCAAATTAAATCGGGTGATGCTGAGGGAATTAGATTAGGAAATGAGACACTTAAAGTAGTAAAGGAGTTTTGCTATTTAGGAAGTGAAATAACTGATGATGGTCGAAGTAGAGAGGATATAAAATGTAGACTGGCAATGGCAAGGAAAGCGTTTCTGAAGAAGAGAAATTTGTTAACATCGAATATAGATTTATGTATCAGGAAGTCGTTTCTGAAAGTATTTGTTTGGAGTGTAGCCATGTATGGAAGTGAAACATGGACGATAACTAGTTTGGACAAGAAGAGAATAGAAGCTTTCGAAATGTGGTGCTACAGAAGAATACTGAAGATAAGGTGGATAGAGCACGTAACTAATGAGGAGGTATTGAATAGGATTGGGGAGAAGAGAAGTTTGTGGCACAACTTGACTAGAAGAAGGGATCGGTTGGTAGGACATGTTTTGAGGCATCAAGGGATCACAAATTTAGCATTGGAGGGCAGCGTGGAGGGTAAAAATCGTAGAGGGAGACCGAGAGATGAGTACACTAAGCAGATTCAGAAGGATGTAGGTTGCAGTAGGTACTGGGAGATGAAGCGGCTTGCACAGGATAGAGTAGCATGGAGAGCTGCATCAAACCAGTCTCAGGACGAAGACAACAACAACTATGCTATTAGTCATAATTTTCCTCTTGAATTGGCTTATGAAGAACCTTCAACTCTATAACTGTAGGTATTTCTCTCATCTTGTCATAAGCATCTAGTTTTTGGGGGGAAAATTTGGTAATGGAAGACTTGGTGCCTTGCATTTGTCCATTTGAGCCAGCCTTAACAAGTGGAAATAATTACTATGCAGTCATTCTAACTTATCCTGGCTACCTTCTTTTATTTTTGAACTAAACTGTTCTGTAACTCTACATTATAATATATTCCTGACATTATAATATATCCCTGTTTCACGTTTTCCCCATCAATTTTCCATTTTCTCATTAATGGAAGTTATTTGTTTTTATGTAAATGAAAAGGGTAGATCATAGATGATTACTTTTTTCACTCTTTTTTTCTTTACTTTTTTAGCCAATTTTAACTCATTTATCAATCAAACACAAAAAGTACTTCTTTTTTCTATAACTTCATTGCTGCTACTACAGTAAAGGCAAATCACAATAATATAAATGTTTGCATGTCATCAACAATGCACTCAGATACTGTAGCTTTTCTGCTTTGACCTTAGTGGAAAAAAAGGCTCAGTGTCAAAATGTTAGGTTCCCACTTCTGTTGCAGTTGTAAATCTGACACATTGCTAACTCTTCCATATAGCCAACTTGCTCTGTGTGGACTTGCATGTATCAGACAATTGCCAGTCACCCTAGTAGCTCATATACTCATATTAGGAAACAGCTAATCAGATTAAAACTGGGTACTGGTCCAAAATAATAGAAATGTGTGTGTTGGAAGACAGGGAAAAGTGTGTGTAAGAGCTACCATGGGGAATGAAAATAGCCACAGCAGTCACACACAGTGTGTCAGAAGGTGGCATAACTTTTTAAGTCTGTTGAAAGAGTACTACCTCATGTGCATTATTACCTTTAAGGCTGTATATACACTGATGGAAAAAAAATTCACAACACCAAAAAAATAAGTAATGTAGAGTAATGAAATTTCAGGAATACATTTGTCTAGGTAACATATTTAAGATATATTAAAAACAAAGATTCCAAGACTTACCAAGAGGGAAAGCGCCAGGGGGGGGGGGGGGGGGGAGAACAGAATTTCTAGCTTTCGCAACCGACGGTTGCTTCTTCGGGAAAGAGGAAGCAACCGTCGGTTGCGAAAGCTAGAAATTCTGTGTTTTTTTTTTGCCTGTCTACTGGCTTTCCCTCTTGGTAAGTCTTGGAATCTTTGTTTTTAATATATTTTTCCCATGTGGAAGTTTCTTTCTATTTTATTTACATCATTAATTTGAACCCAACAATAACATATTTAAGAGATTTACATTTCAAACTCAAAGGTTAATGTAAGTGTGAGATAAGCCATTACAAATGTGAAATACTGGTACATTAATAACCAGTCTAACCACCAGAATGTTGAGTGCAAGTATGCAAACATCCTTGCATTGTGTTGTACAGGTTCTGGATGTCAGTTTGTGAGATGGAGTTCCACACCTGTTGTACTTGGTTGGTCAATGCAGAGATGGTTAATGCTGTTTGTGGATGACACTGGAGCTATAGTCTGATGATGTCCCTTATGTGCTTGATTGGAGACAGATCTGGTGATTGAGCAGGCCAAGGCAACATGTTGAAACCCTGCACAGGATGTTGGGTTACAACAAGTTTTGTTCTCTTGGAAAATACCCCTGGAATGCTGTTCATGAACTGCAGCACAACATGGATCGATTCATCAAGCTGACATACAAATTTGCTGTCAGGGTGCATGGGATAACTACAAGAGTGCTCCTGCTGTCATACGAAATAGCACCCCAGACCATCCAGCGTATCGATCACGCAGCAGGTTACTTACATGCCCTCAACTAGCCTCCTCCTAACCAACACACAGCTATCACTGGCACTGAGGCAGAATAAGCTTTCACCAGAAAATACAACAGGCCTCCACACTGCCCTTCAATAAGCTCTCACTTGATACCAGTGAAGTCACAAATGGCAGTGGTTTGGAGTCAGTGGAATGCACGCTACATGGCATCTCGCTCAGAGCTGTCCTTGAAGTAACCGATTTGTAACAGTTTGTTGTATGGGCCAACTGTTATTCACATTGCTGCTGCAGATGCATTGATGCACCAGAGCCATACACCAAACACAATGATTTTCCCTCTTGGTATATCGCCAGCCGGAGTCTGGTCTTCTTGTGGCCATACATTCTCATGACCATTGCTGCCAGCAATCATGTACCGTGGCTACATTCCTGCCAAGTCTTTTTGCAGTATTGCAGAAGGAACATCCAGCATCTTGTAGCCCTATTACATAACCTCATTGAAACTTATTGAGGTGTTGATTTTGCATGTTTGTCACCTTAAAGGCATTATTGAATAACATCAACTCATCTCGTTCAGTCTGAAAGGTAACTAACGCTCACTACGGTTACATCGTGTGTTTAAAGCAAACTTGATTTACATCCTTATAGTGATGCTACTAGCAACCCTCTTATGCGGCTGCCATGAAATATGAATAGACATAATTGTTCAGATATAGAAACATGTCTGCCAACTTCCATTTATGCTGCACAACTCCTTCTTGGTGTTGCAATTTTCCCTCACTGTCAGTGTATGCAAGTGTATTAGTATCTGTAAGGGACTTACAGACACATGTTCAGTAAAAACAGATCCTACTTGCAAGTTTGAGTGTGTGTACTCCGTGTTTTCTTTTTACTAACTTGAGCTTGTGTTGTCTTGCATTTCCATTTTGTTAATTTCTTTAAACATTAAAGACATAATTTGTAGCAGGGTGGTTTAGACCAGACAACTATTCTGTTTGACAATGTGACAAGTCTTTTCTTTCGTTTTATTGGTTTTCTGTTCTCTAATAAATTATTGTCTCTCTTTCTCCTCCTATCGTCCTCCATTCACCGTGCATGTGTAGTTGTTATGAATGCTCGTGTGTTTTTGTATATTAACTTATCCACTACTTGCTATGTAGAAAATTGCCTGTCTTCTTTTGGTTTAGTATATTGCTTAGCTTATTTGATCAAATACACAAAAGTTCATTAATGAGATGTGTATGAAAGCAAAGCTAATACAAAATTGTTGTATAAAATTGTGTAATGTGAGAGGTAATGTGTAAAGGGGAAATTAAAGGAAAGCAAAATTGTTTCCTTATTGCCTGACCACTTGTGGATGGTGTATCTACAGTGACAAGAATTCCCATGCCCAGTACGCTGAAGATTCCACAGAGGCCTTCACAGATAGGCACTATTCCCCAGACCTACTCCGCAAACAAATTTCATGCGCCGTATCCTCATACACCCCCAATACTCCAAAGAAACAGCTGGAATGGGGCAATGGGACATCATCATCATCATCATCATCATCATCATCATCATACCAGACTGTAGCGACTGAGCCAAGTCCTTCACCAGGGCTTTGACTACCTATCATAAGTCCCAAAAATAAGGGACATCCACCCACCACTTCTAAAGTGGTATCCATTGCTTACCCAGTAACATCCTTTTCCATAGAGGTGAAGTCACCCACCGCTCCTAAAGTGGTATTCCATTGCTTATACAGTTACATCCTTTTCCATGGGGGTGAAGACACATGACCTGCCCGACCCACCCACCCAGCACATACTACTCTAGTTCTGTCACAGACTTATCCTGTCAGGAGGAAGGCCACCTGTGAAAGCAGCCATGTCATATACTAGCTCCATAGCAATTTCTGCACAGCTGTTGTACCACAAAATAATATATTTGGATTAACTGTGTGAAAAGTAAGACATCTTCCCTGGTAATGCAAAAAACCATAGAAAGGCAGAGTATTGAGCAGTGCCCTAGTAGTCTGAACCATTGGGAATCAACGCAACAAAATGACATCATAGGGAGAGAGGTGCCGCCATTGTGGTGACCACATACTATCAAGCAAGAAGACCTATTAGAGCTCAAGAGTGTTCATTCAGGAAGCTGACAAATTGGAAGATGCTAGCCAGCATCTCTGAAGAGTGAAACTGGGCAGTATTACAGCTGTGGCTAGGTTTCTTCAGGAAATGACTGAGCAACATGAGCAGAACAAATGAAGTCATTTGCCAGCCAATGGCGACACCCAGCTACTGCGACCTGTTGCTTTTTTGGGGTGCTGCTATTGAAAAGGTGTTCTCAGTCACCGACATCTAGCTATGAGGAGCTTCTTCTCTCCTTGTATCCACCTTACCACACAATCCTCACCCATCTACATGTTGAACTGCAATCCACTTTTTTCTTTTTTCGCTCAGCTGGCACAATGCAAGTGTGTGTGTGTGTGTGTGTGTGTGTGTGTGTGTGTGTGTGTGTGTGTGTGTGTGTGTGTGTGTGTGCAGGGGGAGGGGGGGGGGGGGGTGCAGGCAGGTGTGCAAACTGTAGCTCATTAAGAGATTCAGCTGAAAGCTATAGGTATTTTCATTCTTTTTTGTGTGTCTGTTGACATTTAATGCTTCTACAGTTTGGTGGTTTGTCTACTTTTCTAAATTATTTATTACTTAGGATGTTTAGCAAACATGGGACTGGCCACTGGAAGAAAGAAGAAATTTTTAAAGAGCCAGTCAGTGAAAGTATAAACACTTTGTCATTTTGAAGAGCAAACTTTTTACAGTGTTGTGCAACACTTGTTTTCTAGGTCACCAGAAAAATTTCATCAGTGTAAAGCAAACAAATAAGAGAAGATGACACCTCCATAAAACAGTTTCAGACAATTCAAAGGCATCAACATGTGTGTTTATACAGGGTGTTACAAAAAGGTACAGCCAAACTTTCAGGAAGCATTCCTCACACACAAAGAAAGAAGATATGTTATGTAGACATGTGTCCGGAAATGCTTACTTTCCATGTTAGAGCTCATTTTATTACTTCTCTTCAAATCACGGAATGGAAACACACAGCAACAGAACGTGCCAGCGTGACTTCAAACACTTTGTTATAGGAAATGTTCAAAATGTCCTCCTCAGTCGCATGGAATCCCTGAAGCGCTGATGCAGCCCTGGCGTATTGTATCACAGCCGTCCAGAATACGAGCACGAAGAGTCTCTACATTTGGCACTGGGGTTGCGTAGACAAGAGCTTTCAAATGCCCCCATAAATGAAAGTCAAGAAGGTTGAGGTCAGGAGAGCATGGAGGCCATGGAATTGGTCCGCCTCTATCAATCCATCGCTCACCGAATCTGTTGCTGAGAAGCGTACGAACACTTCGACTGAAATGTGCAGGAGCTCCATGGCGCATGAACTACATGTTGTGTCGTACTTGTAAAAGCACATGTTCTAACAGCACAGGTAGAGTATCCCGTATGAAATCATGATAATGTGCTCCATTGAGCATAGGTGGACGAAACTAAAATGAGCTCTTAACATGGAAATTAAGCGTTTATGGACACATGTCCACATAATGTCTTTTCTCTATTTGTGTGTGAGGAATGTTTCCTGCAAGTATGGCCGTACCTTTTTGTAACACCCTGTATACATTTTTTGCTCAGGCCCTTGAATTATGTCTTTATGCTTTTACTTTTGCCCACATTCACCAACTACCGTTTTATAATTTTCAGCTTGTGTGTAAAGTTACTGTTACTATCATATTTCTTAATTTCCCATAACAATAATCACCACATCAAATTTAATTTTGTTGGAAGTGTTAATATTCTTATACATTTTGATGTACATTTCAGAAAGCATGTGAAACAGGATGTAGCCGAATGGATTTTGTTGTTCTTAATTGGAATCCAGCACAAGATTTTTACAAACGAAAAGGTGCAGTTGACCTTACTTCTGAACAAGGTTGGCACTATTTCCGGCTCAACAAAGATTCAATGGAAAAATTAGCTTACAAGAAGGATAAGGGAGAAACAGAGGACTAACTTTTTTGTGTGGCAGTATGCTGCGTTTTTCCTATGCAGTTCGCACTAGCTGATAAATCAGCTTTATTTTTTGTATATTTCTTTTAAGAACATTTGCAGTGACTCACTATAACTAGAGGCAAATTGTTTTACAAGTTTTATGCTTGTAGCCTTATCAGTCATTGCAAATAGAAATCTGTGTCAGAATTTTAGATAAACTGTGATTGTAATGATTCTAGTGAGTAGATGATATAATATTATAATTCATCATACGTGAGAACTGTCACTATGAAGTGTACCAGTGTTGAGACTTGTGTGTTTTTGATACTGCTCTTATTTGTTTTGCTGTGATACTTTACATATTAGCTGTTCTAAGAAAATATCTTATAACTACAACATGTGATATGTGTGCAAAATATAGTGCATAAATTGGAGGTTCAAGAAATGGGAAATAGTGAAAGATGTTTTGTTATTTTATCACTTGTATATTACTATTCATGTATACAAATAGTGAAATAAAGTAAATTCTTTTAAATAGGAAAAATTGGAACAAATGAAGTTACATGTTTAATATACTGAAGGCATTGCCCTCGCAGTTCCCTGTCTTGTGCCAAAATCTGCTGTTACTGAAGAAGCAGTTTAGAGAGCACTGTGCAGTCTTTGTTTTAAGCAAAGTACAGACATAAAAATTTTTATGAAGTAACTGAACTTATCAGGAAACTAATGTCTTTATGATACAGTATTTGCTTGATGTCCAGAAAACTTATGTAGGCCTGATCACTACAACATTTTTTTTCTTCCCAGATGTAAAAACCAGAACTGCTTTCTTTGCCATTAATGGGTTTATGTAGAGGAGAGATTAAAATTTGACAAATAAGATTACCTGGAATAAAGAATTTTTATTCTTTGAACATGATTATCAAACTGTCACTTCTAAAAATGTTTTGTTACAAACAGGTGAGAAAATTTGCTCAAATGTTTCAGAAAAGAAAACATAACAGTACATTGAAGAAGTACAGAGAGGATATTTAGTGAAATTAAAATTAATCTCATATTGCCATCTGAAGTAAGCAAGATCATTGCTCTAAAAAGTAGAAGTTTGTAAAGGGGTAGAGAATATCTCAAAATAAATAAATTTGTCACTGTAACATTCTTAGTCATTTCTGTAATGCATCATTAATTTAGGTCGTTTTCCCAGAGATTAAGAAATGTCAATCACTATTGCCCATTGCCACTTGTTGCATCATTTTCAAAAACTTTTGGGAAGGCGATGTACTCCAGGGTTGTCACCAACCTGTTTAGTAAAGGGGTATTTACCCAGTCACAGACTGGATCCCAAATGGGCCACTCCACTGCATCAGCTATTTATACATTTACTGAGCATATAATACAATTTTTAAATGATAAAATATACTGAATGGGATCTCCAAGTTATTGAAGGCATTTTATTGTGTCAATCATAATATTCTTATAAAGAAATCAAGTTTTTTACAGAATATGTAGTTCAGAATATACATTATTTTAGTCCTTATTTATTAAACAGAATGCAGAAATTTACCTTATGCAGTTAGAATAATACAAAAGGGTAGTGGTGGTGGGGGGAGGGAACTACAATGGGAGTCCCACAGGGTTTAATCACTGGCACACTACTATTCTCACCCTTTGTTAATGTTTTACAATTTTATTTGAATCAGGAGGCTTAATTAAATGTGTTTGCAAATGATACAAAAATTGACGTGAAGCTGAACGAAGTAGCATCAACAGACAAAACAGTGAAATGTTGTTTTTGTGAAAGTTACTGTTTTTGCACAAAATGGGCCATCTTTAGAATTCGAGAATACGTGACTCATCCAGTTCTGTACTGTCAACAATATCTCATCCCCTATTAACCTAGTGTACCACTAAGAAATAACAATCAAGGAGGAACATTCGAAGATCTCAGGTGTGATTACTGATGAAAAATTAAACTGGAAAAACAAAAAGATAGCATATTTGCTAAAACATTTAGGTTCAACTACTTTGCATATGTCGTAGAGGACAATATGCTAGGATAACTCCTCAGTCAGGCAAAAAGTATTCAATGTACAAAACAAAGTAATTAGAATTGTGCATGTGGAGTTCATATATACACATTTTGCAGGCCAGCTCTTTAAATAGCTAGGAATAACAACCACAGCACCTCAGTACATTTATTCACTTATGAAATTTGTTACCAACAACTCATCTGTGTTTGAAAGTAACAGAGCTATTTGCAAGTACAAGGGTGGTTTGAAAAGTTCTCAGAATCACCACGAGAAGTCAGTGCTAGTGCAATGAGTTCTTTACGTGATATTTGATTACCTGTAAACACGTGCCACATCAGTTCTCTTGGAAGAGCGCTGTGGCTGTGATGTGGGTCTGTTGTTATTCCTGAGTAGTGACTTGCGAAGATGGAAAAATAAATAAAAATAGAGATTCTAGAACAAATGACATTCATGCTGATTTCCAGAATACACTAGGGGTCTCTGCTCCTTCATATTAAACTGTTGCCAAGTGGACAAATGAATTTAAATTTGGTCAGGAGAGCTTAGATGATGATCGGCACAGTGGTCAGCCAAGATATGTCACTACTCTAGAAATCATTGCAAAAGTGCACAAAATGGTCATGGAGGTTCGTCAGTTGAAAGTGCGTGAAATTGCTCACGCTTGCCAGATGTCATCTGAAAGGGTATATCACATTTTAACTGACGAATTAGAAATGAAAAAATTATCTGCAAGATGCGTGCCATGACTTGACACTGGATCAAAAACGCTGGAGACTGGATGTATCAGAACAACGTTGGTTCCACTTTAGGAGAAATTAACAAGATTTTTTCCACTGGTTTGTGACCACAGATGAAACTTGGGTGCACTACTATACCCCAGAGACAAAACAACAGTGAAAGCAATGGAAACACGCTGATTCTCCGCCACTAAAGGAAGCAAAGACAATTCCTTCGATGGGAAAGGTCATAGTACCATTGTTCTGGCGTGCAAAGGGAATTCTGCTTGTAGATTATCTCTCCACTGGGCAAACAATTACTGGAGAATCCTGTGCTAACCTCCTGTACAAATTGCATCAGAAGATATGCAAAAAAGGCCAGGTTTATCAAGGAAGAAAGTTATCTTCCATCAAGACAATACACTCCCACACACATGTACCGTCACCATGGCAGAATTACACGAACTAAGGTATGAATTGTTGCCACACCCACCTTATTCAACTGATACAGCTCTGTCAGACTTCCATCTCTTCCCAAAACTGATTTTTTTTTTGTGGATGAAGATTCACTTCAAACGAAGAATTGATAGCTGGAGAGGAAACTCATTTTTAAGATGAGATCAAAGCTTTGGAAAATCGATGGACCAATTGCATTAATCTACACCGAGGCTACATTGAAAAATTAAAAAAAAAGTGACAGTGATGTAAGTACTTTTTTCCTATTCCATTCTGAGAACTTTTCAAACCACCCCTGTACAACACTAGAATAAAAAAAATATCCTGATTGCCCTTTAATGAATCTTAATTTGGGACAGTAAAGGGGTGAAATCTGGAGCTATAAAACTCACTGACAATCTGTCCATGGAAACAAAATGCCTGACAAGTTTTTTCAAACATAGATTACAGACATTTCTCTGTAACAATTCATGTACTGTAAAGGAATTCCTTGAATAGAAACAATTTGTCACTGCTATAGAAAAAGATCTGTAAATGGCCAGCATGCAGCTATATAATTTTTTTGTTTAAATATGTATTCCATGCTTGCACAGTTGACATGTTTCACATGATAACATTTATTGTGACTGATGTATGGAATGCACAGCATACAAGGTCTCTGGAATTTAAGTACCCTGTGAGAACACAGTGAGAGAGAGACTATCAGAAAAAGCCATATTTATATGGATTTTGTGATACCTTCTTAACAGTGAGGCAGATCAACTACAATGTGAACTTTTTTGAGGGTGACCTTATGTGCTAATCTTTCCATAAGAGAACTGTCAGCTTTTTTTAATTTTAGAAAAAAGCAAAATTAATGATTAACTTAATATCATGCGGGATATAATCTTCTTACATTAATTTATACCTATACTTATTTAGATTGCTTTTTAATCACTAATGTGTCAACTGTTATGCCTCAAACTCATGACAACTGACTAAAAGGATGGAGAGCACTAGAGTCCTGCTGCCTCCATTTGCTGGTGTGCAGGTGAGTTGTTTATACTAATCAATCAGACAATTATGATGACCTTTGTGTGAACAAGCACACCTAGGTCTTGTGATACAGTTCCAAGTAAATTGGTCTTCAACTCCATGTGTAGCGTGTTGTGAAAGCTACCAACATAAATAACTTCAACGCATGACAGCTTCTGACGTTTCACATCAAACCACAGAAACAGTTATGCTTCTCAGATGTATGTACTACCATCAGTATCTGTGGAAAGCGGAGATGTGGGTGGAATTGCAAGAAGTCACATGCAAAAATGTTATATCTGCAGCTTGGGCCTCAGGTTTGGACAACGTTTGTGATCCCATCCAGTATGATCATTTTTCTTCTCCTGAAACAGGTACCTGTGGTTCATATTGTTCATAGACATTTGCTGGTGCCTAATAGCGATTTTTTATACACCAGGTGACTATATTTTTTATTTTATCCTCACCCAACTTAAATTGCTTGCTTTCTCATCTAACATTTTCTTTACAGGAGACTGTTGGTTTCTGGGTAAAAATATGGTGTAGGGTAGAAACTGCTAACACATTTTGTATTCTTCTGCACCAAATGTTATAATCAAGGTTGTGGATTTTATTTGTTAAGGTTCTCTGACTTTTAAGTATTATGTAAATGAACAATTCAAATAATGCACTACTTTATATACAGAGAGATCAGCTAAATTTTATTCAAATCAGTGAAGAGCACACACCATCATGAAGCCAACCAATTATAGTAAAAACCTGCAATTCTAGACGGAGCGTTTCCTCATCTTGGTCAACTAATGGACTTGCACTATTTGCTTAAATTAATATGTATGCTACCTAGTTTGTTAGTGGGGAGCATTCTTCTTTTCTGCTAGATTTAGTTTCATGTTTCTGAAATTTTATGTACTCTATAGGCATTATAGTACAAGTAGTGCTAGGGTTAGGATAAAACTGGAGATTTGGAGAATCTCACTGCTGGTTTCCTAGCCCAATGAGCTAACAGATGTCTAGTGCCTAAATTAATTAGAATATATGAATAAATATGAGGGCTGTTCAAAAAGCATCTGAATTTTATTTATAAAATCCATCTTTATCAAGAGAAAGTTTTTGACATTAACCATCTTCTAAGTAGTTCCCTTCAGCTTCTAAACACCTCTCCCAACACTGCCGGAAGCATTGCTTGAAAGTCTCTTTTGGTATGGTGCACAACTGCATAATGTATTCCCTGTTCTGAAACCTAGTCCCTTTCAGAGTCTTTTTCAGTTTAGAGTAAAGCCAGAAGCCACTCATTCCTAGGTCAGGGGAATATGAAGGCTGACAAACCATAGATGTATCTTCTTTGGCCAAAAAACTCTAAATTAATTGAGAACAAAGAGTGGCTGTATTATTGTGATGGAGGTGCCAACTGCTTGTTGGCCACAAGTTTGCCTGCTTGTGCCTCATCACTTCATGGTGACACAGAACCTCTTGGTAGTATTCCTTACTGATGTTAGTATCTTCTGGGACATACTTATGACTGACCATGCCATTGGAGTAAAAAAAGACAGTCACCACGAGTTTCACATTGCTGCTGCCTTGCTTCGCTGTTTTGGCTCTGGGGGGGATGACGGATGCATCCAGTGCTATGAGAACTTTGTTTCTGGTTTATTGCCCCAAGGACTCATCACCAATGATCACTGTATTAACCTTTTCAGACCTGAATTTTTTCTGAGGAAGGGAAATTTTTCTTTATGATTTTAGATGCAAGATTTATATAAAGAAATGCATCTGTTTTCAAAACATACTTTGTACACCTGGCTTCATTTTATGGACTAACATATCTAATTACAAAATGTTCTCTATTGTAATAAACAGTAAAAAGATCATTCAATATTTACCATGCAAAATAAAAATAACAATATTCAACTATACAGTGGAATTGTTTTCTAGTGGTCACAAGCTGCTGCACACTGCTACATCGACTTGCTGATATTTTCATAGTGATGCCCAACAGTTGTCAGCACTTGTTGAAAAGGTTAACATCCACAAATGTGTACCCCCAGGTTTCCATTGGGAAAAAATGCTTCTGACATAGTAAATGTTTATATACACAATTTTAGCCAAAAGGTCTGAAGGGATTAAAAGTTGGTATTACTGTTCACAATATCCAGCATGCCCTGTGCGATCTCCGAAAGAAGTTGCTTCTGCTCAGCTGTTAGTAACTTTGGTACAAATTTTGCTGACAGCTTCCTGAGGTCCAAATTTTCTGTCAAATTGGAATGAATAGATTCAATGCTAATTTTAACCTAGTCTACAAGTTTTCTGATTGTGATTCATATATCCTGCATCATCAGGGTCCTTTTGTGGTCAGTAACAACCTCATTTGTGGACCTAGAGGGCTCACCTGAGTGTGCTTCACTTTTCATTTATGGGCGGCCATATCTGAAGCAGTTGTACCACTCCTTTACCTGTGTGGTGCCAGGATTGTTTCAAACTGAGAATTGACAAGCTTAAAACAACATTTAATGCGATAACTTTGTATCACTTTTTCTGTATTTTGCCCACAATGCAAAATGTGACTACTACCACTTACACATGTTCACTTCTCAATGGCTAACAAGCGACTGGTTATTTCCTCAGTCATGAAAAAACTCAGGCATGCACACACTCGTTATCTACAAACACAAAGAGTGCATATACCCTGATACAATTGGTGGTTTCAACAATAAAAAATAAAGTTGGATAATTTTTGTCAGCCGTCGTACAGTGGTGATATGCAAGTCATACACAGGAAGGTATGCAGCAATTTAGCCATTGTACTTCTGTGAAAAATGTACCAAACAGCATAATTGTGCCCTGCTCTTTTGGCTGCACAACACTGTTCTGATTATCACTTTGCTTTTCTGCTATCGTGTTTCTGTTCAAAGCGTGGAGTTCGAGCAATACTACAGAAACAGTCAGTGTATTCTCTAGATTATTATAAGTTATTTGGCTGTAATTGTATTCATGTTAACAGAACTAAAATTTTATATATGATTGTGCCTCAGCAACAATTAAGCAGTGTAGATTGCCACATGATATTTTAATGTATGACATGAAGCAGTTCATACATGTTAAGTTCTAGATTTCATATTAATTCACAAGCTATTTCCACCTTCTTGGATTCTTTCTTTGCTTATTTCTCTGCAACTTAAATGAACCATTGTGAGTATACAATATGGCTATATTAAAAGTTTTAAATCCAATTTAACCCATCACTGCTCTGAGAAAAGGCTTTTGCCTGCCTGAATTTTTGTCTCCTGAAGTCTGCACTTGGCTTTGATGTGAATTACAATGACAGTCACATCAAATTTAAGCTCATTTTTTGACAATATTATGAAAAGTATAGGCTCCCACTCACCATATAGCGAAGATATTAAGTTGCATACAGGCACAACAAAAAGACTGTCAAACAAGTAAGCTTTTGGCCAAAAAGACCTTCATCATCATAATTAGACAAAATTACATACATGCATGTGCACACACGCATGCACGCAAACACACATGATTACAGTCCCTGGCTGTCGAGGCCAGCCAAAGACTGTGGTCGTGTGTGTGTGTGTGTGTGTGTGTGTGTGTGTTTTGTCTAATTCTGATGAAGGCCTTTTTGGCCACAAGGTTACTTGTTTTGCAGTTTTTTTTTTTTTTTTTTTTTTTTTTTTTTTTGTTGTGCCTATGTGCGACTCAACATCTCCACTATGTGATGAGTAGCAATCTATCCTTTTCATAATAGTGTCATTATTCCATTCTGGATTTTCCATTTTCTTGATTTAAACTATTTTTCATATAATAGGGCACAAAATGTATTTGTTCCTTATTTATGTGAAAAACCATTTGACAAGAGAAAATTTCGTATCAGATTTTTAACATTTTAGCATGGACCTTATAATTAAATAAGCATTATGTTAATGCAATGTGGCCTGCCATATTTTTTATGTGGTTGGCAAATAATAAGCTATAGTCATAATTACTGAAGCTGATATTGCGATTTTTATGTGGATATTTTTGCTGCAAAAGAAAGTCAAATGAAGTTGTGGTGTAAGGATATTATGATCAATACATTGCCAGCGAACTATCTAGCAACGGGTGCTAACTGATGATCCTTAGTTTCTATAACTTTCTACAGTCTCCCAGCCTTTCTGGTGAATAGGGCACTCTCATGATGAAAATGCAAGTTAACAGCGTGTACGCGAGGCAATAGTGGGACAGACTGGTTGCGTTAACATGTAATGCAATAGTTGTGAGCCAGAAATGCCTTAAGCTGAATTATAAGGTGTTTAATTGTGCGTTGAGGAAAGTACGTAATTGGAATAGAAATGCTGAATCATCCACGGCTTTTTCGGAATGAATGCTCTTTAAAATTTGTCAGTATCATCAGAGGAAGAGTGTGATACAGTTAAACATGCTTTCCATTACTTTAAGATGAATAAATTAAGATAAAATCAAACAATGGAAAATTCAGGATGGAATAATGACAATATTATGAAAAGGATAGGTAGCTACCTACCATATAATGAAGATGTTGAGTTGCAGACAGGCACAATGAAAAAACAAGCTATACAAGTAAGGTTTCAACCAAAAGGCTTTCTTCTGATTTAGACAATGAATGCATACACACATTACCACAAACAAAACTCACACACACACATGAACACTGTCTCTGTCTGCCGAGGCCAGACTGTGAGCAACAGCACATGATGGGAGAAGCAGTCTGGGTGGAGGGGGCAAGGAGGAAGCTGGGATGGGGAGGGGGAGAAGCACCACGGTAGGGGTAGGGGACAGTAAAAGGGGGGGGGTGGGGGGAGGGATCATGGATGGAGGAGTGAATCAAGTCAGGCAGGGTTCAAAATTGCTGTTTGGTTGAGTCCGATTGGAGGGATTGGTGGCGAAAAAGTGTTTCCACTGCAGGAACCAGGAAAAGGAGAGAAGTCCAGCACGATTGAATTTGGGAGTCGTGTAAAAATAAGGCCTTTGGAAAGGACTGCTACTTCTATGGGATTAATGCTTATGGAGGAAAGGTTCATAACTGTATTTTGGATTTGTTTACATTCTCGATTCTGTATGGTGATGAGAGAAAATTTTTGAAGATTGGGTAAAAGTAGTAGGTCTGCGAGGTGGGATTTATCAGCTATGAGGGGGCGCGGGTGAGGTTTGGAGACTGATGTAGAGCTGGTGGCTAGTAGTACTCCATGGCGGGAGTAGGAGGTGAAGAAGTTGGAAAGTTTTTCAACGTGGGATTATTTATTCTCTCTTGTTCCTGGAGGCCAATATTTTCAGTGTGTGAGGTACGAGAGAAGTATTGCAACAAGGTTTGGGCCTGATTCACCTGGTTTTGTAGGACTATGTGGGTGAGAGTGGGCACAGAAAATTGAGGCAGTGGCAGAGAACGTGGTATAGAGAGCCACAGCCAGGCAGGTTATGTTCATTTAGAGTGGTCAATCCTACTGTGTACTGTCTAGGAGACTTGGTTGGGTGCAGAATGCACCCACAATCCAAAAGATATGACAGGAAGATTAAGAAATTCCACTTCATGTATCAGAGTCCATACAGGATAACTGTAATGCAAGACCCAAACACAGAGGAACTGGAATGTCCAAAACCGCTGAAACCGTTTGCCAAAGAATACGCAGAAAATAATAAGACTGTTGAAAGAGAACCATGAATTGGTGCAACGTCCAATCTTATTTCTAATTTGCTGTTGTTTTTCATGCATAACAGATAGTCATCAGATACAAACTGTGAAATATTAATTGTCTGAATATGCATCAGTAGCAATGCCCAGGCAGAGCATGTTTTAAAATCATTATGTTTTTTGACAGGGAGAGGTAGCGAGTGTTTCAGACTGAGCCATATTGAGTCAGTGTAGGTAAAGAAAATACTATGCAGTGATTAGATTGTGCAGAAGTAGCAGTGAAGAAGACCTTTTGGTTTAAAGCATGCCAGTAAGGCCAGTGAATATATGCTAATTAAGTACTGCGTGCACAAGTGCGAATATTCAGCGATACCTGGCATATAGTGGTGGTTTGGACTGTTTCATGTAGATGTAAAATGAGCAACGTGGGCGACGTGATTGCCGCGTGCTTACTGAAGGCCCAGTCGGAGATGGTGTAGCCAGGAATAGCATTGCAGTGTGCCCAGCTGCTAGCATCATAATGATTTTGCAGAGCCTAAGAGGAGGGGGGCAAGATCACGCAAGGTGCATGTGGAAGGTGTGCAAAAGATATACCAACAGATGACCATAGGTCGACAGCTGACAGCGTTAGGTGCTACCCAAACAAACAGCATTCCTATGGGAGGGCAACACCCTTCCATTCATTTGACAACAACAAAGGTCTACTCAGCAGCAGTTCACTGAATGCATCAACCAAAGCAGGCTGCATTCCCTTCATATATAATCAAGGTTGTGCTACTCATAAGCAAAGCTGTCTGCAAGTCACAAAAGTTGGGCAACTGACTGAGTTACCCACTGTGTCACTGGATGTGGGCCACCTTTGCTACCATATGCTGCTGATTTGACAGCAGCACAAGTCCAGCAGGGGCAGGAGGGTACCTGCACCTACTCACACATCAGTTTTTCCGGTACAATAAAAACTTCAGAGTGGAAGTGACTTCAGTGTTTAGAAAATGACAAGGCATTAATAATGCAGATGTATTTTTTTCTTTGTTTCTCTAACAACAGACACTTCTGCAAAAAGGGTCATCGTGCTAATTCACTGTTGTTTATCAGGCAAAGAAAACTGCAAGTAGTAATATCATCAATGTAGGAAAAGACAGATTGTTACTTACCGGAAAGAAGGCGTGCTAAATTGCAGACAAAGCTTTCGGCCACAGCCTTCACCTGTAAAAGAGAGAAACACTCTTCGTACACACAAGCAAGCACACCTCATGTGCACGACCACCAACTCCAGCATCTCGGGCCAGAATGCAATTGTTATGTGGAATGCAAGCAGCAATCTGGAGAAGGTGGGAAAGGGGAAGGAATGGTAGAGTACAGGTAGGGAGAGACACAAATGGTGTCTGGCGAAGTTCGCATGGACTAGATGCCAATAGGTGCAGCAGCAGAAGGTTGTAGTGCAGGGAGGTGGAGAAAAAAAGGAGAGGAGTAGGGAAGACGGGCTGATTCATTAGCAGAGGGCAGCAAATAAACAGGATGGGAGATGAGAATGGGGATGACATGGCAAGACAGAGGGTGTGGGGACAGTAGTTACTGTGGGCTGCAGCCAAAATAATTGTGGAGCGGAGAATGTGTTGTAAGGATAACGCCCATCTGCGCAGTTCAGAAAAGCTGGTGATGGAGGAAAGGATCTGGATGGCTCAGGTAGTGAAGCAGCCATTGAAATCAAGTGTTTCATTTTCTGCTGCATTTTGTGCCACAGGGTGGTCTATCTTGCTCTTGGCCACAGTTTGGCAGTGGCCATTCATCCTGCTGGACACCTGGCTGGTAAGTAGCTGTGCAATGATTGCAGCAGAGCTGGTAAATGATATCGCTGCTTTCACTCATGGCCTGGTCCCAGTTGGGGTAGAATAAACTTGTGACAGGACTGGAATAGGAACTGCTGGGTAGGTTGGGCAGGTTTTGCACCTGGGCCTTCCACAGGGATATGATCCTTGTTGCAAAAGGCTGTGATTGGGTATGCCATAGGGATAGACTAGGATGTTGCGGAAGTTGGGTGGGTGATGTTACACCACTTAAGGAGGGGTGGGAACTGTCTTGGGTAGGACGTCCCTTTTTGAGGGTTTGATGATAGGTAATCCCTTGTTCAGTATGCTGAGGGTCTCACAAAGGCCTTTACAGACTGACACTATCCCTGAGACTTAGTCTGACAACACATCTCCTGTGCCGCTTCCCCTAATACCCCCAATCTCCTGCCCCCCCCCCCCCCCCCCAAAAAAACCAGCCACAACGGAGTGTCCCCTTCATAACCCAGTATAACACCATACTGGAACAACTGAACCACATGCTTCACCAGGGCTTTGATTATCTATCATTGTGCCCTGAAATGAGGGACTCCCAACCTGAGATACTTCTCACCCCTCCTAAAGTGGTGTTCCCTCACCCAACCAATCTCCTCAATATCTTAGTCCATCCCTGTACCACTCCCAATCCCAACCCCTTGCAACAAGAATCATATCCCTGTGGAAGACACAGGTGCAAAACCTACCCAACACACTCCCCAACACTCCCTATTCCAATCCTGTGACTGGTTTATCCCATCCCATCAGGGGCCAACCCGCCTGTGAAAGCAGTCATATCATTTACCAGCTCTGCTTCAACCACTGCAGAACATTTTATATTGGTATGGGTACCAACCAGAAGTCCACCAGGCTGAATGGCCACTGCAAAACTGTGGCCAAGAGCAAAGTAGACTACCCTGTGGCACAGCATGCAGCTGAAGATAACACGTCTGATTTCAATTGCTGCTTCATTACCCAAGCCATCTGGATCCCTCCCTCCACCACCAGCTTTTCTGAAATGTGCAGGTGGGAGTTATCCCTACAACACATTGTCTCCTCCTATAATTATCCCAGCTTCAACCAACAGTAACTAAACTACTGTCCCCCATCCTCCACCCAACAGTTTCCACCCCCTTCTGTACTATCATCTCCTCCTCGTTCTCATCTCCCACCCCATTTATTTTCCACTCTCTGCCAACGCATACTTTCCTTTTTTTTCCCCACCTCCCTGCCCCGTAAGCTCCTGACACTACTCCTGTTGGCCTCCTAGTCCCTGCACACTCCACCAGACGGTGTTCATCTCTCTTCCCACCCATACACTACTATTCCTTCCACTTCCCTATCTCCTCCAAACTACTGCTTGTATCTCATGTGACAGTTGCATTCCAGCCCAAGATGCTGGAGTTGGTGGTCGTGTGTGCATGAAATGTGCTTGCTTGTGTGTAGGAATGGTGTGTGTCTCCCTTTTACCCATTAAGGCTGTGGCTGAAAGCTTTATGTAAGTGTCTTTTAATTGTGCCTATCTGCAACTTAACATGTCTTCTTTACTGTAAGGAGCAATCTGTTTTTTCCTACATCATTGTTGTTTATGTATGTCTTGTTTAGAAATAGCATTCTGGCTGGGAATAAACCAACATGAACAATGAAAAGAATATACAATTTACAATTATTCAGCAGTCAGTGCCCAGATTTAGATTATTTCTGGGCACTGATTGCTTAATAATTATAAATTTCAAACCAATGTTTATATTTGCAACTTATGAAGCAGTACATAATGCTTGCTATGTTCCAATCTTCATTATTTATACATCTGGGCTCTTAACAATTTTCTTAACACTTGTTTATTTACACTTGACATATGATATGTACAGAAAATACTTAGTGTAATTTATACTTTTCGATGACAAACATGACTAATTGAAAAAATTACACAGAGACACACCTTTAATTACTTACTTAATGTACTACTATATATTTACTGTGCTTTTTTTTTCAGAATGTTAAATCTTTCAATATGATTTTCATGTATCCAATTTGTGTGATACTCTGTATTTCATGTTTGGATAACATTTTCATACTAGTAATCTCTACTGTGATATCTGTAACTTAAGTCAGAGTAGTAAATTGACGTAATTGTTTAGGGATGAATTAGTTGGAGTATTGCTCCGTAGAAAAATGTAGCAAAGCCACAGAGGTTCTGTCGAGTGTTTCAATGTCTAAGTTGTATCTTAATCTACATGGAGTGTTTGTAAATGTCACAGGATTCTGAATTTTATTTTTGACTTAATTTGCATTTTGCAAAACAATTAAGTGTGGGGATGTAAGGATACCATGGGCAGTATCCTTGCACACTACTACTTAGTACAGGTGCTCACTGGCAAGCTTTAGCTTCTTGAACTTTCTGCTGTGTGCTGCCTTTTCTGGTAGACAGAGCTTTACTCCATCACGATGACAATGCCAGTTGGTAATGAGCATGTGAGACAGTAGTGGGGCAGACATGGTTGTGTGAACATGTAATGAATGAGGCATGAGCCATACATATGTGAAATTTAATTATAAAGTTTTTAATAGTGCACTGAACGAAATATTTCACTGGTACAGAAATGATGAATCATCCGCAGCCTTTTTTCCCTTTTTTAGAGTGATTGAGCTTTATAATCTGCCAGTATCACTAGAGGAATGTGTAATGTGTGTGATACAGTTAGATGTGTTTTCCACTGTTTGAAGATAAATAAATTAATGTAAAAGACGTCATATTTTATTTCAGAAAAACCTTACCTGCTGTTATGGTTAATTATAGCTATGTCAAGCACAGTTAGGCTGCAATTTGGTTTTCTAAATGATTATGGCTGATGTAAGTGTTTCACCCTATAGTCCAATAGCCAATCATTAAAATAACAATCAGATCTCTTAAAATTATGAGGCGAGAGCTTACAGTGGCACAAGTTGTCATATGGTGCTCTGATGCATACTGTTAAATGTTAGTCACATATTTGGTTTATCATACATACATCAATTAAAACAATTCTAAATTATGTCAACATGTTACTCCTTTCACTGTACCAAGCACTGCATAGTGTACTTTTAAATATACTTAACACAAATGATGACATATGTGTTTAACAAACAGAGAAGAAATTATAAAATGAAAATTCCAAAGATTAGCTTGTCCTAGTAGAGCCTAGTTACCTTATTGTGGCCGCTTTCGAAGATTGTATAACTGAGCTCTGTTACTGCAAAAGAAACAGGGATTATATACAAGACAGCTCCTTACAGGATGGAAACAGAATGCACATTTAAGTGTGAAAAACCAGGAAGAAGGTGATATTTAGTCCTAGCGGATGTTAACAGTGCACATATCCTTCTCCAGGGCACTGCACAATCACACCTATTTAGTGGTAGTCAAGCCTCACATTAAAAAAAAAAAAAAAAAAAAAAAAAAAAAAAAAAAAAAAAAAAAAAAAAAAAAAAAAAAAAATTATGTAATTGTGAAGCTCAATGAAATGTGTTACAGCAATTCATACGCCATTAGAAAAGTAGACAACTGGTGGCGAACAATCAAATGGACCGGCACACCTTAGAGTATTGTCACTTGCTGTGAACAATCAAATGTTCCGGCACAGCAGATTCTTGTAATCTTTAGTTGTTCCTTACATCTTCACCAACCTCATACTCATAGAGTTATCCAGAACGTGTTTCACAGATTGCGTGTAAGATATGGTTGTGGCAACGCATAGTTTTTCATAAAGCATACAATAAAGTTGTCTTTTAATTTTTAGTTACAGAGCAATTATTGCAGATATCAACAGATAACCTGCTGGTATCCGCAATCACGCACACTTTTTCCACGCAAGGTAACAATTACTGCAGATATTCACATCCACGCAGACCTCTAGCTGTTTGAAGAGTTCTGTGTGTCGTAAGGCAAATACCTAGGTTTGCTCCTCAGTATAAAACAACATTTAAATGCACACACTTCCATTTGGCTGTTATGTTTCAAAAGATGTCTTCCACAGAATTTAAATAGCAGGATGTGAGAATATGTAGTTAAACAGAATTTCATGAATGCAGTAGTGTAAACTGTGTGACACTTTTCTCAGAGTAATGTGTATTTCCTTAATGCAGCCATTGTATGTACAATACTATTTTAAAACTGAAGTTAATGTGTAACTGTTGAGTGATCTTTCAAGATGAAAACAGAAAAGGTTATGATGTAATGACAAGTTATTTGTGATATCTCATTCTAGAATAATATATTAATATATTATGACCATGGGTATTCCAGGAAGGAAGGAACACGAAACAAGAAAAGCTAACCTATCACTTGTAGTGAATGAGTGGTGCAGTCACACTTTAAACATCACAAAATCACACTAACCCACATACATATCTCTGCAGCCATGGCAATCATGTTTATGAGTGGCTTCTGGGAGAGATGAATCAGGTTGGCAGGGAAAGGATTGGAGATGTCAGGATGGGAGAAGACACTGGGACAAGGAGGGCTATTGGGAAGTAGGAGATGAGGTGGACTGCTCTCAGCAGCAGCGGCAAAATTTGAATAAATTCATGTAACGATCACACATAAGATGGCGGAGAGACTACTACAAAAAGAACAAAAACTCAAAAGTGAAGTGTTTCTGATACTTTCTATGCCCATTATTCACCTGCACGAGAGTGGTCACCGTTTCTAATTTTTTGTTTGTATGCCAGCCCACATGGAACCCTAAAAATTGGTGGCAAAGAAACTGAACACGTATCAGAGGCAACATTTTTTGGGAGTTTGAACTGACAGTAAACTTCAGTGGTGCCACCACATATAGAAAGTGCTAAAAAACTGGACAGTCTGCTAAGTGTCCAGAAATCTCATTTTCATTTGATACAAACATGCTGAAAGCTATGTCTCATGGACTTGCATATTCAGTAACAGTAAATGGCATCCTTTTTGGGATGGCTGCTCACAAAATAATTTTCCTTACAGAAAAATAAGAGTAATGAAGAGAGTACAAATGCAATCAACCACCACATATATATTCAAAAAAATAAATACATTGCCAGTGCCCTGTATTTACACTCTACAAACTCTCCTTTCTCCAGAAAAATGTAAATCTGTTTGTGACAAACAGAGAAATGCACAATCATAAAATGTGAATTAAGGCAAACATTCATCTGATGTGCCAAAAATTCAACAGAAATCATGATGTGATGACAAATACAGGCAAGCCCACTCTTCAACAAACTATGCCCATCAATCAAAAGAAAACCAATACTTTATACTGAAAAGCAAAAGAAATCCTAATGAAACACACATTTTATTCAGTTGCTGAGTACCTGAAAGCAAACTTGTATTAACTATATGACCCCAACCTCATGCCCTCTAAATTTAAATCTTGAAAAAAGTATGTTCTGAAAATATTAATTTCCTTTCTTTCGTATCATGTTAGAATCATACATGTACTAGTTGTCTTGTATACTGTACATCCATACATTATACGATGCAAGGGCTAAGCAAATAAATAAAGTAAAATTTAACATATGATACATTTTAATGTAAAGAGGCATCTAAATCACTGGGTTTCATTTTAATTAGAAATGAAATTAGGCAGATATTTATACTTTGTACAATAATGACTGGCAAATGTTATCATAAATAGCTTATCAGTTTGCCAAATTAACATAAGCTCTGCTTGAAAGAAAGACATTTACAGAGACCTATACTACAAAAATACATACATATCTGAAACCTAAGTGCAGAACTTTAAGTAATATCATTCAAGCAATTTTTGCTCTTGAGGAAGTTTTCCCCCTTGAGAACATGTTCAGGTTTTTCTTATTAAAAAATTCAATGTTCAGTACTGTGACACATGGTCATTAATTCAGGAGACCAACTGATAAACTCTGCATCACAAAATATTTCATAAAATATAATCCTATCAAATAGACTAGTAATACAGATATGGTACAAAAAGTCACAAATTCAGCACATCAAAATTG
This sequence comes from Schistocerca gregaria, assembly GCF_023897955.1. Classification (NCBI taxonomy): domain Eukaryota; kingdom Metazoa; phylum Arthropoda; class Insecta; order Orthoptera; family Acrididae; genus Schistocerca; species Schistocerca gregaria. The sequence continues at coordinate 503,851,024 of NC_064921.1, forward strand.
GAGTTTATTCCATTCAGTCACTGATATGCTGTGAATTTATGGATGATTACACATACTATATAAATCTGAGCATTATACAAAAATCTGATGTCATACACCTTGCATAAATTTTAGATGGTGAGTAAAATCCAATAAAAAGGTCAAAATAATATCATTTTATCTATTTAAAGCTTCAGTCCCTTTCTGCAACTTGCTATCACAGTAACTTTACAAGTGCAGGAATCCAGTTCATAAATTCCCATCACACTTCTCATTAAACAGCTTTCATCTTATAAATTCTAGAAGCATGATTCCAATACTGAACAGAACTTCAACATATCTAGCTGCTATAAAATATACTTTTCTTAAGTACTACAGTTTTCAACACAATAACTGCACAGACTTTACACCATCACTGATTTTAAATCATGAGATGGCATCCAAAATAACTAATGCGTTTTGTCTGTATATATCCATACTATTTGGACATTGCACAGTTCTCCCTGAGTTTAAGCAGATTCTTCTTTATTCCTATGACATATCCCACTACTTCATACTTTATTAATTAACAGCACATACTTGAGATTACAAACCATTTCATATATATGTAAGGGTGTGTTTAAAAGCAATTCCTCTGAAACTTTTATGTGAAAACTCTTACGAGTTTGTCCACATATGGAGTGCCCTCTCCTACAGCATGGCAATGCCAGACCACACATGAGTGCTGGAACTTCTGCAACAATGCAACTCCCTCATTTGATTGTCACTGATGATCCTCCATGCGATTTTCACATGTTTCCAAAACTTAAAAGAGCACCTTTGGCGACTTCACCTAGATACTGAAGTGGTGCAAACATTCTACAGTGATGGTATTAACAAAATGGTCTCTCACTGGGAGAAATGTGTTCGTGCCAGGGTGACTACGTTGAGAAAAAAATATGTAGACATCAAGATTAAAGATGTTGAAGGTTAATAACATTTGTTTCATCTAAAAAGTTTTAAGAGTTTTCACATAGACAATACAGAGGCATTATCACTTTTCAGAACACACTTATGTGTGTGTGTGTGTGTGTGTGTGTGTGTGTGTGTGTGTGTGTGTGTGTGTCAGAGAGAGAAAGAGAGAGACCAAATTAATTCCTAATTCTCTTGCACAGAGATAACAAACACACTAATGCAAATATGTGCTAATATAACAACAAGCACTCAACATGACTCTGTTTCGTTTTGGAGAAAAGAGAAGGGTTATGATAAACAAACAAACACTTAGCAAAAAAACATATTTCAATTATTCAAGTCATTTTGTTTGTATGTTTCAAAATGAGTGATGAAGCAATGACTCAACAGAGAAAAGGTACAGCTCCCCATTATAAAGCACCCAGCACATTTGTGGAACCAGCACTGCTAAAGGACAGCAGAGCTTGCTTTCTCACACAGCTCCTACCATAAAGGCAATCACAGCTGGACGGAGCTTCCACACTCCACAGACTCTTCTGTTACAAACTATGGAAAGTATTCACAATAGTAACCAACTGATTCTCCATTTCTTGGCTGAAATAATCTACATGTGCTCTGTGTGTTCATGCTCCAAACTGATTCTGATTTATGGGACTGAACCTGCAGAATTCCCTGTAACCTTCTACTTGTCTATTAATGTCTACAGCCACAAAACATTTTTCACCGATCTGTTATGCACAGCTGATGGTGACTCAATCCTCCCTCATTCTGGATTTGTAGAAGTGTGAAGATGGGCCATTAATGTTTTGTGTTCATCCACTGCCCTCGTTAATCTAACCCTAACAATACTGTGTAAAATACTGTGGGCATTCCAAAGTGAATACCATGTTGTGATGTGTTGTTTGTGTGTTTCAAAATGAGTGATGAAGCAATGACTCACCAGGGAAAAGGTGGAGCTCCCCATTATGAAGCACCCAGCACATTTGTGGAACAAGCACAGCAAAAGGACAGCAGAGCCTGCTTTCTCACACAGCTCCTACCCTAACGACAATCATTGAGCTGGACAGAGTTTCCTTACTCTTACTTTACCAACTATAAAAAGTACCCGCAATAGTATCCAACTGATTCTCCATTTCTTGGCTGAAATAATCTATATGTGCTTTGTGTGTTCATGCTCCAAATTGATTCTGACTTATGGGACTGAACCTCTTCATCTCCTGTCGGAATTTCATATATGCTAGTTTCTAACGTCTGCTGTATCTATGATATTCAGTGCCAACAGACCTTTACAACTTCCAATACTTTCCTCCCTTTCATCCACAAATGTCATGATTTCTTTCTAGACACATCTCTAATGTCGACTGCAAAATGTATCTCCTGCTAAATTAGTAAAAATTCCCAATGAATAAGTTGAATGACATATCGACTTCACGTATTTAATATTTTTTTCTGATAAACTTGCAAGACAATGATGAAAATATGACTATAACAATATTTTACTTTCAGCTGCCTCAATTGAATTGATGACATTGTTTTACCTGGTATGCCTGATTTTGTTTTTTCTGTGTCATAGTGGCAAACCAATAAATAGTTTTATAATCAGAATGCTATGAATGGAAATTCCATTGGAATGTTCTCTAATGTTCTCTCACATTGCATAAATCTGATATGGTAGAACATGAAGATATGACCGGAACACTTCACTTTTACAACTAAGTGTTGCAAAATGGAAACTGACCTTTATAATCTCCTTGAGGTTGCTATAACATTCTCTGTGAAGAGATAACACTGCCCTTGTCAAAGCATTGACTGAAAGCACCAATACCAACTTGATCTAAGGAAGGACTCAAAAATTTTCAGCTTTCACCAGAAGAAAACATATTTACTCGAGACTGTGTAACTGAATGATGATTTGTTAAATGTGGAGCATGACTGTTTGCCACAAGATGATGTGGTGCAGCAGCTGCTAAGCAAGATGCTAGTACATTTCGACCAGTGCCTATGCTTACTCCAACACTGTGGTTTTGAGTACTGTGCCCCAAAGATGGCATCTCTGTAAGAAGCCGATGCTGTGCTGTTCCATTTATACTTGCACTTTGCATTCCTACCTTAACTTGTGGAACTCCATCTAACAAGTTACCTGCTCCATCTTCTGCCCTCACACCACCACTTCCACCAAAAATAATTTGATGCCAATTTTGCTGGTGCTGGTTTGGAACACTCAGAGTCTGATGAGCTGCTGCAGCTGCCAGGAGAGGATGTGCATGGGGATGGCCATGTGAATGAGCTGCTGTCACCTTTGAACCATGAGTGTGACTATGTTCATGATCTGGTCCATGTGTTTGTCCATGAACTGTGTGAAGTAAAAGTGGTCGGTGCTGATGAGCAGAAGTGGGTGCTACATTGTGCAAATGGGGTTGACTCAGTGTCGCTGATGGCATCATAGTACCCAGATCACTGGCTGTCTGTTTACTTGACTCTTCAGTCATAGTATGACCTATCCATTTTTGGTTGTCTTCTGACTCTCCTAGCTTATTGTGACAGAGAGCCATGTGATGGTCCAACTTCGGTCTTCGGTCGAATCTCGCTCCACACAACTGACACCTGCCAGCAAAGTCAGACAGTTACAGAATTTCAACATGAAAGGTAAGAAATTCATTCATGTAAGAAATAGTGATGGCAAATGATGCAAATAACTTTGTACTGTTAGCTTGTTTAACTATGCTTATATTTTACATGATAAATTACTATGAATATTTCCCATTAAATAGAGTAACTGATATGAAAGGTTACAGCATATGGTACAAAAACCACGAGAAACGTAAATCAGGGAAGCTGGACTGAGATTCAAAGCCTGCTCTCCCAAAAATTAAAATACTGGCTAAACCAATGTGCTACATGACTCAGGTGATAGGAAGGTATTGAAACAAAGGAAGATGAGGCACATGATCTTCTGATTAAAAGCTATACCGGATATAAGAACTACATTAACACAAGTATACAACAAAAGCCAGTATACCAATGAATAACAGTAACAACGTAACACCATGGGATAAAATGAAGGAAATGGTAATACAGAAAATATTCATCTTCTAAGAAACAAAACTGATGATGTGGACTGAAACAAACCATCAAATAAATACAACCAATGGAGACAGAATAGAAGGAAACAAACAAGACTGATTTTGCATTCTGTCAACAACAACACTGAAAAAACATATCTCCTGCTAAATTACTAAAAATTCCCAATGGATAAGCTGAATGACATATCAACTTCACATACTTCATATTTTCTTCTAATACACTTGCAAGACAGTGATGAAAATATGTCTGTAGTAATATCTTACATTCAACTGCCTCAACTGAACTGATGACATTGCTTTAACTGGTATGCCTGATTATGTTTTTTGTGTGTCATAGTGGCAAATAAGTAAATACTTTTAGAATGAGAATGCTATGAATGGAAATTTCATTGGAATGTTCTGTTTTACAAAACGTACAAGCTTGGATTGTGGAAGGAAATTAGCTACTTCCTTTCCAACAGCATTTGCCTTGAGCAATTAAGGGAAACACAGAAAAACTGAATGTGGATGCCCACATGGGAATTTGAACTGCCATCCTTGTAACAGTGTAGTCAGCTCCCTCTTTTTAAGAAACCAAACAATTTTGAATGTGTACAAAACCCAATCTGTGAACACAGAAATAAAAACAAATCTAGATTTAGGAAAGGGTTAGGAGTAGGACAAGGTAGCTTTCCATTCATACCATTTATTTAATCTTTTCAGTAATAGAGCATTGAAAAATTAACATTGTCAAAACCAAGATGATGATGCTACAAAACGAAAAGAAAAATGAATGGCCGACAAAAGTTAGCATAAATAAAGTGCAACGTACAGGTAACTTCTACAGAGTATAGTACAAAAGACAACTGAGCTACATGAAAAGTAATTATGTCAACAAACATGTGTTTTACAGAAAGATAACAAATACATGGACACCCCCCCCCCCCCAATGAACCATGGACCTTGCCGTTGGTGGGGAGGCTTTTGTGCCTCAGCAATACAGATAGCCATACCGTAGGTGCAACCACAACGGAGGGATGTCTGTTGAGAGGCCAGACAAACATGTGGTTCCTGAAGAGGGGCAGCAGCCTTTTCAGTAGTTCCACGGCCAACAGTTAGGATGACTGACTGATCTGGCCTTGTAACACTAACCAAAACGGCCTTGCTGTGCTGGTACTGTGAACAGCTGAAAGCAAGAGGAAAGCCGTAATTTTTCCCAAGGGCATGCAGCTTTACTGTATGGTTAAATGATGATGGTGTACTCTTGGGTAAAATACTCCGGAGGTAAAATAGTCCCCCATTCGGATCTCCGTGCGAGGACTACTCAAGAGGACATCGTTATCAGAAGAAATAAAACTGGTGTTCTATGGATCGGAGTGTGGAATGTCAGATCTCTTAATCGGGCAGGTAGGTTGGAAAATTTAAAAAGGGAAGTGGATAGGTTAAAGTTAGATATAGTGGAAATTAGTGAAGTTCGGTGGCAGGAGGAACAAGACTTTTGGTCAAGTGAATACAGGGTTATAAATACAAAATCAAATAGGGGTAATGTAGGAGTAGGTTTAATAATGAATAAAAAAATAGGAGTGTGAGTAAGCAACTACAAACAGCATAGTGAACGCATTATTGTGGCCAAGATAGACACAAAGCCCACGCCTACTATAGCAGTACAAGTTTATATGCCAACCAGCTCTGCAGATGACAAAGAAATTGATGATATGTATGATGAGATAAAAGAAATTATTCAGATAGTGAAGGGAGATGAAAATTTAATAGTCATGGGTGACTGGAATTCGATAGTAGGAAAAGGGAGAGAAGGAAACGTAGTAGGTGAATATGGATTGGGGTTAGGAAATTAAAGAGGAAGTCGCCTGGTAGAATTTTGCACGGAGCATAACTTTTGTAGCTAACACTTGGTTCAAGAATCATGAAAGAAGATTGTATACATGGAAGAACCCTGGAGATACTAGAAGGTATCAGATCCAGGGGCAGATGTAGACTCTGACCAAAATCTATTGGTTATGAACTGAAGAAACTGCAAAAAGGTGCCCTTTTAAGAAGATGGGACCTGGATAAACTGACTAAACCAAAGGTTGTAAAGAGTTTCAGGGAGAGCATAAGGGAACAACTGACAGGAATGGAGGAAAGAAGTACAATAGAAGAAGAATGGATAGCTTTGAGGGATGAAGTAGTAAAGGCAGCAGAGGATCAAGTAGGTAAAGTAGGTAAAAAGACGAGGGCTAGTAGAAATCCTTGGGTAACAGAAGAAATATTGAATTTAATTGATGAAAGGAGAAAATATAAAAATGCAGTAAATGAAGTAGGCAAAAAGGAATACAAACGGCTCAAAAATGAGATCGACAAGAAGTGCAAAATGGCTAAGCAGAGATGGCTAGAGGACAAATGTAAGGATGTAGAGGCTTATCTCACTAGGGGTAAGATAGATACTGCCTACAGGAAAATTAGAGAGACCTTTGGAGAAAGGAGAACCACTTGTACGAATATCAAGAGCTCAGATGGAAACCCAGTTGTAAGCAAAGAAGGGAAAGCAGAAAGGTGGAAGGAGTATATAGAGGGTCTATACAAGGGTGATGTACTTGAGGACAGTATCATGGAAATGGAAGAGGATGTAGATGAAGATGAAATGGGAGATACGATACTGCATGAAGAGTTTGACAGAGCACTGAAAGGCCAGAGTCGAAACAAGGCCCCAGGAGCAGACAACATTCCATCAGAACTACTGACGGCCTTGGGAGAGCCAGTCCTGACAAAACTCTACCGTCTGGTGAGCAAGATGTATGAGACAGGCGAAATACCGTCAGACTTCAAGAAGAATATAATAATTACAATCCCAAAGAAAGCAGGTGTTGACAGATGTGAAAATTACCGAACAATCAGTTTAATAAGTAACAGCTGCAAAGTAATACTGCGAATTCTTCACAGACGAATAGAGAAACTGGTAGAAGCTGACCTCGGGGAAGATCAGTTTGGATTCCATATAAATATTGGAACACGTGAGGTAAAACTTATCTTAGAAGATTGGTTAAGGAAAGGCAAACCTATGTTTCTAAGAGCTATTTACAATTTGTACGGAAACCAGATGGCAGTTATAACAGTCGAGGGACATGGATGGGAAACAGTGGTTGGGAAGGGAGTGAGACAGGGTTGTAGCGTCTCTCCGATGTTATTCAATCTGTATATTGAGTAAGCAGTAAAGGAAACAAAAGAGAAATTCGGAGTAGGAATTAAAATCCATGGAGAAGAAATAAAAACTTTGAGGTTTGCCGGTGACATTGTAATTACGTCAGAGACAGCAAAGGACTTTGAAGAGCAGTTGAACGGAATCGACAGTGTCTTGAAAGTAGTAAAGGAGTTTTGCTATTTGGGGAGCAAAATAACTGATGATGGTCGAAGTAGAGAAGATATAAAATGTAGACTGGCAATGACAAGGAAAGCATTTCTGAAGAAGAGAAATTTGTTAACATTGAGTATAGATTTAAGTGTCAGGAAGCCGTTTCTGAAAGTATTCGTATGGAGTGTAGCCATGTATGGAAGTGAAACATGGATGATAAAAAGCTTGGACAAGAAGAGAATAGAAGCTTTCGAAATGTGCTACTACAGAAGAATTCTGAAGATTAAATGGGTAGATCACATAGCTAATGATAAGGTATTGAAAAGAATTGGGGAGAAGAGGATTTTGTGGCACAACTTGACTAGAAGAAGGGATCAGCTGATAGGACATGTTCTGAGGCATCAAGGGATCACCAATATAGTATTGGAGGGCAGTGTGGAGGGTAAAAATCGTAGAGGGAGACCAAGAGATGAATACACTAAGCAGATTCAGAAGGAGGTAGACTGCAGTACGTACTGGGAGATGAAGCAGCTTGCACAGGATAGAGTAGCATGGAGAGCTACATCAAACCAGTCTCAGGACTGAAGACAACAACAACAAAAACAACAACAAATACAAGTATAAAAAGTGCTTTCTATGTAAAGGAAGAAACACGAGTTTCTCTCAGATGTTATGCTATATCATTGTAAAACCTCACCACGGCTGTACAGATAAAATCAATGAAAATGTTTTACAAGATATAAAGAAGAAAATCTCATGGGTACTACTCAGAAGCAGGAAACAACAGCCATTTACTGAGACCTAAAAGGCTTTTAGTAAGTGTGTGTGTGTGTGTGTGTGTGTGTGTGTGTGTGAGAGAGAGAGAGAGAGAGAGAGAGAGAGAGAGAGAGGGGGGGGGGGGGGGAGGGGAGAGGGGGGGAGCAAGGGGGAGGGGGAGAATTCTGAAACAAACTAAATGTCAAGATTATTGAGAGAAGCAGAACACCATAAAATGACAATAAATGGCTACTGTGACAAGTTCAGGAATTCACAAATCTGGATGACAAGGCCATTAAAGGGGGAGATCAACTTCAGATAGGGCAAGGATCATAAAGAAACATACCAAATCCTTTTCAAAGAGACCATCTCATCATTATTCTTATCTGATTTGGAGAAACAATAATTAATCCCAATGTGATGGCACAACAGATATCTGAAACCTGTCCTCTTTGTTTGAAGTGATAAGGGATGACATTTATAACAACAACATGAAAATAATAATGACAGTACACGTTCAACAAGACAAAGAAGATTAGGAGAGGACAGAAACAGATAGTTACAGAAGGAAATGTCACAAGAGACAGAATCACTGTACACAGTGTAAGTGCTACACCACTCTAGATGGATATGGTGGCAAGTTGAAGAGAAAGGAAGCTGATAAAAATATAATAAGGCTTGGCTAAGGAGCACTTATGGTGTAAGTGGCTCTTATGTTGTGCGTGGATGTTGGCAATTCATTGACGTTGTGGATGTTGGCAATCTGGTAATACTACTCGGTAGCCTGTGATAATCACTAAATCTAACGATTTCTTTTGCCAGAAGATATGAATTGGTTGTATTTGTTTTTGATATGGCGAGCACCAGAATAACTTTACTGATCTGGTTATTATGAATTTTACGGTTGCTTACTGATTTTTGTATATCTTTGGTGACTGGAAAAACCACGATGTGAGTAGGCACCAAACTGTACTGAAACCTGAGGCCTATGTTACGTTGGAATGTGAAAATTTGGTTGTGAGTTGGTGAAATCAACAAATGTTAAAGTAAGCTGTGGGTTGGTGAAGCCAAAGAATGTGAAAGTAAAAAAAAAAGTGCTTGTGGTGAGAGACTGATCTGTAGCTTAGTCCAAGATCTAGGTCTAGATCATGTTGGAATGTGGTAATTTCTTCTGAGTTGGTGAAGCCAACAAACCTCAACACGAAAATAAGATTGCCATATAGTTTGATGTCTAGCATAGCCTGAGATATACATTCATCATTGCAATACTCTATTTGTATCTCTTATTTCCAACTTTGCCACAAATTCCACTGATCCAGTTAAGTTCTAACCTTATATAACGAAAATCACCTAACTTTATTTATGAATCATAGGAAATTACCAACAAGAATAAAGATTCATTGTGCAAATCATTACCAACAACAGCACACAATGGAAAATCTGCAGACACCACGAGTGCATGTTTGCATAAGGCTTGAGCAAGTGAAGAGAGTACAGCAACAATAAAATGCAGACAAGCCAAATGTAACAAAGCAGGTAGGAGAATAAATAGATAAACTGCCAAAAAGATAGAGTTGCAAATGCTAACTAGACTGTTGTGATGCATGGACTTAGAGCTATTATCTCAGTGAATGCTGCAGAAAGTTTCTGTTGCTCACAAGATTAAGATCATAAATTTTTGCTTGACCTTAATGTATTTTCATTACAGCAATAAGTTAAATTTTTAACTGTTACATTTGTGCCATCAGCCCAATTCTTGGAATTTAATGAGGTTATCACAAAATATTTGGTTGGTGTAGCTAGTTGTGTCTCCAGTTTACATTCATTTAAGTCAAGCAATTTGTAAGCAACAATAGAAAAATGTATATAATGAAGTGCTATACACAAAACCTTCAACAGATAGAGAAAAAAGTTGTTGCTCTTTCTTAGATATGTCATCTAGACATAACACTAAAAAGTTCAGGCTTAAACCTCTAGGACTACATGTTACTCAGCATGAGTAAAGTTAGTGTAGTGTCTCAGCAACACGATTTACTACAATATCTGACATGTCTAGTCAGTGGTAGGACACATGTCGGTCAGTTGCAGTATGAAGCAACTACTGTCACTGATGTGCACCAAAGTGTCATTCAATTTCATGAACATATAGTTACACTGAAAAATGAAGAGACTCTATACGATAAGGGAAGGTTACCAACAAGCAACCACAGTCAGAGGTGATCATTATCTCTTTCCCTCAGCCCTGAGAGATAGTGAGCAAAATGCATTTCAGCTCTAATGAGTTTTGCACTAGTTACTTTGTTACCATTAGACAAGAATAATGAAAATGGATATGAACAAAAAAGTCTGATTATATGTATATTGATAAATCAACTTTTCATTCAGAAATGCAAACATGATTACATGGACGGTCCTATCCATAATACAACTACATGTTTCACTTTCAGTAGTAACATTTGTGAAAGAAGAAAAAACAGATGTATTTTGTCATGCTTAAGTGACATGCTATTATAGAACACTAGCTATGAAGTCCACCTGAAGGATTACAAGCAACTAATCACATATGACATAATGGACTTTCAAATACAACACATCAATTTTCCATTAATGACTTTCAGGATAATGCTTTTTAAGTACCTGTGATGTTTCTTGTAGCCTCCATCTCTTACACCAGTGGTAGAGCTAGTGTCATGGACTCGTGTATGAGCAACTAAGTTGTATCTCTCGGCAAAACGTTTTCCACATGTCTGGCACTGATAAGGTCGCTCTCCTGTGTGGACTCTTGAGTGTCGCTTAAGGTGTGATCCAGACAGCAGTGCCAAGCCACAGAGACCACATTTGTAACTCTTCTGACCAGTGTGTGCCAATGTGTGCATATTGAAACTTGTATGATGCACAAATCGCTTTCCACAAAGTTCACACTGTAAAATATACAACATGCAAGTGTTAGATAAAGAATGTCATGAACAAATAAACAGTTGAATTATGATTAAAAAGAGAGGATTCCCCCAAGCAATACAAGAGAAATCACGCTAATACATTCATCCTAAGCCTTTCCCATTCTTCAAAAAAATGGTATTCTCTGTATGAAGAATTGTGATTCTGATATTACACCCTTCTTTTTATTTTAGAATCTGAAGATGGCTTATATATGGCCAAAATTGATGACTGTTACTGTATTACAAATGTGATTGTGTTTAAAATTTAAAAAAAAATAATTTCCTGTTCTGTTACAATGGGCTTCCATATTAATTTATTTGGCAGTTTCAAATACTGTAACTTTTAGTCCCCCTTCTATTCAATGTTATATAACAAAAGTTTATGCTTTTTAAATGCCAACTTCTGGGTTCCACAAATACTAAAAATAATTTCTTTATTAATATCAGTTAATATAGCCTCTAACTACCACAGTGATTGAGACTGTCAGCTTCTAGCATGCCCTGGGTGGTTATGTTATATCCTGCTCCAACAGTCTATGGGTGTACAGCCGGGCACAATATTTCAGCGATCAGACATGCTGCCATCGTCAGGTGTGCTGACGAACTGAGCTCCTGAGGGTGGGCGGCTGTCTTAAATCCCCTCCCCCTGTGTGTTCTCTCCGCAATCTGCGCCCACGTGTCAGCGTCTATGGTGGTGCCAGTGTAATTGCCTCATCCGCTCTGGTCGCCCATGCGTTTTCTCTGCTGAACGTCTTTTTAATTAGACCCAATGCTGGTTCCCATGCCGCACTGAGGTTATAGCCGCAAACTTGGTTGATGAGTCCATGCCTGGTACGAATTTCGAAAGCCTCTCTAAAGATGCTGTCCCAGTATTTAGATGACTGTGCCAAGACCCTGGTATGTTGGTAGTCCATTTCGTGATTTTTGGACAAACTGTGATACTAGTTTTGTTCCCTCTTAATTTATCAAATGACACTGTAAGTTCAAGAACAAAAAACGCATTTTCTGAAAGGTTTGCCCTGTTTAACCTCCTTTAATGTATGGCCATATTTAGTCAAAAAAGGAGCTGACTTTGTTCATAACATTTAACAATTACTCTTGCAGTCTCTAAGGTGACATACATTTAAGAGGGTGATCATCACAACTATTTAAACAACAGCCTAGTGATGTGCTACACAGTTTGAAATGGATGAGACAAGCTGTTCAGAGGCATACATATAAACAGGTGTGTAACTATCAGAATACCAAGAACATTGTGTCTATGTGCTTCCTCGTGACAATGGACTTCTAGCCCTTTATGTTCCAATTCTTCCTGTCACACAAAATAGTAACATGGCCTTTACTCACATATAATGTTTCTTTCTGTTACAATGAAAGGAGAAGTTTGTGTAAGAAGGATGTAGCTGATATCATACAGATTATACGATAAGTGCTGTTCTGGACAATATGGTTAAATGTTTCTTATGATAAAGGAAATAAAGTAAAATCTGTTGCTATCAATTAAATTAATGCTTACTTGTAGGAACAAAAACTTAATATTTTGGCAGATAAATACAGACAAAACAGATTTTTTGTGTTCATTTATAAGCAGAATTAAGTTAGCAACAGACAATTTGAAAATGAACAGATTTGAAACAAGAACCTGTAAGTCTTCTGTCCCTAGCTACAAATATGATTCCGTCCTACAGAACTGTGATTCCCTCCTTTAGATCTACATTAGAATGAGAGAAGGGGGCAAAATAAAAAATAAAATAACCGAGTAGTCCACTTGGGACACAAAGAATTTTGTAAACAATGTAAAACTATTTTTTCATCAAAAATTCCTTTCTAACAGCAAGGTCAATGGTCTCTAACCATACATTACCTTCCACTTGACAATTAGCCCTGCAGACTAAAAAGCATTTCTCTTCTTTCTTAGCTGTTGTGACAACCTTCTAAATTAGTAATGTAGGGTATCTGAAATGTTCACATACGCCTCTTGATTCTTGTACAACTGCGGAAATACGTAAAGGGTTTATTGGTATCCATATTTTGAAGCTAAGGAATAGCACTGTTGTCAGTATTATATATTTTTGTATTATGATGGTTACATGGTACCGGCATTGGATTTGAATTTCCCAGCAGCTGTCAAGACGACACTGCTTGGTCATACAGATGGTGCAGTTCTCTCTACACTGTCCAAGATAGAGAGCACATGCTGCGGCCACAGGGTCTTGGATCACAAGGTAGACGGAACAGCAACTTATATGATGCCATGCCTGTGATTGTATCTGGGCGAAGAGCACCAGTTTTACCCGGCGATCAACTCCGAAGTGCTCATGAATGTGGTGGGCCACCAGCATGACAGTTGTTTACACTCCACACTAGGTGCTGTCACCAATTATAGGGCAACTTCCAGCAAAGCTCCATTTGAATGATTTTTGAGGCTCTACTGTTACTGCAATAATTACTGTTAAATGCAATGTGCACATTTGTTAACATCCTTGATGTTATATGTTGATATGTGCACTATCAGCCAGCTGTACTTTTGAACACACACACCACCAGTTGAGCTGCCACGTTTCCTACAGCCGCCACTGCGGCACATGGGTGCTGCCAAGAACAATCATGCTGCTGCCAATGAGATGCACGCATCCCCTCTATGGAGCTCTGATGGCAGGTGTACTTAAGTTCGAACATTCATGCACTTCCCCCATATTATGTATTTGCCATCTGAATAGCATTTAGAGACTTTCACAGTGTCCGGGGCTCGACATCTTCTGAACAGACATTGTATTGAAGAATGACAGATATATAAATCCTCTGTATCTGTATGTATTTCTACATTAAAGTCTACTGTTAGCAACTGACACTGCAAACATAGCAACAAAATTATGTATTATTTTAATATTTGATACCAAAATTAATATCTGTATTGTCTGTTCATGGACAACATTTGTTCTTTGCTCCTGTACACACTAAACAGTCACACAGTGTGCAAAGGACAACATAACAGACTGGTGATGAGGTTGGGATAGAAGTGGGAAAAGGAGCTTTGGATACTAGAGCACAACATTTTTTTTTCTTTCTATTGAATTCTTTTTTTGTATGTATGCTTATGTTAAGTTGAAAAACATAAGTTGTAATATTTAAGTTGAGATATTTAAGAAATCATGGCAAACCATAGGGAGTAGGATCATGTGCTAAGCTGTGTCTAACATCTCTTATTTGTTTTCAGAGTCAACAAATAACGGAATTGCTCTCAGCAGTTTCTTGCCTTGTACAATTGCAAGTAGCCCGGCAGAAAAAGCACTAGAACCTAAATGAGGAATTCAGCAACCATCTCCGCCCTTCCGAAGGTTCGATGACACGAAGAAAACATTGAAAGAATACATATCACATCTGTGTCAACAATTTTACACCTACAATGTCACAAGGGAATCTTGTTGTGCATTGTTCTTTTCATGTATAGGAGTGTACACCTAGCACCTCCTAGTGAAATTGTTTCCCCTCACTCAGCCCCAAACCCAGCCCCATGAGGTCGTAAAATGCAAGATCAAAGATTTTTTTGAGATTCTAATATACGTTGCTGCTGCATGGTATAAAATTTTCCACGAGGAAGGTCATAGAGATCAATCCTATAACTGTGGAATTGCGGGGCATGACTAAGAGACTGTAAATTCAATTCTGCCTGTGGCGCTATTGATCATGATGAAATGCTTCGTGATGCTATTATTCAGGATCTATCACATCAGAGACTGAGGGCTGAAATTCTAAAGCATCACAAACCTAGCCTCAGTGAAGTGCTTAAAAGTAATTGATGCACATGAAATTCAAGACTTGGCCGAGCAAGATTTCTGTCTTATCAGTTATCGCTTCACTTGAGACAAGCAACCAGTGCCCCAGTCATAGCCCTGCGTCCCCGCACACACAAACAAGCACTGCCTAAACGAGGCCCAACACACTGTATACAGTGTTTGCCACCCCATCCCAACGCTAATTACCCTGCCCAAACTCCACACAACGCGAAGTCATGTGTGAAATGCTATGTCACCCATGATCAAAACTGCTTCTTCATACTAGCTGAATGCAATTTTTGTCATCGCATGGGACATACACAACCGGCCAGTCTGCAAGAGACTAAGAAAGCCCTCATCTGTTTCATGGGAACAAAGAAAAAGCAGGAAAGATGGGAATCAATGTCATTTAATAAGCAGGTTCTGTGCCTCCTGCTCAAAAATCAGACAAGGGAAGACACAGTAAACACACACAGAGGTGTTTAATGCATATTTCACACACTTTAAGGATGCTGTTCCAATCTCAACATTCACGAAAGCGCTCTAGTGCGCTGTTGGAAACAGAGAGCAGTTTTTCACATGAGATGGAGAATTGTTTTCAGAGAACACACTGCAACTGTGGATTACATTGTGAATTTGTAACCAGTCAGTGTCTTTTCAACTAGATACCGGAGTTTCTGTCACGTTGCTTAACCTAGAAATGTATGAAAAAATTGGCCAACCACCTTTGCAAACATCAAGTCTGCATCGCCTATAACAGCAACAGCATTTCAGTGCTTGGAACGTGCTGCTTACCTGCAAAACACAGAAACATGACTAAAAGTATCAACATTTGTTTGTAAGTGCTCTAGGATGTGCAAAAGATTTTTGCGCTCACATTACCTGAAATCTAATGCACAAGCCAAATTTTGCTGCACACGCCATGTACCACATACATTATACGACGACGTGGCAACAGAGAAATTCAGAGACTGGGAGCCACTGACATCTTAAAACCTATTTCAGCAAGTCAGTGGGCATCACCTTTAGTCACCATTCGCAAGCCAAATGGGAAGATTTGTCATTGTGCAGATATCAAACACATGGTAAATTCACAGTTATCAATTCCTATCCACTTCCACATATAGAGGAAATTTTGGATTGCCTCACGAGAGGACAGTTCTTCTCTACAATTGATCTTGCAGATGTCTATCTTCAGTTACTGTTGGGTGGAGAGACAAAGAAACTTTTTTTGTTGTGAATACTGCCTACCTTTCGGAAGTGCCAGCATTATTTCAAAAATTTCTCGAAGAATTAATGTCCAAGATGTCTTTTTGTTTTAATTATCTTCATGACATAATCATCTCTGGACAAACACAGGAACAACATTTTAAAAATGGACAATCATTTTCAAGTTATATTAACTTGCAAAAATGTTCTTTTTTCAGCACAACGACTGAATACTTAGGACATTTCATTGATGCCAATGGTGCTCATGTTTAGATGAATCACTATTCAAAGCCATTCAGAAATTGCCATTTTCTAAGAATTTACGTGAACTGATTAATACATAAAGTTCGTTCCTAATACAGTGCAAATTGGCGTGCCTCTGAAATGCATCAGATGCAAAAATGTTCCGTTCCTTTGGACAAAAGACTGTTACCAAGTTTTTCAAACACTGAAAAATGCAGTTTCATAAACCTTGCTTAATGCACTACCATCCGCTCAAATTGCCTGTGCTCCCAGTCAGTGCCTTAACCCTTGGCATCAGGGCAGTTTATCTCATAAAATTGGCAAATCAGAACACCCCATTGCATTTGCTTCAAAAACTTTGAACAGTGCTCAGATTAATTACAGTCAGCAGGAGAATGAAGCACTGCCTATAATATATGATGTCACTAAACTTCATCGTTATCTGTATGGCAGAAAAATGTTCCCTCTGTGGACCGTAACCCTTTGACTTCTCTGTTTCATCCACTGAAACAAGTTCCTAACTGCATGGTGCAAAAGCTTTAAAGCTGGTCGCTATTATTTTAAAATTACCAGCATAAAAGTCTGTATAGTCCGACGGCACAACCTGGAAACGCCAATGCACTGTCCCATTTACCTGTCAGCACAGATGCAGTATTCGACAGATTGAAAGTTTCTTGTTTACATATTGATTCTTCTATCTCACAAACACTGGATTATTTCCTACTGATTCACGGTGGATCACACATGCCATGGAGAATGACCAATCACTATGACTGCTAAAAAGTTACATTTCCAAAGCTTGGCTGTGCTCTCAGAAATGTATACCTGATCCTTTAGTGTGAGTACACTTTGTGCACCGTAACAGTTTATCTCTTCTGAATGACGTGATTCTGCTTCACATGCCTAACAAACAGATGAGAGAGTTAATACCCGTCTCATTGCAAGTCTTCTACACAGAGGTCACTGAGGAACAGTTCGTGCTAAGCAGCTGGTGCACCAACACAGTACATGGCTTGATTGTGACAAAAGAACAGACCATGTGACGGCACAGTAACACATGCGTGATCCATCAGGACGCTCCACACCAAAAATACTTCTCCTGGCCACATTCTGATACTCCGTGGCAATGCCTCTATATAGACTTTGATGGCCCCTTTTGGCAACCATGTTGGTTGATTATCATCAATAATACCTTTCTGTTATTCTAATGCATTCACCAAATACAGCCAGCACCATCAGGGCGCTCAATTCTGTATTTTCGCTTGAAGGCTTGACATAAACAACTGTTTCTAACAATGGAGCTCCTTTTTCTGAAGAGAAATTTGCACAATTTTCCAAACACAATGGAATACAGAATGTCAGGACAGCATCATATTCACCACGGTCTAATGGCAATGCTGAATGTTTCATTCGAACATTCACGACGCAAATGTCAAAACCATGAGTTTCACATTCACCAGAAGATGCCTTACTGACGTTTCTGAGTTCATATCGTACTTTTAATGCTCCTAATATTTCACTGGCAGAACGTTCACATGGGAGATGCCATTAGACCTTGCTACATTTACTTCATCTTCGCCACTCTGCTCCAGCTTCAGACTTCACCACAAAATTTCACCCGAATGTCAGAGTTCAACAGTCCACATTTATGGGAATCCAGCATTGTTCTCAGGTCAGCTGGCAGAGCTCATTACATTATTCACCTCTGCATCAACCTGTGTTGTTGGATGCTTCCTACGCATGGTCTTCCTGGGCAGTTATGCTGGTGCTTGCAAGACACAACGTCAGGATGTGAGTAGGTCTGCTCTGCCTCCACCTTCCGGAACGCTTTTGACACCGTTCCTCACAAGCGACTTTTAATCAAGCTGCGGGCCTATGAGGTATCGTCTCAGTTGTGAAACTGGATTCGTGATTTCCTATCAGGAAGGTCGCAATTCGTAGTAATAGATGGCAAATCATCGAGTAGAACTTAAGTGATATCAGGTGTTCCCCAGGGAAGCATCCTGGGACCTCTGCTGTTCCTGATCTATATAAATGACCTGGATGACAATCTGAGCAGTTCTCTTAGGTTGTTCGCAGATGATGCTGTAATTTACCATCTAGTAAGGTCATCCGAAGAGCAGTAAAAGTTACAAAGCGATTTAGAAAAGATTGCTGTATGGTGTGGCAGGTGGCAGTTGATGCTAAATAATGAAAAGTGTGAGATGATCCACATGAGTTCCAAAAGAAATCCACTGGTATTCGATTATTTGATAAATAGTACAATTCTCAAGGCTGTCAATTCAACTAAGTACCTGGGTGTAAACATTACGAACAACTTCAGTTGGAAAGACCACATAGATAATATTGTGGGGAAGGTGAGCCAAAGGTTGCATTTAATTGACAGGACAATTAGAAGACGCAACAAGTCTACTAAAGAGACAGCTTACACTACACTCGTTCGTCCTCTGTTAGAATATTGCTACGCGGTGTGGAATCCTTATCAGGTGGGATTGACAGAGGACATAGAAAGGGTGCAAAAAAGGGCAGCTCGTTTTGTATTATCCCGTAATAGGGGAGAGAGTGTGGCAGATATGATACGCGAGTTGGGTTGGAAGTCATTAAAGCAAAGACTTTTTCGTCACGACGAGATCTATTTACGAAATTTCAGTCACCAACTTTCTCTTCCGAATGAGAAAATATTTTGTTGAGCCCAAGCTACATAGGTAGGAATGATAATCAAAACAAAATAAGAGAAATCAGAGCTCAAACAGAAAGGTTGAGGTGTTCGTTTTTCCCGCGTGCTGTTCGGGAGTGGAATGGTAAGGAGATAGTATGATTGGGGTTCGATGAACCAACTGCCAAGCACTTAAATGTGAATTGCAGAGTAATGTAGATGTAGATGTAGAACGCAGGCACACGTCAGTGCCACCAAAATCAGCTATCGATCCGTGACTCAGTGATCCTCCTGTTGCTCAAATTGTTTCAGATTTCTTCACAGCACAATATCCAGCCGCCATGATGCAGCCATATCGGTCTGCTGTGATCCAGCCACATCAGTCTACCACAATGCAGCATCCTACGCAGCTTATCAAGCTGGTGCCTCAACCTACAGCTGTCTCACCGATGGAAGTCTCCACCTACCGACCTGTGATGCCTTTGCCGCCAACGCAGCAAGTCACCTCTTGCACGAACATCGACGCTGACAATGTTGGCTCGTCGTCAGCAACCTCCGCAGCACCCTACAAGCATCTACCTGCATTGTTGGATGCTTCCTACACATGGTTTTCCTGGGCAGTTGTGCTGATGCTTGCGAGACACAATGTCAGGATGTGAGTAGGTCTGCTCTGTCCGCAGCCAAGCAGTTGTCCACTGCACAGGCCTCCCCCCACACCTTCTAAATTGGGTGGGGAGGTGTGTGGGTATGGTCCCAATCCAGTCGGCCACACTTTTGAATATGTGCAATGCCAGTTACGCCACTGTTTTCTACAGCTGCAACCACGGCACAACGGTGCTGCCACGAATGATTATGCTGCTGCCAATGAGATGCAAGCTTTCCCTCTCCAGAGCACCAGTGGTGAGTGTACTTATGTTCAAACATTCTCATAGCAACAAAGTTATGTATTACTTTTACTATCTGATGTTGTTGTTGTGGTCTTCAGTCCAGAGATTGGTTTGATGCAGCTCTCCATGCTACTCTATCCTGTGCAAGGTTCTTCATCTCCCAGTACCTACTGCAACCTACATCCTTCTGAATCTGCTTAGTGTAGTCATCTCTTGGTCTCCCTCTACGATTTTTACCCTCCAATACTAAATTGGTGATCCCTTGAGGCCTCAGAATATGCCCTACCAACCGATCCCTTCTTCTAGTCAAGTTTTGCCACAAATTTCTCTTCTCTCCAATTCTATTCAATACCTGCTCATTAGTTATGTGATCTACCCATCTAATCTTCAGCATTCTTCTGTAGCACCACATTTCATAAGCTTCTATTCTCTTCTTGTCCAAACTATTTATCGTCCATGTTTCACTTCCACACATGGCTACACTCCATACAAATACTTTCAGAAACGACTTCCTGACACTTAAATCTATACTCGATGTTAACAAATTTCTCTTCTTCAGAAATGCTTTCCTTGCTATTGCCAGTCTACATTTTACACCCTTTCTACTTCCATCATCAGTTATTTTGCTCCCCAAATAGCAAAACTCCTTTACTACTTTAAGTGTTTCATTTCCTAATCTAATTCCCTCAGCATCACCCGACTTAATTCGACTACATTCCATTATCCTCGTTTTGCTTTTGTTGATGTTCATCATGCATATATCACACATTTTAAGAATGCTGTTCCAATCTCAACATTCACGAAAGCACCCTAG
Organism: Schistocerca gregaria; assembly: GCF_023897955.1. Taxonomy (NCBI): domain Eukaryota; kingdom Metazoa; phylum Arthropoda; class Insecta; order Orthoptera; family Acrididae; genus Schistocerca; species Schistocerca gregaria. The sequence goes on from NC_064921.1 coordinate 503,871,648, forward strand.
TGCGTTGTTGGAAACAGAGAGCAGTTTTTCACAACATGAGATGGACAACTGTTTTCAGAGAACACACTGCAACTGAGGATTACATTGCACTGCAACTGAGGATTTCATTGTAAATTTGTAACCATTTGATATTAGATGTAAAATAAATTAATATCAGAATTCTCTGTCCATGAATGGCATCTGTTCCTCCTTACTGTATCCACTAAAGAACCACACAGCATACAAAGGAAGGCATAACAAGATGTAATAATTTGAACAAATTACTTGTATGTGGTGCCTGATATTTACTGTTAATGTATGTATAAGAAATGTCGAAGTTTTAGATTGAGAAGATTCCAGTGAAAGTCTTCTTCGATTTAAAATTTCTGTACTCTCTGCATTAAATACGAATGAGTAACAAGCATGTCTCTATTTTTTTAGCTGTTCTGACAAGTTTCTAAATTAATAATACAGGGTATCCAAGATGTCCATGTACATCTCTTGACTTCTGTACAAGTGCAGAAATACATAATTACAATATTATGAAAAGGACAGATTGCTACTACTGGGGATTTTGAATCACAGACAGACTACTAAACATGTAATCATTTCTGCACAGAATGGTTTGTGTCTCTGTTTCTCTTTTGCTGATAAAGACGGTGGCCAAAAGCTTTGTGTTTTAATTGTGCCTGTCTGCAACTTAACGTGCCTTCCTTATGGTAAGTAGCAATCTATCTTTTCCTTCATCGCTGGATTAGGATATAGTGAGATTTTTATTATTAATGAAGAGTCTAAGATTGGAGACTGCCTTTAGATTAGCTAGTCAGTTAGTTCCACAGACTATCTAAACAATTTTTATGAACTTGATGTGGAATGAGTCAGTTTACAGGATATGTATACATGATTAGTGTTAACATTAATGAACCATTATTTTTTTGTCTCATTCATACAACTACAGTTAAAAACAAGTTTTTTTTCCCTTTTTCTTTCTTTCTTTTTCATGCTACCAGTTTTTAAATATAAATCTGTGCATAGAATAGAAGGAGATGTCTAGGAGAATGATTTTACGTTAATTTATGTGTTTTGCTACTTATCAGATAGTTTGTCACTAGGTAAATGATCACAAATTTTGTTGCTTAATACTATACTCATTTCTGAGCCACTGGCAGCTTTAATAGTACGTAGTAAAGATCACCATTTTCTCTAGCGTTGTAAGTATGCACACCAGTGTTCTCAAATTATGACAGATTATTTATGAGGAATTTAATTAGCGAATGCATGTATTATGACGGTGCAGTTAAAATGCCTAACTCTTTGAAGACGTAGCTGTATGACGACCACAGGTAAACACCACATTTACCTATCTTGCTGCTCACTTTTTTGTGATCAATAATATTTTTCTAAGTGGGGTGTTACCATAAAACGTTGTTGAGTGGAAAAATTTAAACATGTCAGGCGGTTGATGTGTTGCTTTACGAACTTAATTGTTTGACAAGCTCAGTACTGTGCTTCTTTCAGTTCAAGTGCTACATCAGTTGCTACCATTCTATTTATTGTACAGAACTGAATATAGTTTCTTTTTTTCCAAACTGTAGAGTGAGCTTATTTTCATAGAAACACTTAATAATTCTTTGAAAACAAGATTAACAATCTCTTCCGTGGCTTTCTCTCAAATGGGATTTATTATTACACTAGTATTGTGTACAAAAAGAACCAATTCTACTCGTTAAATTTTACATAGAAGGTCATTCATTGGATCCAAAACTGAACCCTGCAGGACTCCCTTTGTGATTTCTCCCTAATCACTAAAATTTTGGACCCTAACAACATTGTTTGAATTATCAGCACAACTTTTTGCATTCTTTTATTTTAGTGTGATTCAAAGCTGTTGCATGTAAAGTCATTAGTTCCACAAAACTTGAGTTTTTCTAAGAGTGTAACATGATCTACACAATAAAATGCCTGGCAATATTTCATTATTTAAAGGTTGTAATACCTAATAAGTGAATGTATAAATAGTATTCTCAGTATAGCAAGCCTTCTGGGATGCAGACTGTGATACACCAAGTAAACTGTTTCTACATAAATGTGAGACTACTGTTGAACACATTATTTTTTCAAATATTTTTAAAACACATATCAGCAAGGAAACTGGACAACAATTATTTAAGTCTTTCTTGTCACTTTTCGTATGAGGAGGTTTAACAATTGCATATTTTAACCTATCCGGAAAAACTCCCTGTGGCAGTGACACATAGAATATTCCATAATTAAAATCCTAGTTTCCAAATGCTGTAGACAGAGAACCACTGCTCAGAATGATGTCTAATTTGAACAGCATATTACTGATGCAGAGGGAATTGTAGTGGGGAAAAAAATTCACCAAATTTTTACCAATAGATGGTGATGATCGCGTCTTAATGTATATGGGGTTGGCTACAAATGAGACATGAATTGCATTATGATGGCTAAGTTTTGAGTTGCACAATACTCCATCCATACAGTCCAATGTGCACGATTGCAGAAATTCGGCAGTCAACAGGTGTATCACTGTTAGTTTGGTATGACATCCACAACGGCAAGATTATAACACACTGGATGGGAATAAATGGCTTTTAATTGCCCTGGGGCCAAAAACTGCATAAAAACCAAAATGATACTGGATTTTAATTGTCCTGGGGCCAAAAACCATGCAAAAGGCAACATGGCAGTTTCTAATTATCATGATACATGTGCAATATGCTGTCCACCATTTTCTGCCACAAAAAAATAGAAAAAAAGCATGTTCCATGAGAGATCAGAGTGTCTCATGCTCAGAATGCATTGAGCATGAGTGACTTCAGTTCAGTTACATTCATAACAGGAGCACTAAACACAAAATCTTTCAGATAACCCCCAGCCAGAAGTCACACAGATTAAAATCTGATGATCTGGATGGATAGCCTGTAGGGAAATGACAGATGACAATTCTAGCATTTGCGAAATGCCTCTGCAGCAGCTGGTTCACTGGCTGTGGAATGTGCAAAGGAGCACTATCTTTCATAAAAATGATCCTACCAACAAATTCACACTGTTGAAGGGTTGGAAAGATGCTAGTGCATAAAAGACACTCTTATCATTTACCAGTGAAGGTACAGGTAACAGGATTCATCTTCTTGAAACAATATGGACCCCACACCACACACGTCACATTTGCGGAAAGAGGTGGCATTGGTTGATGTGTATGCAGATTTTCCGTTGCCCATATTCTGCAATTCTGGATAGTGACATGTCTTTGGTGATGGAAATGGGTTTCGTCTGTTGACAAAATGTTCCATGGCCATTTACTGCCCACTATATATTAGTATGAAGTGTTTCAGCTTTCACCTTTAACATTGCTGGGGACATTTTCAATGAGGTGTCTGAATGCCTGAGTAAGACTGATACACCAGTCTTCCTAAACAGCCGAAACCAGCATAACAAGGGGACCATACCCTAACTATGAAAATACGCCCATACTGTAACATCACCTCTCTCATACTTCACTGTTGGCACTACACACAAAGGCAAGTAATATCCTCCAGGTATTTAGCAAACCCAAACTCTTCCACTGGACTGAAACACTGTACAGCACGATTCAACACACTTTTTCCACACATCCACTGCCCAGTGGTATCACTCATTACACCACCTCAATGTTGCTTAGCAGTAATGACAGCAGATGCTTGACACCATTGTACCCCCCCCCCCCCCTTTTTTTTTAACTCCCTACACACAGTCCCCGTGCTAACGGGACTGTTGGTAGCACTTAGGAACTCGAGTGATTTCTTACACTGGTTTCAAGTAATTTTTTACAACTGCCCTTCAAAATGCTCAACAGTCCCTGTCCATCAGTACATGAGGTCTACCTGGGCTTGCTTTTACAATTTCCATTTCACAACAACATAACCAACATCTGCTTTGGGCAGCTTTAGAAGGGTTGAAATGTCAATGATGGACTTGTTACTCAGGTAACACTCAATGAGTAGTCCAGGTTCAAAGCCACTAAACTCTTTTTACCAACACATTCTGCTGCTACTGCTTTTCTACTGACAACACAACACTCCCCACCTCCTTTTGTACTGTTGAGTCAGCCTCTCAATTTTAAAAAATATTTTAATTTTCAGTGGCGCCTGATATTTATTGTTATGTTTAAAAAATATTTTGGAACATAGTACACCTAATCAACCCAGTTCTACCACTGCCTACTGCTTCGTAACACTTCTGTTTCAGTACTGCAGTAATTCATTTGTGAAGCCCCGGTTGATATGAGAAAAAATGCAGTTTTCATTGCTGCTCGTAAACCTTTCTGGGTATAAGGTCCATAAAACTCTCCTGTTCATAACATTTCATCCAGAACTACCACGCTGAACAAAACTATAGGAACAGAAGAGTTCTGTGGACAACCTTATATCCCAAAAGGTTTACCAGCAGCAGTTCCCTCCGGTCGTGGAAGCCTTCATTCTATCAATACAGTTTTCAATTGAGGAGCATATACTGAGGCATTTGCATGCATGGGGGGGGAGAAGAATTTGGATGAAGATCCACAGGTGGGCAAACAATGAAAGAGGCAGTGAGTGTGTTTAGAAATCACAATGGCAACACCCCATCCCATAAAGCAATCCTGCATAATTGGGAGAGATGTTCAGGCAATGTCAGAGATACGCCATTTATTAGGGATAAGAAAATGTGAGACAAAAGATGCTACTCTCACTCAATAAATTGAAATCCATTTGAAACACAGCAGTTGAACTTCAAGTACCTCAATCAATGATGCATAATCACATTAAAATATATTTGAAAATTTCAGGATCTAGACCAATGTTTGTGAATGAACTACCTGACAATGACATGCAGTAGTGAGTTGTAGCCTGTCATGCTTTGATGGTACAATTTCCAAATGCTGTGTCTTACTCAAGAGTGCTATTTTCTATTGAAGAGCAATATATCACAGTTCACACAGGATGAATGTTGTTTTATTGTGTAAGGAAAATCTCTAACTGGTTCAAGAGATGAAAAGAAACCTGACATATGTCCTTACGTTAGCCAGGATGTAATCATGTTACCTGTTTGGACCACATTTTTCTATGGGTACACAATTGCTTTTTTGAAACTGTTGCAGATATGCTCAATGACAATGGAATCGTGGACTACATGTGGTAGAATTCCAGTGCACTTTACCACTCAAGTGTGCGAGTTCCTTGATAAGCGTTTTCAAGGTCACTGCATTGATCATTCTTCAGCAACATCTCCAGCCTCATTGAAATGACCGCCACGAAGCCTGGATCTCACCACACCAGTCAGTTTAATATAGCATTCAATGCCAGTGATTAATAAACAATCATGTGGATGGGCTGAAGTAGATTTTTAAAGGATATTTCCCAATATGCCCTTGGCAGGAGGACATTGAGATACAATGACCTCTATGTAAGATGCAATAGTGCAGATCAGTTGGATACATAGTATTTATATGTACGTATTTCAGAAGGATGTAGGTTGCAGTAAGTACTGGGAGATGAAGAAGCTTGCACACGATAGGGTATCATGAAGAGCTGCATCAAACCAGTCTCAGGACTGAAGACAACTACAACAACAACAACAACAACAACAACAACAACAACACTTCAGTATACTGATTTGACCAACACTCAATATTTGTGACATGAACTTCTGAAAGTGTGCATCACAAACCAGCAACACAGCTCATTTCATGTATTATGTTACTCTCTCCCTGTTTTCTATTGAACTGTTTCATAATGGTGTACTTTCCCACTGTGCGCATACAGTGGTCAATGCTATTTATATTTCACACATCAATGCTGTGGTGCATCAACTGCTTATTCTAGATGACAAAAACATTATTGTCTGGTCTATAAGTAATGACACTAACTCAACTAAACTAAAAAATAAAATTTACCACTCACATCATGTGGATGTTACACTAACATTCAAGTTTATTCATAAAAGGAAACAAATTTAATTCTGCATACCAAACCATTCAGCTGGTTTATCACATTTTTTTTAAAAAAAAAAGCATGCTTTTTTGCAGAATACATATACATTTAGTCCAAGTTAAAATTACATGCCAGGCAGGGACTCAAATTCAGTTCCTCGATTTTAAATGGCATTGGGCAACCAATGTTGTCTATACCATCACGTAACACTGCCATTATTTCTAAATCATTCTTCTGTATCAGGAACCCGACTTTGGAACAATCTCCCTCAAAATATCTGAGAAATTAAATTCCTTCCAAACATCAAAAGATAGCTATACCTTCTACCACAATACCCACCTGTCCCATACACTAACCACCAGCTCACAGTTGCCAATTCGCCCCTCACCTACAATTTTTGCCTCCTACAAGTTTGCAGAGTTCTTTATTTAAATTATGTTTCTTTCCTAACAGCAACTGTTGCTTTCATTTCAATCTTCTCGTCTTTCTTTACACCTTCTGCTTCTATAATACTAAATATGGATTCAAAAGTGCTAAACTAGTCTATGTCATTCTTAATGCACTTTACGGCTACTACTACTTCTATTAGTATTATTCTTATCGTCATCATCATCATCATCATCATCATCATCATCATCATCATTATCATTACTGCTGTGAATGTTTTGTACTATCTTTAGTATGTGTACTTCCTGGTCAGATGTAAGGAGGGCGTTAAGATCCTAATCTGGTCAGTCTAAATAAGAAATAAATAAATAATTACATATATAGAGCCACCCATTCATGTCTCACTGACATATTTAAAATATCTATATCTACACCTACATAGATACTCTGTAAGCCACTGCACAGTGCCGGGCTGAGGGTATCCTGTACCACTACTAGACATTTCCTTTCCTGTTCCACTTGCAAATAGTACAAGGGAAAATCAACTATCTATGTCTATGAGTCCTAATTTCTCAAACCTTATCTCCACTGTCCTTACACGCAATGTCTCCATGTTGTTCAAAGCTACAGGTAACAAATCTAGCAGCCCGCCTCTGAACTGCTTCAATGTCTTCCTTCAAACTGACCTGAAACGGATCCCAAACACTCAAGCAGTACTCAAGAATAAATTGCACCAGCATCCTATAAGTGGTCTCCTTTACAGATGAACCACTCTTTCCTCATCAACAAACAACCAAAGATTACTGCCCACCCTGTCCACCAAATCATTTTATCACACTTCCCTGGGGCACACCTGATGATACCCTTGTCTCTGACGAATATTCGTCGTCAGTGACAACATACTGCGATCTATTACTTATGAAGTTTTCGTGCCACTCACTTATCTGTGAACTTATTCTGTATGTTGCAATGGGGCACCGTGTCAAATGCTTTCCAGAAATCTAGAAATATGGAATCTGTGTGTTGCCCTTCATCCATAGTTTACTGTGTACTATGTGAGAAAAGCGCAAGCCGAGTTTTGTACAAATGATGCTTTCTAATACCTTGCTCATTTGTGGACATAAGCTTCTCAGTCTCAAGAAAGTTATACATTCAAACTGAGAATATGTTCAAGGATTCTGCAGAAAACTGAAGTTAGGGATATTGGACTGTGATTTTGAGGTCCATTCTTTAATCCTCCTTGTATACTGAAGTCACCTGTACTTTTTTCCAGTCCCTTGGGACTTTGTGCTGGGTGAGATATTCACGATAAATGCAAGCTACGTAAGGGGTCAGTGACGTAGGGTTGTTGTTGTTGTTGTTGTTGTTGTTGTTGTCTTCAGTCCTGAGACTGGTTTGATGCAGCTCTCCATGCTACTCTAACCTGTGCAAGCTTCTTGATCTCCCAGTACCTACAGCAACCTACATCCTTCTGAATCTGCTTAGTGTATTCATTTCTTGGTCTCCCTCTACGACTTTTACCCTCCAATGCTAAATTTGTGATCCCTTGACGCCTCAAAACATGTCCTACCAACCGATCCCTTCTTCTAGTCAAGTTGTGCCACAAACTTCTCTTCTCCCCAATCCTATTCAATACCTCCTCATTAGTTACGTGATCTATCCACCTTATCTTCAGCATTCTTCTGTAGAACCACATTTCGAAAGCTTCTATTCCCTTCTTGTCCAAACTAGTTATCGTCCATGTTTCACTTCCATACATGGATACACTCCAAACAAATACTTTCAGAAACGACTTCCTGATACATAAATCTATATTCGATGTTAACAACTTTCTCTTTTTCAGAAACACTTTCCTTGCCATTGCCAGTCTACATTTTATATCCTCTCTACTTCGACCATCATCAGTTATTTTACTTCCTAAATAGCAAAACTCCTGTACTACTTTAAGTGTCTCATTTCCTAATCTAATTCCCTCAGCATCACCCGACTTCATTCGACTACATTCCATTATCCTCGTTTTGCTTTTGTTGATGTTCATCTTATATCCTCCTTTCAAGGCACTGTCCATTCCGTTCAACTGCTCTTCCAAGTCCTTTGCCGTCTCTGACAGAATTACAATGTCATCGGCGAACCTCAAAGTTTTTACTTCTTCTCCATGAATTTTAATACCTACTCCAAATTTTTCTTTTGTTTCCTTTACTGCTTGCTCAATATACAGATTGAATAACATCGGGGGAGAGGCTACAACCCTGTCTCACTCCTTTCCCAACCACTGCTTCCCTTTCATGCCCCTCGACTCTTATGACTGCAATCTGGTTTCTGTACAAATTGTAAATAGCCTTTCGCTCTCTGTATTTTACCCCTGCCACCTTCAGAATTTGAAAGAGAGTATTCCAGTCAACATTGTCAAAAGCTTTATCTAAGTCTACAAATGCTAGAAACGTAGGTTTGCCTTTTCTTAATCTTTCTTCTAAGATAAGTCGTAAGGTCAGTATCGCCTCACGTGTTCCAACATTTCTACGGAATCCAAATTGATCCTTCCCGAGGTCCGCATCTACCAGTTTTGCCATTCGTCTGTAAAGAATTCGCATTAGTATTTTGCGGCTGTGACAAATTAAACTGATAGTTCGGTAATTTTCACATCTGTCAGCACCTGCTTTCTTTGGAATTGGAATTATTATATTCTTCTTGAAGTCTGACGGTATTTCGCCTGTCTCATACATCTTGCTCACCAGCTGGTAGAGTTTTGTCATGACTGGCTCTCCCAAGACCGTCAGTAGTTCTAATGGAATGTTGTCTACTCTGGGGGCCTTGTTTCGACTCAGGTCTTTCAGTGCTCTGTCAAACTCTTCATGCAGTATCTTATCTCCCATTTCGTCTTCATCTACATCTTCTTCCATTTCCATAATATTGTCCTCAAGTACATCGCTCTTGTATAAACCTTCTATATACTATTTCCACCTCTCTGCCTTCCCTTCTTTGCTTAAAACTGGGTTGCCATCTGAGCTCTTGATATTCATACACGTTGTTCTCTTCTCTCCAAAGGTCTCTTTAATTTTCCTGTAGGCAGTCTATCTTACCCCTAGTGAGATAAGCTTCTACATCCTTATATTTGTCCTCTAGCCATCCCTGCTTAGCCATTTTGCACTTCCTGTCGATCTCGTTTTTGAGACATATGTATTCCTTTTTGCCTGCTTCATTTACTGCATTTTTATCTTTTCTCCTTTCATCAATTAAATTCAATATTTCTTCTGTTACCCAAGGATTTCTAGCAGCCCTAGTCTTTTTACCTACTTTATCCTCTGCTGCCTTCACAACTTCATCCCTCAGAGCTACCCATTCTTCTTCTACTGTGTTTCTTTCCCCCATTCCTGTCAATTGTTCCCTTATGCTCTCCTTGAAACTCTGTACAACCTCTGGTTCTTTCAGATTATCCAGATCCCATGTCCTTAAATTCCCATCTTTTTGCAGTTCCTTCAGTTTTAAACTACAGGTCACAATCAATAGATTGTGGTCAGAGTCCACATTTGCCCCTGGAAATGTCCTACAATTTAAAACCTGATTCCTAAATCTCTGCCTTACCATTATATAATCTATTTGATACCTTTTAATATCTCCAGGATTCTCCCATGTATACAACCTTCTTTTATGATTCTTGAACCAAGTGTTAGCTATGATTAAGTTATGCTCTGCGCAAAATTCTACCAGACGGCTTCCTCTTTCATTTCTTAGCCCCAATCCATAATCACCTACTATGTTTCCTTCTCTCCCTTTTCCGACTGACGAATTCCAGTCACCCATGACTATTAAATTTTCGTCTCCCTTCACTACCTGAATAATTTCTTTTTTCTCATCATACATTTCATGAATTTCTTCATCATCTGCAGAGCTAGTTGGCATATAAACTTGTACTACTGTAGTAGGCATGGGCTTTGTGTCTATCTTGGCCACAATATTGCGTTCACTATGCTGTTTGTAGTAGCTTACCCGCACTCCTATTTTTTATTCATTATTAAACCTACTCCTGCATTACCCCTATTTGATTTTGTATTTATAACCCTGTATTCACCTGACCAGAAGTCTTGTTCCTCCTGCCACCGAACCTCACTAATTCCCACTATATCTAACTTTAACCTATCCATTTCCCTTTTTTAATTTTCTAACCTACCTGCCCGATTAAGGGATCTGACATTCCACGCTCCGATCCGTAGAACGCCAGTTTTCTTTCTCCTGATAACGACGTCCTCCTGAGTCGTCCCCACTCGGAGATCCGAATGGGGGACTATTTTACCCAAGAGGACGCCATCTTCATTTAATCATACAGTAAAGCTGCATGTCCTCGGGAAAAATTACGGCTGTAGTTTCCCCTTGCTTTCAGCCGTTCGCAGTACCAGCACAGCAAGGCCGTTTTGGTTAATGTTGCAAGGCCAGATCAGTCAATCATCCAGACTGTTGCCCCTGCAACTACTGAAAAGGCTGCTGCCCCTCTTCAGGAACCACAAGTTTGTCTGGCCTCTCAACAGATACCCCTCCGTTGTGGTTGCACCTACGGTACGGCCATCTGTATCACTGAGGCACGCAAGCCTCCCCACCAACGGCAAGGTCCATGGTTCATTGGGGAGGGGGATAGGGTACTTTTGTAAAATTGAACTGTGATTCCATCTGGATCTGGTGATTTATTTGTTTTCAAATCTTTCAGTTGTTTCTACACCAGGAATGCTTATTAATATGTCATCCACACGAGAGTCTGTCCGATAGTCAAATGACGGTATGTTCGTACAATTCTCCTGTGCAAACGGTTTCTTCAATGCGGAATTTAAAACTTTGGCTTTTTTGCTATCTTCTACTGCCATACTAGACTGGTCAACAAGTGACTGAATGGAAGCCACAGACCTGCTTACCAATATTACATAGGACCAAAATTTTCTCTGGTTTTCTGCCAGATCTTTTGCTAAGGCATGACAGTGTAGTAGTTGTAGGCTTTGCTTGTAGATCTTTTCACACATGCATGAATCTCTACAACCTTTGCTCATCTTCATTTGTGTGTTCTCTTTTGAATACATTAAGAAATAAATAACAATTGGAATTGCACAGGAATGTTGATGGGTGGTATCATTCTGTTGCAGGATAATGTGTGCTCACATGCTGCCAACACTGCCTGTGGCACAGAAATTTCGCTGTGAAGCCCTTCCAAATCCTTCATACAGTCCCAATCCCTCCCCACACTATTTCCATATTTTTTTGGAGCCTCAAAGAAAGACATTTTTGGCCATCAATCTGTCTCAGATGAAGAGGTGCACATCTGTGTACAATCATGGTCCTGTAGGCAACTGTGAACATTTCTCCGTGAACATTTCTTCATGAAGCATTGATCATCTTGAATGAGATTTTCACTCTGCAGCGGACTGTGCGCTGATATGAAACTTCCTGGCAGATTAAAACTGTGTGCCAGACCGAGACTCGAACTCGGGACCTTTGCCTTTCGCGGGCAAGTGCTCTTCCATCTGAGCTACCAAAGCACGACTCATGCCCTGTCCTCACAGCTTTACTTCTGCCAGTATCTCGTCTCCTACCTTCCAAACTTTACAGAAGCTCTCCTGCAAGCTTCTGTAAAGTTTTGAAGGTAGGAGACGAGATACTGGCTCTCCTGCAAGCTTCTGTAAAGTTTTGAAGGTACGAGACTAGATACTGGCAGAAGTAAAGATGCGAGGACCGGGCGTGAGTCGTGCTTCGGTAGCTGAGATGGTAGAGCACTTGCCTGCGAAAGGAAAAGGTCCCGAGTTCGAGTCTCGGTCAGGCACACAGTTTTAATCTGTCAGGAAGTTTCATTGACCATCTTGTCTCACAGTGGGATAAACGTATTAACCATTATGGTGATTACTTTTGGGGTAATAAACTGTTTATCTACTTTTTGCCATCTGTCTCTTTTTCATTTCACTGCCCTTTACATTTTATTCTCATCCCATTAACTGTTTCTGAAGAGCTTGATCTGGATTTCCACACAAAATGTATTGCCTAGCTTCCTGTTCATAATCCTCCGTATTATTAAATATGTACTGGTTATATTTTATTTCTTGTTGCACCACATTGTTAACATTTGGACAATATCCAGCTAAGAAATTCAAGAAATTCACATGAGGGGGAGAGGGGGTACGGAGGAGGGGGAGAGATAGAGAGAGAGTGTTACACTGTCCCAGCACTGCATTCCCACTGGCAGAAGGGGTTGTGCTGGGTGAAGCTGGTGAGAGGATACAGGAGATGGAGGGGTGGATGGGAAGATAGTTGAGGGGATAGTGAGAGAGAGGTAGCAAGATAATGGAATAGGAATATGACAAAGGTGAGCTTGCCCTGGCAAAGGTAGAGGCAGTTGTGTGTGATGCATGATGAAGTGGAGGAGTGTGGGGATAAAACTGAGAAAGAGGGAGACTGCAGAGTGGGCGTGTAGATTGGTGGGCTGATATAAAAGGCATAATGTGTTTTGGTCCTATGTCATTCTATTCTCATTCCTTCAGTCTCAATACTTCTGACAACAATTTCACCTGACTTACCTTAGCCCACAGAGCAACGTTCCTGACCACTAACTTTCATCTCACTGTTTGCTCCATATAAATATCTCTCCATATCAAGTCCACTAACCATCAACAGCATCTATATTTTGAAAGCTGCCATCTCAACCACACTAAAAAGTCTCCAAGCAGTTGGCCACATGTGGACAGCGCATCTGCAGTGATGAGTAATCCCTTGCTCAACGTGCTGGAGGTCTTACTGAGGCTCACAGACAGGCACTAGCATCCAAACCTTGTCTGTAAACAGATCTTTGGTGCTAATCAATATCAACCCCTTCAGCCTCCCACAACCACCATAAATCAACTGCAAAAGAGCACCTCTCTCAGTACTCAGTAGCATGCTGGTTTGGAACTTTACCACATCTTTTACCAGGAATTTGACAACTTATCATCATATGTGGATGTGAGGCCCATCTTACCCACAATCCTGTCCACCTTTCCAATATGACAATCAACGTCACAAAATACTCTGTGAAATATTTTGGCCCATCCTTAAGCAACAGCTACTTTCAATTCATTGTGCCGCAAGTCACATCTCTGTGGAAGATGCGAGTGCAAGATGTGTTCTATCCACCCATGCAGCACACACCTTTCCAGTTTAGTATGATGATGACGATGATTATTGGTTTTGTGGGGGCACTCGACTGCAAGGTTATCAGCGCCCATACAAGTTCCCAACCTTTGCTCAGTCCAGTCTTGCCACTTTCATGAATGATGATGAAATGATGAGGACAACATAAACACCCAGACCCCGGGTGGAGAAAATCCCAAACCCAGCCAGGAATTGAACCTGGGACACCGTGATCCACAGGCAGGAACACCAGCCACGAGCTGCGGACAGTTCCAGTCCAGTCACATGCATATCCCACCTCCCTTCCCCTCCTCAATTACTCTATCACCTCGCACTATCACCCCAGTATGCACTTTAATATTATTTACTTCCAAAGAATGGTGCTGTCAAACACTCAACTGGGACACATCTGATCAGGATACAATGTAGTTACTATCCCAGGAGAGGCACTCCAGGTGGAGGTGTGCTGTTAGCAAAGGCACTAGTGTCGATCATCTGCTGCCATAGCACATTGATGCCAAATTTTGCTGCACTGTCCTAATGGATAAGTTTATCGTAAGTCCCGCATAGAATTCTGCAGTTATTTCATGCAGTGTTGCTTGTCTGTCATCACTACACAAACACCGCTGCTCTCAGTCATAAAGTGAAGGCTGCCGGCCACTGTGTTGACCATGGTGAGAGATAATGCCTGAAATCTGTTATTCCCAGCACACTCATGACAATAGGGATCTCGGAATATTGAGTCACCTAACAACTGAAATGGAATGTCCCATGAGTCTAGCTCCAATTACCATTTTGTATTCAAGATCTGTTAATTCCCGTTGTGTGGGCTCAATCACATCAGAAACCTTTTCACATTAATCAACTGAGGACAAATGAAAGCTCCACCAGTGCACAGCCTTTTTACATCTTGTGTACATAATACTACCGCCATCAGTATACGTGCCTATTGCTATCCCATAACTTTTTTCACCTCAGTGCAAATCACTTTTTCCTACCACTTCCTCTCCGGCAACTAAAGTGGCACTCGAAAGATCACCACAAGCTGTTAAAGCAGGGTAACATCAGTTTCTTGCATGGTCCATTTTGTCTTTGCCCAGATATTTTCAATTGGGCTAATCTCTGGTGTAGGAGGAAGCCAGTCCATAAATATCATTGTTCTGCAAGCCACTCCAGGGCAATAGCTGATATATGCAGGTGTCCCAGGAGAAATGTCAAATTCAAGGATATGACAGGAACGATCATTCAAAACAAGGCTAGCAAATGTGAGCATTAACTCAAATATCTTAAGAGCTATGAACACTTCTTTATCTTTGAGGCTCTTAAACAAATCTCTTCTACTGCAAGCTCTTCGCTTTCATATTTTTGGAGTATGTAGTATGGACCAAAACAAGAAAAAAATTGTCTAGTAAATATGGGCTCTAAAATGCATACCTTAAGAGCTATGAGCACTTGTTCAGTAAATTAGATGTGTTTCCCATTAGCACAGATGAGCAAGTACTCATAGACTTTAGGGCCTTTGTTTACTGGACAGGTTTTTCTTGTTTTGCTCCATAGTACCACCTTTCAAAATATGGAAAGCACAGAGCTTGCAGCAGAAATGATTTGTTTCACAGTATTAAAGACGAAGAAGTGCATACAGCTCTTAAGGTATGCATTTTAGAGCTCATGTTTACACGAATTCCGTGCTTTGAATGATCATTCCTGTCATTTCCCTGAATACTGACTATTTCTCCAGGGATGTGCTGTATACCAGAAAATGATCCTGCAGAAAACACATTAATTTTTGAGTTGTATAGCTGTTACACTGACACAATCATAATACTCACAATATGACTACCATCTAGCACATGAAGCCATCAAAGTCTAAGAGAACACATCCAGCACTGAACAGCCCACATCTACTGCAAGATAATGGAATATAATTGGGATGGACACTGACACCGTGTGACCTGTATACCTGTTCTGGCTTATAAATTATTGAGGAAAATCCTAGTTTGACAGAAAGTTTTATGTTCCAAGAGCCACAACTGACATTGTTCTTGGCATATGCTAATCAGTATATTTGATCTTCATCACTAAGCCTCTCACTGAAGGTCATATGTTTGCCAAGTTTAGCTTTCCATAGCCTTTACTACATCGAATTCACTGACTTGAGGATTCAGTAGTATGTTTCATCACATTTAAAAAAGATTTAGCTGTTATGTGTCAGAACATTAATTATCTTAATGCTATTAAACGTTCAGTTTTCATATGCCTATTTGATTCTCTGCTACCTTGATACCATATCCATCATGCAACATGCTCAGCAATGCAATACCATGGCCTGACCTTTGAATATGTCAAATGCTCTTTCATCACAAGAACTGTGACGAGGTCACAAATAGCAGGTTGACAAAGAAGCATGACTCATGAACAAACTGGCTGACTCAAAGCAAGGTGGTGCAGATGACTTTTAATTGTGTATGTGTTCACTAGGGCTCAATAGCATATGTGGTGGGCTTGTAGAAATAACTTACCATGTTAGAGTGTCAAACCACTTAGCACAATACTGCCACCACAACAGCAGAATGTTAACATGATAGGCTACTTTAACTAGGACAAATGTTGAAAAGGATTATGAAACTGCAGCTATAAGAATTACTCAGTGCAACCTGGTTATTGACACAGTTTACCGATCACCATCTGGGAATTTTGAACTTTTCTTAAACAAAATGGAGTCATTGCTAAATAAAGTAAATAAAATGGACTGAGAATTGATAGTCTGTGGTGTCTTCAATATTGATTTCCTCATGAATATTGGAAATAGAGAGACCATTCTGAGCCTTGCAACGTCCTACAATTTAAAGGCTGAAGTAAAAGCAGCTACCTGAGTAACAGAAACTTGGCAAACAGCTCTTGATCAGTTTCTAGTCAAGAAGAGTTTACATAACACCCCACTAAAAATTGTCAATGCATGTTTTAGTGACCATCTTGCTCAAATATTAAGCATAAAAGTACAAGGCAGTATTATTAACGACATGTCTTTCAGAACAGCATATTGAAGTTATAATCAGCATAATGTAAACTACTACAACAACTTATTACAGAAAGAAAAATGGCCAGGAGTGTACAAAATGAACGATATAAATGAAAAATTCAACACTTTCATTGATACATTAATCCATTTCTTTGAACTTGCATTCTCACTGAAAACATTAACCATACGGGTGAACTCTATAACAAACAGCTGGATCACAAAGGGAATAACGGTTTCATGCCAGAAGAAAAGACTACTTCATGAAATATGTAATTCAAAAAATTCCTCACCTGAAATATGCGCATACTATAAAAAATACTCCAAAATATTAAGAAAAGTAATAAAAGCAACAAAAATAATGCATAATGATGAAATCATTTATAATTCAGCTAATAAATTAAAGGCTATGTGGAGTGTTATAAAAAAAGAATGTGGAGAATACAGACAATCTTGCAAAAATAAAACAGAATCACATAAAAATAAAAAATTAAACAAACCCCTTAGAAGTAGTCAACACATTTAACAACTTTTTCACAGATGTTGCTGATAATATGTTACAACCAAACTTTAAGAGCACCCAGGCAAATGAATATAAAATAAGTGCATGTAGAGGATCAATGTACATCAGTTCTCAGAATGAGATTTTCACTCTGCAGCGGAGTGTGCGCTGATATGAAACTTCCTGGCAGATTAAAACTGTGTGCCCGACCGAGACTCGAACTCGGGACCTTTGCCTTTCGCGGGCAAGTGCTCTACCAACTGAGCTACCGAAGCACGACTCACGTCCGGTACTCACAGCTTTACTTCTGCCAGTATCCGTCTCCTACCTTCCAAACTTTACAGAAGTTCTTCTGCGAACCTTGCAGAACTAGCACTCCTGAAAGAGAGGATACTGTGGAGACATGGCTTAGCCACAGCCTGTGGGATGTTTCCAGAATGAGATTTTCACTCTGCAGCGGAGTGTGCGCTGACAGTTTTAATCTGCCAGGAAGTTTCATATCAGCGCACACTCCGCTGCAGAGTGAAAATCTCATTCTGGAAACATCCCCCAGGCTGTGGCTAAGCCATGTCTCCACAGTATCCTCTCTTTCAGGAGTGCTAGTTCTGCAAGGTTCGCAGAAGAACTTCTGTAAAGTTTGGAAGGTAGGAGACGGATACTGGCAGAAGTAAAGCTGTGAGTACCGGACGTGAGTCATGCTTCGGTAGCTCAGTTGGTAGAGCACTTGCCCACGAAAGGCAAAGGTCCCGAGTTCGAGTCTCGGTCGGGCACACAGTTTTAATCTGCCAGGAAGTTTTACATCAGTTCTGTTTCACAAGATGAAGTAGCTAAAGCAATAAAAGGACTAAAAAATTCCAAATCAGCAGGTATTGATGGTATACCTGCAACAATGTTAAAGAAGAGCGCATCAAACCTAACTGAAGTACTCACACACTTATGTGACTGCTCACTCCAGGCAGGCACTTTCCCCGATGTGTTGAAAACATCAAAAGTTATTCCTGTATATAAAAAAGGGGATAAAGACAATGTAAATAACTACAGACCCATCACAATTTCCTCCTGCATCTCTAAAGTACTGGAAAAATTTATGTATAACAAACTTATGAAATTTATAAATAAAAACAGCATCCTATGTAATGAACAACATGGATTCAGAAATAAGAGGTCAACGACAACTGCTGTCTATGAGTGCATCAATTCCATCCTAAATCTGATGGACAAAAAACAGGAAACAATAGGAGTATTTATTGACTTGTCAAAAGCTTTTGACATGGTGGACCACAAAATTCTGCTATCATAGCTCGAAAGATATGGTATTCCAGGTCTGTCCAACAAGTGGATCAGTTCCTTCTGACTAATCGTAAGCAGGCAGTGTGCATCAAGCACACAAATATTGAACTAAAAACTGTATTTAATCACTTATCTGACTACAAACAAATTAAATGTGGTGTACCCCAAATATCAGTAATGAGACCACTTCTGTTTCTTCTGTACATAAATGATCTAAGCTTAAATGTTGATGCACACAAAACAATCACATTTGCAGATGACACCACTATTCTACTAAAAGGAGACGACAATGAACAGTTACAGTAGAGAGTAAACAACTTAGCAGCTGGGCACAGAGTAATCAGCTTGTAATAAACAGTAAGAAAACCATTGCTCTAAAATTACACAATGTTCCTAACAAGGACATGTTTATCCCATCAGTCTCTATCAATGACGTACCAGTTGGAAACAATACTGAAACCAAATTCTTAGGACTTTGGCTGCAGAGTAATGTCAGATGGAATAAGCACATTGAATATCTCGATGCAGAACTGAGCAAAACATGTTACCTTCTTTGTTCATTAAAATCATGCTGTAGTGAGAAAACAGTATTGAATGCATATCATGCGTACTTTCATTCTCGTCTTAGATATGGGGTCATCTTCTGGGGAAACTCTAAAACAACTAATAGTACTTTTAAACTACAAAAAAGGGCCATTAGAATCTTGTTTGGGTGCAAGCCTAGAGACTCTTGTAAACCCCTGTTTAAGAAATCTGGCATTCCTCCATTACCATGCGTATACATTATGGAAACATTTTTGTTCTTTAAATTAAATGTAATAGGTAAGGACTGGAGACTGCAAAAAAACTGTGATATACGTGATCACTTTACCAGACAAAACAGAAACTTACATATGACTCAAATCAGCACAGCACTGTGCCAAAAAGGTACTTTTTACATGGGAGTTAAGCTTTATAACAAACTTCCTGAAAACATAAAAGCTACCACAGAGGTCAATACATTTGGAAAATCTCTAGTCATATCTACAGCATCACTGCTTTTACTCCATTGAAGAATATTTAAATTTATAAAATGTGTTATATAAATACATACATGTAAAGTGTATTATTGTAACCGTAAATATGTATGCCTTGAAATGACTTTCAACCTGTATATTTATAACTTGACTTGTCCAATGTCTTATGCATAAGCTGCTATGTAGACAACAGACCAATAAAAAATACAATACAATACAAAAAAATTATTCCAAAATGAAGTCATACTTTGGGTAAATTGATCTTACCAGGATTATTATTATTATTACTATTATTATTATTATTATTATTATTATTAGAATGGTATTACCGCACCACCAGTACCATCGGCCTTCTGCTACAGAGCCAATGCCTGAGGTGGCTTGGGCAACTGTAGGTGAGTAACTCACTGGCTGTAACAGCACTTCATGCAATCTCAGGCAAACAACCACAATCTTCAGAGCACTTTCTTGTAATACATTTGACATACTTCATTTTACTGAATCAAATACATGTCATCACTGGATAATGGCTTTCCGTTGTTTCATTGCAGATGTTAAGTTCAACATAACATTATTGGATAATGGTTGCAAATTAACTTTACATTTCATGTCATAGCACAACAGATTGCACTTTTAAAATTTGTATAACAACAGCATACTAAAATTAGTAGATGGTACGAACAACAAACATCAATGTATTTTGTAATTGTGTATCAAGTCTAATGCCTAAATGACCTCCACATGTCAAACTCTGCGACTGTGTCAAGGCAGTGATGAAGGAATGAGAACAATGACACAGAAATCTTGGGGGAAAAAACATCCATTCTTTAGCATAATGGTGAAGGAAAAAGTAAAAGGGGGAACAACAGGGCCAAAGACATATGATACAGATTTGGCTGGAAAATTTAATGTATTATGTTGGACATTACTCTAAGAGTAATAATAGCAACAATAAGCCACAAAAAATTCCAGTGAATTAACATTCTGATTAATATTTGTAAAAGCATTAATAAATATGCATCTTACCTGGAATGGTGCTTCCCCAGTGTGTATTGGCATATGGCGTTGAAGTGCCCCCTTTTGGGTGAATGCCTTGTTGCAGTAGGGGCAACAGAAGGGATTTATACCATTATGCATCCCAACATGAATATCTAGTGCTGGTTTGTGTTTATACGCTTGCCCACAAATTTCACAAATGTATGGTCTTTCATCACTGTGAGTTGCAACATGTGATCTATATTCACTCATAGTTCGCCACTTTTTACCACAGATACCACACTCATGTTTTGGTACTTTCGGTGCTGGCTCCCGCTTTCTTTTCTTTTCTTTTCTTGCCCTCTTGTCATCTTTGCTGTCATGATTCTCTTCATTATTTCTTGATCCTTGTGAAGATTTTCCAGTATCAGATAGCTTTGCTTCTTCCTCTTTGCTCTTGTCTTCGGTAATATCTTTTTTAACATCTTCATTTTTAACATTAACAGTTCCATTTTGTTCCGTTTCACTAGATGTAGCTTTGTCTGGTGAGTTGGTTACAGAGTCAAATTTTTGCCCCTCACTACTAAACATACCAAAAATTTCTTCTTCATCCATTTTCCACTCAAAATCATCATCACTACTTGTTGTGTCATTGTCTCTGTGATCATCTACTTCCTTCTTCACTTTATTGTCTCTTTCAACCATCATATTTACCTGGTCAGAAGAAGAGTTTATAAAAGTACCATCCTTACACAAGTCAATTATATTTTCTTCAGTTATATCTTTCCCATGTTTCTTCAGAGCATGAATACCTGCACCTGATTTTGAGCCAAACTTTTTCCCACAATCACGGCACTGATAAGGCTTTGCACCCCCATGGGACAACAAATGCTGTTTTACCTCACAAGGACGACGAAAAAGCCTACCACAAAGTGAGCATGGGTGTATATAACGCCGAACTCGATGAACATCTTTTTCTTGACCACTGGATAACTTGTTAGAAATTTGTTTAGACGTATGTGGTTTTCGTGCTGGTCTTCCTTTTCTCTTACTGTAAGCTCCTGCTTTCCCAGCTGCAACTATTGAAGTTCGAGGGGTAACTTTGCCAGTATCAGTCTGGAAAGGTTTAGAGAAAAACTCATTTCATCTAAAATGTTTTCTATTAAAACATAAATGGAGATAGAAATGTTTGTAGAAAAATGAACACAGACACTACTATGAAAAACACACACACACACACACACACACACACACACACACACACACACACACACACACATGGGAGGGGGGAGGGGAGAGGGGGAGAGATATGCAATGCCCAGTGCCACCACAAAAGCAGACCCTCATGCTATGCTGGAGAGTTCACCTTTGAATCCTAGACAATGCAAATGTTTCCAAGCAAAGAACAGTTACTAATGTTGTAGTGTAATGAGGAAAATATGTATATAATATGGTAACACCCAAAAAAAGTTCATGAAATTTGACGCAACTTGAAAATTTGCCTTTTCCTATGCCCAACTTCTGAAATGCAAAACTTCCTTTCCTGGTGACAATAACAAGAGAGAATAGAAAAAAAAGAGAGAGAGTAGCAGATGGCAATCAGTATACTGTAGTAAGGGATGTACAACATGTGTCGGCAATTATTGGAATCTGAACAATAATGATAACTATATATAGGGTGTTACAAAAAGGTAACAGGAAACATTCATCACACACAAATAAAGAAAAGATGTTATGTGACATGTTTCCGGAAACGATTAATTTCCATGTTAGAGCTCATTTTAGTTTCGTCAGTATGTACTGTACTTCCTCGATTCACCTCCAGTTGTCCCAATTGAAGGAAGGTAATGTTGACTTCGGTGCTTGTGTTGACATGCGACTCATTGCTCTACAGTACTAGCATCCAACACATCAGTACGTAGCATCAACAGGTCAGAGTTCATCACGAATGTGGTTTTGCAGTCAGTGCAATGTTTACAAATGCGAAGTTAGCAGATGCCCACTTGATGTATGGATTAGGACGGGGCAACAGCTGTGGCGTGGTACGTTTGTATTGAGACAGATTTCCAGAACGAAGGTGTCACGACAGGAAGACATTTGAAGCAACTGATCGGCGTCTTAGGGAGCACGGAACATTCCAGCCTATGACTCGCGACTGGGGAAGACCTAGAACAACGAGGACACCTGCAATGGACGAGGCAGTTCTTCGTGCAGTTGACAATAACCCTAATGTCAGCGTCAGAGAAGTTGCTGCTGTACAAGGTAACGTTGACCACGTCACTGTACGGAGAGTGCTACGGGAGAACCAGTTGTTTCCGTACCATGTACAGCGTGTGCCGGCACTATCAGCAGCTGATAGGCTCCAGGGGTACACTTCCGTGAATGGTTCAACCAACAATGTGTCAATCCTCATTTCAGTGCAAATGTTCTCCTTACGAATGAGGCTTCATTCCAACGTGATCAAATTGTAAATTTTCATAATCAACATGTGTGGGCTAACGAGAATCCGCACACAATTGTGCAATCACGTCATTAACACAGATTTTCTGTGAACGTTTGGACAGGCATTGTTGGTGATGTCTTGATTGGGCCCCATGTTCTTCCACCCACGCTCAGTGGAGCACGTTATGATGATTTCATATGGGATACTCTACCTGTGCTGCTAGAACATGTGCCTTTACAAGTACGACACAACATGTGGTTCATGCACGATGGAGCTCCTGCACATTTCAGTCAAAGTGTTCGTACACTTCTCAACAACAGATTCGGTGACCGATGGATTGGTAGAGGCGGATCAATTCCATGGGCTCCACGCTCTTCTAACCTCAACCCTCTTGACTTACATTTATAGGGGATTTGAAAGCTCTTGTCTACGCAACCCCGGTACCAAATGTAGAGACTCTTCGTGCTCGTATTGTGGACGGCTGTGATACAATACGCCATTCTCCAGTGCTGCATCAGCGCATCAGGGATTCCATGCGACGGAGGGTGGATGCATGTATGCTCGCTAACGGAGGACATTTTGAACATTTCCTGTAACAAAGTGTTTGAAGTCACGCTGGTACGTTCTGTTGCTGTGTCTTTCCATTCCATGATTAATGTGATTTGAAGAGAAGTAATAAAATGAGCTCTAACATGGAAAGTAAGCATTTCCGGACACATGTCCACATAACATATCTTCTTTCTTTGTGTGTGAGGAATGTTTCCTGAAAGTTTGGCCATACATTTTTGTAACACCATATTAAAAACAAAGATTCCAAGACTTACCAAGCGGGAAAGCGCCGGTAGACAGGCACAATAAAATAACACACACACAAAATTTCGAGCTTTCACAACCGGCGGTTGCTTCGTCAGGAAAGAGGGAAGGAAAAGGAAAGATGAAAGGATGTGGGTTTTAAGAGAGAGGGTAAGGAGTCATTCCAATCCCAGGAGTGGAAAGACTTACCTTAGGGGGAAAAAAGGATAGGTGTATGCGTGCGCGCGCGCGCGCACACACACACACACACACACACACACACACACACACACACACACACACACATATCCATCCATACATATACAGGCACAAGCAGACATATTTAAAGGCAAAGAGTTTGGGCAGAGATGTCAGTCGGGGCGGAAGTGCAGAGGCAAAGATGATGTTGAATGACAGGTGAGGTATGAGGGGCGGCAACCTGAAATTAGCAGAGGTTGAGGCCTGGTGGGTAACGAGAAGAGAGGATATATTGAAGGGCAAGTTCCCATCTCCGGAGTTCGGTTAGGTTGGTGTTGGTGGGAAGTATCAAGATAACCCGGACGATGTAACACTGCGCAAAGATGTGCTGGCCGTGCACCAAGGCATGTTTAGCCACAGAGTGATCCTCATTACCAACAAACACTGTCTGCCTGTGTCCATTCATGCAAATGGACAGTTTGTTGCTGGTCATTCCCACATTGAAAGCGTGACAGTGTAGGCAGGTCAGTTGGTAAATCACGTTAGTGCTTTCACACATGGCTCTGCCTTTGATCATGTACACGTTCCGGGTTACAGGACTGGAGTAGGTGGTGGTGGGAGGGTGCATAGGACAGGTTTTACACCGGGGGCAGTTACAAGGGTAGGAGCCAGAGGGTAGGGAAGGTGGTTTGGGGATTTCATAGGGATGAACCAAGAGGTTATGAAGGTTAGGTGGACGGCGGAAAGACACTCTTGGTGGAGTGGGGAGGATTTCATGAAGGATGGATCTCATTTCGGGGCAGGATTTTAGGAAGTCGTATCCCTGCTGGAGAGCCACATTCAAGGTCTGATCCAGTCCCGGGAAGTATTCTGTCACAAGTGGGGCACTTTTGGGGTTCTTCCGTGAGTGGTTCTGGGTTTGAGGGGATGAGGAAGTGGCTCTGGTTATTTGCTTCTGTACTAAGTCGGGAGGGTACGTCTCATTGCACACAGACCCAGTCTCTCCCATCTACTCGATCTCCCACTTCCAGCTCCACTCCCCCCCAACACCTCAAAATTCTAGTCAACACAAACTGGAACCACAACACCCCAATTCAGTAGTTAACCTTTCCTCCAAACCTCTCTCCCAATCCGAAACCTCTGTCCTATCCAAAGGCCTCACCTTCAGCCCCACTCCAAGATTCAACCAAACTCCCCTTGTCAAAGATTTACTGTCCTACACTCGCACTCTCTGCTGGAAATATCACTTTGCCACAAAGAAATATAATCCTGATCCCACTCCTAATGATCCAACTCCCCAAGACACTATCCAAATTGAACCCTGCCTGGAACAGTTCTGTCCTCCATCACAGCGGGACCCACCTCCTCTTCCTCAAAATCACCCTCTCCAACCCTTCCAGGAATTTCTCACTTCCAGCCTTGCATCTCAATCTTTCTTGAAAAACCTTAATCCTACTCCCAACATCACAACAGCCGAAGCCCAGGCTATCCATGATCTGAAAGCTGACCGATCCATCATCATTCTTCCGGCTGACAAGTGTTCCACGACCATGGTACTTGATCGTTGGGAGTATGTGGCTGAGGGACTGCGTCAGCTTTCAGAGAACTCTACATACAAAGTTTTCCAAGATAATCCCATTCCTGATGTCCAGGCGGAGCTTCAAGGAATCCTCAGAACCTTAGGCCCCCTACAAAACCTTTCACTCCATCAACCTCCTGACATCACCGACACCTCGCACTCCTACCTTCTACCCACTTCCTAAAATTCACAAACTCACACATCCTGGCCCCCCCATTGTAGCTGGTTACCAAGCCTCCACAGAACGCATCTCTGCCTACGTAGAACAACACCTTCAACCCATTACATGCAGTCTAACCACCCTTCATCAAAGACACCAACCACTTTCTCGAAAGTCTGGAATCCTTACCCAGTCTGTTACCCCCGGAAACCATCCTTGTAACCATTGATGCCACTTCCCTATACACAAATATCCCGCACATCCAGGGCCTCGCTGCAATGGAGCACTTCCTTTCACGCCGATCACCAGCCACCTTACCTAAAACCTCTTTCCTCATCACCTTAGCCAGCTTCATCCTAACCCACAACTTCTTCACTTTTGAAGGCCAGACATACCAACAATTAAAGGGAACAGCCATGGGTACCAGGATGGCCCCCTCGTATACCAACCTATTTATGGGTCGCTTAGAGGAAGCCTTCTTGGTTACGCAAGCCTGCCAACCCAACGTTTGGTACAGATTTAATGGTGACATCTTCATGATCTGGACTCACAGTGAAGAACAACTCCAGAATTTCCTCTCCAACCTCAACTCCTTTGGTTCCATCAGATTCACCTGGTCCTACTCCAAATCCCATGCCACTTTCCTTGACGTTGACCTCCATCTGTCCAAGGGCCAGCTTCACACATCCGTCGACATCAAACCCACCAACAAGCAACAGTACTTCCATTACGACAGCTGCCACCCATTCCATATCAAATGGTCCCTTCCCTACAGCCTATGCCTTTGTGGCAAACAAATCTGTTCCAGTCCTGAATCCCTGAACCATTACACCAACAAGTTGAAAACATCTTTCGCATCCCGCAACTACCCTCCCAGAGCCACTTCCTCATCCCCTCAAACCCAGAACCTCTCACAGAAGAACCCCAAAAGTGCCCCACTTGTGACAGGATACGTCCCCGGACTGGATCAGACTGAATGTGGCTCTCCAGCAGGGATACGACTTCCTAAAATCCTGCTCCGAAATGAGATCCATCCTTCATGAAATCCTCCCCAATCCACCAAGAGTGTCTTTCTGCTGTTCACCTAACCTTCGTAACCTCTTGGTTCATCCCTATGAAATCCCCAAACCACCTTCCCTACCCTCTGGCTCCTACCCTTGTAACTGCCCCCGGTGTAAAACCTGTCCTATGCACCCTCCCACCACCACCTACTCCAGTCCTGTAACCCGGAACGTGTACATGATCAAAGGCAGAGCCACGTGTGAAAGCACCCACGTGATTTACTAACTGACCTGCCTACACTGTCACGCTTTTTATGTGGGAATGACCAGCAACAAACTGTCCATTCGTATGAATGGACACAGGCACACAGTGTTTGTTGGTAATGAGGATCACCTTGTGGCTAAACATGCCTTGGTGCACGGCCAGAACATCTTGGCACAGTGTTACACCATCCGGGTTATCTGGATACTTCCCACCAACACCAACCTATCCGAACTCCGGAGATGGGAACTTGCCCTTCAATATATCCTCTCTTCTTGTTACCCACCAGGCCTCAACCTCCGCTAATTTCAGGTTGCCGCCCCTCATACCTCACCTGACATTCAACATCATCTTTGCCTCTGCACTTCCGCCCCGACTGACATCTCTGCCCAAACTCTTTGCCTTTAAATATGTCTGCTTGTGTCTGTATATGTATGGATGGATATATGTGTGTGTGTGTGTGTGTGTGTGTGTGTGTGTGTGTGTGTGTGTGTGTGTGGGCGCGCGCGCAAATATACCCCTATCCTTTTCCCCCCCTAAGGTAAGTCTTTCCGCTCCCTTAAAACCCACATCCTTTCATCTTTCCTTTTCCTTCCCTCTTTCCTGACGAAGCAACTGCCGGTTGCGAAAGCTCGAAATTTTGTGTGTGTGTGCGCCGGCAGACAGGCACATGAACAAAACACACAAACACACACACACAGAATTACTAGCTTTCGCAACCGATGGTTGCTTCTTCAGGAAGGAGAGGGAAAGATGAAAGGATGTGGGTTTTAAGGGAGAGGGTAAGGAGTCATTCCAATCCCGGGAGCGGAAAGACTTCCCTTAGGGGAAAAAAAGGACAGGTGTACACTCGCGAGCGCGCGCGCACGCGCACACACACACACACACACACACACACACACACACACACACACACACACACACATCCATCCGCACATACACAGACACAAGCAGACATATTTAAAGGCAAAGAGTAAGGGCAGAGGTGTCAGTCGAGGCGGAAGTACAGAGGCAAAGAAGTTGTTGAAAGACAGGTGAGGTATGAGCGGCGGCAACTTGAAATTAGCGGAGGTTGAGGCCTGGCGGATAACGAGAAGAGAGGATATACTGAAGTGCAAGTTCCCATCTCCAGAGTTCTGACTGGTTGGTGTTAGTGGGAAGTATCCAGATAACCCGGACGGTGTAACACTGTGCCAAGATGTGCTGGCCGTGCACCAAGGCATATTTAGCCACAGGGTGATCCACATTACCCACAAACACTGTCTGCCTGTGTCCATTCATGCGAATGGTCAGTTTGTTGCTGGTCATTCCCACATAGACAGCTTCACAGTGTAGGCAGGTCAGTTGGTAAATCACGTTAGTGCTTTCACACGTGGCTCTGCCTTTGATCGTGTACACCTTCCGGGTTACAGGACTGGAGTAGGTGGTGGTGGTGGTGGTGGTGGTGGTGGTGGTGGTGGGAGGGTGCATGGGACAGGTTTTACACGGGGGCGGTTACAAGGGTAGGAGTCAGAAGGTAGGGAAGGTGGTTTGGGGATTTCATAGGGATGAACTAAGAGGTTACGAAGGTTAGGTGGACGGCGGAAAGACACTCTTGGTGGAGTGGGGAGGATTTCATGAAGGATGGATCTCATTTCAGGGCAGGATTTGAGGAAGTTGTATCCCTGTTGGAGAGCCACACTCAGAGTCTGATCCAGTCCCGGAAAGTATCCTGTCACAAGTGGGGCACTTTCGGGGTTCTTGTGTGAGAGGTTCTGGGTTTGAGAGGATGAGGAAGTGGCTCTGGTTATTTGCTTCTGTACCAGGTCGGGAGGGTAGTTGCGGGACGCGAAAGATGTTTTCAGGTGGTTGGTGCAATGGTTCAGGTATTCCAGACTGGAGCAGATTCGTTTGCCACGAAGACCTAGGCTGTAGGGAAGGGACCGTTTGATGTGGAATAGGTGGCAGCTGCCATAATGGAGGTACTGTTGCTTGTTGGTGGGTTTGATGTGGACGGACGAGTGAAGCTGTCCATTGGACAGATGGAGGTCAACATCAAGGAAAGTGGAATGGGATTTGGAGTAGGACCAGGTGAATCTGATGGAACCAAAGGAGTTGAGGTTGGAGAGGAAATTCTGGAGTTCTTCTTCACTGTGAGTCCAGATCATGAAGATGTCATCAGTAAATCTGTACCAAACTTTGGGTTGGCAGGCCTGGGTAACCAAGAAGGCTTCCTCTAAGCAACCCATGAATAGGTTGGCGTACGAGGGGGCCATCCTGGTACCCATGGCTGTTCCCTTTAATTGTTGGTATGTCTGGCCTTCAAAAGTGAAGAAGTTGTGGGTCAGGATGAAGCTGGCTAAAGTAATGAGAAAAGAGGTTTTAGGTAAGGTGACAGGTGATTGGCGTGAAAGGAAGTGCTCCATCGCAGCAAGGCCCTGGATGTGCGAAATATTTGTGTATAAGAAAGTGGCATCAATGGTTACAAGGATAATTTCTGGGGTTAACAGATTGGGTAAGGATTCCACGGGTTCAAGAAAGTGGTTGGTGTCTTTGATGAAGGATGGAAGACTGCATGTAATGGGTTGAAGGTGTTGATCTAGGTAGGCATAAATGCGTTCTGTGGGGGCTTGGTAACCAGCTACAATGGGGCGGCCAGGATGATTGAGTTTCTGAATTTTAGGAAGAAGGTAGAAGTGCGGGGTGTCGGTGGGGTCAGGAGGTTGATGGAGTCAGGTGAAAGGTTCTGTAGGGGGCCTAGGGTTCTGAGGATTCCTTGAAGCTCCGCCTGGACATCAGGAATGGGATTACCTTGTTTATATATATGTATCCAAAAGATCAGATATCATTGGTTACCATGCAGCTTGTTAGAATGAAATTACGATGAAATGAATACCCCTGTCTGCATACAGGTGTTGATATAAGTCAATGGGGACAGTTGAATATATGTGCCCCGACTTGGACTCGAACCCGCAATCTCCTGCTTACATGGCAGATGCTCTATACATCTGAGCCACTGAGGACACAGAAGATAGTGTGACTGCAGGGACTCATCTCTGGCACACCTCCCATGAGACCCACATTCACAGTT
Source organism: Schistocerca gregaria (assembly GCF_023897955.1). Lineage (NCBI taxonomy): Eukaryota > Metazoa > Arthropoda > Insecta > Orthoptera > Acrididae > Schistocerca > Schistocerca gregaria. Next base: position 503,901,427 of record NC_064921.1, read on the forward strand.
TAATGTCCCACACTATATTCATAGTGGCCCTGCCCATTATACTCATTACTCGTGGCTTTACTGCAGATTCCCGTAAGAGTTCGGGCACTGTTTGTGCATCTGCACAGAAGAAGATGGTCAAACGGCCGGTGAGCCTTAACTAATGAAGCTGGTATCTGTTCTTTCGGACATATATATATAGTTAAGTCCTTCAGTCGCACTATCCACTATGTCCTCGGTGGCTCAGATGGATAGAGCATCTGCCATGTAAGCAGGAGGTCCCGGGTTCAAATCCCAGTCGGGGCACACATTTTCAGCTGTCCCCGTTGACTTATATCAACGCCTGTATGCAGCCAGAGGTATTCACTTCATTGTTATAATGATAACTGAATAGTAATACGCTGTGTGTACAAAAGACACCTCCCAGAAGAAGTCAAGTTGCGTGATCATGAAGCAGCAGGAATACACAAACAGGAAAGAGAATAATTAAGATGAACTGTGAACATGAAACACTGTCACATTAAGACTTTAGGCATTGAAGAATACTTTTGGAACTCAGACTGCTTCCTTCCAGTTTCTCTGTGAAATGTCCTGTCTCTACCTGTACTGCAGAGGAAACTATGATGAATGAATATTAATAGAAGAATCAGTGTCTTGCTTTACACTATTAAAACATAATTTTTACAGTGTAAAATAAGGCAGAACATAAAATTAAATCCAGCAGTAATTGTGCTTCTCCCAGGATTTTCCTGTATTATTGAAGTCTATTTCAGTTAAAAGGAACTCATACTAAAATTAGAGAAAGATAACAGGGCTTGAACACAGTAAGAGGTACAATGACATATAAGTTGCAATTGTTTTGCAGAAAATAGACCAGAATGCAAAGTTACATTAAATCAGTCTTAAGATGACAATAACAACAATTATTTACAATGTGACATGTTGTTTATTTGGTATAACTTACTGAATTAAATTTAGATTTCTTTTAAGCTTACCACAACTACTTCTGTTGAAATTTAGATCTATTTAAACTGAAATCTCTACTTAAATGTGCAGATGCATGTACACAATATGCCAGTACATTTTCAGAATGTGGCCCAGTTTAGGTAAGTTCTGCTTTAGACATCTTATCATAATAGTGTGTTTGCTTTTCTTGTCCTTTACCCACAGTAATAATGAATGGAGGTGTGACTCTTAATACGTGAACATACAAAACCAGTCAGTCATTTTTCCCTATGTTTAGTTTTGTTTTTGAACTTTATTGCTGAATAAACTGCATGTTTTGTACCAGAAAATGCTATTTCTATTAAATACTTATAAAGATTTTGGCATGATCAGTGAAGGTTGTACATGCTCTGCAATATTTCATTCAACAAAAACAAACGGGCCAAAACACAAAATTCAGGTGTTCCGTTCTCCACACACATTCATAAAAATATTTAAATTCTTTATTGCTCACCTTCTGTTCTGTAGTAGATTTTTCACAAGAATTTTCAGTATCTGGTTCACATTCCTCCTCTTTCAGTTTATCATCTGGTTTCTCAACAACACTGTTAATTTCTATCACATCTTCTGTCTGACACGCTACACCCTGAATATCCTGTATACCATTTTTTATTCTATGGGAATTTCTTTCAAAAAATGTTAGAATTTTTTTCTTGATGGATGTGCACTTTGTTTCGGCGCATGCTAATTCCTCAAAAAGGGAAAAACATTTTGCACAGATGGATGCTGCTGACAATACAGACCGTACAAGTTTCTTGCATACAATTTTCTCCACTGCATTGGCAAGCAGCGTATCAGTATTAGGTACAACCGTACAAAATACACCGTAATTACTGGATGAGATTTGACCGCCACATATCAAACAGTTAGGTCGTTTTTGTTTTTCTCCATTACTCATTTTATAATTCATTCATTAATGAAAGTGTAGTGTAGCAGGGTAAATAATTTGACAGGTTAGGTTATATTAATCAGGGGTGACCTTGCATATATAGGTAGAGATTCAAACATCGTAATTGAAAACTACAATATGTAAGGATAAATGTTTTTGTTCGTACAGAGCCATAACCTACGGATTTTTCACACCGCAAACATGTTGATATTTCACAGTTCCTATCTTCTTCCACAAATTCAAAACGACACAAACAGTGTTTGTCAACCCCTTTGTATTGCTTCATGAATCCAAATAAAAAGCATGCACGCCAACAGCATGTACTACATACTTCCAAGCTACTAACACCAATCGTTCACGCAGAGCATTCTACGTAATAGTTTATTGTAAACTTACGCTGTTCGTACGTAAATTTATAGCGTAGCTTTATCTTTACCAAAAATTATTAGTGTTCGCCGAGAAAGTATCCTCATTTTTTACGTACGGTATGTTGGCTAACCCATCTCCGGCGTTTTGCATTTGTTTGGGATTCGGAAGCAAGAAAAATAAGACAGAAAAAAAAATTAATGTTGCTGTATAACAATGAAGTTTGAATACATACTTCATGAATTGCAGGATGGCTGCGGTGAGTGGTGATCTTGCTACGGCTGAACCTCAGATTGGAAGAACATTGTGTGCCAATCAGCTCAGCTTAGTATGCCATGTGCGCGTTCCTTTCAATTTTAGCGCGCTATTCAGTCCAGTCACAGTGTGCCTTAGTTGCGAAATGATCTCACAGTGTGCAAATGGTGCATATTTACAAGTTGCAAATGCTAAAAATAATTTGAATGTAACTAAATTACTCCTGTGAGTTAACTGGTATACTTGGCTCCCCATTTTAAGGCGTTTCCATGTAATTACTCTTCTTGATCACTTGAAGCCAGGAAACATGCTTTAGCAACTGCATTATTTTATCTCGGTAATAAATTGCACCTGTGTATTTGTACTGCAGAAGTAGAAATTCGAAGTTGGCCATGGGGCAGGTTTCTTAATAAAACATTTTTCGGAGCTCGTATTTAGACTTTTAGAATATGCATCATTTTTTGATTTTGCAGTTCTTCCATCCCTGCTTGTTCCCCACATTTCTGTCGTATATGCAAATCGTGCTAAAGTGATATACAAAGAAATGTTCCTTGACTGGACATATTTAAGAAACATCATGACACCATAAATAAAATGTTTTATGGCATACAGACTTTTATGAAGCCACCACTCCTCCTATGTAGTTTGCAAACACTGATTATAAAATACGTATGATTTTGTCGTGGTTGTATTAACAGACATCATTGCTTGTACTTGGGAAGTACTGAATGAACTGTTTAAAATATTCACAAAGACTATGTCATACCAACCAAATTCCAGCATAGCCATTTATTAATACTGATGAAGGTGAAGAACAACTACAATGGTACCGCTGAATTATATTTCGGTTTCCTGGTTACAGCATTTGAATACATACTTTTAAAAAATCTAGCAACCATACACTATTTTTGTACTCTACTGCCATTACTGTGGTCAAAATAAAACTCTCATCAACCATTACATTCAGATTCATCTTGAATGTTTGATGTGGATGCTGCAAAATATATGTCTATTTTAGTCATCACTAAAAGAAAAAAACAAATATCATTTGGAACTCGGGCCCTTTGGAACCTAGGACTCATGTCTGTGAAGTTAAACACAACAAACTGGATGTGTCTACTACTAGTATTGAGGCAATGAGAACTATTATAGGAGGACATATTTTAGACATGACATATGCATCAGGACAGATACGAATGGAGACAATAACTAAGCAAGAACTAAAGCGTTTAGAACAAAGATTCCAAGAACTTAAATTTGCCTCAATGAGACAACATGGAGTGTTCAGAAAACATGAAGTCCAGTGACAGCAGGAAAAGAATGTGACAATATGCCTGCCATTGCCTGCCACGTGATGGGGAGGAGGATGGGAGGGCACAGGAGATTGGTGGGGACAGTGTAGGGGTGCTAGGTGCAGTGGCAGGTTAGGGGAGGAGTGGAAAAGAAGAGAAAGGGAACAGGACTAGTGATTGTGTTGGTGAAATAGAAGGCTGTGTTGTGCTGGAATGGGAGTAGGGAAGGCAATAGGTAAGTGGAGGACAGATGCTAGCGAAAATTGAGCAAGGGATTACAGGAACGTAGGATATATTGCACGGGAAGTTCCCACATGGATGGTGTTGGTAGGAAGTATCCAGATGGTACAAGCTGTGAATCAGTCACTGAGGTGGAGAGCACTGTGTCATGCAGCATGTTCAGCAACTGTGTGGTCCAGCTGTAACTTGGCCACAGTTTGTCAATGGCCATTTATATGGAGGAACAGCTTGTTAGTGATTATGATCACGAGAAAACAGCACAGAGATTGTATCTTGTCAATGATCAGTGTTTGGAGCTGAGTTTGTAGGTCACAGGTAGTCCTGACTTCCACAGGATAGGACTGGACTGAAGTAGGTGGTGAGGGATGATGTATGGGACAGGTCTATTATCTAGACCTGTTGCATAGATATGAGCCATGAAGCAGGGATTGGGAGAAGTGGTGGAGTAGGGATGGACAAGGATATTGCATAACTGAGTGGGTGGTGAAATACCACTGTGGGAAGATTGGGGAGAATATTCGTCATTTCAAACCACGACGAGAGGTAGTCAAGGTCATGGCGGAGAAAGTTAGTCGGTTGCACCAGTCCTGGATGGTACTGAGTCATGAGGGGAGTGCTCCTTTGTGGGTGGACAGTGGGTGTATGGGGAGGTAGGTGCATAAAGAGCCAAGGCAAGGGGGATCTGTTACTGTACATGGTAGGGAGGGTAATTTCATTCAGTGAAAGCCTCAGTGGAGATCCTTAGTATATGTGGAGCAGGAGTGCTCATCACTGCAGGTGTGATGACCATGAGTGGCTAGGCTGTATGGAAGGAACTTCTTGGTGTGGGTGGCAGCCGTTGAAGTGGAGGTATTGCTAGTGGTTGATAGGTTTGATATAGACGGAGGTAGTGGTGTAGCCATCCTTGATGCAGATGTCGACATCGAGAAAAGTGGCATATTCAGTTGAAGGGAGCAAGTGAAGGAAACGGGGGAAAAGGTATTGAGGTTCTGGAAGAAAGTGGATAAGGGGTTCTAACGCTCGGTCCAGATCATGAAGATGTCACAACGAATCTGAACCAGGTGAATAGGGAGGATTCCTCTACAAGATGCCTGAATAGGCTGGCACAGAAAGGCTTCCCACAATCCTTCCTACCAAAACCAGCTTCTCTAAATTTCACAGGTGGAAACGCTCCCTGCAATGTATCCTACGTTCGCATAATTCCCCCTGGCCACAACCTTAGATAGCATCTGTTTCCCTCCCACTTCAGCACAACACATCCTTGTATTCAACCAACACACCCACTAGTCCTTTTCCCCTTCTCTTCTTTTGAGCCCCTTCCCCCACCACTTCCCAAACCTCCTGGTTGCATCCAGCAGCCCTACCCTGTTTCCACAATGCCCCTGCGTACCCCCATAAGCAGCATTACCCATACTCCAACCCATCCTGCTGTCAACCCCCTTCCCACTGGATTGCTGCTCCCATCAGGTGCAGTTATTATTCAGTCCAGCCACAGCAGCCAGAGACAGAGTGTGGGTGTGTGTTTTCCTCGTTTTCTACTTTTGAGGCAGGCTTTCTAGCTGAAAGCTAAAATATAGCAATCTTTTTGTTGTGTCTGTCTGTGACTCCGTGTCTTCTCTACATGGTGAGTAGCAATCTTATCGTTTCATAATACTGTTCTTATTCCATACTGGACTTCCCATTGTTAGACAAGTAAAACTTTTTTTTTAGTTAACACTTGATCTTCTTGTCCACGCCCTGGAGGCCGAAGGGATGTTGACCAGTTATCATGCCATTTTTTGCCATGTGGCCTCATGCGAATGTGGTGCGGAGGGGTATGTGGTCAGCACTCTGCTCTTCCAGCTGTTTTGCTGAATTTCCAGGCCTTGGTGTTGCTATTTGCCAATCACGTAGCTCCTCAATTACCATCACAAGCCTGGGTACACCCCAAACCTATTCTCCTACTGAGGCAGAATCCGTGTCTTACTGGAAATCAAACCTGGATTCTCTGTATGGCAGCCATTTATACTGACCACTCAGCTATGGAGATGGAAGCAATTAAAAATCAAAGAACTCTGTGTAACATCTGATATTAAAGATACAATAATAAAATTAAATCTACATGGACAATAGTGAAAAGAGAAACCAGGAAATAACTTCAGCAGATGCGAGGATTTTGCCATTAAAGGAAACATGCAAATAATAAATGATTACAGCCATATAGCTAACATATTTAATACTCACTTCCTTGAAGAAGGTCAGGCGATTGGTAGGTCAAGGGATAAGGCAACAGAATATACACAGAAAAATCACAATTCCTCCATCCTCTGTGAAAACAGAAAAAGAATGTAATTAATTCTGTTGAAATCAAAAACACTTAAAGAGACCATTATGCATAAAGTAAATTACTACAATCCCATTCTTCACATAGACACAATATATTCTGTCAAATATGTAATTCATCACTATCACAGGAGATATTTCCAAACAGCCTGAATTATGCTGTCAGAACCATTTGCTAGGAAAGTAGTAAGATATAACTACTGAACAGTCTCTCTACTTGTATCCTCCTCAGGGGTACTGGAGATTATATGCAAGAACCCCAAGACACCTCTCTCAAAATAAGACAGTTAAGTCAATCTCACTTTGGACTTCAAAAGGATCTCTACACAGAAAATGCTATTTTTCAGTTTATGAATCAGATTAAACAAAATTTAAGTGACAAAATAATGACAATTAGCTTTTTGTGTTGTGACAAAGCAAGCTGGGATCTTTTTGCTTGCTTTCTTGTTTTGTCATGTGCCTCCTTAAATTCATTTTTTCGTTTTTGACTAATTACCATGCTATTCTGAAAGACTGTGAAATGCGTAGTTAGGTTTTTACTGCTTATAGTTGTTCAACAGCAAACTGTTGTATCAGTAAGCATATTAACATACAAAGTATAATCTGCATTTTCATAAAAGAATATAGCACCAGATCTATATTGACTATTCCTACTTAATATCTTTTGTTACAGGGTGAAATCAGTAATTGTTTCGTGACTTAGATTCTATTGTTGACTTACAAACAAATATAATTTCTGTGGTAAGTATAAACATTTAGAAGAAGATTGGACTGGATTGGATTGTTTTGGAGGAAGAGACAAAATAGCGAGGTCATCGATCTCATCGGATTAGGGAAGGAAGTCATCCGTGCCATTTCAAAGGAACCATCCTGGCATTTGCCTGGAGCGATTTAGGGAAATCACAGAAAACCTAAATCAAGATGGCCAGACGTGGGATGGGATTGAACCATCGTCCTCCCGAATGAGAATCCAGTGTGCTAACCACTGCGCCACCTCACTCAGTTTACAAAAATAACTACTAGGATTCTTAAAGTATTTATTTGGCCCTACTCAAAAACATGTTAGCAAAGCCAGCCCTTAATTAATTCCAAAATACTTATCAGGTTTGTCAAAAGTATTGTTTGTGTAACTATATCTGTTAATTTCATCATTTAAACAAATAATTCAGCCTAATCTTTGACATAGAAGGAACTGTTAAAGAGGAGGTATTTTTCAATCAATTCAGTTAATTGAATGAGTTATGTTTTAATAGTAACTTCTGTAAATCAAACATCAAACAATGTATAGTTTCAGTGCCTAATATTGTAAGTATATTTAAAGGCCCAATTTTTGGTCCTGAGGCAGTCAGTCCATGGCCGATTTTCAGACAGGAAATCTGTATCAGTTAAGAGTAACAATAATGAAGTAGAATTAGCGTAACACAAACAGGCTGTGTGCAAAACAATGAGTGTGTCTGTACAATTTATTTGAGGAGTAGTGTGTCCTGTGCTATATTATTCTGAAGGGCTGTGAAATGTGTGGTTAGGTTTTTACTGCTCATAGTTGTTCAACAGCAAACTACTGTAGCGGTAAGCTGATGTTTGCCTGATAGCTATTAATGAGGCTTTACCAATAGTGAACTGGCCATATTTCTGTGTAATATTGGGAGGTTGTGATTAGTGAGAGTAAAGAACTTTGAAACAGAAGTGTGCAACTGTCGGCTACACCATTTACAGTAGTCAGTGTTGAACTTCCACTACTCATTTTTCAGCCAGTACAAAAATGCAGCACGTCGACACTGAGGGCTATCAACGAAGAAACAAAGCAGGCAAATGTCACACTGTGACTTATCTAGAGAAGGTTAAATATTATGGTATCAGAGACTTGCTGGTAACTGGTTTTCATCCCACTAACTAAATAATGCAGAGTGTTTATTAAGAGAGCCAAGTAGTGTATACAATAAATTTTCAGGACAGAGAATAATCCCTACATGTGTAGCACAGTGATTTATGTTGAGTACCCTCTTGTTCTTGTCCTTTATAAATGATCTACAATCATGTATCTGAGAAGCAGAAATAGTTCTCTTCGCTAATGGTGCAGGTACTGTAATCAGTTGTCCATGTGAACATATTCAGATTGCTGGATTGGTTGACTGAAAGTGCTAAGTGGGTTACTAATTATATTTCAGTGGCATGTGACATTGTTGCATGAAACTTTACCTCTCCTTTTCTAAATGTGTTGGCACTAACTTCTGGATAGGCCAGATTATGAAGAGGTGGTAGCCTGGTATTGACACTCAGCTGTAGTAAATAGGTATGCTCTTGGTGTTGAACACATCAGTAGTGTGTGTGTATGTGCTTTGTATGATAATGTGAAAAAGTTACAAGCCCCATTTAGAATCAACGTGCCATTTTAATGCATCTGCTTCTTCCTGTGTAATGGTAAAAGCTTAGAAATCCTAATCTTTTACAATTGTCTAGCTGCACAACTGGTGGGCCACTGAAATAGCTGATATCAGTCGTGAACTGGTTCCTGTAGCCTACATGTAGCATCTGATGTGCTGTTGCTTTCTCTGGTTTCTGGTAAGTGTATTTAGTAAAGTGTTAACTGCTGGCCTCCAAGCATGAGTTGAAACATTTTAATGACAGTGTAGACTGCATTAAGTTCTCTGTCACCTGCAGACCAGTTGGCATGTGAAATGCTGGCTGAAAAATGAAAAAAGTTGCATTTGATGACACATGTACTGTGAAGGCTAGAGGTGCTTGTGACAATGGATAGGCTACGAATGCTGCATCTGTGACGGTAGCCTTGATATCAATAAAGTTAATGTCTGTTGCAAGTTTACATTGCAGTGTACTTGCTAGTTTTGGAGAATATGTAAAGGATTAATTAAGTGGGGCAGTGATCAGTGAATGATTGCATAAGAGTCTTCAGTAGACATTGTTAATCCTAGAAATCGCCTGAGCTTGTGCATTGCAGAAGCCTTTGTAAATATGGTAATAGTGCTCCCCTCTCCCCCTTACAGAGGGCAAAATGCCAACTGAGTTTTTGAGACACTATACTTCTGCTGCTCTGAACATTCCTTTGAATAGATTAATGACCCAGTCATGTAAATATTTGCAGAAGAATGTGGTACTCTCCATCGTGTGAAATGTACACATGGTAGAATGAGGTGTCACCTGTTACCTCATCTATGAATTGCCAAAAAATTTTGTGCTGTGTTACAAAGTTTAAATGTCATTCAGGTATTTTAGACAATTTGAAAGGTGCACAAACTATCATGTTTGAAACATCTTGTGTAACACTTAGATAAGTCTGATCACTGAAAATATCTCATAGTTATGGATAGTTGTGATGTGGTATGGTTCGTTAGCATCACATGAAGTTAATCATTACTTCAGTTGTAAAAACTCCTCTTAGGAGCAACAGACTCCCTGGGTGAGCAGGATGGATCTCTTACATCCATTTGAGGTTCAAGCACTGTCCAATTAGATGTGTGGTTATTCTATACATGTACTAATGTAGGTGGCAAGCAGATGATGCTTGGAAACTTGAATGTACATTAGTAGATTGTTGAATGAATTCATCCGAATGATTGTGTTTGTGGTGTGGTAGAGAATTCTAGAGCTCGTCGCTCATGTTGTTACATCAATGAACCATTATCAATGAACCATTGGTGGCACAGTCAAGCAGGAGTGCATAAAAAATTGAAAAAATCTGATCAGATAATTGGGTGAAGTATATCAGCAACAAAGAATAACCAGATGAGCACGTATCAAAATCAACCAGCAATGTCACACAATCATAGACCCATATGGCTGACCAATTTGCAGCGTTCAATGACCATAATCTATCCCGCACATGGGAGGTGAGACTGACTGAGTCTTGAGCATAAATACTGCCAAGTGATTACTTGCTTTTTGTTCATTTGCAGAGATACCACAAAAGAGATCCAAGATCTATGAGTACTCTTACTTTCTATTGTATCTGTGAAATATAAAGGTTTATTATTTTATAATGTTCAACAGCTGATGAAGACACAAACCAGTGTGAAAACAAACTCTCTTGTTGTTTCCTTAAGAAGAACTTTAACGATGCATCATGTCTTAGAGGCACACATACCCCAGCTATCAGTCAGTTACCAGTACACAACAACCAGAGTATGCCTGCTTATGCACTTAGATCACCTCAACTCAGGTATGCCTTGTGTAACTTTTTTGACAACTTTCTCTCAGCAAAAATGGCACACATTCTTATCAGACCATAAATATACATATTGTTATCCAGTTCAATATATTTGTGGTAGCAGTTGTTATTTTCAGCTGTTATAGCTAAGAAGAATCAACACTCTTTAAAATAATGCACATGTTACACTGCAACATGTTTAGGGAGTCAGGGCTCTCACATTGGCTTGACAATGTTATTAACATCTCACAAAAACTTGCGCACCATTTTGTTTCTACATCAGCTGTTGGTACTGTTAACTTGAGGCCAATCCAAATACTGGCAGTAACAGTATGCTGTTGTGCTTGCAGAAGCACTATTTGTATGATGCACTTGAGTGAACAGAAATGCTCCCATATGCTTACTTGCTCTTTATTCAGTTTCAGAGATGCCAATAGAGAGTTTGAAGTTTTATGATTATTCTTATTATTATGCAAATATAAAATAACGGCCCTTTCACACTTCACAGACATAATAGAAAATAGGAGTATTTGCAGAACTTGGATCTCTTTAGTGCTATCTCTGGAAATGAACCAAATGCAACTAACGACTTAGCAACATTTCTACTCAGTCAGTCATGTCATATGCACAGAGTTTAGGGGACACCTAGTATCTCACCTTCCATTATACAAAACAGATTATGGTCATTTGAATGCTGCAACTTATGTTGCCACCAGCAATGCCTTTAGTGACTCCAACCACCGATGCTGCAACTGGAGCCATCCCCACCTGTGGCTGATGCTGCTGTTATCACCACCACATCTGATATCATTCCCACTGCTGCAGCTGACTTTGCCTCTGTTCGCTGCCACTGATGCCACTGCGTCATCCACCTGTGCCCATATACAATCGTACATCCAAAATCACCTCACAATTAATCAGTGTGTGGAATAAGAGTATTTTAGTTGTAATAAGTGGAAAATCGAATCTGTGCAGTTGTAAATTTGTGGAGGGGTTTCAGCATTAGAGTTAAGAGATTTGTTGTGTAATGTTACATGATGAAGATGCAAAAGCACATGTAACACTGCAACATGTTTAGGGAGTCAGGGCTCTCACATTGGCTTGACAATGACCTGTTACTGCACTGCCAGGAATTTATGGGTTAGGTGTTTCTCATCATCAACAGTGGCAACAGACCTAAAGCATATAATTTGCTAAGTACAGAAATGTAGTAAACTGTTTTGAACAAGCTTAATAGTTCAGAAAAAGCTGAAGCTAATGCTGAATCATTAGTAGAGTTGATTCACCTACTTCAGGCTGCTGTTGCCCTTAAATTTTGTCAACAAGGTAGATGTAAAGAGATGTAAAGCAACAGTTCCACATTGAACTGAGTAATAAATCTGAGGTGATTAAGCAATAAATTACTGAATATTCTGGCAGACATAAGTCAAGTTAAGGAACTCTATGAGGAAATAAGTCAAACATGAACTTCAAAATGAAATAGTAGAAAGTCCAGATTTTATTTAAAGAATGGAGACATGAATTTGAAACAGTGCAATGTCATTTAGGTTGCAATACTTACCATACCGTATAAACAAAGTAAAAGCAAATCCCTATGAGATGTTCCGTCTGACATATATATATATATATATATATATATATATATATATATATATATATATATGAATTTGACAGTAAATTTTGAAGCAATGAAAACTTATAAAACTCACCAATGTGGCAAGTTTGCAGTTTTAGATGATGGTTTGGGAATAAGTAAAGAAGATAATAATTTTGATGCACAGCTGAGAGTGTGGGGTTGATTATTGCTGTACAATTAATGTTGGCCTAAGCAGGTAGTAAATAATGTGAAAAAGGTAAGCCACTAGCTCAGCCACAGGTAAAACTGAGTACAAGTAACAGTTGAATAGGTACAGTACATAAGCAGCTATACAGCAGCTCTGAGATGGTAGTTAATGAAAGTAAAGGTACATTAACAGTGTTCAAAGTACAGCAAGAAATTAGGCACATTTTTCCACAAGTTTAATTGGAAGAAGTATGGAATGCACAGATCCACAAAAGAGTATAACCTGTGTTTCATGTGAGGGAGAATCATGGAAGGCACAGACACACAAGAGAGAATGTTGTGTGAGTCATGTATGGAAGAAAGAGTAATATTGGACATTTCTTTGTATAATGATGGAAAGAAAAATTACAACACCATAAAATAATTAATGTTAAGTAATGAAATTTTGGTACTACATTTGTCTAGGTAACATATTTGAGTGGTTAACATTGCAAGATAACAGGTTAATGTAAGCATGAACACGTGAAATGTTGGTACATTAATAACCACTGTAACTGCCAGAATGGTGAATGCAAGCATGCAAATGTGCATGCATTGTGTTGTACATGTGTCGGATGTTAGGTTGTGTGATGGAGTTCCATGCCTTTTGCACCTGGTTCGTCAATACAGGAATGGTTATAATGCTGGTTGTGGATGAAACTAGAGTAGATGTCTGATATGTCCAATACGTGCTTGACAGGAGGCAGATTTGATGATCAAGCAAGCCAAGGCAACATGTTGACATTCTGTAGAGCATGTTACGTTACAAGTGTTATGTGGGTGAGCATTATCCTGTTGGAAAACACCCCCTGGGATGCTGTTTACGAATGGCAGCACAATGGGTCAAATCACCAGACAGACATACAAATTTGCAGTCAGGGTGCTAGGAATAACCATGTCATGTGACATTGCACCCCAGATCATAATTTTAGGTGCAAATCCAAAGTGTCTAGCATGCAGACAGGTTGCTTGCATGCCCTCAACTGGCCCCCTCCTAACAATCTAGCATTGGCACCAAGACAGAACCAGCTTCCATCAGAAAACATAACAGACCTCCACCCTGCCCTCCAATGACCTCTCACTTGACACCACTGAAGTCACAAATGGCAGTGGTTTGGTGTCAGTGGAATACACACACAGGGCATCTAGCTCAGAGTCTCGTTGAAGTAATCAATTTGTAACAGTTTGTTGAGTTCTTGCTCTGTAGGATACATCATCATTGTGCTACCTACACTTTGGGTGCTACATCTGCCTTACGTAAATTTTGTTGCAGCTGTTTTGCAATATCTGAAAAATTCTCTTTTACAAAATTTGTTAGCTAACATTGTTTTTCTCTTGACTTGCTCCCAGCTTTGATTTGTATGTTATTGCACTTTGTCTCTCTTTTCCAGTTTCTTGTTTTATGAATTCCCATGCTATTTTACTTTTTTGCATTAAGTATAATTTTGTCATTAACTGATTTTTTTGCAGAATGCAATACCCTCTTTTATATCTTTTTATAACTGTGATGATTTAAGAACTTTGGATTAGTACAGTGATTTTAGACAGAGTTGAGGTATTTAAGAGTCTCTGAGGGCTTTCTGATACCCACAGTTATCCATTTATTTTCCTTAGCTGTCGCTAAAGTGCCTGTTTTTTAAAAACTCTCCTTGAAATTTAATTTTTACAGTGTGCAGAATAGGAAAATTTTGCCCCTATGTTGTTTTCTGTACACAGTTCATCCCAAGTTTGGTTTATCAAAACCCTATTAAAGTACATATTTTAGGTTTGCAGAAGAGTCTGTCATAGGCATCAGCTTTGCGGAATTTTCCAAACCCACTTTTGGCTTTATTATCTACCAGTTGACATCCCAGATAGGCATGGGTTTTACTGACACTGAGCCTTGTTTTACAAGTTCTAAAATTAGATCTAACGAGGGTAATCACAAAAATGCCTTTATAAATAAAGACATTAAGTAGCATATGAGTACAACTTTTTAGTAACAAAGTTCGCAGAATCATATAGGAAATTTATTTCTCCACATACAGCCAACAGTCCAATACAAAATCCAGACTCACTTTTGAATTGAGACTTTCACACTGTGATTACGAGTCTTAAGGCCTTCATTGTAACTATAAAACTTTAGAAATTGTAGAACTGTATAAATAAGATAATTACTGAAAATTAATAACTGACGTATAGAAACAGGTACAAAATCCTGAAAGGTGTCATTAAATATCACAATCATTATTGTACAAACATTTTATTTATTTAGCTGGTAGGCATGAAGGGCTGTTGATAAATTTGATCATTTAATTAGTCACAGTACAAATAAAAGAGAAGGGGAAAAAAAACAACCACATCCACACACAATTGGCCATAATAAGCCAGAATTAATGTAAGTACTACCTTTACATGCACACCTTTCATCAAATTAGGAAACTTTCTCTGCATTTGGGTATCTCTAAAAGTGTAATTCAGTCACCAAGGATCACATTTTAATATACAGGATTGAGCAAAATAGGCGTTAGAAAGTGTTTGTCTACTGTGGTTTAATAATATGCCCTAAGACCTAAATGGTTGTCTTTATGATATTGCTGTTTGTAGGTCACTCATCGATGCCTCAATTCACATTTCAGAATGGAAGTACTAACAATGGAACAGCATTTGTTTATTGTAAAGACATTTTCCCAAATTTGGGCTGTATCATACTAATGAGATGTGCATGTAACAGCAATTTGCTCAGAGGACAGAACCATCCAGAATGACCATTTCTCAGAGAAATTCATATACAAATCGGAAGTCCAGTTGTTATGGCAAAATTTAAGTATCCTCTGATGATGATTTTGTACAATGTTTTCTCTTTTTTTTTCTTTCTTTTTTACAGATTGAAGAAAAATTTTGAGGAGAGCAGATCCCTTCATGATTCCAGGAAGGGGCACTCAGGGTGACCAGCCTCAGTTGTAACCCTTTACACTGTGGAAAGAGTGAAAGCCCTATTCAATTAGGAGAGGAGTCCAATAAATCAAGAATACGTGAAGCACATCAACTCAGGATGTCACAAAGTCTCTTCAGAAGACAGTGAAAGAGAAATTTAACCTTCTCCTTTACAGAATCAGCTGTGACAGCCTTTGAAGGACACATATGTGGAGCAGCAATATTCTTTTGCAAATTAGATAACTGAGGAC
Organism: Schistocerca gregaria; assembly: GCF_023897955.1. NCBI lineage: Eukaryota > Metazoa > Arthropoda > Insecta > Orthoptera > Acrididae > Schistocerca > Schistocerca gregaria. The sequence goes on from NC_064921.1 coordinate 503,916,929, forward strand.
TGTGAAAAATTAACAGTGGGTAAGTATCAGATCTGGTTTATTGATGAAGCACACTTCCATCTCCATGGGTATGCCAACAAACAAAACTCGTCTGAACCCTCAGTTCAAGCTGCTGCTTCACTTCATCCACAAAATGTCTCTGTTAGATACAGCATTAATTTGTAAACCTGCATAATGGCACTGAATCCTTCATTACTACAGGCTGATGCAAGCTGGAGCAAGTCCATACCACACTGCAGACAGCTTTGATTTCCTTCAGGCGATGTTCAAAGATGTGACTGTTGCTCCGGACACCTTAGCATTCACTGGACATGGTGTGGAATGCCCCCTTCCGGTCCTGATCTCAACCTGTGTGATTATTTCTTATGGAGTTATCTAAAGGACAGAGTTTTCAAAGTTGCAACTGCAACACTCTAGGATCTTTGTACAGCAATTTCCAGGGAGATTTGTGCAGTTTAAAATAATGATCTTAAAAAAGTTGTCATGAATTTCAGTTCAACACTGTATGCACTCATTTCTGCAATAAGAAAACATTTTGAAAATCTTCTGCATTAAATTTCAGGTTGTTTTCTGTAACATAAATATTACAACAAATCTATCACCTCATATTACATTGTAGTAGACAAAAACTTCCTAACACCTATTTTGTGCCACATTGTAGCACAATAACTTCAGTTTGTTGATATTTTAGGTTAAATTTAGGTGATAAATTCGCTTGCACAGTGCTTACTTGCTGCAGTTTTGCCTTGAAAATGGCTGGTGTGCTCATGCCGAAATATCGGCAGTTGTCGATGACATCTCCTGGCTGCATTCCCGTAACTTATTAGAACAATGTATACGCTGGGAGAAACTAAGGTCTCACATTGTTTACTTCTTTGGGGAGAAAAAATAATATTGCTTGTGGAGGTTCAATAAACATAGCAGCACTGAAGTAAGATTGCAATGTGTGTTGTCGCTTTTGCTGAGGAGTCTTGATCAAAATATTGTTCCAATGTTTTCCAAAGTTGCCCATCATTTTAATTCTCCTGCCACCAATTGCACCGAGAAACATGATGGCCTAGCTCTTGTTCATGAAAGAACCATTACACTCGTTGTCAGTTGGACTTGTTTTGGCTTCCTTGCTTGTTGGCTTCAAAAATCTCAGCTTTTTCTTGGGACTGGCTGGACAGTGCTTCATGGTTGCAGTCTGACTGGGAATTTCATTCAGTAACTGCCTGGCATTTGGCAAAGTTTGAACGTTTCTGTGGCTCAGAGTCTAATACTATATCTAGACATTCTGTGGTAAATCTCATAGAAAAGCTTTTGACAATGCAGCTTTATCCATGCTATGGAATGGTTTAAATCTTGCACCAACACCCAAGTGTTTGTCAGGGGTTTATTTTATTAGTCCAGTTGAAGAGACTGTTTTTAAACTACCTCCTGATGTTGCAGAGGAGGCTAGGACTGGGGCTTGTCCAACCAAGAGTAATATCACAGCGGCTGAGAGGGCTCATGGCCTCCCCAAGGTCCAGAAGGAGGGGTCCTCTTCATCTGATTGTGAGTAACATTGGTGCTCCGATGTATCATGTAGCAAAGCACCCTGCTACTCCGTTGATCACTATAGTTTGTTGTTGTGAGCACCATGTAAACAACTGAACATATTTCATATGTTGACTAGAAGGAATGCATTTGAATGTCTCCAATAGTGTAATAGGTTCTGATGTGGTCTCTCTCTTCACTTGTGTTCCTGTGTGTGATTCACTATGGTTGATTGAGGTTAAATTTGGTGCTGAATTAAAGAGCCTATTTCGACATGTGTTGACTCCCACTTACTTTATATTCAATGACCAGTACCATGAGCAGGCAGATGGAGTTACGATGGGAAGCCCACTGTCACCTATTATTGCCAACTTGCAGATGGAAGATTTTGAGGAATATGTCTTGGAGTTGGTGGCTTTAAAACCTGTGTGATTTTTCAGATATGTAGATGATTCTTTTGTTGTTTGGCCTCAAGGCAGTGACAATTTGAGCAACTTTTTAAAACACATGAATGCAATCCACCCGCATATTCGTTTCATGGTGGAGGTGAAAATGAATGGCTCTAAGCACTATGGGACTTAACATCTGAGGTCATCAGTCCCCTAGACATTGTTGTTGTTGTTGTTGTTGTTGTTGTTGTTGTTGTGGTCTTCAGTCCTGAGACTGGTTTGATGCAGCTCTCCATGCTACTCTATCCTGTGCAAGCTTCTTCATCTCCCAGTACCTACTGCAACCTACATCCTTCTGAATCTGCTTAGTGTACTCATCTCTCGGTCTCCCTCTACGATTTTTACCCTCCACACTGCCCTCCAATGCTAAATTTGTGATCCCTTGATGCCTCAAAACATGTCCTACCAACCGATCCCTTCTTCTAGTCAAGTTGTGCCACAAACTTCTCTTCTCCCCAATCCTATTCAATACCTCCTCATTAGTTACGTGATCTATCCACCTTATCTTCAGTATTCTTCTGTAGCACGACATTTAGAAAGCTTCTATTCTCTTCTTGTCCAAACTAGTTATCGTCCATGTTTCACTTCCATACATGGCTACACTCCATACAAATATTTTCAGAAATGACTTCCTGACACTTAAATCTATATTCGATGTTAACAAATATCTCTTCTTCAGAAACGCTCTCCTTGCCATTGCCAGTCTACATTTTATATCCTCTCTACTTCGACCATCATCAGTTATTTTACTTCCTAAATAGCAAAACTCCTTTACTACTTTAAGTGTCTCATTTCCTAATCCAATTCCCTCAGCATCACCCGATTTAGTTGGACTACATTCCATTATCCTCGTTTTGCTTTTGTTGATGTTCATCTTATATCCTCCTTTCAAGACACTGTCCATTCCGTTCAACTGCTCTTCCAAGTCCTTTGCCGTCTCTGACAGAATTATCATCGGCGAACCTCAAAGTTTTTACTTCGTCTCCATGAATTTTAATACCTACTCCAAATTTTTCTTTTGTTTCCTTTACTGCTTGCTCAATATACAGATTGAATAACATCGGGGAGAGGCTACAACCCTGTCTCACTCCTTTCCCAACCACTGCTTCCCTTTCATGCCCCTCGACTCTAATAACTGCCATCTGGTTTCTGTACAAATTGTAAATAGCCTTTCGCTCCCTGTATTTTACCCCTGCCACCTTTAGAATTTGAAAAAGAGTATTCCAGTCAACATTGTCAAAAGCTTTCTCTAAGTCTACAAATGCTAGAAACGTAGGTTTGCCTTTTCTTAATCTTTCTTCTAAGATAAGTCGTAAGGTCAGTATTGCCTCACGTGTTCCAACATTTCGACGGAATCCAAACTGATCCTCCCCGAGGTCCGCATCTACCAGTTTTTCCATTCGTCTGTAAATAATTCGCGTTAGTATTTTGCAGCTGTGACAAATTAAACTGATAGTTCGGTAATTTTCACATCTGTCAGCACCTGCTTTCTCTGGGATTGGAATTATTATATTCTTCTTGAAGTCTGAGGGTATTTCGCCTGTCTCATACATCTTGCTCACCAGCTGGTAGAGTTTTGTCATGACTGGCTCTCCCAAGGCCGTCAGTAGTTCTAATGGAATGTTGTCTACTCCGGGGGCCTTGTTTCGACTCAGGTCTTTCAGTGCTCTGTCAAACTCTTCACGCAGTATCGTATCACCCATTTCGTCTTCATCTACATCCTCTTCCACTTCCATTATATTGTCGTCAAGTACATCACCCTTGTATAAACCTTCTATATACTCCTTCCACCTTTCTGCCTTCCTTCCCCTAGACATATAACTACTAAAACCTAACTAACCTGAGGACACCACACACATCCACGCCCGAGGCAGGATTCGAACCTGCGACCATAGCAGCAGTGCATTTCCGGACTGAAGTGCCTAGAACCGCTCAGCCACAGCAGCTGGCAAAAAGGATTACTATTTTCCCTTCTTTGATGTATTGTTCAGAGGAAAGTGGATGGTATGTTGGAGCATGCCGTTTATAGAAAGCCTACTCATACTGAATTGCATCTGCAGGCTGACAGTTGTCACCATCAGGCTCAATTTGAAGGGATACTTCGTTCCTCGGTTCACAGGGCCCATGTAATCTCAAATACTGAGAGTTTGTCAGTTTTGTTAGCTCATCCTGGAGCCATCTTTCATCAGAATGGTTACAGTGAAAGACAGATGTGCATTGCACTATCGACTATAGTTCAGTTCTTTTATCTTGGCGGCTCGCGCATGCCCGCCCATACGCGGGAGATGGCTGCGTTGCCAGTTGCACATGACACACGCACCAAGAGAAGGAGCACCATAGTATAGCATAGTTAGCAAGCTTATGTTAGGGGGGAGCGCGCAGTTCATGAAGTAAAGCCACCAGGGCCGCATTAACCCTTTCGCTGCTACAGAGACGTGCTCCCCGCATTCCGCGCTGTGCGCGATTTTGTCACTGCACTGCTCGCCTGTGCTGACACGTGGTGTTCCGACTGCTTTGACACTCTTATCATTCGATTCCACAAAAATTATTTGGCCCAAAAATTAGATTTTTACACATCTTCTTGACTGATATCTTCCCCCCATAAATGACGTAATTTTGTTTCGATACTCAACGCAGTTATTATGCAGCATTAAATATAGTGAACACTGCACGAAATTTTGAAGAGTTTGCAGAGGTAAAATTCCATAGAGTATACTTTCCATATAAAACTTTTGTTACAGTCGCGAAAGACGGAATATTTCTCAATATTACATATGACTCCTATGTGTTACTTAAATTAGATGAGATATTGTTATACAGTAAATTTTATATGAAATTTAGGTATCTTGTCCACATTTCATTCTCAACATTATGGCAACTAAAATCGACCATACGGAAAGTATACGCTATGGACTTTTACCTCTGCGAACTCTTCAAAATTTCGTGCAATGGTTTACTACATTTAATGCTGCACAATAACTGGGTTGAACATCGAAACAAAATTAAGTCATTTATGGGGGGAAGGTATCAGTCAAGAAGATGTGTAAAAATCTAATTTTTGGGCCAAATAGTTTTTGTGAAATCGAATAAGTGTGTCAAAGCAGTGGGAACACAATGTGTCTGCACAGGCGAGCAGTGCAGTGAGGAGCACGTGTCTGCAGCTGCGAAAGGGTTAATGAAGAGACAAAGCACTAGAAATTTCAAAAAATTGCATTCAAACGAATAAAATTCGTGAAGTAAGACACTTCGATATTGTTTTTAAATAAAGAAAATAAGCACTGCACAAGGTTTGAACTCTTCACCTTCTGCTTACTAACCCAATGCCTTAACCGTTACGCAATGCAGCTCGTCCTACAATGTAACTCCATGAGGACTTAACAGGTCACGCAAAATACTGACAAACACTGTTGGTATGACTACGAATTACTCACGCTTCGTCGAAGTACAATATGAAATAAACAATTACCGCTGTTCTTTATTGCGAAAAAGCGGTTTGTGAGATTGATACAAACACCTTTCCTTGCTATCGCCTGAATTAGGAGTCTAATTGCTTGTTTGGTTTAATTAATTAATAGAATATGAAACAATTGGTATAAAGAATGCTTTTTCCAAACTTTCTGTAAAAGAAAGTCTGCTATCAAGACATTGCTTTTGTTCTATTACTTTATTTATGACTGAACGTTTCTAAAACTGAGGACACTCGTCCGTGCTCTGCTCTGCAGTCGAGATCTGGCAACGTCATTCTCTGTTCATTGTCTGACTGTTTTGTGATGTCAGAGGCGCAGAACGAACCTAAACTCGGCCGCCAACATAAATGACGTGCACTTTAACTGTGCACGAGGTAAGTGATGATAGTACAAGCTGGCACATAAGTCTGTGGCGTTCTTACATTAAGCAGAGAGCATTTCAAACAGGATTGGTCATATTTTGCTGAAATACAATGTGAATTGTGTTTTTCGACTACCATCTAATATCATGAACCTTTTAGGTTCCATGGAGGCTGATCTGGGTTTGTGTGGAGTGAGTGTTTACCACATTGCTCGCATAATGTCAGGACTGTGGAGGACCGGTGTACTGAGCATCTGTGGCACACACATTTACCACAGCCAAGCAAATCTGCTATTGCAGAACATTGTTTTGGCACTGGTCATCCTATAGAATATAATAACATGCAGATCCTCGCAAGCGGTTGAAATTAAATTAGCAAGTTACATTATGAATAGAGAGAGCAGTTTTTTTAAGTTCTGCATGGAATCCTGCCCTCTCACTTTTCAAAAAGTAGAGGGTCAGAGTTTATCCTACCTTATTCGTGGATTATTAATTTCGCTATCACTAATTTCTAACGCTGGTCATCTTTGGTTCGTGTGTGCGTGTGTGCAGATGGGGCTGGTGGTATATAAGGCTTAGCACATGAGCGGGTCAATAGGATACCAGTTTGGATGTCGTACGGTGTGGAATCTGTGACAGTTTGTGGAGTATGTCTGTCCAATCGTTTTCAGAATATGTTTCTGGGCACTACAAAGACAACGCAAATGTTAATTTTTGAGTAGATGGGACTAATTTTTCACCGTATTCTGTAACATGGACTTAGAAATATTCTGCACATGCACATATTTCGAACATTAAACTTTCTTTAACAAGCTACTGAATGCGATGACTTCTTATTATGTGGGGTCTTGAACTACACTCCTGGAAATTGAAATAAGAACACCGTGAATTCATTGTCCCAGGAAGGGGAAACTTTATTGACACATTCCTGGGGTCAGATACATCACATGATCACACTGACAGAACCACAGGCACATAGACACAGGCAACAGAGCATGCACAATGTCGGCACTAGTACAGTGTATATCCACCTTTCGCAGCAATGCAGGCTGCTATTCTCCCAAGAGATGCTGAATGTAGTCCTGTGGAACGGCTTGCCATGCCATTTCCACCTGGCGCCTCAGTTGGACCAGCGTTCGTGCTGGATGTGCAGACCGCGTGAGACGACTCTTCATCCAATCCCAAACATGCTCAATGGGGGACAGATCCGGATATCTTGCTGGCCAGGGTAGTTGACTTACACCTTCTAGAGCACGTTGGGTGGCACGGGATACATGCGGACGTGCATTGTCCTGTTGGAACTGCAAGTTCCCTTGCCGGTCTAGTAATGGTAGAACGATGGGTTCGATGACGGTTTGGATGTACCGTGCACTATTCAGTGTCCCCTCGACGATCATCAGAGGTGTACGGCCAGTGTAGGAGATCGCTCCCCACACCATGATGCCGGGTGTTGGCCCTGTGTGTCTCGGTCGTATGCAGTCCTGATTGTGGCGCTCACCTGTACGGCGCCAAACACGCATACGACCATCATTGGCACCAAGGCAGAAGCGACTCATCGCTGAAGACGACACGTCTCCATTCATCCCTCCATTCACGCCTGTCACGACACCACTGGAGGCGGGCTGCACGATGTTGGGGCGTGAGCGGAAGACGGCCTAACGGTGTGCGGGACCGTAGTCCAGCTTCATGGAGACAGTTGCGAATGGTCCTCGCCGATACCCCAGGAGCAACAGTGTCCCTAATTTGCTGGGAAGTGGCGGTGCGGTCCCCTACGGCACTGTGTAGGATCCTACGGTCTTGGCGTGCATCCGTGCGTCGCTGCGGTCCGGTCCCAGGTCGACGGGCACGTGCACCTTCCGCCGACCACTAGCGACAACATCGATGTACTGTGGAGACCTCACGCCCCACGTGTTGAGCAATTAGGCGGTACGTCCACCCGGCCTCCCGCATGCCCACTATATGCACTCGCTCAAAGTCCGTCAACTGCACATACGGTTCACGTCCACGCTGTCGCGACATGCTGCCAGTGTTAAAGACCGCGAATGAGCTCCGTATGCCACGGCAAACTGGCTGACACTGACGGCGGCGGTGCACAAATGCTGCGCAGCTAGCGCCATTCGACGGCCAACACCGCGGTTCCTGGTGTGTCCGCTGAGCCGTGCGTGTGATCATTGCTTGTACAGCCCTCTCGCAGTGTCCGGAGCAAGTATGGTGGGTCTGACACACCGGTGTCAATGTGTTCTTTTTTCCATTTCCAGGAGTGTATCTTCGTACATAAAGACAATAATAAAAGACTACAGAGTTTCAATAAACTTATGTGAATTCTTGCTCCTTTGGAACTTATTGTTATGGCCTCTCCTCCTTACATTGAAAAAAATGGTTCAAATGGCTCTGAGCACTATGGAACTCAACTGATGTGGTCATTAGTCCCCTAGAACTTAGAACTACTTAAACCTAACTAACCTAAGGACATCACACACTTCCATGCCCGAGGCAGGATTCGAACCTGCGACCGTAGCAGTCGCACGGTTCCGGACTGCGCGCCTAGAACCGCGAGACCACCGCGGCCGGCTCCTTACAGTGGATGTATGGATATAAATAGTAAACTGAGCTTGTGTTTAAAACTACTAAACATTGGTTTAAAGTCAACATGCCTCAATCAACAACCATCATCATTTAAAAATATGGACCACAACAGCAGTTTGAATTGCATAAGGACACCACTAACAGAATTTCAGGAATCTAACGTGGTAGTGCATGGTCATTCCTTCAGAAGACTGGCAAGTCATAATTCGCCACACATTGACCCACAATCCAGACAGCACCGCACACCAAACCCTACGCACGCCTCATCAGAAGTCATCAGTGCCATTTCCAGCTCTGGTTTAACTATTAATACCCTGCCAAGGTGAGGTGGATCATGCAAAATGGCTCGACCGTGCACACATTTTTTGCTGCCAGTCAACACCTGTCATACATCCTGCCCTTATCAAAGTTGTTCCCTTCCCCATACAGTATTTTTTACCTGATAAGCTTTAGTCTGCATCCACAGCTGAAAACACAATGGGCAATTGTGATGCCTTTGACTTTGAGTAGTGCTCATTATGCACATTTTGCCTATGTGCGCATGAGCATGTATATGCATTTCTGAAACTACAGTCTATTTAAAAAAAAGGAAGAAAGAAAGACAGACAGACTTGATCTTCGGCATTTACTTATACTGGAGATAAGAGTTGAATGATTTTTGGAAAAAAACTTGTACAAATGAAGACAGGCAGTTTAGCACTGGGTCTCTAATAAGAATAAGAAGAAAAGTTATTACAACAGTGCTACGATTCTTAAAAACATGCCAACTAAAATTAGAGCAAATATTATATAAATTTACCAGTAACTATGGTAACTCTGAAGACACTAAAGGAGTTTTTGGAGCACACGGAAACTTTTCTTTCAGCTGTTTGCCACAGCTGTGATTTGTGCCCTCCTCCCCTCTAAAACAACATGTGTACATCTCACTGAGATGTCCAGTCTTGGTTTGGCAGCTGTTGAGAATGGACCTCCCACTGGATGCTACCACAAAATGCAAGGTTCACGCAGTTGTTCAAAAGGTGATGAAGCAATTGAAACTCATTGCTTTGACAGAAGTGTATGGAAAGCTGTACATGGAACATTCACAAATAGCGTGCAGAGCTTAAGCCAGTCATGCTGAAATTCACAATGGAATGGAAGACCATCAATTTTTGACAAGACAGTTGTGAAGGTTGAGGAAACCCTGCATGCACACCAGTGGATCACTCTGGATGACTTCTGCATTTTGGTTCCAAAGGTTCCTGAAGCAACAGTCAAAGGATTTTAATGGAAAAGTTGCAATATCGGAAGGTACACACAAAACGGATAGCACGAATGCTGGAAGAAGACCACAAAAGGCAACGCGTTGATTCTTACCATGAATTTATCTGCTGCTAAGTAGACAAAAAGGACAACTTTCTGGACTCAACTGTCAAGAACAACAAAAGTTGTGCATTCCACTTCACACCTGACACCAAACAATCATGCAAGTAGCGGCACTCCTCTTTGCTCCAGGCACGAAAATTCAAACAAAATTTGCCTGTAAAGTCATGGCAACTCTGTTTTTGGACCAGAAAACTACCCTGTGGCTAGCACCTATTCACTACGTTGAAGGAACTGTTGGCTGGAAAGCAAATGAGCTATGAATATGAGATTAAAGATGAGGTTCAGTGCTTCCCGCAAGGAATAGTGGTGAGCTGATATGATATGGGTATAACTATCACACTGTCTACAAAAATTCATCAAACCAAGTGATGTTTATTTAGAAAATAGATAAATGTTTAATCTTTAAAATGACATAAATATTACAGAAAATATTTTATTTATATATATTTTAAAAAAACTGGAGAGTCCTATTGGGATTACCATTGCACAACTAAGAGGAGAGGAAATCAATTATACTAGATTATATACAATAGAGCAAGGATTAACAGAAATTATACACTGCAAGACACCTAATGCTACTCTGATGTATATCAAATAAGTACAAGTACGCTATGCTACACTATCTGACCACATGCAAATACTATTTAAAAAAAAAAAACAAAAAAAAAAAAAAAAAACATAACAAACTGCAAAATACTAAATCATGGTCATGATTTTCAGTAAGTGCAGCAAACAAGTAACAGTTCATCAGATATGAGCCATTCCATTATAGAAGTTATTCAGGCAATGGGCTTTTCATAAGCCAGCACATTAAATGTTTATCATTAGTACCTTGATTAAGGGAAAAACAGTGCTAGAGCCAACAGTCTGGCTGCTGCCAATTCTGATGGTTTGTAACAATGACCGGCTGCTGTGAATCAAATCACTCCTCAATCAAATGCTAGACAAAAACAACTCTTGAGCAGCCAAAACAAACTCATTATGGAAAGGAAGATGAGGAAAGATATTGACTGTGTCCTTCTCAAGGGTACCATCCCAGAAATTTAGGGTGATGACAAACAACCTAAGTTCGAATGGCCGGATGTGGACTTAATTTGAACTGTCATCCTCCCACATTTTAGTCCAGTGTTTTTCCACTGTGTCACTCCACTCTGTCATCCACTTTGTGGCACAAGAAAAAAATGTACATAAGTCACCAACAAAGACACACATCTCTTCACCATACAACAAAGGACTCGAGGAACTAGCATTAGATTTAAAAGTGAGGTAAATACTCACATGCGCTCACAAGACAGACCAATAGCAGGATACAAGTACATCGTACATGAGACAATGCATCTTTCTTGCCATCGGGGCAATGTTCAGAAAGGCAGATTCATTCTCTCTCTCTCTCTCTCTCTCTCTCTCTCTGTCTGTCTGTCTGTCTGTCTGTGTGTGTGTGTGTGTGTGTGTTAACATACTTCTGCCATTGTCTTTCACTGACGAATAGCAGAGTAGCATACTATCCAAACACAAGCATTTGTTTGTTCATCAACAGTAGCCAGAAGGTGACCTGTTTTTCAGCAAGACATTGCAACACCTCTGCTCCTGAACTGTGTCAGAATGGTATTCACAAAAAATGGTAACTGGAGACTTTTACTGACCACCAGAGTCCCCTTCTAATGCAACCAAAAACTTTACCAACTGACGCAATAATCCGTATTAAATTACAGCTATGACTAGCCGCGGGAGCCCTGTACCTCTATTGGAGGATACCTTTCTATTCATGGAGAGGGATGGTCGACCGCAGTGTCTTGAATGTCCAAGTATTTAATTCTGCGAAGAGGTACAATATGCAGTGACATTATACACGTCTTCATGCAGCACACTACGATCAGGTAGAAGGCGTTGCAAGCAGACAACTGGAAGCCAGGCTTAAGAACGACATACCAGGAGACGTAAGTTTAAAAATGGTTTGGTAATACGGAGGGTATCAAAACATGTAACATAGTTCACTTTCTGTAATGCTTTTATAATTTTCAGGTGAATGAGAGCAGAGAAAACACTACTGAATCTGCAATTCGAGCAAGCTACAGGGCCGCTCACATCATTGCGACGAGTGGCAAGCCGTTTTCGGTGGGACCACTTGTAAAATCGTGCATGGTAGCAGTTGCAGAATGTTTGTTTCCAAGGGAGGTGCAGGCAATTGAAGGGGTTTGCCTGTCGAAGCAAACAATGTCTCGTCAAATCCTGGACATGGCAGCGGATTTAGACACACAGCTCAGGAAAAAAGCAGAGAGCTTTGTTGCATTTTCGCTAGCACTTGACAAAAGCACCGACATATCGGACTGTGCTGAGCTTGCAGCTAATCGTTGACATGGATGACCAGATCCATGGAAAATTTATGTTTATTTGAGAGGCAGATGAGTAATGGACATTTAACGTTCTTCAATTGTCTTGCTTCTTTAAAACTACCTGAAGGTAGTACTTTCGGCGATTACGAAGCAAAGTTAAATCAGCTCATCACATCGTTTGAAACACAATTCAGAGACCTCACTAGTTTGGAAATGGAACTTAAGGTGTTCAGCACCCCTTTTCCAGTTTTCCCTGATGACTTGTCATCGTTACCTCAATTGGAGAGTATTGATTTGCAAAATTCAACTTTGTTGAAAGAGAGGTACTACAACACGTTAGATTTGTCACGATTGTAACATTCATTACAGCAAAAGGCATTTCCCAAGCTTCACAACAATGCCACTCAGATATTGTGCATGTTTGGATCTACATATTGTTGTGAGCAGCTTTTCTCAGCAATGAAAAGAGTAAAAAGTAAGGAACGATCGTTTCTTCAGGATGCAACAATGAAGGCCATCCTCCGCATTAACGCTGCAAACACTTTGACATCTAATATTTCCGATCTTGTAATGAAAAGAAAATGTCAAGCTACAGAGGCCCAATAAATTTAGTATGCAACTTCTTGTAAAACAGTTGTTTCTTATTTATTTCCTGGACATTGTATTTCCTGGTGTAGCTTGTCACCATGTCGTAGCAGCTGAAAGTATGAAGTTGTTGATCTTGTAAGACACAGCTGGCACATCAAAATGCTTGCCTTGCCGCCTGCCTCAGCCAGCCGAGCCACGTGCCGGCCCACTTGAATGGTCACAGCAAGCGACACAGAACCCTGGAGCGCTATGCGGCTCACAATGGAACCGACAAGCTGGAACAGCCTGCTCTAGAATATAAGTTCCCCAATCATATTTTAATCTTCAGAAGAGACTTTAATCATCCAACAATCACATGGGATAAATATAGTTTTGTAAGTGGTGGGCATTGAAAGGCATCTTGTGAAGCACTATGAATGCCTTCTCTGAAAACTCCCTTGAAGAGTTTGTTTGGAATCCCACTCACAGTGGAAATTTACGAGTTCTAATGGAAACAAACAAATGATATCCACATCGAAGCTGGTATCAGTCACCATGTGACAGTTGTAGACACAGTGCTTACCAAAGTAAAAATGGCAACTACAGCAAACATAAAGAATTATACGGTCAATAAAGATAAGCAGTAGTGTAACACCTCAATGAGAAACTTAAAACTTTTGGCTCAGGTCAGAAGGTTGTAGAGGAACTATGGCCCTAGTTTAAAAGAATAGCGCCCATGCACTGCATAGAAAGGTACTCAGTAGCATAGTTCATGAGGGGAGGAACCCTCCAGGGTATACAGTCACTATAAAGAAACCACTAAAGAAACACAGTGACTACAACAAATACGACGATATATGGAAGATGGGTCTGGCCTTGAGTCATGCACGGTTAGCCACGGTCTTTAAGGTGACCGCCCATGTAAAGTGGGATATCCAGGTTCCAGCCCCAGTCTGGCACAAACTTTTGTTGTTGTTGTTCCAGAAAATGATGGTTGTTCACATTCACAACTGCAAATACATTTCGTGTATTGCACAATAAGAGATGTTCAATGAAATGCATTGGGCTGTCAAGAGAGCAGTGCATGGATCTTTCCGTGACTACTGTAGCAGGATATTGTCGAAAGACCTTTCACAAAAACCAAAGAAATTCTGGTCATATGTAAAGGCTATTAGTAGCACCAAAGTTAGTGTTCAGACACTCATGGATGAGGCAGGATCTGAAATTGAGAGTAGCAAAGCAAATGCAGAAATGTTTAGCTCCATTTTCAAAAGTTCCTTTTCAATTTGCAATAATACATAGTAGTCAAAGCACCAATAACTTTAATATTTTTACATACAAGATCACCTTTGAACCATATTCCAGCAGACTCTGTCTCATTTATTTTACGATGATTTCCTAAGTACCAAGGCATTGTCAGGGAGGGGGGGGGGGGGGGTGGAAAGTGGCAACGTCTCTGTTGCACACTGTCCATTTGATGTGTGTGATAAGCAATCGCATCTCTACACTTAAAACTGTCCAGGCCCAACTTCTCTTTAAAATCACCACAGCGTACTACGGATGCTAGATTCCAACCATTACCATGTTGATGATGATTTGTTTGCGGGGCGCTAACTGCACAGTCATCAGCACCAGTGCAAAGTCCCAATTTTTACTCAGTACATTTTTTTTTTACACAGTCCAATCCAGCCACTGTCATGAATGATGATGATAATGAATGATTTTCTCTGCCCATCTCTGGGCAGAGAAAATCCCCATCCTGGCCGGGAAACAAACCTGGGTCCCCGTGATCCAGAGGCAGCAATGCTATACCATGTTGAGCCACATAATTCTTGGTAACTATAAGATTCAGGACACAGGCCATAAACGCAGGCCTTGAAAAACAGATTGGGAACTTACAACTACTATATTATCAACACCTTTGTAAATTGTGATGCACGAGTGCCTGCTCCCTATATAACAGGGCATGCTCTCTGTGTTGCCCAATGCTGCTGCTCGCACAGCTGCACAACAGCTGATGCAGTCTTCACAAATACGTTACTCATATAGTCTCACTTATCTCTAAACAGTTCCTGCAGCTGCACCACATATCTGGAGGTGAACTGCCACATCTCCTTTCTACCTCATTAATTGTTGTTTTGCAAGGCTCATCTGTATTTATGGGATGTGTCACGAATTTTACAGTTACTAAGAATGATGTGGCATACATGGTAATGGTTGGGTTACGGCAACTGTTGTATCCTGTGGTGATTTAAAGATACTTTGGGCCTGGAGAGTTTTTATAGTGGAGATGTGATTGTTTATCACACATATCAAAGCAACAAGGTGTTCAGCAGACGCATTGGTACTTTGTATTTTTTATCGACAGGTACCTCTTACCTTCATTGTTTCAGTTGTATTTCCACAACTGACTGCTGGTTCTGACAATTTAATTTTCCAACAAGACAGGGCACCTGCTTGCTGGAGCATTAATGTTGTCCTACCTAAACGACGAACTTCCGTGTCAATAGATTGGTGGAATTAATGAAGATGATGTGACTGTTCCCTTTGCCCTCCACATTGTCTGATATATCACCAAGTGATTTTTTCCTTTGGTGGTGTGTTAGTGACTATTTACGTGTCCACACTGATAAGAACCCAAACAGCTCAGAGAATGCAACAATACTTAGGAAATTAAAGAATCATTTATAGTAGCCCTGTACCACCATGAGGCCCTCTGAAGGACTTTGTCACAAATTCAGGTTGACAGGGAAACAGTATTGTTGTCTTTCAGAGTTAACAATTACCACTGCATAACATTTTGTGGGTTGGTTCTCACATTCTGTCCCAGGTACACAATGCACAAACACTATGAAAAACCATGTCCCACTTGACTAGATGATTACACTAGAGGCAGACATGGAAGGGGTAGATGGTTCCTCCCCATGGAGAAGCTGACAGTAGCTTTAAAACGCCTTTGGAAGTGACAAACCCATTGTAACAATGGCCAATATGAGGGTATGGTTGGTTCTCTCTGAAATCAGAGATGAACTGTATCAGTCCTGACCCATTGGCTGGACAAAGGACACCAGAAAGTAGGGAAGGATGGAAGGAAGAAAGGATTCTCTTCATTCAAGAATGGAATAACAACTTGCGATTTATATGGAACATATACAAAAATAATAAATTTTCTCAGACACACACACAGTGAATATCTGACTGCTTGATGTCCAGTTACATGAGTGGGTTGTATTCATATTTGTGTTATACTTCTCACTCAGGTAAATATCATTTCAAAATGCAAACACGCCTATTTGTGGCAGTTCTGGGTGGCAAAATTGTGAAAACATTGGTCTTTAAATATTTTCCATTGTAATGTACACATTGTTATTATATTCTTCCTTATACTGGGAATAATTATCTACAAGATTAAATAACCATGACTGTTAAATTATGCAATTATTTACAGTTGTGTTTGCCATGTGGTTATCTGAGCACAACTGAAACAAACTAAATGCTACAGCTGTGAGATTTTCATGTACATACAATCTTCCATAGTAATTCCAGTTGTATGTTCCGAGTGGGACCCTTCAGCAACATGCGGAGTTGGGATCTCCATGACATACTTGTTGTGACATGAAGGCATCTTATGGTAAATTTCCACTGCCACGCACTCCCAAAGGGATATATTCATCTACATCCATACTCTGCAAACCCCTGTGAAGTGCATAGCAGAGGGCACATCCCATTGTACCAATTATTAGGGCTTTCTCCTGTTCCATTCACATGTGGACCACGGGAAGAATGATTACTTAAATGCCTCTGTGACGGTTGGAATTAGTCTAATCTTGTGTTTGCAATCCCTATGTACTAATATGTAGCGGTTGTAATATACTTGCTGAGTCATCACTTCAAGATGATTCTAGACTCTTTCTAGTATGTTTTCATGGCTTAGTTTTGTGTATGTCTTCAAGCATCTACCAGATCAATTTTCAGCATCTTCGTGACACACGTCCATTGTTTGAACAACCTTTGACCATTTGTGCAGTCCTTCCTTCTATCTGTTTAGTACCCCTGTTAGCGCTATATGGTATTAATCTCACATATTGGAGCAATAGATTAGGATTGGTCACACAAATGGTTTGTATGCAGTCTCCTCTGTAGTATGCTACCAATGAATTGCAGTCTGCCATCATCTTTACCAACTGAGACTCTGATCATTCTATTCCATTTTCATATAAGCTGTTACATACAGGTATTTGTATGAGTTGACTGATTCCAACTGTGACTTGTTATTGTCATAAGATACTACAATTTTTCGCTTTATGGAGTGAAGATTTGGGCATCTTTTAAATAGCACTAAATTATAGGTAACTAAATCATCTGCAAAAAGTCAGCAAGCTTATTAATATACAACTTACAACAGCAAGGGTCCCAACACACTTGTCTGTGGCATACCCGAAGTTGCTTCTACGTCTGTTGATGAATCTCCATCCAAGATAACATGATTAATCTTCAATTCAATCAATCCTTGCTGGTTAGCATGAGTAGAAAAATATTGTGCAAGATATTTCATTACACTTGAGCTCAGAATATGTTCTTAGATTGTACAACAAAACACTGTCAAGGATATTTGACACTAGCTTTGTGGATCACTTCTGCTACCCTCTTTATACATGGCTGTAAGCTGTGCTTCCTTCCAACTAATGGGTATGGTTTTTTGTTTGGTGATCTATAGTAGATTATAGTTCAAACAGGGGCTAACTCGGCCAGAAATTCAGTAGAGAATCTGATAGGGATTCCATGTGGGCCTGGAGCTTTGTTAATTTTTAATGATTTGAGCTGTTTCTCAGTGCCAGTGACACTAATATCTATTTTGCTCATCTGTTCAGTGGTACAAGATTCAAACTGAGGCAGTACTCCTACGGTTTTGTACAGGAACTTTTGAAAATGGAGTTAAGCATTTCAATGGCCCATGTAGCTTCATCTGTGACATTACACAAAAAACATCAACCTTTGACAAATCTCGCCGTACACCAAAATTTCATCAGTATTGTGGTGATTAACTTTTACAGATAAATGGAAGGTTGTAGATAAACATCTCGCACATTTCAACGTGCACAAACTCTTTTATGCAGTGTCATCATTTTGTCAAGGCACTGCACTTGTAATGACGACTGATGGGTACAATGCAAACTGCCAGTTTATGGTTATAGTCATGCATCAGTCACATATGTTCACGTAATACATTGGAAAATACAGAACTTTCAAAACAAATTAATCATTTGTAGTAGTGCTGTATTATTTACAAGTACATCAGTGCCAAAATGTGAAGTATAATTAAGAACTAAGAACATTTTCCACGCAAGATGTGAAAAGGGTTGCAGAACAATGTCTATATTTATTATGAAACATTTTGAAAAAGAAGTGTCCACAACATTCACAGAAGTTCTAAAATGAAAGTTAATCATTAAAAAAATTACCCTATAACAAAACAGCTAATAAGGGATAATATCTCCTCTATCTGACACACAGGGTGGCAGTGACACGGCAGTGTATGAGAAGGTTTAATAGTCCTATTGGTAATTTATCCCATTTCCTAAGGACGAGTTGTGCTGAGGTCTGAAAGTGTCCTTGGTGGCACCTAACACTCTGTAATTCACCTTCCTCCCACTTTCCCTCAGTCTATTCCATACATGTCCTATTGGGTGTCCTTGCTCCAGACGATGTCATATTCTGTCGAGAAATTTATCGACCAGAGGAGCTTGATTTTATCACCTGTGAAGATTAAGTCTTATCCAGTTCCAGTTCTGAAAAATCACACATGTACTTCTGTACCTTTGGGTATTATAACATTTCTCCAACTATCAACAAAGATATTAATTTCCATACGCACATCCAACATGATGCCTCTTCCACTGGGCTCCCAACAACCACTAACTAGACTAGTCTCTTCCACGAGCATTTCTATAATTGTACCAAATACAGTTTTATCCAGACAATTAAGTGACAAAAACTATTCTGTAAACAGAGGAGCAAATTACTCATTTGATTCATGTACAGATATTAACATTTTGCTCCACAGTACATAGGACCCTCTGTGTATTTCCAAAGTGGGGCATGTGCTGCCAGATGTCTGGCATACCCTGTTAAGTCTCTGACACACAGTTTGTCATATACAGCAAATACTTCATCTGCTGACAGTCACATAATAGACACCATTGGATGTTGTCAGATATCAGTGCTGTTGTGGATTGGTCACACTTTTACTGGCTTTGAGAGAACATTTCCTAAGCCTTGAAATGACTCTTTGTGGCAATATTCCTGATACTCATCTGTAACTGATGTAGTTCAATGCATTTAAGGATTTTACCCAAGAAAACAGGTTCCAGATACGATCTTTGTAACATCATACTACTAAGTTAATCAAGAGATTTCAGGCTACTCACAATGGATGAGTACTTCTTTCCCAACAACACAGCAAAAGTTCAGTAAGTGGGAAAAATCTGGCAGTCATTCACAATGATAATTCACCTTTTCAATTTCCATTTCCATTGTTATGCTTCATTTTCAGACAGTAGTATATACTGCATGATACAAGCTCTTACAATTTGCATAATGTGTACATTATTTACATGAGAAAATAAAAGATGCACCCAACATAGGAAAGAGGTATCACTGACATAAATAAACTGTGGTCGACAGAACCCCTTTACTGACTCCACACCTTGTAGTGACACATCCCATTCCTTGAATGAGAGGTATTGGTCCTTAATACATATGGTAGAGAAAAGATGTTTGTGCCAGAGTAGTCGATAAGTGGCGCGGAATCCTACTGTTGGGAGGTTCTGATACCAGAACTAACGGTCTAGTGACTGTCTGGAAGTGGGTAGCAATCAGACAGTCTTAACTGCTGTGGGTGGCACAGAAGAAGAAGCAGCTCTGTGAAATCTAAGGACGTGAAATGTCAAAGATAATAAATGTATTGTAATTGTTTGCCGCTCACGGTAGCATTCTCACTTCTTGAGCATGGGATCCTGGGTTTGATTCCCAGAGGGGTCAGGGATTTTCACCTGCCCCAAGATGACTGGGTGTTTTTGTGACATCATCATCATCGTCATTCATCCCCATTACGGTCGGAGGAAGGCAACGGCAAACCACCTCCATTAGGACCTTGTCCAGTACGGCGGTGCAGGTCTCCCACATCGTTCCCCTATGCACTGTCAACAAGCATGGGACTTCATTTCAAATAGTTAATTATCAAGTTAAATCTCAGGTCTGTTATGTACATAGACAGACACACAGTATACGAGTTGATAACTGTCATTTATTATGTATCGGGTTGCGAGTTAGAAGATAATATAAGTAGGTGAAATGCATCTCACTTCTTATTCATGTGGTGGAGTATGAATGAGAACAATAAGTAAATTTTCAGCAGCTTTATATGCAACCTGTAAGAAGGCACACGGATTCAGGGCAGAAACTAGCTGGACCCTGATTAATAATACCTAGCGGCAACCAAATATTCCGTAAACAACATTCATTGTATATAAAAGGAATGTTCAGGTGACAAGTGTTTGGTGCATAAGGCGAAGTATAACAAAACACGACACAGCCCAAGCCACCCTAAAACCCCACACATCGTGACCTTAGCAGCTAAAAGACAGATAAAGTGTACCGCAAAAGGCAACTCTCAAGAAAATTTCATAAAAAGGCACCAAGGATAAAAAGTGTTGCCAAGGGCATGGGAATAAAACAACAAGACATTCTATAGAATACAGATGTCAAACTGAATCAGAAACAGAAAATAAAATTAAGTGAAACAGGAAGTACAACTCTGTTGGGGAGAAACAAACCAGTATTCACCCAACAATAGTACGCACTCTACAAGCAGTCGTCAAAAGATTGCAATGCACATGTAGTCACTGGCATACTGCAGCCTACACATAGTTTGTTGGCAGCACACAGTTGTCTGCAGACTGCAGACAACACACAGCACATTGGCAGCAACAGGCATGAGCAAATAGCAGTCGACGCACAGTCCATAGGTAGCACACAGCATAAAGTTAATGGTCTGCTGTGCTTGCGACCAGTTTAACCCTTTCATAAGCTGTGGGAAACATGCTTCCCACTATAATGAACTCGCTCCTAGTCCTGTGGGATTCACAGTTCCACCTGTGTACGGTGCTACCACCTAGTGAACAGTATTGGGTACTACTTCTAAGCGGAACTTCCCGCTGTTTTTGCTGTACCTTGGCGCAGAGGCATTGTACAGCTGAGTGTTGCTCTGTAGAGGAGCCTTTCAGTGCTGTTTGCAAGACATTTTGTGATTTTTCCCTCAAAGCTATAGTATAAGGTAAATACTTTTGATTTACCGAAATTTATGAAGGAAAACGTAAAATTGGAACGAGGAGAATTTCAGTTTGAAACAAAAGGAACCATTTCTACAGCAAAATGGATGGATAACCATCCAGTCACTTTCCTGCCCTCAATTCATGACCCATGAAAAACAGTCACAGTGAAAAGGAAAAACAAGGATGGTACTAGTACAGAGATTTCTTGTCCTGAAGTTGTGGCAGAATACAACATAATAATGGGTGGTGTCGATAAGTTTGATCAATTACAAGAAAGGTATGCTATTGGCAGACATTCTGTACAATGATGGCACAGAATATTTTATTTCCTGGTGGACGTTGCTGCAGTGAACAGTTTTATCCTGTGGAAAATAAGTAAAAGAGAAAGTGGACAGCATGATCAGATCACATATAGGATCCATCTAGCCTTCCAGACAATTGATCACTGGCTTCTCATCCCAAAAAGGCATGGACAAAAACCTATCTTTTTGGCAAAAAGGGGTGAAGAACCTGAAGATTTTCATCATGTGGCTGTAAGGGAGCATTAACCCATATCAGGAGAAACCTAGTGGACGTGCCGTTATTGTAATATCAAAGCTGCAGAAAAGAGCACTCGCTGTGTTTATACATGTTGTCAAATACCACTTTGCATAGACCCATGTTTCAGAAAATTTCATGGCAAGTAATTGTGAACAATCATTGCAACAAGAGAAGTAAATTTATAAAATAAATGACTTATATTGAAAAAGTTGTTTTTGTCATTTTAACTCCAAGGAAGGGCAGTGGGAAGAATACTTCCCACCTTGTTGTGTGACCCCACTTTCACAGTTGGAGCAAATTTGATATTCCGTATGATAAATATACCTATCTGTTTACTACTATCTGCTCTCCATTCATTAAAAAAAAACTGCTCAATAATTTTGCCCACAAAAGGGATTAAAATGTATGTGTGTGTGTGCTACAATGAGACAAGTGTAGAATACAATTAAGTTTAAAATTAAAAACATCAATACGACAACAAGTGTACTGAGATGAGAAATAAAATATTTGTTTGTGCTTTTAATCGCAAGAAAGATGATCACTTAAGGCGAAATGAATTTAGGAACAATTTTGTAAAAATTTAAAGAGATTAATAATGAAATACCGTCATCCAAGGAGGAGCTACTTAACAGTAATAACGACAGATTTGTTCGATTTGAAGACAAACTTGAATATTTGCAGGAGAGTTTACTGAACACACTAGATCGTGAATTAAATGTTTTTATAAATGAAATTTGTACTGAAATGCTCCAACAATGCGACCTTGTATGTAACGAAATTCAAGAACATATTAGGGACATTCACAGTAATGTAGATAGTTTGCGAGAATTTGCAGTAAATACTTGTAGACCTGTCAAGGATCAGATCTTAGATGTGCAAAGTCTTACAACTGTTAGAGCAAAGGAGTGAGAATGGAGATTCCATTTCTTCGCAAAATGTGTTTATTGGTTTGGAGGATAAATGTACAGGCCAAACTTTAAAAGTGTACAGCTTTGCAGGAATGAAGTAAATCATCCAAATAATGAATTTAAATGATTATGGGATGAGTTAGCTAAATCGAGACAAGAAATCCTAGAAAGTCAGTGTAGAGGGAAATCTTTAGATAGAAATAATTTATTAGAATAACTACAATTAAGCAGTAGTATTAACATATAAAAGCATTTCCCAAAGTTTAAACCTGTTGGAGACATACATCCAAAATACTTTTTATGAGTTTTTTTCAAGATCTTTACTTCAAAAATGGGAAGATACTTAGAAAATAAGTTATCTAGTAAGGGATGTTGCTGAGAGGAGGAATGATCACTCAGAAGAATTTTCTTCATGGAATGATTTTCAAGAGAAATTTAGATGTAAATACTGGTCATAGTGATGCAAGAAAAATTAACTTTAGAATTCTAGAATGAAATTTTCACTCTGCAGTGGAGTGTGTGCTGACATGAAACTTTCTAGCAGATTAAAGTTGTGTGCTGGACCTTGGCTTCAGGCAAGTGCTCTATCATCTGAGCTACTAAGCACGACTTACAACCACACCTCACAGTTCAAATCTCACCAGTACCTCATCTCCTGCCTTTCAACTTTCAAACCTCACAGCAGCTCTCCTGTGGATCTTGCAGAACTAGCACTCCTGACAGAAACGATATTGCGGAGACATGACTTAGCCACAGCCTGGGGATGTTCCCAGAGTAAAATTTTCACTCTGCAGCAGAGTGTGCACTCTTAAGAAACTTCCTGGCAGATTTAAACTGTGTGCCAGATCAAGACTCGATTTCAGGAGCTTTGCCTACTATCTGAGCTACCCAAGCATGGCTCACAACCTGTCCTCACAGCCCTAATTCTGCCAGCAGCTTGTCTCCTATTTTCTAAACTTAACAGAAGCTCTCCTGTAGACGTTGCAGAAGAAAGGATACTACGGAGACATGGCTTAGCCACAGTATGGGCGATGTTTCCAGAATGAAATTTTTACTCTGCAGTTGAGTATGTGCTGATATGAAACTTCCTGGCAGAGTCTTTGTCTAACACACAGTTTTAATTTGCCAGGAAGTTTTAAAAATATACTGAGTGGCATTTAAAACCATCTAAATATTCAGACAACACACTGAATGAAGTTTATTTAGCTAAAGTATTAGTGAGATGGCTACCCTATTATGTACAAGTCCAAATCAGGAAGGTATGGGTCATGAGAATAATAAATTTAACCAAAAGTTTCAAAAGAAACAAGCAGTAAATTATTACCAAGTGACCGAATAACCGGGACGAAAGTCAAAACAACAACGATGTGACTTAAGGAAGAGAGTCAAGAATGTTAGGCTAAAATGGAGATTGAGTGTACCACAAACAGTGGAATTCGATTTCATTAAGTTTACTGACAGACGCTATGGCCATTTTAGAGTGCGCAAATGTATAAAACACTTACTAATACGATCACACACACACACACACACACACACACACACACACACACACACACACACACACACACAGGAAAACGGTGTACAATATCACATGATATCAAGCAGATGTGCGAAACATACTAGGAACAAAAATAGTTGTTTTTTTTTTGACAACTCAACACATAGAAGGAAAATGGTTTTGGAGGATAGTAGCGATAAGAAGAACAGTCAGGCAGGAGAACTGTCTGGAGAAAATCAGGAGTCTGGTGGCAGATGTAACGATAGCTAAAAGAGAAGGGAGACGTACTGCAGCATTCAAAATAATAGTAAAGAAACTACGTGATGTACTTTATGGGAGTTTATGGGTAAGTTACCCCAGATAAGGGAACATATACCACGTTTGGGTGGACCCAAGGAAGAGAGGACTCCACCTACTTTATGGGGAGAGAGAGAGAGAGAGAGAGAGAGAGAGAGAGAGAGAGAGAGATAAGTCATGTTAACAAGCATACAAAGTTACAGGAAAGAGTACTTAATGCCTGGAAGGGCAGTGTTGAAAAATGTTTATGAGTATTATTATTATTATTATTATTTGCACAAGGGTAGAGACCCTGGATAAGAGAGCATTTCCTCCAGACTGATTAAATAAAATTATTGAAGTTCAGCAATTTACCTGTTTCCGAGGACTACAATGTTATCTCGGAGTACTCTGACGTTTACGTTTGATCTTATAATTATAGATAATATATACCTTCTCCAAGGAAGAAAGATTTTCGTGAGAAACATGACAGATAACTGCAAGATGTGTAGAAGGAGAAAAGTCTGGTGGAGTGGAAATTGGCAGATAGGCACATAGGTCACAGATTAACTGAGTAAATGGAGATTACTGTATTCTAAACTGTACAAGAGGCTGGTGTAGAATAGCATTACATTCAGAAACAGGTACTTTCAGTGTCAGACATTTAGGAGTAACTCCAATGAACATGCAGGTATCAAGAAACAGAAAGTCCAATCTTACTTCTGATAGTGCAGAGGCATGTTTTTGAAAGGAATGGATATAATATGCGAAGAGATTCATCATGGAAAGAGAAGAGGGTTTGGAGTGTTAGAGATTGCAGGAGTGGCAAAGAAGAGAAGCAGAGGGTGGAAAAAGAAAAACAGAAGAAAAGCAAGGAAAAAGATTGGAAAACTTCATATGAAAATTGTGAGACCAGACAAGGGTTGACAAGAGATAATGAGTGGGTGAGAATTTCTCACCAGAAAAGTGGCCGATATGATACGAAATAATTATGGCAGGAAAAGAAAAAAATTCATTGGGAAAGTCATGTAAACAGATTTTTTTTTTTTTACAAACTGCGCAAATAGAAAGAGGAAGTCATTGGAGAAAATGTAATCTATTTGGCAAATAAAGTAATGTAGGAGATGGCAGCAACAGTCAATCAGAGCGGTTTGGCGAAAAACAAACGCACAAAAATGTGAAAGAATTACATTTACGCCAGGTAAGTGGAGAGTAGGAATGAAAACAGCTGTCAAATATGTAAGTAAATCTGAGAAAGATAATAGGAAGAAGGCCCTGCAGTGTAGTGAACTGCAAGCAAATTGTTATATGTGGATCCATCTATGTGCACGGACATCAGTACTAGAAAATATGTAAGGGCAAGATGCTGGTTAACATAGGTGGTACTGTAAAATAGAGTGGACTAGCAGATAAGGTAGAAAAGAGATGAAAATTTGAAGAAGATAGATGGCAACAACAACTGGTAAGAGGGTTACATAAGAATGAATGATGGCCACATGGGCTAACATATCAATGAAAATAACCAATTTTTGAAAATATAATGTAAATTGGATACATAAAAAATCTACTCACCAAGTAGCAACAGAACACACATAAAAGGTATTAAAGTTTGCAAGCTTCCAGAGCCAATGTCTACTTCTGGAAGAAAGGTTGAAGTTCCGGGAAGGAAGAGAGGTGAAGGAAAAGGACTGGTGACATTTAGGAATAGAGGTAGAGGTTTGAAAAGTCATAAAGACTGTACCTGCCTTCTGCCTTTACGCTTTCAAGCTTTTAAATTTCATCTGGTTCAGTCTCCAACAATCAAGTCTTTCCTTCTCATCCCGTCCTGCAATTCTCCCCTGACCCAGCATACGGGTGACTTTTCTGAACTCTACACCTTTTCCTAAACTTCACCAGTCCTCTTTCTTCTGCTTCTACCCTTCTGCCAGGAGGAGGAGCTACTAGCTCCAAAAGCTTGAAAACTAATAACTTTTATATGTTTGTTCTCCTACTGCTGTTTGGTGCGTAGATTCTTTATCTATCCAGTTACATAATATTTTCAAAAATTGATTATTTTCATTGATGTGTAAGCCCATACGGCCATCATTCCTTCCTACATAACACTCTTGTCAGTCTTTGTTGTCATTATCTCCTTCAAACTGTTGTCTCTTTTCTACCCTGTGTGCTAGTCCCCTCATTTTTCTGCACCACCTATGTTAACCAACATCTTGCACCCAGATCTTTTCTAGTACTGATTTGCGTGCACAGATAGGTCCATTGTTATTTACTAATTTGCATATAACAATTTTTTTTACAGTTCACTTCACTATAGGGCCATCTCCCAATCATCTTTCACAGATTTATTTGCAAATTTGACAGCTGTTTTCATTCCCACCATCCACTTACTAGGCTTCTATGTAATTCTTTCACTTTTTCGTGCTTTTGTTTCTTGCCAAGCTGCTCTGATTGACCTTTACTGCCAACTCCTACATTACTTTATCTGCCAACTAGATTACATTATCCCCAAAGACTTCCTCTTTCTGTTTGCCCAGTTTTTAAAATGTGTTTGTTTTCCATGACTTTCCCAATAATTTTTTATTTTCCAGCAATAACTATTTCTTATCATATCAGGCACTTTTCTGGTGAGAAATTGTCGCCCACTCATTACCTCTTGTTAATCCTTGTCTGTTCTCACAATTCTCGTATGAAATTTTCCAAACTTTTCTTCTGTTTTTTTTTCTCTTTCTCCACCCTCTGCTTCTTTTTTTCCCCACACTCACTATCCCTAACACTCCAAACCCTCTTTTCTTTTCATGATGAGTCCCTTCACATATTCATTCCTTTCAAAAACATGCATTTGTGCATTCAGAACTAAGGTCCTACTATCTCTTTCTGGAAACCTGCTTGTCTCTTGGAGATACTCCCAAACATCTAACACTGGGTGTCCCTGTATCTGGATGTAATACAGGGCATATCAAGAAGAATCATCCAATTTGGCATCTATCTCTGAAACTAATACACAGATACAATGAATTTTGTTTTTTGATGAATGGGAGCCTCGGAAAGTTGTTTTGCATACCTTTCCTTGAAACACACGGCTTGTGTCAATGTGGTGTTCTAATTGTTCCCACTCTGCAGCGAGCATGTTTTGAGTTACAGCTTCCAAAGCTGCTGTTACATAATGTCTCAGTTCATTCACTGTTGTTGGTAATGGAGGCACATAAACAAAAGTCTCTTAACAAGAAATAATCACATACAGTCATGTTCAGCGACCTTGGGTAGCAATCAAGGGGGTCCTTCTATGGAAAGAATTGGCAGGGTAACAATTAAAGGGGTCCTGCTACGGAAAGAATTGGCAGGGTAGCAAGACTGAATCATTTGGTCCAGTTTGACCAATCCATCATTCAGTAATACTTTGATTTAAAAATTCCCACACTTCGAGATGGCAGTGTGGCGGTGTCCCATCCCATTGGTAAATGAAGTCATTCGAATCAGTCTCCAGCTGTGGGAAAAGAAAGTTCTCAAGCATATTGAGATATGTGCTTCCTATAACAGAGTTCTTGGCAAAGAAAAATGGACCAAACATGTTCTCCCGTGAAACTGCACAAAACATATTAAAATTTGGAGAGTGCCTCCCATGTTGTACAACGTCGTGTAATTGTTCCGTACCCCATATTCTCACATTGATAGTTCACCTTTCAATTTAAATGGAATGTTGCCTCATCACTTAACACTAAGCCTGTAAGAATACTGTCATCCTCCATCTTGTCGAGAATGAAATAACAGAACTCGACACATCGTTGTTTGTCATCTTCATGAAGAACTTGCAGTAGCTGAATTTTGTATGGTGCCATGTCTAAACATGCAACACATGCCAGATAGACACTGGGGACATGCTGAGCTGTTGAGCTGCATGGCAAGTGGATTTTTGTGGACTCCTTGAGAAACTATGGTAGATGCATTCAACATCTGTCAGACACTTGGGAATGACCCCCATTGAACATATATCGGCCTTAGTTGATCAACACCCGCAACTCGTAGCACAAAGATTTTCCTGCTATATTAAAGACACCAACCACTTCCTAGATTGTCTGAAATTGTGCCTGGCTCACTCCCAACACACACCTTGCTTGTCACCACTTTTGCCACCTCCCTCTATAATCAACATCCCCGGTCTGTTGCTGAACATTTCCTCCGTCAGCACCCATCTGATTCCAAACCTATGACATCCTTCTTGCTCACCTTAATCAATTTTATACTTACCAACAACAACTTTACCTTCGAGGTGGCAGACATACAAACAGATCAGGGGCACAGTCATGGGAACCAGGATGGCTCCTTCCTGCATCACCCCTTCCATGGATCACTTGAGGGAGGCATTCCAGGGACCCATAATCCTTCAGCCCCTGGTTTGCTTTAGATACATTGAGGATATTTTTGCCGTATTGACTCGGTGAGGCTGACCTGTTAAAATTCCTGCAGTCTTTCAATTAAATTTCATATGGTCCTCTTCATACTCCCACACTACTTTCTTTGACGCTGATCTCATCCCTACCGAAGGTCAGTTACACAGTTTTGTTAACATTAAATCTGCTAACAAACAACAGTACTTACCTTTCGACAGCTGCCATCATTTCCATGTCAAATGTTCCCTCCCATACAGTCTTGGCATTCAAGGCAAACGAATTTGGCAGATGCTGACACTTTACGGCTATACACCACCCTTCTCTGGATGTAATTACTCTATCAGAATAGTTCAAAAGCAGATTTCTAGGGTGATCACATCCAATCCTGGTATTGATGATCCCTCCAAAAGACAACTGAGGAGCACATAAGTTGTCACTAAGTATTATCCTGGTCTTGAATGTATTAATCAGCTACTTCGTCAAGGTTATAACTTCGCAACGTCATGGCCTGAAATGAGGTCCATTCAGTCCGACATTTTGCCTACCATACATAGAGTAGCTTTCCATCACCCTCTTGATCGCCGTAATATTCTTTTCAAACCCTATGCTCCTTCTGCACACATCTCCCTACTCTATGGCTCCTACCCCTGTGACTGTCCCCACTGTATGACTTGCTCTACGCACCCTCCTACCACCAACTATACCAGCGGTGTAACTGGCAAAACATGTACTATCACAGGAAGAACCACTTAGAAATGACACAGATCATATACCTACTGTTATGTAAAAACTGTTCAGCCTTTTACATTGGCATGACTATCACCAAGTTACCAGTAGGGATGCATGGGAATAAGCAGAGGGTGTATAGTGGCAACACACAATATCCCATTGCAGTGCATGCTCAACAGCTTAACAGGTGTGACTTAGGTACCTGTTTAACCATAGGTGAAATATGAATTCTTCCCCCAGACACCAGTTTCTCCGAACTGTGCATGGGTTAGAACTGGTGTTGCAATATTTTCTTGGTTCTTGCCACCCACCTGGCCTTAATATATATTAGTTTCTTTCGTATCAGGATTTCTTCACAATAACTATTCCTTTATTGACTCCCTTTTACTTTTCTACGTTTCATTTTCCAACCTGTCTAGTTTTCGACGTCTCTGTCCCACCTCTAACATGTACAACTTAGTTTTTGCTCTTCTTAACTCGTGCATGATGCCTTGGCAGTAATCACTGTTTTGCGTATTACCTTATCTTCCACCTTTAAGCTTTCACATTTTCAAATCCCGTCCAGTGCAGTCCCCAACAATCAGTCTTTCCCTCTCGTCCCAAATGGTGAATCTCCCATGACATGGGGTTCTGGGTGACTTTTCCAAACTCTACTCCTTTTCGTAAACCTCAACCGATCATTTTGCTTCACGCCTTTTCCTTCCCCTTCAACCCTTCTGCCGGAAGTAGTAGCCACTGGCTCCAAAAGCTTGCAAACTTTAATGCCTTTTGTATTTGTGTTCTCCTGCCATGGCTTGGTGAGTAGATTTTTTATCTATCCAAACACACAATATTTTTAAAAATTGATTAATTTTTGGAATAGAACAGATGGCATACTATAGAAGGTGCAGACATTATTCGAGACAGATGCCACGCTTTTGAGACTGTTGTTATATTTGTGGTAGCATTATGACAACTAGTCCAAAGTTAGGGCATGCCATGAAATAAAAGCCCTGTGTTCTCAATTTGTTAACTATATTGCATACATAAAACATGATTTTTTCCAACAACAAATGACACATTTACAAGCGAATAAATGCTTAAATTAGGCTCTCTGTTTCATAAAAAATAAAATAACAAACACTGCTATACTCTTCACAAGTTCCACATCACAATAAAACATGGATCAATATTTCCTATAACTAGAAGTCACAATACATGGTGACAAGGCAACGGACTGGTGTTACTGTTACGCTTAAAAAGTAGAATATACAAAATTTTGTGCCTACACACAAATCTTGTTGAAATTATTAACAATGCCTTTAGTTGTCTTACAAAATCTTATACATTTTGTGTACACAAACATTCAGGTCTTTTAGTTACTCAACCAGTTAAACACTTTCTTTAAAGTTAAGATATTCTCACAGGAAACATGTAAGAGTGCATCATATCACTCACATGTGTGCTCATCTCATATTTTCAAATACTGATTAACTTCTAAATTTCTCAAGCAATTCCTCAAGCTGCTTCATGAACTTTTCTTCTTCTTCTTTTGATGTCTTAGTCCAGGCCAAGGGCAAATGAGTTGGTACAGGTGTTCGATCTGAAATCATTGAGGTGCCTTTTGATATACAGAGAAAAATGCGCGAGCGCGCGCACACACACACACACACACACACACACACACACACACACACACACACACACACACACACACGTGCACAGGGAGAGGGGGACGGGGTGGAAGGAGAAGTGGAGGGGCAGAGAGAGAGGGAGGGGGGTGAGGGAGGGGGGGGAGAGAGGGAGGGGGTGAGAGGGGGGAAAGGGAGGGGGTGAGAGGGGGGAGAGAGGGAGGGGGTGAGAGGGGGGAGAGAGGGAGTGCATTTTTGCATTTGAATTACTGTAGCTGGTGTTGCATTTGAATTACTCTAGCTGGCAACGAATTAGCTGTTAGTGAACATCTTACTTAGCTTACATACGAGGGGGTCTGAAAAGCTCTCGGAAGCACCACAAGAGGTCAGAACTAGCACGAGTTGTTCACGTGATATTCACTGGACTGTTGCCTGTAGACACATGCTAAGTCAGTGCTCTTGGAAGAGAGCTGTGGCAGTGACATGGCTCTGTTGTTGTTTTCGCGTAGTGATTTGCGAAGATTGAAGATTTGGGGGGGGGGGGGGGGGGGGGGAAATCGAGATTCGAGCAGTGATTAAGTACTTCATAAAGAAAGGTATGAAAGCAAAGGACATTCATGCCAATTTCCAGAATACATCAGGGGACTCTGCTCCTTCACATTCAAATGTTGCCAAGTGGACAAACAAAATTAAATTTGGTCAGCAGAGCTTAGATGATCTGCGCAGGGGTCGGCCAAGACGTGTCATTACTCCAGGAATCATTGCAAAAGTGCACAATATGGTCATGGAGGATTGCCGATTGAAAGTGCAAGAAATTGCTCCTGATTACCAGGTGCCACCTGAAAGGGTGTATCACATTTTAACTGAAGAACTAAAAATACTATCTGCAAGATGGGTGCCACGACAAGACAATTCCTGCCCGCACACATGTGCCGTCACCATGACAAAATTACACGAACTAAGGTATGAATAGTTACCACATCCGCCTTATTCACTGATATGGCCCATCAGACTTCCATCTCTTCCCAAAACTGAAAATTGTTCTCAGCGGACAAAGATTCACTGCAAAAAAGAACTGATAGCCGGAGTTGACAACTATTTTGCAGGCCTGGAGGAAACTCATTTTCGAGATGGGCTCAAAGCTCTGGAATGGCATGGACCAAGTGCATTAATCTACAAGGAGACTACATTGAAAAATAAAAAAGTTTTAGTGATGTAAGTACTTTTTTTCTATTCCATTCTGAGATTTTCTCACACCACCCTTGTAGTAACCACTACTTTCAAAAACTTATTACTGTTACAGTTACATTATATTCTATAGTATGCATCACATTTAAAAAATATGTACTAAAAAAAATTGTGTACATCACAGCTATTGATGTAAGCTTTTAATTTATTTTGAATTCCTGCATAATGACTTTTTCAAGACTCATTTTAGATAGAGAACTCCACTTCGAATTCCAGAGAACACACCTAACTATGTGAAATTCACTTTTGTCTCATCTTTTGACTGTGCATAAAACTTAATCCCAAGTAGATTTATTATAGCCATAAATGTCTCTCAAATCTATCAACAATTCAGAATTAGAACCATGCATCTTGCTGTTGGTGGGAAGGTTTGCCTGCCTCAGTGATACACATAGCCGTACCGTAGGTGCAACCACAATGGATGGGTATCTGTTGAGAGACCAGACAAACATGTGGTTCCTGAATAGGGGTAGCAGCCTTTTCAGTAGTTGCAGGGCAACAGTCTGGATAATTGACTGATCTGCCCTTGTAACACTAACCAAAACGGCCTTGCTAGGCTGGTACCTACAGCCATAATTTTTCCCAAGGGCATGCAGCTTTACTTTACTGTATGGTTAAATGATGATGGCGTCCTCTTGGGTAAAATATTCCCGAGGTAAAATAGTCCCCCATTCGGATCTCCGGACAGGGACTACTCAAGGGGACATCCTTATCAGGAGAAAGAAAACTGGCGTTCTATGGATCGGAGCGTGGAATGTCAGATCCCTTAATTGGGCAGGTAGGTTAGAAAATTTAAAAAGGAAAATGGATAGGTTAAAGTTAGATATAGTGGGAATTAGTGAAGTTCAGTGGCAGGAGGAACAAGACTTTTGGTTAGGTGAATACAGGGTTATAAATACATCATCAAATAGGGGTAATGCAGTAGGAGGTTTAATAGCAAATAAAAAAATAGGAGTGCAGGTAAGCTACAACAAGCAGCATAGTGAACGTATTATTGTGGCCAAGATAGACACAAAGCCCATGCCTACTACAGTAGTACAAGTTTATATGCCAACTAGCTCTGCAGATGATGATGAAATTGATGAAATATATGATGAGATAAAAGAAATTATACAGGTAGTGAACGGAGACGAAAATTTAATAGTCATGGGTGTCTGGAATTCGATAGTAGGAAAAGGGAGAGAAGGAAACATAGTAGGTGAATATGGATTGGGGTTAGGAAATTAAAGATGAAGTCGCCTGGTAGAATTTTGCATAGAGCATAACTTAATCGTAGCTAACACTTGGTTTAAGAATCATAAAACAAGGTTGTATACATGGAAGAACCCTGGAGATACTAAAAGGTATCAGATAGATTATACACTCCTGGAAATGGAAAAAAGAACACATTGACACCGGTGTGTCAGACCCACCATACTTGCTCCGGACACTGCGAGAGGGCTGTACAAGCAATGATCACACGCACGGCACGGCGGACACACCAGGAACCGCGGTGTTGGCCGTCGAATGGCGCTAGCTGCGCAGCATTTGTTCACCGCCGCCGTCAGTGTCAGCCAGTTTGCCGTCAGTGTCAGCCAGTTTGCCGTGGCATATGGAGCTCCATCGCAGTCTTTAACACTGGCAGCATGCCGCGACAGCGTGGACGTGAACAGTATGTGCAGTTGACGGACTTTGAGCGAGGGCGTATAGTGGGCATACGGGAGGCCGGGTGGACGTACCGCCGAATTGCTCAACACGTGGGGTGTGAGGTCTCCACAGAACATCGATGTTGTCGCCAGTGGTCGGCGGAAGGTGCACGTGCCCGTCGACCTGGGACCGGACCGCAGCGACGCACAGATGCACGCCAAGACCGTAGGATCCTACGCAGTACCGTAGGGGACTGCACCGCCACTTCCCAGCAAATTAGGGACACTGTTGCTCCTGGGGTATCAGCGAGGACCATTCGAAACCGTCTCCACGAAGCTGGGCTACGGTCCCGCACACCGTTAGGCCGTCTTCCGCTCATGCCCCAACATCGTGCAGCCCGCCTTCAGTGGTGTCGCGACAGGCGTGAATGGAGGGATGAATGGAGACGTGTCGTCTTCAGCGATAAGAGTCGCTTCTGCCTTGGTGCCAATGATGGCCGTATGCGTGTTTGGCACCGTGCAGGTGAGCGCCACAATCAGGACTGCATACGACCGAGGCACACAGGGCCAACACCCGGCATCATGGTGTGGGGAGCGATCTCCTACACTGGCCGTACACCTCTGGTGATCGTCGAGGGGACACTGAATAGTGCATGGTACATCCAAACCGTCATCGAACCCATCGTTCTATCATTCCTAGACCGGCAAGGGAACTTGCTGTTCCAACAGGACAATGCACGTCCGCATGTATCCCGTGCCACCCAACGTGCTCTAGAAGGTGTAAGTCAACTACCCTGGCCAGCAAGATCTCCGGATCTGTCCCCCATTGAGCATGTTTGGGACTGGGTGAAGCGTCGTCTCACGCGGTCTGCACGTCCAGCACGAACGCTGGTCCAACTGAGGCGCCAGGTGGAAATGGCATGGCAAGCCGTTCCACAGGACTACATCCAGCATCTCTATGATCGTCTCCATGGGAGAATAGCAGCCTGCATTGCTGCGAAAGGTGGATATACACTGTACTAGTGCCGACATTGTGCATGCTCTGTTGCCTGTGTCTATGTGCCTGTGGTTCTGTCAGTGTGATCATGTGATGTATCTGACCCCAGGAATGTGTCAATAAAGTTTCCCCTTCCTGGGACAATGAATTCACGGTGTTCTTATTTCAATTTCCAGGAGTGTATAATGGTAAGACAGAGATTTAGGAACCAGGTTTGTAAGAAATTTCCAGCGGCAGATGTGGACTCTGACCACAATCTATTGGTTATGACCTGTAGATTAAAACTGAAGAAACTGCAAAAATGTGGGAAATTAAGGAGATGAGACCTGGATAAACTGAAAGAGCCAGAGGTTGTACAGAGTTTCAGGGAGAGCATATGGGAACAATTGACAGGAATGGGGGAAAGAAACACAGTAGAAGAACAATGGGTAGCTTTGAGGGATGAAGTACTAAAGGCAGCAGAGGATCAAGTAGGTAAAAAGACAAGGGGTAGTAGAAATCCTTGGGTAACAGACGAAACATTAAATTTAATTGATGAAAGGAGAAAATACAAAATTGCAGTAAATGAAACAGGCAAAAAGGAATACGAACGTCTCAAAAAAGATTGACAGGAAGTGAAAAATGGCTAAGCAGGGATGGCCAGAGGGCAAATGTAAGGATTTAGAGGCTTATCTCACTAGGGGTAAGATAGATACTGCCTACAGGAAAATTAAAGAGGCATTTGGAGAAAAGAGAACTACTTCTATGAATATCAAGAGCTCAGATGGAAACCCAGTTCTAAAAGAAGAAGGGAAAGCAGAAAGGTGGAAGGAGTATATAGAGGGTCTATATAAGGGCGATGTACCTGTGGACAATATTATGGAAATTGAAGAGGATGAAGATGAAATGGGAGATATGATACTGCGTGAAGAGTTTGACATAGCACTGAAAGACCTGAGTCGAAACAAGGCCCCAGGAGTAGACAACATTCCATTAGAACTGCTGACAGCCTTGGGAGAACCAGTCCTGACAAAACGCTACCATCTGATGAGCAAGATGTATGAGACAGGTGAAATACCCTCAGACTTCAAGAAGAATATAATAATTCCAATCCCAAAAGCTCCAAAATACTAATGCAAATTCTTTACAGACAAATAGAAAATATGGTAGAAGCCGACCTCGGGGAAGATCAGTTCAGATCCCGTAGAAATATTGGAATACGTGAGGCAATACGGACCCTACGACTTATCTTGGAAGAAAGGTTAAGGAAAGGCAAACCTACGTTTCTAGAATTTGTAGACTTAAAGAAAGCCTTTGACAATGTTGAATGGAATACTCTCTTTCAAATTCTAAAGGTGGCAGGGGTAAAATACAGGGAGCAAAAGGCTATATACAATTTGTACAGAAACCAGATGGCAGTTGTAAGAGTCTAAGGACATGAAAGGGAAGCAATGGTTGGGAAGGGAGTGACACAGGGTTGTAGGCTCTCGCCGATGTTATTCAATCTGAAAATTGAGCAAGCAGTAAAGGAAACAAAAGAAAAATTCGGAGTGGGTATTAAAATCCGTGGAGAAGAAATAAAAACCTTGAGGTTTGCCGTTGACACTGTAATTCTGTCAGAGACAGCAAAGGACTTGGAAGAGCAGTTGAATGGAATGGACAGTGTCTTGAAAGGAGGATATAAGATGAACATCAACAAAAGCGAAACGAGGATAATGGAATGTAGTCGAAATAAGTCGGGTGATGCTGAGGGAATTAGATTAGGAAATGAGACACATAAAGTAGTAGATGAGTTTTGCTATTTGGGGAGCAAAATAACTGACAATGGTCGAAGTAGAGAGGATATAAAATGTAGACTGGCAATGGCAAGGAAAGCATTTCTGAAGAAGGGAAATTTGTTAACGTCGAGTACAGATTTGAGTGTCACGAAGTCGCTTCTAGAAGTATTTGTATGGAAGTGAAACATGGACGAAAAATAGTTTGGACAAGAAGAGAATAGAAGGTATTGAAATGTGGCACTACAGAAGAATGCTGAAGATTAGATGGGTAGATCATATAACTAATGAGCAGGTATTGAATAGAATTGGGGAGAAGAGGGGTTTGTGGCACAACTTGACAAAAAGAAGGGACCCGTTGGTAGGACATGTTCTGAGGCATCAAGGGATCACCAATTTAGTATTGGAGGGTAAAAGTTGTAGAGGGAGACCAAGAAATGAATACACTAAGCAGATTCAGAAGGATGTAGGCTGCAGTAGGTACTGGGAGATAAAGACGCTTGCACAGGATAAAGTAGCATGGAGAGCTGCATCAAACCAGTCTCAGGACTGAAGACAACAACATTTTGTTTCTAATCTCTAACAAACCAACAACATAATTATTTATTTTTGCTATCCTTGCTCAAAGTTGAGAAAACAGCTATTATTCTAGGATAGCCAATCTGAGAGTCTGCCGCATCTTAAAACTGGTTGCTAAACTGGCACTGGGAACACAATACCTGACTACTGTTGGCAATGCTCTACCAATTGTATGTTTTGAGCAACTCTCTTTCAAAGCTTTGCCAAAGGTTTATTTCCCCCTCGACACCTCTTTAACAAGCAATCAGTATACATACACAGGAATTGTGAAACTGCACTTTTAAAAACAGATTAAAAGTAATTTATTATTAAACACTTCTCCATGTTCCAAGATTTTCTGGAACATGGAGTTTTAAATGTCTTTCATAATCATCTGTACTATAATGTGTGTAAATTGTCCACAATTTTATTAATTGCCTCCCTCCAGGAGCTGGGGAAGCTGTCTGTCTGCTATATTACATAAAAACATTTGAGGAGAAAATCCTTTGATACCACTGGCAAATGTCGAAGCATACAGAACTGCATTTGGTCACGACGGGTGTAGTGTCAACGAATCTCAGTCGGTGCCGATTTGAGCTCCCACATAGAGGAAGGGGAGTTGTAGGTCTCAGAACTGTTGGACCGTAAGTCCAACTTTTCCGTCTTTACAGCCATTTGATAGTGACGAAACGCCGGATCCTGGCTTCCATTGGCAGTAGTTTGTGCAAAATGTTCAGCCAGTGTCTTGCAATGTCTCTGGGTGTTGTTTGGAGGCACCCGTTTCAGCAATGCTGCTATCGATGAATGGCTGCGTTTACCGCAAATCCTCCAGATGGCTTCCCATTCTTTTATAGGCGAAGTGGAATGATTGATGGAGTCCAGGAACACTTGCAACGACCTTTCCTTACTCTCCCTAATGATGCTTCGAGCCTTGGCCCTCACGACTCTAAAGGCCCTAAGGTTGTCCACTGTCGGTCAGCATTTAAAATGCCGAAGAGCAGCACGCCTATCCCAGATTGCAGAATGGCACTAATCTGTCCACCATGGTACTGGTCACCTCCTAAGATGATCTGAGGACTGTGGGATGAAGTAGTCAGCAGCACAATGGATCACTCGCGTGATGTGGTCCACCCATCCTTGGACATTGTCGCAGTGTTCAAACACAGCCAGCTGGCTGACACACGTCCAGTTAGCCCTGTTGACCATCCATTTTGGGGGTTTAACTTTAGGTGGTGAGCCATTTAGTAGATGACGGCGGATTGGATAGTGGTCTCTGGAATGAAGGTAGTCAGTGACCTCCTACTGAACAGAGTCGGTGAGGGTGGAAGAACAGAGATGTCAATAGCTGAGAATAACCTAGTAGCAGTAGAGAAATGCTTGTGAGTACCCGTGTTGAGGATGCACAGCTCATGAGACATCTTGAGGCCCTCTAAAACCTGACCCCAGGGTAAGTATTGGATGAGCCCCACAGGACATGATGGGCACTGAAGTCTCCCAGGAGGAGGAGTTGTGTGATAAGACTCGTGAGAGCTGCAGAGTCTAGTGCATCTTTCAGAGGTAAATATAGTGAGCAAATAGTGATCCTTCGACACATGTTCATTTGAACTGCAACTGCCTGCAGGTCAGTAGCCAAGGGGAGAACAGATGAGTGGTGCGTATCAGTGACTAACGCTGCGACATCTCCTTTGGCCCTCTTCCCTGATAGGTCATCCTTGTCGTACAGCATATATCCCTATAGCACAGGGACATCTATATCTTAAAAATGTATTTCTTGTAAACAGAAGCACAAGGGACATGCCTGTGTAAAGAGTTTCAGTTCCTCCATATAAGTGCTGAACCCAATCATGTTCCACTGTAGTATGGAAGGCATGTCATCAGTGAGGTTTTAATTTACCCTTACCTTTGTACCAGGGATGTGAAGAACTTTAAGAGCAAGGGGACATAGAGGGGCTGCCTGGACCCGAGGCATCATACTCCATGATATCCTACTTATCAGTCAGTTGGGAAAGAATGATGTCTAACAGTGCTTGGGACAGCTTTTGGCCCAAACGTCCTGAGCCTTACCCTGCACCCTGTCCTTTCGAGGAAGAGGGGGAAAGGGAGCGTTGAGAGGCACTCTGCCTGTCTTTTACCTTCTGTATGCTCGCTGCGGAACTGTTTGTCTTTCCTGGTGCAGCTGCCTGGATTGCTTTGTCCTTACTCTTTTTCCCTTGACATGTAAACGTGCAAGTAGAGGTGCTTGTGATGGATACAGGCACACTACGTGTCGTCTGTGTCGAAGCGTCTGCCTTGGGAATAGGTTTCTGAATCACAGAAGAATATGAGGTGGCAAAGACAGGGGGTTAGGTTTCGTTGCCTTATGTTCTTTTTTGGATTCAGCATAGGGATCTGCTTGGTCACTTTTATCTCCTGTATTTTACGTTCTTCAACAAAAACAGGGCAGTCTCGGCTCCAGACTGGGTAGTTCACAGAGCAGTTGATGCAGATCGCCAGAGAGGGGCAGTCAGTGCCAGTGTCATGACAGGCTTTTCTGCAGTTCCCAAAGATCGCTTCACCTCCACAACTCATAATTGTATGGCCAAATGTGGCATTTAAAGCACTGCATAGGGTTTGGAATGTGAAGTCGAACATTAAGTCAAAGGAACCCTGCCATAATATGTTCAGGCAGTGTCGGAGAATTTAATGTGACAATGAAAGTGGCAGTCTTCATTATTCCTCCGAGTTCGTTGCTCCACATCAACTATTGCCCGAGATGTCCATTCTTGCTTCAGTTCTGTTATGTCCATATCCATGATACCTCAGCATGTGACAACGCACTTATTGGAGTTGAGAAAGGTGTGCATCTCAACAATGATATCATAGTCACCCAGTTTCTGCGATTTCTTAAGAAGGCCTACCTGCTTTGATATGTTAGATTCGACCAACAATGAGCCATTATGTAATAATTTTATACATTTTAGTATTCCAGCAAGGCCCTCCAAATCTTTATAGATATAAAAGGGGAACACTTTTTCAAATGTCCCCTCCTTCCTCTTTATCACCAGAAACACATGTTTATTCATGACTCCATGAGCCCTGTTACTGCAGTCCAAAGTATTCTTGCTATCAGGAGGACTAGGCTCTCTCATTCTTTTGGATGAATGGGTATAAATACTCCCAGGTGGTTCACCCTTCCCGCTAGGAGGAGAAGATGATGATTTCGAGGGTTCCATCTCGGTCCCACATGCAGCTAGGGAAATAAGGGTCCACTCAGACAGAGCCCTGCCCGCCTGAGTAAACCTTATACAATTGAGGTGCAGCAGGTTCCCCTGAGACTGCCTGCTAATGACTGTTCCACCTCAACAGCCAAGCATCCCATCACTGCACAGCACAGCACTCCTTGAGGTTTTTTTTTTTTTTTTTTTTTTTTTTTTAATAGAAGTTTATCCCGTCCTCGCAATCCGGGCGATCAAGCCCAGATCCCCTTTCCCTGAGATACACAATGCTCCACCACCATGCCATGTGGTGATCACTGAAGCATGCCCAGAACTTACGGTGACGGGGAGACTGGCGGCACTTACCAGTCCCCAGCTCAGGATGATGTTTGGCCCGCGCCTTATCGGGTGTAGTGTCTGTGTTGCAACTGGAGGTGGTGGTGGTGGTAGGCAGGGGCAACTCCACCTCGGTGGTGCTGCTCTTGTTGGCTGGAGGGGGCTCTATGACATTGGCAGCTTGAACCTGTGTATGGCGACTGTTGTTGTGAACCCATTTAGACTAACAGAGAATGTCCAAATACTGAAGATGAAGTGGCAGCTGGTATATATCCTCCCAAAGCATGACATGTGAGCAAGCTGTGAGGCGATGGTGGATGAAGGTACGGGGCTCACCATTACATTGCAGAGGTGTTGGTTGCAGTTGGGCCATAAGCCCTGGAGATGCTGCACAAAACTTTGGGTGGTGCTAAGGAGGAAGCGGGGTTGCTTCCAAAAATACTGCTGGGAATGATGAGTGTCCGTCCCTATATCCACTTGGCAGCAAAAGTTCTCAGGTCAATTCTGTGTTCGATCCGCAGGCCTAGAAGTACCTGCAGTAGGACAGAAGATCATTCAGAAGAATAACATGTTATGGCGGCTTTAAGTGTATGGTGGAACTGCTCCATCATGCTGTTAGCTGCAAGTTGGTATCTGGTGCCATAGTGGATATTGGGGCCACAGATGGAGAAAAGTAATGGGCCACCTATGTCGAGGAGAACATCCACAAACCAGTGCTTTGTGTGTGTGTGTGTGTGGGGGGGGGGGGGGGCGGCACACAGCAGGGGAGTGAATATGCTATCTGATCTCGGTGCCCTGGCACAGAATGTAGTGTAACAATATGAGTCCAGAGTCCAGATAGATGTAACTGAACTTGAATAGCGTATTTGCCTCTATTGGTTACAGTAGAGAGATCGATCTTTCGGTCCTGTCTGTATATTTATATATAATATTGCATGAATAAAGGCTGGGTGAGTGTAAAGCTATTGTTAAAAACTCACGCCGCGCGATTTGTTACAATTTGCTTGGTCATAATAATAATAACATGCTTTTGAATTAAAAAATATAACGGCGATACCTGTTTAGTGTTATTGGAAATGATATGTAGTAAATTAATGAGTAAGGTAGCAGGTCCTATAAGAAGAGGTAAAACTGGGCATATTGAGGTGTTTTGCTTTATATCAACGAAGCCGATGATATGGCGTAATTTTTTCATTTACTCTTAGAAATAAACAAGTAAAGAAGTGCTAATTGTGCATTGTGAGAAAATATAGTTTTAAATAACTACAGTATACGGTCGGAGTAACAAAAGGACATTTAGTTACACGAAATCGTGGATAGCGAAGTGTGGTCATTAAACTGAGTACACCTACAGGGCAGTCAATTCTGGGATAAATTTATACGCATCTCATGAGGGACGCGGTATTGAGACCGTGGTTTTTTTTTTTTTTATATCGCGGAGAGCTGGCTCCAATTTATGAAAAGGAAAAAAACCCTAACTTTTACGCGAACCCTTAATAATAGCGGACCAGAGAGAGAAGTGTGTAATTGTCTTACGCCTAACAAACATTCATAGTCATGGAGGGCGGTGGTTAAACTAGAAGAGGAAATAGCAAAATACTGTATCATTATCATTGACTGGTGGCATCGAGCAACCAAAACTGTTCATCAAAGGGTTTCAATGGAACTTGGGAGTTAGGGTTCAGGCACTCGCATATACTCCACATCAGAGTGTGAATGAGTGGTGAATGCTAAATAAAACTGTGACCAAAGTTACGTTAAATAAAACAGAAGAAACAAGACAGTTTGGCTGTATCTGTTATTATTCCATAAACTGTAACATTTCTTATCGTTGTACGAAGCCTTTATAGAAGATCTTTATGACAATTTGCTTCGAAGGGATCTCGTTACGAGTTAAGTTTTGGGGACTTGGTCAAGAGCGGGTAGTTCGTAGATCCTAACTACTGCAGCTATTCTGTAATCAGGTGTGTTGTCAATGACTTAAGGTTACCATATCTCATGCTCTAAGATCGACGCGCCTTTCCACTTGGTATAACAGTGCCTCATGGCAACAACTACGCTGACAATGAAGGATATCTGGCCAGACGAAGTGTTGTTTCAGGAGGCTGGTGGAAGTGCTGGGATTACAACTCGATAATATATTCAGTTGGGAAGACATACCACAGAATTGCTTATGCGCCTAAACAAGTCTGTATTTGCAGTGAGAATGATGTCAGATGTAGGAGATATAAATATAAAAAACTTGCATACCTTGCTTACTTTCATTCTATTATGTCATATGGGATCATATTCTGGGGCAACTCATCAAACTGAGCAAAAGTTTTTAGCGTACAAAATCATGTGATAAGAATCATTAGTAGTGTAAATTGAAGATCATCATGTAGAAACCTGTTCAAGGAACTTTGTATTCTAACCACTGCTTCTCAGTATATTTATTCCTTAATGAAGTTTGTTGCAAGTAATACATCTCTATTTCCAACCAATAGCTCAATACATAGTATCAATACTAGGAATAAAAACAATCCACATAAAGACTGAAAATCACTTACCTTGGTCCAAAAAGGGGTCCAATATTCAGGAACACACATTTTCAATAAACTGCCAGCAACCATTAAAAACTTGATTTTAGATAAAGCACGGTTTAAACAGAGTTTGAAGGACTTTTTGATAGACAACTCCTTCTCCTCTATAGATAATATCTTCACAGAGACTGTTAAGCCAGCTTAAGTAAAAATGTCTGATTTCAGTTTTGGCAGCACTTTGTCACAGCAGTCCAAGATTAGATATTTTGTATTTGATAAATTTGTTAATAGTGCATAACTATGTTTCCTTCTGACAGCATGTTAATTGTTTAAATATTAGCTGTTCTAGTTTACTGCACTGTATTCACCTATTTCGACAATTTCCTGACAAATGATCAGGGTAGCAAATATTATGTTCAAATATTTCATGTTTTTTGTTATACTTTATGACATGTTCCACACCCATGAGAATCATCTCATTTTTTGGGTCTATGGAACAAAAACTGAATCTATCTATCTATCTAAGGGGGCAGTGGTCTCAGGAGATCGTAAAGACGCATCCCTCGACTGAAGATTGGAAATAGCAGATGGCTGGACTGCGAGCAGCTTGCAGCCATATGCACCCCAGCTCTGTTGTGCTGCAGAGAGCTCAGCTGAAAAAAAAGGCAAGCAGTTGCCAGATGTTGTCCACATACTGTTGCAGGACAGCCCCAATAGCTGTCTGGCCCGGGTGCCACTCTTGTGAGGGGGGCATTAGGGTAGGGGTGGGCCGCATTGGCGAGGTCCCATTTTGTTTTTCAAAGCTCTCAATAATGGCCTGTGACCAAGGAACCAGCTTGTCGCCTTTGATTTTATCCCCATGGAGTGCTACAGTGAGGGGCTCTTGGGTGGCAGCAGCATCCTTAACCCTTGGATGCATGATGGGGACATTTCGGGCCCGGGAGTGAATTAATCACCCATTAAATTATATTAAAATCTCATAATTGGACCTTATATTACATAATCCTTAAAAATACTTTCCTGATTAAGAAACACAACAAAGTTGTATTTAATATTGGAAAGAAATCAGCATCATCTTAATGCTATGCGCATAATGCATGAAGGGGGCCTTTCAGACCTTATGTAATCTAATGCTTTAGCAAGCACTTTTCTCCCAGTTTATGAATGTTTGTACCTGGCATATTTTTATACTGGCAATTGCTGCACAGGTCAGAATCCAGCAACAACAATAAATGACTTACTACTCATTGTAGAAGTTAACCTCAGACGTGAAAGAAGTCGCTCTCATATTTTAAGTAATTATGTTTGTTATTCTCTGTTTCCTTTCTTCTCTCTTTCTTGGACAAAGTAATTATTTAGGCTCTCTTTCTAGCCAAGGAACATTCGTTTCTTACAGTATGGAATCATCCAGTACATCTCGAAAGAGAGAATGTAATTCTGCTGTAAAATGCATAGGATACAAATGCTTCAATGATTATTTCTGAATGGTTGGATGAAAGTGAATGTAGTATTGCTTCCAAAGATGAAACTTATTCTGCATATACACCTTAGTGGAACAGCTCAGAATCTGAAGAAAGTAGTAACCAATATTCCAATGTAAATGGAGTAAAAAATTCAAATAATGTAGCAAGTACACAATAGCCTGTAAACTTTTTTATTGTGCGCGATGGGACTCAGTGGAGCAAAACACCACCTCCTAAGCAGAACACTTACGCATAATATAATGAAAATTTCTCCAGGTCCTGTTA
Source organism: Schistocerca gregaria (assembly GCF_023897955.1). NCBI lineage: Eukaryota > Metazoa > Arthropoda > Insecta > Orthoptera > Acrididae > Schistocerca > Schistocerca gregaria. The sequence goes on from NC_064921.1 coordinate 503,961,839, forward strand.
GGGGAAGTCACACACAAATATCAAAAGATAGTTGGAGTTACTTCATCATAAATAATATTGTGGATAAAATAGTTCATTGCACAAATCTGGAAGGATGACACTCAGCAGCTTTAAAGGTCAAACATGGCATAATGTCAAAGATGAGGAAATGGATGCATTTTTTTGAATTCTCCTACTAGCTGGCAGTTGCAGAAGCTGGGACGTTCCTATAAGTGGCTCTTCTGGTAACCCTGTTTATATGGCAACTTTCTCTATAAACAGGTTTCAAGAATTAAGGAGAGCTGTAAGATTCAATGATACACACACTCGACAAGCTTGGAGCCAAGATGATAATACGGCAGCTTTTCACAATGTGTGTTAACTATTCATAAGCAAGTACAGGCAAAGGTTTTAAGAGAGCTGCACAACAGATAAACAGCTAGTGTCTTTCAGAGGGCGTTTTAAATTTATTCAGTTTATTCCAAACAAATCAGGAAAATATGGAATAAAAATATTCTGGCTCTGCAACTCTATGACATCACATGCTATAGATGGGCTAGTGTACTCAGGAATAACTCCAGATCGTCCTTGTGAAGATAATGTTGCAGCTCGTGTGGTAATGACTGTGGCAAAGACACTCTGAAGAGTCTCAACCAATAACACGATGGACAACCACTTTACCAGTGTTTCCCTGTTTCATGATTTATTGAAAGGTAAAATTACAGCAGTTGGCACTCTTCCCCACAACAAACCACAAATTCCATGTAAGACACGAGAGGTTTTATCTTCAACATTTGGATTCAGAGATGATTTGTCTATTGTCAGCTACATACCACAGAAGAATAGGAGTGTGGTGCTAGTAAGTTCCATGAATCATGACGCCACAGTAGATGAGACTCATAAAAAGAAGAGACTAGAAATGATTCTATTTTGGAATAAAACAAAATCAGGTGTAGATTCTCTTGATCAAAAGGAACATACATACACATGCGCAAGACAGACAAGGAGATGGCAGTTTGTATTATGGGCTAATGTAACGGATGTAGCAACTATAAATGCTTTCTATTTATTCACAAAACAACATCCTGAATATCACAATGGAAAATCAGATAAAAGGAGTCTTTTCTTGAAAGACTTGGCCCTACAACTTATTCATCCACATATGGAGTCCAGAGCCAAAACTCAAAATTTGCAAAGAAATGTCGTACAAGCACTGGCAAGATGTGGCATCAAAAGGTGCCAGGAAACATATCAACCACCAAAGAAAAAGACCCAAAAGAAGATGCTTTTTCTGCCCATATGAACTGGAAAGGAAAATTGCTCAGTGTTGTTCAAAATGTTCTAACAATGTATGCAATGAACACAGTGTGCTTGTTTGTGAAGATTGTTTCCAGTAATGTGTAAAACTTAGTAACAGGCAACCAAATCTTTATTTGTATAATGTGCTGTGTATCTCAATTTTGGTGCACCCATGTTATATGCAACATAGCCATTTTCTTTTTTTCTATTTTGTATTTGGATGCTTTATACATACTGATTTGCATTGTACCTCTCCAATGTACAATTTATAGTTTATTTGAATATAAAGAAAAGTTATGGTTTACAATAATAATAAAATCAGTATTCATTAAATTAAAATTTATTCCATTGAAATTATTGTCCACACCTTTTCTTTAATATTTTTCTAGTTAAAGTAACTACAGGCATGTTTTATAACAGTAAGATTTCATAATAAATAATGTAACAAAGCTAAGAAATAATCACACTTATGGAAATCTCAATGGGGACTTCAGAGACCCCCACCATGTGTTAATGTCAGTCTGAACACTCGTGCATCTAAGGGTTAAGACGGCGACAGATGAAGTTGCCATGCCAATGAAATGCCGGAGGCCCTTGCAGGTGGTAGGTTGTGGAAAGTCCGCTACTGCCTGTACTGTCTGTGGATGGGGTGGGAGCCGACACCAGAGACTAAGTGTTCGAGAAATTCTACCTCCTAACCTTAAAAATGCATTTTGCCACATTGAGGGAAAAAATGTCACGAGTGTTGGTGATGCTCAGTAGGGTCTCTGGAGTAGATAAGTATACCACCTAGGCAGAAGAAACACCCCGGTGCACCCCAGAGGATGATGTCCAAAATCGCTGCCATGTTTGTGTGGCACTGCGGGGGCCGAAAGTCACATATGCACTCTCAAACAGGCCAAAGAAGTGATTATGGTTGTTTTCTCGATGTCCTCTGGGGTGGTTGGGATGTGTGTGTGTAGTTTTTAGCGCAATCTATCTTACTGAAGATAGTAGCTCCCGAGATGGTGTCATTGCAGGTGCAGGGTTGGGTATACGGTAATCACCCCAAGGGCGCTAGGAACTGCTGTCCTTGAGGGCGAGATGAAGAGCTAAAGCCTGGTGGCCTCTGTAAGAGACAAGTGCATCGGTGAACTCATTTTGCATTTGTGGTCGAGGAGGGAGTGGGCATGGCAGAAAACCAGGGGGAGGGGGAGGGGGGCAGAGATAGGGGAAATACAATGCACAGTGTTCTGCTCAACATTCCGGGGGATGCTATGTGGCTGGATGAGGAGGGGACCTTCTGCAAGGAGTTGAGCATTTGGGCCTGAAACTGCCAGGTGTTTCACAGTGAAGCTCATGGCAAGATGAGAGCTGCAGCTGACAGTCTTACCAATGGTGCCATCAACTAAACAGCACTTCACTACACTTCACTTCACTTCATCAGCCAGTAGGATTTAATGACTGAGTAACTCAGCGACCACAATGGTGGTCGGTAATGTCCATGACCGTGAAGGTCCACTGGCATTTGCACTGGAAGCCTACATCAACTGAGTGATTATGCACACCATATGTATGGTGGCCGAGTTGTTAGCATTGATGAGGGGGAGGGAAGGGGAGGGGGGAGAGGGATTTAGAAGATGTTTGTGGGAGAATATACATAAGTTGGAGCAGGTGTCAATGAGGTAGTGAAAGGGTGACTAGTGTCATTCAAATCCCGTATGAACAGGCACTGTGAAATAGCACAGGAACCAGGGTGTGCCTACTGACAGTGGTTGTCGGGTTTGGGGATTAGGAGTATGGAGGTCTGCACTTAAGTCGCATTCTCACCAAACCTCTGGTGGTATCAGCAAGCTGTGCCTAGTTCACAGTGGTTGTGATTGTCAGGGTGGTGGCTAGAGCTATGCTGGCGGAGGTAGCTGTTTTCACCTGGGGCACGTATGAGAGTGCTCAGCACATGGTGACAGGTACATGAGGTGTAGGTAGGTGAGAGTGACAGTAGGTCCTGCCATCTTGGAGGTCAGGCACTTCATAATCTAGCACAGGTCTGGAGCCTTCATGCTGGGCAGATGGTCATTAGTGGCAGGTGACATGTCTGATATCTTGCACATGGTGTGTGGGGTGGGACAGGTAGAGTGGGTGAATAGCTGACCAGTGCCATGAGGCTGTAGCCATTATTCCCCACAGTAGTTGCAGCAAGAGAAGAAGTTCAGGATTTCAAACAGTTTATTGTCCAACACTGTTGCATCGCCTAACAATAAATGGGCATATGAGGCCATGGCAGCCTGTATGGGGACGGGTAGGTGCATCAGCAAGCAATTTAGGAGCAGGCCTTCAGGGAGGATGTGAGATTCAGCGAGTGTTCGAAGGTGAGCCAGCAACAGGGATGGGCACATGTCATTGCACTGATGAGATGATAAATTATGTGCCCGTTGCAGCTCCAAGAGCGTGAAGGTTCTGCTGCTAGGTAGTTCACACAGTAGATGTGTGGGCCAGCAGTTGCAGAAGGTGTTGGGGAGTGAGTACCAGGTCACCAGTATTGTGAAGCCTATTGCAGGGTTGGCTAAGGTGACTGACAGCATAGGGGAGTTATCTAGGAATTTTACAGAGGAGGATCTGGTAGTGATAGTGGGTGGAGTGGGGAATAGTCTTGATAGGGATGGGAAATATGATGTAGGTGGTGACCTGGTAAAGATAGCTATTCAAATTGGTGGCACTAACGTGCATTTCGTGCAACCGTTTCAGCGTCATAATCAGCCTCATCTTAATGCAGCTATCAGGGGTGTTAACAACTGATGGCAGAGGGTCACATTTCAGTGGCACCAGTTGGGTCTATCAGTACATCAGGTTTCATCAGGAATGGCCTGCACCTCAATAGGTATGAGAAGGGGAGATTGGCAAAGCTTATAGGTGACAGTGTAGTGGGTGGTGGTGGGATCACTCATGGAAAAATGCCTTTAGTAGTTGGTGTTAAGAGGTGCACCTTTTTTTAGATTGAAGTCAGCTGATAGGTATACCTACTAAAAGAAAGTCCCTCTAACCGAGGGCTAACCTTCAGAGGATGTCATGTTTCCAAGAACAGAAGGAATTGGCATATTTAATCAAAATATAAGAGGTATTAGAGATAAAGTAAGTAAGCTGATTATAGATGCTGACTCTGAAATTATTGGTATGTCAGAGTACCACTTAATTTAACAATTCAGAGGCTACTTTTACCAAGATACAGATTAGATGGCTGTTTTTCAAGGAGTTCCTTGCGGGGTGAGGGAGTTGCTACATCCATAAAAAACAGTATTCCATTTGAGTCCATAGACCTATCACAACACAGCACTGCACTGAGCAAGTATTTGAATGTTGTGCAGGGGCAGCTGAATTTAGTGAAACTAAACTTCTAATTGTTGTTCCTTATAGGTCCCCTAAATCTGACTTCAGAGCATTTCTACTGAAGCTAGAGAGGGCTCTTGATTTAGGAAGTACCAGAAATTAGTTGTATATGATGACTTCAATATAATTTTGGATATGATGGTGGAAGAAAAAGGATGTTAGTAGATCTCCTACATTCATATGCTCTCATGTTGACCCTGTTTTTTTTTTTCCCCAACTAGGGTGCAGGGGAGCAGTAGCATAGCCATAGACAATATTTTTATTCATTCTTCATTACCAGATGGGTATTCTGTTAGTAGAAGGGTGAATGGCCTTTGAGACTGTGATGCATAAATTTTAACACTAAATGGCTTTTGTACTGAGTCAAATGTCACATGTAATTACAAATAATATAGGAAAGCTAAACTAATCCAACAGCAATACAGAGTTTTTTTAAACGTCGTTAAGGAACAAGATCGGCAGGCTGTTTATAGTGTCGACAACATAGATGACAAATATAATGCTTTCCTTAACACATTTCTCATGCACTTTGAGAGTTAGTTTCTATTAGAATGTTCTAAACAGGGTACTAGCAGTGAAAGGCAGCCTGGGTAGCTAACTAGTGGGATAAGGATATCATGTAAAACGAAGTGGGAATTATATAGAAATGTTAGAAGTAGTCACAATCAAGCTACAGTAGCCCACTACAAAGAGTGCTGTAAGGTGCTTAAAACTGTTATTAGGAAGGCAAAGAGTATGTGGTATGCCAATAGAATAGCTAATTCACAGGATAAAATTGAAACCATATGGTCAGTTGTCAAGGAAGTGTTTGGTCAGCAGCACAAGGTCGACGATATGAAGTCAGTTCACAGTAAAAATATTTCTGTTAATGTTAAATCAGATATATGCACAATATTTAACAATCATTTTCTGAGCATTGCTGATGAATTAAATAACATTAAGTTTCTGCAGGGACTCATACAACTGTCTTGGTAAATGACTTTCCAAGACTGATGTCTGAAATACTCCTCTGTGATACAGACAAGGGGGAGATTGAGTCAATAATTAAATCACTGAAGATCAGGACTTCCACGTTTATGATGGAGTGCCTAGCAGACAACTTAAGTACTGTGCTGCACATGTTAGCTCTGTATTTAGCCATATTTGTAATTTTTCCTGTAGGAATGGTCAGTGTCCTGAAAGATTAAAAGTACTCAGTAGTGAAGCCACTTTATAAAAACTGAGAAAGAGATAATGTAGACAATTTTTTTTAACTATTTCTATGCCATCAGTGTTTGCTACAGTTTTTGAAAAGGCTGTGTATGTAAGGATAATTAATAATTTTATATCACATGATGTTCTATCAAATGTACAGTTCGGCTTTAGAAGTCTCTTAACAACTGGAAATGCTATATTCTCTTTTCTCTGTGAGATACTGGATAGGTAAAACAAAATGTTTCGAATGCTAGGCATTTTTTTTTATGTAACTAAAAAGCGTTTGTGTTGATCACAAAATATTGCTCCAGAAGTTGGACCATTACGGAATACGGGGAGTAGTTCACAATTGGTTCATCTCTTACTTTAGCAACAGACAGCTAAAGTACATTATTCATAATGTTGAGAATGGCTGTGATGTGGTGTTTGAGGGGGTACAGTCAAGTGGGGAGTGCCACAGGGATCAGTGTTGGGGCCACACCTGTTCCTTATCCTGCACTAAGGGTGCAGCGATTGGGCTTAAGTGGCCGAAACAACCATCCTGCTTTTCATTGCATCTCTCGTATTAGAGAAACTTGCGAAAACTGCCTTGATGGAAGCAAACCATAGGCGTGGGTCTCATGGGTTGAAGGAGTGAGCAGCAGTGCAATTGGGGGGAGGATCTGCAGAGTCAGTTTGTGCTGGGAGTCGTACCCCATTGGTCAGCTGAGTCAAGCGGTTCTGTAATGACAGTTGCATGCAGACCTGCAACATCTCCAAAGTGCTTGTAGGTGCTGGAGCAAGAGGGGTAATGTGGGGCTGCTGGCTAGAGAGCCCTCTGGGTGCGACCTCTGTAGGTGTGGAAACATGTGGGAACAACATTTTGACCTAATGGTGCAGGCAGCGTATTGTGGTATGCAGGGTGGTGCTGGCGAGCAATACTGTGGAGAAAATGGTAGGCGGGAAATGAATGGTGTGGATCATGCTGAAAGGAGTGTTCAATAAGCTATGATGCATGTGGTTGGTTGGTTGGTTGGTTTGGGGAGTGAAGGGACCAAACTACAGGTTTATCAATCCCTTTTTCCTGATGCAAACAGGTCTCGAGTTAAAATCATTTGCAAAAGGAGTCAGGAAAAGTAAAAAGGCATAAAACTAAGTGGAAATCACACTGAAAGAGAAAACGAAAGTAGCTAACCAAACATGGAAAATGTACACTAAAAGGAAAAAACTGGTGGAAAGTATTAAAATAATACATGTGGCGGCCTGGGCTGGCTGATCACAAAAATAAAGGATGAGCTGGTCACTCAGCAACACACTGAAATCTCCAGCCGAAAAACACAAAGCTTGAGTAACACAAATTGGAAAAGACGAACGTCAAGGCGAATAAACAGCACAGAAAGAGCAAGGAGGAGTTAGAGGGAGGGGAAGGCCTGGGAGATAAGGCCAGATTCCCACCCTTAAATTTAGTGATAAAAACCTCCCTCTCGAAGAAAATGTAAAACTAGATCAGCCGTTGAGACACTGCCACCTAACAGCACAGGCAGTGTGGTGAGAAAGTTAAAAGTCCACCTCAGGGTGGCTAAAATTGTGCAGTCCAACAAAATGTGTACCACAGTCAAATGGGAACCACAGCGACGCTAAGGTGGGACCTCACGATGTAGGAGGTGACTGTCAGCCAGCCAATGTGGAGCCAGCAAACGACAACAGAGTCCCTGTGAGTAGCTTGCATGGATGACATCCACATATTAGTTGTTGCTTTAATAGCACATATTTTATTCAGCATACTGTGAGTGTGCCAATCAGTAACTCATATCCCAAAACCTTTACGGCACAAGACCGACTGGAGATCAGTCTCCAGTGTGCCGATCTCTAGGGTCGGGTTACCAATAGCCTCTTTGGCTGTTGATTCAGCAAGTTTATTACCCAGGATCCTGACATGTCCCGAGGTCCTTAGGAATGACATTGAACATCCACTGTCTTTGAGAGCATAAAGAGACCCCCAGATAGCCAGCACCAAAGGATGGCGAGGGATACAATGGTCAACAACTTGTAGCCTGCTTAAGGATCCACTGCAGATGACAAAGGACTCACATGTGCAGGAGAGGATATGCTCAAGAGCACGACAGATGGCTATCTGCTCTGCAGTGAAAATGATGCAGGCATCTGGCAAGGAGCACTGTTCAGCATGTCCAGCGAAGCCAGTGTGACCATCAAGCCATTGGTGTAGACTATTTCTGAGCCCTGGAACTTGCTGAGAACAGAGAAAAATTCCCAGTGGAGGGCCTCAGGAAAAACTGAGCCTTTTGGGGCATGCGATTTGTCTAGATGAAGCTGTGGCCGAGGCATGAACCATGAAGGTGAACTTGAGTGGACCCAGAGGAAAGGTGGCAGAGGGAAAGACTCGAGTTCAGTGAGAAGGGACTGGGCACAGATAGCAACTGGTGTCCCTGACCAGGGCCACTGTTGCAGGGGATGGATTGCCATGCTAGAGAAAATGACACAGTAATTTGGATGTTGAGGCGAACTATGAATGTGAGTGGTATAATTCACAAGCAACTGTTGTTGCATGATCTGCAATGGAGGAATGCCAGCTTTCTCGAGGACGCTGTTCACTGGGCCCATTCAGAAAGCTCCTGTTGAAAGTCTAACTCCACAATAGTGTATAGGATGATCCAACAGCCACATGGCTGAGGACAATGCTGAACCATACACCAGACTCCCATGGCGAAGATGGGATTGCACAAGCGCTTTGTACAGATACAGCATTGTAGGGCGATCTGCACTCCAATCGGTGAGGCCCTGGCACTGAAGAATATTAAGATGCTGCCAGCATTTTTCCTTTAGCTGCTTCCTTTAGCCAAGTTAAACGGTCATCGAAGACCAGGCCTAAGAAGTGACAAGTCTCCACTGCATCAAGTAGCTGGTTGTCGACGTAAAGTTCCGGGTGTGCATGGACAGTACACTGATAACGAAAGTGCATAATCCACATCTTGGTGGCTGAAAACTGAAAACCACGAGTGAGGGCCCATGACTGCGCCTTTTGTATGGCTCCCTGCAGTCGTCTTTGAGCCACACTGACAGAAGAGGCCAGAAGAAAAAAAAATACAAAAATCGTCAGTGTATAAGAAGGGGGATACATAGGACTCCTCTGCTGTTACAAGACCGTTAATGGCAATTAAAAAGAGTGGGACACTCAGACAGTGTCCTTTGGGACCCCACTTTCTTGAATCTGGTGTGAACTGTGTGAAGCACAAACGTGAACTCTTTAAAGTGCTGAGCAACAAAAAGTTCTGTGTAAAATTTGGGAGCAGGCCATGGAGACCGCACTCATCCGGAGTAGCTGGGACATTTTGTTACCAAGCGGTATCATAGGCTTTCGTCAGGTCAAAATGGACTGCAATAAGGTGTTGATGGCAGGAAAAGGTCTTTCAGATGGCAGACTCCAGCTATACTAAGTTGTCAGTGGTGGAGTGACTTTCGCAAAAACCACCCTTAGATGGAGCCAGAAGGCCCCGAGACACAAGGAGACAACATAGCTGCCGGCTCACAATACATTCAAGCAACTTGTACAGAATGTTGGGGAGGATGCTAGACGCTAACTATCCACATTTAGCATGTCCTTACCAGGTTTTAGCACTGGAACACCAATACTTTCTTGACAATCGATGGGAATTTGCCATTGGTCCACATGCGGTCAAAGATAAGGAGGTGGCACTGATAATCCACTGACAGATGAATTCGAAAGTAAAGTCCTATGTACTGACTTGGCAGAAAATCCTAAGAAATTTTGGTCTTATGTCAAAGCAGTAGGTGGATCAAAACAAAATGTCCAGACACACTGTGACCAAAATGGTACTGAAACAGAGGATGACAGACTAAAGGCCGAAATACTAAATGTCTTTTTCCAAAGCTGTTTCACAGAGGAAGACTGCACTGTAGTTCCTTCTCCAGATTGTCGGACGGATGACAAAATGGTAGACATCGAAATAGACGACAGAGGGATAGAGAAACAATTAAAATCACTCAAAAGAGGGAAGGCCGCTGGACCTGATGGGATACCAGTTCGATTTTACACAGAGTACTTGAAGGAACTTGCCCCCCTCCTTGAAGCAGTGTACCGTAGGTCTCTAGAAGAACGTAGCATTCCAAAGGATTGGAAAAGGGCACAGGTCATCCCCGTTTTCAAGAAGGGATGTCGAACAGATGTGCAGAACTATAGACCTATATCTCCAACGTCAATCAGTTGTAGAAGTTTGGAACATTTATTATGTTCGAGTATAATGACTTCTCTGGTGACTAGAAATCTACTCTGTAGGAATCAGCATGGGTTTCAAAAAAGACGATCATGTGAAACCCATCTCGCGCTATTCGTCTATGAGACTCAGAGGGCCATAGACACGGGTTTGCAGGTAGGTGCTGTGTTTTTTGACTTTCGCAAGGCATTCGATACAGTTCCCCACAGTCGTTTAATGAACAAAGTAAGAGCATATGGACTATCACACCAACTGTGTGATTGGATTTAAGAGTTCCTGGATAACAGAACGCAGCATGTCATTCTCAATGGAGAGAAGTCTTCCAAAATAAGAGTGATTTCAGGTGAGCCACAGGGGAGTGTCACAGGACCGTTGCTATTCACAATATACATACATGATCTTCTGGATAACATTGGAAGTTCACTGAGGATTTTTGCGTCTGATGCTGTGGTATTTCGAGAGGTTATAACAATGGAAAATTGTACTGAAATGCAGGATCTGCAGCGAATTGATGCATACTGAAGGGAATGGCAATTGAATCTCAATGCAGAAAAGTGTAATGTACTGCGAATACATAGAAAGAAAGATCTCTTATCATTTAGCTACAATATAGTAGGTCAGTAACTGGAAGCAGTTAATTCCATAAATTATCTGGCAGTACGCATTAGGTGTGATTTAAAATGGAATGATCATATAGAGTTGATCGTCGGTAAAGCAGATGCCAGACAGATTAATTGGAAGAATCCTAAGGAAATACAATTCAAAAACAAAGGAAGTAGGTTACAGTACACTTGTTCGCCCACTGCTTGAATACTGCTCACCAGTGTGGGATCCGTACCAGACAGGGATGATAGAAGAGATAGAGAAGATCCAACGTAGAGCAGCGCACTTCGCTACAGGATCATTTAGTAATTGTGAAAGCGTTACAGAGATGACAGATAGACTCCAGTGGAAGACTCTGCAGGAGAGACACTCAGTAGCTCGGTACGGGCTTTTGTTGAAGTTTCGAAAACATACCTTCACCGCTGAGTCAAGCAATATATTGCTCCCTCCTACTTATATTTCACGAAGAGACCATGAAGATTAAATCAGAGAGATTAGAGCGCACACAGAGGCATACCGACAATCCTCCTTTCCATGAACAATATGAGACTGTAATAGAAGGGAGAACCGATAGAGGTACTCAAGGTACCCTCCACCACACACCGGCAGGTGGCTTGGGGAGTATGGATGTAGATGAATCATTTGGCAATGGATGCGATCTGGGACCAGAGTTGTGTCTCAGGACAATCAGTGAGGGCACTGAGAAATTCTCATTCACTGAAGGGAACATTATACGGATCAGGGTGGAATGGAGAAAAGATAGGTGTTGCCATTCCATCCAGTGTTTTAAGAGACAAAATATGGAGTAGTAATTCTCAGATGCAGACGTGTGAGCACAATTCGACAAGATGCTATGCGATTACATCTGGGTTGGCATATACAGCTCCATTTGTGCAAATTCGAAGTATACCTGCAGGGGTTTGATACCTGTAAATGCATCTGAGCTTGGTCCTAACTTGGGAAGGAGAGGCTCGTGTTCCTATGGTGGAGGCGTATTGTTCCCAACAATCCTTCTTCCATCATTTGATGAGTTGACGGACCTGTGCATAAAGTGATTTGAACGCAATGAGGTGCTCCAGGGATAGGTGCTACTTATGACGTTGGAGGGCCCACCTACGGTCTCCAATGGCCGCAGCAATTTCCAGTGACCACCAAAGCACTGTCTTCCGCCGGGGGCAACCTAAGGAACAAGGGATTGCTGATCCTGCTGCGGCAACAATGGTAGTAGCGATGGCCTGGTTCACCTCATTGATGTTGCCATGCAACGGAAATTCAACAGTGGTAGTGAAGGTGAAAGTGTCCCAGTCAGTCCCGGTAAGAGCCCATCTGGGCAAGTGTCCAAGTGAATGATGCTGGGGGAGAAGAGTGGAAAGTGGTCACTATTTCTAGATTCTCAACATCTCTACCACGGCTAGTAATCTTGGTTCCACCCCACGAAACATTATGGGCATTAAAATCGGCCAGAAGGAGTTGGAAAATTAGTGTAGCCAATACATGGTGTGGTACTTCATCATCTGGAGGAAGGTAGAAGTTGCAGATGGTAATTTCCTGTGTTGTCCTCACCCTCACAGCCACAGCTTCCAAAAGTGTTTGAAGGGGACACAGGTGCAGTATATGCAGAGGTAAGGATACAGATAGACTCCACCTGACATTCTGTTACAGTCAGTACGATTTTTGTAATACCCATGACAGCCACGAAGGCCAGGAGTCCACACTGCTGGAAGTCAAGTTTCCAGAAGAGCAACACAAAAGGAAGGTATAACACTTAAAAGTTGTCATAACTCAGCCAGGTTAGGGGAAAAACTGCAGGACGATTCTTTCCGAAGTCTTGGAAGACATGAAATGACCAAGGAGGCAGTTGATACCTCAGGATCACCTGCTGCCACTGATTGAGCATTTGTATCTATTTCCACTGTGGCTGAGGTGTCAGTTGAGGACGCTAAAATCACCACCTCGCTCTCAGATGCAGAACTGGTGAGGAGTAGTGGTGTTGCGGCCACTGGAGTTTCCTGTTTCTTAGCAGACTTTTTCTTCATCTGCTTGCCCCCTTGCTTCTCTTCAGGGGCTTGCTGGGAGGACCTCTCCCAGGTAGCTTCAGTCACTGAGGAAGACTATGAAGCTCTTCGACAAGCAACTTGTAGCTCTTTCAGCCACTGGCTAGTATCCACTTTTGCACAGGGGGAGGCCTTGGAAGGTAGGTTTCCAACAAAGCACTTCCACATGGGGGAAGCTGAGGAGGATGTTGCGTCTCCGGCTGGGATGATGGGACCGATGTCCCCACTGTTTTGAGAGTTTTTACTCCAAAAATAGGTGCTCTTGTGAGCAACAGAATGTGCTCCCAACCATCAAGGGGGCAGATATATTCAGGTGGCCCTGAGGGCCCACTATGAGGCACAGACGTAGAGACTACCATCATATCTGCAGCATATGAGGATGTCAAGCAAATGGGGTGCAGCTGTTCATACTTCTGTTTATCCTCTAGATAAGTCAGCCACTCCAGGGTCTTCTACTCTGTAACTTGCTGCTCCTTTTGGAGTACCATGAAGTCCGGCAAGCAGGGGGAGTGGCGATCCCCACAGCTGACACAGATGGATGGATGTGCACATGGAGTATTCGGATCCAGCAAATGTCCAGTGTCTGTAGATGTGGCGCTGGAATTGCATTGACAAAACATGCCAGAATTTCCAGCATTTAATGCAGTGTGCATAGGGGGAGGGACATATGATTTTATGTTGCATCTGTACACCACCACCTTGACCTTTTCAGGTAAAGTATCACCCTCATAGGCCAAGATAAAGGCACCGGTGGCAATGTTATTGTCTTTTGGTCCCCTACAGCTGTGTTGGATGAAGTGAAAAGCCTGCCGTTCTAAATTGGCACATAGCTCGTCATTGGACTGCAAGAGAAGGTTGCAATGGAAAGAAATCCCCTGGACCATGTTGAGGTTCTAATCGGGGGGTGACGGAAATTGCAATATCGCCCAGACTGTCACAGACGAGCAATGTCTGGGACTGGGCTAGGGATGCTGTCTGAATCAAAACTGAACAATTTCTCATCTTGGACAGCACAGCCACTTCCCCAAACTTGTCCTCCAAGTTTTCAACAAAAAAATACAGGCTTTGTAACCAGAAAGGAGTAGCATCTGTTCTGCTGCATACTAAATACCTTGGTGTATAAGGCTCTTCTCTTTTTGCAAAGTAATATGTTCCTCCCATGGTGTAGCTGATGCCACCCACTCCAATCAGGGGCTCTCCTCACAGGTGCCATCCAGCCATGAGGAGGGGGGGGGGGGGGGGGGGGACACGTGCATGTAGTGGTGGAGAAGGCAGGAGGGAGAGCGAGCGGGATGCATCCTGCAACCTAGTGGGAACTGATTTCATGACCACATGGCTTGTGCTACTTAGAGAGGGCAGGTTTCGGCAATAAGACTCGACCCTTTGGCTTAGAGGGGGTCACTAGGGAAGGGACAACTTAAGCTCCATTCATTACTCCTAAGGGGTATACATACCTAAGCGGTGTGCTAATTAAGGATGATGACAATAAACAATAGGGTGCACAGGAAGAACCATGCGTGCTTGTTCTCAAATACTATTCCTAAAAGCTAACAACTACACTTAAATACAACAGGTTAATACCTCTTAATCAAGGTGGGGCCTCACTCGTGTTGGAGTCTCTTGACTAGGTGCACCATGAGTGTCTAGCCTTCGTTCGGTGTCATCTGGCTGCATAGGGAAACCTGGTCCAAAGGCGCGCTTGGTGCAAAGGGGTTGTCAAAACGGTCAGCATGTGCACTGCACTTCAGTGCATAATTACACTACACTGCACACAATATTCCAAGGGCACATACTAGGAGGACAAACAAGGAGTCCGGCATCAGGCTTTGTACGCCTATACTCAATAGAAGCAACTCGATAGGGCGCAGCTCGAGAAGGCAGCACAGACAAACGCAGTAGAGCACTAAGATCCTGCGACAGAACACTGACACTGAATGCGGGGAAAAAATTCTGCTGTTTGTGCATACCCCGGCACAAAATGGCAGACAAGCCACGTGGTGTCGTGTAGAGAGAGCAGCTGGGAGGTGTTGCCTCATCAGAGTGGAACAAGAGACAACTCAAGTGATGATTTGGAGTGCATGATGTCCGGAAAGCATGGTCGTCTAAACTTTCCCTCTGCCAGAAGTGAGCAACGAGCGTGTTGGGGGGGGGCTGGTTTCTGGTCTTCACAGCCCTCCATCTGCAACTACAGGTGGAGGCGATGGAAGGAGTCGCCACAACCACCTAGGTTGCTTGTCCCAATGCCTTGTTACTTTTTGCGTCAGAGGTACATTAAAGACCGCATTTACACGCCAACCACATCCCCCCACCAAGAACACTTTAACAGCTCAGGGAATACACAAATGCATCTGTGATGACCATGACAGGAAGATGTTACATACAATAATGAAAGAACTTTATTACCACTTCAATTTGTACTTGGTGAGTATGGTTCCATTTACACATCAGTCTCATCTGTACATGTAATACGTTGGAAAATATACAGCTTTGAAAATGACTGTGTCATTTATAGTAGCCTTTCATAATATTACTGACTTGCAGTTAATATGATTTACATTCTCTTGCACACAGGGCTATGTAAAACAAACAAATAAATTTGAAAAGTCGCTAATGAACTCACATGCTGAAGGATCTGGGATTTAGAAATGTCTCTTTCTCTTCATAACCTGAGCATAGTCTATACAATGTATAGGACAGAACATTCTTTTTCAATGACTTTACAGGGAAAAGTTAGTGGCAGATGTCAAATTACTTTACAAAAATGGATTTTCTGGTTAGCTCTTCAGACAGAGTACTGAGATGATGATAGTACAGGTTTGTGTTCATGGCTTTTTTTTGAAAGAGGGTCTTTCTCAGCGCAGATGTGGTTTACATCAGTAGAGACAAATATTAATCATTTGGAGTTGACAGGGTCTTGCAAATGAGTCAAATCACGATCTATAAGGGAGTGAGACAGGGTTGTAGTCTCTCCCCAATGTTATTCAATCTGTATATTGAGCAAGCAGTGAAGGAAACAAAAGAAAAATTCGGAGTAGGTATTAAAATCCATGGAGAAGAAATAAAAACTTTGAGGTTCGCCGATGACATTGTAATTCTGTCAGAGACAGCAAAGGACTTGGAAAAGCAGTTGAACACAATGGACAGTCTTGAAAGAAGGGTATAAGATGAACATCAACAAAAGCAAAATGAGGATAATGGAATGTAGTCGAATTAAGTCGAGTGACACTGAGGGAATTATGTTAGGAAATGAGACACTTAAAGTAGTAGATGAGTTTTGCTATTTGGGGAGCAAAATTACTGATGATGGTCGAAGTAGAGAGGATATAAAATGTAGACTGGCAATGGCAAGGAAAGAGTTTCTGAGGAAGAGAAATTTGTTAACATCGAGTATAGATTTAAGTGTCAGGAAGTCATTTCTGAAAGTATTTGTATGGAGTGTAGCCATGTATGGAAGTAAAATGTGGGTGATAAATTATTTGGACAAGAAGAGAGTAGAAGCTATTGAAATGTGGTGCTACAGAAGAATGCTGAAGATTAGATTGGTAGATAACATAACTAATGAGGAGGTATTGAATAGGATTGGGGAGAAGAGAAGTTTGTGGAACAACTTGACTAGAAGAAGGGATCAGTTGGTAGGACATGTCCTGAGGCATCAAGGGATCACAAATTTAGCATTGGAGGGCAGCGTGGAAGGTAAAAATCATAGAGGGAGACCAAGAGATGAATACACTAAGCAGATTCAGAAGGGTGTAGGTTGCAGTAGGTACTGGGAGATGAAGGAACTTGCACAGCATAGATTAGCATGGAGAGCTGCATCAAATCAGTCTCAGGACTGAAGACCACAACAACAACAACAACAACAACAACAACAACAACATGTAGAACATAGGGACCAGAGGACCATATGTATACTGAGAGGTGGAATCAAAAAAATTTTTAACAGATTCAGATATGAAGCTTAGTGATTCCAAGATTATCGAAATTGACCATGGAATAATTGGTTCAACTAATAAAAATGCAGTAATAAGAGAATAAACTGAATTGTTTCCTTTCTGAAATTTATTTTAGTGGTCTTCTGTGAATGGCTTAAATGTAAGTTATATGCAACTTTGCTCAGTCAAAAAATCTAATTTCATGAATAGTACTTCTAATTGTACAGTTGTCATCTTTGCTATTTCAAATAAATATTTATTGGTATTGCTCCACTAAAAGTAAATACAGTTATAAGACTGGCACTAGTAGAACTGGAAAATTTTTAATGTAAGAAGAGTTTTCAGCTTAGTGGCTATCTCATCATATTAGAGGTTTATGTATTAGTCATTTTAAAATACGTTATGACTTTCAACCATCATCATTTCCAAAACATGAAACAACAAATAATCCAAGGGCTTATGAAGAGCCAACAAACAAGTTGAACTACCTAGTTACTGATTCTACATGAAACAATAACAGTGCCACACTTTGCACACTAGAATCTTTGTGAGTACTTTTGGGCAAGTGCACTGAAATGAGTATCAATGAAGACAAAAATTTATTAATTTTTAATTTCTAAAGACTGTACTAAACAAATGTACTTAACAAAAATCACTGTATTTAGCTTTAACTTCATTTTGTTGGAAGAAATCATATGTATTTGCAACATGAAAGTATAAAAGTAGTGAGCGATCCTAGGGCAAAGTAAGTAAGTAAGTTAAGATAATTACTCTCCCATTTTTGTTGTTCCATTTATAGGATGACTGTTTTGTAGCACTTACAAATTGCTATAATTTTTAGGCCAATATTCATTAATAAAGAATGTTTATAAATATTTTCTGTAATTTCATGAGAGCAAAGACAGGACTCGTAACAGTCTGATTCAGTCTATAACTGCTAAGTTTGGGTAGCGATTCATCCTGCTTCTTGTAAATTTACTCCACAGACTTAGCACTGAATTTTTTCACTAGAAATGCACAGACGATTGGGTGTATTCTTTGGTTCCTAATAAGTTTTAGAAAATGGAGAGTCTAGATTGGAATATCCACAATATTATGGAAAAGATAGACTGCTATCCATCAAAGATGAGATGATGTGCATGTCTGTGACTCAACGTGTCATCTTTACAGTGAGTAGCAGACTATCCTTTTCATAATATTTTTGATTTTATTAAATACTTTGTTGTCAATCTTCCATCACTTTACTCTACAGTAACTTTCACATGTCTGTCCACATCTTTTACTATTTCCAATATCGTCTTACACATTTTCATGTTGTGTTATTTTCAAAGGCTATAAAATATAACACCAAACTTATATCCAAAGATATGAAAATATGTCACATTTCACCAGAGATTAGAGTAGTAGTATTTTGAGTAGAATATTGTGTTCTAGCTTTCCAGTCTTATCTCAGTCATTTAATATTGTTCACCGGATACATTGTATCTCATCAACATTCTCAGCCACGAGACAAGCGAAAACTACTACCATGAGATAAATTGCAAACAGGGCAGTGCTGGATACATCGTACATGCTTGATTTGTTTGTTTACAACTACATTTTCATTGTTACATCTTATAAAACAATCTCATCAGTACACATTTTATGGAAATCACTCTACAGTGTTTTACAAAGAGGTATTTCCTTACAAAACAAAGTATAACACATCTTTTAGGTGGTTGAAAGTAATACATTGGAAGAGCTTGTGAGTGGTGCTAGGGTAGACAAGGCCAACAGTCTCTCAAAGAATTTTTGACAACTTGCAGCATATAAATTAGCAGCATCAATAAAAGTTCATAAATAACATTTTGTAAGAATTTATAAAATCTAGAAATACCACTTGAAGCATGCAGCGCTCACTCACGAATAACAGGTGGCGCCCATGCTTTGCCATTTCCACCAATGGGACCAAATGTACATGTGCTTTACAGGAAACAAAGCATTTGAGAAGGTGTAATCTTGGAACCCCATACATCAGTACCGTCTATAGTATATGGCAACCATGCCAGCTTGCCTTATCTAATTAAAACTGCTTAACTCCCAAAAATCAGCTATAAAAATACAGTGATGTAAAAGCCAGTGTGCTTTATTATTGCTAATGGTACGTTGGCAATTGTGCTATGTTGCAGAACGTGTTCCCTTTCACTAACGTTACATGTCACAATTTTTTCTAGGGATGAAAGATAACTCTTACAGAAATAGGTATAATTATATAACAAACCATAAGCTGTATCAGTATGTATGACAACTGATAAAAATTAATAAAGTAAAAATTAAAGTGGTTAGTACGAGGTGGGAAAAGAATAGGATTAGAATCGGCACACTTAAAATAACATACATACGATCTTCTGCGGTTCTATGTTTGTAAAATTGTTTTCTGTAAATGATAAGCATTGCAAAATACCATGAAGCGTTTATAAGGTGGGTCGGAGGGGTGGGGGGAGCAGCAGTCAAGCGGTAACAACATTAATCTATCTTTGACAAATTGAAAAATTCTTTAAAACTGTTCGTGTAAGCTTATTACTACAAAAGTTTTTATAAAATGACAACTTTAAACAAAATAATGCAAAATTGTTCTGGAACAGGTCTAATACTCCAGAATGAGATTTTCACTCTGCAGCGGAGTGGGCGCTGATATCTGAGTGAAGATATCAGAGTGAAAATCTCATTCTGGAAACATCCCCCAGGCTGTGGCTAAGCCATGTCTCCACAGTATCCTTTCTTTCAGGAGTGCTAGTTCTGCATGTTTCGCAGAAGAGCTTCTGTAAAGTTTGGAAGGTAGGAGACGGATACTGGCAGAAGTAAAGCTGTGAGTACCGGTCGTGAGTCGTGCTTTGGTAGCTCAGTTGGTAGAGCACTTGCCCGCGAAAGGCAAAAGTCCCGAGTTCGAGTCTCGGTCGGGCACACAGTTTTAATCTGCCAGGAAGTTTCAGATCTAATACTGCTTTTCTACATCAACATCGATACTCCAGAAACCTCCATGAGGTGCATGGCAATGGGTACATCCCATTGTACTAGTTATCAGGGTTTCTTCCTGCTCAAAGTATGGAGCACGGATAGTATAACTGTTTGAAAGCCTCTAAGCATGCAGTAGTTATTCTGATCTTATCCTCAGGATCCCTACGTGAATTATGCGTAGGGGGTTTTGGTATATCCCTAGAGTAATCATTTAAAGCCAGTTCTCGAAGCTTTGTTAATATACTTCGTCAGGATAGTTCACGTCTATTTTTAAAGAGTTTCCCAGTTCAGTTCCTTTAAAACTCTTTGTAACACTCTCCCACAAATTAAACAAACATGTTACCATTTGTGCTGCCCTTCTCTGCATACGTACAATATCCCCGTTAGTCCTATCTGGAAAGGGTCCCACACGCTTGACAAATACTTTATAACTGGTCGCATGAGTGATCTGGTAAGCAATCTCCTTTGTAGATTGGTTTATTGGTAGAATACTGGGGAAGTGCAATCAAAGTCTACCACCTCCTTTACCCATGATTGAACCTAAGTGATCATTCCATTTCATATCCCCACAAAGTGTTACACCCAGGTATTTGTATGAGTTGCACAATTCCAACAGTGACTCAATGATGGTATAGTCATATGATACTACATTTTTCATTTAATTAACTATAAAATTTTAAATTACTGAACATTTAGGGCAAATTTCCAATCACTGCACCTCGTTGAAATCTTATTAAGATCTAACTGAATACTTATACAGCTTCTTTCAGATATTACTTCATTATAAATAACTGCAACATCTGCAAAAAGCCTGATTTCACTATTGATATTTTCTGCAAGGTCATTAATACATAATATGAACAGCAAGGGTCCCAATACGCTTCTCTGAGGCACATCCAAAATTATTTCTACATCTTATGACTGTCCATCCAAGATAACATGATCCATCCTCCCTACCAAAAAGTCCTCAAGCCAGTCACAAATTTCACTTGATACCCCATATGATTGTATTTTTGACAATAAGTGTAGGCATGGTACCGAGTCAAATGCTTTTTGGAAATCAAGAAATACTACATCTACCTGGCTCCCTTGATTCAAAGCTTGCATTATGTCATGTGAGAAAAGTGCAAGTTGGGTTTCCACACACTCAATGTTATCTAAATCCATGCTGATTGGTGCTGAGGAGGTCATTCTGTTCAAGATACCTCATTATGTTTGAGCCCAGAATATGTTCCAAGATTCTACAACAAATCAAAGTCAAGAATATTGGATGGTAGTTTTGTGGATCACTTCTACCAACCACCTTGTAGACATGTGTGACCTGTGCCTTTTTCCAAGAAATGGGCACAGTTTTCTGTTATAGGGATCTACAATAGATTATAGTTGGAAGAGGGGTTAGCTAGCTACAAATTGAGTATAGAATCTGAAAGGGATTCCATCAGGTCCTAGAGCTTTGTTCAATTTTAAAGATTTCAGAGTTACTCAACACCACTGACACTAATACTTATTCCATCCATCTTTTCAGTGGTACGAGGATTAAACTGGGGCAACTCTCTTGCATTTTCCTTTGTAAAGGAACACCTGAAAACTGACTTAAGCGTTCCAGTTTTTGCTTTGCTACCCTCTATTTCAGTTCCTTTCTCATCCACAAGGAGCTGGACACTAACTTTCGTGCCACTGACAGCCTTTACATATGACCAGAATTTCTGCAGGCTCTGCAAAAGATCACGTGACAATATTCTACTACAGTAGTCACTGAAGGCATCACCCATTGCTCTTTTGACAGCAAAATGTGTTTTATTCAGCATCTCTCTATCTACATCACTGCGCTTGGTTTACGCCTATTATGCAGTAATCTCTGTTTCTGTAGAAGTTGATTTGCAGTGACTGTATACTATGGAGATTCCCTCTCATTATCAACTGTTCTACTGTGTACGTATCTATCCAGTGTGTGATCAACTATTCTTTTAAAACTGAGGTAGAGTTCGTCTCAATGCTCATGTCCTGTTTAAAGTTCACATTTCTCAATGATTTATGACACTACTGATTCTTTATCTAGTTTACTGAACATATGGATCTTTCTACTTGTTTTCATTGCCTTTTGTATTTTGCTAATCATCCGCCTCAATCGTGTCATCATCACTGATAACAGTTTCGATATGGACATCCTCAAAGAGATCCTGTCTATTTGTTGCCATTATATCCACTAAATTTTCATCATGAGAGGGGTTCCTAACTATCTGTCTGAGGAAGTTTTCATAGAAGGCATTTAGCAAAGTTTTACAGGACATCTTATCATGCCCACCACTAACAGAACTGTAATTTTCCCAATTAATTGTTGGATGATTGAAGCCTCCACTGATGATTACTGTATGACTGAGGAACTTACGTACAAGTGAACTGAGTTTTCTGTAATGTTTCCGGTTGAATCAGAATATGAGACCAGTGAGTGATGGAAGGATCGAAGTATCATTTTATGCCCACCCCTGATACTGAGTCTCAGACAAACAATCTCACATGCAGCTTCAATTTTTACTTCGGTGGATCTGAGTTTCTTGTCTAGTGCAACAAATACACCATCTCCTTTTCTCATTTGCCTGTCCTTTCCATATTCACTTAAATTTTTCCCAAAAATCTCACTGCTATCAATTTCAGGTTTCAACCAGCTTTCTGTACCTGGTATTATGTGAGCTTCACCACTTTTCATGAGTTCTTCAAACTCTGGCACTTAGTTGCAAACACTTCAGCTGTTCACTATTAGGATTTTAGTGCTCTCACCTGTGGGAGGCGTTTCTTTCAATCTTTTACTGATAGTTCTAGGTTTCCTACATTACATATTGTTACCTGGACTGGTTTTTCAGTCTATTTAAGAGCACTTATAGTTCTGCTGCCATCCTAGGCCTTGGTAGATGGCGACACACTACAGTTCTCTGCTACACAGTATTCGTTTTGCGATAAATGCTCTACCATTCTGTATTTAAATTCAAGGCAGTGCACTTTTGTGCGACTCCCTCTTGTGTTTTGATTTTTACACAAGATAACTAAAAGTTTTGTTATCCACTACACATTTAGCGTCATTTGCTCATATTGGTCATAGGCCAATAGAGTATTTGTAAGTTGTTACTTAGCACTTTATGCTGCATAGCATACATTGAAAACTTTCCACAAAGTGCTGCTACAGCTGTTCCACAACACTTTCGCATTGCTTTATTTACAGTTAAAACACATTCGTGTTATTTTTCAGTATGTCAAGACTAGTCTTGTTTACCCCTTCATGCCCCCCCACCCCCCTCCCCTCTTCAAATGCTTCATGACATTTTACAATGCTTGTCAATCACAGAAAACAATTTTATGGTCATAGAACGATTGAAGATCTTATGTACATTATTTTAAGTGTGCCAATGCTATACCTATTCCCTTCCCACCTCATACTAAACACCTTAGTTTTATTTTATTAATTTTTATTAACCGTCATATGTACAGACTCAGCTTATGGTTAGTTATACCTATTTCTATCTCTAGAAAAAAAACTGTGACATGTAATGTAACTGAAAGGGAACAAATTATATAATGTAGCATAACTGCTAATGTACCATTAGCAATAATAATGTAGTGGCTTTTACATCATAGTATTTTTAATTGTTCTTTAGTTCAACTCATGTTTGGCAGTTAAGCAGTTTTAATTAGATAAGGAAAACTGGAATAGTTGCCATATACTTTTGATGGAACTGATGTATGGGGTTCCAAGACTGCACCTTCTCGCATTGTTTTAATTTTCTGTATAGTCCTTATGCATTTGCTCCCACTGGTGGAAACAACAATACATGGGCGCCACCGGTTCTTCATGAGTGAGGGCTACATGCCACAACTAGTATTTCTAGACTTTGTGAATTCTTATAAAATGTTGTTTATGATCTTTTACTGACACAAATAATTTATACGCTGCAAGTTTTCAAAAATTCTTTGACAGACAGTTGGCCTCATGTACGCTAGCATCACACAGCGAGCTCTTCTACTGTATTATTTTCGACCATGTAAAAAGACGTGGTACACATTGTTTTTTAAGGAAATACCTTTTTATAAAATTTTGTTAAGTGATTTCCATGAATTGTTTTATAACCTGTAACAATGAAACTGTGGTTCTAAACAAACAAATGAAGCATGTACTATGCATCCAGTGCTGCCAAGCAGTTTAGTCCACTTGGTTTCCAATTTGTCCCTTGGTAGCAGTTTACACTTGTCCCGTGACTGAGAATGTTGAAGAGATAGAAGACTGGTACGCTAGAACACTACACGAAGTGCTATGGTGAAATATAATATATTCTCATATGTTGGGATACCAGTTTTGTGTTGTATTTTACAGCCTTCGAAAATGACGGAATACTGAAATGTATAACTAGATTCTGGAAATAGTAGAAAGAGTGGCCTAGATATATGAAAGTTTTTAAAATATTAGGGTATATCTACAAGTTTAAGATATTTGACATTCATTAACGTCAATAAAAAGAGAGAATAAAAGAGAGTAATAGCCTCCTTTCCATAGTACCTTGGAAGAATAGTCCACTTGGATGTTTAATGGCTGCTCCAGAAATTGCCAACCAAACTACAGTGTCAGCACCTTGCTCTGCAGTACGCAAACGGTCTTTCATCTTGTTGTAAAAATCTGGCATTGAAGAACGAACAGCTGGTGTATCAGCCCATCCTGGATGCATTGTTGCAAAAAATACTTCTGGATTTTCACGGGCGAAGTACTCAGTCATGACAACCTTTACATAAATAAAGATTATTGTCAGAATCAAGAGCCTCTAACACATCTTCAATGCACTGAAAACAATGACATGTAAACTATGTACAACAATATTATAAGCTTCTAAAAGATGTAGTTTATGTCTGAAATCACTAAAATTAATACAAATTTATTTTGCATTCTAGGGCCTTGTAATAAAGAGCATAATAGAAAATTGTAAGATGTGGAACTTAATTCATAAAAAATAAAGCAAAGTGCATCATGCAACCCAAGTAAAGTCAGTGTGGCCAGTTACGACCCAATATTATATGTACACAATCCTGTTTACTAATACCTGGCCATACAGCTGTGAATGTTCAAGCGCTGCCTCCAGGGCGGAGAAGTACGCTGGCCCGCAACTGAACCCACCCAGTGACTTAGCAATGAGAGTCTGTGTGTCCACCAGCTTGGATGTGGTTTTTAGGCAGTTCGCTGCATCCCACTAGGTGCATACTGGGCTGGCACCCAAGTCCCATCTCAGTAACACATTCACAAATATTAAGACAACTTTCATCCACTTTCACTAGAATAACACTACATGCACACAGTTGAGGAGCACATGTTCTGTCCCAAGGGAAGTGATGGTGTGGCAACAGGAGGGCATCCAGCCTCCCCTTAAATTAATCATACCAAAACTGTTTATAACCATTTCAATCTTCTGCTGATCCAGCACAAAGGCACAAGAAAAAGAAGGAGACGAAGAAGAATGTTCATTAATATCATGAACAACTTTACCTGCCTGACGTAATTAATTGGAAATTATTTTTATAGTTTTCTGATAATTTTATCATTGAAAAAAGTTGGAGCTGAGGAGTACTGATTATCGTGTGCTATAAAA
Organism: Schistocerca gregaria; assembly: GCF_023897955.1. Lineage (NCBI taxonomy): Eukaryota > Metazoa > Arthropoda > Insecta > Orthoptera > Acrididae > Schistocerca > Schistocerca gregaria. The sequence continues at coordinate 503,987,116 of NC_064921.1, forward strand.
GGAGAACTGTGATTCCTGCAACCTTCTTATCTATGTTTCTGCTGTCTCCTGTTGTCATTTGCCTTTGGCACAAGTCCTGTTTTCACCCTTCTATATACATACTATCATATTTACTGCTCCCTACCCTATTTCACTCACTGTTTATCTTCCATCTCCTACCCCCCCCCCCCCCCACCCCATCCCCCACCCAATGTACTATTTTCTTAACATCTCTCAGTGGACCCCTATCTTGGTCCTTGCCTCCTGGATAGGAGCCAGTCGCTCCCCTTGTATATACCTTCATGTTCCACAATTGTGACTGTTTTTCCTTCGTGTTCTGCAATTGAGACTGTTTTTCCTACCTCACAGCACTGCTGTTCCTCCGTCACATCCATCCCATGCCTCTTTCATTTACCACCAACACACTCCAGCAGAGATCACTGCTTATCCTAGTTTGGTTGTGGTAAAGGAGGAGAGGCGCTCTCTCTCTCTCTCTCTCTCTAACACGCGCGCACATGTGTGTGTGTGTGTGTGTGTGTGTGTGTGTGTGTGTGTGTGTGTGTGTGTGTTTGTTTTTCATGGGCAAAGTGCCATCAAACTGGACATATGAATGAGACTTGTGGACGAATTAAAAAAAGTCACTACAGTTTCAGGGGAGTTTAGAACTACAGGAGGGAACACTACATATGCCCTGACACACAAAAGATAACTGAATTTAGAATACAGTTCCAACATTTCAGGGTGCACACCAATGTTGTTAGTTATCATTCAACTGCTTCTGAGGCTACAATGTTGTGCTTACGTATGTCATCTAGTACAGATGTTAGCATCTAACCGGCTAATGTTTCCAGCAACACTATCAGTAAAGAGACAGGATGATTGAGAAGGATTGTCACATAATTTGCAAGGTGATTCTACATGTGAAAATAAACCAAAAAAGTCCTATGATCTGCAATTTTCAATCATTACGAACTGGCAGGAGTTGAGCACTACACGCATCCATGACTGATTATGAAGACAAGTGTGAATATCATTTACCAAAATGCTGTGTAGGCGCTGTGGTGGATAGAATAATAATGGGACAGATGACTGATCCATCCTACAAGTGGCATTCAAATAGTGCCCCATCCATCTCCATGCACTTGTCAACACATTGAAGGGTGTGTTATGTTGCACATCTATCATCATCTCAGCGGGCTTTAACGTGGACAACAGCGTTGATGAGAGCAACAAGTTCTTCACATGCACTCACCTTCGTAGGCTTCACGTCCATCTTTAAACAGCCCCATAAAACAGAAGTCTTAAGGTGTTGGCTTGGGTGATCTGGAAGGCCACTTAATGTGTCCACCATGGCCAACCCCCCACTGAGGAAATGTGTTATTCACATACTGGGACATTTGTCTGGTACAGTGAATAGGTGATCCATCATGTTGCAGGTACATTAGCTATTGTTGCTCTAATGTCATGTCTTCCAAATGCAGGTAGGTCTATGTGCCTATCTGGGGTTGTCATGTGATTTGGCAGGAAAACAGGCCCTATCCCCAGGTCATCAATCGTACCACACCAGACATTCACTTATAATCTAACTTGGAATCTTGTTTCCATAGTGTCATGGGGTTTCTCCATCACCAATGTATGAGGACTGTGGGTGTTCATATCACCACTGCATGTAAATGTAGCCTCATATGTAAATAAAGTGTCTTGCACAACTGTGTACAGCCAACCATTCATAAAATTGTTGTCTGCTTACTGAATGACCTGGATGCAGACATTACACAAGCTGCACATGGAATGTGTATAAGCCTTCAGAATGTAAAGGATGCCACACTCAAGTTTGTGAAATACAGGGCTGAAGCCAATGCGCTGTGTACTGGTGTTGGGACACTGATATAACAGTGCAATAATGTCATCCCTTTCCTCAACTAACTGAAAGGCCTGACATTCTGATGTTACATGTACACTGGGTAGTGTTCCAGAGCCATGTAATGTTTGAAAAATCCTGGGAAATGCCCTGGCACAGGTGGTTTGATGATCAGGGAGCCATCTCTGGTATTCCGTTACAGCCACATGGACACTGCCATTACAGTACGTGCACACAAACAACATGACTGTGCATTCTGCATGTGTGAACGTACACGGTTTGTTGTTATTCATGGACATGATGGACTTGCTCAATTAAACAACACTCAAGCACGACAGCCTCATGACTGCTCACTGATATAAACCCTGATTGCACACTGGGTATACTTGTAGCTGTTGCCTCTGTGCAACCTCACAGTGCGGCCATCTATTGGAGAACCTCTACAACTCTTGTAGGATAGATTAGTCATCTGTCCCACCATTATGCTGTTCACCACAGAAACTACACATCATTTCAGTAAATAATACACTTGTCTTCATATCCATTCATGGCTGTGTGTAGTCTTCACAATCAAAAATCTGACGTGTTCACTGGACGTTTTTTGGTTTATTTTCACATGTAGAATCACCTCACAAATTATGTGACATTCCTCCTCAATCAGCCTGCCTTTACTCACCACTGGGATGAAACACTAAGCAGAAGATTTTCATGTAAAACAAGAAGCTGATCACTGTAACTCAGCTTTCAAACTCACATTCTTTTTCAGAGCATGGCGTTCCGGCAAACAGAAACACCACTCCTCCCAAAGTGTTATTGCACTGCCTGCCCAGCATACAGCATATTCTGGCTCACCCTTGTAGCACTGATGCTTTTAAACACTTACCACAGGGATCATGTCTGTGAAGAATATTCATGTGCAGCACCGTTTTCATGCATCTATCACTACATCCTATTCCTGCCCTGTCATCGATATAATCTAACACCATAACAGCTAGGCTACCTTCTAAAGCAGCTATGAAATGTGTCAACTTCACTCAATCATTTTCCGGCTTCTTATATGTCTTGATTGCAAACCAACTTCCCATCTGAACAAATGTCCAACTGAATGAGGGGAAGTTGCAGAGCATTCAACTTGCCTCACACGGTCAACTTCAGTAGTGTTTCACACTATGCCATTAGGGTGTTCCTCCATACTATCCCTTCCGCACAATTAAATGTTTCTGCACCTGAGATATGTTTCCACACATATCCTTAAATCTTGCACTCTGCCTGAGGTTACAGTCCTCTATGCTCTGCCAAAAACTGATTGTTATATGGACAGCGTATAAATAAATAAATCAATCTACATCTGTCTTGTTCCTACACTATTTCTTGCACCCTCCTCCCACTCCAGCTTCATACGCCTTTCTAACCCTCCTTTCAGTAATGTTTATATTCCTTTAAATATTTCTATATGCTGTTTACTTGGCAGTCTCTCTCTCTCCTCCCCTACCTATCCACAAGCACTACACACCTCTGCCAGCACCCTGACAAGCTGTGTTGGCCACTTTATTCCAATTCTCTCTCCTTTGCTAATGAATGCTCACCTTATTTTTGTAATGTACAACACACCATTTCTATGGTCAGAGGTTAACTATATTCATACCATTGTCTATAATCCATAAAATATAAACCATTAACATTATATTAATGATTTTCAACACTTCAACCATGAAAGAAAGTTTAAAGCCCTAGTTTCGCTTTTTCATTTTATATACAGATACTTTCATCCTAGTCCTCAGGGAAATATTTTTTCCCCAGTGGTTTAAACTAATTTGAACAACCAACACAGTCCTTACAGCCTACTGCATCCCATCATGGGAGGTGCATGCTACAACGAATAGATGTGGCCAGCTAGCCAGAACAACAACAGAACTTCATTAAACAACAGAAAGCAGCTTCTGAGGTAATACCATTAAAGATTGTCTTGATATGATAAGGGTTGATATAAAAACCCAATGACAGTTTCTTGAAAATACAAGCCACACTGTTATGCTGACATAGCCACTCAGGTAAGGACACTGTCTGTCCTAAATCGGATAGCAGTGACATACCCCAGAAACGTCCACACGCAGGTAAAGTAGAAGTAAGACTCAGCAATTTGGATGCTGTATGTGAGGCTGTAGGTTTTGACTAATGTGTACTATGCTCCAATGAACGGAATTGAGATTGTGGGACCACTTGCGTGGGCAGCTCCTGGCCAGTGAACTGCAGCTGTGAACTCCTGATGATGATGATGATTGACTAGCGAGTGGCTGGACAGCTTCCTCTAAAGCTGTCTGGCAAACGAATAGCACAGAAATGTGATAATGTCATGTGGCTTGTGAAGGCAAGCTAGTGCTGGTGATAGTAGTATTGTATCTGCTTATTGTAGTGCCAACTGATACAAAAACAGCTGCTGCATGCATGATGTGCTGCAATTAAGTAACAGGCACCTTGAAAAGTTGGCAACCTATGGCATTCTGCTGTGCAGTGGCTGGATTGAAATGTGTCAACCGAAGTTACTACAGATCCTACTGGTTTTGATCTTATTAATATTAACTATATAGCTTCCAACTTAAGTGTTTCTGTAGTTCTTCTTGACAATTCTGACATCTTTTCAGGCCACAGAGTTCCCAATTTTGGAGAGACTTTTTTACACTCTCTTGTGGCTCTTACAATGAATACTAACAAATGTAAAACTGTTTAAGATAGTCTCTCGACTTGCTTATCTATTCACTTTTCCCATGTCTAATATGGCCCAAAAACTTTTTGGTTACAGTTTTGTTTCAAGCTATGTAATTTGAGCTGTAGTACAACAATATTCTGTCACTGCAGTCTCATTTTTCCTAATATCACCTAAACTTTCACTTTCTGCACAAAATCATATAACAACCATCACAGTTATTCAAAAATTAATGCTATTTTCAGAAGTGTTTGTGCAATAAAATCTCATTATATCATGGGAAACGAAAAAGAATTAACTGGCTACTTGCATTAATTGGATGCTTACTACTCATTACTCAAAACATCTTTACAATCTGTACAAATAAATAATATAGCAACACATCTCTGAAAACTATTTACTCATTGCAGACAAACAATATAAAATGGAAAAAGGTGACACAATCTTAACGGGCACAGGCAGTGGCGGTATTATCAATGCTCAAATGAATTAAAGTAAATACTGGATACAATCTTATCTTATTATAAGTAAATTACAGTATGACAGTAATAGTTTATCTTCCTTTTTGTGTATTTATTTAGTGTGAAATTTTGATTTGAATGAATCTGCTGAAGTCTTTTGTAAGTCATTTATTAGGGCAAACAAACCATTTCAGAATTCTTCCTTTTTGTGTATTTATTTAGTGTGAAATTTTGATTTGAATGAATCTGCTGAAGTCTTTTGTAAGTCATTTATTAGGGCAAACAAACCATTTCAGAATTCTTGTAACGCAGTAAGACACATTACACATTCCAGTGATGTTTGATCACAGCATCTATAGATCTACAGATTAGTTTTTGCTCAGCAGTACAATTTCCCATTTTTGTAAGATTCTCAAAAACTGGTTACCAATGCCCAGCAAACTCAGTAAAAGTGTAGCAGTACTGCTATACTCTAATTAAACATAAATCTTTTCCAAGAACTTTTAATCTACACACCCATCCGACTTCCTTAGAGTCGGAGTCTTACACCATTCATTTACTTTTTTGCACTAGCTCTGAAAAAAAAAAAAGACCAAACAAACAAGAGATAAAGCTATATATATATATATATATATATATATATGGGAAAGCGCCGGCAGACAGGCACATGAACAAAACACACAAACACACACACACAGAATTACGAGCTTTCGCAACTGGCAGTTGCTTCGTCAGGAAGGAAGGAAGGAGAGGGAAAAATGAAAGGATGTGAGTTTTAAGGGAGAGGGTAAGGAGTCATTCCAATCCCGGGAGCGGAAAGACTTCCCTTAGGGGAAAAAAAGGACAGGTGTACACTCGCGCGCACACACACACACACACACACACACACACACACACACACACACACACATATCCATCCGCACATACACAGACACAAGCTGCTTGTGTCTGTGTATGTGCGGATGGATATGTGTGTGTGTGTGTGTGTGTGTGTGTGTGTGTGTGTGTGTGTGTGTGTGCGCGCGAGTGTACACCTGTCCTTTTTTTCCCCTAAGGGAAGTCTTTCCGCTCCCGGGATTGGAATGACTCCTTACCCTCTCCCTTAAAACCCACATCCTTTCATTTTTCCCTCTCCTTCCTTCCTTCCTGACGAAGCAACTGCCAGTTGCGAAAGCTCGTAATTCTGTGTGTGTGTTTGTGTGTTTTGTTCATGTGCCTGTCTGCCGGCGCTTTCCCGCTTGGTAAGTCTTGGAATCTTTGTTTTTAATATATTTTTCCCATGTGGAAGTTTCTTTCTACTAGACTGACCATTTTTGTTCTGTTTACATATTTTTTTATACAGTTTGTGGATCTTCACGCCATTCTTCATTAAATGAAAACAATTAAATCTCAGTTTTTATTTTTTCACCCCTTTAGTTATACTACTGTGCTTTCAAATAAGGGAAAATCCACAATGGAATAACAGTCCCTGTTCCTTTAGCATTCTGTGCCTGGTCAAGTTACTGGATGCCAACTCCCTCTACATTAACATCCCCAATGTTCATGCCAGGCTGACTCCATGTCTGAAGTGTGACATGACATTTTTTTAGGGCCTGCCCCACTTTCAAGCTTCTGTGATGATGAAATACATTTTTAATGTTTAGTAATAGGTATTGGGGCATTATTATGATAAGTGCTGATGTGACAACAGCTTAAATCCATCACTTCTACAATGCAAGACAGTGAGGTACAAATAATTATGATTAAGGTTCCCAGTGTTATTACTGAGAAACTACATCAAAATGGAAATATGAAAACCTGGGTTAAACAGTACAAGGTACACAGTGTTGTCTTTCTCCATTTCATTAATGTATTCACATACATACATAGTCATTTAGGAACAATGTATTCTATTTTATATATGTAGGAGAAGAATGCAGACTATCTTGAAACAGAACTTATTACATTACCTGTTGCCTTTTGTTCTGTGCATATGCCATAGTTCCATCAAAAGGTGACATCTTTTCAAACTGAAGATCATCAGGGTTCAGTTTCTGTACCAACAGGCCTCCAGAAGACACAGTAACAACTCTTGATTTTTCAGTCCTTGTACAAGTGAAGTAATTAATCAAAATATAAGAAAAGTATATCAAACACATGAACATAACTCAGTGTTTTTCTCTTTAAGAAAAAGAAGGACTTACACAGTCAAAGAACATTTATTTGAAAATATAGATGCCACATAGAGTAATAACATTTTAAATAAGAATCAATCTACTGTGCACCAAAACTACCATACAGTTTCCAATTAATTAATCAAATAGTTTGTGACTTGTATTTAGGGAAACTTCAGCATTAAGAAGAAATCACCAAATGAAAAGAAAATTATCAATAAACCCAAATGAGAATGGACTATGCAAACAACAAAACAGTGAACACAGTTGCAATTGATTGTAAGTGCCTTGTGTGATGAGATAAGGTATATAAGAGAGAGAGAGAGAGAGAGAGAGAGAGAGAGAGAGAGAGAGAGAGAGAGAGAGAGAGAGAGAGAGAGAGAGATTTCAAAGAACTAGACAGTCAGTCACCTGTATTGCAACTTCAAAACTGTGTGCAGCATTGGTTAATTCTAGAAAATAATATTAACACTCATATGGCTGGTTTTATCAGTGCCGTCTTTCACATTGTCAGTATTTTTAAATTTGGACATTTCCAGATTCACTATTATGAGACAGTGTCGAAAAGAAGGAAGGAATATTAGAAAGAGCTTTGCATCATATATAAAATGTATTTATTAGAAGAGGAGCTGTAATTATGTTGGAAGAAAGACCGCATAGTGAAATGGCCACATATATTCAGAGGAACCAGTCCAGCATTTGCCTGCAGTGTTTTAGGGGAAGTGATGTTCTGATTAGCACAACTAATCAGATAATTCACTATTTCTCCTTTCATGTTCTTGTACTGTACTAGAAGTTTATTTAAGGATCCAAATATTTTACTGGAATATGCTACATAAGTGTTGTTTTTATGTACACTGCTGTGTCAATGTTGCAGCATTTTTGATTTGATTTTCTGTTTCAATTATATGTGCATACTCTGCAATTCTATCTTTCCGATTTCTTTACTGCAATAAAGGACATTTGAAATACCTGGGAGTAGGTAGATACTGCTCTGACCAAAAATAATTTTTTTCTGGAAATTAGGAGTGCTAGCAGATTCTTACCAAACCTATTGCAATGAAGCCCAGGAATGTACACTGCAATTAAATGAGGGTAAATGCATTTGTGAGCAGCTTTCTTCCCCTAAGTCATTCTCTCAGCTGCTCATTAACTTGTTTGACATTAGTTATGTGGATATCATAGGGTGAAATACTCTTCAGACTAATGTGACAAACACTCCCTCACCCTTCCAAAGAGTCATGTAGAAACTTGTTCGGTTACAATTAACTCTGATATCTTCATGATCTTGTCATATAAGGACAATGTATGCCCATTTCCCACCCTGTACAGCCTTGATGCTACTGGACATGGTATCAATAGTGGTAAATGAAACTGTCCTACCCAAAACGAAACCTTCAGCTCTGAAAATAGTATTCTGTCACCCACCTGAACTTCACAGTATTCTAAGTTCACCCCTTTCATACTCTTGCTTCCTACCCACATTCCACAGATAATTCCTCCAGATGCAAAACTGGCCCCATAAATGTACTAACCACCTCCTAAAACAGTCCAGTCTTAGGTAATTTATTTCCACTCAAGTGTATGGTCACTCGTGAAAGCAGCCACATCATATTTACAAACTACACTACAATTATTGTGGGTATGATATTTAGCTGCCTATTCACACTGTAATAACTACCAGCAAACTGTGGTTAACTGCACACTCTACTCTCTAGCCACTGGCTGTGAACAACAGATAATTTTATATACATGTGATGCTCCTGCTGCCCCCTTTTCCCCACAGTACCAACTCCTCTGAAACAAGCAGGTGGGAACCATTCCTCCAGCACATCCTCTGTTCCTGCCTAAATCTTTACTAGATCTGATCCCGAACTGCCCCATTCCCACTCTTTATCCTCATCATCCCCTCCCTCTCATTTCTGCCCCTCAGCCTGCTTATTACCACAATTAAACCTCATTCTTCTACTGCTAGTGAGAGAAATACTCTTAACAATACCCTCCACCTGAATTTCCCCACACTTTTTTTTCCTTCAATCTTCTTCCAACTGCCAACTGCTCGAACAATTGCTGCAACTATCATGTTGGTGTATATGTACTTAGTTTTTTTCTTATTTGTATGTATGTGCTGCCAAGCAACCAGCTGCAGAATAGCTGCTATTCTCCATTTTTGTCCATTACATTTTCATTTATGTCCTCACTACCAATTAACAGAAGGCTGACCAGATGATATGCATTCACATTTTTTTTTTGTTTTTTTTTTTTTTTTGTGTGTAGGAATGTGTAAAGCTTTGTTTTCCTCCACATTATGCAAGACAAACCTAATGAAATAATTTAAGCACAGTATGATATGCAATTTCTTATGGGTACTTTCGATGCTGCCTCCTACTTCAATAACACCAACCAATAACTGCAAAATTTTAATATTAAATTATGGAACTCTGTTGCACATACTGGTAGATATAAAAGTGAATTGCAAAGTCAGAGCAATGATTTATAATTTAAAGGAATCAATTGAATATGGTTTGAATGTGTGGGAGTGAACCTGCCCTAAACACACAGGCAGCACTAAATAACAAATTATGTTTAGTTCTGAAGTCTTAATGAAAAAAAAAAGTTGAATGACAAGAAAAGTCAACTGGGAAACCATATGGAACACATTAGGTACAGAAATACTTCTACTACATACTGCAAATAAATTCATCGTACCGATGTCTCATATCATGGCAGCAGTTTGTTACTAACTGTGTGGCTCTGATTACTACAGTATCCTAAATCAATTTCAATAAAATTTACTTTAATCATCTAACTGCCTTTTTTTTTTTCTTTGTCAAGCTATGGGAAATTATAGAGCTCAAATAATTCTTAGCATGTTACTGTCACAACCAAGGTACTTATTAAGAGGGAATGTTGGTTAGCAATAACTTACATGACTCTCAATGACGACCAACTGTTCGGGCTTCTGTCAGATTTTTAACAACATTCATGTGATAATAGTAAAAATGAGTCATAAAAGCATTGCACCTCTTTGCAACTGCCAAATTTCTTACTTGGAAGGCATATAGTACAGGCCACACAGATCTGAAAAATATTCAAAGATTTATCTGATGAATATTTAATGTGTGGCTTTTTCATACGTAAATCACAACTAACCACGTAGTGAGATGTTTATTCACCATCTTTCATCTTCATTACTGGATATCTACAGTCAATACATTTAAATTCTTTTCGACCAATTAATTTTTTATCGAACAATCTCATACCCCTGCTGGAATCAGAGGCAGTCAATTACTCGGATAAATGCAGTATCACATACTTCATATCATCTATTCCAATGTTCAAGTAAAACGTAACTATCAAGTAAGTACACTGAGGTGACAGAAGTCATGGGATACTTGCCGGATGCCATGCCCATTAACACCCAACTCCACTAGGCTTCCTTACACATATATTCATCATACAGTCCACATTGATTTCTGGAATTATTCCATGCAGTGTTACTTGTCTCTCAACTCTGTGCAAACAATGCTTAGCTTGGTTGTTAAGGGAAGGCTGTTGGTCACTACATTGCCTGTGGTGAGAGGTAATGCTTCATATTTGATATTCTTGGCACACTCTTAACACTGTGGATCTCAGAATATTGAATTCCTAACGATTTCTGAAAAGGACTGTCCCATGCATCTAGCTCCAACTACCATTCCATGTCAAAGTCTTAATTCCCATTGTGTGGCCATAATCACGCCATAAACCTTTCAAATGAATCACCCGAGTACAAATGACAGCTCTACCAATACACTACCCTATTATATTTTGTGTAGACAATACTACCACCATCAAAATATGTGCATATCACTATCCCATGACTTTAATCAGCACAGTGTATACGGTACACTGTACACGGCCAGGCTGTATCATTGATGCTTTTATTCTAAAACAGATGAATTATGCTGACTACATGCTTCACACAAACATAAAAGTTCTATTAACACTACCGGCAGTCTTTCTAAACTAAGAATAACTTCCTACAATACTAAAAGACATATTTGTTATTTCTCTTAATTTCATAAAAGAAAATTAGCATGAACCAAACTCACTTTTTAAGCAATGGTAGCAACACCCTTGTAAGAATGTGTGTGCCCAATGTATTGGTAGCAAAATTTTTTTCAAGGCCATCTTCATCAGTTTCCCTTTTATTTACCATACAGCCTGCATTGTTGATCTACAATAAAAAAAAAACTGTGTAAGAGGGAAAAAGTGAAGGAGTTCTACCCATAAAACTTAAACCAAATCAACTCATATACTGTACTTACCAGACTGCAAGATAACAACAAAAATAATCATTTTTTGACAATATAATGTAATTGGGTGGATTAAAAAAAATCTACTCACAAAGCAGGGGCAGGGGAACACACATCCAAAACAATATTTCCCCCCCCCCCCCCCCTAACGTGTGTATACACAAAACATTTTTGGGTGTGTTCTCCTGTTGCTGCTTGGCAAGTAGACTTTTTAATCAATCTAATTACATTAGCCAGTAAGATAAGGTTTTCTCTTCAAATTTGTCATTTGAAAAATTCAGGGTCACCTTACAACTGTAGATCAAGTAAGCTTTGGTTGCTGAGATCAAAATTTTTACACTGTGTCATAGCTTAAGATAGGAGTTGTCTTGCATTTTCAGATAAAGCTTCAGGAGTTGAGGTCACACACAGATCAAATTTGGTGATTACAGAAGGATGAGATGGGGTGCAGTGGCACCAGTAGAGCAAAATGTGGGAGCAGGCAGCAAATTTTCTCATGCTGCCAACTATGGTAATGCATCCCATGTACCTGGCTTTTTATTAACATCTACTACATTTAAATTGTCTAAATTTAAATGTATTTGGAACTGAAGTGATTTTACAAAAGTAGAAAAACTCAACAACAGTACACATTTCTACAGGAGACAAATGAATTTTAGTATAAATATGTTCACACAGAACACTCAAAATGTGGCACAATAAATGAAACACAAGGTTCTACAATGGCACTAAAGCAACCGCTGCTCAACAGCATAGTCTAATTTCAAAACTGGCAACAAATTATGAAGTGAAGTGTTAGCCCAAAATGATCCGATTTCTGATGATTCAGCACTTAAGGAGCCAACAAAGCAAAAAAATGCTGTTATTCAGTTTGCTTAATGTTGTTAAAACAATAAAGTTTAGTGATTGATAATAGTTGTTAATCACTGATGTGACCTTTGAGAAACATGGATCTATGAGTTTGCAATTTACAAATACAGACAATATGAAACTAATTTTAAGTTGATAGTTATTCAAGACACAGAGGCCACGAACAACTGTGCAGCAGAAAAAAAAAAATCTGATATCACAGGAGCAAATGTTCGTAAGCGGCATCAGATGAAGAATAAATCATATATTTCCAGTTCTATATGACACTCTTGGAAAGTTTCATTAACTGGAGCAGCAGAATGTTCAATATGTGTGACCAGAACACAATTAAGGCTTCGCAGTCGTCATAAAATCATCAGATTGAAACCGTTGGAGACGGAGAAGAATCCTTCAACTGCTTGCGTTGCAGAAATCAAAGCAAGTATGAGCTGAGGCTGGGGCTTAAGTTATGATGCAGAACAACATTAGTTCAGCAACTGCCAGCATATCTGACAAAAACCTGCTTGCATATCAGTGTCATAATCTATCATCGAAAAACCTACAAGTGTTTACAATAGATAGTGTTAACCTTTTTAAACAGATCTTAAGATAGATTGTATCAATAAAGAAGTTTGTAAATTTGATTGGTCAGTAGACATTAAATATAAAAATTTCTAAAGGAACCTCCTAAAAAAAGGGGGGAGGGGATTTATATTCAGGATCATCTTATTGTCGGGTAAATACAGTACCTTAAACTGTCCAACAGACTATTAGAACATGAGAGATCAAGCAGATGTACAGTTAAATAAACGTATTATGTACATGAAAAGACAAAACATAATGTCTATATAAACAAACAAAAGAGATTTGTTTGAAAGCAAGAATATTATGAAACTAAGTTCATTTTGTGATTTATTTCTCTCTTTTTTGCACTGGTTTACGTAATCATCTATTAAATTGCCCATGATTTTGTTTTTTTTTTTGTTTTAGGGCACAAAAAACAACTGGAGTCATATGCGTCCAAGGCACAACTAGAGAACACAAACACAGAGACGAGGGAAACCATTGTGTCAGTCCCAACGGACAGAATAGGAGACAGTTAAACAAGGCACGAGGAAAAAAATTAAATAGCCTTCGCCATATTGTTTCTTCGGCGGATAAAAAGTAAATGGCAGTCGACAGCCCACGCATCATTCACTAAAACGGCTGATAAATCAGATGGTAAATCCAAGCTGGAATGTAGAGAGAGAGAGAGAGAGAGAGAGAGAGAGAGAGAGAGAGAGAGAGAGAGAGAGAGAGAGAGAGAGAGAGAGGCATTCCAGCAGGAAGTAGCGGGCAGTTAAAATTGAGGGGCAGCGCCACTGAGCAAATGACGATGGCTAAAAAGGCAGTGCCCAATACGTAGCCGAGTTAAAATGATCTCCTCCTGGTGGGAGGGCCGAGTGAAGGTCATCCAAGGTGCAGGGAGAGGCGTAATAAGCCGATGCTTATTCCCATGAATGCCATCCTGGCATAGTGGCTTTGCACAGTAACTGAACCTAGTACCCTAGCACGCCTCCCTCCTCATTCCAAATTCCCATTAATACCCCAGTCCACTTGGTATCCCCCAAATTCTAACAACACTGTTTTTAGGGCGAATACCAAGTGAACTCAGGCATGAATGGGAATTTGGATTGAGGAGGGAGGCATGCTAGGGTATCCGCGCAGTTGTGCAAGGCCGCTGTGTAAAGGTGGCATAATGGTTAGCACATCTGCCAAGTGAGCAAGTGACTCAGGTTCAAATCCCAGGCTTGATACAATTTTTCATTTATTACCTCACTCTGCAAATACACATCATGTGTGTTTTGAGACTTGCATAACCTCTGGAACCATATAGTTTCATTTGGCTAATGCGCCAATGCCTGGGTTCGGGCAGGATCCGCCATTTCATTCGGTGCTGAGGTGCTATTCCGATACAGTTGGAGTGTCTCTGCAATGCTGTTTGAGTTCAGGGGGAATAAACAGTGGGCCCAGGATGTGAATGGGTATTTGGATTGAGGAGTGAGGTATGCTAGGATAGTCTCTGCATTTGTAGAAAGCCACTGTTCAGTGGCAGTTGTATGGTTAGCACACCTGCCTCGTGAACAGCAGACACAGGTTCAAATCCCAGTCTTGGTACAAATTTTCATTTGTTGCTTCAGTTTGCATATATACATCATAGATGTTAGAGACCTGAAAAGGTCTCTGGGGCTATATAGTTTCATTTAATCTTTAATTTGGTTTTATAATCTTCCATTTTCCTGTAGCTTGAAGGTGTCTTAACACCTGGTAAAACACCTTTGGCTCGTGTTGGGCATCAAGTCCATTCCAATTCAGTAATGTGTATCACACAGTCTTTTAAAAAATGGCATCTCCATGCACACAGCTTTTCTGTTTTTCACATTATGCATCCAGTTCGTGTTGACTCTACCATTAGTTTTTGGTTACCTTTACTATAATTTTTAGTAAAAACAAACGTTATTACGCACATTATATTTTTGTTAATGCCCAGAGAAAAAGCTTGGAACTTAATTTAGTGAGTTTGAACAATTTATTTCAAAGTTTCAATCTCTCCTGATAATTTAAAATACATACCAAAACATCAAGTCTCTCTTGAGTTTCCTTAAAGTTCGTCGCAAACTTGTAGACACTTCTTGGCTGAGATAAATCCAATTTATGGGTGTGGATGTTCTGGAGAAAAGAATATACACATATTGCTTTATTAACAATTAACTAAAATAAAAATAAAAAAACAACACACACTGTCCACATATGTCCACTTCTACATGAAAAAGAGGATTCAAGCAAAAAAATTGCACCTTTGCACAGATGGAAGAAAAGAACCTTAAGAACACAATAGTGTAGCATTTTTCTGCATTTTATAATTAATTAAAATGTTACTACATGTGTAAAATACAGATTCTGATGTGAATGTTACAACAAAAAGACCAACAAATAATGATGAGTACCTGTTCGATACTGGCCTTCTATACCAGCCACATTTTGACACTGTGCCAACTTACAAGCTTAAAACTGAAAGCTTTAAGAAAAAAGATGGTTGCATTCTGACTTATCATCATCACCACCACCACCACCACCACCACCACCACCACCACCACCACCACCTTTCAAGTTCAGATTGGAAAAGGACTTAGTAGCAAAGTTCTTGATGGGATTTGAATAATAATAAGGGTGTATGTGCGAACAAGGAAAAAAGTTTCCGTATTTTTCTCGGATAAAAATACGCTTTCTCCCAGGTGAAAAAACACATGTTAAGTGACAGTATACTTTTCCTTGGAACTGTAAAACTTATCAATCCTGTGAATGGTTAGGGTTTTATACAATGGTGTTGAATTTCCCGGCACTTTAGAAAACAAAACTTGGGAGGGGGGGGGGGGGGGGGGGGACAAAAACATGTTTTGGAAAGATGTTTTATGTGCAGCAACGTGTACACTGCATTTTTCGTATTACGAAAGTATAAATTCGAATTCCACCAAATGCTGCATGTTACTTTCCGAAGCATGCAAATCGAGATGCGATGCACTTTTGTAAGCCAGTCATAGCTCGTGTCATGTGATATTGCCAGCCGTTGACTGCAGATATTAAGAGCATAGGACACGTGATGAAGTTAGCCAATAGAAACATCACTGTGAACTAACACGAACACACAAATAGGAAAAGTTAATGGTTTAAATTAATATACATAGTGTTGCAACATGAAAAGAAAAGAAAAGAAAAGCTTTCACATATAATATTGATCTCTCAGATTAATAAGCTTCAAGAGAAGTGCCAGTAAATTTTTTAAAGACAACATAAATGTCTGATCTTCTGGGCTCTAAATTCTGCTAAATGGTTATCCTCAAAGAGTTGATTTTTAAGTGGGAGTCAAACACTTCGTGGTTTAATACATTCTTTGTACATTCTTGCACATAGTTCATCTTACGTGAAAGGAAATCTACTTTGAAAGTAAAGCTTTTCAAACAACCATTCACAATATTTTCTCATGACCTGTTAGAAATAGGTTCATTTCAGCAGCTGCCAGAGTGCCAGGTAACAGGCGTCATTGCGATTGTGCAGTTACAATGATGCAAGAAGCTCCCATGAGCATACATGCAAAACACTAAAAGATCTTACATTATGTAATAGAAGAAACAAGACATTAGAAGATACTACACGGGAATTTTGTGAACCATACTAAAAGCATAATTCGGCATAAAGTGCACATTCATATGTCCAGATTAGGATCTAAATTTTCTTGGAGTACCAGTGCTGTATTATCTCGTGTTTGGTCCTTTATCATGGCATAATCTAGAAGACGAAAACATGCACTTTAAATGGAACGAGCAGTTGAAACTAGCCAATAGCATGGAATTAAAGACTTCGTTTCAAATAAATTGACTACCTCAGTGGAAAAGATTAATAAAAGCCAAATTTCTTTAGCAAACCAACAAAAATAACTTCATTGTTCTGCAAGGTGATTAATGCTTAACTGTCAGAAAGGTAGAAATAAAATAAAATCTGAAACTAATAACATATTTTAGCCTTCCATAATTATGCGAATGTATTTTAATTCACTTGATAGCTCCAGACCACAGAAATCCATTTTGTTTTCATTTAATGTTAGAGTAACAAACAAAGAGGAAACAGCAAAATCAGTAAACTTAAATACAGGTCACGTGGAGACTACCCATTTCCCCACTACAACTCAGACTGCTCTGTGCATCAGTCCCGGATCTATGATACGTATTTCCGAACTAGGGCAATACTAGATAGTGGCGCCCCTGACCCCCCTCCCTAGAGTGTTTGAGGATGCAGGAGGGGGTAAAAAAAAAAGTTTTTTCAAAAATATTTTATTTTGTAGCACACGTCTTTCGGAAGAAACTGATACATAAAATATATGTGTTTGAGGCAATATAAGACATGCTCCTCTTAAAAAACTAAAAATTAATACTGGATGGGATTATTTGTCACCGGCAGAACAAGAACTCTTCAGAAAATTTGCACTCTTTATTGCCTATTAGCTAATAACTCGCTGTTGCATGTGACATGACATTAAATATAGGATAAATAAAACCAATAGAGACAAGAGACAAGCAAGACAGTGCACATTCCTTCAATCCTTAAGTCCTAGGATTTTCTCTCTCTAATATTGCTACAGCTTTACATGGCATGCTTTCCTTTCTGGGAAAGAATCTATTACCTCTTCAAAGTTCGTCAAATATTTTGCTACAGGAAAAAACGAAATATCATTGTGTAATACTGAAAAAGGTGTTAATACAAATAGTACCCCAAGACTGGCGTATTTCTCGATCGGCTTACGTGTATTTTTGTTACTGTCTGCTAGATAAAATGAAATAGACCTGCCTAATATTGCAGCAATTGTAGGACACGCCAAATAAATGAGACTGTATTGGCACAAACGGTCATGTTTATAACACGACAGAATACAATTCACGAAGTTCCAGTATCAAATGCCTATTACACC
The DNA here is from genome assembly GCF_023897955.1 of Schistocerca gregaria. Classification (NCBI taxonomy): domain Eukaryota; kingdom Metazoa; phylum Arthropoda; class Insecta; order Orthoptera; family Acrididae; genus Schistocerca; species Schistocerca gregaria. The sequence continues at coordinate 504,004,924 of NC_064921.1, forward strand.
CTTTTACAAGTTAAAAGTTGTGTGCTAGGAAACAGTTTCACATTTCATTCATATCCTCCAGCTTCTGAAGCACGAGATCGAAAAGTAGTAGTATAAAATTTTTTATGTAAATTTGGAATCGTATATTCTTCCATAATTTATGTAATGTTCCTGTTTATTCACCTTCCTCATTCTAACACACAATCTTGTCATCACCAATTCCGTAACTATTCCTACCAGTGTCAAAATTTATTCTCTAATTAACTTCACTAATCCTGTCACAATCACCAGTTTAGTTACCCCATGTTTATTCTCCGGTTAGGTGTTATAACGTGTTTGTACAACGCATTTTCCATGCTACTCCCCGAATAGAACGTAAGCGGTTGCTAGCCATGGACTGTGCAACTGTCTTTTACTAATGTAGCGGTCCATCCAAAAATTTTCTTCTAAATATCATTTGCTTGGATGAGAAGATAATAAGAAATATTTCTTGCCTGTTATTCCTGTTAGACATTTATTTCCTCTCTGGTAGTCTGAATCTACAGATTTTGCTAATAATTATAACAACACTGATTATTTGCAAACACAGTAAACCACATGAACAGCGATTGGCATTCAACTGTTCCACTTAATTTCGCTCAGCTCGTCTAGCCCCATCCCCTTTTTGTCTGCAGGAAAATTTATTTCTAGATCCGACGGGGATTTCGCAGGCAGAGACATCATGTACACTATGCACACATTCAAAAGTCAACTTATAATTCATTCAGAAATCAACTTAGAATGTGTTCAAAAACCAAGAGGGATGCTTTTCAAAGTCATATGAATAATCGATAGAGCAATGCGTGCTGCATGCTAAACACCTAGTGAAATAAGGTTTTTTCCCCCCTCAAGAATATGAAGTTGCACCCCCCCCCCCCCCCCTTGAAATTGCTGCCCATGGGCAGATACCTCAGTTTGCCCTCACCCCCTAGATCCAGGCTTGTTGTCCATATGCGAATCTGGCAGCTTAGGCATGCCAGTAAAATTTTTCCAGGTAACATCTGGCTGCTTGCTGCTACTGCTTATACAGCTAACTGCCACCCTTCTGTAGCCAGAAGTAGGAGAAGGTTCTAATATTACGTGACTCAACTGCACATGCACATGAGCTCACTCACAATTGCTCAAATGTATCCAATGTAAACAGATGTGACATCATACTCACTGGAGGCAATTTGTTGTTGTTGTGAAGCATTGCATTGTCTTCCTAAAGCCAATGACACATTTTGCTGTTGGCAGACACTTTTATGAGCATTGCTTTGTTGTTGAATATGGCGCATTTCCTTTGAAATTTAAGTTTTATTTTTGGTTTTTTCTCTCTTTCATGTTTTATTGCTGCCTTATTATTCTGCAGTAGCAAGATACAGTAACATCCTTTGTTTAGAGTATTGGTTCTTACCAGTCGATGTAACAAAAATTTAACTGAAAACTAAAACAATGAAAAATTCAGAATTCTAAAAAATTCCAGGGTTTTCCCAGTTTTCTCCTGGATGAAAAAATTCTCGGGTTTTTCCCAGATCTCCAGGTTCGTATACACCCTGAATAACACATCTGAAAGGTAAGATGAGTTTTTCAACATTATTCCTCTTGAATGCACGTTTACTAACTTAACACTGTGACATTTTGTTTGGTCCAAGTTTCAGCAATATAGGTTTGTTACTGAGAGTGATATTTTCACCACATTTTGGGACTAGGATATCCCATTATCAAGTGCCAGAAAACAAGGTAACAGATTAATATATCACAATACTATGTATACAGATAATCATATAAAATACAGTATATCATCCTGTAGTACAACATACCTTGAAAGTCCTATGCCATTAGGCACTGTCAAAAGCAAAAATATCACGTCTCACAATTGGCGTGTACCATTTTTAGTACTGATTCAAGAGAGAGTTGTCCAATGGCTTCACAACAGATAATAATATGGGAATGGTAGTTGTCTTTGGTATGGCTTCACTGATAATGTTTTACAATGTGCAAAATTATGAGGAGACAGAATTGCGGACCATTACTTACCGTATCTTCACAGACTTACCGTACCTTCAGGAAATGAAATTCCAAGCACTGCTGACAAACACTTAAAACAGAAAAACTATTCCTAGCTTCTGAATCTGAAAGATAGGAATAGTTTTTTATACCTTTACATGCTTTACTGGCAATACTTATGATTTCACTGCCTAAAGTTAAGTACCGGCCAACTGTTCTGTCTACGTGTAATTTTACAGTTTTCTAATATGAATTTTCCTTGTCGATGCAATGTTCCACAACAAGGGCAGTCACAAGTTGAATTTGAGATGTTTCCATCTGAGAAAATTACCTTCTTTTAGGGTTCAAAGCTGGAGTGAGTGTTGATCAGTAGCTTGAATGACTGACTTTAGCATCTGAACTACATAAGACAGGAAAGAAGTGGCATGAAGATGGAAATAACAGCAAATAGTAAGCTACAGCCAGTATTGCCACAGAATGTGGTCAATGGTACTCATATTTCTCCCTCTTCAGCAAAGAACAAATAATATGGATTTTTAAATCAATTAATGTATAGAAAAACTGATTTCTCATTTTTTCTAATGTTCCATGTTGTAATGGAAGTGGTTAATGACATTATCTTCAGCACAAACCAGAACATGTGACACACAGACAAATACTCAATATGTACAAATACTCAGTGCTAAATACACAAAACATATTTCAGGTATCATATACATTTCAGTTTTCTTTGTTATGATTCAATAAATTATAGCCAATTACTTCATTTACGGACAAATATATTAAAATGTTTAGAAAGAAAATATTTCAAAACATGGACTGTTGTGTTCATTTTAATTCTGAAAGAATCTTTTGAAATGATTCAAATTTATCAGTATTACTATTTAAACATCTATCGGAGTCTATTGCTGACTTATAAACTGTATCTTTTGGTGTAAACAATCAATATGTAACTGCAGTACCTTTGAAATGCGATGTGACGTTGAGTATCGCTGGTCACTTTGTATCAGCCTTAGTTTATTTCTGGTGCGTGTTAATGTCAGTCAGTAATCTGGACTCAGTTGTGTTCTGTTGTAAGAAGTAGTATCTTCTGGTTTTACTTGTGAAGTACAATTGGGAATAAACCTTTAGTTCAAATATTGATATGCAGCAAAGATATAAAATCTTTTATCCTACTGTGCCAACAGCAGGGAATAATCTCAGATCATTGAGCCACCATGAAGAAGCAAGTACAATGGATTACGACAGCAAAGTTAAATTGATATACTCTATAGCTATCATCCCATTAACATTTGAACACTAATACTTCCCCTTTTATACCCCTCTTATTTACAATACTAGAGAACTACAGGACAATCCAACTCATTACTCAAACGAGGCTTGTAACTTCATTTTTACAAACTAATGAACTTTTGCAGCAGTAAAGATGGGAAACCATTAGAATTACCACTGAATGACGTCCATCCTGTGTAAACTGTAGATGCCAAGCAGATATGGCCACTATAGGATCAATGGGGTGAGACTGCGATCACAAGAGGACTGACTTCGGCTGACTATGCCCTCACTTATTATTATTATTATTATTATTATTGTTATAAAACTATTAAGGAAATTTAATGTTATTTTTTATTTATATTCATAATCAGTTGCTGTTTGGTTTGCCTGGTGACAAACTGTCATACTGAGATGCTGTACAGTTGTAGCTGAAATTACAATATACAGCTATTGCAACTGCAGTTGAAACTCCATTCCACAGCCCACCTCAATAGCTGAACGGTCAGCGCATTGGAATGCCATGCATGGCGGCCCGGGTTCGATTCCCAGCTGGGGTGGGAGATTTTCTCCCCTCAGGGACTGGATGTTGTGCTGTCATCATCATTATTTCATCTCCACTGTCAACATGCAAGTCGCTCAATGTGGCGTCTCACTCAATAAGACTTGCACCTAGCGGCCAAACTTCCCACCTGGGAACTCCCGGTCACTGACGCCATAAGACCATTTCCATGTTTCCATTCTATAGAAGTATACGTTTATCTCATCAAAGCATATATACTTAATTTGAGAATTCTATTGATTTTTTGTGAAATTACTACTTTTTATTGTCATGCAGAAACATGTCAGTATAGATAATTAAAATTGTTCACCAGCATGTAACATGCAGTTAGTTTAGAAAACTATTTTGACTAAAATATTTATCCACGTCATTCTCTTACTAATGCACCGATTTCATCAGGACAATATGAAATTTGCAATTTTTAGTAAATTAAGAGTAAACAGCTGTTAAAAAAGAATTGTCAATGCATACTGGCGTGTCAACATTTAATTAAGAGTAAATAGCTATTAAAAAATTGTCACTGTAAATTAACATATAAATACCAAGGTCATTACATTAGTTTACAGAGATTCTTTGAAGAAAAAAGCTACAGGACAACATCCACGGAAAAAGCAACTGCAATAACTTTCATACGAATCTTTTCGTCTGCACTGATGACAGATCAAACTGAATAAGTAAAACAAAGATTCCAAGACTTACCAAGCGGGAAAGCGCCGGTAGACAGGTACAATAAAATAACACACACAGACTGCTTGTATATATATATATATATATATATATGTGTGTGTGTGTGTGTGTGTGTGTGTGTGTGTGTGTGTGTGTGTGTGCACGTGCGAGTATATACCTATCCTTTTTTCCCCTTAAGGTAAGTCTTTCTGCTCCTGGGATTGGAATGGCTACTTACCCTCTCCCTTAAAACCCACATCCTTTCATCTTTCCTTCTCCTTCCCTCTTTCCTGATGAAGCAACCGCTGGTTGCGAAAGCTCGTAATTTTGTGTTTGTGTTTGTGTGTTATTTTATTGTGCCTGTCTACCGGCGCTTTCCCGCTTGGTAAGTCTTGGAATCTTTGTTTTCATACTCACCAAGCGGCAGTAGGAAAGCACTCGTACAAAAGCTATTACATATGCAAGCTTTCGGAGCCAGAGGGTCCTCCTCCTGGCAGTGTCATTGGCAGAAGGGTTGAAGGGGAAGGAAGAGGGTGAAGGAATAGGACTGGTGAGGTTTATGAAAAGTCACCCAAAACTCTGGCTTAGGGTCAAAACTCTACCCCTTTTCCTAAACGTCACCAGTCCTATTTTCCTTCGCCTCTCTTCATCCCCTCCAATCCTTTTGCCAGAAGAAAGAGCCACTGGCTCCAAAAGCTTGCATAAGTAATACCTTTTGTATGTGTGTTTTCCTGCTGCCACTTGGTGTGTTTTCAAAAACTGATTATTTTCATTGACAAATAAGTAACAGTTTTTAATTAATTCAGCTACAGTATGGATTACACACCTAAAGCAGTTCTGTAATATTATTCAGCATTTTTACTGCTGAATATAGATAAAAGAAAGATACTGCATTTCACTTGTATAACTTGAAGCTGAGCCAGGGCCAATACTTGGAGAGATTTCTAAAATTAATACATCACACAAGGACAGCATTCCAGTAAGGTGTGCATAAGTGAAAGAAATGCATAATGTGTTCAGTGCCTGTCTGATGAGTATACCAACTGCACCTACTTGCTCATTCAGTATACTCTTAGGCTTGATTAGAATCCATCTCTAAGATTTTACATGATAATTTTCATGTGAGAAAGGTTTGGAGCCAACTGGTAACATATGAAGTAACCTAAAAATATAAAGCTTAACTTCTGGAGATATATCAACATAGGGTCATTATGTTCAGTTCTGCAAGGTCAAAATCAATATTTAACACAACTGGAATCAAAATGAGCCCGTAACAGTTCAATCCAGTCACACATCCATCAGCTATAGGTCAATGGTTGCCTTTCCTTTATTCTACCAACAGAGCAAGTGTATTGTTAAACGTGCGGTGAACTTTTTCCTCACTGAAAGACGGCACATCACCCTAATCACACTTCAAGAACATAGGAGAGTAAACAAATTGGTGCACTAGAGTATGACTTGTCAAGCTTCTTAAAATAATACAGAAGTGACTAAATCTGGACTACACCAAATCTTGATCCACAAATGCAAATTCCACTAGTCTCAAGGATAACAAACACAAAAGTATTTCCTCAATATGAATATTCACTTTATGAAAAATATCTAGCTGCTCCCCACACAATTTCCTTTTTTTTTTTTATATATATATATATATATAAATGATACATGCCTATAAGTGTTCAACATTCTAAGGGGATGGAGCTTTACAAGTGGTTCTGCAGAAGCACGTGACCAAGGGGAGTTGTTTAGAAGCTCTGAAGGTATGTTTTTGGAAACTAAGCAATTTGTACCACTTTATCAAATTTTGGGAATGACGTTCATGTTTTGTAGCGATGAATTTTATTTTACATACCTCATTTTGAGTTGTTTTCACAATCTCATCCTTAACTGCATCTGCACTCTCCGAATTTCTGCAAACCATGTGTACAGTTCCACCTCTTTTTGCTATTTCTAATGTCACACATTTGCCTATTCCACTGTTGGCTCCTGAAAATATCCGAAAAATAGAAAAATCATGATACCAAGTTACTATATGCAAACATTTTGTTGATTTTTGTTTACTTATATCTACTGATGAGTCTAAATAACAACTGACAACTCATTCTAATGACAATGAAACATGAAGGTATTAATGCAACTCAGCTTTTGGTTGTCAGTGATGTTCTCACAGAAGTTCACACATTCTTGTCAGTCAGTCAGCTTTCTTGAAAAATATTATTAAATAGTTGAGTTTCAGTTGTTAGTAATTGAAATTTGTTTTCTTACCTCTTGGTATTTCTATGTGTTCTATAAGCAGTTATTCATTATTGTAATTAGCAGATATTCAATTTCACAATCAGCACCACACATTTACTCATAATGAGGTGACACAAAAATTTGTTATATTTTGCTGTTGTAATAAAAGCTTTTGAAATAAGCAACATAAGAAAACAACAAGTACTCTATCCTCCTCTATTGCTGATGGTTCTCTCCCAACAATGGCACAGTTTTTCAGTCTGACTCCTGGGAAAATATTCTTGTTAGGAATTTAAGGTGCACGGCACAGTTAAACACCATCTTTAAAGTCAGTGAAGTTCCTTTATAGGTTTTTGAACAGAGAATGAAAAAGATGGAAGGCTGAGGAGGCAAGACAGGGCAAATGTGAAAAATGTGGGATCACCTCCCACCTATGTTCCTATTTAGCTTCCACTATCACATTAGTATCACCTTGGCAAGAATTATTGTGTCCTACCAACACTCCATGCAGATTTCTCAGTCATGTTTCTTCAAGTTTATCCATAGGGTGTCTAAGTTGTTGGTAATCTGCTTACTTTGTGCAATTCCTGGCACTGCAGCAACAGCATCAGACAGTGCTTTGTAGCCAGCCATGGGCATGCCACTGATGAAATTCTGCACCTGGACACTGGCTTAGGAATCCAGCTATGCAGTGTCCTAATATCAGTGGTAGACTAGATTGCAGCAAATCCTAGCACTATGCTGAATTTCCACAGCCGGCAAACTCCTGTCATACCACATCCGGCCAGGGCAAGTATAAATGATCCCAGCTCGACCAGAAGCAGCATTCCTTTGGCACCACATATTCAAATGGAGCAATCTTTACACCAGTCATCAGTTAATGTATGTCTGAGTTTCTACCATCTCACCAAGCAGTGTTACCGATTAAGTGAAGCTGCCAGTCTATGAGCCACAAGCTAGCCCATATGGTTCTGGGCATCCAACTGGATCTGCAAAGGTGAGGCCAGCTATTAGGTGCCATCGCCTGACACTCCAGTCAGACCCTGAGGGCTCTGGGTTCAACTCAGGATGTCTACACATTCCTGCCAGATGCCTCAGGCTGCAGACAATGCTGGTCTGCCTAGCTAACTAGTCACACTTTGCTGTGGAGCTGACACCTTTGATACCTTACATTTGTCAATAAGTGTGCCACCGTTGGCGGCCATTGTTTGACTGCAGCAGTATTCCACTGCCTTAGCATACTACATTACTCGCTGCTAACTAGCTGTGACTAGCTTCTGGGCTACTATGCTGTATGAGAGTTACAGAATAATGAACAATGTTACTGTTGAGTCAGCGTTTGTGAATGTACTTGCTGCAGTACCAGAGAATCTGTCTCTCAGTGTCATGCACACACCACTCTGGAAATCCTGCAACAATGGCATCAGATGGCTGTCACATTGATGTAAGAAGAGCCAGTACCTAAAAGCAACATATGGGACATCATCTCAACATGTGTGAAAATGAACCTTTTGCAAGTGACAAGGTTGGGCATTCTGTGTCTTGGTAACTTGAAGAGAAACATGGACATCATACAAGGGAATATAGGCAATCTCCATGCTTAACACTCAAATATAAGAATTAGGTGTGTTCAGTGGCAGGAAATATGACTGTGCTCTTGATTCCATTCATGTTGTATTTTTCTTTTTATTGTGAACACAGCCTTAGCAATTAATGAACCAGAGGTGGATGTTACCACAACAGAGGTGGTTTAGACCTTATTGAATCAGAAGGTATAAATGCAGGCAGATAATGCAGCAACAGCATTAGAAGAGATAGACACAATGGCCCAAGTTTGGGATCGAAAGGAATTTTCACCACGGAACTTACACATTACAGAACAACAGTTCACATACGGCAAGAATGCTGTGAACCATACTGTGAGAAAAGCAGGCAAACTGGTCATCCAGAACAGGATTGAAGACAAGCCTAACAGGGGGCATGATACGTGGACATGGGGTGGGAACAGTAACACATCATCAAATGGCAATGGTGGCTCTGGAGCCACCATATGGAGCTCCCAATAAATATAAGCACAGCCAAAATGTGAGAGATGGTGGAATTCTGCTTACAATGACACAACTTACTGGATGGAAGGAAGTGTAAGTTTTTGTTGGACATACATTCACAGGTGTTCCTAGCAAATATGGATGACATGGGAAATACGAGGTTGAGTCCAATATAATGCAGATTACGTAGAGGGGGTGGAAATGACATCATTTACAGGGTTTGACAGTAATGAGTTTTTAGGATAAGTAAAAAATTTTCTGTTTTTGTAAGGAAGTTTAGCCTCATACAGGCAATGGTTACTGTGGTATCTTAGGGTTAGATATTTTCCTTGAACATCATGCTAAACTGATCTAAATTGGTGCATGGTACAATTCGCTGTGACATTGTTCCATCAGGGTGGAAACTGCCAATAGTCCAGACTGCCACAAGGTTCATACCTGAAGCAAGGGGAACCACTTACACTGCATGAATGGCCACTAAGGATAAATTTGGACAACATAGTGCCACAAGGTGCTGAAAAAATACTGTAGGTGCATGCAGGAAATAATCTGCCAATAAATGTATTGCAAGCAGTAGAACCTTTACAGAAAAATGCGGAATGGTGCTTAATATGCAGGAGTTTTGTATGTGTACAGGAGTTAGATGGTGAGAAGATAGTCCCTTTCAGGATAGGTATCTTTGGCACCAGATACATAGAACTGTCCCCAATTTAGAGATCTTGCAGGAACATGATTTAGACAGAACAAATCTGGACCGTAAGCTAAAGCAAGTTGCCAGTTGAGCAGCATTACAGAAGGTAGTACACCTGGAAGTAGCAGAGAAGATACCAACGGAGCAGTTACTGTGAGAATATGAAGAGCTATTTAATCCTGATGGGTCTTTGCTAACAACCCCAATGACACTACATAGAACTCCAACTGAATGAACTGCCTGTGTATTGTAAACTGTATCTTTTATATCACATCACCTGCCACCTGTGATGGAAGAATTCATTAACCAACAGCTACAATATAGTATTGTTGAGAAGAGTACCAGTCCCTGGGGAGCACTAGTGGTAATTATTCCAAAAAAAACATGAAGATGGAATGAAGATGTAGCACTTTTGTTGTGACTGTCAGTACCTTAACAAATGTATGGTTGCAGATGCTTATCCAATTTGGAATATAATGGAGAATTTGGGACAATTCAGATATTTTTCTACCTTCCATGGATCTGCTGAGTTGTTATCACCATTTAACATCAGCCACATTTCACAACCTCTTATATGGGATACTGCGGGGACTGAAATCTAGATAGTGCATGTTCTATTTAGATGACATAACTGACTTTGAGAAAAACATGAAAGAGCATTATTGGAGCTAAGGTAAGTATATAAGTGGTTGCATGTGACACATCTAAGCCCAACCTAGAAAAGTGTCTCTTCAAACCGGAAGGAGTATAATACTTAGCACCAAAAAACAGTCGCAAGAGTGTCCAGATGGACCTCAGGAAAATTAAAGCTGTACAGGTTTTCTGGTACTATGTACAGAAAGAGAGGTGCAGCCTTTCTTGGGCCTGGAAAATTATCACAGGAAGTTTGTAACAAAATCTGTGACAATAGCATGACTGCTCACTCATCGACTGAAGAAAGGAGTGACATTACACTGATCTCCGAGGCGTAATTGTGTGTTCAGTCAATTGAAAGAGTTCCCAACAACCAGAATGATGTTAGTTTCCCCAAATCATGAGAAGCAAACTGTGCTGGCAAGCACTGTGAGTAATCATGGGCTTGGCTGTGTATTAAGCCAGGAACAGGATAAAGCAGAGCATCTGGACCCATGGCTCCTGAGAGATGAATACAGCATAAAAGAATAACTCTACAAATGAGTCTCATTTCCAGCATAAAATAGATAAGTTATTTGTACAGGAAGAAAATTCAACATCATACTAGATTATGCAGCACTGAGATAGCTATTATCTTTTTAAAAAATTCAAGCACGTTAAAGCACTGGTTGCTAAAATTCAGTGAATTTTATATTGAGGTTACTCATCGACCAAACAAGCCACTCAGAAATGCCAGTGGCCTGGGTAGGAAAGTGTGTGTGGTACAATTAATATTTCTTACCTTGGACACAGTTGCACCACACTGTTTTAATAGTTCACAAGTCCAGCATCAACTTGGAATTCAGAGAAACAAATTCTCCCTAAGGGGGACGAAATGTGGCAACATCAGCTTCAGGCAGGACTTTATTACCAGCCAAGGACATGTGAGCTAGTCACTGGCTTAATTCTGCTGCTGGGCATTGAAGTGCCTAAAATCAGTGTTCCACCATCAGCAGTGCAGTGTAATGTTACAAGCTGTAGCAAAACACTGCATTTCTATAGGAGGCTATGTGATGGGACACTACCTCCTCTAATAACACAACTGTCCATAGTGCTCCGAGCTCACCCAGTAGCAACATTCCTCTGGCTCCAGGGATTCGACTGGCTCAGTCTCCAAACCAGTCATCTATCAAATGTGCAGCTAGCTACTGCAGCCTCATTGAGCAGTACCACCAATTGAGTGAAGCCACTAAATAATGAGTCGTCAGCTACCCTTCATGGTTCCAGGCTCCAGATTGCATCTGCAAGGTGAGAGTGGCCAGAGGGTGCCATTGCATTACACTCAAGCTACTCTTTGCCACTGATCTGCAAACTGTTATCTAGCCCTGATGGATCTGCACATCAAACTGGATCTGCTAGGTGATGCTGGCCAACGTGTGCCAATGTCTGACACTCCAGCCAGTCTCCACCACTGATACAAACGGTCACCTAGCTCTGATGGTTCTGGGCTTCAAACTGCACCTGGAAGGTGAGGCTGGCCAGTTAGAGCCATTGCCTGACACTCCAGCTAGTCTCCACCACTGATCTGCATGCCGTCTGTTAGCCCTGATGGTTCTGGGTTACAAACTGGATCAATAAGGCAAGGGTGGACAGTAGGTGCTATTGCGTGACACTCCAGCCATTTTCTGCCACTGATCTGCAAGTCATCAGCTAGCCCTGGCAGCTCTGGGATTCAAGCTGCAGCCACAAGGCGAGGCTGACCACCGAGGACCATTGCCTGATACTCCAGCCAGTCCTTGCTACCGATCAGGGAGCTGTCAGCTAACCATGATGGTTTCAGGATTCAAAATGGAGATGCATTGTGAGGCTGATCAGTGGGCACCACTGTCTGACACTGCAGCCAGTCTCTGGTACTGACCTGCATTTTGTCGGTTAACCCTGATTGTTCTGGGCTTTAAACTGGATCCACAAGGTGTGGCTAGCAAGTGGATATCTTTTGCTGTCACTACAGCCAGTCTCTGATACAGATCTGCAAGCCATCAGCTAGCCCTGATGATTCCAGTCTTTGGACTGTACCAGCAGTGTAAGGCTGGATGGCAGGTGCCACTGCCTGACACTCTAGCCAGTCTCCGCCACTGGTCAGCATGCTGACACCTATGCCAGATGGTTCCAGGCATCAAACAGGATCGGCAAAGTGAGGCTGGCCAATAGGTGCCACAGCCTGACAATCCAGTCAATCTCTGCTGTTGAGATCCAAGCTGTGAGTTAGTCCTAATGATTCTGGACTTTAAACATGATTTGCAAGGTGAAGGTGGCCACTGGGTGCCATTTTTTAAACATTCTGCCCAGTCTCTGTCACTGATCTGCAAGCCGTCAGCTAGGCCTGATGGTTCCATACTTCTAACTGCAGTCACAGGTTGTGACTGGTCGGTGGGTGCCATTGCCCGACGACAATTCAGCCAGTCTATGCCACTGATCTGCAAGCAATCATCTAACCCACATAAACTCCTGGAAATTGAAATAAGAACACTGTGAATTCATTGTCCCAGGAAGGGGAAACTTTATTGACACATTCCTGGGGTCAGATACATCACATGATCACACTGACAGAACCACAGGCACATAGACACAGGCAACAGAGCATGCACAATGTCGGCACTAGTACAGTGTATATCCACCTTTCGCAGCAGGCTGCTATTCTCCCATGGAGACGATCGTAGAGATGCTGGATGTAGTCCTGTGGAACGGCTTGCCATGCCATTTCCACCTGGCGCCTCAGTTGGACCAGCGTTCGTGCTGGACGTGCAGACCGTGTGAGACGACGCTTCATCCAGTCCCAAACATGCTCAATGGGGGACAGATCCGGAGATCTTGCTGGCCAGGGTAGTTGACTTACACCTTCTAGAGCACATTGGGTGGCACGGGATACATGCGGACGTGCATTGTCCTGTTGGAACAGCAAGTTCCCTTGCCGGTCTAGGAATGGTAGAACGATGGGTTCGATGACGGTTTGGATGTACCGTGCACTATTCAGTGTCCCCTCGACGATCACCAGAGGTGTACGGCCAGTGTAGGAGACCACTCCCCACACCATGACGCCGGGTGTTGGCCCTGTGTGCCTCGGTCGTATGCAGTCCTGATTGTGGCGCTCACCTGCACGGCGCCAAACACGCATACGACCATCATTGGCACCAAGGCAGAAGCGACTCTCACCGCTGAAGACGACACGTCTCCATTCGTCCCTCCATTCACGCCTGTCGCGACTCCACTGGAGGCGGGCAGCACGATGTTGGGGCGTGAGCGGAAGACGGCCTAACGGTGTGCGGGACCGTAGCCCAGCTTCATGGAGACGGTTGCGAATGGTCCTCGCTGATACCCCAGGAGCAACAGTGTCCCTAATTTGCTGGGAAGTGGCGGTGCGGTCCCCTACGGCACTGCGTAGGATCCTACGGTCTTGGCGTGCATCCGTGCGTCGCTGCGGTCCGGTCCCAGGTCGACAGGCACATGCACCTTCCGCCGACCACTGGCGACAACATCGATGTACTGTGGAGACCTCACGCCCCACGTGTTGAGCAATTCGGCGGTACGCCCACCCGGCCTCCCGCATGCCCACTATACGCCCTCGCTCAAAGTCCGTCAACTGCACATACGGTTCACGTCCACGCTGTCGCGGCATGCTACCAGTGTTAAAGACTGCGATGGAGCTCCGTATGCCACGGCAAACTGGCTGACACTGACGGCGGCGGTGCACAAATGCTGCGCAGCTAGCGCCATTCGACGGCCAACAACGCGGTTCCTGGTGTGTCCGCTGTGCCGTGCGTGTGATCATTGCTTGTACAGCCCTCTCGCTGTGTCCGGAGCAAGTATGGTGGGTCTGACACACCGGTGTCAATGTGTTCTTTTTTCCATTTCCAGGAGTGTATTTCTTGGCTTCAAACTGGAACTGCACAGCGATGCTGGCCAGCGTGTGCCTTTGCACGACCGCACAGCCAGTCTCTGCCATTGCTGTACAAGTCATCAGCTATCCCTGATGGTTCCAGCATTGAAACTGGATCCACACGGTGAGGCTGGGTAGAGAGTGCCATTGCTCGACACTACAGTCAGCCTCTGAGGTTTCAGAGTTCAACTCCCAGAGTCTGCACATTCCTGCCAGCTGCCTTGATTCATAGACTATGCTCACCAGCTTTGCTGACTAGCCTCATTGTGCCTTGGAGCTGACACCCTACTTATGTCAGCAAGATCACGACAACCACTAGCTGTCATTGTGCTGTGGCAATATTCTCCTGCCTCAGCATACACTATCTCTTGCTACTTATTAACTGCGATCAGCTGCTGGGTTATTTTTGTCAGAGAGCTGTAAGAGAAGTGCCCAATAATAAGGACCATTTTTGTTGAGTATTCATTCTTGAATTTGTGCTCACCACAGTACTGTTGACTCCATACCACAGCTTCCTGCATACACCACTGTGGATTCAGAAGTAACCACCCTGCAAACTGGCATCAGCCAGCTGTAAATGAGAAGTAATTTGTAATAATCATTTTTTGCCATCCCATCTCTATGAATTAATGAAAATATTTTAAGTGATGTTTTTAGGATTCAATTATACACTCATGTTCAGAAAAAAAGAAAAAGAACAGAACACCCGGAATGCCTCCAGAAAGGAGGTCCATAATCAAAGGACAAGTACATCAGTTTGCTCTCCAGAAATGATTAGCATTTCAGTCACCTTGATTCAGCACATGTCCTTTGCCTAGTAGACACAGGGCCTGCCATTGGCTGTGATAACTTGTTCCTTGCATGATGGCATCAACATGTATAATGTGCGAGTGGCATCCTATGATACAGCCATCCCAAGTTCACCCATAGTCACAGTGCTGGGACTGCACCCTTCGTTCCACCATATGCCACAATTTCCCACTGGTGACAAGTCTAATGAGCTGGATCAAAAGACCGACATCCTGTGACACCAAGAAGGCATGTGTTTGAACACCAAAATGTGTTCTTGCATTGTCTTGCTGAAAAATAGTGTCTGGGATATTGCACAGTAAGGGTATGGCTACGGGTCACATTATGTCATTCACATACCTCACACTGGTCACAGTGCCCTGGACACGAACCAACTGTGATTTGTGTTTGTACCCAATAGCACCCCACACCATTAGGCCTCGAGTTGGTGCTTTTGTTGTGCGAATGCAGTCACTGTGATGCTGCTCCCTCCCCCTGACTGCAGCGACCAAAATATGGCCATCATTTTCAAACACAAAGACCTGGCATTTATCCAAAAACAGTATCTGATGCCACTCCTGTCCCCAGTGGCACTATTCCAATCATCATTGCCATCTATCACATTTCTGTACAATTATCAAAGGCAGGCAGAGAAGTGGATGATGCACACAAAACCAATGCTGTAATAAATGGCGCCGGACTGTCACCCCTGATAGTGAACAATGTGTTCCAGTGTTGGGCCAGAGCTGAGGATGATGGTGATCTGTCCTGCAATGCCATTCAGATGCGTCAGTCTTATCAGGGGTGATCAGGGTGGTGTGACCTGACCCATTGTGTCGTGTTCTATGGCCTCCTGTGAACTATTCTGCACACCCCCAATGCATGCACTGCCGGAACATTTTGTCCCACACAAGCAGCAATTACCCGGATGGATGCATCACATTCTCTCACACCAATAATGTGCCGTCTTTCAAAGTTACTGATCTGTGGTATGGCTCGTGCATATATTTACAAGGTGTCCTGCATGTCTGCTCAATTTATATTGATCCATTACCTTCAGTTTATGGTGACAGCGAGAGCCACGGGCACATTTTACTGGTACGTGCTGTTGCACAGCGATGTAGATGTTTACCTTGAACATGTGGGCTGACATCAAATGATTGTCATTTCTGCAGAACATACTAATGTACATGTTCTGTGAATATGAATGTCCTATCTCTAGTCATTCAAGGTGTTCTGTTTTTTCTTCTGAACATGAGTGTACTACCATCTTTCAGTGGACATAAATACCACTAACAACACTGGAAAGTGTAGTGTCACTGAATTTTCATTCACACTGCTGTCTTTACTGTGTGAGCGATGTAATGTTAATATTTCTTTATAAAATATGTTTCATGTATTTTTATCCATTATGATTTGGGAAATTATCATAAAATGTTTATTTTGCATGTCTCATTTTGAACAAGGAGGGATCAGAAAAAAATGACTTCATATATTTTCTTGGGAATGTATTACCAACATGATAAAATGTCCTAGTTTAACATTTGCAACGAGCAGTTCCATCGTGTATCACATAATGAAAGCTTATTCGTCATATGATTGAACTCTGAGCAAATCAGCAACATAATAATTTTGATTCGTAAGAATGCAGAAGATACAAATAAATGATCGGTGAAAAGAAATAAAATGATAATTCTGTCATTTTAATAAGCTTATTTGCCAAAGTGTCCTTGCTTGAACAAAGTTTAAAATGGCAGCAAGTGACATTACAATATTTTTCAAGCTACAAAATATTGTATTGCCACAGTCATATAGTAGAACTAGTCAGTCTTGATATGAATGATTTACCCCGAAAAATGATAGCAAGTTCTTTAAGGATATTAAGCCTATTTATAATAAGATAGAGAAGTCATATCTCGAAGTACCACACATAAGTATGATAACAACAAAATATAATTAAGTAATGGATTACTGAATCTGAAAATCTTCTATTAGTGTGGAGTAAAAATGACATCTCTGATTAAAGCAGTAATATGATCAAGAACTAATGAACTTATTTATGGATTTTTCTGGTACTTCTCAGTAGAACAATTCCATATTTAGGGCTGAATGACAAGTACATCTTTCCTGTTCTATTGATCAGTAGAACAAGAATAGTGAACTTGAAATTTAACCTTAAATAATGACGAACTGATATCCTATGCCAGCAAGCAAATTACCACATTATCTGGATGCTAACATTACACAGTCCCAGAAACAATCTACAGTTAAAGAGAAAATACATATGTACATATACAGCTGTGCATCTGAATAAACATCTACATGAAATATGAAGCTGTCCGTATGCAAGCATACAGTTGTGAAACAGTAATGCACACAGTGGCAAAGGGAAGCATGATGTAAATGATCAACTGAAAACACACACAGTCACCCACTGGTTATGTGGTTCTCACTGTCAGTGTGAAGCACATATTCTCCAAATTATTGTACGTTGTTTACCGAATGCAAATTCATAATTTATCATGACTGATTAGCTTGGTTGATTCTTATTTACAATCACAGATCAATTAAGTTCACAGGAATTCATTGGTGTCTACTATGGCAAATAATTTAGAAAATTGCTCATACCGAAGTGGCCCACATTGAAATGACAAAAACAATTCCTTGCCACTCATTCCACAGTGATTTTACGCTGCAATAATTAACACTAATTATGCATCAGTTCACAGCAAGCATTCAACAATTTAAAATCTTACCTGCTCTAGCTCCCCACTAGAGCAAACAAGATACAGTTCCAAAAAATACCAATAGTGTATTTATGCAAAACAATCTTGATACATAAACATTACCCCAGCTATGCAATGTTCTGTAGTAAAGCAAATTACTATCAAGTTATGTATCATAGAAAAGGAAGACGGAAAATAATTTATCTTTTTACGAGTAGATATGCTTCACCAATTTTTGTTTAATCACAGATAAATACTTATTATGCACACTGAATTAACTGAACTCTATCAGACAGTGCGACTACCAAGTTCCAAATTTGGCTGACCAGTATTATTTACAATGTTCTTGCAGGCATCCCAGAAATATAAAAATCATTTTAAAATCACTATATGATCCAGCCAGAGTCACTGAACTTTAGTTTCTCAAAAATAAAAGATAAAACTTCAAAGCTTTTCACAATATGCCTGAAATTCCCTACAGGTGCTGACATACACTTACCACAATGGAGAAGCATTGCTTCCAGACTTATTTTTGACAGTTGATGATAAGGTGACACCCATCCATATTTTAATATCTCTCACAAATCTTCTTCAGAAATCAAGTACACTAGGCCATTTTCTGAAAACATGAGACATGGACACACCTTGCTTCTGCATTATGAAAAAAATTACAACAGCCAATAAAACCTGCCAGTGACAACACTTACCACTGACAGCTGTCATAATTTGGACTGCTACGACAAGTGTAGTGCACATCAACATTTAAAATACCTGAGGCAGCTACCAGGGGCAACCCAGTCACAGACTTCCATCAGCAGGTGCGCCGACTGCGTGATCACTGCTGAATGAAGTCAACAATGATCCACAAATTCTAAAGGAGGTTATGTCAGTTGATGAAACATGGGTATATGGGTATGACATCCAAACCAAGGCCCAATTGTCCCAATGGAAACTGCCTGAAGAGCGAAGATCGAAAAAAAAAAATAGACTAGTGCTACCAGATGTGAATATTCTTTCACTGTTTTCTTCGATTACAATGGGATAGGGCATCACAAGGTCCTGCCTTCTAGACTTACAGTCAAAAAGGAATACTATCTGGAAGTTATGTGCCATTTGTGTGAAGCAGCCCAAAGAAAAGTACCAGACTGTATTGCAAAACCACTCATGGAAATTGCATCACGATGATGCTCCTGCTCACACCTCAATGCTTGCTTAAGATTTTTTGGGGGGGAAAAATCTTTTATGTTGCCTCAACTACTTCATTCGTGCGACAAGGGTAAGTAGTAGTCAAAAGGAACAGATCGAAGATGTCAGGCAGTTAGCTTGGACCTCTGTCAACATAACCTCATTCAAACATTAGTTGATTTGTGTCTGCATCATAAAGTTGTTCTTGATTGAAAATGTCAGTTTACGAGCCTAATTCTCATCATTTGTGGTAGGTGTTACTGCTTTGTTTCAATATGAAGAAAACAGCAGCCGAGTTTCAGCAAATTCTCTCAAGTAAATATGGTAAGGACACTATTAGTGAAAGGACGTGTCATGAGTTGTTTCAACACTTCAAGAATGGTGATTTTAACATCGCAGACCAGCATAGTGGTGGAAGAGAGAATGTTTTGGAAGATGCAGAATTGGCGACATTGCTGAGTGAAGACTTGCGTCAAATTCAACAAAAATTGGCACGATTAGTGGGAGTGCCAAAGCAAGCCATTTCAAAATGTCTCAAGGCTATGAGCACGATTCAGAAAGAAGGAACTTGGGTCCCGTGTGAGCTGAAACTAAGAGACGTTGAAGGGCATTTGTGTGTTTACGAACAGTTGCTTCACAGGCAAAAACTGAAGGGATTTCAGCATCGCATTGTGACCGGGAATGAAAAATGGGTTCATTATGATAACCCTAAATGCAAAAAGTCATGGGGATACCCCAGCCATGCTTCCACGTCTACAGCCAAACCGAGTATTCCCGGCTCCAAGATCATGCTCTGCTTTTGGTGGAACCAACTCGGCGTCGTGTACTATGAGGTGTTAAAATCAAGTGAAACAACAACATGTGCTCATTATCAAATGCAATTAATACGTTTGAGCAGAGCATTAAAAGACAAACATCCGCAATACAGTGAGAGGCACGATAAAGTGATTTTGCAGCATGACAACGCTTGACCCCACATTGCAAAAGAGGTCAAAACATACTTTTAAACGTCCCCACCTGCCGTATTCTCCAGACATTGCTCCCTCTGACAATCACCTGTTCAGATCAATAGCGCATGGCCTGGCTGACCAACACTTCCGATCTCATGAAGAGGTCACAAATTGCATCGATTAATTCCTGGATGGCTTCAAAAGATAAACAATTTTTTCGACACGGGATTTGTACACTACGCAAAAGATGGGAGAAAGCAGTGGCCAGCAACTGAAAATACTTTGAATGATACACGTGTGGCCAATGTCATTAAAGCCTCAAAAGTTGGGGGAGAAAAAAAAACGGTGGAAGCAAAGTTGTACACCTGGTATTTATACGACAAGAACACTATTTTAAGGTAATCTATACCATTTATGTACACCCATTATCTTTTCCATTAAATCAAGTGTATCTCTGGACATGTAACTGTAAGAGGTGTTGTGTTTACTTCTACTTCCCCTGAGTCTTCATCAAACATTGCAAGAGCATTTACATAAATTCTACATTACAACGCACAGCAGGGTGAAAAACTATTTGTTACTTGCAACAACATAAGCAAAATAAATAAGTGATACCTGTTATCATAAAAACTTTTCCAGAACAGTCAACATCCAAGTCCTGTGAAGTAAACTTCTGTGCCGCTGTTTGGTATCCCCCTCTGCATAACAGAACAGTACAATGATGATAAAAAAGATAAAATTAGCCACTGTTTACAGATCTCATGAATCCATATTAAACAACAAGCACAGTTTATACATGCCATTTCATTTAAGACTGCTCGCTTCTATGCAATCAAAAGTGGTTTTCTAAGTGATGAGTTACCCTAGAATGTTATGCTGTAAGGCATTGATGAGTGAACATATGCAAAATATATTAAAATATTTATTTATTTGTTCCCAACACTAGCAATTCAACCAAGAGCAAAAGTTGCTGAATATGTTGATTTTGTTATCAAATACATTAACAAAGGCACACAAAAAAATCTTACAAGTTATCATGTTGTAGCAGCAGAATTTTGAAGACATCCAGGAAAGATGCAAATGATCGAGTACATGGGACAGGGAAAATATAGATACTCTTGTTACTGGCATGAATTGCAATAGCTCCAGAATCTTGCCCCTATACGATGCTTCATTATTATCAAGTACTTAACAGATATTAATTTTGCTTTTAGTAGTTCAGTTAATAAAACAAATACTGCTTCGGAATATTACCACAAATAGCATTAACATACATATGCAGTTACACAACGGTAAAAGTGAGATGGAAAAAAAAAGTGGTCTCAAAAGTAAGGGTAGAGTCCACATGTCATCAGTCACCTTAAATATTAAGTGACAAGTGAGCTACACAGATAAAAAAACTGAAGCATTTATGACTGACATTTAGAATTTTCATTTTTCATGGGAGCAGACAGAATTCTAGAGGTACGCTTTTGAAACTGTAGTATAGTAAGTGTGATCATAATCTTTTGTGAAATTTTTTAATAGTAACTCTTTACATACTATGAGAAGAATATGTTGCTACTCACCATATAGCGGAGATGCTGAGTCACAGATGGGCACAACAAAAACACTTGTCAGAAAATGAGCTTTCGGCTAACAAAGCCTTCATCGGAAATAGAACACACACACAAATGCAATTTTCACACACATGACCCCAGCCTGTGGCTGCTGAGGCTCATATGTGTGTGTGTGTGTGTGTGTGTGTGTGTGTGTGTGTGTGTGTGTGTGTGTGTGTGTGTGTGTGTGTGTGTGTGTGTGTGAGCTGCATTTGCGTGAGTACATGTGTGTGTTATCTCCGATGAACGTCTTGTTGGCCGAAAGCTCATTTTCTGACAGTCTTTTTTTGTGCCTATCTGCAACTCAGCATCTCCAATACACTGGGTAGCAACTATCCTTTTCATAATATTAAACAATGGAAAATCCAGGAAGGAATGCAACAATACCAGAGAAGGAAAATTGCTACTCACCATATAGCGGAGATGCAGAGTCGCAATAGGCACAATAAAAGATTCACACAATTGTAGCTCACACTCGCACGCGCAATTGTGGGACTTTGGGAGGTGATGGGAGACTGGAAAGATAATGCACGGGAGATTTGTTTTTGTACAAGGATGGGAGGATAATTACAGTCAATGAAGGCTTCAGTGAGACTCTCGGTATATTTAAAGAGGGACTGCTCGTCACTGCAGATGTGACGACCACGGGTGGCTTGGCTGTACGGAAGGGACTTCTTGGTATGGAAGGGTGGCAGCTGTCAAAGTGGAGGTATCGCTGGTGGTTAGTAGGTTTGATATGGACAGAGGTACTGATGTAGCCATCTCTGAGGTGGAGGTCAACATCTGGGAGGGTGGCTTGTTTGGTTGCGTAGGACCAGGTGAAGCAAACGGGGGAGAAGAAGTTGTGGTTCTGGAGGAATGTGAATAAGGTGTCCTCATCTTCAATCCAGATAGTAAAGTTGTTGAATCTGTAATAGACCTAGATGCCACACCTGTCCCATACATCCTCCCACCACCACCTACTCCAGTCCGGTCACTAACATCACCAATCCAAATCAAAGGCAGGGCTACCTGTGAAACCAGTCATGTGATTTACAAGCTAATCTGCAACCAGTGTGCTGCATTCTATGTAAACATGACAACCAACAAGCTGTCTGCCCGTATGAATGGCCACCATTGAACTGTGGCCATAAAACAAGTGGACCACCCTGTTGCTGAACACGCTGCCAAACATGATATCCCTCATCTCAATGATTGCTTCACAGCCTGTGCCATATGGATCCTTCCCACCAACAACAGCTTTTCTGAATTGTGCAGGTGGGAACTTTCCCTGCAATACATCCTACATTTCCATAACCCTCCTGACCTCAACCTTCGTTAGTCACTGTCCTCACCCATCCAACCGCCTCCCTGTTCCCATTCCAGTACTACACAGCCATCATTTCACCACCACACCCAGTCTTTAAATTTCTTTTTGTTTCTCTCCTTTCCACTACTTACCTCCTCCCCCATCTGCACCTTCTCTCCTGCCCTCTGTCTAAACTGCAACACTTCACTATCCGCCACCCCCACCATACTGTCCATCCCCCTCCCCGGCCCAGCCTCCTCCTTACCCCCACCCAGTCGCCACTCCCATCATGCACTGGTGCTGCTGCTCGCACTGTGGTTTCAGTTCTCTGAGACTGCAAACTTGTGTGCAAGTTGCGTTTGTGTGTGTGTGTGTGTGTGTGTGTGTGTGTGTGTGTGTGTGTGTGTGTGTGTGTGTGTGTGTGTGCATGTGCGTATGCGTACGCGTGTGTGTACTGCTGACAAAGGCCTTTATGGCCGAAAGCTACAATTGTGTGAATCTTTTTGTTGTGCCTATTGCGACTCACCATCTCCGCTATATAGAGAGTAGCAACTTTCCTTCTCTGGTATTGTTACTTTTCATAACATTGTTACATTCCATACTGGATTTTCCATTGTTAACTCTGTACATAATGTATATCTTTCTTCTGAGTCATTCCAGTCCTGCCTGTTAATGCTTAAAGTGTTGATCTTTCTGCAAAACTTAAGAAAATCTTAGAAGTTTTCGTGACATGTAACCTCTCTAAAAGCTAATTTAAAATGATCTTAGACGTTCCATTCCACCAATAGCCGCGAACGGAGCAGAGACGGACACCAGGACTCGAACCCCGCACCCCCACCACCGGCTGATCCAGGTGCATCGGGCAATTCGACAGGCGCGTGATTGGCCGGCCGCGGGAAGCGGAGAGCAGTCCAGCAGAGATATAAGCCCGCGACTGACGATATCCTGATACTTCGCCTGAATATGATGGAGATGCATTCCATTGAAACGTTGCTACAAGACGACGACGCTACTTGGCTGACAACCTGTGAAGACTTCATATAGCCCACATGTAGTTGGTGGGAGATGATTTTCCATGCCAACAGAGGACATGAAGGCATATCCCACACGATAATCAGATTTAGAGCCATCAGTTTAAAAAACAACAGCATCCTGAAACTCCCATAAAATTCAGCGGAAAAAACAACATAGCACCATCAGGGGAACGGAATCTTTCGGACGTCGGTGGAGATTCATCCGAATCCGGGTCCGAGGAACTAACCAAGGGCGCTGTTGGGGAGGGAGCAAGGGAGACAGAACAAAGAAGGAAGCTGAAAAGCATGGCAAAGAGACGCAAGGCGGAGCACAACCAGTAAACCCGCCCAAGGGCGGGAATCAGGTGGGCGACGTCCTTGGTTTGGGAACAGAATAGAATATGAAGGATGAGTGGGAGAGGAACGGACAGTGATTGCATAAGAAATCAGAAGCTGGGACTACCGCACAGAAAGGGGAAGGGGGGGGATTCCAGCTTCAACCAGGAGACTATCAACAGGGCTAGTAGGGAAGGCACCGGTGACCAAATGGATACCACAATGGTGGACCAGATCCAAGAGGCGCAGTGTGGAAGGAGCAGCCAAACCATTAACTTGACAACCATAGTACAAGCGAAACAGCACTAAAGCTCGATAAAGATGGAGAAGGGTAGAGCGGTCCGCATCTCAAGAGTAATTATTGGTAATTTATGTAATCAGTATTACAGTTTTCTGAAATAATGACAATAGTAAAAATATTTTTAAATAATTTTGTTTCATAATCAAACCAAAACAAAACCAAATCCCTGTGTTTTTCCCCTCAGAAAACTTCATTTTACCCAATCAGGAGGTAATTATCCCCAGGTTGAGAACTACTGCGCTACTCCCAAATGTTTTTATATAATTCTTTATAGCTTGTGTAACTTCCTTATCTTTAATAGCGCTGTGATCTCCTGTTCGGTTTTCAGCTGGTAGCTTCCCTGTTACATGAAATTTTGTCTAAATTGAGAGCCTTCCTTTCAACATCCCTGCTGTTGCTTGAAATTTTGTAGTGTGAACGGATACTGACAGCATATGTTTTTCTTATGCTGCACTTTATTGAAATAATGTTGTTCCCTTTTGTTTCTTTCTTTCTTGTTATTTCTGTATGTTGGTGATGTTATTATCATGTATTTTAGTAATAATTTATCCTGGTCCCATTTTGTTTAAACTATTCACATGGCAATGAAAAACTGTGGTATCATGAAAGAGATGAAATGCTCGGCTTTCCTTCCTTCCAAAGGTATTTCAGTTCACTGGTATGCCTGGTAGCCATTGTGAACATACAGTAGATGGCACTAAGTTACATGTATACCAGTTTCCTGATCACTTGTATTAATCTCCATTTTATAGTCTTTTACTGCAAACTTATGTCTGGCTTGAACTGAGCAATAATCAGGAATTAATATTTATGATCTTTTGTCGTAACTGGCTGAGAGCAAATGTTGCGTTCTGCAAAAACTCTTCATTTTCAACAGCCTGTAACAACAGCAAAAATAGCATTTTGACCAAAGCATTTCAAAGGTAATGCATGACACCCCCCCCCCCCCCCTCAGAACCCCAACCCCTTCACAGCTCTCAGGGAAAGGAAGATATATAGTGTAGTCTGATGTCTTTCTTTCAAGAAAATGATTTAAAAGTCGGTCTTGTGCAGGTTTTTAAAAGGGTTGGAACTAGAACTTTTTTTTACGGCTACTTGCAAGTCACAATTCGTCTTCCAAAATACTGAAAATAGCCGAGTCTAGGTCGCCAGCTACAAAATATTTTATGGGTTCCTTTGTTTATGACTATTATGATATAAATGAAAATATGTACTGTATCTCACTAATTACAATTAGAATAGTTGCTACTCACCATACGGAGGATATGCAGAGTCGCAAAAAGGCACAACAAAAAGATGTCTCAAAATAAGCTTTCAGCCAACATGGTCTTTGTGAAAAATACACACACACACACACACACACACACACACACACACACACACACACACACACACACACTTTTGGATTCACGGAATATATATATATATATAGACACACATACACACAATTTTTATGGAATATTCATTTCTTGGAGTTTTTTAAGCAGATTTTCAGGAGGTGTATGATACCCAAATTTGAGTCTCTACCAGTACGCTTTTTCAGCATTTCTGCTACACTCTCTCATCCAACAAACAAAACTGACTATTTGCTTCATCTTCCTCTGTAATGTTCCATGTCTTTTGTTGGCCTAAGCTGATGTCTTTCCCATCCCCTTTAGTGACATTCTTGCACTGGCTGTGTGTTTAACTAAGTAATCACAGGGTTAGATAAATTAGATTACACTCTAGCATCTTACTCATGCAGATGATATGATCATTTTATGGGGCGCTCAATTGTGCAGTTATCAGTGCCCTTACGAAGTCCCAATTGTTACACAATCAATTTTTTTTTACTTAGTCCAATCTAGCCACTGCCACGAATGATGATGATGATGATGATGATGTTGAAGTGAGGAGGACAACACCAACATCCAGTCCCCGGGCAGAGACCAGGAATCGAACCCAGGATCCTGTGAGCCAGGAGCAGCAACGCTAGCCACTAAAGCACGAGCTACGGGCTACTCATGTAGAACTAATGCCAGAAAAGGAGGAGTTGTTACACATATTAAGACATTCTAAGTTCAAAAACATTGGACAAGTAAATTTTGTAGTGATAAGCTCACAGAAATGTGCACTTTTAATTAATACTGAGAAACAGTTCACTTTTAATTGTATAACAATAATGGAAATTCATGGATGTAGCAATACATAAATTATGGAAAAGGTAACAATCCAGCTATAGCAGATCAATGTGTAGAGCACAAAAATACCTAGCAGGAAACAGCATTTACACTATGTTTTGAACAATGGCTCTTTTTCTAGCACAGGTACCAACACCCAACCACACAATAAGACAACACATACTCCCACAGGCATGGCAAGCCTCATTATTGAGACTATTATAGTGTGGCACCAAAGTCATCTGTCCAGAGACCTGCCTCTTTCATGCTATTTCTTTCTCGTATCCTTCCCTATCCCCTCCCCATATCCCTTAACTCCGGCTGCAGGAATGTGTGTTTGGGTGGCTGTGTGCGTGAATGTGCATACTTGTGCTAGAAAAAGTTATTACTTTGAAAGTGTTTTGTGTTACTGTTTCTGTAATCCACACACAATCCAATAACGGTGAAAGGTTGCCTTTCCCTTATATTATGTATCACTTTTAATTGCAACTGTGTATAGATCATCACTGAAAAATTTTGGACTGTTTATGAGGAATTTGGATTCCTTATTATGCTATTTGGCAGATAGTAGCGAGGAGTTAATAGACTGCCGTGATTTCACTGCAGAATTGGTGTAGATTTCCATTAAAAGTTATTCTGCTTTATGTATGGCATTAGGTTTAAGCTCATTTGTTACACGTACACATAACTGATATTGGTTATTTGTTCCGTGGATCACTTTTATTTCCTGTTGTATAATCTGGTGTGACCTGTGCTCTTTTTCCAACCACTGCAATATTTTTTTCTGAACAAGGAATTTTCTCACACTCACCTATGGCCAAGAACACAGCTACTTACTTCATCACGTATGTGATAAATGTACAAGGCCTGCCAGGTCTTTACTGAGTATTAATGATTTAAGATGCTTCTCAAGTCTGCTAGTACTACTACCGCCATTCTTCTTCATACCAGTAACTGTAATGAAGTGTCAAAATTTCTGAATATAACTTGTGAAATAACAGTTGGAGCCAGAATTTGACATTTTGTCTCTTGTTGTGTTATCTTATATTTCTGCTCCTGTCTGTTCAACAAATGTTTGAGCATTAATTTTTTATCACTATTAACACTTAACTCGTGAGGGGACTTTTCTGTAATATATACCACGAGGTCAGGTCTCTTGGGCCCCTATGTTTAAACTGAGATTTAACGCAAAAACCATTTGAAATTGTTAATTTATTGTATATAACATTTATTTTTACAATTATTTAAGTGTTATTTAAACACTTCTAGTTCGTTTTATTGCACTAAACAAAGCCTGCAGCATTTTACTATTTATCGCACAGAAGCACATAATTCTGTGTGGTTCTTTTAAATGTTGCTGTTGTTGTCTTAGTCCAGAGACTAGTTTCATGCAGCTCTCCATGCTACTTTATCCTGTGCAAGCTTCTTCACCTCCAAATAACTACTGCACCCTACATCTTTCTGAATCTGCTTAGTATATTTATCTCTTGGTCTCCCTCCATGACTTTTTCCCTACACGCAACACTCCAGTACTAAACTGGTGATCCCTCGACGCCTCAGAACATGTCCTACCAACAAATCCCTTCTTCTAGTCAAGTTGTGTCACAAATTCCTCTTCTCCCCAATTCTGTTGAGTACCTCCTCATTAGTTACGTGATCTACCCATCTAATCTTCAGCATTCTACTGTAGCACCACATTCCGAAAGCTTCTATTCTCTTCTTGTATAAACTAGTTATCATCCATATTTCACTTCCATACATGGCTACACTGCATACAAATACTTTCAGAAAGGACTTCCTGGCTTCTTGAATCTATATCCAATTTTAACAAATTTCTCTTCTTCAGAAACTCTTTCTTACATTTTATATCCTCTCTGCTTCGACCATCATCAGTTATTTTGCTCCCCAAATAGCAAAACTCACCTACTACTTTAAGTGTCTCATTTCCTAATCTAATTCACTCAGCATCACCTGATTTAATTCAACTATATTCCATTACCCCCTCCATTTTCATTTTGTTGATGTTCATCTTATATCTCCTTTCGAGACGCTGTCCATTCCATTCAACTGCTCTTCCAGGTCCTTTGCTGTCTCTGACAGAATTACAATGTCATTGGCAAACCTCAAAGTTTTTACTTCTTCTACATGTGTTTTAATTCCCACTCCAAATTTTTCTTTTGTTTCCTTTACTGCTTGCTCAATATATAGATTGAATAACACCGGGAATTTGCTACAACCCGGTCTTGCTCATTTCCCAACCACTGCTTCCCTTTCATGCTCCTCGACTCTTAGAACTGCCATCTAATTTCTGTACAAATTGTAAATACCGTTTTTCTACCTTATTTTATTCCTGCCACCTTCAGAATTTGAAAGAGTTTTCCAGTCAATATTGTCAAAAACTACACATACTAGAAACATATGTTTGCCTTTCCTTCATCTATCTTCTAAGGTAAGTTATAGGGTCAGTATTGCCTCATGTGTCCCAACATGTCAACGGAATCCAAACTGATCTTCCCCAAGGTTTTTTCTACTAGTTTTTCCGTTCATCTGTAGAGAATTCCTGTTAGTATTTTTCAACCCTGACTTATTAAACCGATAGTTCGTTATTTTCAGTCATGGTTGGCTCTCCCTAGGCTATCAGCAGCTATAACGGAACGTTATCTACTCCAGGGGCCTTGTTTTGACCTAAGTCAGCGCTTCGTCAAATTCTCTGCACATTATCATATCTCCATTCTCATCTTCCTCTACATCCTCTTTCATTTCGATAATACTGCCCTCATGTACATCTCCCTTGTATAGACCTTCTTTTATACTGTTTCCACCTTTATGCTTTCCCTTCCTTCCATTTGAGCTCTTGATATTCATACAAGTGGTTCTCTTTCCTCCAGAGGTAACTTTAATTTCCCTGTATGTACTATCTCTCTTACTGTTAGTGATATATGCCTCTACATACTTATATTTGTCCTTTAGCCATTTTGGACTTCCTATTGATCTCATTTCTGAGACGTTTGTATTCCTTCTTGCCTGATTCATTTACTGCATTTTTTGATTCATTTACTGCATTTTTATATTTTCTCCTTTCAACAATTAAATTCAATATCTCTTCTGTTACCCAAGGATTTCTAATAGCTCTTGTGTTTTTACCGACTTGACCTTCTGCTGCCTTCACTGCTTCATCTCTCAAAGCTACTCCTTCTACCGTAATTCTTTCCCCTGTTCTTGTCAATCGTTCCCTAACACTCTCTCTAAAACTCTCTACAAGCTCTGGTTCTTTCAGTTTATCCAGGTCTCATCTTCTTAAATTCCTATCTTTCTGCAGTTTCTTCAGTTTTGGTCTACAGTTCATAAGCAATAGATTGTGGTCAGAGCCCACATCTGCCCCTGGAAATGTCTTACAATTTAAAACCTCATTGCTAAATCTCCATCTTACAATTATATACTCTATCTGGAACCTATCAGTGTCTTCAGGCCTCTTCAATGTATACTACCTTCTTTTATGATTCTTAAATCAAATCTTAGCTAGGATTAAGTTATGCTCCGTGCAAAATTCTAACAGGTGGCATGCTCTTTCATTCCTTACTCCCATTCCATATTCACCTACTACTTTTCCTTTTCTGTCCTTTCTTACTATCGAATTCCAGTCCCCCCATGACTATTAAATTTTCATCTCCCTTCACTATATGAATAATTTCTTTTATCTCATCATTCATTTCTTCAATCTGTTTGTCATCTTAGGAGCAAGTTGGCATATAATATTTTACTACTGTGGTAGACGTGGGCTTTGTGTCTATTTTTGCTAGAATAACGCATTCACTATGCTGTTCATAGTAGCTTACCTGTGCTCCTATTTTTTTATTCATTAATAAATCTACTCCTGCAGTCCTATTTGATTTTGTATTTATAACCCTGTATTCACCTGACCAGAAGTCCATTTCCTCCTGCCACAATACTCACTTCAATTCCCACTAAGATACCTGCCCAGGGATCGGACATTCCATGCTTCGATCCAGTAGAATGCCAGTTTTGTTTCTCCTGATAACGTCATTGTCCTGAGTAGGCCCCGCACGGAGATCCGAATGGGGGTCTATCTTACCTCCGGAATATTTTACCCAAGAGGACGCCATCATCTTTTAACTATACAGTAAAGCTGCAAGCTCTCAGGAAAAGTTATGGCTGTAGTTTCCCCTTGCTTTCAGCCATTCGCAGTACCTTCTCAGCAAGGCTGTTTTGTTTAATGTTACAAGGCCAGATCAGTCAATCATCCAAACTGTTACTCCTGCAACTACTGAAAAGGCCGCAGCCCCTCTTCAGGAACCTCACGTTTGTCTGGTCTCTCAACAGATACCCCTCCTTTGTGCGTTGTGGTTGCACCTACGGTACGCCTACCTGTATCACTGGGGCACAGAAGCCTTCCCACCAATGGCAAGGTCCATGGTTCATGGTTTAAATAGTACACATAAATAGACTGTTAGAGTACTGAATTTTACATTCTGAAAAATTAAAATTATACAATCTCTGTAGCAAATAAATTTTTAAATAAAACCAATTTCCAGGGTTTAAGTTTGTGCATAAAAATTCCACCAGATAGGTACAAAAAAAGTCTGTCAAATTGACATTCATTGCTGGAAAAAACATTTTTATTACCACTCAGAACACATTCGAATTTAACAGGCACTTTAAGCATTTCATTGAAAAAAAAAAAAAAAAAAGAGAAATCTCCATCACAACTTTCCTCAACTTCTTTCTCTGAATTATACCTTTGTTCAACAGCAGTATTGTGATTACTGGCTAACGTAAAATTGTCGTCTTTTTCTTTTATTTCTTGATCTACATCACTGGCACCTTCCTCCATAGATCAACCAACAATTTCACGAAGCTCAGGATAGTTAAAAACGACACATTCGTTGTAACAAATGTTCAGCTATATGGTACCATACTGAAGACAAACAGTTACATAGTTCACAAGGCGCAGTCTAGGAGATTCCAATCTCTATCAATAAGACCTGTCAACAATAAATACAGACGGCGATAACTCAACCGACAACAAAACGTCGTAGGTTTGGCAATTTGAGGCCAGTAGGGGGAGTATATTAGCATTCCCCCACAGCTGGTCGAAAATTTTAGCGCTGTGACCACACCTCGCGAATTAAGGGTTAATATTAGAACAAGAGCTATTTTTTTACATGTTTTGACGCCCATACTGTTACAGTATTCTGCTACAATGTTTCTTACTATGCCACTTCATTCACTGAATAACACCTGGAGCTGTTAAACTATTTCAATTGTGTCATAGGTCAAAGCAGATGCGTGGCAGGCATCGCAAGTTTCTGTATTTCGAAGTGGTGAAAAGAAAAGAGCGGTACAACACTGAACAAAATGAACATATCAGAAATTCAAAAATTGCTGTAAATTTTAAAGGAGATAAAAAAGGAAATCCATATGTTGTGGCATGCTCTTGAGCTATAGCTGCACTGTCTCCAACCACTACGTCTAAATTAGGTAAAGTAAGACACGACATGCTGAACAAAAAATTAGTATCAATGGGAGATCTCCGTGTGGTAAATGACGTATTTCTTAAAATTATGCTTACTTCGTGTATTCCTGCCATCCTTTCAGAAACCACACAGCGTTCCTGTACAATGACATCCTGTCAGCAAAATAGGGAATCCACGGACGTATATTTCCAACGAACAGACTCCTAAAAAGAGTGTAATTTGTATCAAAGTTAACAATTATACTGTCCATGAATCTGTAACTGTCAAATAAAACAACACAATGATATGCTAAAGTAACCGTGGGGTCGTGACACCTACAAACTATTGTATCATGTAACATTTCTTTCACCAGAACATGAAATATAGAAATACGCATATAAAAAATAATATCAAACAAAAATTCCAAATAACGTAGAAATCCAATTTATGTTTCATCGTTGACAGCTCTGTACTACACGACGAACACAATGCACACGAACTTACAAATCATAATGTCACTTCACACAAGAGATCACTATTTACAGTTCATAACATCAAATTATGATTACCAGAATGTCTATCTTATTTTCTGCGATCAACGGGCTGTCAAAACCGGGTAACAGATAACACGTTTTTCTTACTCCAATGTTGGCTACATTTCAACGCAATCCCGAGTTTTGTAATGCAATGGTTACTAGCGCCAGGCAAACGGCCAATATATATAAACCAAGCTTCCACAGGCAGCACTGCATTGGCGTCAAAAGTGCAACAAAATTAATTGTAAGAATAAAAGCAATTTACACGGGTCGTCACGTTACGTCAAAACATTGTACAATGAATTTCACATGGTGGCATTACAACACGTCACGTCACATCACGTCATGTCACCGTCAAGGATTCCCGGAAATAAAGTTTCGACGGCTGACATCGTCGTCCCTTTCTGATCATGTAACCCCCAAGCTCATTTCATCTACATCTACACATATACTGTGCAAACTACCGCGAGGTGCATGGCAAAGTGTACGTCCCATTGTAACAGTTATTGGGGTTTCTTCCTGTTCTATTCGCGTATGGAGCGCGAGAAGAATGAGCATTTAAATGCCCCTATGCGTGCAGCAGCTATTCTAATCTTATCCTCAAGATCCCAATGTGAGCTATATATAGGGGGTTGTAGTATATTCCTTAAGTCATCATTTAAAGCCAGTTCTTGAAACTTTGTTAATCGGCTTTCTCGGGATGGTTTGCATCAATCTGTCTTAAGAGTCTTCCAGTTCAGTTCATTCAGTAATTCTGTGACACTCTCCGACGGATTAAACAAAACTGTGACCACTTGCTGTGGTGAACTTAGCATACAATTTTATAGCAACAACACAACACTTTTAGGAATAGTGATCTTTTTTCTTTAATATCTAAAAAGATGAGACATAGCAATAAAAACTTCATCGAGTAAATGCATGAAAAAAAAGAAACTCTCAGGAGCAAAGAATTTGACACAACACAAAACCAAGCACCCCCGTAGGAAAGGACAGGAAACACATATTTCTGTTTTATTTAACACTTCTCTCTAAATCAATTCGTGGTCCACAGCAGAACTTTTAAATAAAAAATAAGAGCTCAAAACACATTAGTTACTAAGTCCTATCTTGGTACACATTACTCTACATTTGATGGATTATAAAGGCTTTGTAAACATGACACCAAGTTGATTTTCAGAACATACATATTCCACATTGGCATCCCCATTTTCATAGAATTCTCGGACAAAATAATATCGGACTTGTATGTGTTTCGAGCATTTGTGGAACTCTGGCTTTTCACTAATTTAATGGCACACACATGGTTAATGAACAATAGGGGCACGTTTCTTCTTCCACTGATCTCCAACAGCAGTCTGTTAAGCCATACTAATTCCTTGGCTCCTTCACTTGCAAAAAAATTGCTCTGAACACTATTCGACTTAACTTCTGAGGTCATCAGTCGCCTAGAACTTCGAACTAATTAAAGCTAACTAACCTAAGTACATCACAATCCATGTCCGAGGCAGGATTCCAACCTGTGACCGTAGCGATCGCTCGGTTCCAGACTGTAGCGCCTTTTTTTAATTATTTTTTTTATCTCATTTTGCTCTATATTGGTCGACGAATCTGTTCGTGGCGGACGTCCGATGACAGCCGTTCAGGTTCTTTGTTGATCCGTTCACTCAGTTTTTTATTACAGAGGGTACCATCTGACCGAGCACGATGAGCTACCGTGCTGGCAAAACGAAGCCGCTCCTAGAACCGCACGGCCACTCCGGTCGGCGCCCTTCACTGGCAGGTACGAACTCCACATCAGTGGTGGATAGTGGAACTGATTTCTGCAGTCGAGATGTTCACGATACTTCCGTATCGCCAAACATTGAAACATAACCATTTGTTGATCATCTTGTTTTAGTGTTGCCAGCAAAGTCAACACAGATAGGCACAACGCTTTCCGCCAGACGAAGTATAGAAGGGACATAAGTCTGAAGTACTGTGAACATAAATGAAAATGCGTTTTACAGCGGTCCAGTAAGAAGAAGTGGGTTTAGCCATAGACTGAGCCACTTTTAAGCAATATAAGCGAGATCTGGACGAGCAGAATGTGCCAGGTACATTACTGATCCCACAGCTGAACAATATGAAACGTTGCTGTCAAGAGTATTCCTATATTCATTGTCTAACTGTTCATTATCACAGGGAGTTTTTAATGGTTTCGAATGTTAAAACGATGCAGAATCGTCTGTTTATGCTCGTTGTGAAACATACAAGCCATCCTCTTGTAGCTCTATTTGCATGCCTAAAAATGAATCTAAAGATTCCACTGTTATTTTGAGTTTTTACTTTAACATATCTAAAAATGAAATTCACTGCACTTTGAGTTGTTCCTGCAATAAGTCAATCATCGACATAAATAAAAATCACGAATTTTGAATGTAAATGAAGTACCTGCTGTAGAATTAATAAAGTAATTTTTTGTGAATGAGTGAAACTTATTATACCAGCAATGAGGTGAGTCGATACAATGATTTCTTGAGGCGACGGAGACGATCTGATCAGTCATCGAAATCTTCTGGTTAGTGATATACAGGGTGATTATAATTAAAGTTAAACTTTCAAAGCGCTGAAGAAATAACACCACTGGTCAGAATGACGTCAAGCTGCAACACAATATTATCGGAGAATGTGAAAAACGTATGACAGAAGGAAAAAACATAATGTGATAATTGATAATTGATCAATAGGTGGTACTATACATGTCAGAATGCGTAAATGAAAACATCTGTATGCGCACGACCCATTGAAATTGGTATAAACACGCCGAGTACAAGGCTTTTCCCCCCTTCGCGTCTGTGACGTTCGCCATGACTGTCTCAATGCAGGATCGCGCTCCGCTTGTAAAGCTGTATTACAAGAATGATGACTGTGCACACGTCGCTCTGTAGAAGTTCCGGACATGGATGCGTCGGTCCGATGACTGCCGTGGGTCTGGAGAAAATGATTCGGAAATTCGAAAAGATAGAGGGAGTAAACGAATCGATTCGACGTCAGTGGAAGCAGTGGCCACAACAATGCAGGAGGAGACAAGTAGTGGTGTGTAAACGTGTAGTGCACGGAGAATCGTCCGAACATTGGACATACCCATGAGCACGGTGTGCAAAATCCTACAAAACATCCTTCTTTGATATTCATTCAAAATTGCCCATGTGCACGTGTTGATTTCTGTTCACCTGTCAGCAAGAGAGACCTTTGCTTTAGAATTTCCTGCTTGCTTGGAAGTCGACAATGATTGGCCATGGAAGATTCTGTGGACAGACGAAGCCCACTTCCATCTCACAGGATATGCAATACATGGAATTGTCGGATACTGGCAACGGAAAATCCACAAGCATGTCAACCAGTATCACTTCATCCTGAAAATGTGCTTCCGGTTCTGTTACCTGTACCGTCACTGGTAAGCGCTATGAGTGTGTTTTGTGCAACTATGTCATTCCAGCTATCCAACAGCGCATATGTATGAATGGGATCATTTTATGCACGATGGCAAATCCAGCTAAGTAACAGCTGAAGCGCCATTTCGGAAAGAATAGAATTATTGGCCGCCATTTCCCCACAGCCTGGCCATTCCAATCACCTGATCTTAATCCGTGTGACTTCTGGCTTCGTAGTTATCTGAAAGATGTTGTGTTCAGTGTTCCGATTCCGAACTTAGCTGCATTGAAGGCATGCATTGCGCTACACATTCTGAAGGTGGCCCCTGAAACACTTAGATCAGTTGCGAAACATGCTGCTTCTCGATTTCAACTTGTTGAAGAAAACGGTGGACAGCATACTGAACATGTTTTGTGCCAGTCACACGCAAATTAATAATCCGATTTGATTTTGATTTTTATGCGGTTTTTGGCATCAGTACAATTAAAAAACCGATGTGAATGATACTTTTTATGCAGTTTTTGGCCCCAGGACAATTAAAAACAGATTTTCCCCATCTGACATGATCTTGGTGGATGAGCTTACGTAACTAACAGTATCACATCTGTACACCCATGCACACTGAGTAGTACAGTTTCTTTAACATCAAAAGTACACCTCAGGCATTGTTGTATGATTAATCTGTCATTTGGAGACGACCACTATCAAATTGTGATGCTTAAAGCGCCATCTATTGTTACATTTTGTAACTATTTATTTTTCTTCTGTCATACGTTTTCTCCCCTCTATTGCAATTTGATGTCATTCTGACCAGTGCTGTTATTCCTATAGCGGATTGAAAATGTAACTTTAATTATAATCACCCTATATATTTCTGTATCCAAGTCACCATACAAAAATGCCTTTATTATGTCGACAAACCAAGTTACAAATTTTCTTCTGCTGCAATCGTTACTACTGCATGAATAACACCATAATGAGAAACTGGACTAAAATTTCATCACGATCAAGTTCGCATGTTGAAACATACCGTAGGCGAACAATCAAGCATGGTAACAGTCAATCGATCCATCAAGCTTATATTTAATACAAATTACCCATTACTGTCAGAGGAAGGCAATGGCACACCACCTCCGCTAGGACCTTGCCTAGTCGGCGACGTGGGTCTCCCACATCGTCCCTTACACTCTTTGGAGTATGGAACCTCATCATCATCACCCATTGATCACTGATAACACGTTTTCCTTTAGGCAGTTCTACCAACTCCAAGATATCATTTTCTCAAATGCCTTCCTTTCTTCTCTCATCGCATTAAACTATTTATTGGAATTACTACTTTCCATAGCTTCTTGAAGTTTGTTGGTGCAAGCTCGTCAAGGATTGTTTTTGTCAGGCGAACTAATGCATTTGCTTCTAGAGAATGGTGAGGCTGGAGTCCTAATATGTAGTCACTAAATTTCACTGGGGGGGGGGGGGCATATTTCACAAACTGGACATCGATTCGGTAACTCATTCGAATATTCTTTGTCACTAGTCTCAATTTGATCAAAAGTAGATTCAATTTTCTCTCCTGTTTCTTCAGGAGTGGATCTAAATCCCAACTCAATCGAATTTCCAGTGGTACATATCTTTTCTGCATGAAAATCAACGTTATGTGATTTTATCACACGATGTTTTGGATGGAATTCACACTTTGTAACCATCTTTGTCGTTCACATAGCCAAAGAAATGGCCAGGTATCACTTTGTCATTGAGCTTAGAACCAAATTTCTATGACAAAGAAACATAGTATTTTGATCCAAAAATGTGTAGATAGCTGAAACGGCTAAACACTTTGCCAGTCCGCAATTCTAAAGGTGTTTTTCCTTCAACACTTGACTTCCTACTATGACTGAGTAGCTAAACAGCTGTGTCACATGTATGACTCAAAAATAATTTAGGTAACTTGTTAAATGATAACATTGAACGAGCTAATTCAACTACATGTCGATTTGCTTGTTCAACAACACTATTTTGCTCAGGAGTGTCTGGACACGTAAGACTAAATTCAATACCAAGGCCCTGTAACACTGCACCTTCCATGTTACAGTTCAAGTCTCTTCACTGTAAGACTGATATACTTTTACCTTATGACCAACAGCATCACACCCTTTCAAAAATATTTTCAATTTTTCAGCCACTTCAGATTTATTTCAATGAAATATACCAGAAAAAACGAGAATAATCATCTTTAAAAATTACACAGTAACTAAAATCATATATAGAGTCAACAGACAGTGGTGCATTAACATCTGTATTAATCAACTTACTGACAGTTTGTAGGCGATTCCCACGATAGCTAATCGTTCTGCGGTGGGATTTGTCAAGAACACATCAATCACAAAACGATGTGGTATAAGGGTATTTAACTGATATACTGAAATGAAAGAGCATATATCGTACATGATGTTTGTTCTGGTGACAGAGTCTCTCATGCCAACATAGATGTTGTTCTTATGAAATTGCTAAATTAATCATTACTTGTGAATCCAGTGGACAAACTCACATGTTCATAATATATACTGAAACAGCTAGAATTTCTGTTGTGACTATTTCACTATGTCACCGAAAGATAATACTTGCATTATTATGAGTCACATTATATCCGCATTGTGTAGCTTGATGGACAGAGAAAAGTTGGTGTCTGATATCAGATACATACCAGACATTTTCAAGCAGAGCAAGAATGAATATTTCAGTATGAATACTGCCAGTCCTATGTGCAGAAATAACCTCTTTTCCAACTGTTGGCACACACTGAAGAATCGGAAACTTTTCGAACGTAGTGAAATGCTATTTATTTGATGAAATATAACATGTCGTGCCAGAGTCCGAAATCTGAGAATCTGTACTACCAAAATTGACATCAATAAACAAGCCAGTAGCTAGAAATCTACTTGGTTTGCTGCTCACTTTTAAACTGGAACTTGAATTATTATTGTTGTAAGCTGTCGCTTTCACTTCTTCAGCGGCCATGCGCTATCGACAATTTACGATAACATGTCCAGCTTTCTTGCCTTATAGACATGTATGACTTTGTTTCTTCTTTGACTTACTACCCTCTGTTTAAAATTTCTAATGTTTTTGATGTTACTCATCTGATTTTCATTTTGCGTGGAAAGTCTCAGCTGCATGTTTAGCTGGCGAATGCTCAATACAACGCAAATTCTCAATAACAAGCTTCGTCGTCTGCTCAGATCCAGGAAAATGATACCAGGTCGACCTGTATAACAGATATTCGGGCCCTAATGTTTTGAAAATACGATGATGGAGCAGCTAAAGAGGCAAAGTTGCATTTAGATTAATTTTGTTCAGTTCATTGCTTAAGTCATAGAAAACGTTTGCAAGTAGCGACAGGTGTGTTGTTACAGACGTGATGCCATCTTTTGGTGTTTCAAAGAAACAATCGAACAATGTATATAGCCACTGCAATGAAGATTGTTCATATAGTGACCTAAGGGTGTCTCTAATTTCTTTCTTACATGCGCTCTTCAAGCGACGTTCCAGTGATACAACCCGTCTGAGCATTGTCCCATTGCCAGTGCCGATAATCGTCGAACGGTTTGTCTCCATTCGCTACTAATGGACACTGGCCCACCCAATTAGCCATGCGGTATAATGCAAGCTTTTCTGGATGAGGAAGGAGCGCCTGGTCCCCAGCACGAATCTGACCGGCGGACTTGTGTCGAGGTCCTGTGATCTGGCCAGTCTGTGGATGGTTTGTAGGCGGTTTCCCATCTGCCTCGGCGAATGCGTGCTGGTTCCCCTTATTCCGCCTCTAAACTATGTTGGCGATTGCTGCACAAACAAGTTCTCCACGTACGGGTACAACACCATTACTCTACCATGCAAACATAGGGGTTACACTCGTCTGGTGTAAGATGTTCCCTGGGGGGCGGGGGGGGGGGAGGTTGATTGGGTCGCCGAACCGCACAATAACCCTGAAATAGTGGTTCGGTGTGGGGTGGCGGATGGGTGAAGTGGACTGCAGTAGTCGTCATGGGGTTGTGGACCACTGCGGTTGCAGCGGGAACAGAGCCCCTCCATCATTTCCAGGCCCCCAGATAACATACAATACAATACAATACAAGCGGAAACTGAAGTGTACCATCTATAATCGAATAAAGAGAATGTTCCTTTAAACAAAACTGAATCTACCATTTCCATGTTTCCCACTGATCTTCACTTCTCAATTTGTGAATGTTTTTATGACTACCGTCATCACTCAACTGTAGCTTTGTGTCTGCCATTACACAAAGCTTGTAGGCTCACGAATATCTTTGTAAGACGACTATACTAATAAATAGAAAAATAGCTATACTATAAAACTCACAACCCAAAGCATTCAAACTTGGGTCCATAACCTGCTGCGGTGAACTTAGGATATAATTTTATAGCAAGAACACAACACCTTTAGGAACAGTGATCTTCTCCCTTTAACATCTAAAAAGATGACACATAGCAACAATAACTTCACAGGGTAAAAGCATGAAAAAAAGAAACCCGTAGGAGCAAAGAATTTCACACAACACAAAACCAAGCCCACTTAGGAGAGGACAGGAAACACATAGTTCTGATTTATTTATTTTAACACTTCTCTATATATGCTCAATCTGCCCTGTTAGTCCTGTCCGATATGGGTCCCACAGACTTGAGCAATATTCTGGAACCAGTTGCACGAATGATTTGTAAGCAATCTCCTTTGTAGACTGATTGACTTCCCCAGTATTCTACCAATAAACCGAAGTCTGCCACCTGCTTTAGCAGTCTTTTTATGAACCACATATTATATTAGGAACTAAAAGGAGTGTAATAATAACGTCCTTGAAGGCGCTGTTCCAAGATCGTCCATCATCAGCTTAACAATAT
This sequence comes from Schistocerca gregaria, assembly GCF_023897955.1. Lineage (NCBI taxonomy): Eukaryota > Metazoa > Arthropoda > Insecta > Orthoptera > Acrididae > Schistocerca > Schistocerca gregaria. The sequence goes on from NC_064921.1 coordinate 504,045,631, forward strand.
TCTGACTACACTCTCATTTAGAACAATTGGGGCCTAACAGTACTTTTTTAGCTGCACTTTCACAACTCACATTAAAATATGGCTAGCTCTTTCTGATAAATAGTCCACATGGAATTTTTCCCTCTGCTTTTAATTTTCCACGAACATGTAGGACACCTACACATTTCGATAAATTCGGCGATGATCTCTATAGCACTGACGTGTATCTAGCATTTTACAATTTACTACGCACACAGACGAGATACATCGGATTGAGCAAACAGCTGACTCAAACACGTTATAGCGTCAGTTTTGCAGAGATCTCCGGCCACACTCTCCGACTTGTTATCTGAACCAAGATATCTGAGCAATTTCACTTAACCTTCGAACTCCAACTTGCGCACTTCACACACAACGATCTGTCTGCGCAGATGTGAGTTGCGCAGGTAATTGCACAGATAGATAGTTTGCTGTGGACGGCCTTTAAGCCACCACTCCACAACAAGTCCATGGTTCATAGGGGTAATTTCATTATACACTTACACAAATATTTAAACCGCTTTCAGCCTCGCCACAAATCGTAAAGCACGTTAGACCGGCTTCCAGGTTCTTCAGTAACTTTTTAAGGCCAAGTTACTCTGTCCATTATGGCACACTGCGTCACGGCATCATCACACCAAAGCGTATTCACAACTGTCCGTCACGTAAATTCAAGTCATGTGATCCCAACTCGAGTGGCTTTCTTCAACTGTTTTCATTCTAAAAAATAACAAAATGTATCGAACAACGAGTGACAGTGCCTTATCAACCATGAAAAGCGTAATCTAACGAAAGCACAATGAATCAAAGTATATAGGCTGTGACTGTGTATTGGGTGGAAATGGAATGGAATGATCACATAGGTTAATTAGGGATGAACTGCAGTAAAAATAAGAAATTGCAGAAAATTAGGGAGACAGAACCATAATAACTTGAAACAAGCAGAGGTAGTTGAGGTGGATCATTAGTAACTATTGACTGAAACCGCTGAAAGGAACATGACAGAAAACGCAGGAAGGAAGGAAGGGAAAAAATGAAGAAAGGAAGGAACAGTAGTGTTTGACGTTCACTTGATATTAGAGAAAGAACACAAGTTTGATTTAGAGGAGAAAGAGGAAGGAAAGCAGCTGTGCCCTTTGAAGGGAACAGTCCCAGCATTGCATTAGGCAGTTAGGGAAATCACGAAGAACCTAAATCTAGATGGCCAGTTTTGGACTTGAGGTGCGCTAGCCACTGTGTACCTCGCTTGGCGGCAGAAAACGAAGGTGTAGCTTTGAGAGACAATATAGTGAAGACAGTTGAGCATCAAACAGGGAAAAAGCCAAGGCCCAGTGCAAACCCTTAATAATAAATGACATATTGAGTTCTGCTGACAGAAACAGAAAACTTAAAAACATAGCAGGTGACACAGATAAAGGAAATACAGATGTCTGAAACAACAGAATCAGCAGGAAGAGCAAACCTGAAAAGCAGAAACGACTATACGAGAAATGCAAAACTGTAAAGATATGTGTGACACTGAGAAAGATAGACATGGCCTACAGGAAAATTACAGAGAAAAGAAAAGTAACAACAAGAATATCAAGAGCTCAGATAGCAACAAGTACTAAGCAAAGAAAGCAATGGCGAAAGATTGAAGAAATACATAGAAGGGCCATACAAAGGAAACGAATAAAAAACAATAACATGGAAAGGGAAGAGGAAGCAGATGAAGAGATAGGAAGAACGATATTGCCACTGAAAGATCTAAGTCAAAGTAAGGCACCTTACGTAGATGATAATCCCCCAGAATTGTTGAGATCCCTGGGGAATCTATAATGACAAAGCAATTCCTGCTGGTATGCAAGCTACAAGAGACAGTTGAAATGCTCTCTGATTTCGAGAACACTGTACTAATTCCCTGACAAATTTGAATATTTCAGATCTTTCAGTTTGATGAGTTACAGTTGTAAGACACTGACAAGAATTATGTACAGAGGAAATGAAAGGCTAGTGGAATCAAACCTCTGGGAACATCATTTTGTTTTTTAGAGAAATCTAGGAACATGCAGTGACATTACAAGTGGCAAGTCCACTATGGGGTATATGAATACTGAGCATTTCGTTCATCCATTTGTAGCTGCCATGTTGCTTTAGTGTGTTCGAGCAAAGTGAGTCAGGCTGGACTCTGGACAAAGGGCGGGAAGTCATAGCAAGGGTTGGCACAGGTCGGGGCCAGACGGCAGATAACAGCGATTCAGCGACATGGAAATCATGAATGCAAGTCAACTCGAATGGACTGCCTGTTGAGAATGTAAGATGGCGAAGATTGAACGTATAAAATGAAAGCCTGATACATTCACTGAAAATACGAAAACGTCTTACAGACATGCTATGTGAAACCTAAAGATTCACGATTGTGAAATAAACTCACTAAAATTATTGTCACTTTTATAAGACTGTTCTTAACAAAGTCATTAACACTTGATATTATAACTGTTTATAAAATTCGCTACAAGATTCTATTGTTGTAAAACAAATAAGGAAAGGTTATAAATCGTTACTGAATAACATTAAAAGGGTCCCTAATCCAAGATTTCTCCATAGGTGCACAACTGATTATTGCCAGAATGAATGTCCAATCCTATTATCCAGTGAATTCATATGGTTATTTAGCGATAATTTTATATACATAATATCGTCATTTGACTAATGTAAGACTACAGCGCCAAAGCGTCTAAAGACATTTTGTTGACTAACTTTATCTGCTGTTCTGAATATGGTGAACAAACTAATAAAAGAAATTGTTACCACTAAATTTAGAGTTAATACTGTCAGATGAAATCATAAATTTACTTATGATCACTTAATGTATTTGTTTAAATTGTATAGATGTTACATACAGTGGATGGTCGTCAGACTGAAAGACAGTATGCTGATTAACATAGTGGTTGTTATGACCAAGATTTTATACATGCAAGCAACGCAGAGCTCATGGTCTTTTCCTAGTGTGTCGATGGACTGGTAAGATGCCTTGAAGGTATTGTGCAGTCACAAACCTTTTTGGACTTGTGTTACTTTGGACTTGCAAGAAGACCTCACCTGCTCATCATCACCATTGGACCTTTTGGTGTAGGGTTTTCCAAGTACGAAGACTATCGATTGAAGTCTCACTGTGTGTGGATAGTCATTATCTTGCTGAAATGTAAGCCCAGGATGGCTTGCCATGAATGACAACAAAAACAGGGCGTAGAATATATTCGACGTACCACTGTGCTGTAATGGTGCTGCGGCTGACAGTGAAAGGCGTGCTGCCATGAAAATAAATGGCACCCTAGACCAGTAGTGGGAAACTGGCAGACAGCAGTCCAGGTCCAGACTATGGAAGGTAAAAAACTGGCCCATCAAAAACATTCGATTTCAGTGTCTGGCAACCCCTGAAACCCCCTATTAAATCAGAGAAGACATGTTCATTTAAACACCTTTCTTGTTTTGCTCATAACCCTAACTCATACAAATACCTAGATGTAATACTTTATAGAAATAAGAAGTGGAATGCTCACATGGGCTCAGTCGTGGGTACAGCAGGTGACAGACTTTGGTGTATTGGTAGAATACTGAGGAAAGGCAATCAGTCTACAAAGAATACTGCCTACAAATCACTTGTGGGACCCATTCGATGTTATTGGTCAAGTGTGTGGGACCCATATCAAATAGGACTAACAGGGGATACTGAACGTATACAGAGAAGGACATCACAAATGGTCACCTGTTTTCTTGACCCTTGGGAGCGTGTCCCAGAGATTCTGAACAAAGTGAACTGACAGACTATTCAAGGCAGATGTCAACTGCTGCCCTAAGAAATGTATATGCAGAGTATACAGATATACATAGATGAAGCGTATATATACATACTATGTACCAGGAGTACAGGTGCAGGTGTAGATTACTCTCTACCATACACCGTGATGTAACTTGTAAAAAATAAAAATTTATTGCGCAAATTGCAGGGTGCACTGTTGACATGTACATTAAGAAATTATGTTATATGAAAAAGGCTCTGAATAGACATTGTTTGTTTCCATGTTACAATCCATTTTCTCCAGCTCATTAATCATTGGAAGCATACATGAAAAGAACGTTAGAATCACAGGAAACGTGCGTTATTAGTGGCGTTGGCTATGTCGTCCACAGTCAGTCATCAACAAAAATTTTCTGTCTATGTCTGAGCCAGAATTGTTGGTGACTGTTTAGTGCTGTGGCTATCTCGAATGATCGGGTACATAATATTTTGCATAAACATTTGGACATGAGAAAGCTATCTGCAAGATGGGTTCTGTGATTGCTCAAGCTTGACCAAAAACAGAATCGTGTGAAGTGTTGCAAGGATGGTTTCCTGCTGTTCAGGAAGAATCTGCAGGACTTCAAGCGTCGTTTCGTCACGGTGGATGAAACATGGACACATTGTTAAACTCCTGAGGCCAAACAACAATCTAAAGGATGTATTACCAAGGAAGAATCTGCACCAAAAAAGGTGAAGACCATTCCTTCAGCCAGAGAGGTTATGGCGACTGTCTTTTGAGATTCGGAAGGGATAATCCTCATCGACTATCTGGAAAAGGGTAAAACTATTACAGGATCATATTATTAATCGTTATTGGACCGTTAGAAAACCTAACTGCAAGAAAATCGCCGGCCATTGGACCGCAAAAAGTCCTTTTCCATCACAACAATGCACCAGCACACACCTCAGCAGTTGTGGTCGCAAAATTAATGGAAATAGGATTCCAACTCGTTTCGCATCCCCCCTATTCTCCAGACTTGACTCCCTCAGAATACTATTTGTTCCCCAATTTGAAGAAATGGCTGGTGGGAGAAAGATTTTATTCAAACGAGTAGGTCATTGCAGCAACCATTTTGCAGACTTCGACAATTCTTATTATTCGGAAGAGATCAACAAATTAGAACAGCATTGGACGATGTGTCTAAGTCTACAAGAATATTAGGTCGCAAAACAAAAAAGGTTCACCCCAGACATGTAAGTAGTTTTTATTTTTGAATGGACTTTTCAAACGCCCCTTGTGGTTCTGTAGAGAATGTTTTGCATGATCTGTTGGCAGATGTGCCTTTAGCCATGGGACAAGACATGTACTTTATGCATAATGGATCGCCTTCTCATGCGAGAGACCATATGCAATACTTATGGGAAAAATCGGCGCACCCAAGGTTCACTATGATGGCGGGTTACTGCGTGTATCAATTCTCACGGTGAGCATTTGGAACATATCCTGTGAAAAAGACTTGCATACAGTATGCTGATGTGTTGTTCGTGTGTGTTTCCCATGGTTAAAGAGTTGAAAAAAGTAAGTTGTAACATGGAAACAAAGCGTATCCAGATCCATGTTCATATAACATAATTTCTTCGTCTATGTGTGAGAAATATGTCCTGAAATTTAAAATGCCACCCTTGCATGTGAGAGGAGGCACACATTTTAATTTCCTCTGATGCTGGGTTAAAAATGAAATATTAAGTTTCTCTAATTCTGACTATAGTTGGACAGTAACAGTGAATGCTTCCCTCCTCTCACAGTTAAGAGAGGCATTTTAATATAGTGTCGCTGAGCTGCGATAAGTGTAAGTCTTTGTGCTAATATTTACACTATATTTCAGAGTCTAATTGTGATAATCGATTAATGGACAACAGTTGGTGTGAGACGGAAAGTGTGGTGTGGCAACTCATTGTTGGACCACATTTGATATGAATACAATTTTTAAATTTTAAATTACTTCTTCTCAGACTATCACTCTCCCAACTTTCTTTTGTATTATGACTGTTGATAGGCAGGATAATCTGGTTAGGTAGGTTTACTTTCGATTTTGTGCCCAATATTATCTTCGAATATGGCAAACACGGAAATTTTTGATACAACTGGAGAGGTTTCATATACTCAATGCCCTCAATCATCGACACCAAACCTGCAACAGTCATCTGAAGCGTCACATTTCTTAGGATTATCTCCAAATGAACAGGACTCATGTTCATTAGGAAGATTATTTCAACTCTGGGAGTACAAGTTTAAAAGTGAGAATAATGATTTAAAGAATGCATTATTAGTCAAAATAATGACCTAAAAAGAGTCTTGTTAACCTAAATGACACTGTTAAAACAATCAAAAGGAAAATTAAGACTAAGCAGAAACAAGCAGTAAACTCCATTTCAAAACTTAGTCAATTAGGTAACTCGACTACCCTTTAAATTCAAACGGTAAACGATAAGGTTAATGACATCTACCAGCGAGATCTCATTAGGGCCTTGTTTGGGAATCTGACGATTCATCAGAGAATTTTTGAAAACTTGTTCATTAATTTGACTAAACTTTTGAGAAAGAGGGCAGTGTTAATAACTCACCTTACAACAGAAACAATGGTTCCAATGGGGGGAGGGTGTCATCTCAACACAACCAGTGAGATAGTCAGAATGGCAACAGAAGGAACCATAATACTTATAATAACTGTAGTAATAATAATAGGAAAGGTAATGGTAATAATCAGAACAGAAACCACAGTAACCAGAACCAAGAAAATCTTAATATATTAATACTTGCTGCGTATTAGGTGGACGACGGAAATAACTTCCATGGAAGCCTCTTATAGTACAAAAAAGTTAAGGCATTATGAAGGTGAAGTTTTGAAAGTAATACAATACAAAGTTGGTGACCTAGTATTAACCAAATTTACGAGAAGTCTAAAGCAATAAACAAAGAGATTAAGAAATATTTTGATATACACTTTGCACCTTTTGAAATTTCTGAGATTCCACATACTAATGTTGTTGTTGTTGTTGTGGTCTTCAGTCCTGAGACTGGTTTGATGCAGCTCTCCATGCTACTCTAACCTGTGCAAGCTTCTTCGTCTCCCAGTACCTATTGCAGCCTACATCCTTCTGAATCTGCTTAGTGTATTAATCTCTTGGTCTCCCTCTACGATTTTTACCCTCCACACTGCCCTCCAGTACTAAATTGGTGATCTCTTGATGCCTCAGAACATGTCCTCTTAACCGATCCCTTCTTCTGTTAAAATTGTGCCACAAACTCCTCTTCTCCCCAATTCTATTCAGATTAGATTAGATTAGATTAGATTAGATTAATACTTGTTCCATAGATCATGAATACGACACTTCGTAATGATGTGGAACGTGTCAGGTTAATAAAAGATGTCTGTACAAGAAATTACATTACACAAAATATTGCATGACACTAATGATTAAGTTTTTTTTTTTTTTTTTTTTTTTTTTTACTTACTTTATATCTTGATGCCTCAGAACATGTCCTCTTAACCGATCCCGATTCAATACCTACTCATTAGTTATGTGATCTACCCATCTAATCTTCATCATTCTTCTGTAGCACCACATTTCGAAAGCTTCTATTCTCTTCTTGTCTACACTATTTATCGTCCATGTTTCACTTTCATACATGGCTACACTCCATACAAATACTTTCAGAAATGACTTCCTGGCACTTAAATCTATACAAGATGCTAACAAATTTCTCTTCAGAAACGCTTTCCTTGCCGTTGCCAGTCTACATTTTATATCCTCTGTACTTCGAACATCATCAGTTATTTTGCTCCACAAATAGCAAAACTCATATACTACTTTAAGTGTCTCATTTCCTAATCTAATTCCCTCAGCATCACCCGACTTAATTCGACTACATCCCATTACCCTTGTTTTGCTTTTGATAATGTTCATCTTATATCCCCCTTTCAAGACACTGTCCATTCCGTTCAACTGCTCTTCCAAGTCCTTTGCTGTCTCTGACAGAATTACAATGTCATTGGCAAACCTCAAAGTTTTTATTTCTGCTCCATGGATTTTAATACCTACACCGAACTTTTCTTTTGTTTCCATTACCGCGTCCTCAATATACAGGTTGAATAGCATTGGGGAGAGGCTACAACCCTGTCTCACTCCCTTCCCAACCACAGCTTCCCTTTCATGTCCCTCGACTCTTATAACTGACATCTGGTTTCTGTACAAATTGTAAATAGCCTTTCGCTCCCTGTATTTTACCCCTGCCACCTTCATAATTTGAGAGAGAGAGTATTCCAGTCAATATTGTCAAAAGATTTCTCTAAGTCTGCAAATGCTAGAAACGAAGGTTTGCCTGTCCTCAATCTTTCTTCTAAGATAACTCATAGGGTCATTATTGCCTCACGTGTTCCAACATTTCTACGGAATCCAAACTGATCTTCCCCGAGGTCGGCTTCTACTAGTTTTCCCATTCATCAGTAAAGAATTCTCGTTAGTATTTTGCAGCTGTGACTTATTAAACTAATAGTTCGGTAATTTTCACATCTGTCAACACCGGCTTTCTTTGGTATTGGAATTGTTATATTCGTCTTGAAGTCTGAGGGAATTTCACCTGTCTCATACATCTTGCTCACCAGGACTGGCTCTCCCAAGGCTGTCAGTAGTTCTAATGGAATGTTGTCTACTCCCGGAGCCTTGTTTCGACTTAGGTCTTTCAGTGCTCTGTCAAACTCTTCACGCAGTATCGTATCTCCCATTTCATCTTCATCTACCTCTTCTTCTATTTCCATAATATTGTCATCAAGAACATCGCCTCTGTATAGACCCTGTATACAGTCCTTCCACCTTTCTGCTTTCCCTTCTTTGCTTAGAACTGGGTTTCCATCTGAGCTCTTGATATTCTTGCAAGTTGTTCTCTTTTCTCCAAAGGTCTCTGTACTTTTCCTGTAGACAGTATCTATCTTACCCCTAGTGAGATAAGCCTCTACATCCTGACATTTGTCCTCTAGCCATCCCTGCTTAGGCATTTTGCACTTCCTGTCGATCTCATTTTTGAGAAGTTTGTATGCCTTTTTGCCTGCTTCACTTACTGCATTTTTGTATTTTCTCCTTTCATCAATTAAATAAAGTATCTCTTCTGTTATCCAAGGATTTCTACTATCCCTCGTGTTTTTACCTACTGGATCCTCTGCTGACTTCACTATTTCATTCCTAAAAGCTACCCATTGTTCTTCTACGGTATTTCCTTCCCCCATTCCTGTCAATCGTTCCCTTGAGCTCTCCCTGAAACTGTGGACAACCTCTCGTTGTTTCAGTTAATCCATGTCCCATCTTAAAATTCCACCTTTTTGCAGTTTCTTCACTTTTAATCTACAGTTCATAACCATTAGATTACGGTCAGAGTCCACATCTGCCCCTGGAAGGTCTTACAGTTCAAAATCTCGTCCCTAAATCTCTGTCTTAGCATTATATAATCTATCCGAAACCTTCTAGTATACTAATGCTTGTATACTAATGCTTGTCTACTTATTTACTCAAGATCAAGAAAATTATTAGGTTTGATAAATATTGTTCAGTTGAAATCTTACATACATCATTAACTTGTACCCTCAAGGGGATGTGCACATTTTGTACGTCATGTGTTTGGCAAACACAGGCTCCCCAGCTAATGTGGTATTTGCTTCGATAGTTTTACACATCAGTACCACATTCCTTTTACACGAGACTACACAAATATTTCCTTATGATGCTTGATACTATGGATTAGCGGTAGAATTGTGGAGGATTGGTTTACTGCGATTACTTTTTGTTTGTTAGACGAACATTGGGAATGTAATACCCCTGGGAGATTCTTGTGATATTTATGCTTTGATAATGCGTGTGACTGACAAATGCTTATTATGCTTTTTCACTAATATGCGTTTATGCTTTTCAGATATGACGGTTGAATGAAAAGTAACGCCTCCACCTTCCTTAATTGGGCTAGGATGGAAATATTTTAATAAATCAAATGCAGAAATAATCCTTGAAATGTGATCTTTAATTACCAATATTTATGTTTCCACATAATCACCAGCCAATTTAATACATTTCTTCCAACAACGAACAAGTTTTCTGAAGCCGTCATGGAAGAAGTTGACGTTTTGTTTCTGCAACCACAGTCTCAAAGTTCTCTCAACGTCTTCATTAGAAGCACAATGATGTCTCCACAGATCGTCTTTCATTATTGGGAACAGATGGAAGTCAGATGGTGCTAAATCTAGACTGTATGGAGGATGCCTTACGGTGGTGAGATTCAGTCTCTGAAGTTCTGCTGTAGTCACACATGAAGTGTGTGATTTAGCTTTGTCATGCTGCAGGAAAACATTTCCCTTTTCCTTTCGGACCCTCGCTAGCCATCGTTTCATTAACAGCATTGTGATGTAGCGTTCTGAATTTATTATTGTTCCATGATCAACAAAAAGAACATGGATAACACCATCTGTGTCCCAGAACATTGTGGCCATGAGTTTTTCAGCTGAAGGCTGCATCTTGAATTTCTTTTTCTGGGGTGAGTCATCGTGTCAATATTCCATAGACTGACGTTTCCTCTCTGGGTCATAATTATGTACCCACGTTAAGTCTGCTGTCACAATTAGATGGAGAAAGGCGTCAACTTTATTCTCATGACGCAAGAGCAGTTCGTGGCAAATTTCAAGTCTGTGCACTTTCATTTCAGGAGTCAGCATCTGGGGTATCCATCGTGCACAGACCTTCCGATAGCCAAGCAAAGCAATAATGTGACCCACACGTTCTTGTGAAATGCCGATTGTGCTTGCAGCTTCTCTCCGAGTAATACGACGACCGTCCTGAATCAATCTGTCAACATTTTGCTTGTGAAACTTGGTGGTTGCTGTCACAGGACGTCCAACTCTGTTTGTCGCGCAGGTCAAATGTTCCTGCCTCAAAATCTTTAAACTTACTCGCCCAACGACGCACAGTACTCATATCAACACAATCATCATAAACTGCTTTCATTCTCTGATGATTCTCCTTTAGGGTGACTACTTCTGCTGTCAAGAATTCAATGACAGTACATTGCTTAAATCGCATTGGCAGCCCGTTTGCGCAGGGTTCCGTACTTTACACTGTACCAACAAAATCGTTCAATGCTAAGCCTTTCCGCCAACTGGAACTGTAGAGAAGAGAGTACGGAACAAGCTAGCACCTGCCGCACACCAATGCTGCCAACTGTTGAAAAGTTACGACGTGGAGTTATTATTTTTCAGTCAACCCTCGTACATGAATAAAATACTGTTGAATGAGTATTATGATGCTTATATTGATAGCCATTACAAACTTGACACACTTTCATAGAGAATGTCTTACACCTTACACCCACTGGATGATGCTTTGAGAAGAGGCAGTGCACCATATTCATTATTCTGTAGATTTTGATGCAACTGTGCTTTGCGGTCTGACTCTGTGAAGTATTTAGTAGGATTCTGTAACTCTATCGAAATCTTATGATGAACACATTCAGTTAATGGTTTTCTATGATTCACTCAATCACTCTGTTGAGTGTTTGGTAGTGTTTACTCTGATTTGGCCTTTATGCTTTACATCTTTCTGTATTGTCCTAATGTGACAACAGAAAAATTTACTTAATTCTTTATGCATTGTTTTACTGTGACAACAGAAAATTTACCTAATTATTCTCTAACTTGACCATTATGCTTTGCAGCTTTCTGTTTTGCCCTGGTGTGAGAACAGATAATTTACCTAATTGCATTACATTTCATTCTTTACTGCCATTCTTTATAAATATTTACCCATGCCTCTATGAACTTTCTCAATTATACATGATGTTTAACTCTATTGGATCCGGCACTTATATATACTTGGCTCATTCTTGTTTTCTTGTATTTGATGGTACTCTTGTCTTGCTTGACTTTCTCACTGTTTCTTGCTTTGGTGCAAGAAGCTCTTGAAATTTTGACAATGTTGTGTGTGGCTGATGAATTTTGGATGTTTGTTCACCAATCCTGTTCTGTATAGTAGAAATGTGATTTAGGGAGATAGTATTTCGAATTGATGTTTGATATGATGTTCTTCAAATGAACAGATGATGATATCTGAAACCGATTGTTACATATACATATGTATATATCCGGGTATCACATACATTGGTGTGGAGAGTGGAATACAGTGAAATATATGGAGAATCTGTCGTCTGTTTTTTCTGCATACATAACATGCCATAACTTCTCTTCTATTTTTTATACTATGTCATCCACGTGATGATCACACAACCAGTTTACCTCTTGTCCATATGCATATGTTTATGTCGCTGTAACCATTCTCATTATCTGTGTCATATGTTTACTTCAACCTGAGATTCAGGAATGGCCTGGGAACTGTATATATTTATCTGATTTTACTTGACCCATTTAGTCTAAGTACTAGTACTTCAAGTTAATATATTTTGTGAATATTCTCTGTGATTATTTTTCTTGTTTAACCAAGTAACTGATTAATTACATACTAATTGAATGACATATTTGGCCAAGATTATCTCTAGCATTTCACACTTTTTATACCATAATATACATGAATCTCCTGGATCCTAAGTGCTTTATGGAAAATTTGGAATTTAAAGTTAAGTTTACATCTATGTCATACAGCTTTTCTTCTTAAAATATATATTTTGCAAGAAACGTCAAGATTATGTTGTGATGGTTTCATCCTGTGATGTAGTTTGAATATGATTATACATACATTGAGACTGTACTCAAATAACACAAAGACCCTGATCTAAAGCCTTTATATTCTGTCATTATATATGATTTTTGACCTGAGTGTTAAATATATTGTTGACTTAAGAGTCACACTTGAGATAGTAGGTAGGTTTCAGGCTGAGCAAGCGTTTTTTTCTCATGGGAAGTTCCTGTCTGGACCATTGCGAGGTCAGTGCTGGTCTAACTGTTTGCATTCATGCTAGATTCGTCTGTTGCCGTTGATGTTCTATGTAAACAGGAAGAGGAAAACTATCTAATGTCAGGACATTAATGTAATGTTTAATATGGTTATTATACTTATCTAAGTCAATATCTTGATACTATTACTGAAATATTATTTCTACTAGACGTTTTGCCTAGTTTTGTGCTCAAATTGCTTCGTTCAAGAACCAAATTTTGAAATGAAAAATGAGTTAAATACAAAATCTTTATCATAAATGTACATAAAAGATGGAACTTTTGTTTATTGTATGTGATGCCATTCATTAAAATGGAAACTTATATACTGAGTAGTTTCAGGCACTGAAAAGACAGTGTTACACAAAATGCCTCATCTGCATCTACATTTATACTCTGCAAGCCACCCAACGGTGTGTGGCGGAGGGCACTTTACGTGCCACTGTCAATACCTCCCTTTCCTGTTCCAGTCGCGTATAGTTCGCAGGAAGAACGACTGTCTGAAAGCCTCCGTGCGCGCTCTAATCTCTCTAATTTTACATTCGTGATCTCCTTGGGAGGTATAAGTAGGGGGAAGCAATATATTCGATACCTCATCCAGAAACGCACCCTCTCGAAACCTGGCGAGCAAGCTACACCAAAATGCAGAGCGCCTCTCTTGCAGAGTCTGCCATTTGAGTTTGCTAAACATCTCCGTAACGCTATCACTGTTACCAAACAACCCTGTGGCGAAACGCGCCGCTCTTCTTTGGATCTTCTCTATCTCCTCCGTCAACCCGATCTGGTACGGATCCCACACTGATGAGCAATACTCAAGTATAGGACGAACGAGTGTTTTGTAAGCCACATCCTTTGTTGATGGACTACATTTTCTAAGGACTCTCCCAATGAATCTCAACCTCAGCCTTACCAACAATTAATTTTATATGATCGTTCCGCACGCATACTCCCAGATATTTTACAGAAGTAACTGCTACCAGTGTTTGTTCCGCTATCATATAATCATACAATAAAGGATCCTTCTTTCTATGTATTCGCAATACATTTGTGTATGTTAAGGCTCAGTTGCCACTCTCTGCACCAAGTGCCTATCCGCTACAGATCTTCCTGCATTTCGCTACAATTTTCTCTGTATACTACAGCATCATCCGCGAATAGCCGCATGGAACTTCCGACACTATCTACTAGGTCATTTATACATATTGTGAAAAGCTATGGTCCCATAACACTCCCCTGTGGCACGCTAGAGGTTACTTTAACGTCTGTAGACGTCTCTCCATTGATAACAACATGCTGTGTTCTGTTTGCTAAAAACTCTTCAATCCAGCCACACAGCTGGTCTGATATTCCGTAGGCTCTTACTTTGTTTATCAGGCAACAGTGCGGAACTGTATCGAACGCCTTCCAGAAGTCAAGGAAAATATCATCTACCTGGCAGCCTGTATCGAATATTTTCTGGGTCTCATGAACAAATAAAGCGAGTTGGGTCTCACACGATCGCTGTTTCCGGAATCCATGCTGATTCCTACAGAGTAGATTCTGGGTTTCCAAAAACGACATGATACTCGAGCAAAAAACATGTTCTAAAATTCTACAACAGATCGACGTCAGAGATATAGGTCTATAGTTTTGCTCATCTGCTCGACGACCCTTCTTCAAGACTGGGACTATCTGTGCTCTTTTCCAATCATTTGGAACCTTCCATTCCTCTAGAGACTTGCGGTACACGGCTGTTAGTAGGGGGGCAAGTTCTTTCGTGTACTCTGTGTAGAATCGAATTAGTATCCCGTCAGGTCCAGTGGACTTTCCTCTGTTGAGTGATTCCAGTTGTTTTTCTATTCCTTGGACACTTATTTCGATGTCAGCCATTTTTTCATTTGTGTGAGGGTTTAGAGAAGGAACTGCAGTGCGGTCTTCCTCTGTGAAACAGCTTTGGGAAAAGGTGTTTAGTATTTCAGCTTTACGCCTGTCATCCATGCCACATCAATGCCATCATCATCCCGCAATGTCTGGATATGCTGTTTCGAGCCACTTACTGATTTAACGTAAGACCAGAACTTCCTAGGATTTTCAGTCAAGTCGGTACATAGAATTTTACTTTCGAGTTCACTGAACGTTTAACGCATAGCCCTCCTTACGCTAACTTTGACATCGTTTAGTTTCTGTTTGTGTGAGACATTTTGGCTGCGTTTAAACTTGGAGTGAAGCTCTCTTTGCTTTCGCAGTAGTTTCCTAACTTTGTTGTTGTACCACGGTGGGTTTTTCCCGTCCCTCACAGTTTTACTCGGCGCGTACCTGTCTAAAACGCATTTTACGATTGCCTTGAACTTTTTTCCATAAACACTCAACATTGTCAGTGTTGGAACAGAAATTTTCGTTTTGATCTGTTAGGTAGTCTGAAATCTGCCTTCTATTACTCTTGCTAAACAGATAAACCTTCCTCCCTTTTTTTTATATTCCTATTAACTTCCATATTCAGGGATGCTGCAACGGCCTTATGATCACTTATTCCCCGTTCTGCACATACAGAGTCGAAAAGTTCGGGTCTGTTTGTTATCAGTAGGTCCAAGATGTTATCTCCACAGGTCAGTTCTCTGTTTAATTGCTCGAGGTAATTTTCGGATGGTGCACTCAGTATAATGTCACTCGATGTTCTGTCCCTAGCACCCGTCCTAAACATCTGAGTGTCCCAGTCTATATCTGGTAAATTGAAATCTTCACCTAAGACTATAACATGCGAAGGAAATTTATGTGAAATGTATTGCAGATTTTCTCTGAGTTGTTCTGCCACTAATGCTGATGAGTCGGGAGGTAGGTAAAAGGAGCCAATTATTAACCTAGCTCTGTTGTTGAGTGTAACCTCCACCCATAATAATTCACAGGAACTATCTATTTCTACTTCACTAAGGGATAAACTACTACTAACAGCGACGAACACTCCACCACAGGTTGCAAGCAAACTATCCTTTCTTAACAATGTCTGTGCCTTTGTAAAAATTTCGACAGAATTTATCTCTGGCTTCAGCCAATTTTCCGTACCTATAACGATTTCAGCTTCGGTGCTTTCTACCAGCACTTGAAGTTCTGGTACTTTACCAATGCAGCTTCGACAGTTTACAATTACAATACCAATTGCTGCTTGGTCCCTGAATGTGCTGACTTTGCCCCACACCCGTTGAGGCTGTTGCCCTTTCTGTACTTGCCCGAGGCCATCTAACCTAAAAAACCGCCCAGCCCAAGCCACACAACCCCTGCTACCTGTGTAGCCACTTGCTGCGTGTCCAGCGGAACCCGAAACCCCACCACCCTATGGCGCAAGTCGAGGAATCTGCAGCCCACACTGTCGCAGAACCGCCTCAGCCTCTGATTCAGACCCTCCACTCCGCTCTGTACCAAAGGTCCGCAGTCAGTCCTGTTGACGATGCTGCAGATGGTGAGCTCTGCTTTCATCCCGCTAACGGAACTGGCAGTCTTTACCAAATCAGATAGCCACCGGAAGCCAGAGAGGATTTTCTCCAATCCATAGCGACACACATCATTGGTGACGACATGAGCGACCACCTGCAGATTGGTGCACCCTGCACCCTTCATGGCATCCGGAAGGACCCTTTCCACATCTGGAATGACTCCCCCTGGTATGCACATGGAGTGCACATTGGTTTTCTTCCCCTCTCTTGCTGACATATCCCTAAGGGACCCCATTACGCGCCTCACATTGGAGCTCCCAACTACCAGCAGGCCCACCCTCTGCGACCACCCGGATCTCGCAGACTGAGGGGCAACCTCTGGAACAGGACAAGCAGCCATGTCAGGCTGAAGATCAGTATCAGCCTGAGACAGAGCCTGAAACCACTTCGTCAGACAAACTGGAGAGGCCTTCCGTTCATCCCTCAGGAATGTCTTTCGCCCCCCCCCCCACACCTCGAGACGTCCTCCCACTCTAGCACAGGTGAGGGATCAGCCTCAATGTGGGCAGTATCCCGGGCAGCCACAGTCGTAGTCCGATCGGGGGATGCGTGGGACGAGCTGGCTGTCCCCGACGAACCTCCACCTGGACCCCCACAGTGATGCCCATTGGCAACAGCCTCAAGCTGTGTGACTGAAACCAACTCTGCCTGAAGCTGGGAGCGAAGGGATGCCAACTCATCCTGCATCCGAACACAGCAGTTGCAGTCCCTATCCATGCTGAAAACTGTTGTGCAAAGAACGTATGAACTAATCTACAGAGAGCACTAACAAATCGACACAAAATTTAAACGGTTATTAAAATACAAGATTGCCTAGTAAATGTAGTAATGCTGCTACTTGCGCACTACTAACACACTGCTCGGCGGCGGAAGGAGACTACGCGATTATCCACTAATCAGGTACTAAAACGCGATGCTATGACTCTCAAATACTATAATACGCCCGAAATTTATGAATTAAACAATGCAAATACCAAAAAACACGCAAAGAAATTAAGAATTAAACTATGTAAGAAATGAGTGAGCTAGGAGTATACGACTTTCTGCTGGCAGCTACTTATCCAAGGGCGGCAGGGAGTGTGAGGGTGGAGATCCCACTCGAAGAAATAACTGACAAAGGAAAATAAAATTTCAAAATGAGTGTAAAAATGAATCTTTATTACTTAGACAGGAATCCTATGTTACATGTTTTGAACTTTTGGTTCACACCTTGGGAGTATCTCATATATGGTTTTAGAATGTTTAGTTGTAATTCATACCTCATACCACTGTAAATTTTTATATTTCAAATTGTTTGCCTGTAAAGTGTTATACACTATTTATGCTATTCCTTTATGATTTGATATGTTTGGGTGTTACACAAATTATCTATGATTTCTCTTACAGAATGTAACGACTCAATGTTTTTGGTGCTTCACACAACTTGTACCTCATAATTTTTGCTGTCTACACCTATATTTGATAGTAAATCTCTGGGTACTGGCTTGTAATTTTTTTCCAAATTGTCTACATTCCATTTTCATGACTGTAGAAGAGAATTTCACTAATTTTTTTAGTAAAATCTCTTTGGTGGGCACTGAAATGGGATTACCTTCCCATCCCTATCTGAAATTCCTTCCTGATCTCAACGTCCTCTGAAGAGGTCATTTTAGCTCGAATTTTTATCTTTTTGGACTTCATGCTCTCATGTCTATACTCAGTTCCAGTTGTAAACAGCCCTTTAAAAAATCACCAGAAATGAGTTTTCTACCTCAGATTAAATTTCATATTAAGATACTACTTGATTTATATTAGCAACTAATGGGAGTAAGCTGTTAATTAATAATCCAACTTTGAAATTTCGTGATATGAACTGTACACCCATGTTGCACCACATATTCTTGAAAATTTATGTCTCCCTTATTTCTGAAAAGCTAAAATATTTATTCACTAATATCTCATTTAAAATTATAGCACTACTTGAGAACAAATCGAAATACTATTAATAATATTTTATTCAGAGTAATTTGTTTATAATTAACTAAAATTCAATTCAAATTGTTGTACTGTAAAGTCATTGAAATTATGTATGAAACAAGTAAACTTTTCCAAATATCAAAACATGTAGGGCAATATGAGGCCCATTTTTTGTTGCAAGTAACTAAAATCATCTTGTGAGTTTTAATTGTTATTTTGTAAATCTTACATTCAAAAGAGTATTCAATTGTTTTATTGAAGTCGGTCTTTTGAAAGTTGTTTGTGTAAATACTTTCAGAGGATGTCAGACAGCCAACATATATTCCAGCTATGTACTTGATAATCAGTCTCAATATATGACAAGAAATTTGTTATACTATTTGTTTTATTTAAAAATTAGTACTACAGCAATGGAAGACCCTAGGACTTTCTGAAGCAACAACCCCAGTGCATATCAAAGTTGAGTCTCTCATCATATGGAGCAACTAAGATATTTTGTGAACTTCCATAAAATGTGAGTGGAATTTTCTATCTTTCACTCATCTTCGTACTTGTGAATGGGGGAGGCCAAAACTATTACGTTGCTTCAGTGGTATGATTGGGAATTCACTATCAGCACTGTTCTACTAGTCTGAACATGAGGAACTGCATTTTCTTTCTCGCCCAGTGTCAGTAATAATGTAAATGTCTCTCTCCTATCACATTTAAGGGTGGCATTATAAATTAGTGCCATACATCATTGTTACACCCTGTAAAAGTAGACATAGATGCATGTCATAAATGCTTGCACACTTGGTGGCTGTGTATGAGGGAAATAGATTCCCTAAGGAAGCAGATTCATTGGGCTATTGAATTTGTATCATTGAACAGTAGCTTGGAGTATACCAAGTAGAAGGAAACTCGATATTTCGGCGGTTCACCTCATCTTTGTCCTCATGAGAGACGATCCTGCTGCTGCTGCTGAGCCAAACTGCAAACTGATGCTTGAGGCTGGATTCATAGGATTTACTTACTAGTCTGCCAGCTCAGCTTCATGTGTTACCTCTATCCATGCAAGTCGCTCTGAAACAGTCCTCAAGTTTGATCAGTGAAAGAATAGATGAGACGTTGGTGAAGCTGACATTCATATATTTTTCATTTAATGGCAATATTTTTGAACAGAATGGCGGAGTGGCTATGGGTAGCAATATATCGCCCATAGCCACCAGTTTGTCCTAAGAGGATTTGGAAAATAGGAAATGTATTTTCTGAGAAGCAGATCCATTGGGCTATGGCACTTGAACCATCCTTAGAGGTGCTTGAAGAGAAGCATAGCTCTGTGACAACTGTTCCTTGATCTGGCAGTATATCACTCAAGACTGGAAGAATTTTAAGGAAATTTGACATTCAGGGTGTGTTTCATTTACTTGCCAAGATTAGAGCAGTACTCAGCTCTATCAAGGATGATTTCAGACTTAATAAGCTTGGCACATACAACGTTCTATGCCAGTGAGGCACACATCAGGTGATCCATTCACACATTTTGGGACAAGCGCATGGAACATTGCCTTCACAAGAGAACACAAGAGACTGAAAAATCGGCGATAGCGGAACATTGTTTAAGCGAGGGAGATGGAATAACATTTGAAGAAACCTTCATAGATGCCAGTAAGTCCGGTTTTGGAACAGTGATTATGAGGAGGCAATTAAAATTAGGTTGGCAGACAATTTTATTAACAGAGACAAGAGGTTTCCTGCTTGCAGACCATGGAACCCTGTACTATCTCTCATCAGAACACAATGTTCTTTGGTGCAGCTGGCCGAGTGTTTGAGGACAGTCTTTGAGTGTGCTATGTCGACAGCGACAGGACAGCTACTAGGGCCAGCACCACAAACTCAGTGGTGGGGGCAGTTTCTGTGGAGGGAGGCACATGCACCATGTGTGGTACGGATGTCTATAAAGGACGATGGTTTTCAATCTTGGCGTCAATTTTCAGTGGGATTCAACAGCAGCTGAAGGCAACAGACAGGTGGATAGCTGCAGTTGGATCATCTCGATTTTAGGATCTGGCAGAAAACCCATGGTGAATATGAGGATTATTATGATAGGAAAGCCGACACATTCACAAACTACCTATGGTTTACAGAATTCATTAGCTCAAAATTTTGAGTGGATGTCCATGCCTAACCAACATTCGTTATGATATGATCCCCTCGCAACGAAAAACTCCTTTCTTTTAATGATTGCCACTCCAATTTACGTAACATGTCTGTGACACTATCTCCCCTATTTCGCGATAATACAAAACGAGCTGCCCTTCTTTGTACTTTCTCAATGTCCTCCGTCAGTCCCACCTGATGCGGATAGCACACCGCACAGCAGTACTCTAGAATAGGACAGACAAGCGCGGTGTAAGCAGTCTCTTTAGTAGACCTGTTGCACCTTCTAAGTGTTCCGCCAATGAATCGCAGTCTTTGGTTTGCTCTACCCACAATATCATCTATGTGATCGTTCCAAATCATAATCCCTAAGTGTTAAGTTGAATTTACAGCCTTCAGATTTGTGTGCCTTATGGCGTAATCGAAATTCAGCTGATTGCTTTTAGTACTCATGTCAATAACTTCAAGCTTTTCCTTATTCAGGGGCAATTGCCACTTTTCGCACCATACAGATGTCTTATCTAAATCATTTTGCAAGTCGTTTTGATCATCTGATGTCTTTACAAGACGGTAAATGACAGCATCATCTGCAAACAATCTAAGACGGCTACTCAGATTGTCTCCTATGTCGTTAATATAGATCAGGAACAATAGAGGGCCTATAACACTTCCTTGGGGAACGCCGGATATTACGTCTGTTTACTCGATGTCTTTCTGTCTATTACTACGAACTGTGACCTTCCTGACCTTGGCTAGAAGACGCTTGTGAGGAACGGTGTCAAAAGCCTTCTGAAAATCTAAAAATATGGTATCAATTTGACATCCCCTGTCGATAAAACTTATTACTTCATGAGTATAAAGAGCTAGTTGTGTTTCCAAGAACGATACCTCCTGAAACCGTGCTGACTATAAATCGTTTACTTCGAGGTACTTCATGATGTTCGAAGACAGTATAGGATCCAAAACCATACTGCAAATCGAGGTTGGTGACATAGGCCTGTAATTCAGTTAATTACTCCTACTTCCCTTTTTAGGAATTGGTGTGACTTGAGCAATTTTCCAGTCTTTAGGTACGGATCTTTCTGTGAGCGATGAGTTGTATATAATTGCTATTTTATCAGCATACTCTGAGAGGAACCTGACTGGTATACAACCTGGACCAGAGGCCTTGTCTTTATTAAGTGATTTAAGCTGCTTCGTTACTCTGAGGATATCTACTTATACGTTTCTCATCTTGGCAGTTGTTCTTGATTGGAATTCAGTAATATTGACTTCGTCTTCTTTGGAGAAGGAGTTTCGGAAAGCCGTGTTTAATAACTCTGCTTTAGTGGCACTGTCATCAGTGACTTTACCGATGTTATCGCGCAGCGAAGGTATTGATTGCGTCTTGCCACAGCTGTGCTGTATGTATGACCAGAATCTCTTTGTGGTTTCTGCCAGATTTCTAGACAGAATTTCGTTGTGGAAATTATTGAAAGCATCTCGCATTGAAGTACGCTCCATATTTCGAACTTCTGCAAAACGTTGCCAATCTTGGGGATTTTGTGTACTTTTAAATTTGGCATGCTTTTTCCGTTGCTTCTGCAACAGCGATCTGACCCGTTTTGTGTACCATGGGTGATCAGTACCATCACTTATTAATTGATGTGGTACATATCTCTCAATGGCTGTCGATACTACACTACTGGTCATTAAAATTGCTACACCACGAAGATGACGGGCTACAGACGCGAAATTTAACCGACAGGAAGAAGATGCTGTGATTTGCAAATGATTAGCTTTTCAGAGCATTCACACAAGGTTGGCGCCGGTGGCGACACCTACAACGTGCTAACATGAGGAAAGTTTCCAACCGATTTCTCACACACAAACAGCAGTTGACCGGCGTTGCTTGGTGAAACGTTGTTGTGATGCCTCGTATAATGCGTACCATCACGTTTCGGACTTTGATGAAGGTCGGATTGTAGCCTATCGCGATTGCGGTTATGGTATCCCGACATTGCTGCTAGCGTTTGTCGAGATCCAATGACTGTTAGCAGAATATGGAATCGGTGGGTTCAGGAGGGTAATACGGAACGTTGTGCTGGATCCCAACGGCCTCGTATCACTAGCAGTCGAGATGACAGACATCTTATCCGCATGGCTGTAACGGATCGTGCAGCCACGTCTCGATCCCTGAGTCAACAGATGGGGACGTTTGCAAGACAACAACCATCTGTACGAACAGGTCGACAACGTTTGCAGAAGCATGGACTATCAGCTCGGAGACCATGGCTGCGGTTACCCTTGACGCTGCATCACAGACATGAGTGCCTGCGATGGTGTACTCAACAGCGAACCTAGGTGCAAGAATCGCAAAACGTCATTTTTTCGGATGAATCCAGTTTGTGTTTACAGCATCATGATGGTCGCATCTGTGTTTGGCGACATCGCGGTGACCGCACATTCGAATTGTGTATTCGTCATCGTCATACTAGCGTATCACCCGGCCTCATTGGTATGGGGTGCCATTGGTTACACGTCTCGGTCACCTCTCGTACGCATTGACGGCACTTTGAACAGTGGACGTTACATTTCAGGTGTGTTACGACCCGTGGCTCTAACCTTCATTCGATCCCTGCGAAACCCTACATTTCAACAGGATAATGCACGACCGCATGTTGCAGGTCCTGTACGGGTCTTTCTGGACACAGAAAATGTTCGACTGCTGCCCTGGCCAGCACATTCTCCAGATCCTTCACCAATTGAAAACGTGTGGTCTATGGTGGCCGAGGAACTGGCTTGTCATAATACGCCAGTCACTACTCTTCATGAACTGTGGTATCTTGTTGAAGCTGTATGGGCAGCTGTACCTGTACACGCCATCCAAGCTCTGTTTGACTCAACGCCGGGCGTATCGAGGCCGTTATTATGGCCAGAGGTGGTTGTTCTGGGTACTGATTTCTCAGGATCTATGCACCCAAATTGCGTGAAAATGTAATCACATATCAGTTCTAGTATAATATATTTGTCCAATGAATATCCGTTTATCATCTGCATGTCTTCTTGGTGTAGCAATTTTAATGGCCAATAGTGTATCGCTTTGAAATGATTCCACAACTTTTCTATGCTTACATGATCAGATTGGAACGAGAGAAGACTGTCTCTTAAAAAGGCGTTAAGAGCAATTTTATCGGCTTTTTTAAATAGATATACTTTGCGTTTCTTTTTTATGGTTGTAGGTGTTACAGTATTCATTCAGCCCAGCACCAACTGCCTTGTGGTCGCTAATCCCTGTATTCTTCACAATACTCACTATTTGTCCAGGATTATTTCTTGCTAAAAGGTCAAGCATGCTTTCGCAACCATTTACACTTCGAGTGGGCTCATGAACCAATTGTTCAAAATAATTTTCTGAGAAAGCATTCGGTACAATTTCGGATTACGTTTTATGCCTGCCGCCGGCTTTAAACATATAATTTTTCCAGCATGTGGAGGGTAGATTAAAGTCACCACCGACTATAATTGTATGAGCGGGGTACTTATTTGAAATGAGACTCAAGTTTTCTTTGAACTGTTCAGCAATTACATCATCTGAGTCGGGGGTCGGTAAAACGATCCAATTAATAGTTTAATCCGATTGTCAGGCGTAAACTCCACCCACACTATTTGACACGAACTATCTACTTCAATTTCGCTACAAGGCAAACTACCTCTGACAGCAACAAATACTCCACCACCAAATGTATTTAATGTATCCTTTCTGAACGCTGTTATATCGTTCGAAAAAATTTCGACTGAACTTATTCCCTGCTTTAGCCAGCTCTCTGTGCCTACAACTATTTGAGCTTCAGTGCTTTCTATTAGTGCTTAGAGCTCTGGTTCTTTCCCAACACAGCTACGGCAATTTACAACTACAATACCATCGTTTCTACAACTACCTTACTGCGTTTTACCTGCCCACTTTTAGACAGATGTCCCTTCTGTGGTTCCCTGAGACCGTCTAACCTAAAAAAACCGCCAAGTCCCTTCCAAACAATGAAGTTTAATGCAAGTGATGACATCCTTTAAAATCTTTGACTGAAGCTTTTTAAGCTAATAAATAATCTGAAAGTATTTTGCTCCAAGACTGAAGAAACTGATATGGTGTGCAGTTTGTTACCAACAGTGACTCTAAGTTACAAAGCTCTTGTTATTGCTCCATAAATCTTGTCAAGTGAGCCGAGTTTTGTGAAAGGCATGCTGTAAGATAAAGAGGCAAAACGTAATAATTCTAAAAGTAGCAAAGGGCCATTAAAATAACCGCCTTCGTCGTCAGCACTAGTCGCTCAGCAAGGTTAAAGAAGTCAACAAGTGACAACCAAGTTTTAAAGTACATATGATGCAATCAAAGTTTGGCCTAAACATGCTCATTGCAGACGTGTGAAGCCAGGTCATAATAGGGCATAATGTAGAGCAAAGTTATCAAAAACTTTAAAAGCAACAATTCTACTTATGTAGCGACAAATTTACAAGAAAAAAGTGGAAATAAAAACAATTTTTTTCTCAACTGTTGCTCAAAGATTTTCAGATGACAACGTGGATAGATTTCTGTACTCATCGGCAAAGGGGCATTTTACTTACTGAATCTGTGGGGTTGACATAATATACTAATCGATATGTAACAGGTGCAGCGTGTTTTTTGTTTCCTGTTCTCCTTCAGATTGTTGATTTCTACGTATGTATGTACACTAAAGAGCCAAAGAAACTGGTGCACCTATCTAAGATCGTGTAGGGGCGCCGTAAGCACGCAGAAGTGCTGCCACACAATGTGGCATGGACTCGACTAATATCTGAAGTAGTGCTGAAGGGATTCGACAGCATGAATCCCGCAAGGCTGTCCACAGATCCGTAAGAGTACGAGGGGGTAGAGATGTCTTCTAAACAGCTTGTTGCAAGGCGTCCCAGACATGCTCAATTATGTTTTTGTCTGGGGAGTTTGGTGGCCAGAGGAAGTGTTTAAACTCAGACAAGTGTTCCTGTAGCCACTCTGTAGCAATTTTGGACGTGCGAGGTGTCGCATTTTCCTGCTGGAATTGCCCAAGGCCGTCATAATGCACAATGGACATGAATGGAAGCAGGTGATCAGACAGGATGCTTATGCATGTGTCACGTGTCAGAGTCATATTTAGACATATCAGGGGTCCCAAATCACTCCAACTGCACACACCCCACATCATTACAGGGCTTCCACCAGCTTGAACAGTCTCCTGCTGACATGCAGGGTCCATGGACTTATGAGGTTGTCTTCATACCCGTACACGTCCATCCACTTGATACAATTTGAAATGAGACTCGACCAACCAGACAACATGTATCCAGTCATCAACAATTCAACGTCAGTGTTGATGGGTCCTGGCGAGGTGTAAAGCTTTGTGTCGTGCAGTCAACAAGGGTACACGAGTGGGCCTTTGGTTCCAAAAGCACATATTAATGATGTTTCGTTGAATAATTGCATGCTGACACTTGTTGATGGCCCAGCATTGAAATCTGCAGCAATTTGTGGAATGTTTGCGCTTAAGTCACGTTGAACGATTCTCTTCTGTCATCGTTGGTACCGTTCTTGCCGAATCTTTTTCTGGCCTCAGAAATGTCACAGATTTGATGGTTTCCCAAATTCCTGATATTCGCGGTACACTCATGTAATGGTCATATGGGAAAATCACCACTTCATCATTATCTCGGAAATGCTATGTCTCATCGCTCGTGCGCCGACTACAACACCACTTTCAACATCACTTAAATCTTGATAACCTGCCATTGTAGCAGCAGTGACTGTACTAAGAACTGTGCCAGATACTTGTTGTCTTACATAGGCGTTGCCGATTGCAGTGCCGTATTCTACCTGTTTACATAACTCTATATTTGAATAGACATCCCTGTGCCAGTTTCTTTGGCGCTTCGATGTATTTTGTGGAAGTGCTTAATAAAGTGTGATTATCATACCGTTGGTCTTGTATATGCATTTTATTTGTCTACTGTAGTGTCCCTACAAGGGTTATCTCCCACAGTTCGCACAGATATGGTTCATCAAGTCTACTGCGCATACGTACTGCACACCGTCGACGGTTCTGTTTTAGTATATTAACAAAGGGACCGCGATTCTCTTGAACTTCAGCCACTGGATTCCACGCTGCACCATAATTCGACTCGAAATGTCGAGGTAACAACTGCGCCAGTCATGCGATCGTTTACAGTGATGCAACCAAAGAACAGTGTTTTGTACAGCCATGCAATTGTGTTAAGTGAAATTAAACCAAACATGATCATGCTCCCAGTCCTTCTACCCACACTGGTACTGAAGTCTAGTCCAAAAAGCTGTCTGCTCCTTGGCTCTTGAGCTTTCCACGCCACATTTGCAAATATGCCCCCTCCCCTTAGTACACAATCAACAAGAAATTTGGTTTGCATTAATGGAGAAAATTTTCACATAACAGCAACCCAGCGACGATTTGAACAGTTCACTCTGGAAACCAGTACTTTCGACCAACGAACTACTTCCATAGTGACAGACATTATATGCCACATCTCCAGCGTGCCTACGACGCTCTCATGATGGCGCTGATCTGGCGCTGCACAAAGCTAATGTATCAAAGGATCATGCAAATCCTGTAGCACGAGAGCCCCCAAAGTTCTGGTGACGTTTGCGCTGAATGTTTGATGTAAGTGCCATTTCGAACGATTTGCTACTACATATCAGGTAAAAAAAAAAAAAAAAAAAAAATGCCACGTCAAGTTCAACTAACCTAAACTGCTTTCGAAGGTCAGTCATTATAAGTGGCCAAATTACATATAGACCCACTATGCCATGGGCCTAGGGGAGGCATTTTTTGCTCTGTACCATTCTAACCTTTTACGCTCTAAAATAGCTGCGCTTACAAACGCCAATTTTTTAAATTTTGTTAAACAACTTGCTAGTTTACATAAGCCTTAAGAACGAAATTCGACAATACAAGCTTTTAAATATACATAGTTTACTTGGTGACTGAATGGAAATTTAACATTGCGTTTATGTATAGTATTCTTCTTCATGATTGTTCAAACTATTTTGAAGCTGTCAGGACGGCACTCCACAGTACAATGTTTGAAACATTATTATTCCGTGAATGTTGTCGGCTTCTACTTAATCCTACCACATTTTCTCCGTGAAAATACCGGGACCCCTGAAAAGCTGTGATAAACTAATCAGCAGTTTCTTAAATACTGTAACATGTGTGGGCATCAGTATGTAAAACCCAGCTCTACTGAAATTTCTTGTAGAAATTATTGGGAAGTATCAAGTCAATTACTGTAATTAACGTGGTAGCTCTGTGGTCTTCAAAATCTGAGCTTTTATTTAATGACACCCATTTAACAAAACATATTGATACTGGAAATGTCACAACAGTTTAAATAGATTATTTATTTGTTTGCTTGGTTACCTTTTTTGGCGAAAAAAGAAGAAGAAACCAACTTTCGTTTGTCTCATTTAAAGTGCTGCAGCCTCCACGAATCAAAATTATCACTCTATGGAATCGAATACTACGTGGCACTGCAAATTTTATATTGAACTTCTTAACTGAGCAATTTTTCTTCGAGGAAAGGCTATTTTTATTTTTTGTTGGAACAAAACGTGCATTTGGGTGTAGACATAACAGCAGTGTTCATACAAATGACAACACACCACATCAGCTGCCAACAAGACTATTTAAACTTCGTAGTCTGTCTTCTCTGCCCACAGAAACCGTTAAAATGTAATAAGAATAAGTGGGATAAGAGTCGACCCAACACAGCTCACAGCAAGAAATAGCAAAAATTATTTGCCTTTTAAGTTAGGAAGACAGCGTCAAGAATAGTCAGAACATACACTCCTGGAAATGGAAAAAAGAACACATTGACACCGGTGTGTCAGACCCACCATACTTGCTCCGGAACTGCGAGAGGGCTAAACATGCAATGATCACACGCACGGCACAGCGGACACACCAGGAACCGCGGTGTTGGCCGTCGAATAGCGCTAGCTGCGCAGCATTTGTGCACCGCCGCCGTCAGTGTCAGCCAGTTTGCCGTGACATACGGAGCTCCATCGCAGTCTTTAACACTGGTAGCATGCCGCGAAGCGTGGACGTGAACCGTATCTGCAGTTGACGGACTTTGAGTGAGGGCGTATAGTGGGCATGCGGGAGGCCGGGTGGACGTACCGCCGAATTGCTCAACACGTGGGGAGTGAGGTCTCCACAGTACATCGATGTTGTCGCCAGTGGTCGGCGGAAGGTGCACGTGCCCGTCGACCTGGGACCGGACCGCAGCGACGCACGGATGCACGCCAAGACCGTAGGATCCTACGCAGTGCCGTAGGGGACCGCACCGCCACTTCCCAGCAAATTAGGGACACTGTTGCTCCTGGGGTATCGGCGAGGACCATTCGCAACCGTCTCCATGAAGCTGGGCTACGGTCCCGCACACCGTTAGGCCGTCTTCCGCTCACGCCTCAACATCGTGCAGCCCGCCTCCAGTGGTGTCGCGACAGGCGTGAATGGAGGGACGAATGGAGACGTGTCGTCTTTAGCGATGAGAGTCGCTTCTGCCTTGGTGCCAATGATGGTCGTATGCGTGTTTGGCGCCGTGCAGGTGAGCGCCACAATCAGGACTGCATACGACCAAGGCACACAGGGCCAACACCCGGCGTCATGGTGTGGGGAGTGGTCTCCTACACTGGCCGTACACCTCTGGTGATCGTCGAGGGGACACTGAATAGTGCACGGTACATCCAAACCGTCATCGAACCCATCGTTCTACCATTCCTAGACCGGCAAGGGAACTTACTGTTCCAACAGGACAATGCACGTCCGCATGTATCCCGTGCCACCCAATGTGCTCTAGAAGGTGTAAGTCAACTACCCTGG
Source organism: Schistocerca gregaria (assembly GCF_023897955.1). NCBI lineage: Eukaryota > Metazoa > Arthropoda > Insecta > Orthoptera > Acrididae > Schistocerca > Schistocerca gregaria. The sequence goes on from NC_064921.1 coordinate 504,074,861, forward strand.
CCAGCAAGATCTCCGGATCTGTCCCCCATTGAGCATGTTTGGGACTGGATGAAGCGTCGTCTCACACGGTCTGCACGTCCAGCACGAACGCTGGTCCAACTGAGGCGCCAGGTGGAAATGGCATGGCAAGCCGTTCCACAGGACTACATCCAGCATCTCTACGATCGTCTCCATGGGAGAATAGCAGCCTGCTGCGAAAGGTGGATATACACTGTACTAGTGCCGACATTGTGCATGCTCTGTTGCCTGTGTCTATGTGCCTGTGGTTCTGTCAGTGTGATCATGTGATGTATCTGACCCCAGGAATGTGTCAATAAAGTTTCCCCTTCCTGGGACAATGAATTCACGGTGTTCTTATTTCAATTTCCAGGAGTGTATTTGCGTCGCACCTAAAATTCCGGCGACACGGGAAACAGAAGCCAAAAAAGTGTCTGTCCCGTTTTCTTCACGAGACGAATTCCAGCCGGCAGATGTGCTGCTTCTGTACACTGACAACAGAGAAACAAGTTATAATGAAATTAAATTAGTCTACATTGTCGTTCTTTCATAGCACAGTTACGTCGAGTAATCCGAGTTGGTCAGTTCATCTCTCCTTGTTTTAAGGAAAAATCTCTGTGCTTGTGTGCCGTGTTTAAAGTTAAAAGCTTTGTGATTATGTGTTGTGTAGTACGATTGGAACTGGATACAGTCTTTCTTTCTTTCTTTCCTTTCACAAATTTCTTCTTTTGTTTTGAGTGTTGGTTGACAGTTTTGCAAGTGCCTTAACATGAATAACAGTGAAAAAAGCAAACGTGCAAAATTTGAGAGGGGCGGCATTTCTGAAATTATGGAAGACGAGAACGAGAAGACAATGTTCTAAAAACGCTTGGCAGAGTAGATAAATTTTTCGCAAAAAAATTTGCTGGTTCGACTACGAGGTCAAGTGGTACGGATGATATTTTTTGCACTGCAGCTGTTGTAAAAGAAGTAAATACAGACGAAACAAAAGTTAAAAATGAAGAAACGCAAATTGTTCCTGATGTCGAGTTTCACGGAAAACTAAGCGTCGAGTCAGACATTTCTAAAAGAAATAATTTCGTTAGTGATGATCCTGCAGAATGCTGTGTCAATGAATCAACGACCGACATTCTCTTACAACGTGACATTAATCAAAATTGTAACGGTGATATTTCTACTTCAAGAAGATCAATAGTCGATCAGATGTTTGAACAGAAATGTATTTTACCATAAACTTTTAAATGGTGAGTCAACTTTGCGTGATTTTCTAGTATACTCCTGTAGCACCGGTGCTGTTTTTTGTGCACCATGTATCTCATCGTGAAAATTCACTTGAACACAAAAATTCTGAGTTATCACTCTTAACAAGAAAAAAGTCACTTGGAACAATATATAACCATTTCGAGTCATATGTTGAGACAGAAAAAAATGTACTGGTGCAGTGAGTTGAAAACGGTGTTTTCAGTAGTGAAGAAGCTAACAAGTCGTGGAATTACCCTACGTGGACACGTTGAAAGATTCCATTCATTACATAATGGTTAATTTATGATGTCTCTTGAACTTATACCCGAGTTTGATCCTTTTCTCGCAGAACACATTGAACGATATGGAAATCCAGGGCAGGGGCGTACAAGTTATCTTTCTTCAACAATCTGTGATGAAATAATAGAGCTTCTTTCTGAACGAATAAAAAGAATTATCATAAGTGAAATAAAATAGACCAAATATGTCTGTATAATAGTAGATTCTACCGCGGACGTTTTACAGATTGATCAATTGTCTTCCATATTAAGATATATGAACGAGAATGGTGTACCTGTTGAACGTTTCCTTCTGTTTTTACCAATCACGGGACACAAGTCTGAAAATTTAGCCATACAAAAAATCCTGTCTACAAATTCCACTGATATTACTGACTGTAGGGCCAGTCATATGACAATTCAAGCAATATGTCAGGAACCTACACTGGTTTACAGGCGCGCATTAAAGAACGAAATCCGAAGTGCATTGTGCAGCACATTCTTTGGATTTAGCCGGCATTAATGCTGCAAACTGTTGTCGGGAAGCGTGTTCATTTTTCAATGTAGTGCAAAACCTTAATAATTTTTTCCCTGCTTCTACACAGCACTGGGATTAACTTCCTTCTTTCATGAAACTAGGAAGCAAAACGCTAAAAAGTTTATCAAAAACACGTTGGTCACCAAGAGAGGAAGCGTTGTAAGTCTATATGAGGGCGTTATCAATGCCATCACACATACTGCCAATAATACGTTTGAAAAACCACTTGGGTGAAATGAGGCTTCAGATTATTGAATCAGCTCAGCAGACTAGAAACAGTATTAATGATGAGAGTTTGGAAGGACATACTACTGAGATTTGGTAGTGTAAATCCGAAACTTCGTAGTGTAAATATTGATACTAAAATAGTGCATGAACTATATGAATCACTTGTAGGATTTATTGCATCTATTCGTGGCGTGTTCCACTATTATGAAAATAAATCCACGGAGATTGTGACTGATATAGACTATAAATACACCTATGAAAGATCACGAAAGCACAAACTTCATGATGACGAAGAAGCGGACTCTGAAGATGTTTTTCTGACTGGATGGGGCGGATTTCTAGTCGAAACATTTCTCCCGGTACTAGACAACATGTACGCAGAGTTAGTGAGGAGGAAGGAAAGCTATAGAACACTGGTGGACTCCTTCACAGTTTTCAGTAACCTTAAAAACAGTTCACCAAGACTTCAGCCGTCCTGTGGCACACATTTAGAGCATTCCTTCCTTGGTAAACGTGCACTTTCTGAGATACGTGGTATACCAGTCTAAATGAGTAAATTTTTACGAAAAGAGAGGTTTCAGTTCGTGTTTCCGAATGTTGACATTGCTCTTCGAATATTTTTACCTATGACACTTACAAATTGACAAATTGTTCAGCAGAACGCTTGTTGTCGACTCTTAAAAGATTGAAATCGTACCTACGTTCTACGTTGTCCGAACGCCTTGTCCATTCTTCACACCGAGGCCGACCTCCTAATTGATAACCATCTGAACTATGAAGATATGATCAACAAGTTTTCTACCGTCAAAGCCAGACGCAAACCTTGCTGACTGGTGAATTTGTTTATTTACTCACATCAGTTTTAAAAATTTATGTTTATAATGTGATTTTTGTTATAACTTAGAACACCTTCATTGGAATCACAAACTAAGTATTATCTGTTTATTTTACAATTGCTGATAGCCGAACGCGGTACTAAATCTTCTTTACGTGCAGACTTGACCGAAGGCGTCCGACAATATTAAACAATACCCGAATGACCCAGGCCGCTCGGCGCTGTACAGTCAAGCGATAGTGATACTGTAGTATATTACAACTGATGCGTATTCTTGGCGTCTGCTGCAAGTGTATAGTTATCGCGGAAATATACGTTATCGGAGAGCACGCTCAGAAAAGTGTTAATAAATAACGTAGTTCAGTTCTGTCGATAAATACGTAATAACTTTGCTAATGCCGTTAGAAAGAGCTATGGTGAGAACAGTAGCTGCAGTACAAAAATATTCAGCCCTAACATGGATTGAAGGTATTGTGTACACTTATTATGGAGCATCTAGCTACACAGATGCTAATGCTTTACACATTAACTATTAGAATATAAAACAAATTTTATTTTCCCACGCTAGTCTGTAAAAATATGTAATAGCAAATCCAGTTCTGTGTTTGTTCGTCTGTATTTAGTTATTAGTTCGTTCACGTATTGATACCGAACGTGTTTTTTTTTATCTGCTACACATTCAAGTTATTAGATCGTAAAACGACAGTTTAATTTTAATTTTGAACGCATCTCTGTAAAAGTACATATTAATTTCTAATGTGTTACACGTTCACTTCGATTTTTAGATCGTATCACAACTTTTTTTATTTTAATTTGCAACGGTTTCGTGTAAAAGAACATATTAAAAGTGGATGTATACCACAAATCCATTGTCTCCGATACGCTCTGCTGAATTTATACGCCATGAAAGAAAAGTCATTTTCCATGTGTTCGCTTCTGTTGTCTTTCGACAAAAGAATGTGTTAACACAATGCAGCTTTAAGTTTTTTTTTCCGCTGCCGTACACCAAGTACTGTTCAGGGACTGTATTACATTTTGATTGAGCGCGACTAGACCGCTGACGTGTCCTTCAAAACAAGGAATAGCAGAGTACGGAAACAGCACATAGCGCTCCCACCCAAAACGGCAATTCTGCAAAATTTTTAAATCCGCCACTAGTCATTATGGATGTTGCTCCAAGTTGCTGACAGAGCACGCAACTTTCTCGTCTCACATGCGTCGGTGGCCGCCACAACAGCTTTCGCTTTTACCCAAGACAGCCGAGCCACTCCAGAGCAATCCCCCCATGCACCGGCTGCTTTGCTGCAACGCCGCCTTCGACTGAAGTTTGTCGAGCGTTCACGAGCACCTACGAACTCTTTGCGCCACCATCGAGAAGCTGTTTAAGCCGTTAGAAACATTGCACCTACGGACTGCAGCAGCACATGGTCCACATACGCAACAAGACATTCCACATCAGTCTCGCAATAATGAGCGACCTCGGTCAATTAATTGCTGGTTGCACAGATGTTTTGGTTCTATACTTTCAGACCAGGATTTTTTCTGGAGGAAGGAAAATTTTTCTTCATGTGTTAAAGTTCTTAGGTAATTTTTTAAAATGATGTTAGATCCTAGGTTAATACAAAAAATGTATTTATTTTCGAAACATACTTTGTACACTTGGCTTCATTTTGTGGACTAAAATAACTAATTACGAAATATTCTCTATTTTAATGAATAGTCAAATGATCATTCAATAATTACTGTGCAAAACAACAACTGTGGTATTAACACATTGATTCTGGTGGTCATGAGCTGCTGCACACTGCTGCATTCACTTGCTGATATTTTCATAGCGATGCCCAACAGTTGGCAGCATGTGTGGATGGTGAAAAGTTTGAACATTCACAAATGTGTACCTCAGGTTTCCACTGGAAAAAAATACTTGTGTTACAGCTAAGAATGTAAACGTTAATGTCCAAAAATTGTAGCCAGAGGGTCTGGAAGGTTTAAGACTTCGAAGTGCAACAAACAGTATTCGCACTCAAACACCAAAAATACCTATCACAGAACACCTGTCGCTGCTCTATGATTCACAAGCCTCATAGAAGTAATTATTGAGCTGTAATCTGCAGTATGACAACAACACAGTCGCCTCCAACATACAACATTCCACTAGATCACAGTAGCTCTTCGTCACTGACTACTATTCAGGCTTAGTGTTTTTTTTTAATAGGCACACGATCAGACGTATGCATGCTGCTGATGCCAAACAAACTAGCATGGCCCAGTCATTGCCACTCAACAATTCCATTTGTATATGTACAATCACGAGACGCTAGTGATTGAAATCGGTCTCGCTGATTGCTGCAAGTGGTCATTCGTGTTAAATGACCTTGCTCAGCCTCATTTGGGGCTTGATTTTTTCTTGTCGGCACCATTGGCCATGGATTTACAGAACGCTTGACTGATATGTTCTGCGGATGGCCGCGCTATTAATGGTGTAAAGGGTCATTCGACAACATACACAAGCCACAGGGTACTTCTGTTTCAAACGATGAATTTCGCAACTTGGTACACAACCTCCATAATATGGAATAGGATTACAAAACAGTCAAGGATGAAACTATCAAGTTACACAAGGAGAACATGGCGTTAGAAAATACCCTGATAGCAGCAGACTGCATACTAAAAGCACCCCACAAAACATTAGAGCAGTTTAGGATGTCTCCAGAATGCAGCAGAACTGTGCACTCAACAGAGTATACAGACAAACAGTGGCCCTTCAGCCTGTAGGGTGTGGCCACGCACACTACCATGCAGTGCGACATATCTGTATCAAGCCCGATCAGCTGGTTTCATTGTGCACCAGTCAGATCACACTAGAACAACTACCACTGACTTCTGACAGCACCAAGTCAACAAAAGACAACCCAGTGCATCGCACCCCTATCCCACTATCTCCTACCGATGGCACCTCCCCCAACCACTACTCTAGAGAACCAGCTGTATCATCAAATGAAATTACGTGTCCACCACGCCCAGCCGCCTACACATGAGGTGGCTATAAGGTCAAATTGAAATTCCCTCTCGTCTTTGGTGCTCTGCTTTTTAGGGAGAGCTACATGGGAATGACATCAACCAATCAATATGTGACAAGTGTAGTGTGTCTTTAACTTATGATGTTCTTTGTTGCTTCCTGTTGTCTATAGCTCATTAATATCTACAGATGTATATCTTGTGGTTGTGCATAATAAAGTATATGCATTTATTATGCATACAAGACTGTCCCTATAAATCCATTCATTTGGTAAATGTGAGGGAACTGGAAAATACAATAAGAATTAAGGCCGCCAAAGAATGTATACTTTTATTTTTATTAGCCAGGTAGAATGGAGAACAACACATTTCAAAAGCTTCTATTCTCTTTTTGTCTAAAGTGTTTATCGTTCATTTTTCACTTTCATACATAGCTACACTCAGCCAGATTCCTTCAGAAAAGACTTCTTAATACTGGAGCCTGTATGGTATGGCAAAAAATTTCTCTTCTTCAGAAACGGGTTTCTTCCGATTGCCAGACTACATTTTATATCCTCTCTCCTTCGCTCATCATCAATTATTTTGTTGCTCATATAGCAAAACGCATCTTCTGCTTTAAGTGTTTCGTTTCCTAGTCTACTTCGTCAGCATCACCCAATTTAATTCGATTACATTCCATTATTCTTGTTTTCCTTTTGTTGATGTTCATCTTACATCCTCCTTCCAAGACACTTCCCATTTCGTTCAACTGCTCCTCCAAGTCCTTTGCTGTCTCTGACAGGATTACGATGTCATTGGAAAACCTCAAAGTTTTTATTTCGTCTCCCTCAAATTTGATTCCTGCTCAAAAGCGTTCTTTAGTGTCCTTTACAGCTCGTTCAGTGTACAGACTGAATAACATTAGGGATACGCTACAACTATGTCTCACTTCCTTCTCAACCAACTCTTTCCTTTTCTGCCCCTCAACTTTTATAACTGCTGTCTGATTTCTGTACAAGTTGTAAATACCCTTCTGCTCTCTGTATTTTACCTCTGCTGCCTTCAGAATCTTAAAGATTGTTCCAGTCAACATTGTCAAACTCTTTCTCTAAGTCTACAAATGGTATAAACGTAGGTTTCCCTTTCCTTAATACTCCTTTTAGGATATGTCGTAGGATCAGTATTGCCTTGTGCATTTCTGCATTTCTCCAGAATCCAAACTGATCTTCCTGAAGGCTTATTTCTACCAGTTCTTTTTCGAGAATTCGTGTAAACATTTTGCAACCACGACTTATTAAACTGATAGTTCACTTATAAGGAAGTTGTTTGTGTTGTTGTCCCAGATGATAATTAGACGAAATATTTGTGAGGATTTGTAAGTGGTGGGTCCTTGGGGTATGGCAATACGCGAACATTGAAAAGTAAGTTTAAACAATTTTATGGACAAAGGGTGATTATAAAACACGCACACTACATGCACCCATCATCACTGTGGCTGACATCCTAATAACAGTCGTATCAAAAGGCTTCATAGTGAGCTAAGAAAAGAGACATATTCACGTCCGAGGCAGCGCTTGTTACTATGACACGCTGTGGATGGCAGCCAGTGGCTTACTCCCTGTGTCGCACTTCAGCCGGACGCACATGTACTGACCAAACAAATTGTCAGCATTCCAGACAGGTCGGCTGGCGAGCGCGTGTTATGTATTGTACAAGTGCGTGCAACCCCATAGACCCTCACATCATTCTCCCCAGAGAAAAAGAGCAACCATAGGTGGCTCAAAACGACCTCCTGGGCGTTATGACTCTATTTTCGCCATTTGTGGCATCAGAAGGCATTGCAACATGTATTTCATTTGCAGACACAGTAACGTTCAGTACAGAGAAGTGTGCCTTCAGGATGACAATTTCTTACATGACAAATTAATAAAAGCAATTAAAACACAATACTGACAATCAAGTCTAAACATTCATGGTGTTGTCTGTTTGTACTATATCGTGTCTCCCTACCACTTTCGCGCAACGACGCTCTGAGCGTGTTTTTTAGGAAACTAGTTTGAACCTGGGACCTGTTGCTGGTAAGGAGACGCCAGACCACACATGACATGTAGAATTCAGAAGAGTTCAGTGAGGCTAGCGATGATATAATCAAATGCTTAATGATCTCAGCGTCAGCTCCACTGCACTCCCTGTAAAAGAATCTTAATACTAACTAAATTTAGTGGAAAGGGTTCAAGGCTTTCCTATTTTTAGTTAGCTGGTAAAATAACGTCGAAAAATCAGTTAAGTTTACCATTGGTAACTTTATTCTACTCAGAAAACATCATTTATAAATTGCACTATTGATAAAAGGAAATGTTTTAATACAGGATGGTAAAAACCAACTGCGTTCAACAAAAATGTGAACGAATATTGCCTGAATGGGTTTCCAAGTTCTACAATCGATCGAATGATGACCTATGCCATATCACATCTATAATCTAGGTTTAATTTAAGTTTCACAAAAGAGAAAACTATCAAAATGGTCTACAGTGACCCTCAATTATCTTTAATTACTTATTTCACTTGTCGTAAATTACAGTGGCTGATGTGGCTTCTCAATAACTATATAAAAGAAAAATCATCGCGTTTCAGATCTTTTCTTCAAGTGGCAAATGTGAACACCATGAGTTTTAATTAACGATCGGCACTAGTATTAAGCAAAAAGGGGGTGTAACAGATGAGACTTCTGCAGTTCTGAGTGAAGCCTTATGCGCTCAAAAATGCGGCATCGCGTGCGTTCATTACCTTGTCGGTGTTTAAGCAGTGTCAGGGCGGCAGCGGCCGGCGCAGCAGCCATCCAGCTCGCCGTCTCGGAACCAACTGTCTCCTAACTTCTCCTTACTACAATTTACCGAAGTTAGTTTAAAAAAAACTATCTGGCTATGTTTTCATCTGACCAATTAGGGTCTCGATGGTAACCTTAAGCTCCGCCTACAAAGATTCTGTCTATCCAATGAGAAACGTTATACTTTTCGTGGTGGGGCAATGTTTTTTAAAGTTTGAAACGTAACAGAGACGCTAAAAAGTCTCACGCTAAAACCTGCAGCTGGTGTGGTCCTTTTAGCGTTATCGTGAGATCTATACTGTTCTTCTGGAGGGCTCTATCTTTTAACATGGGCTGGAGGATTGTCCTAATGTAACAGACACGCGAAAAAGTCTCACGCTAAACCTTGCGGGTGGTAGTGGCCCTTTTTGTGTTATCGTAAGATCTATACTGCTTTTCTGGAGGGCTCTAGCTTTTAACTTGGGCTGGGGGTGGTCCTTGACGTACCTGAGACGCGAAAAAGTCTCACGCTAAAACGTGCGGGTGGTAGTCGTACAGGTAATCTGGCCCGTCCGACCCTTGTCGTAGGGCCTTCTAGCTTAACACGGTTCTGCTCTCGGCCTCTGTCCTCGTTTCTCCCCTCGGAACTGCGTCTGCCTCACGGTGGGAAGGTACGACATGCATTTAGGCATTCTTGTGTTAGTCTGTGGTATTCCATTTGCTCACTCGTTACTCGTATTACTTTGGTTAATTTAATGTCACGATTTATTCGGAGCTATGTGACATACTACTGGATTTGCTTATCATGTCAGGGTTTTCATGTAAGGTGTTGGATTTGCCTGACACCTTACACAAGTATGCATCAATATTACTGGATGAATCGAAAGACTTAATTCTATTTGATGTTTCAATGAAGTTTAACTCATTATTGGAAGAAATTAAATTTTCATATATGTCCTTAATTAAATTATTATCTTTCGAAAAACTTGATAAGGAATTTTACACATTTGGAATCATTGTAATACACAGATAACATTCTCATTAATGGCAAATGTCCAGTTGCATGAAATGTAGTTGGCAATACACTGGGTATATCAAATAGTTCACATGATAAATGACAATGTGTGGCATTCAAGATTAATCCACTATTATTCAATTTTAGTGTAAAGGGTGTATCATAATTTTTATATGTAAATGTGACATCAAGGGTAGAGTTAAATGAGAAAATTATACCTTTAGAACATCGTTTAAGAAATGGATGATAAAGATGTGTTAAAATTCCAGGGCAATCATTTCTTGGGGGATGATTCACAAACAATACTTTCTTACAGCTGTACACTCTACTATCTAAGAATACTGCCGATTCAGGGCAAATTAACTTATAACTATGTTTGCACATATGCAAATCATTGTCATTTAGAGACACAAAATATCTTCGATCCTTGCTGATCACTAGATAAGCATTCACTACGTACTTTACATGAATACCTGCCTTTCTCATTTTCACAGGGTAAATATAAATCTTATACGTTTCAAAATTTTGCTTTGATCTAGCAATGGGTATAGAAACAATAACAGTTAATTCATCTTCAATCATTAAAGAGTGTGTGGCGGTTAACTTACAGTAATCGTATAAACTGTAAGAGTTAACATGGTAAATCATAGTATAGGTTGCATCTAGTTTTCGCTCAACTGATAGTAGGATCTGTAAAAATTGTTCTGAGTGTAGTAGTACAGTGCTCAAACAATCATTTGAACTACTTTCTAAGGCTGTTCTTAAGTTTAGGGTATCAATTCTAGCATTTGATACACTATCAGTAATCCGTAACAAAAGTGTGTTTAACTCTCAGTGTACACAGCATTTAATCCTTGGAATAGTTCTTGTATATTTGCGTTCATTTCATTACGAATTATGTAGAAATGTGAGATAAATTGCTTTACAATCTGTTCAACGAAAACTGTGTGGTTAGTAATTGTTCTTTGCACATTCTTTAATATGATAATTGCATCAGAGAGGTTAGTTGAATCCGTACCAGACTGCTGTTCAAGAGCTAATATTTTGCCTTTAACTTCCAGTAGATCTCGACTAGTTAAAGTACCAAATACAGTATGAAGGATACTCCCTCCAAAATCAAACCAGGCATGTTTACGCCTATTTAAAGTTTTGTGTGGCAAAAGGTTTAAAAAGCAGTAAGCCTCTTGTTCATAATTAGCAAATGTAGACTCTACCTGCACTTTGGCTGTAATCCTTTTGTTGAAGCAAGATGTAACCATTTCCAAAATTGTACCAGTATCATTAAAAGAACGAATTAGATCAATTTGCTTCTTTACAGAACTGAACTGTTGCTGGATTTCACTCACATTCTACTTGAGTACAAGTTTTGCATTACATGTTGAAATACCATGTCTGATCGCTGTTCAAAGAAAACACCTGTACTCTGTGGTACAATTACTACAGCATTAGTAGAATACGCTATCATAGCAAACATTAGAATAAAAATGAACATGGTTAATTAGTTCTAAATATTCGAGTTAACAATGAACATAAAATAAATGAGTTTCCCGTGGTAACCTAAGGAATGGAAGGTTTAGTTTCACTTGTGCACTCGTGCGATAGCTTCAAGACTAAATTTTCACAACACATTCACGTAAGCACATGACTGAAATAAACACACGCATTGCACTTTCACACTCTACACACGTTTCCGAAGATTGTAGTGGTGTCTGGAACAGGATCGCTCGGAACGTGGCGATGGAATGACTTGTAATTTTCAGATGTTGGACGCTGGAGCTATGCGTTTATTTGTTTCCTTGTAGGATGTATCCCCCACTACTAACGATCATTTTATATAGGTCTGATGCAGGCATTGTATAATTTTTGAACGGTGTAGGCTGTGCTATGTGTTATTTGGACAGTTTAAGAGTTCATTTCGTGTCTGCACTTCCGTGTTACTGCATTATTTAAGAACAGATTGTAGGTCTGTACTGAAATTATGTCGGAGAACGAGGCGTTGTTTGCGTATCTGCAAACTGTGTATTGTGACCCCAAGGACATCTGGGCTAGTGTTTTGTGTCAGTGTGATAAATATACTTATTCTCTAAATAAATTGTTTCAAAATAAATAGAGTGCACTCTACTCAGCAGCTCAGCACAAGCTGAGTCTTTTTTGGGCCCTTTTCCCCCTACAGGCCACCATCTGGGATTTCGTTACAGGAGGTATGATAGTATCCTCTGGTGGCAGTAATGTGTACTAGGTCAGTTGGTGTCTAGATCTCGTCATCGAGACATTGCTTGAAAAATAATAAAGACTTTTGTCCATCGCAGGCAGAGTGGTTTTCCCACCATTTCGCCCGATCATCTTGGATGACGTCATGCGCTGTGCACTTTAGTACACGTTAGTGCACGTTAGATTACGTTAGCCCGACAACATTGGTCAGTAAGGGGACGTGGCGGTTGGTTGAGGATCTTGGTGGAGACTATTTCCTTCCAAGTCCAGGTGGGTGTGGCTTTCGTGAAAATTCATTCCAAGTCCACAGTTGCGCTCTCTGGTGGTGTCAATATGTACTAGACCTTTTGGTGAACACAATGTATGCCTCAATCTTGGATAACGGTACTTGTGTCATCACCTTACGTCACGGTACCGCCCTCTGGCGGTGATGAAATGTATTAAGTCAGTTGGGCTCTGGAACTCATCGTGAAAACATTGAGTGCCGCTACCTTGGATTACGTCGCGGATGAGAGCGGCCTCTGCTGGTGGCAATGTGTACTAAGGCAGTTGGGCTCTGGATTTTGTGGCGAGCACATTTGCATGAAATTGGTTAAATAATAAAGACTTAACTCCAAGTCCTTCTTCCTACGAATCATTCGGAGGAGGTGGCGGTCGGCGACTGAGGTTAGTACAAGTGTCCTTTCTTTCACGCCATTTTCTTACCTTAGCAGCGAAATCCCAAGTGGCCTTTGTTTAACGCTAAAATTCAAACTTGGCGCCAGTTCGTAGAAAGAGGTGGCCATCGGTTGACTTAGATTACTGGAGGTAGGCCAAGTGATCTATTTTCCCGCGATTTTCTTTGCTTAGTAGACATAACCAGAGTGTGATGCATTATCCTGTTGGAATTCAAACTTGGCGCCAGACATAGGAGGAAGTGGCGGTCGGGTGACTTAGGTTAGTGGAAGTAGGCCATTGAGCTACGATTCTCTTTGCTTAGTAGAGATAACCGGGATGTGCTGCATTATCCTGTTGGGATTTGAACTTCCCACAATTTTTCTGGATGGGGCCGTGATATTTCCCCCCTCAAAAATTCAAACTTCCCTCCAAAATCTTCCATCTTGAATGTCATAGATGCCATCTTGGAGGACGTCATCGCCACCATGTTGAATAATGGTACTTTGGGAAAGACGGGCCTTTTCCCAATACTGCTTACGCCCTGTGCCGCACTGTGGCTGAACGCACGTGTACTGACCAAGCAAATAGTCAGCATTCCAGACAGGTCGGCTGGAGAGCGCGTGTTATGTACCCTACGGCTGCGTGAAACCTGTAGACCTTTAGACAGTAATATTTCCACCTGTCACCACCTGTTTTCTTTGCAATTGCAATTATTATATTCTTCTTCAAGTCTGAAGGTATTTCACCTGTCTCATACATTTCGCATACAAGATGGAAGAGTATTATCACAGCTGGCTATGCTAAAGCTATCAATAGTCCTGATGGAATGTCGTCTACTCCTGGGATCTTGATTCAACTGAGGTCCTTGAAGGCTCTGTCAAATTCTTCTCTCGGTATCATACCTCCCATCTCATCTTCATCTACTATAACACTGCCTTAAAGTTCATCTCCCTCGTATAAACCCTCTGTACACTCTTCTCATCTTTTAGCTTTCCCTTCTTTGATTAGTGTTGGTTTTCCATCTGAGCTATTGCTTTCATACAGCTGTTTCTCTTTTCTCCAAAAGTCTCTTTGATTTTCCTGTAGCTGACATATATTTCACCCCCAGTTAAATATGCGTCTAATCATGTGTCTTACATTTGTTCTCTATCAGTTCCTGCTTAGCCAAGTTGCACTTCCTGTCATTTTTAGACGTTTATATTTCATTGCGCCTGCTTCATTTGCTGCATTTTTATATTTTTTTTCCTTTCATCATTGAAATGCAATATCTACCCATTGGTCTTCTGCTGTATTCCTTTATCTTCTCTAGTCAACCATTGCCTAACAGTCCCACTGAAAATTTTTATTAACCTCTGGTTCTTTCAAGTTATCCAGGTCGCAACGCCTACATTTCCTAACTTTTTGCCATTTATTTAGGTTTAATCTACAGTTAATAACCAGTAAATTGTGGTGAGAGTGGACATATGCCCCTGCAAATGGTTCCAAAATCTCTGTCTTAATATAATCAGTCTGAAACCCTCTGATGTCCCAAAGTCTCTTACATGTATACAACCTTCTTTTGTGATTCTTAAACCAAGTGTTACCAATGTTTAAATTATACTCAGTGCAAAATTGTACCATGTGGCTTTCTCTTTCATTCCTTTCTTTAAGTCCATATCCAACTACTATCTTTCCTTGTCTTCCTTTTTCTGCTATCGATTTCCAGTTCGCCATCACAATTATATTTTCGTCTCCCTTAACTATCTGAATAATTTCTTTTATATCATCACACATTTCTTTGGTTTCTTCATCATCTGTAGGGCTAGCTGGCATATAAACTTGTAATATTGGGGTAGGTGTGAGCCTTACTTCTATATTGGCTACAATAATATATTCGCTGAGCTGTTCACTGTAGCTAAACTGCATTTCTATTTTCTTATCCATTACTACACCCACTACCACATTTCCACTATTTTATTTTGCGTTTATAACACTGTATTCACATGACCAGATGTCCTGACACAGAGCTTCACATATTCTCACTATATCTAACTTCAGCCTGTTTCCGTTTTTAATTTTTCTAACCCATGTGCCTACTGAAGGGGTCTAACGTAGCATGCCCCAATCCATAGAGCACTAGTTTTGTTTCTACTGATGACAACATCTCCCTGAGCAGTCATTGCCCTGAGATCCAAAGGGGCGGCTATTTTACCTCCAGAATATTTTACCTAAGAGAACATCATCATCATTTAACCACACAGCAGAGCTGCATGCCTTTGGGAAAAATTCTGGCTCTAGTTTCCCCTTACTTTCAACCGTTTGCAGTACCAGCGTAGCAAGGCCATTTTTGTTAGTATTACAAGGGCTGATCAACCAAACATCCAGTCTACTGCCCTTGAAACTATGGAAAGGCTGCTGCCCATCTTCAGGAACCACACATTTGCTTGGACTCTCAAAAGATCCGCCTCCAATGTGATTACATCTGTGGTAGGGCTGTCTGTATTGTTGAGGCATGCAAACCATTCCACTCGATGGCAAGGATCATGGTTAATGGGTGAGTTCGTCAATCTATATAAATGTTCTCTATAAATTATTTCAATAAAGAATTCATTATCACATCACTGTTAAGTATGCATCATTTGAGTCATTTAAGACTGTCATAAACATGTTAAATCGGTAAGAATGTAAGTGCAAATATGAATTTTTTTCATCAATGCCATTTCCCTTTTCTGTGGTCAAACGCAGGTAATATGTTACAGTATCCCACTTTTGACATTTTCTCGCTCTTGTTAATATACCCTGAGACAGTTTTCTATTTACATCTAACAATTGTGTCGTTCTGTTAAGCTAGGCGAAAAACCGAAACAGATGTAACACATAGTATTTCTATGTAGTCCTTGAAAATGGAACTGTAGCTCCGAAAAACATTGGCAATAATTAGGAAATAATTATGACTGAAGACGTAATCTTATTAGTACAACCCTGAACTAATCGTCTCCATGTTCTGTGTGTGAAAAGAGGGATCTGTCAAATTCATGAAGCTTGTACTATGGTTCATTCTTACGTGCTGCAAACCTTCAGTACCTAGACTGTCATATGACTTCCAGCAGTTGCTTATGATTGTCATCCCAGGGAGGATATTTTTCCTTTTCATTGTTATAACGACCTCCTTACTCTGTGCTTCCACAGGCAAAAGGAAGACTTTTCTGTATACCCACCATACTCCACAGTATACACACATAACAAAGATTTTACAGCCTGTGCCATTTTCCTTTTCTCAAATTTCACCTTGTCTATTTAATGACAGCTACTTGCTCCCATAACTGTTGTCAATTGTTAATCACCCATTCAATACACATTTCATGACATAAGGTAGATGAGTTAGTCACCATATGCTTAGAGAAGCCTAATTTGTGAGAAGTCTCATCAGGCAAAGAAGTCATCTATTTTTCTAACTGTAATTTATTAGTTACCAAACAAAGCACTTACAGTGGAGATCGGCCATTCGACTGCCCATCTGCACACTCCGTCCGTGCCAACAGTGGAATGTCTCATTTTTGCATAAATGTTGCTGCAGTGTGCAGCAGTTGCGCAGTCCATGCTGTGGTGAGACGCTATGCGCCAGTGTCCTTGCCCATAGGGTAGCTTAATTCATTCTGCATAAAGCCTGTTCTCCCGGCAAATATCTACTGCATTCTATATTGGATGGCAAATATTAAGATCACAGCATAGTCTTTGTTTCTTTCCTAGCTGATTAGTGATATTACTCATTTTTCAGGATTAACAAATTGTACGTAAACAGCTAGTAAGCGACAAAACATAGCAGAAAATTTATCTAAGCTATTATAATAAGAAAGAAAGTATCAGTCTTTTTTATTGCTAGAGAACAAGATTTTATTTATGTGTAATGTACCCATATATTCCTTTCCAGTTCACAAAATGCAGTCTTGCTATGGGTTTTTTTGCTGCTGCATCATTGTAGACCTATTATCGATTTCAAAATCATTATAGCTGACAAGAAACGTAAGTGTAAGTATAGTAATGAAGTTAGATATAAAGTATAAACACAAGTTTCCCGGTTTTTTCTCTATGAAATCTGGTCAGACTAGGATTGTGCCCGTTTTCATCTCTAGGTCCTGATGAGGGAGGAGGGGGAGGGGGGGTGGCGCCGTCTCTGAAATCGACGTTATTTCGACCATTCATGTGGTTCGCGGAATGCCGTGTCGCCGCGCCGATATTGCCGTTAATGTGTTTAGCATCCTCCTGAATCAGGTCAAGCGAGTCTGTTACAGACAAAAAAGTTTCCACAATGTCTTCCGGTGCATGAATCAGTTTTTCACGAATTCTGATCGGCAGTTTTCCCTTCACTGTTGGTATGAAATCTTTGGGTGCTATTGGTTTGTGCCAGTAGAGTGTTTCTCGTTAATACTTCCCAAAACATTTTCTGAGGCTGCCCTGTTTCGGGTTGTTTGTCTCAGGATTGAACAATTTACGTCGTAAGCGAGCTTCGCTAGAAAAGCCTGTTCAAATTAATCAAAAGTTGAATAGGTTTAAGAAGTTACTGCGGTTCAGATTCCCCTTGGATGAAAGCAGACTGTATTTTTTTTCACTCCAAGTCTTAGACAAGATCCTGTTAAATCTACGAATAAAAATGACGGAGATGCAGATACTTTTTGTCAGTTGTATAAATCTGGAATTTCTGGTGCTTGAGCAAACTTTCCTTCAGAAGCATGGCGATTAACTTTTCCTTCACCCGTGGCAGTGTCGGTATTGTCTCACGTGGTGAGTTCTTCATCAGAGTTCCTGTTTCAGGTCAGAGACCTGCATATTCATAGAGTCACGCCAGTCATTTAAGTCACAGGTCAGCTTCTGTCTTATGTGGACAAGCTCATTTCATACTTCCACACCAATTGATCGTATCGTAGCACAAATCTCCTTTTCAGCGTTTTCAAGAATGTGAGTGTTTTTCTTAAACATCTTGTTAAACTGTCCGCTTTCAGCAGAGAGGATTTGGCTTTTCTCTGTTCTTGCTCAAGAGACATGCTGTTAACTTTTTACATCAATTCTGACGCATTTGCTTCTACTGTAATCTTAGTACTGTTAAATTCCTTAACAACCAGAAACAAATGGCTTACTAAACCCAGTAGTTCACGGTGTGTTTCCTTCTATGTCAGTTCTTGGGTAATATAAAGTTAATTTGATAATTTACATCTTTAACTACATAGTCAAACGTCTTGTCCATCTTAATGGACTGTTCCCGTCAATGCGGGAAACATTTTCAATCATTTTGGTGAACTGCCCCTTAGCCTGTGACCGATTTTATTGATTAGTACGATATCACAAGAAATCATATCATTTTTAATTTACTATCTGGAGAAGCTAAACTTGCTGCTAGTCTTCATGAATTTTGTTTGCTAATTCATTCTTTAACTTTGCATCATCAGGAGTCATCATTTCAGTTTTTTTTTTTTCAAATAAATCTTCAAACGATGTAAGTGGTCGTCTGCTTGGTGTAACTTCCACACAAATTTGCAGCTGTACGTCAGTTTCCTTGAACAAATCACTGACATTAACGACTGAGTATTCTGAAGTATCAACATCAGAATCTGATTAATCGATAGACGGATTACCATTATTGCTGGTGTCGACATGGACTTGTTTTTCAATGTTGAATTCCATTTCCATCTTTTCTGGTTTCCTAATTTTTGTCATAGTTTTAATCTTACAGAGTATAATTGTATTAAGAAAAACGGGTTTAATCACAGTGTTTGACTTCTCCCATTCGATAATGGTGGGCAGCAGCAATTATTGACTACAACTACTACAGATAGATAAGATAGATGCTCATTTAAATAACAGAAGATCGGCTAGCATTCTATGTTACCAATGTGCAGCTCAATAGTGGCCATCATTGAGAACTTCTTTACAACAATGTGCAAAAATGACATTGCGGATAATAAAGTGTATCATTCAATAACCCAAAAAAACCCAAAATGAGCCACGAGTTATGTGGGAAAAATTTAAGAAAGTTGTCGAACATGTAAAGGCAAGCTATCTAAGCTGACATCCCTTACCTTTTCCTCACAATGTTGCCTCGCACTAATTTTGACATGTCTTACATCGATATAAAGTGTCACTCATTGTTGTTACAAGTTTTGTTGTCTAGTGTTTGGTTAGATAAAATACATGAAACAGAAAAGAACGAACATACAGTATACATGTAATTGCCTATTATGGGGCCACATGCTGGGTATTAGAATGATGCTATGCAATTCACTTTTTATCTAAGCTTAGGTTTAGAGATCAATGCATCATTTCAAGATGGCAAATCATCTAACTATTGAACATGAGGCTGGCGTCTGAAATAGGCATAGTCCGACAGCATCATTATTCAGAGATGAATGACTGAATCATTTGTAACATCTCTTGCATGGAGTGGTTGCAAAATAGATTACACTAGATCGCGTGTTATCTCAGGTTTGCTGATTTCCGTGAATTAGTAAAAATTAATGACTCAATACAATACCTAGCACGGTCTACTTGTTAAGACAGACAACAAGAGAAAGACCAAGTAAGAGAGTGAGAGCTGGCGCTCCTAAGAAAAACACAAGAGAACTTTTTTTCCCTACACTATTCTGTTCAGCAACTGGCCATTTCAATACTGCTGATCATTGGTCCATTTTTAGTACAGTGTCGCAGAATAAAATTTTATTATGCACAAGGACTATGTACATAAGACTGGTTCTTTTCAAATATTAATGAAAATGTATGGTTCAATGTTGCATTGTCCATGATCAATTATTTGCTGTTGTCATCTGGTCCAGGGTAGCCAGAAGCTTTGGGTCTAAACATGACATGTGGGCAAGTCAGGTTTTCCTTGGGCTAAATGTCAAAGTCTAGGACCGGTAAGTAAATTAACGAGTAGTTGGATGGTCGCAGATAACCGGAAAGTAGGACTTGAAATGTGGCATAGTGTACTATTTATCAGAAATGATTAGATTGATAGGGACGTATCAATATACTTGGTTTTCTTGCTTATACTTATTAACAACAAAACAGTGTAAGGCAGCAGTTACCTTGACAAAATCACTATTTTTGCACATTGTACATTGTTTATACTCATTACAGTGTAAAGTAGAGGTTACCCTGACAAAATAACTATTTTTGTACAAACTATTTAACTTATGGACGTAGAATAGCCATATAAATAATTTGAAACTGATTCTCTACCTCAGGCAGTCTTTGCAGCTGGATCTGCTGATGACTCAACGTGACTCTTTTTAGCGCAAGAAAATGCAATTCCTTATGTAGAATTCAACTTATTGTTTTCGTCTATGGCCACTAGTAACTTCTTCCAGTGTCGTGCTATGTGGCTCGTCACTCTCTATACCCAGCTAGTATGGAATCATGGACTTGTATCGGTACTTTTTCCTGTAAACAGAGTGGCTGTGGTGGCCGCATCATATTTGCCTATAAAGTATTCAGTTCTTAGAACTGAACTGTGCATGTTTTGTGAAACCACCGAAAATGGGGATCGGCCGTCTGAGGTTTTGCCTCACTCTTCTGTTCTTACTCCAAAGCATTCTATGATTCATACTTTATTGCTTAATCATTTCACATTACTATGAGATTTACCCACATGATGCACTACCTAAAAATCAAATTTTCTGAGTCATAAGGACCAATGGGTTAAACGACTGGTTGGATTTTTCAATCCTCAAATATACTTCAGTACTGCATAATCTGTTATGAACTTAAAACGTCTCTGACACAGATAGCAACGAAAATAGCTGATGCCAAATACTAGAGTGAGCATTTCTTTTCCTGTAGCTGAATAGCTTTCCTACTTTATTCAGTTATCTGTAAGCATAGACTGAGGAATGTTATCTCGCATCCACCTCTTGGCTTATGGCACAATCTAGGGCATGATTACTCAGGTCACATGATACAATAAACTGTTTGTGATAGTCAAGAAAAATGAGGACAGGACCAGCGATCAGCAATTACTTTCAACATTTAAATTCTTCCCAACGATTCCAGAATTCAACGAAATTTCACTCCTTTTTTTAAACAAATGTGTAAGTGCTCTTGCTACCTCTGCAAACTTTGCAACATATTTTGTATAGAAATTGGTGATCCTGAGATATGATTGTACTTCCTTTACCACAGCAGGTGCTAGAAAATCCTTTACAGCTTCCACAATTTGTGGGTCAGTATGTACTACATACAGGGGCCCTATTCTGTATCTTTCGGCTGCTCTGCGGACCTGCCCTCAGTTACAGGAAAGTTTAATGGGCAGCGTAGCAGGCCACTGTATCTTCAAGCAAAATGCAGGGCTAAGTCATGTGACCGAGGACCTAGGGTCTCTATGTAAGGACTTTACAAAAGAGTACCATGTAGTGATAGTGGGTGGGGTGGGAAACAGTGTGGACAGGGATGGGGCATATGACATAGGTGGTGACCTGGACAAGATAGCTTCCCTGACTCATGACAACAACGTACACTTCGTTGAGCTGTTCCAGCGTCATGATCGACCACACCTTAATTTGTCTGTGAGGTGTAACAGTGAGGGGTTAGGGATGGCTCTGAGGACAGCAAACTTTGCTCATGTTTCTCTGGTGCCTGTCATGACAATCAACAGCTGCGGTTTCACTAGGCATGATCTACACCTAAACAGGACTGGGAAGGGAAGATTGGTACAGCTGATTCTTGAAAGTATAGGGGGTGGATCTCAGGGCACACATGGTCAAATACCTGTTGTCATAGGAAAAGTAGGTCTTTGCCTAAAGAGTATCTACAGCACTTTAAAAATACTGAAACAATCACTCATAAGACAGATTTTAACACCTCAAACATCACATATACCAGATGTCACAAAGATAACGAAACCATTGGAAAGAGTAACATGGGGCATTTCAAACACATAATAATCATCCATTAAAACATGCAGTCAATAAAAAATAAAAAACAACTATTAGAAGTTGAGCTCCAATCTTTGAGCTGCACAGTAGTTTGTATTACTGAGTACTGGTGTAGAGACACAGGAATCCAACATGTAGTATTATCATCGTATGGAAAGGCAAACTCTTACTGCAGAACTACTTCAAGGGATGGAGGATCATGCATTTATATCAGAAAAGGAACACAGTTCAAATCAAGACATGTCCTCAGTACAGTAAGTGAAGACAAACACTTTGAAATATTAGATATTGAATTCACAGGGCTTGATATCGCCAAGAAATAAATAATTTTTGTGTGTAGAGATCTCCCAGTGGTAGTGTGGACACTTTTTTCAATAAGTTAACAGAAGTTCTAGATAACGTCTCAAGTACAAATGTCAACATAATTCTGTGTGGGGACTTTAACATCAACACTAACATCATAAATAAATCCAGCAGCACCTTCAGAAACTTCCTTCAAAGTTTTGGCATGTGCCTATTGGTGAATAGTGCAAAAAGGGTTACAACAATGACTTCATCAATAATTGACCATGTGGCCACAAATATGGACAGCGAAAATGTGATGTAGCTATAAAAGATCTCGGACTATCATACCATATTTGTCAAATAACAACAGCAAAGACAGACATCGAATCATTCCCTAAACTACGAGCCTACAAACCACATCTATCAGAAATCAAAATAAAAGATTTTTCAAAAGAACTAGAAAAACAATGCTGAGATGAAGTGTATAAGGATATCGATGTGAATATGAAATTCTCTAAATTCTCCACATTGTTTAAATTGAACTTTGAAAAGGCATTTGCAAAAGTATGTATGTCTGTATAAACATCTCACAAAAACAGATGGATAACAGCAGGTATTAAGAAGTCCTCCCAAACACTTAAACACCCCAATACCATGAAAAAGATATGCAATGATCCAGAGTTCTTAAATTTCTATCGTAGATGCAAAAAGATCCGGAGGAAGGTGCATATTGCTGCAAAAAAGTCATTTAATGACAAAATAATATATAATGCGGAGAATGAAAGCAAATCAGTCTGGGATGTTATAAAAAAAGGAAATGGGGAGAGGCAAACAAATGCAGAATAACATACTGCTAGGGGAAGGGGATAAAGCAATAAATGATCCACAGCACTTAGTGAACTATGTAAACGAGCATTTTTCATGTATTTGCAGAAAAGTTGTAGCAAAAATTCCCAAAAACAAATATAACACATGTAAATAATGTTGCACTAAATACAATGATGTTATTTCCAACGACAGAGAATGAAGTCAGTAAAACAATTCAAAAAGTAAAAAATAAAAAGTCAGTAGGCTTAGATGAAGTACCAATGTATGCACTGAAGCAATGCATAGCGATTATAGAAGGCCCCTTAACAAATATAATAAATGAATCCTTCACATCAGGGACATTTCCAGAGCAGTTAAAACAGGCAAGAGTTGTACCTTTGCTTAAGAAAGGTAATGCAGAAGAGACAGAAAATTAATGGCCCATTTCCCTACTGTCAGCATTCTCAAAAATAATAGAAGCAACTATGAAAGACAGATTAATGAATTACCAGAATAAATACAATAATTTAAGCGAATCATAATTTGGTTTCCAAAGTGGCAAAAATATGGAGTCAGCCATAGTAGAATTCGAAAGGTTGTACTTGATGCTCTTGATAAAGATGAGTGTGTCACAGGCATATTTTTGGATCTTTCTAAGGCATTCGATACTGTCGACCACCAGATTTTATTAAATAAGTTAGAAGCATTAGGAATAAGAGGGGTAGTTAACGACTGGTTTCTATCATACCTAACAGATAGGGTACAAAGAGTAGAGGTAGCACATACTTCAAATTGATCTAAGCATTTAGTAAAACACTTATCAGAACCAAAATATATTAATATAAGGGTTCTGCAAGGTAGCATATTAGGACCAAAACTGTTCCTGATATACATCAATGACTTTCCCAGTAGTATTACTCATGGTGAAAAAATCCTCTTTGCTGATGACAGCAATATTATAGTTACTGAGAAAACAAGAGAACTCCTTGCTGAGAAAGCAAATGAAACTCTCATGGAAGTTTATGGTTGGTCAATAACGAATAAAGTGACACTGAACATAAAGAAAGCTAATGTCATGAATTTCAGTTTGAAGGGGGAAAACGACAATGTTAAATTAAATATAGATAGCACCTCTATAGACTACATAACAAACACAAAATTTCTAGGAATGAATACTGATTCTCAGTTGAAGTGGTGTGAACACACAAAGGTACTTGCAAACAGAATGTCATCAGCATATTACGCCTTTAGAATCCTGTCATCAGTGTGTAACACGCAGTGTCTTTTAGTTACATGTTATTCATATGTACACCCAATTCTTTTTTGGGGAACAAATGCACAAATTATGAACACAATTTTCAAATTCCAGAAGGGGGTTATAAGAATAATAACCAAAAATACTACTTGAGCCCATTGTAAAGATCTGTTCAGATCACTGGGGATTTTAACTGCTCCACGTGAATACATTCACCAGTCAGTTGTACACATCAAAAATGACATTGGAAATTACTGCACAAACAGTTCTGACCATGACCATGCAACAAGAGATAGACTCAACTTACATTGACCAAGAAAAAATAAACATAAAATTCAAAACAGCATTTTCCACCGAGGAATAAAACTGTACAATAAATTACAAAAAGAGATTAAAGAAATTGCCAAAATAGAATTATTTAAAAAGGCAGCTAACAAGTACCTATTACACAATACCTATTATACATTGGAGGATTTCTTAGCTAAAACAGAGTAGGGGTTTGATAAAAAATGTTATACAAATAAATAATAATAATAATGATTATAAAATATCCAACATTCCACATAACACCTTCGCTTTATGTTTTTTCCTTCTTTTCTTCCTTTCTAGAAATACTTACCCCAAAGCTATGCACAGCACAATAGTAACACGTATTCCTCTTTCTGAGCTCAACATCTCACTCATTATGGAGGGATGCTGTCTCTGTTTTACAGGATAGTAAACAGGAAGTTGTGGTATAGAAAATGGACCAGAGATCACCAGTGTGTGTGTGTGTGTGTGTGTGTGTGTGTGTGTGTGTGTGTGTGTGTGTGTGTGTGTGTGTGTGTGTGTGTGTGTGTGTGTGTGTAGTGAGTGAAGTGTTACGAAACAATGTGTGTATAGTGTGATCAGTGACTAATAGTGAGATATGATTGAACAATGTGTCATTACATTAGCTAACAAGTTAGTTCTAAAAAAAAGTAAATCTAATCGTTGTCTCTAACTAGAAGTCTGTAAATATATATGTATACAAATTAGCTTATTTTAAATTGATCTAAATTTGTAAATTCTTTGACATGTTCTATACCCTTGTAAAAAGAGATCTATGGATGAATAAAGCTGCTACAACTACTACCACAGTTCAGTAGGCCAGCACACCAAGCGACCTTGTTATCGCAGGAGAGTCCCCATGCTATTCTGTAACCATTCTGGAAGTGATGACTAGGGCCCAGATTTTAATGACAATTTATATTTTTTTCTGAACTACAGGGTGAATTTTAGAACAATTTATACACAAATCTAGGCATTTTAGTCTCGAAAAATGTATTTCGGTTGTGCATATAAAGTCATATTTTAACAAATTTTAGTAATAGGTCATATTGTGGCTAACTTTTAATATAATAGGTCTTATTTCCGTCAACTTGTGCCAAAAATGCATATTTTTCTCGTATCTTACGGGACACACGAACAAGAAAATGAATATGTTGCTCACGAGACAATATTTAGCATGCTATTATGAGAGATAAACAGATAAATTAGTACACAGCTTTATTTCTCAGAACTGTAGCAGAAAATGGGTGTACCACAACAGTCGTTTCGCGAACATAAAACATTGTTGTGCAGAGTTGACAATACGCTCTCAGAGCCAAAAAAGGCGTCTTCTGCCGTAATAATCATCGCAATCGCACAGGTGTTCCGAGTAACCAGATTCAATACAGCCTTAGCCTTGTTCAACATGCCTAATGCAAAGTGCTCTGGCAGCGCGAAGTTGCAAGGATATGTTCGAGAATTTGGGGAGAAGTTCTTTAGTTCTGATGGGAAAATATTATTTTGTAAACTGTGTGAAGTTAAAGTTAGTGCAGAAAAGCGCTTTGATGTGCAACAACCCTGTAATACCGCTAAACACAACAGCTGTGTGAAACAAAGTGCTGAAAATAACAGCAGGCAAATTTGGAGAGAAGTCTTTAGTACTTATGGGAAAATATTATTTTGTAAAGTGTGTGAAGTTAAAGTTAGTGCAGAAAAGCGCTTTAATGTGCAACAACACTGTAATACCGCTAAACACAGCAGCTGTGTGAAACGAAGTGCTGAGAATAACAGCAGGCAAACGCTGTTATTTGAACAGACAGGTCAATTGTCAACCATGCAATCATTCTGCAAGTATTTGTGTCAGATGATGGTGTCCTGCAACATCCCATTGGAAAAGCTTAAGAATCCACGCTTCAGACGGTTCTTGGAGAAGTACACAACACATCCAATTCCAGATGAATCTGAGAAAGAACTATTTATCTGTATGCTACAATTGTGTGCTCAACAAAGTACGAATTGCTATTGCTGACCAAAAGATCTGGCTGCCGATAGATGAAACTACGGATATTAGTGGGCGATATATTGTAATTGTTGTTGTTGGTGTTCTAAAAGTTGATGGCCCTGGAGATATGTTCATACTAACGTGTGAAGCTCTCGATAGAGTAAACAATTCGACGATTGCTATTTTGTTTGACAACTCTCTGAAGCTTCTGTGGTCGGATGATGTGAAAAGAGACAATGTTTTGCTGCTTCTAACAGTTGGTGCTTCATATATGGCTAAAGCAACCAAAGGGCTTCAGATTCTCTACCCCAGTATGGTGTACGCCACTTGCCTTGTACAGAGTTGCCGAAGAGGTGCGATCAAATTACCTTGACGTGGAAAGATTAATTTACTGTGGCAAGAAAATCTATGCGAAGGCTCCACTAGGGGTGCAGAAATGCAAGAAACAAGCATCTTCAACGCCTCTCCCACCTAAACCTGTTCTTACTCGATAGGGTTCTTGGCTTAATGCTGCTGAGTATTACTGCACCCACAACACCCAAATGAAGACAATCTTCTGTGAGTTGATAGGGATAATCAAGTGCTATCAGAATTGTGAAAGAAGTTTTTACAGATACATTCTCTCGAAACTTAGCATACATCAACGCCAATTTTTCAGTGATATCAAAAGCAATCAAGCGACTGGAAGCTGTTGGCACTCAGCTATGTGAGGCCCTTAGTATTGTGCAACATGTGCAGAGTGCGTTGGGTCGAGCTCGTGGTCATGTGGCTGACAAAGCGAAAACCAAATTGCAAAGTATTCTCCAACGGAATCCTGGATATCCTACACTGTGCAGAATTAGTGAGAGTCTTTCAGGGAATGCCGCAACATTTGAAGATACAGAAATAAAGCTGAACTCCAATGATATGGCTGCCTTTAAAAACGCTCCAGTGACGCCTTGTGAAGTGGAGAGGAGCTTTTCCAGGTACAAAACTATCCTCATCGATAACCATAGATCTTTGACAATGGAAAACCTGAAAATGCACCTCGTGATCCAGTGCAACTTTGCAGATACTGAAGATTGACATACGGTATTAAATAATGCGAAACACTTTAAATACTATGTAGAAATAAAAACATTGTTTTACTGTTTCGATAGATGATCTTTTCACTCTACTTTCTGTTTAGAAAATAAAACATTCAGACATTCAAAAAACAGGTGCAAATTATCCAAAACCATACAGAAATAAAGAACTATACTTACAATATTTTGAGGAGTGAATTTTGTATTACTTTATGATGAATAAAAAATTAAATAAACAAACAAGAATGCTTTAAATAAACTTCTATTAAGTCATATTTATGTAAGTTTTAGGTCATATATGCTTGCAGATTTCACTGTTTTTTACGTAATTAAAATCCAGGCCCAAGTGATGACACACAGTTCTAATGAACTGAGGTTCTGTTGTTCGTTCCCATTGTGCCAACCAATCGAAAGCAAGTGGCTGGAGAACTGTGCATGCGCACTGCAGCATGCACAGTGCCACAAACCCAAAAAGGTTAGCAGCCAACAAAGACACACTATTCTTCGCAGTATCAAAAATTGTGTTTATAGTACGTAGTACTGTTCAACTTTCCCTGCCCACATATTCCATTGCATGAATGATAATGATAGGATGTTTGACTCTATTCTGGAAATTGTCATAAATAATAAATATTACTTTATTTTCATTAACTTTGACATCTTGTTTTGGATTTTGCGTTTCGGAAAATGAGTTAGGAATAGTGTGTAGTACCACAAATACATCTATAAAAACACCCGAAAAATTGTTCCAGAGAGTGTCAAAGAATAAGAGGATGCATAGAATGTGGTTGTAACTCGCTCCTATGGATCCATATAATGAAGTAACCTGCTTCCATACATGATGCATCAACGATTTGGATCTTATAAACAAAATTCAAAAAACGGCTTCCTGAGATTGTGTAGCGAATGCCTCTGTTGAAGTTCGTCGAAATTTGTAACATGCGCCAATGTTCCATATATTATTGTATAGGCTAAAAATATGATGGAAGGGATCTTCCATGTGTGCTTACTGTAGTTCACGATTCGATCGCAGATAAATGCTTGTGACAAGCGAGAATATAATTCGCAGTAATTTAAGTTGTGCACTTACGTTCCTGTCTAACCAGACACTCGGAAAATCGGGAAAAACTGGTCATTATTTGTGACAACAAAAATCTTTCGATTTTGAAACATACTGAAGGCACGAAATCGAAGACACACATTACTGAGAAATCGCCTTATTTCATGTTCATAACAACGAATATTGCAGAAAAATTCTTAAGTTTCACAAATAACAAAGTCTCAGAATGTGCTATGACACACGAAGACTAAAAAACAGAAACAATTAGTTATACCCAGTGGAATGCAAACCTGCACTGATGGCACGAAATTGTCGTGCCTTAACCAGTTAACCACAACAACCAATACGCAGGTTGTGCTCTGTTTCTGCAAAGTTTAATAGAGAGGCATAAGTGCTGATTTCGTTGCAGAACGATGCGGGCGTAAGCCGTAAATGCATGAAATTTTGTAAGCTTTCCACTATCAGGTTTCACAAAATTCCTTTCCGTTGTTTCAGACGTGTAATCGAACTTACTATGAGTAATGCACAGTGATCACACTGAACCATGTTGTGTTTAATGCAGCTGTGCGAGTGTTACCTTCATTCTGCCGTCTGTGCCTTTGGGCATTTCCGCATAGTGCCCCACTTGCTTGTAACTCTGACATAATGGTTTCCTACAAAACCGCTGAATGTGACCTGGAAAGCCACACCTATTACATACTGTATCTGCATTAAACACTACTAGCTTTTCCCTCTCCCAAGTCACTGAATTGATTTCCCACTGCTTTGTCCAAGATTTTCCAGAACTCCATGCCCACCTTTTGCTACATTTCGGATAGCACACTCCACAAAAACCCATCCAGGACCCATTGTTCTACCTCCCACAAAATTCGTTGACTCACACGTATAAATATTGATTCTTCTGATACGGTCCACAAGATTCTCTATCAATTCTCCTTGCTTCTGAACTACATCATTAATTTCTTCATAGTAACACCTTAAGGTATTCTTCCTCCTGTAATGATCCATTGACCCATCCTGAAAGACTGTATAAGACTAAGCATCCTACAATTTCTCATTACACATTACATATTTTATAGTATTCCCTACCAATTTTAAATTAGCTACATTTAACAACTATTCATAGCTTCAGTTGCTTAATTTCACAGTCATATACATGGGTGTCGCCAGCACTAAATTATTGAGAGAGCAAGTGGGAGCACTCAGTAGATAGAGCATAGACCACAAGAACGTCTAAACAAGAGACCCCCTTGAAAAAAGTTGACAAAATTAGGATATAAAATTTGGAGCATTTTGGTTGCCTCAGAGCATATACAAGGCGACCCAAAAGTTCGTTAATGCTTGAAAATTCATTAATTCATGGAATAATTTAGGTAGAGGGATAAAAATTGACAAAAAAGCCTGAAATGACATGGGGTTTTATTGAAACCTAAAACAAGTACAAAAATTATCCAACAGATGGCCCTGGACAGCAACATGTCTGTGACAGCACATGAGATTCGTATATAAAATAAACTACAGTGAGAGAGGGACTCAGATGTGCGAGTAATAGTGGGATGTTGAATTTACCCAAAAAAGATACTTTTAGTGCAGCTTTACTATCAGAATGGAGAATCCACTACTGCAGCTTTACGAACCTATCGCCATCAGAAGGATATACGAACGGGTAAAGGTCTTGTGGCAAGTTCACAGTGAAGAAAATGATCATGAAGTTTGAAGTCACAGGTTGTTTAGACGATAGACCCCACGGTGGGAGACCAGACAAAAGTGCTACTTCTGTAGGAACAGTTCAGAAAGAAATAGAGACATTGGCAGGTTCATCTCCACATGACGAACTCAACACTCATGAGGTTGTGCATCATGCATTCTATGCAGTACTGTTTGGAGAGCATAAAAACACATTTTCCAGTGCTGTCCCTACAAAATCCAGCATTGTCTTGAGCTGTTAGCCACCGATTTTGTGGCACGGAGAGAATTTGCAATGTGGGCACTTCAAAAACTGGAGGAAGATGACGATTGGTTGTCTAATGTGTTATGGATTGAAAAGGCCATTTTATATGTCAACTCCGACAACTGCAGAATTTGGGCTACTGAAAAACTAGAACTGCCGCAGAAAACTTATTGCAAGACGAGAAAATCATGGTATGGTGTGGATTTATCACGTCAATCATGATCATACCCTTTTCCTTTGCGAAAATTTGGGTAACCGTTTTCGAAATTGTCGGCATAATAGGTGCGAGATATACCAAGATGTTACGGAATCGCACCATCCCTAACCTGACTGACAGACACCTGTTGGAAGGGTGAGTTTTCTGCAGGATGGCGCTCCACCCCATATTGCTACACATGTCAAAGATCTGTCGCACACATTATTTGGAGAGGATCACATGCTTAGCTACCACTTCCATAGAGCCGGCCTCCCATGTCCCCAGGCTACAATCTGAGTGATTATCGGTTGGGGAATTACTGGGACTTATAATTCCACTGCGATCATCTGACCTCATTATGGATACTAAAAGGCAACATGTGACGGCAGTTTCTGACCATTTACTGACATGCTGTACACTGCTGTTCACAATATTATCCTTGGACTACAGCTATTGATGATGAATAATGGCAGACATGCTGAGCATTTGTTGTAAAGAACATTGTCTTTGTTAAAAATCTGTTGTTACCCTAATCATTACTTTTGTATCATATGAAGCGGCATTTGTTGGACATTTTGCACACTTTCTTTGTTTCAATAAAACCTCATGACATTGCAAAAATCACTGTCAATTTTAAACTATTCTATGAAATATTGCATTTTCAGATATTAGTGGACTTCTGGGTCACCCACTACTTCTATGGCACTTAAAACTCCTAAAACGTGCCAAGCTAAGCATTGAAGAAACGTATTTTGCGATTACTGAGTATAAAAAAGATACATAGTATTAACATTTAAATTTATTGACAGTGGATGTTTGATTGTATTATGTCCTAACAGCTGTAGAAACTATTCCAAATTGAATAGTTTTTCAAGCTAAATTCTGCTTGATTTTTATTGGAAATGCAAATAAGTAGTCTGCTTCATACCCAGTTCTCTTTAGTTTATTTTTCAACTATTAAAATATATTTAAAAAGGCAAAGAGAAAACTGTCAAAATTAGGAAAAAAGTAAGTTATGTAATGAAATCCGGATTGCTGCTGTAGTAGTTTTAATTGTGATGGATTCTTTTCAGATTACCATCTGCAAAATTTATATAATATTTTTTATTCTATTAAAATGATGGTCAATCGTATTTATGGATATACAGATTTAGCAGCTACATCCAAAAATCACCAATGGCTGGTGCCACTCTGTATTGTTACAACATGATGCAGATTTAGGGCTCTTATGTATAAGCTGTTTTCTGGTTTTGTGCTCTCGTTAATCTTCAAAGCTGTGAGGCCCACTGGATTGTAGGTTAAAAATGTAATTAGTTGAATAGTCAGAAATGATGATTAAATATGGTGTCAAAAGCATAAGATAAAATAACCTTACAAAGTTCATCCTATAGTGATCAAGATACAATTCTCCTGTTGTCAAAACTGGATGGAAGATGTAAATATTCTCACAACATTTCTTAACATTATTTGGTTCAATAAGAACTTGTGCACACTGCAAACTGCTACATGGTTGAACCTCTGCCATGTCATTGTTGAACACAGATAGTTCTTCAGTCATTGTACGGCAGTAAAACTGTGTTTTGCTTTGCAGCTTGAAGCTGGGTGCAAGGTATAGGTCTTAGCAATGCTTCAACATTAGCAAATAGTATGTGTAAACATATACGCTGCATGCCATATTTAGATTTGCTTCAAAAACAGTTGACAAATTCCTGTAAACTAAGTGTTCTACTACATTGTAGTGATGAAATTGAGTGAACTGGAACACATTTTCTAATAAATGTTAATTAATTTGCCTTTTAAAACAAGACATTATTGACTAACTGCCGTAAACTCTCTTCATAGCAATTTCTCTTGACATATGCAACAAATTACACCAACACCCAACTGCAACTGATCATCACATGATGTTCGATTGTTATCCATCTGCATCTTGGTCAACCAGCCAGAGTAGTTAGGTTTATGTAACGCTAAGCTCTAGCGGACTGATGACCTCAGATGTTAAGTCCCATAGTGCTCAGAGCCATTTCAACCATTTGCCTCCTGGTCACCTCATTACAAACTTGCATCATAATGAAGCAGATTCGTGCTTATGTACCCACTTCTTCCGCACTCATAGTTGTACCACCACAATTCATTACATTTTAGAGTATTGTCTTTTTAGTGGTTAATGTAAATGGATTTGATTTACTGCCATATTAGTAAATCCTATGAACCATCAAGTCTTACTGCACAAGAGCTTATAGTATGTCTAATTAGTTAAGCTTGGATATTTTCATTCAATGGTGTCATCTTTGTCAACTATGGTTCAAAAAATTGAAATTGCTTTTCAAAAAATATTGAGAGAGCGGGGGGTACATCTCCTCTCCCCCATATCCCCCATATGGCTACATGCAAACTAACAATAAAGACCTTAACACTTTCTCCAGATCTACTCTTCTTTAACCCTTCAAACGATTTGCTTCCCTAATCAAAGCTCTAACCATAGCCATCTCGGTCAGAAAATGTTGAACTGCCCCTATGGACGATAGTTTTTCACAGACTGACATTTTTTTCAATACTGGTATCACAAGTGTATAATACACCCAAATAGAAAGGAAAGGATAAACATGACAAGAGGGACCCAAAACAGGGCTGTAACACATGTACACCATTAATTGGCAGATCAGCTCTTATGTTCATCTAGATCAGCCCTCCTGCACTTTCCGGCATCGTTTCCCTCTAGTAGTTTTTAAGAACAATGTTTACCATTCCTCTGTTGTTGTATATGTTGCAAATTATTAAGTCTGAACAATACAGTTTCATTTAAAACGGTATATTTCTTTAGGATACAGATTTGGCACTTAACTGAAAAAAAAAACGAACTTCAAGGAGATCCTACATACACAAAACATACTTCATGAAAATACCATGGAATACTACATTGAACATTAAAAATATTTTTCCTTTTTTACAACAGTTCCTCCAAAAGCATAAATAAAACAGTCATATGAAAACAAAGTTACTGTTTGGCTTCCTTCACACCTATCTCTGCATGCAGCAAATTAAATCGAACTTGCTCAAGTGGCTTTGTCAGTAGATCAACTAACTGGTCTTTTCCATCAATGTGTTCTACCAAAATTTCACCATTCAGAAATCTTTCACGAACATAGAAGTGTCGGACCTCTATATGTTTTGACAGACAATGATAGTCAGGGTTTTTGCCAATTTTAATGCAACTGACTTGTCCGTGATATTACCCCTCCATGGTACTTTGTCACGATACCACTTGTGGAACGTCTTGTCTGTTTGTCTCCAGCAAAATCAGTATTCTCAGATTTTCTTCTCTATCATAGATAATGCCATAATTTAATGTACCTTTCAGATACCGAAATATGCGTTTAACTCGGTTCCAGTCTGAAGCAGTTGGTTTTCTCATAGCTCGAGCAGCTTTATAGACTGGAAAACTTATGTCTGGACTAATTGCTATTGACAGATACACAAGACATCCAATTGCCTCGCTATAGGGAATGGAGGACGAAATTGCTTCTGTTTCATTCTAATCATTTACTTCATATCCAATGGGAGATGAATTCATGTTAGATTCTGCCATTCAAAATCTTTCTAGTTTTTCTTTCGTGTACTTTTCCTGACTTATCATAATTGCTCCAATTTCATTTTGTTTTATTTTTATGCCAATAAGACTGTCAAGAGTCCCCAACGTTATATCAAATTCACATTGTAAAGTGATCAGAAATGCTGTTATTTCTTCTTCGTCACTGCCAACAATTAGGCCGTCATCAACATAAATAACTACATAAAATCTTTTTTCATTGCATTTGTGATAAAACAAACAAGGATCTGCAGCACTGTTCCGAAAACCTGATTTCTCCATAACGCCCATGAATCGTTTGTTCCAGCAGCATGGTGCTTGTTTTGGTCTATAGAGACTCTGTTTTAGGAGACATACTCGATGCTTACTATCTTAAAAGCCTTCTGGTTGTTCCATGTATACTTCATCTTGAAGTATTCCGTTCAAAAATGCCGTCTTCACATCAAATTGTTTCAACACCAGTTTTTTTTAAGTAGCTACCGCTAGCAAAACTCTAATGGTGTCATAACGTGCAACAGGACTAAATGTATCTTCATAATCTATTCTTGCTTGCTAAATATATCCTTTAGCAACTAATTGGGCTTTTAAGCGAGTGTTTCCATTAGCTGCAACTTTTCGACGTAGAACCCAACGATTGTGTAATACTTTGGCATTCATAGGACATACAACTAACACCCAAGTATTGTTTCTCTTTAGTGATTCTAGATCTTCATTGATAGCTTGCATCCAATTTTCTTTCTCATTCGACTGTAATGCATCAGAAAAACAATTCAGATCTTTTTGGTCGCCAGTAGTAAGTTTTGAAAACATAAAGGACTCACCACTTTCTATCCAGGCTGGTTTTCTTCGCAGTCTTCTGTTCTCCAGTTCATCTACGTTAGAAGATTTTGATCCTTTGGCTTTCAGAAATTCTGATGAATTTTTGTTATTGCCATCTGATTCCTGACTTCCTCCAGATTCAAGTCCATTAAGGTTTTCTTCACTTTGACTTCCTCCAGAAGCAGACTGCCAAGGAATGTCTAAGGTAATATGATCACTGTAGGAGCTACACACTATCTCTGGTTTAAATTTTATATCATGACTCTAGACAACTTCCCTTTTGGAAGGAATCCAGACCCTAAATCCATCTTTGTCATTGACATACCCAACGAGTTGGCCAAAAACAGCTTTGTCATCAAATTTTGAACGGAATTGTTTGCTTATATGAACATAGAAACCAGTGCCAAAAATTCTGAGATGATTTTACCACTGATCGAGTGTATCACAGCTCATATGGAAATTTGTCTAGAACCGAAGACCTTCCAATTCGGTTTAAAATATAGACTGCTGTATTGCATGCTTCTGCCCACAGTCCTCTTGGGAGCTTACTTGTGTTTAGCATCAAACGTGCGGCTTCAACAATTGTTCTGTTTTCACGTTCGGCCACACCGTTTTGTTCAGGAGTATACGGTGGAGAAGTCAGTAATTCTATTCCTTTCTCCATGAGTAATTTCTTAATCATGTTGTTGTTAAATTCCTTGCCTCCACCACATCGAAATTATTTAACAACATGTCCACTGGTTTGTGCATCATTTAAAAACTGCTTAAGCATAATGTACACTTCATGTTTATGCTTAAGAAAGAAAATTCGACGAAATTTACTTAAATCGTCTTTAAAACATACATCATATCGAGCACCTCCAAACGACTCTGTACTCATTGGTCCATTGACATCTGCATGAATTAATTTGCCAGTAATTGTGGAGCGGTCTGTTCGTGGTTTGAATGGTATTCTTTGCATCTATCCTAATGCACAACCGTCACAAAATTCATCATTACAACCTTCTACACTGATGTTCAGTTTCTTCGAAATGTTCTTGATGTGTTTCTTATTCTATTCTTATTTTGATCACCGAATCTTTCATGGTACATTTGCAGTGTTTCAGATGTCGCTATATTTACTTGATCACTGTTTTCTGGTCTGACAACACACATATTCTACATGCACAGACTATTTTCCACATAGCCTGTCATGACGATGTCGCCACTGATTTTTTAAAATCATAACACTTTTGTAATCGAATGTTATACTGTAGCCGTTACCTGCTGCTGCTCTGCCAGAGAACAAATGAGCGCTTGCATCAGGCACATACAAAACATTTTCCAACCTGGCCCTATACAATTCATTGTTTCGTCTTATTTCGATGTAACCTGTGCCTTTACCAAGTGCATGCATGTTAGTACATTGTCTTCCTAATGAAACCACTTCAGGAACATCAAATTCGCTATACAAGACGAAGTATTCTTTATTCGGGGTGATATGCTTCGTAGCACCACTATCACAATACCAGTTATTTACGTCAGTATAATTTACGGTAGACGCACCCATGGCACACGAAGTAAACACAGCGTTTTCACCCACCAACTGTGCTTGTCGCTCGCTATTGCAGTCACGAGGGTTCTGTGGACACTCTGCTGCCCAGTGTCCTAGTTGTTTACATTTGCTACACGGAAATTTTTGTTTTGATCACTTTTTTGACATCTTTTTTCGTGAGTTACACGCAACCAATGCAGTTACATCCGTTGAACTTTGTTCGCGCAGTTCAACAGCACAAAGTTTTTCAATAAGTTAGTTCAAATTCTGGTTTTCAGCGGGTATTGTGTCCCAGACATCTTTAAAATTATCATATACCTTTCCCAGCGAAGATAAAATTCTACCATTTAATGTTCTTTCAGACAACGTATTCTCTTCATGTTTCGTTAATTCATCATTTAAATCTACAAATAACTTTTGTAGCTTAACAACATGTGAGCTAATATCTTCTGCTTCGTCGCGTTTGACACGGAAGAATGTTCAAGCGTAGCGTGCTACTACGTCCAAATCTCGCATATAGTTTGTCCCATATTTCTTTAGCGATTCTGCACATCAATATAAGTTCAGCTACTGCTACCAAACTTGCGCTTTCGCTTCATTCTTTTGCCATTCTGCGTACGCTGCCTTCTGTTCACTTGTTGGTTCCCGAGGCAGCACCGCGGGTTCAGGCGCACCGATAATAACGAGTTCCAGTTCATATGAACAGAGTACCATAGAGATATGCCATTTCCATTTTGCCCAATCTTCAGGCCCTTCGAGTTTATCGACATTCACTTTATACTCTCTGTTTGTGACCATATTATTACCGTACAGCTAGATTCAACAACAGATAGCTTCTGCCAGCACACACTGAATTGAATCAAACTTGAAAAAAACTGTATTTTGTTCAGTTTCATGTAGTCTGGGCCCATAACCTGTTGTAAATTACTAAGTCTGAACAATACAGTTTCATTTAAAACGGTATATTTCTTTAGGATACAGATTTGGCGCTTAACTGAAAAAAACGAGCTTCAAACAGATCCTATATACACAAAACATACTTCATGAGAATAACAAGGAATACTACATTGAATGTTAAAAACGTTTTTCCTTTTTTACAATAGTATACATGCTTGAGTTGATTCCAATACTAATGTTTTCTGCAAAAAGTATTATTCCTTCTTGTTGTATATTAGACTAAAGGTCGTTTATATATGTAAGGAGCAATAGCGGAAGTATGCTTGAACCCTGGGAGACCCCATATATGACTCCTCCCCAGTCAGAATATTGCACTGCACTGACTGAAGTACTTCCTGTATG
This sequence comes from Schistocerca gregaria, assembly GCF_023897955.1. NCBI lineage: Eukaryota > Metazoa > Arthropoda > Insecta > Orthoptera > Acrididae > Schistocerca > Schistocerca gregaria. Next base: position 504,112,714 of record NC_064921.1, read on the forward strand.
GTTTTGGTTAGATATGACATTACTCAATGGTTGGCTATGCCAAAAATCCCATAAAACCTCAATTTATCTAGGAGAATATTGCGATTCACACAATCAAGTGCCTTAGACAGGTGACAGAAAATAACAACCACCGCTTTTATAATTTAACAGTAGTAAAATTTGGTGGGCAAAGGCGTAAATGGTTATTCTTCTTAAGCTAAACTATGATTGACTAAGGATGTTATTGCTACTCAAGTGGAATATTATTCTAGGATATGTCTTCTTCTCTAAAATTTTGGAAAATGATGACAATATCGTAGTGATAGAAATTGGTAATTATTGGCATCTTTCCTATCACCTTTCTGAAAGAGGAGTTAAACAACAGCGTATTTCAGTATTATACAGTGAATGCAAGAGGTACTCTAAGATGAATAGCTTGGCACAGGAGAGAAATTCATGATGGGCCACATGAAACCAGCCAGAATCCTGATGAGAAAAAAAAACTCTGTGTAAACGTAAATATATAAATGTAAAATTGCCACTGGCAAAGCCAGTTGCACAGAAAACGTTCAGACCAATAAAGATTACTATTTCATTTTATTCTTCCATATTTTATGTGAACTGAACCTAGTTCCAATGTTTCTTTCTTAGGGGCCGGCCGCGGTGGTCTCGCGGTTAAGGCGTTCAGTCCGCAGGTTTGAATCCTGCCTCGGGCATGGATGTGTGTGATGTCCTTAGGTTAGTTAGGTTTAAGTAGTTCTAAGTTCTAGGGGACTGATGACCATAGATGTTACGTCCCGTACTGCTCAGAGCCATTTGAACTATTTTTTTTCTTTCTTAGGCGCTCCCACACACTCAGTAGTATCGCAGGATGTCACTATATTGACCGTTTGAGGGCGCTTATTGACGTATTGTCAGTACTAGAAATATTGATGAGCAGCATAGAAGGATTTCAAAATATTCTGTGTATTGTCGATAGATTCTAAACAAGTGAGGTTAAGTATTGACAGCCTGATCAATTCTTCTTAAGATCTTGACAAAGCTTCACAGAACAGCCATTGTTCATATTGTGCATATCATGCCTCAGATTCAATGTTTAGGGAGTCTTTCAACACAAAAGAATTTTAATAGACTTTTGCAAGGGTAACTACTGTATATACCCCTTTATGATGGTTAGTGGAGAACTTTCTATAACATTTATAACACTGCTTATTTCATTGATTTAAATAAAGTACAGAATAGACTGATGTCTTGCATAGCAGTTTGGGACCTACAAAGGTCTGTAAAATGCTTGTAAATTTCTCCAAATTATTACAAGATGTAAAAAAATGTTTTACACTAATTGCTTGAAAAAGGTCCTTGCCAGAGAAATATAATTGTTTTACTGGTTTCCACAGAATTTTACTAACTGAGCCAGCTACTATTATAGAATTAAACTTTGAAAGTTAGAATGACCTGCCTGTCTCCAGAAATCTCTGTTGCACCTCATCTCTTGTCAACTGTGATTAACCTCCTTCATTAATGTATTTTGCTTCTTCGTTTATCTTGCATCAACGCTAATAACTTGATGTGTGATGACCGATTTAATTTGGTGGTTTTATTGGTCCGTTTCATCATTTTTATACATAGTCACAAACTGATATTGGACAAGTCAATTTTTGTCTGATGATGAGGTGAGACAATGCGAATTATGTGAGGATTGTGAATTGTATATCTACTACAATATAAATAAGTTTACATACATAGAACTGTAAGCAAATGTATACATACAGTTAATGTCTTCGTGCTCTCCTCAAGAACTTATATCAGTTTTCTAGTTAAAAATGGAAAGGATTTTTGGGTCATTGTGTTGATAATAGCTTATGATTTTTATGCAAAAGGAAACAAACTTACATTAAATCATGACACTCTTCTTATGAATCAACAACAATTACTCTTAAAAATTAACGCAGAGTAATATTTACAGTTTTTATGGTATCTTCATCACTATAGTTTACAGCTTTTGATTTTGTACAAATTACACAAATTTAAAGATTAGAAAATATTTATAATTTATGTGAGGTACACTAACACTGATTATGTTACTGACCGAAATACTCTACAGGAACTCATCCAGATTTCAGAAAGCAGCAAGCTTCTGTATAGTTCAAGATTCTACATACTAAACAAAATACTACAATACAGTTTATTTAAAAGACACAATTTTAGAGCCATTTTAAAAGTCCTTAAATTTTTTGTGTCTTAATGTGGTGTGGTATCTTGTTGTAAAGTTTTTTCATGCTATTAAGGACCCATATTTTCTATGTTTCGTTTTTGCATTTTAACTATGTATTCCATTTTCTCTCGTTTATTGTACTTATGAACTGTTTCATTTTTTTGCACTAGTTATTCTTCAGTGCTCATCACTTTCCTTAATGAAACATGTAACTTCCAAAATGTATAACCAAGGCAGTGGAAGAAATTTTAGGTTCTTAAATAGTGGCCTGCTTGAGCTTCTAGTAGTTATATTTCCTGTAGTCCTTATAATTCATCTTAGGACAATAAATCAACTTCTACTGGTAGGTGAATTGCACCAAAAAATTATGCTGTTTCTCAACAATGATTCCTGCTGTATGTAATATATATTTTTATCATTTCTTGTGTCATGCAGTCAGTAAGAATTTTCGTGGAATAGCAGGTAGTACTAAATTTCTCATTGATGAACCTTACATGTTTGTCCCATTTTACTTTTTTTATCCATATTCCAAGAGATTTTGTGGTTCTTACAATTTTTAATTTTTGCAAGATAACATTATGATAGGGCTGAGAGTTGTATTCTTTGTATTGTTTGTAAATGCATAGTTACTGTCTTTTCTGCATTTATGATAAGACTGCTCCTGGAGAATTAAAGAGTTACGTATAATGTGCTTACTGTGATTTCAATCTCCAGTCCACCTACAGTCTCCCATTTTATCAGAATGTTGGAATCGTCTGGGAAGGAATTTCTGACTCTTAAGTCATTTGTAAACAGCAGGAACAAGATTGGACCTAGAATGGAACCTTGGGAAGCACCATATTTAACATTTTGTTTCCCTGACTGATACATATGCCTGTTGTTTCCTTCTTGACATTTAAGTTCTACTATTTGCTGTCTGTTGCTCAGGTGTGATTGTGTCCATTTGTGCCCCACCTGCATGTTTCAATTTTGTGAGTCGTAGTTTATGGTTAATGATATCAAAAGCTTTGATGAGCTCCAAAAATGTAGCAGATAACTGTTGTTTATGGTCTGCTAAGGTCAGGGATTCATTTATAAAATCAAAGATGGCAGTTCCTGTGGACCTATATTTATGGAAACTGTAGTGTGATTTTGAGAAGAGGTATTCCGAAAGGATGTGCTAAACACCGTTGGCAGTGGCATGTTTGTTGCTGTCAGAAGTAATTTGTCCTGCAGCAAAACTGAAGCAGATAGTTCCTGTGAGTAAGTATAGGTAGAGGTCTTTTAGGTAAATGGAACAAAATAATAACTGGATCCTTGTACCAACCTCCCAACTCAGATGATACAATTGGTGAAAGGTTCAAAGCAAACTTGAGTTTAATTTCAAACATGTACCCCACTATTACAATTATAGAGACTTTCATTTACCCTTAAATATGTTGGCGAAAATAAATGTTTAAATCTGGAGGCATGCATAAAACATCATCCAAAATTGGGCTAAAAGCATTCTCAAAAAATTATTTCGTGCAATTAGTTCATGAGCCCACACATCTAGTAAACAGCTGTTTAAGCAGACTTGAACTGTTAGCAATAAATAAACCTGAGCTAATAATGAGCTTCAAAACGGATACAGGGATTAGTGAACACAGAGTTGTCGTAGCGAGACTGAATATTGTAACCCACAAATCCTCCAAAAATAAACAAAAAATATACCTATTCAAAAAGCAGATAAAAATTCACTTGACACCTTCCTGAGAGACAATCTCTGCTCCTTCCAAACAAACAATGTAAGCGTAGACCAGATGTGGCTTGAAATCAGAGAAAGAGTATCGACAGCAATTGAGAGATTTATACCAAATAAATTAACGAACGACGGAGCTCATCCCACTTGGCATACAAAACAGGTCAGAATACTGTTGCAGGAACAACGAAAAAAGCATGCCAATTTTAAACGAACGCAATATCTCCCTAGATTGGCGATCTTTTACGGAAGATCGAAATTTAGTGTGGACGTCAATGCTAAATACTTATAATAATTTCCACAACGAAACTTTATCTCGAAATTTGGCATAAAATCCAAATAAATTTGGTAGTACCGGTATGTAAAGTATGCTAGTGGCAAGACAGTCAGTGCCTTCTCTGCTCGATAGCAAAGAAAATACTTGTGACGACAGTGTTGCAAAAGGAGAGTTACTAAACACAGCCTTTTGAAATATTACAGAATTCGAATCAAGAACAGCTGCCGATTTGAGTAACTTAGAAACTGATATTCTCGGAGTAGCGAAGCAACTTAAATCACTTACAAAAGAAAGTCTTCTGGTCTAGACTGTGTACCAATTAGGCTCCTTTCAGAGTATGCTCCATACTTAACAACCATATACAGCCGCTCGATCGACAAAGGATCCGTACCCAAGGACTAGAAAGTTGCAATATCCAAGAAAGGTAGTAGGAGTAATCCACTGAATTATTGGCCCATATCATTAACGTCGATATGCAACAGGATTTTGAAACATGTATTGTGTATGAACATTATGAACTACCTCAAAGAGAACGGTCTATTGAATATTGTAACCCTCAAATTCTCAAAAAATAAACGAAAAATATACCTATTAAGAAAAAGCAGATAAAGCAATGTTCTTGTGAAACACAACTAGCTCTTTTCACACACTAAGTGTTGAGTGTTACTGACAAATATTTCAAATTGATTTCGTATTTCTAGATTTCCAAAAGGCTTTTGATGCTGTACAGCACAAGTTGCTTTTAGTGAAATTGTGTGCTTACGGAATATTGTCTCAGTTATGTGACTGGATTCGTGATTTTCTTTCAGAGAGGTCACAGTTCATAGTAATTGGTGGGAAGTCATCGTGTAAAACAGAAGTGAGTTCTGTCGTTCCCAAAGGTAGTGTTATAGGCCCTCTGCTTTTCTTTATGTATATAAACGATATGGGAGACAATCTGAGCAGCCGTCTTAGGTTGTTTGCAGGTGATGCTGTCGTTTATCGTCTGATAAACTCATCAGAAGTCCAAAAAAAATTGCAAAAGGATTTAGAAAGGATATCTCAATGGTGCGAAAATTGGCGATTGATCCTAAATAATGAAATGTGTGATGTCATCCACATGAGTGCTGAGAGGTATCCGTTAAACTTCGATTACACTATAAATCAGTGTAATCTAAAGGCCGCAAGTCAACTAAATACTTAGGAATTACAATTACGAACAATTTAAACTAGGAAAAACACACAGAAAATATGCTTAGAAGCCAAACCAAAGACTGCGTTTTGTAGGCAGAACAGTTAGAAAATGAAACAGATGTACTAAGGAGACTGCTTGCACTGCGCTTCATCGTCCTCTTTTGGAGTACTGCTGCGCTGTGAGGAATCCTTACCAAATAGGTTTAACGGAGTACATCGAGAAAGTCGCAACGAGGAGCAGCACGTTTCGTATTATTTGCGAAATAGTGGAGAGAGTGTCACGACATAGCACACAATTTGGGATGGACACGACTAAAACAAAGGTTTTTTTTTGTTGTGGCGGAATATACTCACGAAATGTAAATCAGCAAATTTCTCCTCCGAATGCGAAAATATTTTGTTGACGCCGACCTACATAGGCAAAAACGATCATCATAATAAAATAAGGGAAATCAGAACTCGCATTTCAAGATATAGGTGTTCGTTCTTTTCGCTCGCTGTTCGAGAGTGGAATTATTGTGAAGGTCGTTCGGTGGACGCTCTGCCAGGCATTTCAGAGTGATTTGCAGTGTATCCTTGTAGAAGTAGCTGTAGAAGTGTTTGTTTTCTTCTATAAAATCAACCAGTCTGTTATAAAATATTATTTTCTAATATTTCAGAAAAGCCACACAGTAGATAATTTGGTCTGTAATTTTATGCTTCTGTTCTTTGACTTATTTTAAACAGCGGCCTTATTGTTCTATTTGTAACTTTTCAGAAAAAATCCCATTAGCCAGTGAGGAATAAAAACATCTGCAAAGGGTTTTGATATAACTGCTGAACATTTCTTTAAAATGGTATCAGGGATGTTATCAGTGAGGATTTTGATTTTAATACTCTAATGACGTTTGATACTTCTTTCTCATCTGTTGTATGCAAAAAAAAAAAAATTCTTTAAACTGTTTGGAACTTGTTCTGTTCTAGCATTTGGTGGATACGTTTTGGTAATATTTTCTGCTACTTCTGTAAAGCAAAATTTAATTTTATTCGCAACAGTTTTGGCTTTGATATTTTGGATGAATTTTTCAGAAGCCAATATTGTGTTGTTCTTCACATTGTTTTCCTGTTCCCTTTCTTACTACGTCCCTTAATTTTGTTTGGGGCAATTTTTACAGATTTGTCATTTGTCAGTTTCTCAGACTTTTCATGATGCCTATATCTCCTCCTAAAATAAGCTTTAAAATCTGTGTTTAGTCGCTCCTTTTTTCAGTCATTCTCGGACCTATTATCTCTTTTTCCTTGTTGTCTGTTGTTTGCAACCTTTAGGTAACATGATTGCAGCACACACTTTCTTTTGGGTGTTCTACATCTTAATCTTGTAAAATCTAGTTGTCGATTGCCAATTTTTGTGATAGTGGGAGGTATAGCACCAATATATTGACGATTTGACAAAGCAGAATTGTCAATAAATATTGAACGCTTGCAGGCCTCTTTATTTGTTGTAATGTTGGCGGCTGTTCTGTTTGACGTACACAAATAATTACTGTGGCTGTCACACAAGAGTCGTGACAATTATGAGGAGAGAACTGTGGAAAACAGGGAGAGGTGTGTATCATTGTTTTGAGTTATTGTTTATGCCGTGGCGTTACAGGAAGAGGACTATTTTGATATTGTGTGTTCTTTAAGAACCTCTCGTATGAAAATAAAAATTCGAACATGAAGTATATATAAAGTGTTTTGTCAGGAATGTTGTTACCGGTACCATACCAATCATAACTACCAAATTTCCTTATACTGGAAACTGGCGGCCTTTCCGTGTTGCTGACAAGTTCACATGAAAAAGAAATTTTAACTTACTGATTTTTCAAAAATTTAGTGATGCCAAAGTATCAGTTACAGGTATATCTCAGTTTGTGTGGAAACTCACCTGGATGAATTACTTACTGCCGTGTAAAATAAAGCTCTCAGTAGAGAGTTGAGAGCTGGCATAAGTTGTAAGCAAAACTATCTAAATACAGAAACAAGAGATCCGCGGCATGAGACTGGCAGTATCCCTCGTTTCCCCACCGTATGTTTGCATAAATTCTTCTCGTGTAATTTATTGTACCACGTTGACATTTTTGTCGTTCATGATCATAGCCTTAACTCGATCGAAATTTCGCAAATGCGATTGGACTTATTTAGTTTGACCAAGTTATAATGTCGTCTGGTTTCGTAGATACATTGTAGCCAGTCGTTTAATCGTAACACAGTGCGAAAAAAAAAGCAAATAACTGTTAATGTGTTAAGTATTTGTTGCTAACCATCAAAGCTAGAAAAAAACTAGAAATGGTGTGAAACTGTGTGGAAGCTTTATTGGAAATAGCCAAGTGCTCTCATTCTGAAATACTGGATGAACGTTGTTATTTGCGCATCGTACCTCAAGGCATATATCCAGTTTCTTACCGTAATAATTGGTTTACTATCTTATACTTTTGACAAAAGATTGTCTCTTAATGAGTATTTTATGATAGCGGTATAGGTTTTTAAACTCGGTCAATAATTATACGAAATTGCAACTGGAAAAGTGCATCGGGTTAGACATTTCGTGTTACAGTTAATGAAAAACTTTTTATAAACGTAAACAGAAATTGGCGTCATTTCATATGTGCCTCTAGTATGAACTGACCCAAGAATTTTAAGGAATTTCTAGAACCACCCCCTTTAATCCTTTTCGGTTGCCTGGACCATGTGTAACTGGACATGATTTGCATATTTGATGCACACGTCTACGAAATTAAAAAGAACAGTATTTAAACACTTTTTCTTATTGTGAAATTTAGTAATTTTTTGTAGCTTTAGAGTTTTATTGTAACCCACTCGTAAGCAGTTATTCTGCCTGCAGTGGATAAACCAGTCTTTTTGGTCCTAATGATGTTTATCATTACCAAAGGTCATTGGAACAAATTTTTAAATTACAGATACAAAAGAAGAAGAACGTAACAACAACACTAATAAATAAATGTCAAGAAGACATTAATTTCAAACCGTTTGCGTGTTATAAATTGACATTGCCTGATACTTGGCAGGCAAAAAATATGTTAACAAGGGTCATTAGGAATCCTACTAAGATTCACCTGAAACAATTTGGACAAAATCTGGCAGACATGTCTTACAGTAGCTTGGTGTGGTTACCAATATATCATTATTACAGGAATATGATTTTTGTACTTTGATGCCCAGTTAACTGAGCATTGTAAGTCCAATTAATGTAGTTTCTTAACAGAATTGCATATAAGTGATGGCCTGTGTACAGCTTGTCACTAACAAACTTAAAATCATTTTGATTCCTGTTGAGACTATTGTGGATTAGGCCTGCTCCACACACTCGCTTCCTCTGTGTTAATGGTGCAACAGAAATCGGTTCTTACCACATTGACAACAAATCTCAGGATATTCATGCTCTCTGTTTTTGTCTAAAGTTACTTGCCAATTCTTACGTGGTGTGACCATTCACGTATCATCAGCATAAAGGACATTTCTGCTAGCCATGTAGTTTGAAAAGTCATTATCACACACAGGGGAGAGGAAGAACCTGAGAACAGAGCCGAATGGGATTCCTCTCTCTATTTTTCATGGGGCGTGAATGTAAGAAGGTGGGACTGTGATGCATTCTGTGCAGAGAGAGAATGAGAATACTGTGTGATGTCGCCAATGCCCCCTCTGCCACCACCCCTCATGCTCCAACCATTGCCTACCATAGTAACTGGCAACTTTAAGATGAGCACTACACTGACCCACTGTTTCTGCTTTGAATCTCCATAACAGAACTTATAAGCTCGGAAAATTATCACTGTCACCTCTTACCGTAATACATGTCAGGTTTCCTTTATGCCGTCCATAATAAACACTATCGTGGCTTGTTGCTAAGTGTTCTAATCCCAGCTTGAAGCATGTGCTACAGGCAGACATGTAAGAATGATAATGTTGGCTGCTGGAGCATCATGGGGTACACTGCTCGTCAGCTCTGTGCCTGACACCTTCATCTGCTTTCTTATTACATGCCAATAAAACATGTACTAACTTTGACCTGTTAAACAAGAACTGATTTGTTGATGTGATTTAGCTACTAACCATAATATGCTAGCTTGCATTTTTTAACAATATTCTGTGACAGTAAACAGATACTGAAGGCTATAAATGAACCTTCTTTCATGACCATTATAAAGTGTAGTTAGGAGATTTTCATTTGTTTTTATAGTTAATTTTGTTCTGAATCAAAATTGTTTTTGTTTAGTTGCTTATTATGTTCCTAATGCCCCTCACAAGGTTCACAACTCTTTCGTTAGAACATTCATGACAAGCACAGGACCCCAGGTAATGCAGCACCCACATTCTTTCCTGTGTTGTAGTCTCTCACCTCTGACTATCCTTTCTTTTCTTGTTCTCTTTCCATGGTGGCAGGCTTTGATGTCAACACAATTATTCCCTAGGTTCTGCCTTCCCTTTTGGAATATTTTCATTCACTAGCTTTTGAGTGAAATAATTTGTAGTTGGCTTCTGGATTGATTTCCATTTTCCAAATTTTTCTGTAGTGTGGATCGACTGGGAAAAAAACCTTAAATAGTGCCTTTTGTATCCAGCGTTAAAAATCATCTGCACACAATACATGTGTAGGCTCTTATTTGCACATCAAAAGCATTGTGGTAGCTAGTCCAGTGGGGTCTTTATGTACCCTTTTGGTTGAGCCCCATGATGTCTGAGCTGCCAATCATATCAGATGGCCTTTGCTGTGGCTGAGTGGTGCCTGCAGGTAGAGCCCTTGATAGGAACAGGTGGCATCAGAGTGGATGTTTTGCACTTGAAACATATTAAATTACATCAAAACAATGGACATTCTGATATTAACAGACAGGAATCACAACTTCAATGCGGACAGTTACAACCCTACTGCTTACCCTCCACTAACTGCCCTATGGGAAGAGGTATAAGTCAGACATTTAAGAACAAAACAATTTATTTAATATTCAGTATGTAATCAAACTGATTGGGACACTTTCGGTGTGACAGCCATTATTTTTGTAGAGCATATTGAAGAACAATTTGGAGAAGTCGAGTCATTAGGAATTATGCACAGTGTAGCTGTTGATTAAAGCCTCTTCTGCAGCACAGTCTACAGCACTTTAGACATTTTGACATATGGTCATTGCCTCTCACAAGGCTTTGAATGTGGTCCGGAAAATAATCTTCCACCAGGACCTTATTCTCCAGACTAGGAGCTACGGGCTGATCTTGAGTGGCGAGGTGTACATTTTATCTGATTCATCCAAAGAGGTCCCAAGGATAATAGAGTAAATATATCTGCTTTTATATTGGCCTTTAAAGGGAATGTTCTCCCGGAAAAAAATTAGACATCATGTACAGGTGAGAAATGAAACTTTACATCCCACCACCCGTGACATGCTTTCAATACTTGTGTTTTGGTCATATGTTACCTTACTGCACGGCGCACCTAAAATTTGGCAACAGTAGACGATCACTCCATGAGGAAAGTCCTTGTGAACAACTACCTTTGTGTGGCAGTTGCACAGATCATCATCCTCTACATTCATCGGTGTGTCCAGTCTTCAAGAAAGAAACTAAAATACAGAAATGAAAACCCACTGACTGCCTCTCATATCCAGAGGCCACATAAAAAATGTGGAAGCCCAAATCCTTTTAATGTGACATCTGGTTGCGCAAAAGTCACAATCCTCACTCTTACTACCCCAATTTTTTTTTTTAACCACCTCTCCCACTGTGCTCGTCTTTTGCGGCTCCTGTGGTACATCTTCAGATATGGCTTCCAACGTCCGGCTGGAGGAGCAGCTTCCTCCTCTGGCATCTACCGGTAAAGGGGCTCCATCATGGGACCCCTATCGCCAGAAACCCAGTGATTAGAGGCCCGACACCATCCAGTGGCCAAAGGAACTGTGACCTGCGGGTCTCAGGATTGTCCACTTTTCATCTTTCCCCACACTAGTTGCAGATAGGCCCTCACAAGAATTTTAGCCACCAAAGGCTGCAGGAGGAAGAGGAGGAGAAGAAGGATCATGACAAGGCTACTCTGTCCTGTCCACTTTGCCCACGGCATGTTTTCAGCTATTGATCTAAAGATATCTCCCACCAATTCCGTGGCTTCACTGCACTAGTCGCTGCATGACAAACTTTTTTGCAATGACTGCTTTCCAGTGATCCTGTCACTTCTTTGCCATTGCCAGAAAGACTGACTACCACATTGGGAGCTTCAAAGAGCCAACTGGCAGTTGTATGCCTCTGCTGTTACTTTTGCTTCCTTTGTCATATGGCATCAGTGAGGCTGTGCAAGATGTCTCCAACACTGTCTACTAGTTTTGCTGGAACTGCTGTTCTCCCTTCCACAGGTCCCCTCCACTGCTGAACACAACTGTGGTGGGCCACAGACATTGCATTAGCCATTTAGGATCGTTTGAGCCCTGCAACATTTCAAGCAATATCCTTTGCAGACCGTACTGGTCACTAGCGTAAGTTAAGTGACCTTGTGCTAAGGCTCACTAACTAATTAAATGGAGTTAGAAGAAATGCTGGAAGTGTTACAACTCCTCTCTGGAAATATGTGCCTCTTCAACCCAGAGGTGGGCCAAGCTCTATAATTTTGTGGGCCACCAACGAACGATGACTGTTCTGGGTCTTGTCCTTCATGGCAGTCTTTTTACCAGTGTATTGGTTCTTTTAATCACGTTGCAATCAACCTTGCATCAGTATCCTCTTCTTATCTGGCTCTTTTTTTTTACTGCAGAAACAACAGGTTGTAGATGCCCCCGATATTTCGCTCCCTGCCAAGCTGAATCATATAATAAACCTTTCACTGACTGGGGACTGCTTCAGGCCCTTGCCTCATTAGGTGGTACATTCCCACACTCTGATTCAGTTCATTGTGAAATGATCCAATATCTGGGTGTAGCTCAGAGGCTAATCTTTTAAGGATAATTAATGTATTTAGCTCAAAACTGTGTTCCCTTTTCAATACCGAAATGGTATGGTTGTCCCAATCCTTAAGCCATGCAAAAGTCCAACATCTCTCGACAGTTACCAACAGATTAGCTAGACCAAAATGCTTTGTAAATTGCTTGAAAGGAAGGTTGTCCACAGATTATATTGAGTTCTCAACTATTGAGATCGTGTGTGTGTGTGTGTGTGTGTGTGTGTGTGTGTGTGTGTGTGTCCTTATCACTGTGGTTTCAAGGAGGGACAATCCACAACCAACCAGTCTCGTCTGGTTGAAAACAGCATCCCAAGAGGCTTTTTCTGACCTCCAATACCTCTTTGCAGTCTTTTTTTGCCCTACCTAAGGCATATGAGATTGCTTGGCATCACCACACTTTATTTATCTTCTATGACAAGGGCTTTTGAGGTCCTTACTGATTTTTATTTGTCAATTTTTATCCCACAGATTGTTGCAGATTCACATTGGCTCTCCTTGGATCCAAGAGAATGGTTTTCTTCTGGGCTCTGACCTATCACTCTCTTCCTGGTTACCATCAGCGAACTAGTGACCTTTGTTTGGGTATTGGTCATCCTTTCCCACTGTTTCCAATTCTCTCTTACAGAAACACTGGTTGAGCATCTTAAAAATACTGGTTTAGCATTTGTGTCATACTCCAGTCCGCCCTGATCCAGAACTCTACTTGGGTACCCAGCACTTGGAAATTGTCGCACAGTGCGGAAGCTTAATGATCTCTGCTTCCTTGCCCACACCTCTTGTGGTAAAGATCTAGTTATTCTTCTCCATATTTAGTGGGCCTTAGTCCCATCATGTATGGATGGTTTATGGCTTGGAGGGGCTTTTGTCTTTGAAGCTGTTAGACCCAGTCCATCATTGTAGAGTTTGTCAGGCCATTGATGCCTTCTAGAGTAGTCCCTCATCTGGGTGCTGAAGTGGGGCTCTTACAGAATCAGTTCTGATGGTATCAACTCTTGGTCTCCTATGCAATGATCATTTGACAGTTCCCTGATCATCCAATGGTCCTATTCTTCTTACATGTGTGGGGTGTCAGCCTCCTGATACCCGCTCTCGGGTGGGACTACCAGTTGGAATGTGCTTTGTAGCCCTGAACCGGGATCTCTGCCTCTGTGTCTCGTCTCTTGAATATGCTCTTCATGTTTTGTCATGAACCTCTCCCCTGCCCCCTTTGTTGGTGTGCAAGCCATGAATGGGGACCGATCTATTTTTATGTCCTAAAGTCTGTTGACCCCTACGACCTTTTTGTGCGCGTGACATTCAATTCTTAAAGAGTTTCAGGATGCAACCATCGTTTACACTGATGGCTCTAAAACTGGGGATAAGACGGGATATGCTTTACATCCCCTTTCAGTCAGAAACACCATTTGTTGCCAGGAACATGTATAGTCTGTACAGTGGAGCTGATAGCTATTAATAGTGTCTTCCACTTTATCAAACAGGTCTTACTTTACCTTTTCTGATATATAGTGATATCACTGCTATTCATGATCTTCTCATTGAACTAAGTCACACTGACTGCTTTATTGCCTTTCTCTGTGTCCCACGTTATGTGAGTGTACTCGGGAATGAACTGGCTGGCTGTTTGGCTGGAAGAGCAATTAGTCGCGACTCATTTGCTTTGCTGATCTTGGCTGCATATGAGACCACTGTGCACTTGAAGATGGAATGACATCTGATTGGCTGCTGCACCCCCCTCTAATAAACTCCACACTATCAACTACTGTTGCATGTCGCTCTACCTTCTGTTACTCCCGGCAGGGATCCACTATGGTATGTTGCCTCAGCCCTCCATGCTAAGCATGGCTTTCTGAATTCTTTGCCTCAGATACTGACAGATGATTCATGGACAGGCAGGCAATTGAACTGGTTCTCTGTTTTCTCCTTAAAAGTGCCCTTTATTTTTAGAGTAAGGTTGTAAGCTACCTTCAGGCAGGAGTGGGATGGTTGTGCTTGAGGTGTCTCCCACTGCGGAGTCTGAGGGGCCCTCGACCCTACCTCCTTGACCAGCTCACTCTTTCATCCCTCTCTTGCTTTTTTGATTGTTTTTAGACATGGTTTGCCTCATTTTCTGCTGCATCCTTCTTTCTGTTTTAGAGGTAGCACTCTGTTAAATAGTGAATACTCTTTATAAACACCTTGACTACAGTGGAGCGAGTGTGCGATGGCTGCGGATGGGGGAACTCCCACCATGGGCAGAACTCCGGGAGCATACAGCTGCTGCCTTACTTATTTCTCTCCTCTTGTGTTTATTACTGATGGTCCAACTGATGTCCATTACCTTTTTAGCCATCTCACCGTCCCGAGTCTGCAAAATTGAAGACATTTTGTGCACTGTAACTGTCTTTGCCTTTCATTGGGCTGGTGGGGATCAGATGCATGGTGGGGCCTTTCTCACAATTTGATGGGCCCTGAGAGACACCTTGTCATCTTGGTCATAGCTACTGGCATGATTGACACATGTTTTGGTAAATTTTCTCAACTATGGCACCAGTATTGTATTAAACACCTCAGTCTTACTGCTCCTACTACTTTAATCATCAGAACACAGGTTTCACTAATTTGAGATGAACTACCACGGAATCAAGGAAGTCAATCAGTCAACCGACCATTTTCAAAATGGCTATTACTTTTGGCGTAATTGGGATAAGTGATATGGGTCTGCAGTTATTTGGTATCTCTCTTTATGTGTAGCATAATTTTAAGCCATTCTGAGAAAGTTCCAATACCAAGAATATTTTTTTACAAGACAGATTTTCTTAATTACTCATTTTAGAGCTGTCAAAACCATAATAGTCATCTTTTCTAGAGTCACTCAGCTTATTTAGTAAGTGATATTTCTTGGAGTGATAGGTGAACCATTCTGTTGTTACACACTGTGCTTGTAAAAGTAGAGTCTCAGCATCAGTTGTATAATTATTGAATGCTACAGTAGCCAGTGGAGTTTACAAGATAGTCTTCATTTTCTTTGAATTTTGCTACTTTAATTTCAGATTCATAGAGATTTTTTTGAGTTTTTAAAAGTCTTCTTGTTTGCATCCGAACTAGCAAATGTATCATTAATTATAAGTAAAATGCCTCTTATCTGATTGAATCACCTACCATTTTTATATACCTGCATATTGTATTTGAGGGCAACATTACCCTCAGTTTGGAACCAGAGACAAATTTGGGAAAATATTGTGCATTTTCTGAGTTTAAATTAAGTACCTTAAATTTAGAAGTCTTGTTGTGGCCTTGGGAGAGCATTTGGGTGTCCTTGTGGTTGCATGTGTGAATGAGTGTAGTATTGCTGGGAAAAGAGCTAGTGTTCAAAAGCTAGTGTGAATGCTGTCTTTTGTTGTGTGTTACTATGCTCAGTGGATCGATCCGCTACAGGCGAGTGGTTTCCTTACCCTTATTTTACATGTTGCTCCATACAGGAATTTCCATTATTGTTGTATTTTTATGAAATAATTAAATATCACATCTACTATGTATTATTGATCAACTTCTTCCCATTTTCATCCTGTAACTTCTCTGTCAGTCAGCATTTAAGTCTGTGGAATTTTTGTAGTTAAACCTGATTGGTGGTGATGCGGTATTGCTGCCGTTTGACCGTTTATTATGGGACTCTCATTTATTTAGTTGAAGACAGTTGGCTTTAGAAATAAATTGTCAGTTACTGTTACGCTAGTGTCTTCTGTTGGACATCAGTAAATTAAGGGGCCCTTGATCAGAACTACCAGAGATGAAATCTATATTGAAATCTCCACATACAATTATTTACCAGTTATTACTATAGCCTTAATAATTGCTTATAAGTGTAAAAGTCTATGACTGAATTACATATCTCAGACAGGTGTTCACTGCATTATTGATTGAGGTATGTGGCATGGGACTTTATTCCACTCCCAATTTCTCGTACTACACTTACAGTAATCTGATACTAACTTGCATATATGTAGATGTAGCTGTTCAATTTCTGTGACTTCCAGATGATATACTGTAGGAAAAGCCTTCAGATTTTTCCATGCTGGCTGTTGATTTGGTAAGCTTATTTTTCTTACTGGAAAAATCAAATCATCTTATTTCTCCATATATTGCTTCAACTCTATAGATATTTGGCTGCCTTGTCTTTCAGAATAATTTGTTCTAAAAAAAAGACTTTGTTAAAAATATTGGATGCTACAGGAATTGGACATATTTTTTAATTGTAACACACCACCAGTCCTTGTAGATCCAGCAATTAGCAGTGGATCAACTCAAAAACATAGCAAGCATGGTGATAAATATTATTTTGATCGGCTAGAATAAAATAAACTGTTTTATTGCCACATCTACTACCATGAACAAACGACTGGAATATTTGAGAAATAATTTACAAAAACGGTTAGTAATGCACAAGGACACAACAGAATGAAGTAAGTCGTGTTCCAAGAAGGATATTACACTTTGTTTTATGTTTCACTGCATTACATGAGCAGACAAATGACTCAACTAGAATTTTGGCCTTAGCCCAAAATGAGAAAAAGATAAGAAGGAAGTGAAATACCTTGCCAAGTGCATTAAAAAATGCACATATACAGTGGGAAAGAAAACTATTGTATTCTTATTAAAGGGAACATTGTGAACCAAAAGTGAATTAAGGAAGCAGAAGAAAACCTAAATCAGCATGATGGAACATCACATTTTAACTCTACTGTTTCCAAAAATGAATGGAGTGTTTTAACAGCTGTAACCTTCTTAGATAGCTAAGAGTGTGCTCACAGATAAAGAAAGGCTGAAAACTTCATAAAAGTAATTCTTATCTGATTATATGAGTATAAAATTTAACTGACAAAAATGACCAGTTCATCAGCTAGTAATCTGACATGGAAATTAAGGAAAGGTTTATACACCCATATTTTTGTATGTCTAACTCCATCAATCTGGATGAAACGAAGTGCAAGAATTTCTAGAAAAACACAGTTTATTAAAGATGTACAGCACACAACACTTAAAATGTAGATTACATTAAATTTTTAGTTATAAGTTAATGTAATACAACTGCAGTGACAAATATATTAAAGAAATCAGATTTTAAGGTGCCTAATTCATGAAGCAAATCGTTTAGTGGTAAATACAGTTATGAATAAAAAAATCTATACAGCATTATTACTGGTCTCAAAACTGTAGGAAAGTAATAAGAAGACTATTTGTGAGAACAGGCTAAAAACCTAAAATTCATTAATGAAGTTCTCACACTATGTCAAGATAGAGGAAGTAGTCCTGGTTATTGGTAATTGAAGTTGTGAAGCACACATGTTCATATTGCTCCTCAGTGTTTCCTCGTCATCTTCTCACCATCTGTTGATTATTACCCTCTTTTCTTGTTTCTTGGAATCGAGCAAAGAACTACCTTGATTCATTACCACCCATTCACTTAGCTGCATACTGACATTGCAGGCAAGGAAGTGGAAACATGTGCTATCCCTCTATGAACCATTCCCTCACTGTTGAGCCAAGGGCCATAAGCCATTTAGAGGCAGAGTGGTTGGAAGTGTTGGAAGATAAGCTGCAATCTGTGAAACAAGTCGTCTTGCCATGTTGGTCCTTCTGCCAGACAGAAGAAAAGGGGTGAAGTTACACTGATCTGTCTCCGCAGAGGTCGTAGTCCTCTAAATTATGTTGCCTTGCTCTAGTGAGAGAATCCACCAGTTAGTGAAGCTTGTAGAGTACGTATTTCAATACACCACACTATAACAGTGTGTGTGTTATATTCAGACAAGAGGAGAGCAGTAAATTTAAGTGGAGCCCTGCCCTCCATTTTCAGCTGATGGTAAGCGTTTTAAAATTTTTGACTTGTCCAGACTCCTACTACTGTTTGGTTGAATGTTTTAGTGTGTTGCAGTGAGCCTGGTGCATCTATTTTGTGTCCATTTATTTTTAGCCCTCTTCTAATAATTCCCTGTATGCACCTCTTCATTGCTTGGTAACCAGTTCTAATTTTTGCTTGGATTTCCCATAAAGGCCATGTTTCACTGCCATCAACGAAAATTACTAATGTACACTGGTTGTATACCTGTTGTTTCAGATGTGTGAAATTTACTTTCGAAAACTCTTATTACTCAATAACATCCCAGAACATTTTTACCACATGTTTATTTGGTCACTTCCTTTTCTGTTTGTCTGTTACAAATATTGCAATTTATTTTAAACAAATTCCCCAATCAGATAGGGGCTTGAAACTTTCAACATAGCTCAGAACTGGATGACAATGCAATACTAACTAATTTTCTTTTCTGATGTGTGGCAGAGGGTACTTTGTAGACCACTTCCATTTCCCCCTATTCCTCTTCCAATTGTGAATGGTTCGTGGGAAGAAATATTGCTGCTAAGCTCCTGTGTTAGCTTGGTTGTCTCTCTTTTTTTGCAAGATATCTTAGGAGGAAGCAATATATTGGTCGCTGTAATCTCATCAAAATATTTGAAATAGATTGAAAAATTTCACACACAAAAACTAAGAACAGGAAAATAATTATTCAAATAAAAATGAATTTGTAATATTCAAATTTTTTAAATTATACTAGGAAGTGTAAAAGAATTTCCCCTAGCCTCATACAAGTTCCTAATTCCATACAGTGAGCCCTGAAATTTTGTGACTGTGCTGTGAAAATACTTGACATATTTAAAACGAAAAATGTGGGGCACATGCAAGAGTAGTTCACCTCCTTACTAATATCTATTGCAGGTGCAGCAAGTTTTTCATTAAAATCTTACAAGTATTCTCGTAGTTATTAAAAACTGACAGTCATAATTTTTTGGAACCATCTGTAAGGGGCTAGTAGAAATTATTTTATACTTTTTAGTCAGGCTTAACAATATGGAATATTAAAAGAGATCTTTTTTATAGATATTGCTGTTCGTTTTTTCTTTTGTATCAACTGCTCCAAATTCCCATTTTCTTTTTGGTGCGTTTATTGCACATTTTTTAGTTTTTATGTAACTGACTTTCAGGCCTGCTTTCAAATATTCTGTATTAAAGTTGTTCCGTGTCTTGTTTAACTTAACCCTTTCAAGACAGATTTTTTAAATTTTATGTATAAACTTCTTCTTTTGACCACATAGTTTTTTATTAGTCTTGATAATATTATGAATACATTTTTGTCCATTCTGAACTCACTTCCTGCAATTAGGCCCTGGGACACTGGTGTCCCAGTAGTCTTTATTGAGTGGGGCATAGGTGTTCCACTAGGCTTACTGAGTGCGACAAACGTTGTCCCGCCAGTACCCAATAGCTATAGCGGTTACTAAAATATATATATATATATATAGAAAACAAGATGTATATAATCAGTTTCCTACTACACTTATTAGTAACAATTTGTAGAACACATTCACTATCAAAGAATTACACATGTCCGATTTATTATAATTACATATGATATGTTGCAAAGCACTTTTTGCATAATGGATGCTGGCACACTTTGGGTGCAGCATTTCCACTGCAGAGCTGTTAGCTATATCTCGTGCTCTTGAGCACATCCGTTCATGCCCTGGGGAGTAGTTTATTCTGTATACTGACTCCTTGAGCAGCATACAAGCTATTGACAAAAGCTACCCTCATCATCCTTTGGTAGCAAACATCCAGGAGTCCATCTATTCCCCGGAACAGTCCAGTCATTCATTGAGTTTGTCTGGACCCCAGGTCTTGTTGGAATCCCAGGCGAAGAACTTGCCGACAGGCTGGCCAAACAGGCTATGTGGAAACTGCTTATGGAGATCGGCTTCTCTGAACCTGACCTGTGTTCTGTCTTATGCCACAGGGTTTTTCGGCTTTGGGAGATGGAATGGCATAACAGTACCCACAACAAACTGTGTGTCTTAAGGAGACTATGAATGTTTGGAAGTATTTCACACGGGCATCTCACAAGGCAATCAGTTGACTCTGCCGGCTACACACTGGCCATACGTGGCTAACACATGGTTACTTCCTGCGTCGTGAGGACCCACCTCCGTGTCACTGTGGCTCACATATGACGGTTGTCCTCCTCTTGCTGGACTGCCCACATTTAGCCACTCTGCGGCAGACTTTTAACTTTCCCAGCATCCTACCTTTGGTGTTGGGTGACAGTGCCTCAACAGCAGCTTCAGTTTTACGTTTTATTCGTGAGGGTGGGTTTTACCATTTGATACAAGATTTTGTGCATGTCCTCTGTCCTTCAGTGTACTCCAACCTAGCGCTTTTAGAGTGGATCTTTTAATGTGTTGCAGGGTGGATGGCTTATCCTTTTTATTCTTGTGATCAGCCAGCCACTGTAATCTGCTTTCTTGTTTTACTCTCTTCTAACTGTTTCTTGCTTCTCTCAGTTGTTTTATTGTCCTCTTTTGTTACTTTTAGTGTTTGTTTCCTTATGTTCGTCCTTGTGGTTTTTCCTTTCTTTCTGTTTTGTGTTATATGTCTCGTTTGTTTTATTCTTTCCCTTGTGGCATTGTTTTATTTGGAACAAGGGACTGATGACCAAGCAGTTTGGTCCCTTCCCACCACCCACCCTCCCCCCCTCTTTTAAACGAACCACGCCACTCTCCCCTGCTGCCATGCCAATCTCCTCTGCTGTAATTGTAAAAGAAGTGAGGAATTGGGGGTATATCAACCTGCAGACTAAAGGGGAAAATACTAAATGTCTTTTTCCAGAACTGTTTCACAGAGGAAAACTGCACTGTAGTTCCTTCTCTAGATTGTCACACAGATGATAAAATGGTAGATATCGAAATAAACGACAGAGGGATAGAGAAACAATTAAAATTGCTCAAAAGAGGAAAGGCCGCTGGACCTGATGGGATACCAGTTCGATTTTACACAGAGTACGTGAAGGAACTTACCACCCTTCTTGCAGCGGTGTACTGTAGGTCTCTAGAAGAGCGTAGCGCTCCAAAGGACTAGAAAAGGGCCCAGGTCACCCCGTTTTCAAGAAGGGACGTTGAACAGATGTGCAGAACTATAGACCTATATCTCTAACGTCGATCAGTTATAGAATTTTGGAACACATATTATGTTTGAGGGTAATGACTTTTCTGGAGACTAGAAATCTACTCTGTAGGAATCAGCATGGGTTTCAAAAAAGACGATCATGTGAAACACAGCTTGCACTATTCGTCCACGAGACTCAGAAGGCCATAGACACAGGTTCCCAGGTAGATGCCGTGTTTCTTGACTTCCGCAAGGCATTCTATACAGTTCCCCACAGTTGTTAAATGAACAAAGTAAGAGCATATGGACTATCAGACCAATTGTGTGATTGGATTGAAGAGTTCCTGGATAACAGAATGCAGCATGTCATTCTCAATGGAGAGAAGTCTTCCGAAGTAGGAGTGATTTCAGGTGTGCCATAGGGGAGTGTCGCAGGACAGTTGTTATTCACAATATACATACATGACCTTCTGGATAACATCGGAAGTTCACTGAGGCTTTTTGCGGATGATGCTGTGGTATATCGAGAGGTTATAACAATGGAAAATTGTACTGAAATGCAGGATCTGCAGCAAATTGGTGCATGGTGCAGGGAATGGCAATTGAATCTAAGTGTAGACAAGTGTAATGTGCTGCGAAAACATAGAAAGAAAGGTCTGACATCATTTAGCTACAATATAGCAGGTCAGCAACTGGAAGCAGTTAATTCCATAAATTATCTGGGAGTATGCATTAGGAGTGATTTAAAATAGAATGATCATATAAAATTGATCGTCGGTAAAGCAGACTCAGGACTGAGATTCGTAGGAAGAATCCTAAGGAAATGCAATCCAAAGTCAAAGGAAGTAGGTTACAATATGTTTGTTCGCCCACTGCTTGAATACTGCTCAGCAGTGTGGGATCCATACCAGATAGGGTTGATAGAAGATATAGAGAAGATACAACGGAGAGCAGCTCGCTTCGTTACAGGATCATTTAGTAATCGCGAAAGCATTACGGAGATGATAGATAAACTCCAGTGGAAGACTCTGCAGGAAAGATGCCCAGTAGCTCGGTATGGGCTTTTGTTCAAGTTTCGAGAATATACCTTCACCGAAGAGTCAAGCAGTATATTGCTCCCTCCTACGTATATCTTGCGAAGAGACCATGAGGATAAAATTGGAGAGATTAGAGCCCACACAGAGGCATAACGACAATCCTTCTTTCCACGGAGAGATTAGAGCCCACACAGAGGCATAACGACAATCCTTCTTTCCACGAGCAATACGAGACTGGAATAGAAGGGAGAACTGATAGAGGTACTCAGGTACTCTCTGCCACACAGTGTCAGGTGGCTTGCGGAGTATGGATGTAGATGTAGATGCAGGAAGTTGTGTGAGAGTTGCATGTCATCCACCAAGCATTGATCAGTAAAGAATAGGAGCTCTTCATTTCCTGTGTGTGTTCCCGCAATAAATTACTGCCGATCGGTTGTGTACCGTATTTGTTCTGTAATGCTAAATAAAGAAAATCATTTCTTACCTTTTTTCATATTTTCTTCTACACCAAAACATTTTACCCCTTCCTTTTCCCAATGAATATTAAAACACGATAAAATGTCTTGCTGGGAACTGAACCTCTTCAATGATGAGGTCCAACTCGCAAACTGATTTCCAGCTGTTCATATAATGCACATTACAGTATAAGTAACTTTAGTTATGCTCATAATTCCAGTTATGCTCAATACATTTATCAGCAAAACTTTTAGAATCTACCAGTGAAGGAATATATCTGGCATGAACAATGTATTTATAGTGGTAAGACCAAAATGAAATTTTGAAAATATGTGAAACTAAGGAAAAAGGTAAGAAATGAGAGTATACTCACTTTAAATTAATTCTCAAAATGGAGTAGATTTGAAAGTGGAAATATTTAAAAATACTTGTGGGTACACTTCCACAATAAATAAATGTTCCTGAACATGATTTAATTATACATATTATGTAAAGTTTTCTACTTATCTCTCAATTTAAGATTGTAAGCAATTGTAGTGTGACTCAGTGCCAAAGTGCCAGATTATGGCTCGAAGGTTTGGGGTCCAATCCCCAGTTGGTCCTAATAGGATTTTTATCTGTTGCTCGGCACTTGGTTTGCCTCGGGCAATAGTCGTTAATGGGAAGTATACAAAATACTGGATTGTACCATGGTTCAAAGGCTGTGCTATGTTTCAAAGTTCATTTTAAACTGAAGAGCTCCCAAAAACTGACTGGGTAAGAGATTGGACAAAAGCAAGAACATTCACCTCCAGTAGGATCACGCTTAGTATTGCCATCCACAAAACTTTATCTCAGAGGAGACAAGATTTTAAAATTATCACTTCTCATGTAACTGATTTAGTGAATTTAAAAATGTGTTGTGCCCCCAGAACAAAATTTTACCAGCAACACACAAAACTTACTTTATGTCAAGGAAGTGACAGCTTTACGCACACTATTTTGTCATGACACATTACTATGATACCTAAAAGGTAAGAATATTTCATTAGGAATGCAAAGTACTTCTTTTAATTTTATTGGCATGATTATGGATGCCATTTCTTTTAATTGATGGTGCTAAATTATGCCTGCATGTAGACAGGTCCATTGTTATCATATGCCTGTATATGATAGCATATTCACAGAGTCCTTTTTCCTCTGTTCGATAAGAGCTGTACGAGCAGGTGCACATGAAACATGGGAGCTTTTGATAATGTTCTGTAAAGGTTCACATTGTCCTTGACTACAGGACAGGGCTCAAGTTGCTGCTGTGACAATCATATTTTCTCGTGAACAATATGACAACCAAATAAACCCACATTGTATAGCAGCTGTTAAATCCACAATATTTTCCTTTGGCAATGCCAAATATGCAGTTCTGCAGAAAAACAGAAAATTGTTTTTAGAAATGTGTCAGAATTCTGAAATTAATGAAAAACATGTTTCCAGGATTTCTGCAGGGTGCAAGTGCCCCTCCTGCCACCTCCTCTCCACCTCCCCCTCCCTCCTCCTCCTTGGAGACACCGTAGTAAAGTACTGTGCTGTTCAAGTCAAGGGTTGACAACAGCTTAAACTAAAAAAAATACAAGCTAGAACTTGTGCCTTTCAATTAATGTGACTGCTTGCAGTGTTAGAGATAATGTTCTGGATCTGTCTACCCATCGTGTGAAAAGACTTCACTAGTGTAGACTATGATAACCACTAACCTACTGAAATATTCACTTTTATTGTCCATTTTAGTAAAGGAAAGTGTAAGGTAATATGTTCTTCAGCAATGAAAAGTCTGGCAATTTAATTCTGAATTTGGTATTGGCTTTCAGTTGTATTTACTTTAAAATGAATGGCAAAGTGGTATTCAATGTCTGTTATAGGTTGCTGAAATATGGATTTACGAAAGTGGGCTATATTTAGCCTACTTGAGCCACGTTTTGTTTCAAAAATCAAGATTGCCTGTGTTTTTGGTAAGTTCTGTTTCTCATTTTTTTTCCCCATTTGTGAAATGGAAGATATTAATTACTTCATATTGCATCATAGATTCTGAATTGATGATATTCCTTTGCAGCTCTTAACATTTTAACATTACAGCAGCAAATCCACCGACGAAAGACTCGGAAGTAGCTGTCCCCTATCAGTCTTACAGCAGATTAAAACACATCAAATCACTAAGGAGATTTAGTTGTGTAAAGCAGTTTCACAGTGGCATCACTGCAATAAGAGATACTGACAGCTTGCATAAACAGCCTCCACTGGAGTTTACGTACTGAAATTTAAGTGTCAAAGTTGTCCATGAAATATTGCTCATGTTGTTGGTTGTTGGATGTGACTACACATGGTTGTGTAGATAATCCATGCAGTTCATGTAAGCGTAACTATACAGCAATGTCTTCATCATTATGCTAACGCAAATATGACTTCACAACAAATGAGCTGTGGGACACCTCATAATGAGTTCTTATGTGGAAGGTTGCTGTTGTATATATGTTTCATATCAATTTATGAAATAAATAAGCTCTGAGACCTACACATATACACCACAATAATGAATAAGTTCGTGCAGCTACATGTTTGGCAAGAGTCACATTGTTGGCATGCACACACAGTTGGAGTTGTTATAATAATTATATAGTGCTTCTTTATTACAGCTACTGCAATAAAATGATCACAGTAGTGGCATTATCATTTAGCTAACCAGGTATGGCAGCCTCTCCTCCTCCTCCTCCTCCTCTTCTTCAAGCAAACCACAGAGGTGGACAGAAATTACAGGACTCAAGCTCACAGTGCTTGAGACTTAATGGTGCCATGTTAACAATTGTCAGTTACATTACAAATGTGTTTTCAGGTATAGTGCAGTTTTATTTCTGAAGAGAAATCACACTGACCTCAGTCCATTTATTTTCTGCTGGGAGCAAAGGATTAATGAATCATATTAGTCAGTCACATTGTGCTGTCATAATACACTACTGCAAACTCTCCATGTATGCCAAGGAGTAGATGCCCGTCTACTTGGGGCATTGAGACTCCTAGCAGTGGCCATCCTTCCTGACCCCAAATCGTTCCCCTCCATAGCTACACCATGGGAGGAATGTAAGGCTACAGAAAAAAGAGCCATATTCGCTTTGGTACTTTGTTTGCAGCAGAAACAATGGGTGCTCCTTTCTGGGTGCAAAGCCTCTGGTTTTTTGACAACCTAGGGGATAAGTTTGGGGAAGTGGCAATGCTGTCCAAAATGAGAAATGGGTCAGTCCTGATTCAGACAGCATCCCCAGTGTTGCTCCATGTAAAAAGCTGGGTGGTATTCCCATTTTAATCACTCCCCATAAAATTCTAAACGTGGGCCAGGGGAGTATTTTCCATCGAGAACACCTCTTGCAGTGTGATGACGAGCTACATGCCAATTTAGAACGATGGGGTGTCCACTTTGTCCGGCGTTGTTGCAAAGGAAATGCGCCATATACAACAAAAAAACACAGTGATCATACAAGTGTCTGCCAGCAGCAATGTGTGTCAAAGGCTTTAGGAAGGATATGCAATGCTTCATAACAACAAATTGCCTCAGATGAGCATGATGTGACAACAGTTTCTACATCTACATCTACATGACTACTCTGCAATTCACATTTAAGTGCTTGGCAGAGGGTTCATCGAACCACAATCATACTATCTCTCTACTATTCCACTCCCGAACAGCGAGTGGGAAAAACGAACACCTAAACCTTTCTGTTCGAGCTCTGATTTATCCTATTTTATTTTGATGATCATTCCTACATATGTAGGTTGGGCTCAACAAAATATTTTCGCATTCGGAAGAGAAAGTTGGTGACTGAAATTTCGTAAAAAGGTCTCGCCGCGACGAAAAACGTCTATGCTGTAATGACTTCCATCCGAACTCGTGTATCATATCTGCCACACTCTCTCCCCTATAACGCGATAATACAAAACGAGCTGCCCTTCTTTGCACCCTCTGGATGTCCTCCGTCAATCCCACCTGGTAAGGATCCCACACCGCGCAGCAATATTCTAACAGAGGACGAACGAGTGTAGTGTAAGCTGTCTCTTTAGTGGACTTGTTGCATCTTCTAAGTGTCCTGCCAATGAAACGCAACCTTTGGCTCGCCTTCCCCACAATATTATCTATGTGGTCCTTCCAACTGAAGTTGTTCGTAATTTTAACACCCAGGTACTTAGTTGAATTGACAGCCTTGAGAATTGTACTCTTTATCGAGTAATCGAATTCCAACGGATTTCTTTTGGAACTCATGTGGATCACCTCACACTTTTCGTTATTTAGCGTCAACTGCCACCTGACACACCATACAGCAATCTTTTCTAAATCGCTTTGCAGCTGATACTGGTCTTCGGATGACCTTACTAGACGGTAAATTACAGCATCATCTGCAAACAACCTAAGAGAACTGCTCAGATTGTCACCCAGGTCATTTATATAGATCAGGAACAGTAGAGGTCCCAGGACCCTTCCCTGGGGAACACCTGGTATCACTTCAGTTTTACTCGATGATTTGCCGTCTGTTACTACGAACTGCGACCTTCCTGACAGAAAATCACGAATCCAGTCGCACAACTGAGACGATACCCCATAGGTCCGCAGCTTGATTAGAAGTCGCTTGTGAGGAACGGTGTCAAAAGCTTTCCGGAAATCTAGAAATACGGAATCAACTTGAGATCCCCGGTCGATAGCGACCATTACTTCGTGCGAATAAAGAGCTAGCTGCGTTGCACAAGAGCGATGTTTTCTGAAGCCATGCTGATTACGTGTCAATAGATCGTTCCCTTCGAGGTGATTCATAATGTTTGAATACAGTATATGCTCCAAAACCCTACTGCAAACAGACGTCAATGATATAGGTCTGTAGTTAAATGGATTACTCCTACTACCCTTCTTGAACACTGGTGCGACCTGCGCAATTTTCCAATCTGTAGGTACAGATCTATCGGTGAGCGAGCGGTTGTATATGAGTGCTAAGTAGGGAGCTATAGTATCAGCGTAATCTGAAAGGAACCTAATCGGTATACAATCTGGACCTGAAGACTTGCGCGTATCAAGCGATTTGAGTTGCTTCGCAACCCCTAAGGTATCTACTTCTAAGAAACTCATGCTAGCAGATGTTCGTGTTTCAAATTCTGGAATATTCCATTCGTTTTCCCTGGTGAAGGAATTTCGGAAAACTGCGTTCAATAACTCCGCTTTAGCGGCACAGTCGTCGATAACAGTACCATCGGCACTGCGCAGCGAAGGTATTGACTGCGTCTTGCCGCTTGTGTACTTTACATATGACCAGAATTTCTTCGGATTTTCTACCAAATTTCGAGACAATGTTTCGTTGTGGAACCTATTAAAGGCATCTCGCATCGAAGTACGTGCCAAATTTCGCGCGTCTGTAAATTTTAGCCCATCTTCAGGATTTCGCGTTCTTCTGAACTTCGCATGCTTTTTCCGTTGCCTCTGCAACAGCGTTCGGACCTTTTTTGTGTACCACGGGGGATCCGTTCCTTCTCTTACCAATTTATGAGGTATGAATATCTCAATTTCTGTTGCTACTATATCTTTGAATTTGAGCCACATGTCGTCTACATTCGCATAGTCAGTTCGGAAGGAATGGAAATTGTCTTTTAGGAAGGCTTCTAGTGGCACTTTATCCGCTTTTTTAAATAAAATTATTTTGCGTTTGTTTCTGATGGAGATGTTTAAGTTAGATTCGTTTGAGAAGTTGCCGGCGGGCTCTTGCGCATGCCCACTTGAGTCACACATGAGTAGTATCTTCTCCCGCTTCTGGTTACAGAAGTGTGGCTGGACGCCACTACCTAATTTTGCCCCAGTTTTGGATTATAGTAAATCTTAGGCTGATGCACAGAGCAGTCTGAGTTGTTGTGGGGAGGTGGGTCATCTCCACATGACCTGTGTTTATGTTCAGTGATTTTGTTGTTTCCTCTTCATTCATTGCTCTCATGTTAAATTGTAACAAAATGGATTTTTGTGGCTGGGAGCTATCAAATGAATCAAAATACGTTCGCATGATTATGGAAGGCTAAAATATGTTATTAGTTTCAGATTTTATTTCCATCTTTCTGACAGTCGGGCATTAATCACCTTGCAGAACAATGAAGTTATTTTTGTTGGTTTGCTAAAGAGATTTGACTTTTATTAATCTTTTCTGCTGAGGCAGTCAATTTATTTGAAATGAAGTGTTTAATTTCACACTATTGGCTAGTTTCAGTGGTTCGCCAAATTTCAAATGTATGTATGGCATTATGCCATAATAAAGAACCAAACATTAGATAATACAGTACTGGTACTCCAGGAAAATTTACATCCGAATCTGGACATACAAATGTGCACTTTAAGCCGAATTATGCATGTAAGATCTTTTAATGTTTTACTTGTATGAACATATGGGCTTCCTGATTCAATGCAGCTGCACTAATGCGGTGACGCCTGTTATCTGGCACTCTCTTTAAACTGCTGAAACTAACCTGTTTCTAACAGGATGTGGGAAAATATTGTGAATGGTGGTTTGAAAAGCATTACATTCAAAGCAAATTTCCTTTTACAGAAGAACTATGTGTGAGAATGTACGATGAATTTCTTAAATCACAAAGCGATTGCCTCTCATTTAGAAAATCAACTCTTTGAGGATGACCACTTACAAGAATTTCGAGCCCAGATCAGACATTTACATCATTATTAAAAATTTTACTGGCAGATTTGTGTGATGTATCTTACAGTGTAACAAGTGCAAAAAAGGCTAACATTATATATGGAAGCTTAGCTTCTCTTACAGCTTATTAATCTTAGACAAATATTATACGTGAATGCTACGTATATTAATTTAAACCATTAACTTTTCTTATTTGTGTGTTCGTGCTATTTAAGAGTGATCTTGCTATTGGCCGACTACATCACGTGTCCTATGCTGTCATCAACTGGCGAGATCACGTTTACAAAAGCACATCGCAATCTCGATTTCAGTGCTTCAGAAAATGACATGTGGTGTTTGGTGGAATTCGGATTTATACCTTCGTAATATGAAAATATGCAGCATACATGTTGCTGCACATCAAAGGTCTTTCAAAACGTGTTTTACCCCCCTGAGTTTCATTTTCTAAAATGCCGGGAAATTCTACATCTGTATATAAAACCATAAACATTCAAAGTACAGATGAGTTTCACAGTGCCGAGGAAGAGTATACTGTCACTTAACTTGGAAAAAGTGTGTTTTCACCCAGGAGAAAGTGTATTTTTAACTGGGAAATCCGGGATTTTTTTCCTTGTTCACGTATACACCCTGATTGGCTGCACTATTTCCTCAACTCACTCTGCCTTTTCTACTTCGGGTGATTTCAACACCCACAACTCTTTGTGGGGTGGAATCAAGATTATTTGCTGTGATAAAAATGTTGAGAGTTTACTAACTCAACTTGACCTTTGTGACCTAAATACAGGTGTACCCCCCTCTCATTTCATTGTGACACATGGCAGATACTCAGCCATTGAACGGTCAGTTGGCAGCCGTGGCCTTCTGCAGTCTGTACACTGGAGAGCTCACGATGACTTGTGTGGTAGTGATCACTTTCCGCTCTTCCTGTCCCTCCCTGGTATCCTTCACCTGGACGCTTGCCCAGATGGGCTCTTAGCAAGTCCGACTGGGACACTTTCACCTCTGTTACCACTGTTGTATCTCCATTGCATGGCAACATCGATCTGGTAATCCAGAATATTGTTATGACCATTGTTGCTGCAGCTGAATCAGCAATCCCTTGTTCCTCAGGTTGCCCCCGGCAGAAGACAGTGCCTCAGTGGTCACCTGGTGTCACTGCAGTCATTGGAGATCGTAGGCAGGGCCTCGTATGTCGTAAGCGACATCTGTCAATGGAGCACCTCATTGCCTTCAAATGGCTCCATGTCCAGGTCCATCAATTAATTAAAAGATGGAAGTGGGAGTGTTGGGAATGCTGCATCTCCACTACCAACAACAACATGAAACTCTCCTTCCCAGGTTTGGACTAAAATCAGATGCCCTTATGGATATCAGACCCTTGCAGGTATATCGGGGATTTTCACACATGGAGCTATATCTACCAACCCAGACGCAATCTGAACATTTTGCTTGAACCTCTGCATCTGAGATGTACAACCCCAGAAACAGCGGTTGGATCATCATCATCTATTTTCTACTAAACGCCAACCTGAGCCATATAATGCTCCCTTCAATAAGTGAGAATTTATCAGTGCTCTTGCACACTGCCCTGACACAACCCCTAGGTCAGACGGCATCCATCATGAAATGATTAAACATCTATCAGTGGATTACCAGCACCACATTCTTGCCGTCTTCAACCGTATATGGAGTGATGGCAAATTCATTTTGTGATGATGAAAGAGTACCTTTGTTACAGTGCTAAAACCTGGTAAGACCCCACTAAATATGGATAGCTATAATCCTATTAGCCTCACCAATGTCCTGTGCAAGCTGCTCGAACATACAGTGATCCGGTGGTTGTGTCTACTCCCCGAATCTCAGGGCCTTCTGGCTCTGTCTCAGGGTGGTTTTCCCCAAGGTCTTTCCACCACTGAAAACTTGGTGTACCTGGAGTCTGCCATCTGAGTGGCCTTTTTCGCCATCATCACCTTATTGCCATCTTTTTTTGGCCTGACAAAAGCCTATGACACCACTTGGCGACACAACATCCTTACTACATTACATGAATGGAGTGTCTGGGACCCGCTCCTGATTTTTATAGAGAACTTTTTGTTTCTCTGAACCTTCAGATTCCAAATTGGTGCTTCACACAGTTTCCCCCATGTCCCGCAGAACTCTGTACTGAGCATCCCTCTCTTTTTAGTGGCAGTTAATGGTCTCGCAGCAGCTATGAGGTCCTCAGTATCGACCTTCTTATAAGCTGACGACTTTTGCATTTCCTTTTGCGCATCTACTATTGGTATGGCTGAAAATTAACTGCAGGGAGGCATACAAAAGGTGCAGTCAAGGGCCCTCACCCATAGCTTTCAGTTTTCAGCTCCCAAGACTTGCTTCTTGCACTTCTGTCATTGTTGTACAGTTCGCCTGCACCCACAAGTTTATCTTGATGACCATCTCCTTAATGTAGTGGATTCTTATTGCTTGTTAGGACAGTTTTTGATGCCCACTAAACTTGCTTCCCCATCTTTGTCAGCTTAAGCAAAAGTGCTGGTAGAATGTTAACACCGACTGAGGTGCAGATCGTCCTACACTGTTGTGGCTGTCAGTCGCATGTTGACTATGGGAGCCTGGCATGTGGTTCAGGATCGCAATCAGCATTGTAGAGGCTGGAGCCTATACACCTCTGTGGAGTTCAAGTTGTGACAGGATCTTTCTAATGAACCCTATCAACAGCCTAATTTTGGAAGCTGGACTTCCTCCATTGTGGATCTGACGAAAATAACTGCTTGACAATTATACTGCACACATTCACAGCTCGCCTAACCATCCAAATCATTGACTCCTTTTCTTTAACAAGGCAATTATCTTCCGAAATAGTGGCCCAGATCAGGGATTACAATTGCAGTCCATGTCCAGTCCCTTCTCACTGAACTAGTTTTCCCTCTCCCAGCTCATCTCCGGGTCCACTCCTGTACAACTCCATGGTATATACCTCAACCGCAACTTCCTCTGGATGTATCACAAGTCCCACCAGTCCCAGAAGGCTCAGTTTATCCTGGAGCTCTCTGCTGCCTTTTTCTCTCTATTCTTGCTTCATCCCAGGGTTCAGAGATAGTTTACACAGATGGCTCAATGGTTGATTGTCACATTGAGATTGTTTATGCTCATGCAGGACATACCGAGTTGTGCGCCATGCCAGATGGCTGTAGTGTTTTCACTGCAGAGCTGGTAGCCATCTCTCATGCTCTCAACCATATTCGTTCCTGTGCCAGGGAGTACTTTGTCATTTGTAGCAACTCCTTGAGTGCCTTACAAACTCTCAACCAGTGCTATTCTCGCCATCCTTTGGCAATGGCCATCCAAGAGTCTGTTCACGTCCTCCAACATGGTGAATGGCCAGTTATCCTGGGACACGCTGGAGTCCCAGGAAATGAACTTGCTGAGATGCTAGCCAAGGAGGCTAAACTGAGTCTGGAGATAAACATACTGTAATCTGATCTTCAATTGGTATTATGCTACCGCCAAGCTTTTGAACTCTGGAAAACAGAATGGCATTTCCTGACTTTGCCGAATAAAGGAGACGAAGAATGTTTGGAGGTCCTCCATATGAGCGTCTCGCAAGGACTCCATTGTCCTTTGCTGACCCATGATCAGATCAGATGATGTTGCGAGGACCCACCTCTGTGTTGATGTGCTTCTCATCTGACAGTGATCCACAGTTTCTTGGACTGTTCAAACTTACCTTCCCAGAGGCAGACTGTTAATCTCCCTCCGATTTTAGGCAACAATACCTCAGCGACTAACATGGTTTTAAGTTTTATCCATGAAGGTTTTTTTATCATTGTGTTTAAGGGTGACTCCTTGGCCTCACCTTTTGGGCCCACCCCCTACCTCCGTTTTAACTCTCCCTGGCTCTCTCTGATGCTGTCTGTTAGACTTGGTGTTCATCTTTTCTCCATCTGTTTTTTCTCTTACCTTGTGTTTTTAGGGTGGTGATTTTAGTGTGTTGAAAAGTGGTTGGCTCATCCTTTTTTATTCTTGTGATCAGCCAGCCAAGGCTCCGTGCTGTGTTGTTTTAACATCTTCTACTGCTTTTTTCCTTTTAGTTAATGTTTTCAATTTTTGCTTGATGCTTTCATTTTCTACTTCAGTGTGGTTACACACAGTTTTACACATTTTTGTCCTTTCCTGGATTTGAGGTGATAGGATTCTTTTGGGATATAGTTATATAGTTTCAATCCAAGACCTGTGTGACTAAGGAAAAAGGGACTGATAACCTTGTTGTTTAGTTCCTTTAATCTCCATACCAATCAACCAATTTGTGGCAGTGGAGTGTTGTGTGTCTCACAGAAGAGGATCTCAGTTTGGCAGCCTAGCTCGTGAGGAAGGTAAAAACCTAGTGTGCCAGCCGCTGATGAGATGAATCACTGTTGAGGTGAAACAGTTGTTAGTGAGCAACCTCTGGTTAATCTGCTGCCCCTCAGTGTTATAAACTAGGCTCCGGGCTCTGTCTAGGTAGACGTTTGTTTCCCTACCTGCTTGTAGGACCACGGTGGATCCCTCGAAATTTCCGTTTCTCTTCACTGTGGTGGCCAGCTGGAAGGTACCAACACCTAATCAAACAGGAGGACTAATGTGGCCAGTCCTCCCAAGTCGGAACATTTTCAGAATTCTAGTTTGTATAGTAACAGAATACACACTGCGAGGCAGAATGTATTTTCATTAATTCAAAGGAAAGAGGGAAGCTTAGAAAAAGTCTCACTTTTGTACATTCAAAAGGTTTCAGAGGAGATTGTAGGTGTGCTAAAATCTGTTAAGTGTTTGCAAAATGGGATTGTGCTGGTCGAAACCTCAAGTCCCACAAGCCACAAACCTGTGAAAGACCAAAAGCATTGGGGAATATGCCATTGAGACTGAGCTCTGTACCACATTAAACTACAGTGAAGGTAAGCGTAGGCTTGGTGTTGTAACATGCAGATACTTGGTAGACATTCCCAAAGAAGTAGTAAAAGTTGAGTAGGCTCAAGAAGGCACTGTTGATGTGTAGAATAATGTGGAAAGGATGGAAGATGATCTGACCAAATCTGACTCATTCATCCTCACTTTTAATAACATGAAACTTCTGGAGCCTATTAAGGTGGGTTTTATTCACTTAATCGTGTGGCCCTATGTCCCCAACCTAATGCACTGTTCTAAATGCCAGTGCTTTGGGGACACCACTCTTAGATGTAAGGGAGAAGCCACTTGGGGCAAATGTGGTAAAGCTGCCTGTGAAGGAGTTGAATGTTCATCACCTCCAAAGTGTGTGAATTGTTCTGGGGGTCACCCTGTGTGGAATACGGACTGCTGTGTTTTCCTTAAAGACCAGAAGATACACAAGATCAGAATGACTGAATGGACCCCCCATGGTGAGGCCAAAAATATTTACAAGGCCATGAACGCCCCCCCCCTCCCCCCACCACCAAATCCCCCTTATTTGCAACCTTCTTTGCTTTTGTTGTTAAACAGCCAGTCCAGAAAAATGCTGCTGCTACACAAATGGAGGTTTCAGCACTGGTACCCGCGTTTGTCAATGCGCTTCTGCTGCTGAAGTTACTTTGAAACCTGTGCTTCCTCCAAGTACATCAGACCGGGCCATGGTAGTTAATGATGGCTCCTCCAAAGGTTCCGTGTGGACCACCATCTAGTGCTGCCACTACTACGGTCGCGATTGTGGCTCTGAAGTCTCCCTGTGGCAAAAAATCAAAGACAAAGGCAAATACTCGACCACTGACAGAGACTGGAGGTAAGAAATCTGACGATTGTGATGTTGCTCTTTCACTGATGGTTCCTACGATTCGTCTTCAGAGCTGATGCAACTTGATGTGGGCCTAGAACACTCATATCACCACAAGACTGATCATCCACCAACTATGGGCTCCCCTCCCTGATTGAAAGACAGTATGAAAGTGCTCTTCCCTTAATAAATGGCTTCCATACTACAGTGGAATGTTAATGGATTCAGGACACACATCGGAGAATTGAAACTCCTGGCAAAGGGCTGCCCCCTGTGCCTGTTTTTATAAGAACCACTTTCAAGCCAATGTTGGCCCTATGCTACCAGACTATACCCCTCATAAAAGGATGGTCTAACTGGGGACAACTCAGAGAGGGACTGCTTTGTTAATAACAAACACTACTCCTGTGCTGTCTCCTTGGTTTATACGGGGTGTATACGGCCCGGGACATCCGGGAAAAACCCGGGAATGTTGTAGAATTCCGGGATATTTCATTGTTTTAGATTTCAGTTAAAGTTTTGTAGGTTTGACGTGTAAGATGTGATTCGCTGACAAAGAACTTTAGTCTACTGCTGCTGAATAATACTGCAGCAATGAAACATAAATCAGAGAATAATACCAAAATAAAAGTTTAGTTGTATAGAAATGGGTAATTTACACAATGCACAGACGAGTTTGCCGACACCGAAAAGTGTCAAATGCTTTAGGTCGTAGATTATGCAGTCGTCACACTTGGTTACATTTCTAACAGATCACTAGAAAATATTACGAATAATGGCTTCAGATGCGTTACTTACAAAGTAAATTTTCACGCAAGATGATTTATGTTACGTGCGAGAATGTGCAGTGAATTTCTTAAATCACAGGGCGTTATAACTGTCATTCAAAACGTAACACTTTGAGAATCAGCCATTTGAAAAATGTCGGGCCCAGAAGATGTCATTTATGCCACTATTTAAAATTTTACCGGCACATTTGTATTTGATATGACTTAACGTGTAACACACACTAAAAAGGGACCGAGATTCAAGTTAGTTTTCATATTTAATGTTGTTCTTTCATAGATAAAAAATTATGCAATCGATGGCAAAAAGTGTAATTGACCTTCAAAAAAATGTGCATAATGTGTTACTGAGCAATGTCACAAGTCTCTTCATGCCAGAACACCTCGACTTTTCTACGCAACTGATAATCATTTTGGCACGATTTTAATTGCCAAATTAGAGCCTGTTAGTAGGCCTACGTACTTCCTATCATTGTAGGACTAATAACAGTGGATGCCAATAGACGATGCAATTCTCGTTCGTACATACACATCTACTTAAGATTTAACCGGTGTAGAAACGCACTTTGCTTATTTGAGCGTACTCGGCCTACCTTCGTAACGCACGCGCCGCGGCCTGTCTTTCTCGTAGGCCTCGTGCTCTGAGTAACTGCCGTCATTCGCTAGCGAGATCACGTGACATGAGCTATGACTGGCTGACAAAAGTGCATCGTTTACGCAATCTCTATTTTAGAGTTTCGGAAGCTACCGTGCTGTAATTTGTGGAATTTGTGTATATACTTTCGCAATACGAAAATAAACTTTGTGCATATTGTCTCGCATCAAACAACTTCCCAAACGCATTTTTTTCCTGGATTTCGTTTCCTAAAGTGCTGGGACGTCCTCCGCCGGTATAAGACCTTTACGATTCAAAGGACTGATAGGTTTTACAGCTCCGTGGAAAAGCATACTGTTTCTTAACACGGATGTATTTTCACCCGCTTTATAAGTAATTTCATCCGGGAGAAATTGTGTTTTTACCCGGGAAATCCGGGAAAAATCTGGGAATTTTTTTTTCTTGTCCACGTAGACACACTGTTATGACATACAAGCAGTTCATATACACTATGTGATCATCTGGACACCTTGCTGAAAATGGCTTAAAAGTTCATTGCATCTTCCACTGGTAATGCTGGAATTCAATGTGGTGTTGGCTCACCCTTAGCCTTGATGACAGCTTTCACTCTTGCAGGCATACACTCAGTCAGTTGCTGGAAGGTTTCTTGGGGAATGGCAGCCCTTTCTTCAGAGTATTGCACTGAGGAGGGGTATCGATGTTGGTCGGTGATGCCTGGCATGAAGTTGGTGTTCCAAAACACCCAAAGGTGTTCTATAGGATTCAGGCCAGGACTCTGTTCAGGCCAGTCCATTACAGGAATGTTATTGTTATGTAACTACTGTCACAGGCCGTGCATTATGTACAGGTGCTTGATCATATTGAAAGGTGCAATCGCCATCCCCGAATCCCTCTTCAACAGTGGGAAGCAAGAAGGTGCTCAAAACATCAATGTAGGCCTGTGCTGTGATAGTGCCATGCAAAACAACAAGGGATGCAAGCCCCCTCCATGAAAAATATGACCACACCATAACACCACCGGCTCCGAATTTTAATGTTGGCGCTACACGGGCTGGCAGATGACGTTCACTGGGCATTTGCTATACCCACACCCTGACATCAGATCGCCACACTGTGTATTGTGATTTGTCACTTCACGCAACGTTTTTCCACTGTTCATTCGTCCAATGTTTACACTCTTCACACAAAGCCAGGCGTCGTCTTTCATTTGCTGGCAAGATGTGTGGCTTATGAGCAGCCACTTGACCGTGAAATCCGTTTTCTCACTTCCCACCTAACTGTCATAGTACTTGCAGTGGATGCTGATGCAGTTTGGAATTCCTGTGCAGTGGTCTGGATAGATGTCTGCCTATTACAAATTATGGCCCTCTTCAACTGTCAGCAGTCTCTGTCAGTCAACAGACGATGTCGACCTGTATGCTTTTGTGCTGTACGTGTCCCATCACGTTTCCACTTCACTATCACATCAGAAAGAGTGGAATTAGGGATATTCAGGAGTGTGGAAATTTCGCCTACAGATGTGACACAAGTGCCACCCAGTCACCTGACCACATTGAAAGTCCGTGGGTTTCATGATGATTAATGACTACTGAGGCCGCTGATATGAGTTCCTGGCAGTAGGTGGAAGCACAATGCACCTAATAAGAAAAACATATGTTTTTAGGGGTGTCCGGATACTTTTGATCACACAGTGTAGGTCAGAAGATCTCTGGCTGCTCACTGTACTTACCTCCAAAGGATGCGATAGATTCTGAGGTTCTCACATCCCTTATTGAACAACTCCCCTGCCTATTTCTGGTACTGTGTGATTTCAATTCTCATAATATATTATGGAGTTTGTGCTAGGAGTCGCGTCTTGGAGAACCTCATGGTGTCTCGACTGTCCCATTCATTTCTTGGCTTCTTTTGGATTGTCTTCAGCCATTGACCTCTCTTTCTGCTCTCCCGTCCTTGAAGACTCAGCTCAGTGGGAAGCAGCTTATGACCTCCCTTCCAATAACCACTTCCCACTGTGGATCCAACTACTGGTTGGAGGATTGTCTGAACAGAAGCCACTAAAATGAATGGTCAGCAGGGCTAACTGGACGCCGTTCAGCCAGCATCCAGAAATGGGTGGATCACATTACATGAGTGATCCAACATGCCACCAACTTGTCCATCCCAAAGTCTCCAGGTCATATTCGGAGGCAGCTTGTACCGTGGTGTACTGATGAGTGCTGTTCAGAAACACAGGGCAGGCGTGTGGCCCTTCAATGGTTTAAATGCTGCCGACCAGCAGACAGCTTCACAGATTTTCAAGCCATGAGAGCCAGTACGCGACACATAATCAATGAGACCAAGAAAAGGTCATGGCAAACATTCCTGGGCTGTCAACCATTCCTCTTATTCAACAAAAGTATGGGAAGCCATTCAGAGGATTTATGGTAAACACAGTTGTTGACAAACAGCAGCTGTGCTGAAAAAGAAGTGTCTCCAGAAAACACCTGGAGATGTCGTTCAGATGATGGGAGAAAATTTTTCACCAAAGACAGCCAGGATCCAGCATTTCCCCACTACTATGTGACTACAGAGATGCGAAAGTTGGACTTTAGATCCAACAATTCTGTGTCTTATAACTGCCTTTCTCAGTGTGAGAGCTGGAATCAGCACTGTCTGAGGCTCATCTTACTGCACATCATGACCAAATCAAGTACTACATGCTTTGACATTTTCCAGTGGTATCAAAGGAAATGCCTCTTGAATGTTTTAATTTGATATAGCAACAGGTCACAGCTGCAAAATACTAAATACTAACGCAAATTCTTTATAGACGAATGGAAACACTGGTAGAAGCCAACCTCGGGGAAGGTCAGTTTGGATTCCGTAGAAATGTTGGAACACGTGAGGAAATACTGACCTTAAGACTTATCTTAGAAGGAAGATTAAGGAAAAGCAAACCTACGTTTCTAGCATTTGTAGACTTAGAGAAAGCTTTTGACAATGTTGACTGGAATACTCTCAAATTCTAAAGGTGGCAGGGGTAAAATACAGGGAGCAAAAGACTATTTACAATTTGTACAGAAACCAGATGGCAGTTCTAAGAGTCGAGGGGCATGAAAGGGAAGCAGTGGTTGGGAAGGGAGTGAGACAG
The DNA here is from genome assembly GCF_023897955.1 of Schistocerca gregaria. NCBI lineage: Eukaryota > Metazoa > Arthropoda > Insecta > Orthoptera > Acrididae > Schistocerca > Schistocerca gregaria. The sequence continues at coordinate 504,152,484 of NC_064921.1, forward strand.
GGTTGTAGCCTCTCCCTGATGTTATTCAATCTGCATATTGAGCAAGCAGTAAAGGAAACAAAAGAAAAATTTGGAGTAGGTATTAAAATTCAGGGAGAATAAATAAAACTTTGAGGTTCGGCGATGACATTGTAATTCTGTCGGAGACAGCAAAGGACTTGGAAGAGCAGTTGACGGAATGGACAGTCTTGAAAGGAGGGTATAAGATGAACATCAACAAAAGCAAAACGAGGATAATGGAATGTAGTCAAATTAAATCAGGTGATGCTGAGGGAATTAGATTAGGAAATGAGACACTTAAAGTAGTAGATGAGTTTTGCTATTTGGGGAGCAAAATAACTGATGATGGTCGAAGTAGAGAGGATATAAAATGTAGACTGGCAATGGCAAGGAAAGTGTTTCTGAAGAATAGAAATTTGTTAACATCAAGCATAGATTTAAGTGTCAGGAAGTCATTTCTGAAAGTATTTGTATGGAGTGTAGCCATGTATGGAAGTAAAACATGGACAATAAATAGTTTGGAAAAGAAGAGAATAGAAGCTTTTGAAATGTAGTGGCTATAGAAGAATGTTGAAGATTAGGTGGGTAGATCACGTAACTAATGAGGAGGTATTGAATAGGATTGGGGAGAAGAGAAGTTTGTGGCACAACTTGACTAGAAGAAGGGATCGGTTGGTAGGACATGTCCTGAGGCATCAAGGGATCACAAATTTAGCATTGGAGGTCAGTGTGGAGGGTAAAAATCGTAGAGGAAGACCAAGAGATGAATACACTAAGCAGATTCTAAAGGGTGTAGGTTGCAGTAGGTACTGGGAGATGAAGGATCTTGCACAGGATAGAGTAGCATGGAGAGCTGCATCAAACCAGTCTCAGGACTGAAGACCACTTCATCAACAACAGTAGACAGGTTACTTCCTTAGGTCATGGAGAGTGGCAGTTTTGATACCTCCCCTCCAACCCGGAAAGTACTAAACATGTCCCATTAGTTACCAGAGTGACACTTTAAATGAGCTGTGTAGGAAAGGCACTTGAATGAGTTGTTAACAGTTGTCTGGTCTGGTTGTTAGAGACTTACTGCTCTTTCTGTGGATTCTCAAGATTTTGCTCCCCTGTCGACAACCTGACCCTGCTAGAGGCAGCTATTCAGCAGGCTTTCCTACATCATCATCATCATCATCATCATCATCATCATCATCATCACTGTTTTGGTATTTTCTTTGACATAAGTAAGGTGTACAACACTACTTGATGACACAGTAGTCTAAAGCAACTTCATCAGTGGGGCTTTTGTGGCCACCTTGCCATCTTCATACGGCCTCTTTTCCATAGCCACAAACAGTATCACATCTACGGTAAGGTCACCTCCAGTGGTTTTTATTTGTGGTTGATTTTGCTGTTTTCTGTTCCTACTCCAGTGCTGCAACATAGACCTACAATGCAGAGGTCAGGGGTGCCGACTTATATAAAATATTGGGGGGCCGGGGAGGGGGCGGCATACTGGGGGTCTTGCCCCAGAAAATTTTCTAAATTTTAGATGAAAAATAGTGTTTTACAGTTTCTTTAAGCATTTTAGAGTCATGTAATCAACATTAAAACCCCGAAAACTGGGCTCTCGATAACTCGACACTCTGGGAAACTCGACAAGCCCGACACATATTTTGTCTTTGGTAAAAGAAACAAAACATATACCCACACGGTATTTTCGTAAAAAAACTAATTTAATTTACAGTAATAATCATGCTTATAGACTATTACAGAGCAGTGAATATATAGCTCTGAAAAGACTGAAATTACATTTAAATAAATCCTAAACTATCATTAAAAAATAAATATAACATAAAATATTGCTGTCGAACAGTAATAGCACTTTGACTAATAAGTGAAAGAGCTAATTTAAGCTTACTTTGAATAAGGCTCAGGTTTCATTAAATGAAACTTAATAAAGTTAATACAGTATGCCTAATACTTCCAGTCAAAAAGTATGTAAATAGCAAGATTTAATTGGGTCTTACACCCTAAAAATATTTAAGTATTTGAAAATCACCAATACTGTACTATAGTAATACAGTGCTAAACTAGTACTAATGTTTTGAAACTGAAAATTTAACAGTATGTATGTATTTACGAGGGTAATCCCAAAGGTAAGGTCTCCTATTTTTTTTTATAAGTACATAGACCAGTTTATTTCTACAATGGTTTAAATCAGTTTACAGCTTGAACATTTAGCTATTTTTCGACATAATCACCATTTGTGTCGATGCAGTTTGTTAGACGCTGTGGCAGTTTTTGTATGCCCATGTCATACCAGCTCGCTGCCATGCTGTTCAGAAAGTTATGAACCTCTCCTTTCACCTCGTCATCGGAGCTAAATCGCTCGGACCACAGTTAACGCTGACAGGTATTGTGAGACTCTGAAAAAACTCAAACAGGCAATTCAGAACTGGAGAAGACGAATGTTGAGCAGGGACATACACATTCTCCATGACAACGCTTGCCCGCAGATTGCTTGGCAAACTGTTGCTCTCCTGCAACATTTTCAGTGGAACGTAACCACCCACCCACCCTATAGTCCTGACTTGGTGCCCAGTGACTATCACCTGTTCACTAGGTTAAAAGAACGTTTGGCTGGTAAGCGATTCAGCTCCGATGATGAGGTGAAAGAAGAGATTCATAATTTTCTGAACAGCATGGTGGCGAGCTGGTATGACATGGGCATACAAATACTGCCACAGCGTCTACAAAAATGCATTGACAGAAATTGTGATTATGTCGAAAAATAGCTAAATGTTCAAGCTGAAAACTGATGTAAAAAATTGTAGAAATAAATAGGTCTGTGTACTTATGAAAAATAGGAGACCTTACTTTTGGGATTACCTTCATAATTCTCTATTTTTTAAAGATTTTTAATGTTGCTCTAAATGCCATTATTAATGCTAGAGTGTCCTTAAAAAGGTGCAAATGTCAACCTTATGACTGGATTACTGAATATGAAGCCATTGGTGATGGGTCAGATATCCTATTCATCCAAAACATCTCGGTGGGCATGAAGAACAGCCAAGTTGTTCTGTCACTTCTGTCCCATTGTTGATCGGAGATTGGCTTCAGATGTCTAAGGGCACTAAATAACCGTTCTGCTGTTTGTGTTGTGATTGATACTATTTGGAGAAGCTTAATGCATTTCACTACTTCACACAACATGTCTGCAACTGCAGGCTCTTGTGTAACATACATTCTTACATCACACATGTTTTTTAAGGCCAGAAGGTCAGATTGCCTCAAGAGTTTACTGTCTTTGACATGGAATTATATGCAATCTTGTGGGCACTGGAGCAAATGAGACATGATTTGAGTACTAAATTCCTTGTCTGTTGAGATTGTGTGAGTGCCCTTCACTCTCTACAATGCTTATACCCAGCAGATAAAGTAGTTCAGGACACCCTCCTCCAACAATAGCTGGGCCCTCCCAAGGGGCTCACAGTCCTTTTGGTGAGTATGTGTGTGGTGGGCACAGGGCCCTGAGCTATTGCAGCCTCCCTTCCTTTTCCTTCCCCTCCTTTCCTGTCTTTGCTACTTCCCCTCCGCCCTCTCTTCTCCCTCCCTTGGTGTCCTTGTTTGTGTTGGCTGTGCTATCCTCCTGGTTATGTTGGCTTTGCGATTTGGTTTTTTTGTGTAACTACCTCATCCTTTTGGCATTGAAGACAAGTTTGGCGAAGTGGACTCTTTGAGCAAGATGTGGTTGGGTTTGTTGTTGATCAAAACTACTTCATTTGCCCATCCTGTGGCCCTTCATGCCTGTGACCATCTTGTTACAATTCCTGTGTCCATTACCCCCCCCCCCCCCCCCCCCCCCACCAGTCTTTGAACATGGTTCAAGGTGTAATTTTTCACAGGGACCTTATCCTTCAAACTGATGAAGACATTGGGGATAATCTAGGATGGCGGGTTGTTCACTTTGTTCGGCGTGTTCAGAAGGGTCCGAAGGACAATCACACTGATACTGGTACCTTTATTCTGGCCTTGGAAGGGGATACCCTCCCTGAGAAGGTCATGGTTATGGTTTATCGATGTCACATGAAGCCCTACATCCCACCACTTATGAGGTGTTTTAAGTGCTTGCATTTTGGACACATCTTCCCACTTTTCGCAGACCCCTCTGTGTGGTGACTGTGGACGTCCACTCCATGAGGGGAGTTCCTGTGTTCCTCCTCCTGTGTGTGTTAATTGTAATGGGAATCATTCTCCACGTTCACTGGATTGCCCAGCTTATAAGAAGGAAAAGATGATACAGGAGTATAAGTCCTTTAATCATCTAACCTACACTGAGGCTCGTAAGAACTATACAAGTCTTCATTCTGTGTGTAGCTATCCTTTAGTTACATCTTCACCCCTTCCTCCCTCTTCCTTATCCCAGTCATGAACCCCTCTCCTCCCTCCCCTCCCCTGCAGTTGCCACACCCTCCCCTCTGGGCACCGCTCCCCTTCGCCACCTGGAGAAGTGTCCCACTTCTTCCGCATCTGCCAGTCAAAGATGTCCCTCCCGGGTCCCCCCTTCTCGGCACCTTCCAGGCCAAAGGTCTGCTGCCACACAACAGCCACGAGAACCACAGTCTGTGGGGCCCCCACATCACCCGCTCTCTTTCTGTTCTGGATCTTGCTGTAGCTGGTTCCTTTTTGCAGCACAGCCCTCCTCGATCTCATACAGAAAAGAACAAGAAACATAAGTTATGGGACAAGGAGCCTCTGGTGTCACCAGGGGACCCGTTTCCACCTTCATAACCTGACTCGGACCTGCTGTTCATGGATGTCGCCCCCTTCTTGTCCATGATGGATGGTGACCCGGCGGCATGACTGGTTTTACCCCTTTGCGCCCTCCCCTCCCCCCACTTCCACCCCTCCCCCCCCATTTTAATCATCGTTCTGTGGTTTTCCAAAGGAATTGTAATGGACATTACTGTCACTTCACTCATCGACCCTCCATAGGTTCCGTGCTTTCTGTTGCAATTGGGCCTCTGGTGGCGTTTGTATGTTGGTCCGTACGGATGTTGCTAGCACATGCATTCCTCTTCAGACTATATGGGAAGCAGTTGCTGTTAGGCTCCACCTGGTCTTTGGGGTCACAGTTTGCAATCTTTATCTCCCTCCTGACAGGACTCTTACACCTGCTGCCTTAACTGCCCTTCTTCAGCAACTTCCTCCTCCCTTCCTCCTCCTCGGGAATTTTAATGCTCATCACCCCTTTCAGGGCAGTACATTTCCATCTAGTCGGGGTCTTCTCATAGACCAGTTTCTTGCAGACCACGACTTGTGCATTCTGAATTATGGTTCCCCTAGCCATTTCAGTGCTGGTCATGGCATCTTTTCTGCCATTGATCTTTCTCTTTCTTCTCCCTCCCTCCTCCCTTCATTTCACTGGTTGCCACACGATGACCACTTCCCGTTAATTCTCTCTCCCTTCCCGCTCCCCGATGGACAGGTTACCTCATTTGTCTTTCTAACGTGCCGATTGGCTTCTATATACTGCACAACTCCCTCTTTGTCAGGTTGTATTGATGACATCCTACGTGATGTGTCTGATGCGATTGTTCCTGCTGCTAGCCTTGCTATCCCACACTCATCTGGACCATTTCGCCGCCGGCAAGTCCCCTGGTGGAGTACGGCCATTGCCATTCATGATCAATGTCAAGCTTTGGAACACCTTAAGAGGCACCTATCCACTGCCAATCGTATTACCTGTAAATGGGGGTGTTGGGAACGCTTTGCTTCTTCCCTCAGTTCTACTGCCCCTATGTCACAGGTATGAGCTACACTCCGTTCTCTCCAAGGTTGCCATCGGCAGTCTACCCTCTTGGGCCTTGCCCTACTGGATGACCTTTGCACTGACTCATTGATTCTCGTGGAACATCTTGTGACCCATTTTGCAACAGCATCAGTGTCAACCTCCTATCCAGCTGCTTTCCTTCACCAGAAACAGGAGGCTGAAGCTTCTGCCTTATGTTTCACCCCTTGTCAGTCAGAATCTTACAATGAACCTTTTACTGAATGGGAACTTCTTTCTGCACTTCCTTCTTCTCATGATATGACCCCTGGCCCAGACTCCATTCGTAACTAATTACTTCAACATCTCAGTGCTCCAGAGAGACGTCATCTTCTCCAGGTGCTTAACCGTATTTTGCTCCAGGGTGACTTCCCTTCTCAGTTGAGGGACAGCATCATGGTTCCCATCCTTAAGCCTGATAAGAACCCCCTGTTAGTCTAAAGTTATTGGCCAATTAGTCTGACAAACATTGTTTGCAAGTTACTTGAACATATGATAGCCCGTCTGCTCCATTGGGTCCTTGAATCTCCGGATCTATCGTACCCTTACCAGTGTAGCTTCCGAAAAAGATGGTCACCAATTGACCATTTACTTCACCTGGAAACCGCAGTTCAGCAGGCTTTTTCCCAGGCGCCGCCATTTGGTTGCTGTATTTTTCGACCTTAGCAAGGCCTATGATATGACTTAGCACCATCATATCTTACTTACACTTCATGAGTGGGGTCTTTGGGGCCCACTCCCGACTTTTATCTGCCAGTACCTGTTCCATCGGTCTTTCCAGGTGCAGGTTGGAACTGTTTTTAGTTCTCCATGAACCAAGGAGAATGGCAACCCACAGGGTTTCGTATTGAGTGTACTTCTTTCCCTCATTGCTATAGATGGACTTGTGGCCTCCGTCGGTCCTTTGCTCACCCCTGCTCTGTATGATGAGTTCTGCATGTGGGTTAGTTCCTCTTCAATGGCCTCTGCAGAACGGCAGCTCCATGGTGCTATATGGTATGCCCCTGCATGGACCCTCTCACATGGGTTTCAATTATCTCCTTTAAAGTCACGGGTGGTCCACCCTGATCTGGAGCTCTACCTTGATGCACAACGATTACCTTTGGTCCCACAGTTTCATTTCCTGGGTCTTCTTTTTGACAACAAGCTCACTTGGCTGCCTAATATCAGACTTCTGAAGATAGGATGTTTCCGTAAACTCAATGTCCTTCACTACCTTGCCCACACCTCTTGGGGTATGGATCGTTCCACTCTTCTCTGCCTTTATCAGGCTTTAGTGCTGTCTCGCTTGGACTATGGTTGTCAAGTTTATGGTTCGGCTGCTCCTTCCACACTGTGTGCCTCCTGAATCCGGTCAACCATCGTGGTATCCGTTTGGCCTCTGGTGCCTTTCCTACTAGCCCTGATGATAGTCTCCTGGTTGAATCTGGGATCCCCCCACCCCCTTTCTGTTCAGCAGTCCCAGCTTCTGGTTTCTTATGCAATGCGGGTTTACAGGTTGGGCTCTACCTTGCATATCTTCGCCGTGATTTTCAGCTTCTTTCTCCCAAGTCCCCCCCCCCCCCCCCTCCACACAACCACATCCCCCTGCGGGTTCGGGGTAAGAATTGGCCCGCGGTATTCCTGCCTGTCGTAAGAGGCGACTAAAAGGAGTCTCCAAAGTTTCGGCCTTATGTGATGGTCCCCACTTGGGTTTGACCTGCCATTTTCAAAATTTCCGTTGTTAGTGCGTGCCATTTTGGGAAGGACGCCTTACGTGGTGTTTTTCTGTTGGTCCATTGTGCACCTCCATCTTGCATGCTATCTATTGTCGTGTGGAGGGATTTACACCCCATGTCTTCTGGGTTGCCTCCTCGTCTTGTGCGCAATCCCCTTCTTAGCGCCCACGACAACTGTGGACCCTTTAAACACCTAAAATCCAGCACGGTAGCCAGTCCGTTGTGGTGGGGTCGTCATATACCCTCTTGGTGGTAGCCCCCTGACCACGCAGGGATCGCACTACAGATGCCAGAGCTGTTTCCTCCCCATGCATGCCAAGGAGTATGTGCCCATCTTGTCTGGGGCACGGGGACTCCGGGCAATGGGATATCGGCCAGGTACCCGTTGCTTTGGCTGGGTGGCGCCTTTGGGGAGAGCCCTCGTTCGGAGTAGGTGGCATCTGGGTGGATGTGGCGCAATGAAGCGCAATAAATCTCACCAAGCTGGTGGTCGCACTGCCACCAGCGTCTCTAAGCGAGGCAGAATTGAATTTGATGCTGCACAATATGATCCTCAGTCGTTCCCCTCGTTGGCTGCGCCATGGGAGGAACGCAGATCTAGTGCCAAGCAGGAGCCTTATGTACCACAATACCTTGTCTGCAGCAGGACTGGTGGTGACTCCTTTCTTTCGACAAAGCCTATGTTTTTTGTGGAACACCTGGAGGATAAGTTTGGGGAAGTGGCGGGGTTGTCTAAAATGAGGAATGGGTCCATCCTCCTCAAGACGTCCTCCCCAGCCCAGTCACGGGCGTTGCTCTTGTGTGATAAGCTGGGAGACGTCCCTGTTACCGTCACTCCCCACAGTAGCTTAAATATGGTCCAGGGGATTATTTACCATCGCGACCTCTTGTTACGGTCCGATGACGAGCTGAGAGCTGACTTGGAACGACGTGGTGTGCATTTTGTCCGTCGTGTGCACAGAGGACCCAAGACCAACAGGGTGGCCACCGGTGCCTTTATCTTGGCCTTCGAGGGTGCTGTATTGCCTGAGAAGGTCAAGGTAATGGTTTACCGTTGTGACGTCAAGCCATACGTCCCTCCCCCGATGCGGTGCTTCCAGTGCTGGAAGTTTGGGCATATGTCCTCCCGTTGCCCATCCAGTGCCACATGTCGAGATTGCGGACGCCCCTCTCATCCCGATTCTCCATGTGCGCCTCCACCTGTCTGTGTCATCTGTGGGGAACACCACTCTCCATGCTCGCCGGACTGCCCCATTCTTCATAAGGAGCGGAAGATTATGGAATTTAAGACCCTGGACGGGCTTACTTATTGCGAGGCAAAACTGAAATTTGAAAGGTTGCATCCTGTCCCTCTTCAAACCTCTTATGCTGCAGCCACGTTATCATCGCCCTCGCGGGCGGCAGTTGTCGCCTCCTCTGTGCCGCCTTCAGTGGGCACTCGGGGCTGTACATCTCTGTCTGCCCCCCTCGTGTCTGGGGGCAAGCCTTCCTCTGTTGCCCCCTTAGCAGTTGGGGGCAAACCTCCTTCTGTCACTCCCCCCGCACATGCTTCGGGAGTGACATCTGCTCCAAAACCAGGGGGCTCGATCCCTCCCCCTCCTTCTCCGCCGGCGTCGTCTGTGCCGGCTCCTCTCTCGCGGAAGGGGTCCCTCAGGGCCCTCCCTTCTTCCGTTTCTTCTGCTACCCCGCCAGATGTCAGCCAGTGGCTGAAGGTTCCTCCACCTGCTGGTCGTAGGGCTTCTGCGTCGTCGTCAGCCTCCGACGCTCCTTCAGAGAAACTCTCCCAGCCCTCTAAGCCAAAGGACAGACGTGAGAAGAAGGAACGGAACGCGTCCAGGAAGAAGGACGCTCCGGCAGTTTCAGTACCGCCTGCTGTCAATAGTTCTGGCTCTGGGGATGTGGTGGAGATCCTCGCCTCTGCCGTGGATCTCGCCCTCACGGAACCCTCGGGGGCCTCTCCTATGGACACAGCTGACTCTCGCCGAGTGGCGGCCGTTGACTCTGCGGCGCCGTCTGCCTCTTAGTCGCCTTCACGCCCTCCCAGTCCCTTCCTGCTTCCATTTTCCAGTGGAATTGCGGCGGTTATTTCCGCCACCTGCCTGAGCTCCGGATGCTTCTGAGTGTTTCCCCTGTTCTCTGCATTGCTCTTCAGGAAACTTGGTTTCCAGCAATGCTGACTCATGCCCTTCGCGGTTATCGGGGATACTATAAGAACCGCGCTGACTGTCAACGAGCTTCAGGTGGAGTTTGCCTCTTTGTTCACCACTCTGTCTGTAGCTCGCCAGTACCCCTTCTGACGCCTTTAGAGGCAGTCGCTCTCGCCGGCTATTACTGTTTGCTCTGTTTACGTTCCTCCGTATGGGCAGCTCCCCCGACATGTCTTGGCTGCGCTGCTGGCTCTACTCCCGCCGCCATTGCTGCTTCTGGGCGATTTCAATGCCCACAACCCTCTATGGGGTGGGACTGTCTCCGATGACCGCGGTCACGCTGTGGAGCATGTGTTGGCTCAGCTCGACCTTAGCGTCTTGAACACCGGTGCTCCCACGCATTTCAGTGTGGCCCATGGCTCGTTCTCGGCCATTGATCTCTCTCTTTGCAGCCCCAGACTTGTTCCATCCCTTCACTGGAGAGTGCATCCTGACCTGTGTGGTAGTGACCATTTTCCCATCTATTTGTCACTGCCCCAGTGTCACTCTTCTGGGCACCTGCCCCGCTGGGCTCTCAACAGGGCTGACTGGCCGGCTTTTACTTCCGCTGCCACCATTGCTTCTCCCCCACATGGTGACATTGACGAGGTGGTCCGTGTCTTGACCTCGTCAATTATTTCTGCGGCCGAGACTGCCATCCCCCGCTCTTCTGGACTCCCTCGGAGGAAGGCTGTCGCCTGGTGGTCGCCGGAGATTGCTGAGGCTATTCGCGACCGTAGGCGGGCTCTCCAGCGTCATAAGCGGCACCCGTCTCTGGAGACCCTCATCGCCTTTAAGAAGCTCCGTGCCTTGTCCCGTCGTCTTATTTCACGGCGTAAGCAGGAGTGCTGGGAGAGGTACATTTCCTCCTTGGGCTCCCGTGTCTCCCCGTCGCTCGTGTGGTCCCGCATCCGGCGGATTTACGGATACCAGACCCTTATGGGTGTCCCTGGAATCTCCCTGGACGGCGCTGTCTGCACGTACGCTGCCACCATTGCTGACCACCTTGCCACGCACTTTGCTACGAGCTCTGCGACTGCAACTTACCCTCCTGCTTTTCGCTCTCTAAAGGAGCGCGCCGAGCGGACGCCGTTATCATTCCACACACGTCGTTCTGAAAAATACAATGCTCCTTTCAGCGAGAGGGAATTCCTCGCTGCCCTCGCCGATTGCCCTGATACAGTGCCAGGACCGGGCTGCATCCATGCGCAGATGCTGAAGCATCTCTCCGGGGACTGCCAGAGACACATCCTCACCATCTTTAACCGCATTTGGAGCGAGGGCGTGTTCCCGTCGCAATGGCGAGAGGGTGTTATCGTCCCCATCTTGAAGCCCGGTGCGGACCCTCTGGCGGTGGACAGCTATCGTCCCATTACCCTCACCAACGTTTTGTGCAAATTGCTCGAACTTATGGTGGGGCGGCGTTTGTGTTGGATCCTTGAGTCGCTCAGTCTCCTCGCTCCATCCCAGGGTGGCTTCCGTCAGGGCCGATCTGCTGAGGACAATTTGGTGCGGCTGGAATCTGCTATCCGTACGGCCTGTTCCCGCCGTCAGCATCTCGTTGCAGTATTTTTTGATCTGCGGAAGGCATATGACACAACATGGAGGCATCACATCCTTGCTACATTGCGCGAGTGGGGTCTTCGTGGTCAGCTTCCAGCTTTTCTTCAAAACTTTTTATTGTGCCGCTCTTTCCGGGTGCAAGTCGGTGCCGCCTCTAGTTCATCTTATATACAAGAAAATGGGGTCCCGCAGGGCTCGGTGTTGAGCGTTTCCTTATTTCTTGTGGCCATTAATGGTCTGGCTGCAGCCGTGGTGTCGTCGGTGTCTCCTTCTTTGTATGTCGACGACTTCTGCATCTCATTCAGCTCAACGACTACAGGAGTCGCCGAACGCAGGCTGCAAGCAGCCATTTGCAAGGCGGCATCATGGGCTCTGACTCACGGATTTCAGTTCTCTGCGGCCAAGACTCGAGTTATGCACTTCTGCAGGCGTCGGACGGTCCACCCTCATCCGGAACTTTACCTCGACGGTCACCTACTTGAAGTGGTGGACACTAGCCGCTTCTTAGGACTCGTCTTTGATGCCCAGATCACATGGGTTCCTCATATTACTCAGCTGAAGCAAAAGTGCTGGCGGCACCTCAACGCCCTCCGCTGCCTGAGCCATGCGTCTTTGGGTGCAGATCGCAGCACACTGTTGCGATTGTACAGAGCCCTTGTGCAGTCCAGGCTTGATTATGGGAGCCTGGCCTATGGGTCTGCATCACCCTCAGTGTTGACGTTGTTGGACCCCATACACCACTGTGGGGTTCGGTTGCAACTGGCGCTTTCCGTACGAGCCCCGTGGATAGTCCGCTGGTGGAGGCCGGGGTTCCCCCGCTGCGGATTCGCCGCCACCGACTGCTCGCCGACTATGCTGTCCACGTGCATTGCTCACCGGGCCATCCCAATCATCGCCTGCTTTTCCCTGCCAGGGTCCTCCCTCTGCCCGACCGGCGACCTAGGTCTGGGCTTTCCATTGCTGTCCGTGTCCAGTCCCTGCTGTCGGAACTGGGGTCGTTCCCTCTTCTGCCACCCTTCTGGGCCTGTGCACCCACACCTCCCTGGTGTATGACCCGTCCGTCCGTCCGCCTGGACTTGGCACGGGAACCCAAGGACTCGGTTCCGCATGTGGCCCTCCGTCGCCGTTTCCTTGTGCTCATCGCCTCATTTTCAGGCTGTGAGCCTGTCTACACTGATGGTTCCCTGGTGGATGGTCGTCCTGCCTACGCTTTTGCTCACGCTGCCCATGTTTTACAGCGCTCCTTGCCGGCTGGCTGCAGTATTTTTACTGCAGAGCTGGTGGCCATATTGCGCGCTCTTGAGCATATGCGTTACTGCTCAGGTACGTCCATCGTCATCTGCAGTGACTCCCTGAGCAGCCTCCAGGCTATCGACCGCTGCTATACCTCTTCTCCTCTGGTATCCTTTATTCAGGAGTCTGTTTTTGCCATTACCCGCTCGGGTCGTTCGGTGGCCTTTGTTTGGACGCCAGGTCACATTGGCATCCCGGGTAATGAACGTGTTGACAGGCTGGCCAAAGGGGCGGTCGACGCCCCTACTTTGGCGATCGGCCTCCCGGCTCGTGATTTGCAGCTGGCGTTGCGCCGTAAGGTGCTTCAGATGTGGCGTGACGAGTGGCGTAGCCTGACTTCTCCGAATAAACTGCGGGCTGTTAAGGAGACGACCGATGTGTGGCGGTCCTCCCTGCGGGCTTCTCGCAGGGACTCTGTCATCCTGTGTCGGCTCCGCATCGGCCATACCTACCTGACGCACGGACATCTTTTGCGTCAGGAGGATCCCCCCCTGTGTCAGTGTGGGTCCCGGTTGACAGTCGCCCACATTTTGTTGGAGTGTCCCCGCCTGCACACCCTCCGGCAGACTTTTAATCTCCCGGGCACGTTGCCTTCGGTTTTATGCGACGATACCTCCATGGCTGACGACTTTTTAAATTTTATCCGTGGTAGTCCTTTTTATGGTTCGATTTAGGGGGGGACCTGTCCCTTTCCCTTTCTGTGTATCTTGTCCTCGAGTGTCTCATTGGTTGCAGATTTTAATTTGTGTATTTGGATGGTTGACTCTTTCCCAATTTTTGTTCCCATGATCAGTCAACCAGTCTCCGGCCCTCTTCTTTTCTTCCGTTTCTTTATGTCCAGTGTTCGTCTGTACTCTTCTTGTCTCTAGTGTTCGCTGCCACATTGGTGTTCTTTCATTGACTGGGGGGAGGGGCGTCTCCTCCCCCCTTGGGGTTTTACTTGTTCCGTAAATTTTGTTTCGCCTGTTTTCGGAATGGGGGACTGATGACCTTAGCTGTTTAGTCCCCCTTAAACATCCCAACAAAAAAAACACACACACACACACACACACACACACACACACACACACACACACACACACACACACACACCCCTCTTGGTTGGTTCCTCGGCCCCAGATTCGGATGGCTCTCCACCGAGGTCTGAAATATTCCGTTCCCCCGATGCTGTTCCATTGTTTTTTCTGCCAAATTTTATAGGAGTTTCGGGATGCTGTTGTTCTTTTTACTCTGATTTCTCAAAATCTGCTTATCATGTGGGAAATGCCTTCACGTCCTCTGTTGGCATGGAAAATCAGTCCTGCCAACTGCATATGGGGTGTTTACTGCGGAATTGATGGCAGTTTCCCAGGCCCTTACCTTTATTAAACAGCCCCAACTCAACCATGTTTTGTTATGTACAGACTCAATGAGTGACCTTCAGACTATTGACGGTCTTTTTCCTGCCATCCCTTGGTTTCGGCCATCCATGACCGTCTCGCTGATCTTCACTATTCTACTTGTTCCATTGACTCCTTTGGGTCCCTGGCCATGTGAGTATCCCAGGTAATGAGCTCGCTGATCATCTGGCTGGTGAAGCAGTCATGTACCCCCCCTCCCCTCCCCCTCTTCTCTGTAACCCCTCCTGCGGTGGATTTATGGCTTCATATCAAATCCTACTTCGCACAATTGTGGGAAAACTCTTGGGAGGCTACCTTCCTGTCTGATTAAGATGACACCTGTCCCGTGGCGTTCTTCCTTCTGCCTCTCCCGAGAGGACTCCACCGCCATGTGTCCACATTTTGGTGGACTGCCCTCTTCTTTTGGCTCTGCATATTAAGTACAGAATTCCCCGCACCTTACCTTTAATATTGGAAGACAGTTACCAGATGGTTGAAATGGTACTCAGTTTGCTCCGTAAAAGTGGTTTTTATTTTCAGTTCTAAGGTTTTTAATCTCCCTCTGGAATAGGGGCAGGGCGGTGAGTGTTGGTATGTCTCCCACTGTAAGCTGTGTTTGGAGATTCCTGACTGCCCTTCCTGGCCAAGATCCTCCTTCCTCCCCCTTTTACTCTGTTTCTATCGCTTTTTAGATTTGGTTACTCTCCTTTTACAATATGCATTTTTACATTCTATCAGTTGAATGCTTTTGAATAGTAGGTGGTCTTCCCTGTACTGCATCAGAGGTGGGATATTTCATGCCTCTAGCATAGCCTGGTTTAGGGGTAGCGTCTTTGATTCATAATCAAAACGTCTTCGGTCCCGGGTTCGATCCCCGCCACTGCCTAAATTTTGATAAATAATCAGCATTGGCGACCGAAGTCTCCCGGCATAAGAAGTCAGCCTCATTCTGCCAATGGCCTTGTCAAAGAGGGCGGAGGAGCGGATAGAGGTTCAGGGCACTCTCTTGTCCTAGGGGTGAGAAATTGCCCCTAAAGGCGGAAGAATCAGCAATGATCAGCGTCATGAGGTTGCAGAAGGCAATGGAAACCACTGCATTAAAGACACGTAACATGTATCCACAGGACATGTGGCCTGTAGTTGAAGAAGTGTCATGATGATCTCTCCATTGGCAAAAGATTCCGGAATAGTCCCCCATTCGGATCTCTGGGAGGGGACTGCCAAGGGGGAGGTTACCATGAGAAAAAGATTGAATAATCAACGAAAGGATAATGTTCTAAGAGTCGGGGCGCGGAATGTCAGAAGCTTGAACGTGGTAGGGAAACTAGAAAATCTGAAAAGGGACATGCAAAGGCTCAATCTAGATATAGTAGGGGTCAGTGAAGTGAAGTGGAAGGAAGACAAGGATTTTTGGTCAGATGAGTATCGGGTAATATCAACAGCAGCAGAAAATGGTATAACAGGTGTAGGATTCGTTATGAATAGGAAGGTAGGGCAGAGGGTGTGTTACTGTGAACAGTTCAGTGACCGGGTTCTAAACAGTACCGACAGCAGACCAACACCGACAATGATAGTTCATGTATACATGCCGACATTGCAAGCTGAAGATGAACAGATAGAGAAAGTGTATGGGGATATTGAAAGGGTAATGCAGTATGTAAAGGGGGACGAAAATCTAATAGTCTTGGGCGACTGGAATGCAGTTGTAGGGGAAGGCGTAGAAGAAAAGGCTACAGGAGAATATGGGCTTGGGACAAGGAATGAAAGAGGAGAAAGACTAATTGATTTCTGTAACAAGTTTCAGCTAGTAATAGCGAATACCCTGTTCAAGAATCACAAGAGGAGGAGGTATACTTGGAAAAGGCTGGGAGATACGGGAAGATTTCAATTAGATTACTTCATGGTCAGACAGATTCCGAAATCAGATACTGGATTGTAAGGCATACCCAGGAGCAGATATAGACTCAGATCACAATATAGTAGTGATGAAGAGTAGGCTGAAGTTAAAGACATTAGTGAGGAAGAATCAATACGCTAAGAAGTGGGATACGGAAGTTGTAAGGAATGACGAGATACGTTTGAAGTTCTCTAACACTATAGATACAGCAATAAGGGGTAACGCAGTAGGCAGCTGAGTTGAATAGGAATGGATGTCTCTAAAAAGGGCCATCACAGAAGTTGGGAAGGAAAACATAGGTACAAAGAAGGTAGCTGCGAAGAAACCATGGGTAACAGAAGAAATACTTCAGTTGATTGATGAAAGGAGGAAGTACAAACATGTTCTGGGAAAATCAGGAATACAGAAATACGAGTCACTGAGGAATGAAATAAATAGGAAGTGCAGGGAAGCTAAGACGAAATGGCTGCAGGAAAAATGTGAAGACATCGAAAAAGATATGATTGTCGGAAGGACAGACTCAGCATACAGGAAAGTCAAAACAACCTTTGGTGACATTAAAAGCAACGGTGATAACATTAAGAGTGCAACGGGAATTCCACTGTTAAATGCAGAGGAGAGAGCAGATAGGTGGAAAGAATACATTGAAAGCCTCTATGAGGGTGAAGATTTGTCTGATGTGATAGAAGAAGAGACAAGAGTCGATTTAGAAGAGATAGGGGGTCCAGTATTAGAATCGGAATTTCAAAGAGCTTTGGAGGACTTACGGTCAAATAAGGCAGAAGGGATAGATAACATTCCATCAGAATTTCTAAAATCGTTAGGGGAGGTGCCAACAAAACGACTATTCACGTTGGTATGTAGAATATATGAGTCTGGCGACATACCATCTGACTTTCGGAAAAGCATCATCCAACCAATTCCGAAGACGGCAAGAGCTGACAAGTGCGAGAATTATCGCACAATCAGCTTAACAGCTCATGCATCGAAGCTGCTTACAAGAATGATATATAGAAGAATGGAAAAGAAAATTGAGAATGCGCTAGGTGACGATCAGTTTGGCTTTAGGAAAAGTAAAGGCACGAGAGAGGCAATTCTGACGTTACGGCTAATAATGGAAGCAAGGCTAAATAAAAATAGACATGTTCATAGGATTTGTCAACCTGGAAAAAGCGTTTGACAATATAAAATGATGCAAGCTGTTCAAGATTCTGGAAAAAAGTAGGGGTAAGCTATAGGGAGAGAAGGTTTCTTATACAAATGTACAACAACCAAGAGGGAATAATAAGAGTGGACAATCAAGAACGAAGTGCTCGTATTAAGAAGGGAGTAAGACAAGGCTGTAGCCTTTCGCCCCTACTCTTCAATCTGTACATCGAGGAAGCAATGATGGAAATAAAAGAAAGGTTCAGGAGTGGAATTAAAATACAAGGTGAAAGGATATCAATGATACGATTTGCTGATGACATTGCTATCCTGAGTGAAAGTGAAGAAGAATTAAATGATCTGCTGAACGGAATGAACAGTCTAATGAGTACACAGTATGGTTTGAGAGTAAATCGGAGAAAGACGAAGGTAATGAGAAGTAGTAGAAATGAGAACAGCGAGAAACTTAACATCAGCATTGATGGTAACAAATTCAATGAAGTTAAGGAATTCTGCTACCTAGGCAGTAAAATAACCAATGACGGACGGAGCAAGGAGAACATCAAAAGCAGACTTGCTATGGCAAAAAAGGCATTTCTGGCCAAAGAGAAGTCTACTAATATCAAATACTGGCCTTAATTTGAGGACGAAATTTCTGAGGATGTACGTCTGGAGTACAGCGTTGTATGATAGTGAAACATGGACTGTGGGAATAGCGGAACAGAAGAGAATCTAAGCATTTGAGATGTGGTATTATAGACGAATGTTGAAAATTAGGTGGACTGATAAGGTAAGGAATGAGGAGGTTCTACGCAGAATCGGAGAGGAAAGGAATATGTGGAAAACACTGATAAGGAGAAGGGACAGGATGATAGGACATCTGCTAAGACATGAGGGAATGACTTCCATGGTACTAGAGGGAGCTGTAGAGGGCAAAAACTGTAGAGGAAGACAGAGATTGGAATACGTCAAGCAAATAATTGAGGACATAGGTTGCAAGTGCTACTCTGAGATGAAGAGGTTATCACAGGAAAGGAATTCGTGGCGGGCCGCATCAAACCAGTCAGTAGACTGATGACAAAAAAAAAAAAAAAACAAGCATAGCCTGGGGGTTGCCCACTTACTGACTTTCACCATTGACTTGTTTTCACCATTGACTTGTTTTCACCATTGACTTGTTTTCACCATTGACTTGTTTTCACCATTGACTTGTTTTCACCATTGACTTGTTTTCACCATTGACTTGTTTTCACCATTGACTTGTTTTCACCATTGACTTGTTTTCACCATTGACTTGTTTTCACCATTGACAACACAACTGCACTTTTACATTTTTTAGCCTTTTACCTTTTATTGTGATGACTCTTCTGGGACGTAAATCTGTCCGAGTGGACCACCTTTGACACAAGGAACTGATGACTTTGCTGTTTGGTTCCTTAAACTCCAATCAACCAACCAACAATGGCTGGGGAAGCATGTGTATTGCTGCTGGTTGTCAGTGCACATGGGTATTGCAGGGAATGAAAGGGCATATGTAGCTGCCAAGGAGGTGTGTTGCAAACCCCAGTTAGTATGGTGTGTCATCCCCATGCAAATCATCACTTTGCTGTTGAGATAAGTTTGTTCGTCAATGGGAGAATGAATGGCTGTAAGTGACAGACAGTAAACCCCATGTAGCAAAGCCCACTATGCGGCCATGTCATACCTCATTGCAGCCACAATGACAGGACAGTGTTCTCCTTAGTTGTCTTCGTGTAGGCCACAGTCCTGTGACACAAGGCTTCTTGCTCCTCTAAGAGGACCATCCAACGTGTGGTATTTGTGGTGCTCAGATTCACTGTAAGCCACATTTTGTTAGACTGTGTTTTATTGTTGAACCAGAAGGTGGCAACAGATTTGCTGACAGACGTGCCCTCAATTTTAAGTGACTTTCCGATGACTGTGGTTAGAGCTTGAAAGTTATGTGAATTGTCCAAACTTTTTCCCAAAAACTTAAGGAGATGGTCTTAGTGTTGACAGAGTGACTGGCTAATCCATGTATTTTGTAAGTGGTCAGCTAGTCACCTTTGTCCATGCTACTGGTTTAGGTCTTCTGTCATTTTGCTTGTCTTTTAATCTCTGGTATAGAACTTTTCACCTTTCCCCCATTGTCTTAAGATATGTGAGATAGTGATTGTGTGAGTGAATGTGAGTGAGGTGGGAATGAATGCATAAGTGTCATTTTGTAGCTTTTATACTCACTGTGTGCAACAATTTTAGTGATTTTTAGTGAATTTTGTTTCTTCTAAAATCTGTCAGTGCACTGATAACCTCGATGTTAAGTGCCCCTAAAGTCAACCCACCCACCATGTAAATAATGCTGCCTTCAAAATGTGGCAGCAGGTAATTGCAGCTCATGCTTGCTCGATCAAGTGGCTAGTTCATGAGCACCTAACTGGTAATTACTATTGTTATGGGACTCAGCCACATAGACAGATGATGACAGGATAATGGATCATCTTTGGATAATTCTTTTATAAAATTGAGGAATATTAAAGATAAACTGTGAGATTGAAGAACATTCAAACAGATTAGAGTGCAGTACAAATGATATGGTCATGATCACAGGAGAGGCACTGCAGGTGTATATGTGCACATTGCTGTTCCCATGGCTTTTATCACCTCAGTGTAAGCTTTGTGTGTCAGCATACTTGATACCAGGTATCTGGCCAAATGCCTTGTAATATAAACGGCATTTTGTATGAATGATTCTATGAAACTTTCATGGTTCCAGTCCAGTGAAGTGTTGTTGAAAAATTGCCGAGCTGCTACTAGCCCTTAGAGCTCTCCTCCCTTGCCCAATTGTTAACAGGATTGCAAAACTATTAACACTTAAATGGTAGTGACGATGGTGCTTGCTGCTTGATCTTGGCAGATATTCAGGTACACAACGTTTTATTGCGTTGTTGCAGTACTAAGGTTTCTTACATTGTTAGCTATTTTTGCAGTTCTCTATTTTACCTTAACATTTGTTCCACTGTCCTGGAAATATTCATTTCAATTTAAAAGGACATCTTTATGGATTCTGTGCTTCCAATTTAGTTATACCTACAGATTAACAGTGTGAATATCCAAAAGGAGAGATATACTGTATGATCAGAAGTATTCAGACACCCCTATGTAATGAGGAACTGATGCTAAATTTGAAGGTTATGTCATTCCTATAATATACTATAAAAATACATTGAAGTCACATGTCGTGTGGTACTACTTTCTTCAATGATGTGTTTCATTTTGTACATCATTAGATTAATCTGAAGAAATTCACAAGGAGCCAGAAATAATGCATGGTGCATAATAATAGGTAACTAACCACTAAGAACAAACAGGAACTGAGTCAAAGTACAGTTACGAAAACATGCCAAGTTAAGGAGAACATGTCCTACATAGGTATGGAGTAAAATATTTTATACAATGACCATTCGAAACTTGATTATTATGGTGGCTATGCTGTTCAGGAAGATAACAAGGCCACCAGGTGGCAGTACTGCTGAGTATTAATACTTGAGACTTCATCTTAGTTATTAAAGTCCTATGAAGAATGGTGAAGATACAACATGGAGGCCATGTATAATTAGACAAGTATACAGACAATCAAAAACCCTAAAGTAACAGCTGTCTTAAACAACAAATATTTCATGTTGCAAGGTGATCAGGCGAAGGTGGGAGGGGCCAGACTGTGGGTCAGCACAATGAATAAGCTTTTCATTACAGGCACTTAAGATTTAAATAGACTTAAATAGACATTGACTGCCTGTACATACCATACAACCTTCATATTACGTAAAAATGGACCTCTTAAGTGACTTTGCATCACACCTGTTATTGATTGTTAGATGTCATGACATGTGAACCCACCAGTGTAAAGAGAGACAGGGAGTACTGTGTTGTCAGTTCAGAGATGATGATTTTATATCAGAATGGCTGTGCACCCTGCCATAAAGCAGCATCCATGAGGCAATGGTTTGCAGACAGTAACATTCCTTGGCTGTCCAGATTTCCGACCTGAACCCAGTGGAACACCTTTGGGGATATGTTAAAATGCTGACTTCGCTCCAGATGCCTGGGTCTAGCATCACTGCCTTTTCTGGTTTTGGCTCTTGAAGAATGGGGCGCCATTCCTCCACAGACATTCAGAAATCCCCAGAAGAGTTTGTTGTCGTGAAGGGAACACACCCCATATTGATACACTCTGAAGGTGTGTGGATACTTTTGACCGGAATATGTATAGTGGTAGATTAGTACAAGACACATTTGATAGTGGGTTTGTGTGTATGAAGTGATTTTTTGAGTGCCTGGATGACACAATTAAAATGGAACAGTCAGCAATGGTACCTGTGTATTTTGGGTCCTGCTTCAGCAAACAGTTTTAATGTGCAATCAATGTTCAACACAGTGATTGCTGTGCCATATTAAAAATATTCCAAATCATTGCATCAACCCAAGGCATTGTATGTACTGTTTTCCAATGTTGTGTGTTTACCTCATGAAAGAGTGGATGTAACTTCATTGTGGATAAAAAGGTGATTGACAACTCTTTTCATAGCATTTTCAACAGTCATTCTATAGAAACAAAAAATCTGAGGAATAAGCTCTGGAGTTCCAAATCTTAATTTGAAGCCTCCTGTTACTCTGTGTGCAGAAGTGTAGAGCTTCCATTGTAGTGTGTTATACATTTGTTTGCATTTACAGAATGAAATTTCACTCTACAGCAGTGTGTGTGTGTGTGTGTGTGTGTGTGTGTGTGTGTGTGTGTGCTGATTTGATACTTTGTGTTAGATTAAAACTGGGTGTCAGTCCAGGACTTGAACCTGGGACCTCTGCATTTTGTTCGTGCTGTGGTGATTAAGATTGGAAGACGAGAGAGAGGTTCTGGCAGATGTGAAGCTGTGAGGATGAGTTGTGCTTGAATGTGTTAAGTCAGTAGAGCACTTGCTTATGAAAAGCAAAAGTCCCATCCTCGAATCCTCGTCTGGCAAACAATTTTAATCTGTTAAGAATTTTAAAGTCTTTTAATGTTTTGTCGCTAGTCTTCTTTCTTGCTGTAATAATATTGTCTTATTTTTCAAATCTTTATCGGCATTCTATAAATTATTATATGGTTGCTTGTTCTATGACTGAGTAACTTTGGCTGACTTGATGCTGCAGACGGTGGAAGAAAATTAAAAAATTCAGTAGTGAGACAGATTTGTATTCTAACATTGGCTTCTGTATATGTTGACAATCGCTGGCCACATATTTGAGTAAACGAAATTGTAAACTCTAAATAACCAAACACACTTGACCTCTTAGCCACAAACAATCCAGAGCTGATAGAGAGCATCATGACTGATACAGGGATTAGTGATCACAAGGTCGTTGTAGCTAGGTTCAATACAGTTTCTTCCAAATCCATCAGAAACAAACACAAAATAATTTTATTTAAAAAAGCGGATAAAGTGTCACTAGAAGCCTTCCTAAAAGACAATTTCCATTCCTTCCGAACTGACTATGCAAATGTAGACGAGATGTGGCTCAAATTCAAAGATATAGTAGCAACAGCAATTGAGAGATTCATACCTCATAAATTGGTAAGAGATGGAACGGATCCCCCGTGGTACACAAAAAAAGGTCCGAACGCTGTTGCAGAAGCAACAGAAAAAGCATGCGAAGTTCAGAAGAACACGAAATCCCGAAGATGGGCTAAAATTTACAGACGCGCGAAATTTGGCACGTACTTCGATGCGAGATGCCTTCAATAGGTTCCACAACGAAACATTGTCTCGAAATTTGGTAGAAAATCCGAAGAAATTCTGGTCGTATGTAAAGTACACAAGCGGCAAGACGCAGTCAATACCTTCGCTGCGCAGTGCCGATGGTACTGTTACCGACAACTGTGCCGCTAAAGCGGAGTTATTGAACGCAGTTTTCCGAAATTCCTTCACCAGGGAAGACGAGTGGAATATTCCAGAATTTGAAACACGACTTCCATCCCAAGTAGATACCTTAGGGGTTGCGAAGCAACTCAAATCGCTTGATACGCGCAAGTCTTCAGGTCCAGATTGTATACTGATTAGGTTCCTTTCAGATTATGCTGATACTATAGCTCCCTACTTAGCACTCATATACAACCGCTCGCTTACCGATAGATCTGTACCTACAGATTGGACCAGTGTTTAAGAAGGGTAGTAGGAGTAATCCATTTAACTACAGACCTATATCATTGACGTCAGTTTGCAGTAGGGTTTTGGAGCATATACTGTATTCAAACATTATGAATCACCTCGAAGGGAACGATCTATTGACACGTAATCAGCATGGCTTCAGAAAACATCGCCCTTGTGCAACACAGCTAGCTCTTTATTCGCACGAAGTAATGGCCGCTATCGACAGGGGATCTCAAGTTGATTCCGTATTTCTAGACTTCCGGAAAGCTTTTGACACCGTTCCTCACAAGCGACTTCTAATCAAGCTGCGGACCTATGGGGTATCGTCTCAGTTGTGCGACTGGATTCGTGATTTCCTGTCAGGAAGATCGCAGTTCGTAGTAACAGACGGCAAATCATCGAGTAAAACTGAAGTGATATCAGGTGTTCCCCAGGGAAGCGTCCTGGGACCTCTGCTGTTCCTGATCTATATAAATGACCTGGGTGACAATCTGAGCAGTTCTCTTAGACTGTTCGCAGATGATGCTGTAATTTACCGTCTAGTAAGGTCATCCGAAGACCAGTATCAGCTGCAAAGCGATTTAGAAAAGATTGCTGTATGGTGTGTCAGGTGGCAGTTGACGCTAAATAACGAAAAGTGTGAGATGATCCACATGAGTTCCAAAAGAAATCGGTTGGAATTCGATTACTCGATAAATAGTACAATTCTCAAGGCTGTCAATTAAACTAAGTACCTGGGTGTTAAAATTACGAACAACTTCAGTTGGAAGGACCACATAGATAATATTGTCGGGAAGGCGAGCCAAAGGTTGCGTTTCATTGGCAGGACACTTAGAAGATGCAACAAGTCCACTAAAGAGACAGCTTACACTACACTCGTTCGTCCTCTGTTAGAATATTGTTGCGCGGTGTGGGATCCTTACCAGGTGGGATTGACGTAGGACATCAAAAGGGTGCAAAAAAGGGCAGCTCATTTTGTATTATCACGTTATAGGGGAGAGAGTGTGGCAGATATGATACACGAGTTGGGATGGAAGTCATTACAGCATAGACGTTTTTCGTCGCGGCGAGACGTTTTTACAAAATTTCAGTCGCCAACTTTCTCTTCCGAATGCGAAAATATTTTGTTGAGCCCAACCTACATAGGTAGGAATGATCATCAAAATAAAATAAGAGAAATCAGAGCTCGAACAGAAAGGTTTAGGTGTTTGTTTTTCCCGCGCGCTGTTCAGGAGTGGAATAGCAGAGAGATAGTATGATTGTGGTTCGATGAACCCTCTGCCAAGCACTTAAATGTGAATTGCAGAGTAGTCATGTAGATGTAGAATGTTCAGTCAACCACACCTGCTATATCTGGCCAAGAAGGAAGTTGCTTTAACCTTTATCTGTTTATAAAAATACATATATTTTGGGGGTATGTGATGATAAAACTTGTGACTGTTTTAATAGTCTATTAAGAAAAGTTTCATAATGCTCTTTAGGTATCTCATTCTTTGTCTGCAAAATATCTTTGTAAATAGTCAGACCAAAAAAGGCCATCTGAGTTGTTTTATTTAATAGGGGGAGAACCATTTGGAATATGCTTGGTTCAGTATATCAGTGTTAGCTGTTGCCTGTGACTATGTTCGCCTATCAGTAGTTTCTTTATGGTGAGTGGTAGTGAGTAAGTAAGCCAGTAATTTTTGAGTATTTGGATATGTAGCGGAGTGGATATGTATGTGTGTAGTGCCAGTAATCTGTTAGCTACTATAAAATGGATTTATGTTTCAGAGAGTCAATTTGGCCACTAAAATAAAATGTGGAATTTCTGAAATTATTAAATAGAGTTAAATCGGCAAAGAAAGAAAATAAATGATTTGTAGTTCATTGCAGTGCAAAAAATATATAATATTTGTATGTGCAGTAATGTCAGTGGCCCTTGCGTATCTCCCTCCTGCTTGGAGCTAAGCATATGTCATAACGTTTGCTCTCTCCTCCCCCCTCCAAATGTCCAATGGCATAGCATGCACGGCATCGCGTCACTGCCAAGCAGTAGCTGTGGGGGTCAGGAGTGTGCATCTATGTACTATGCTGTTGAAGTAGCTACACATTATACAATGTGTACATTATACAACAAATTTGATAATTGTTAACATGATTTATGTTCACTGACAAAAAAAGTTCCATTCTGCACTTCAAACCCTTAGAGGTCAATATTTCTTTATTGTCTAAAGTAGCCTACTTTCTTCCCTGGGGTTCTAGCTATCTCCAAAACACATTTCATCAAAATCAGTTCAGCGGTTTAGTTATGAAAATGCAGCAGACAGATTCACTTTCACATTTATAATATTAGTGTGGATAGAACCAGCAGATCATACAGCTCAGTATCTTCCGTACTCCCATTGTCTCATTTACTTACTGTTGAATTTAATATTATATTTTGAAAATGGTGAATATTTGACAAGACTTGACCGTTTTTTCTTAATGAAGTACTTGATACCGTACAAGTCCTGTACATTGCTGCATGACTTGTTCTTTATCTCTGACACATGAGGAAAAAATATCCCTCTTTTTTTCCTTTTAGGGAACAGTGGAAATGAAGCTCTAATAGTTACAGAAGATGACAATGTTTATGCACTGGGCTCCAATTCTGCAGGATGTTTGGGACTAGAATGTCATGATAGCACACTTTTTCCAAAAAAAGTAAAGGCACTTTGTCATAAGCGTGTGGAAGGTAAGAGAAATTTTTGCACTTCAATTTTATGTCAAATCTATAAATAAGACACCTGTACATTTATGGTTGTTCTAAAACTAAGAACTGTGACTTTTGTCTGAATGTTAACTGCGTTTAGTAACTAAAGGATATAACTCTGCTAGCATTAGAGTTTATGTGAAGAATGAAAGATAACTCTGACTTGGAATCAGTGTTAAACTGCAGGTTCCTTCTACAATTGACTTGGTAAGTCAGTTCACAGATTGGAGGAAAACAAGGGTTTACTACCTCCAATATCACCATGCCTTGTAAAACACTGCAGTATCCAAACTAACCTTTGGATAGAGAACAGTTTTATGTTTGTCTGAAACCTGAACATTAAAAAGTTATGAGCTGTGCTTATTATTACAGTGAAGCTTTCCACAACTGAAATTAGTAATATACTGTAGAAGGATGTTGTAACACTGTGCTCTAATGATTCTCTTGTGACATTTTGGCTTATATTTCTCAAATTACTTCCTGTCCTCCTCCTATATAATGTCAATTGTGCAGTCACTTGTTAGTCCAGTTAATGTGCAAAAATAAGAAGGAAAAAAGGATGTAGCTGCAAATTTTTGTGCAGTGGTAGAAGGGTGTGTCATGAACAACATACTAAAAAGTGTAAGGATGGTGGGGTGTTTAAAGATCACTCTTTTATGTTTTTTGTGAATAACTTGAAAGCTTATAGCAGAAATGTTTGTTGGTACAAAATTAAACTACGTTAAATTTCCCACAAGAAAAGGTCCTGTTTATTTTTTCTCTAGGACTAATAGTTTTCACAGTGCAAGGGATGGAAAAATTACAAATTATTAAATATAGTATTTTAATGGTATAAAATTAACATTTATTGTTAAATGAAATGTATTAAGAGCAAATATTAAATTTTTGTGCCGCATCTAAGTACAGTAGAATTGTATTAAGAGGTAAATTATATTCTGGAGGGTTTAACGGGTTGGAAGGGAAGGGGTGGGGAAGAGGTGGGGAAGAGGTGTAAGGGTAGGTAGTTTGCTGGATTATGGTCATGCAATTCCTTTCTGCTGGAGACATTGACAGATCTACAGGACGATCATTTAATAATATTATTACTTGCACAGAATTGGAAGATATCTTTTATTGTATGTGGCATTGTAGTTAAAATTTGTGCTTCATTAGCACAATCTTAGCAACTTTTTATGTAAAATGTTGTTGCTTGTTATTGCTCTGTTTAATCCAATTCTAAGCCAAATTTGAGCAGTGTGCTACACATGATGGAACATTTTGTTTTAGAGCTGTCTGTTTTTCTGGTATGTTTCCAGGATTTGCATATGGGAGTGGCCCCCATGTTTTAGCATATACTGCAGATGGATTGGTTTTCTCTTGGGGTCACAATGGATATTGTGAAGTAGGAGATGGAACTTCCTGTCAAAGACTGAAACCAACAGTGATTGATATGGCTCTTGAAGGCAAGCATGTAGTTGCGGTTGCTGCTGGGAGTCATCATTCGCTTACTTTGACCGATGATGGTGAGGTAATTAAAATATTCCTACATTAATACTGAAATTTTGTGGCAAATATGTTCTATATGTTTTAAAAGTCTGAAGCTTATGAATATAAGATAACAAGGAAATGAGATTGTGTAAATATTGCTTGCATCTAAAGACATCAAAGATAGATGAATTTACCTCTTCTAACACACTTTTGAAGTTGTAAAAAGCAATTCTGTCAATCTAATTTTATGAAAAATCATCTGAAAATAAAGTTGCATTAGTGAATTCTAGCTAAACTGTCATTCACCTGTCATTTTGTGCTGTACCCACAGAAAAATTGTAAATTGTCTATTCAGCCAGGTCTGTACTTCATTCACATTTAGTTCTGAGCTGTGCTCAAGTGGTAGCAACATTTTAAAAAGGTCATTAAATTGAAACATCTACCAAATGTATTTAAACAATCAGTGATTTTGTAAATGGGGTGCAACATGATAATGAACATTCAGTATCTGATCTGTAATGTTTTATTATTGACATGGCATGATTAGCAAGGTGCTCCTCCAATTCATTAAAATGGTCAAATCCAACACAGTAGGAGCAGTCAAAATTTTGGCTAGGTTGTAGCCCTATTTATATTATTTTACCTGATTTTTACTGTCTTTATGCACCTATGATCAATCCATGAGGGCTTGCCTACATGACACTAAAAAAGTGTCACAATTAATTAATTAATTCATTCATTCATTTCTGTAAATTCCATCATGATGGAGAACTCTCAAGATTATGGGAGAAGTCAGGCTATACATTAATATAGATAAGCATTAGTTATCATCATCTCTGGCTACAAATTTCTAGGAAAAGTCTAAAAGAGAACTGGTCTAGCACTTGTTAAGTGTTTCAGTAATAAAGGAAGTCGCAAAACAAAAATAGAAAAAAAATAAAAATAAAAAAAAAAATAATGAGGGGGATATTGTGGATGTACAGTTTTTTCCCCAATTTCAACCGTTTCATATCAATATAAAACTAACTTCGTGGCTAACTTGGTTTTTTTATGGGGGGGGGGGGGGGGGGGGGGGAATTGATGCGAGTCAATCCTGCTGGTTCTGATCACACTTTTATTAATAATTGTCTTTGAAAGCAATAGTGGTGTGTTTCCATTCTTGGGTTTGAGTGGGAATGATTTCCTTATTTTATAGTTTCAGGTGGAAAGTAGTAGTGTTAATTGTTATTATTAAATTATTATTTCAATCCATCTAATGTAAGAGTAAAGTTTGCAGTGCGGGCCTAGGCACCATCCTCAGTGTCCGAAGTAGTATCGGAAGAGGTGGTCCAAATAAACTACGTAATGAAACAAGTACATATCATCCTCTTCAATTCCATAACATTTTCATCTCTGGAATATTGAGTGTGTCATAATAGGCTGTTTTCTTGCGGCTGTTCATTCTAAGAACTTGATAGCCGTAATGCTAGTATAAAATGTTGAACAAAATTTGCATGCAGACAGACATCCTCCTTGCTTAAAGATTCTTAATCAAATGTCCATTCTTGTTGTATATTCTGTTCTATGCAACCCTCAATTTCCACCACCTCCAGCTCCATAAGCAACAACATGTTTGTAATAATAATAGGAAGAAGAGTTGGGAAGGTGCCTGGAGTTATTTTGAGTGCATGCACGTAGTGTGTCAGTTGTGCTGCAGGTTTTTTCCATTTTCTGTTGGCATGCCCATAGAAAAAATTGCATGGTGTCTTGGTTTGGCAGTGGCTTGACTGTCAAGGAGCAACCATGCTCTCCAAGAATGAAAACAAAAAAACAGATGATTTTTTGACAAATGAAATATATTGTAATCTTGTATGTCATGTTAAGCCTTCAAGGAGTATGTAGCATGAAAAGCTGTGTTCTATCTAATTCATGAGTCACTGTAATAATCTGTATGCCCATTCTAGGAAATATATGTTAGGAAAAAAAGCAAATGACGTGCTTTTTTTGTGATACGAGTTTGTGATGCGAGTTGCTCCAGTAACAGCTGTCAAGCCTGTCCTTGCCTACACATGGGATTTCAGAGTCATTGATTAGCATGACCTCTACTTCACAAGAATCAACTACGGTGACCATTTCTTTTCTTTTTTTTTTTTAAAAAAAAAAAAGGAAATATTTTGTATATTATGTCGAGTGATAGATCTCATGAAGTGAAGTGCTCCGACTCAGCTGCAACTACAGGGAGGGAGCCAGCCGCTACATAAAACGCTAACCAACAAGAACACTTCACCACACACTGCTGCCATAGCAGTACTGAGATTGCAGTAAACAGAGATCAGATTGCAGCAAACAGAGATCACAGATTAAATAGTGTGTTTGATGACATTTATGGCATGCTTGTATGTAGTTTGTGTTAATATGCATCTGGTTTTCTGAGAGGGAAGATCTTTGTTGCGTGCCTTGTGTGATGAAGGTTTGGATAACCTCTTCAGTTACAAATCTCATGGATTCAAGTGTCAGATTTACCTGTTATGGGGAAAAGAAAAGCTGTGAATACTCACTGTCAAATTTGTTCAGTTATGGAGATGATTTCATGAGTGACAAAATTGTGCAAGGAGTTGATGATTGTTTAGTTGTCAGTGATTTGTGCATAAATCACTCACAGGAAATTGTTGATTAACAATTTTGTGTGTGTGTGTGTGTGTGTGTGTGTGTGTGTGTGTGTGTGTGTGTTGGACTCATTTTCCTCAAATGTGTTAATTTAATCTTAGAATCCTGTAAAACACTGTTAGATCTTTTCATGAAAGAAAGTTATAATTGCTATCTTTTGGTACTGGGAAGGTATATTACTAGTTCAGTTCATGGAATGATGCACAACAGTTAAGTGAATAATATATAGTGAAATTTTAAAAAAAGCTGCTGGGGAAAAAAAAAAAGAAACCGCATACTATGTTGAGCTCTGGGATAGTTTTACTATACAGCACTACGTATCTATACTCTTAGAAAAGAATCTTAACTTTTTCAGATCAAAGTTGTTTTAACAAACCTCTGTACAGATCAGATTTTGCTCCCACCTGTTCCCCAAAGTTGTCACCACGTTTCCCTAACTGCAAAGAACTTCAAATTGCTGTCAAATCATGAGTAAGGTCATTGGCAGCAAAAATCTCCAATGAAGATATATAGTAACTCATCCTCTGCTAAGTGGTTGCAAGAAATTGTATGGATAAGTTTTTCTACATTGTAGTTTTAATATGTCTAAATTCATTAAATTGTTAATATTTTATTAATAATTAAGACAACCACATTTTGAATTTACTTGTACCTCTTGCCTCCTGATCATTCAGTGATTGTGGTTATCACAGTCATCATTCCATGCACTAGCATAATAGTCTTGTGCAGTTGTAACTGAAATGAATGGAATAATAAGTTGCTTGCTTTCTTGATCTTTTTACTATATTTTTAAGTCACCAAAACACATTTGGAAAGTACAAAAGCTGTTCTTTTAAGTAGGTTACAAGCTTATTTTAGTGACTCAGCCATCCTGATTTGGGTTTTCTAGGTCTGTTGAGTATTTCCAGGTTTGTATTTTCCCCTTTCATTTTCTTGTATTGTTTTTTATTAAGATTACTAAAACAAAATCAGTTCTGAAACAGCATTGGCAAAATGTTAAACTCAGTGAAAATTCAATAAATAAAATTAATTCACTTTTCTGTGCTACAGATTTATGCATGGGGACATAACAACTGTGGTCAGGTTGGTTCAGCATTGAGCACCAACCAGAGTGCTCCAAGAAAAGTGAACAGTGTAATTGGTGGGAAGAAATGCGTATCCATTGCTTGCGGCCAGACATCATCCATGGCTGTGACAGAAAATGGCGAAGTAAGTTGATAACCCGTGTAAAGTTTAACTTTGCTGTGTGTGTTAATCTATAGAAATTCTTTATTACTTTTTATATTTTTCCAACAGTGCCCTCTTGAAAGGCTCTATAGACTTCTTTGCCGATCAGCTCTGTAATTAGTGCAAAATAACTAACTACTGCTTCTAATATAAATGGATAGATAAAAAAATCTACTCAAGTGGTGGCAGGAGCGCGCGCACCCGCCCGCACACACACACACACACACACACACACACACACACACACACACACACACACACACACACACACACACGAGAGTAAATCCTGAGATGGATGGAATTAACCTAAATTAAGGACAGGTGGGTGGCGAGAACCAAGGACATGTTGTAGTGCTAGTTCCCACCTACGGAGTTCTGAGAAACTGGTGTCTGGGGGAAGACTGCAGATGGTGCATGTGGTGAAACAGGCACTGAGGTTATGACTGTTATGTTATACAGCATGCTATGCAATGGGATACTTTGAGTTGATTGTATACACCCTTTACCTATGCTCATTCATCCTGACTGATAACTGGGTGGTAGTTATGCCGATGTAAAAGGCCGAACAATGTTTGCATAACAGCTGGTGTATGAAGTGTCGTTTCAGAAGTGGCTCTCCCTTTAATAGTATAAGTTTTACCAATTCTGGGAATGGAATAGGTGGTGGTAGGAGGATGCATAGGGGAAATTTTGCAGTGGGGACGGCCGCAGGGGTAGGAGCCATAGTGCAGAGAGATGGGTGCAGAAGGAGCATAGGGTCTGACAAGGATATTGCGGAGATTGGGTAGGCGATGGAAAGCTATTATTCTATGTGTGGTGGGCAAAATCTGAGACAGAATGGATCTCATTTCAGGGCACGATTTTAGAAAATCATGGTCTTGTCGAAGTACCTGATTGATACATTCAAGATCAGGATAGTACTGGGTGACAAGTGGTGTGTTCCAAAGTTGTTTTTTGGAGGGTTCAGCAGTACCAGGATTGGATGTGATGGCCTGGGAAATCTCCTTTTCAACTAGGCTTTTGGGATAATTACATCTAGCGAAGGATGAAATGAGAGTGGTGGTGTATTGCAGTAAAGAGTCTGTATCCAAATAAATACGTTTGCGTTGAATGCCAAGGTTGTATGGGAGGGATTGTCTGACATGGAAAGAATGGCAACTGTCAAAATGTAAGTACTGTTTCTTGTTAGTAGGTTTGATGTGGATGGAAGTGTTTGCTGGCCTTTGGCAAGGATGAGATCAGCATCAAGAAAAGTAGCATGGGATTTGGAATAGGACCATGTGAAATTTAATTGGGAGAATGTCTTTAGAGATTCCAGGAATTTTAACAGGTCAGCCTCACCATATTTCCATATGATGAAGATGTCGTCAATGTTTCTAAACCAAACCAGAGGCTGAAGGCTTATGGATCCTGTGAAAGCCCCCTCCAAGCCACCCATGGAAAGGTTGACCTAGGCAGGTGTCATCCTGGTTTCCATGGCCATACCCCTGATCTGTTTGAATGTCTGCCCCTCAGAGGTGAGGTAATTGTTGGTAAGGATTAAGTTGACTAAGGTGAGAAAGAACAATGTCATAGGCTTGGAATCATGTGGGCATTGACTGAGGAAATGTTCAGCAGCAGACCGACCATATTCATGGGGGGATGTTGTTATAGAGGGATATGGCATCAGTGGTGATAAGCAAGGGGTGTGGTGGGAGTGGCAGTCACAGATTTCAGTTGATTTGGGAAATGGTTGGTATCTTTAATATCGAAGGAAGTCTTTGTACCATGGATTGATCAATTAAGGAAGATATGTTTGGTGGGTGCTTCGAAGCCAGCAACTATAGGTCAGCCAGAATGATTGAAAACTAAAAGGAGGGGGTGCGTGGTTTGGATGGGGAAAGAAGTTCTATGGATTGAGGTGTAAGTCTTTGTGAGGGGCCTGAGGTTTTTAGGAAGGACTGCTGGTCAGTTTAAATCAGAAGGATGGGATCTTGATGGCAGATTCTGTAAGTAGAGGTGTCAGATAGCTGGCATAGATCTTCACTAATGTACTCCTGTTGGTCAGGTACCACAGTGGTAGTTTCTTTGTCTGCTGGGAGGATAATGATGTAGTCATGAGATTTTAGGGAACATAGAGCCTGGAGTTCTACAAAGGACAGGTTAGGGTCATGTTGTAGTGACCTGAGGAAAGGTTGTGAAGCAATGCTGGAGGCGAGGAATTCTTGGAAGGCTTGTAAGGGATAATTCTGAGGTGCTGGGTCACGTTGCGATCATGGTTGGAATGTTAAAGACATGGTTCAGTGTCAGGTTTGGAAAGGTTTTGGGATTGGGTTGCAAAGTGATACTTCCAGTAAAGGAAAGTAGGTCCTTCACAAAAGCAGCACAGTTAAATGCAAGTTTATGGCTGAAAGAGCAACCTTTGGATAATACAGATAATTCAGGGGGGAAGACTGCTTTGGCTGAGAGATTGAGAACACTGTACCGTTATGATTGGTTTTTGTGATTGAGTTATTACAGATCTGGGAGGCGGTGGTGGTATGTTAAGGAAGTTGTCAAAGCTTGTTTTGTTGGAGGGGGATGATGTGGCTATTTGGGGAGCTGCAGAGGGGCAGGAAGGAGGAAGGGGAACACCACAGTTGAGGTAGTTTAGGAGAAGGTGGAATAGCTTTTTGAGGTGAAGTCTGGCATGTTATTGCAGTCTGAAATTGGCTTGGTGGATGATACCATCCAAGGAAACATGAGGGGCAGATAACTGCAGGATTTTGTTGGAGGGGGAGAAGTCTGGTGGAGTGGAAACTGGCAGGTGAGATCACAGGATTACTACTTCTCTAATTCTTTGTGAATAAAATATGATGATCACTTGCACTTATAACACATAAATATTCTGTAAACAAAACATCATTAATTGGGTAACATCAAACTTCTGTCAACACCATCGTGCAACATGAGATCACTACATAGAATGAATGAATATGAATGTAACATTTGGAAAGTCCAGGTCAGAATATCAACGGTTTGAAGATGGTAGATTGCTACTCATTGTAAAGATGGACAGATTGAGTACCAAACTGACACAGTGAAAAGGCTGTTACACACAGTGTTTGGGAAAGCCTTTTTCAGAAAAAAGTGGAAAACAAACACACACACACACACACACACACACACACACACACACACACACACACACACACACACACACTCTTCACAGAGGAGCTTCTGTGAAGTTTGGAAGGTAGGAGACGAGGTACTGGCAGAATTTAAACTGTGACGGCGGCTCGTGAGTCATGCTTGGGTAGTTCAATGGTAGAGCACTTGCCCGCGAAAGGCAAAGGTCCCGAGTTCGAGTCTTGGCCCGGCACACAGTTTTAATCTGCTAGGAAGTTTCATATCGGTGCACACTCCGCTGCAGAGTGAAAATCTCATTCTCTTGCTTCTTGTGTCAAAGGTACTAATCACTTCCTTCACAGACTTTCCACCGTCCACATCCCTTTATCTCCTGGATCCCCACTCATCACCAGTGACTCCACTTCCCTATACACGAACATCTCTAATGCAGACGGTATTGCTGCTGTGGATTCTACCTCTCCCAATGCCCTTAAGATGCCAAACCTACCACCTCATTTATCATACACCTTACTAACTTTCTCCTAACACACAACTACTTCTCCTTTGTTGGAGAATTATACAAACAAATCTGCACCAGGTCATATTCTTGTGGAAGAGTCAGTTTGGATGACCTGTCCAGTCCATGCACCCAGCACTTCCTATTAAAGTCCAGTCACAGACGTATCCTACCACATCAACAGCAGGGCTACCTAGAAAGCAGCCATGTCATATACCAGCTCTGATGCAATCATTGGACAGTTTTTTTTTTTAAATTAGTATGGCTACCAGCTATTTGTCAGCTAGGAAGGATGGCCACTGCCAGATTGTGTCAAAGAGCAAAGTGGGCCACCTTGTGGCAAAACATGTAGCAGCACATAACATGCTTATTTTCAATCACTGCTTCACTACCTGTGC
The DNA here is from genome assembly GCF_023897955.1 of Schistocerca gregaria. NCBI lineage: Eukaryota > Metazoa > Arthropoda > Insecta > Orthoptera > Acrididae > Schistocerca > Schistocerca gregaria. The sequence goes on from NC_064921.1 coordinate 504,187,739, forward strand.
CATCTGGATCCTCCCCTCCACGATCAGCTTTCCTGAACTGCGCAGACTAGAGTTATGCTTCCAATACATTTTTTGCACACAAAATCATCTTGGGCTCAACCTATGATAACCTACTGTCCCCAACCCACCACCCAACTGTTTCCAGCCCTCTGTCCTGTAATTTCCTCCCAGTTCATGTCCCCTCACCCTCAATGTGCCCACTCTATGCCAATGCACCCACCAGTCTTTTCCCTTCTCTGCTTGTGTCCTCTGCTCCCCATCCTCCCGCTCTTCTCTCCCTCCCACTCGCCCTCACCCACAGGCTCCTGATGCTGCCTGGGCCTTGTTCTTCCACTTTCGATAGTAGTCCGTTCATGCTCTGCCAGACATCTACATCTTCATCTACAGGTTGTTACAAAAAGGCACGGCCAAACTTTCAGGAAACATTCCTCACACACAAATAAAGAAAATATGTTTTGTGGACATGTGTCCAGAAATGCTTAATTTCCATGTTAGAGCTCATTTTAGTTTTGTCAGTATGTACTGTACTTCCTCGATCCACCGTCAGTTGGCCGAATTGAAGGAAGGTAATGTTGACTTCGGTGCTTGTGTTGACATGCGACTCATTGTTTGGGCAGGCATTGTTGGTGATGTCTTGATTGGGCCCCATGTTCTTCCACCCACGCTCAGTGGAGCACGTTATGATGATTTCATATGGGATACTCTACCTGTGCTGCTAGAACATGTGCCTTTACAAGTACGACACAACATGTGGTTCATGCACGATGGAGCTCCTGCACATTTCAGTCAAAGTGTTCGTACGCTTCTCAACAACAGATTCGGTGACTGATGGATTGGTAGAGGCGGATCAATTCCATGGGCTCCACGCTCTTCTAACGTCAACCCTCTTGACTTTCATTTATAGGGGATTTGAAAGCTCTTGTCTACGCAACCCCGGTACCAAATGTAGAGACTCTTCGTGCTCGTATTGTGGACGGCTGTGATACAATATGCCATCCTCCAGGGCTGCATCAGCGCATCATGGATTCCATATGACGGAGAGTGGATGCATGTTTCCTCGCTAACGGAGGACATTTTGAACATTTCCTGTAACAAAGTGTTTGAAATCACGCTGGTACGTTCTGTTGCTGTGTGTTTCCATTCCATGATTAATGTGATTTGAAGAGAAGTAATAATATGAGCTCTAACATGGAAAGTAAGCATTTCTGGACATATGTCCACATAACATATTTTCTTTCTTTGTGTGTGAGGAATGTTTCCTGAAAGTTTGGCCGTACCTTTTTTAACACCCTGTATATTCTGCAAACCACTTTGAGGTGCTTGGCAGAGGGTACGTCCCATTGTATTAGTTGTTAGGTTTTCTTCCTGTCCCATTCACGGAAGGAGCACAGAAAGAATGATGGTTTGAATGCCTCTGTCTGTGCAGTAATTATTCTAATCTTATCTTCACAATCCCTATGTGAGAGTCACACAGGGGGTTGTATTATAGCCACAGAGTAATCATTTGAAGCCGGTTCTTGACTTTGTTAATAGTTTTCTCAAGATGGTTTATGTCTACCTTTAAGAATCTGAGAGTTCAGTTCTTTTAAAATCTCTCTACCACTCTCCCAAGATTAAACAAACCTGTGACCATTCATACTGCCCTTCACTGTGTACATTCAACATCCCCTGTTAGTCTTGTGTTGGTAAGGGCCCCACACGTGGGCAATATTCTAGAACTGGTTGCACAAGTGATTTGAAGCAATCTCCTTTGTAGACTGATATTACTTTTCCAGTATTCTACCAATGAACCGAAGACTATCGCGTGCTTTACCCGTGACTGTGTGGATATGAAATGGAACGACCACATATGCTCAAAAGTGTTGCAACCAGGTATTTGTATGAGTTGCCCGATTCCAACAGTGTCTCATTGATATCATAGTCATAGGATACTACATTTTTTTTCCATTTTGTGAAGTGCAAAACTGTACATGTACGAACATTTAGAGCAAGTTGCCAGTCTCTGCACCATGTTGAAATTGTATAAAAAGATCTGACTGAATATTTATGCAGCTTGTCTCAGATAGTACTTCATTATAGATAACAGCATCATCTGCAAAAAGCCTGATTTTACTATTATTATTATTATCTGCATGGTCATTAATATACAACATGAGCAGCAAGGGTCCCAACACACTTCCCTGTGGCACACCCATAGTTCTTCTACATCCCGTCTCCGGCCATCCTGATTTAGGTTTTCCGTGATTTCCCTAAATCGTTTCAGGCAAATGCCGGGATGGTTCTTTTGAAAGGGCACGGCCAATTTCCTTCCCAATCCTTCCCTAATCCGAGCTTGCGCTCCGTCTCTAATGACCTCATTGTCGACGGGACATTAAACACTAACCACCACCACCACTACCACCACTTCTACATCTGATAACATAACATGCTGTGTCCTCTCTACCAAACAGTCCTCAACCCAGTCACAAATATCATTTGATACCGTGTGTAATTGTACTTTTGACAATAAACATAGGTGTGGTACTGAGTCACTGCATCTACATGGGTGCCTTGATCCAAAGCTACCATATCATGTGGGAAAAGTGCGAGTCTGGTTCCACATATTGATGTTTTTGAAATCCATGCTGGTTGACACTGAGGATGTCATTCTGTTTAGAATACCTGATTACGTTTCAACTAAGAATACATTCTAAGATTCTACAACAAATGGATGTCATGGATGTTGGATGGTAGTCTTGCAAATCACTTTTACTACGCTTCTTCTAGATGGATGTGACCTATGCCTTTTTCCAAGAACTTGGGATTTTTTTTTTTTTTTTAAATTGAGGGATCTATGATTGATTGTGGTGGGAAGAGGAGCTAACTCAGCTGCAAATTCGGTACAGAATCTGACTGGGATTCTGTTGGCATGGAGTTTTTTTCAATATTAAAGATTTCAACTGTTTCTCAACACCACTGTTATTAAAAATACATATTTCATTCATCTTTTCAATGGTACGAGGATTAAATTGGGGCAGTTCTCCGGGGTTTTCCTTTGTAAAGGAACATTTGAAATCTAAGTTAAGCACTTCATTTTTGCTTTGTTACCCTCAATTTCAATTCCCATCTCATTCTCTAGGGAATGGCCACTAACTTTGGTGCCACTATCAGCCTTTACATACAAGCAGAATTTCTTTAGGTTCTGCGAAAGATCACTTGACAGTATTCTGCTACAGTAGTCACTGAAGGCATCACGCATTGCTCCCTTGTGAGCCAAACATGTTTCATTCAATGTCTGTCTATCTATAGCCCTGTGCTTTGTCTTACACCTATTACACAGTAATCTGTTTCTTTACAGTGATTGTGTACCATGGAAGTTCCCTCCCATTGTGAACTGTTCTACTGGGTACATATCTATCCAGTGAGTGGTCAGTTATTCTTTTAAACTTGAGCCACATTTTGTCTACGTGTTCCTGTCCTGTGCTGGAAGTTTCAAGTTCCACATCGACATATGACACTACTGATTTTTTAACTAATTTACTGAACATGTATATCTTTGTGCATGTTTTAATTGTTCTTTGTACTTTGCTAATCATTGTTGCCACAACCACATCATGGTAATTGATACCAGTTTCAATGTGGACATCCTCAAAGACATCTGGTCTATTTGTTGCCATTAGATCTAACGTATTTACATCATGAGAGAGGTACCTGTCTGTGTGTTGTAAGTACTTTTCACACAAGGCCTTTAGTAAAGTTTCACAGGCTGTCTTATCATGTCCACTGTAATGTTCCCAATTAATTGTTCTCCACCAATGATTAATATGATTGGGGAACTTGCATACAAGTGAATTAGGTTTCCTCTAAAGTTTTTGATAACATCAGGAGATAAGTCTGGTGGACAATAGAAGGATCCGATTATCATTTTATGCCCATCCCTGATACTAAATCTTGCCCAAACAATCTCACATGCAGCCTCAATTTCTTTCTCGATGAATCTGAGTTTCTTGTCTATTGTGACAAATATGTTACCTCCATTTACCTATCCTTTCTTTATACACTTAAATTTCCCCCAAAAATCCCACTGCTGTCAATTCCAGGTTTCAATTAGCTTTCTGTACCTAGTATTATGTGAGCTTCATTGCTTTCCATGAGCACTTCAAACTCTGGCAGTTTGTTGCGAATGCACTAGTAGTTTACCGTTAGGGTTTTAATACTGATCTGCGGGAGACATTTCATTTGATCATACATGATACTTCTGGCTTTCCTACAGCTATCATTATCTGGATTGGATGGAGAGTCACCCAATCTAAAAAGCCCTTGTGTGCACTCCAAACACAGTCAGCTACCTGAGTAGCAGTCTCTGATGTGTAGTGCACATCTGACCTATTTATGGTGACCCTACAGACTCAACCCTATAGCGCAAGTCCAGGAAGTGACAGCCTAGCTCGTCACAGAACATTCAAAGTATCTGACTCAGTCCTTCCGCTTGACTCAGAACCAAAGGGCCACGATCAGATCCAGGGACAATGCTGCAAATTCTGAGCTTCATTGAAACTCCATGCGCAAGGCTGGTATTCTCAGTCCCCTCTGCCAGTAACTGGAATGATCCAAGTAGTCAGGGTGATTTCCAAGTGCTTATGAATATTAACCAACTCATCTAAGATTTGAGAACAGCAGGCCCAGTGAGGCTTCATTTTGGCTGGTGCAGTGTATTCAGTGTATTACAAGATGTAACACAACATGTTAGTCAGAAAATCTGCTACAATAACTAAATCATATATGCTGATTTGTTACAAATTGCTTATAGATTATGCAGAGGAGCTCTTCCAAAACACAGATTCGCAGCAGCTGCCAATCATTTGACAGTGGTCAGGGCGATTTCCAGCTGCTTACAAACATCTACCAACTCATCCTGTGTTTGAGAGCAGCATGCAGTGATTCTCCACATGCCTATAAAATAAGTTTTGCACAACATTTGTGTTGTCTCCTCTACGATGATTTTTTTTTATTGTTTTCATTCACGAGTATCATTTGTCAGTAAGAATACAGAGGGATACACACAATTTCACTAGAACACTATGTAACGCCACAGTCAGTGAAATGGTATTGTGCTTGTCAGTAGTGATCCAGACATTTGGTGAAACTTGCAGAATTGTGTAATGATTGTGGATTTTTGCTTAGAAATTTTATGTGATGTTATTGCCATACTGCAAGAGAAGACTGAGAAGAATCTTAAGAGAAGGTGTATAGACAGCATTAGAAAACTTGCAGGAGCAACATGGATGCATGTAGCTGAAGAGCATAATGCATAAATTAGTCTGAAGGTGACCATTATCCAGCAGTGAACATTGATTGGTTGCTGCTGATGTTGATGATAATGTTTAATAATATAGATTTCTCAAAAATGTTGGAAAGCATTATGTACAGAAAATTGGTTAAATCCATCTGTGTTAACATGTTGAAGTATTTGCTCAGTATTTTAGCATTCTGCAGAGTTTATTTTCAGTCTTTTCATTGAAGATGGACTAGGAATTTGGTTAGAGATGCTTCTTAATTTCTGTAGTTTCTAAAATGTCTGCCTGCCTTTGGGTAAACATGTCGCACATTTATCTATTTCTAAGTGGCGTGTTTTCAGTAGATGGCAATGAGCCGCTGCTTTATTATTTTTGGTGAGATGGGAAGCAGCACAGTGTTCCATGAATCTTGTAGAAGAATTCTTCCCAATTTGTCCCACAGAAGCAGTCACATTCCAACACATGATTTCAGACAGACTAATCTGTTTGAAGTTATCAGATGGATTTGGTTTATGAATTAATTGCTGTAGAAACTGTTTGTTCTTCATACAGAAACTTACATTTGCATTGCACTGCTTTAATATGTTTGCTATTTTGTAAGAAAGCTTCCCAACAAATTCAAGGCTACGGTATTTAATCTTATCGCTGTTAGTCTTTTATACGTGGATCTGCACAATGTACAGATTTCTGTGCTATGGTTTTATGATTCAGGATATCTGTTTTCTGATCTGGGTAACCTTTTTTGTTCACAATTTGTTTTAATATTTCTATTTCTTAAGTTAAATTTCAATGAAGTAGCTGAAACTTCACTGCTCGTTGAAATGTAGATCTGAAAATGGTGTTAAATTCTGCTTTGATTGTTTAGCTTCTCCCAGCATATGTGTTGAAAGAATATTTCATGGGCATACCGTCAATATTCAGTGTCCAAGAGGCACAATATTTCAGAAATCAACCCTGTTTCCATCATTAGGTGTGCCGACAAACTGACCCTTAGGAGTGTGTGAGTGACTTGTATCCCCTCCCTCTGCTTTCTGATGGGGCATTGCTTCTGCCGTCCTTACTAGCTGAGTTGGTGGTGGTGGATGCAGAGGCAGTATCAGAAGAATAACTGCTGGGGCTCCACTCACCTCGGAAGTCATCTTGTTGCGTTTGCAGGGCCCGATGACTTCAGCAGTTTTATTCCCATATGAGCTTGCCACTAGCTCATTGTGTTTGCATAATACCTTGTCCTTCTCTTTCTCCAACAGCGATTTTCCAGGTCTGGCTGAGAATGATACTACAGTCTCAGTTTATCAGTTGGTCCTCGTTTCTTATTGGAATAACTTCTTTTATAACATGTCTGCCAGCCCCCCCCCTCCCCTCCCCACACACACACACACACACACACACACACACACACACACACACACACACTCTCTCTCTCTCTCTCTCTCTCTCTCTCTCTCTCTCTCTCTCTCTCTCTCTCTCCTACACACACCAATGGCTACAGCAACACATACAATTTCCTGGTCTCATTATTGTATGTCTTAATCATTCTGGAATTTTCATTGTAATCAAATTATGTATAAGAAATTTTGAATGACAAAATCTTAAAATACATTTTTCATATAACATTTTTGTCATCATAGCTGAGTTAGTTTGAGGGATGAAATTGCTATGGTGTTTCTGTGCTCGGACTGAAACACTTTAACTGTGATTAATTGTTTTCAGGTTTATGCCTGGGGCTATAATGGTGTTGGTCAGCTAGGCATTGGAAATACCTCAAACCAGCAGACACCAGTGAGAGTGAAAGGTATCCTTTGCTCTGTTGTGATCACAAAAGTGGAATGTGGTTATTCGCATACATTAGCATTGTCAGATATGGGACAACTGTTTGCGTGGGGTAGCAATGGGTATGGTCAACTGGGCACTGGAACAAAATCAAACTGCAATTCACCAGTACAGATTGCACAGGATATTGGCAGGTTAGTTAGTGTATTATCTAATTGCTAATTATAACTATAAAATGTAAAAAGTACTTACGTAAGTAGTATACAGAATTAATAATGGATTTGTCATTTACCACTGTGTGACTTGGATGGAAATGGTGACTACATAACTATAGTGTCTTGTATAGAATAAGAAACAGCACTCTCTCATACAGTTGCTTTAACTATTTTATGATCTTATATGCCTTTTAGAGGATGCTGGTTACTAATAAATTGTTGGTGATAAAAATGTGTACTAATGATGGCATTAGATATTTTTATCTCCATACATCTCTGTCATTTATATTTTTTGTTTAACTTGAATGTGTTCTAAAGTAGATGTTGGGAGATGGTACATGCCACTGTATTGTACACTCATCTGTATATGAAATTTATGTTAATGTGGATTCAATCAAAAAACAAAACCCACTTGTATCACTGCTGTTTGGAATCGAGAAAGCCGGCCGCTGTGGTCGAGCTGTGGAGTGGTTCTAGGCGCTTCAGTCCGGAAGCACGCAGCTGCTTTGGTTGCAGGTTCAAATCCTGCCTCGGGCATGGATGTGTGCGATGTCCTTAGGTTAGTTAGGTTTAAGTAGTTCTAAGTCTGCGGGTCTGATGACCTCATCTGTTAAGTCCCATAGTGCTTAGAGCCATTTGAACCATTTTTTGAATCAAGAAATGCTAACATATCATCTGCTGACAACTAACCTGACACTGATGGGTAATGGTAGTAGGTATTGCTGTGACTTTCAAGAGTTTTATTGTTGTCCTAAATTCTTGAGGTGCTGTTAAGTACGGATTGAGATGTTGATCTAAATCATCGTCACACCTGATGTTGCATGGTAAGATTTATATCATATCGGCTTCATTTCGGTAACTTGCTTCTCCATATACACTGAAGTGCCAGGAAAACTGGTGTAGGCATGCGTATGCAAATACAGAGGTATGTAAACAGGCAGAATACGGCACTGCATTCGGCAATTCCTATATAAGACAAAAAGTGTCTGGTGCAGTTGTTAGAATGGTTACTGCTGCTACAATGACATGATCAAGATGTAAGTTACTTTGGACATGGTCTTACAGTTGGCGCATGAGCGATGGGACACAGCATCTCCGAGGTAGTGATTAAGTGAGGATTTTCCCATATGACCATTTCACAAGTGTACCGCGAATATCTAGAATCCGGTAAAACATCAAATCACTGAAATTGCTACAGCCAGAAAAAGATTCTGCAAGAATGGGACCAATGACAACTGAAGAGAATTGTTCAACGTGACAGAAGTGCAACCCTTCCACAGATTGCTGCAGATTTCAATGCTGGGTCATCCACAAGTTTCAGCATGCGACCGTTCAATGAAATTTCATTGATATGGGCTTTTGGAGCCGAAGACCCACTCGTGTACCTTTGATGACTGCACGACACAAAGCTTTACACCTCACCTGGGCCCATTAGCACCGACGCTGGACTGTTGATGACTGGAAACATGTTGCCTTGTCAGATGAGTCTCGTTTCAGATTGGATCGAGTGGATGAATGTGTGTGGGTATGGAGACAACCTCATCAATCCATGGACCCTGCATGTCAGCAGAGGTCTGATCACGGGTGGAGGCTCTGTAATGATGGGAGGTGTGTGCTGTTGGAGTTATATGGGTCCCCTGATACGTCTAGAAATGACTCTGACAGGTGACACATATGTAAGCATCCTGTTTGATGGCCTGCTTACATTTATGTCCATTGAGCATTCTGATGGACTTGGGTAATTCCAGCAGGACAATGTGACACTGCACATGTGCAAAATTGCCATGGAGTGGCTCCAGGAACACTCTTCTGAGTTTAAACACTTCTGCTGGCCACCAGCCTCCCTAAATGTGAACATTATTCAGCATATCTGGGATGCCTTGCAATGTGCTGTTCAGAAGAATGTCCTGTCATGGAGTTATGGACAGCCCTGCAGTATTCATGGTTTCAGTTTTCTCCAGCACTACTTCACATGTCAGTTGAGTTCATGCCATATTGTATTGCGGCACTTCTGTGTGCTCACGGGGGCCTTACACCGTATTAGGCTTGTGTACCAGGTTCTTTGGCTTGTCAGTGTATGTCATGGCATTATTGCCTGTCTGAGTATTTTATGGTTGAATTATCCTCTATCAAGGGGGAATTCTATATCTTTTTGCTTGTTCAGGATACAAGTTAAAAGTGCTGTTTAGACCAATGCTGTTTGTTTATTTTTTTTTGTAAAAAAAAACTACTACTTCTTGTAAAAATAAGATCAAACAAATGTAAAACTTGGAAACATCCTGACTGGAGAATAGGAGAATGGCAGCTGGATCATGTATTTATGGACAAATTCTTCCACAGAGAAATCTACAATGTTAAAGTGTTAAGAGGGGTAGATGCAGGTTCAGATCATTACATTGTCAAAATCAAAATTAAGTTCACATCACTAAAAAAGAAACCAAATTGCAATAAACGAAAGAGGAACTTTGATTCCCACCAATTGATTAGAAATGATAAATATAGAGAAGTCACACAAAACATAAAACTGACAGATAATTCAGAAGAACTGGTTCAAATTCTCAGGCAACAAGCAGAAAATTTAGCCCCATTGTACCCACCCAAAAGACATGTCTGGTGTAAATCAAAATGTGACAAAATTCATGAAGAAAGACATAATGCATGGTTAAAATTTCAAACAGACAAAACAGAAGAAAATGCAGTCAACCTCAAAAATATTAGGAAAAAGTTCACACAAATTATCAAGCAAACCAAGAGACAGTCACAGAAATATATAATTGACTCCATAGAAGAAAATTACTACAAAACCAATTTCAGAGACTTTTATAAAATTTTTGGAAGACAATTACAAAAATTTGCCCCTCCCATGTTAATGCAGAAAAGGGAAGATGGAAAATGGCACATAAAGACATGGAAAATGCTGAAATCTTTTGGCAGAAGCATTAATAAACTTTTTAACTGTGAAGAACCCCAGGAACTTTCAGCAATTACTACAGACACACTTATCAAGACTCTACCTGACCTCATAAATCCTCCAACAATCAAAGAGGTGGAAATGACACTCAGAGAGATGAAAAATTATAAGGCAGTGGAGAAGACCAAGTTTCTGCAGAAATGTTGAACTATGCCAGTGATACAGTTTGAATATCCTTACACATAGCCTTAACAAAAATCTGGATAACAGAAAAGTTTCCCAAACATTGGACCACAGCCATAATCCACCCACTCCGCAGAAAAGGAGATAAAAACAACCCAGGTAATTACATAGGTCTCTCTTTCTTAGACTGCATATACAAGATTTTCTCAAGAATTTATATAGAAGAGGATCAAAGAGCAACTAGAGGAAGAATTAGGTGAATACGGAGGGAGCTTCAGACCTTGGAGAAGCTGTGCAGAACAGATCATCACTTTAAAATTAGCCATAGCATATTACAAGAAATGAAATAAACCTCTTGTGGACTTCAAAAAAGCATACGACTGTGTCCATAAACCTTCAATGTTAAAAATCTTAAGAAATTTTAGGCTCCATGCAAAATTAATCAATCAAAGTGATAGAACTCACCTTAACCAACACTGTATCAAAAGTCAAGTTCAGGAGTGAACACTCTGAGCCATTCATCATAAAAACAGATTTAAGACAAGGAGATTGCTTGGCACCCCTGCTGTTCAAATTTGCCTTAGAATGCTTAATGAGGGAAAGATACAAGACTAACCCAAAGAGCATCCAAATTGGAAGTCCCCAAAGACAACATAAGTTTACACTGTCTAGGATTTGCTGATGACCTTGCTCACTTGTTAAACAGTATTCAGGAAACCAAACAAGTTATCTCACTACAGGAAATAGCACAGAAAATTGGGCTTGGAATATCCTTTGAAAAAACAGTCATCATGTTAACTCACTCACCACTCATAAACAAAATTGCCATAGGAAACCAAGAAATCAAAATTGTAGATAAATTTAAATATCTGGGAGAAATCATAACATATAACCTCAATGAAAAACCAACATGGCATAACAGAATAAAAAAATTGACTAGAGCACAATATATCACCAAGAACACATACAACAAAAAGAGCCTGTCAATAGCAACAAAATGAAAACACAACGAAACAGCCACTCAATCAGAAGTAACATTCACAAGTGAAATCATCTTCAAAACATCTAACACTGCACAAATAGGCAAAATACTCAAAATAGAGAGAAGAATCATCAGACTGTTCATCAACAAATCGTGCCAGAAAGACGGACAGTGGAGAGCAGCCACAAATGAAACAGTCTACAAGGAAATAGAACTGGTAATGAGTACAATCAGGAAGAAACGCTTTTCATTTTTTGGACATCTAATAACACCAGAGAACAGGATCATGAGCAGAATAATAGAAAAATTGTGGAATAGTAAGAGCAACATTAAGTGGATTACAGAAATCAAGGAAGATATGGATGAACTACAGATTACATTGGAAGACCTAAGAAACAAAACTGACAAAATCAGGAAACCCACAGACAAACAAACCAGACTGCAAATGAGAATCAACAAACATACAATAGGAAGGGTGATATCCAATGAAGAAAGAAGGATGATATCTGAGAGAACGAAGAAGCACTGGGCTGACAGAAAACTGAAAAATTCTTTGTATAAAGTTGGCTAGAGTGGTCCAGTGAAGGCAATAAAATGAGTCACAAAAACAAGATCAAACAATGGAAAATCCACAATGGAATTAGACCATACTATGGAAAGGACAGATTGCTACTCACCTTAAAGAGGAGATACTGAGTCACAGAAAGGCACAACAAAAACCCTACTATACATTTAGACTTTTGGCCAAAATGCCTTCTTCTAAAGTAGAAACCACAGACACATTCACAGAAGCACCATACACACTCACATGATCTCTGTCTCTGACTGCTAGGCTCAACGGACAGAGACGTAGTCACATGTGTAAATGTGTACTTGCTTTCTACTTTAGAAGAGGGCAAGAGCTTAAATGTATAGAAGAAATCTTGTGGTGTTGCAGTTCTTCTTATGTCCATGCTTGCTATGAAAATAGGACGAGGAATTCCACTTTATGCAAGGAGCTTTTCAGTTTCATTTTACCCAGTCATGTTCCAGCACTTTCTGTGCTATCTTCAGTGGGTTATTTTATTTTCTTACTGTAACACGACAAGATGATTATTTCTATGCCAAGCCAGGTATTTCCTTCGCAGCTCTTTAACAAATTCCAGATTATAATCATCAAAATTCAAAAAACCATACTCAAAATAAAATTCAACAAGCTATGTTCGACCTATAAAATAGTACCTAACAATCTAATCATAACTATAAACAACATGTCATCTATAGAACAACAGGCAAAATGTAAGGCTCAAATCTTGTGGATAAAGCAAGACATCCAGTCTTTGTATTCCAAAAATCAGGCTCTGAATATTGAACTATGCAGATTGCATATAGAACTAGAAACCACATAAAGTATCCACCATTTTTGATGAATTAATGTACAGAGTTAGAACATACACAGACACAATAATAGACAGAAAACATACAATCCAACAAAAGAATCTCACTAAAATGGTAAACCTACAAACACCTACCAATCCCATCACCGATACAATAAATACACCTTTCACAAAAGCCTGATTAATCTAATAGATATAAAATTACTTGAAATGGGTCCCAAGCATAACATAAACACAATGGTGTCACACAGGACAGTAGAAAATATCATAACAGAAATGGAACACATCATAAAGCTACAAGAAAAAACTACACACACCTGAATTCAGTGCAAATCTAAGAAGAGAACTAGTTGCAAAGGAAATAAGAAACATAATCAAAGGGAACAAAATCACCATAAAAGAAAACTCACGGACTGCTGAAGAAAAAACCTACAGAAAACTACAGAACAAATTAACACAAGAAAAAGCCATTATCACAAAATCTTACGAGGATAATTCAGTTGTAGTCATAAACAGGAATACATCGAAAAAAAATTAGAATTCATCCAAAGCAACAACACCACAGAATTAAGAATTGATCCAACAAACTGATACCAAATTAACATAGAAAACTCTGAAAAACATAGAAACAATTTTTACTGAAACACGGATTAAAAGAATGACAGAGAAAAATCCCAAGGCCCCGACCCAAAAATCATTGCCTAAAGTTCACAAACCTGGAACACCTACACGTCTATTGATAAACTTCACCAAAGCACCCACATACTACTTAGCCAAATACATACACACCCTGCTACAGGCAGTATACAAATACACTGCAAACAGAAGTCTAAAAAAACTCAAGTGATGTAATAGAAAAAATAAGAAATGAAAACATACCAAACACAGCAACATTAATTTCATTTGACATGATTTCCATGTACACACACACATTCCAACAGAAGAAACTATCAACATCATAGAAAGAAACCTCCAACTACAAGGAAACATACCCACAACAAACATACAAGAAATATCAGCCATACGCAGGCTCATCACAAAGCAAAACTACTTCATGTTCAACAACAAATTTTACTCTCAACAAGATGGACTACCCATTAGATCCCCAGTCAGTGGCCTCCCAGCTGACATTTTCGTCAGTCAGATAGAAAAACAAATCTTTGACAAAATATTAATACCAAAACAGTAAAAAATGATATATTGGTACAGATATGTAGATGATATAATTTGCTTCATAGATGAACCACAGCCTGGCAGAAAAGAAGTTCATGACAACATAAACTCCATCCATCCATAAACACAGTTCACCATTGAAACACAAACGGATGGAAAACTTAATTTCTTAGATCTCACCATACCCAAGAGAAACAACAAAATGAATTCACAATCTACAGGAAACCACAATCACCAGCACCATTATTTGTAATTAATCTAATCACCCCATAACTCACAAAGAGGCCAACTTTAGATATTTACTACACAGATTGAACAAAACACCAATAAACTAACATGATTACACATAAGAACTGAACACACTAAAACAAACTGCTCAGGAGAATGGATATGATGCAAAGAGAGTAAATAAAATGAACCACAAAATACAAAAACAAGCCACACACACACACACACACACACACACACACACACACACACACACACACACACACACACACACACACACACACTCACACAAAAATCGGCAGACAGTAAGCAACAAATGGCACATAATGACTTACAAAAACAAAGTCACACACAGGGTGGGTAATGTACTAAAGAAACAGGGACTCAACAAAGCATACAGAACCAACAACCCAATACAAAGCAGATTTGGAGGAAATACCACTAAGACTGACAAATACAGCCAGTCCAGTATATACCAACTTACTTGCAACTGCTGTCAGTCTGTATGTGTGTCCAACATGCAGGAATTCAGAACCAGATATAAGAACATCTCAGAGCACTGAAAAGCAATAGCTCACAGATCACCTGGTAGCACACAATAACACCAACAAACACCGAAACTGAGATACAGATCCTTAAAACTAGTACCTGCTTTTACAAAAAATTAACTATAGAAGAAAATTATCACATGTAAAAATCAATAGCCCAAGGAAAGAAAGTACTAAATGAGTACACATCACTGTGCAATAAAGCCCTGTATTTGCAATTGAAGAACTATACAGTTAACACCCACAACACTAAAAACTACTCAGAAGGAAAAAAAATCTACAATAACATGTAATGGTGGTTAAAACTCTCCTCATGTTTGAAAATTTGTAGAAAGTGTGCTGTCAAATGACCATAAGTCACAGAAATCAGCATATTCACCTCGCCAAAACATAAGAGAAAATGCTAACTCATCAAAGTCGTAAGTTACACACAAAAAAACGTGATATATACTCATTTCCGTTCGTAAATGCATAACAAACGGAAAAATAAAAATTATGTTTTGCTGTTTGTAGGTGACAAGTTGTAGATTGTGTAGCAGACTAGCTACCAATGTAAATACCCAACAGCTTTATGTAAGGTAAGTAATATAATGCATACATCACTCTTTTGCCAATTAAGCTATAATTAGAACTTTAGGCATAATGTAATAAACAACATACAGTGCATCATGTCATTAATACATATCTCAGCTGTGAACTGTAAACAAATGATGTATAATATTTTACAACAATTATTCATTCCCAGTTGTAAATATTTTGTACCAAAAGTTTCTCTAAATGTTAATATGTAACAACAGTTTTATCGCAAAAGTGGTGAAACGTGTCTGGGTAAAATTAAATTGAAAAGGTGGCCTGCATAAGGTGGAATTCCTCATCCTATTTTCATAGCAAGCATGGACATAAGAACTGCACCACCACAAGATGCCTGCTATACATTTAAGCTCTTGCCAAAACCCCTCTTCTAAAGTAGAAAGCACATACACATTCAAACACATGACTATGTCTATAACCACTGAGCCTCAGCAGTCAGAGACAGAGGTCATGTGAGTGTGTGAGTGGTTCTTGAGTGAATGTCTCTGTGCTTTCTACTTTAGAAGAAAGTGTTTTGGCCAAAAGCCTAAATGTATAGTAGGGTTTTCGTTGTGCCTGTCTGTGACACAGTATCTCCTCTTAAAGTGAATAGCAATCTACCCTTTTTATAGTACTGTCATACTTATCTTTTAGGTTTATTTTTTATTGTAGCTCCTTGGTGTTTACAAATGTTGCAGATTAATCTCTTTCTATGAATCTCATTTACTTGCTTCAGAAACATTAGATTCTGTGCTATGTTGTGAAGTGCTTTTTCTTGAGTGATAGATGACACTAATATATCCACATTTCACTTAGTTTTTCTGTCTGCTACCTAATTGTGGGTAAGAATTTCTCCTTGAATGCTTTCAGTGCTGAATGAGGGGGAGGGGAGAGGATAGTCCTTGCTATGTCAGTGTCATTTCACGTAGTGACTCAGGTGTGTAAATTGCATTCACATCAGTGACCTCAGTTTCAGCTGGAGATGGATCTGGAGCACACTCAGATTATGTGGGAGCTAGTCAACATCACCAGTGCACCAGCTGTAAATCCTAGGTGTGCTTCAGTTATTGGTGGTGAGCACGGTGGAGGAATGTTGTGTGTGGCAGAACTGCTCCACTCAAGTAGTATTAGACTTGCTCAGAGAAGCTGTGCTTTGTGTGGATCAATCTTTATTTTTCCCAGCTGCTCATGAGAAATTTATGGAGTGTACAATTGCAAACAGTAACATTCCCAGTAGTTCAGTTGAATCATCAGCATATTCATCCATTTGAGCCAAACATACGACTTGTTTTCCTGAGGAAAATAAAACCTATAAGAACAGTAACAGACCACAGATCACATATAAAAATATATTGATCCTAATAAAATGCAAGGCAATAACATTTGAAATAGTGTCATTCTTCTATATAGAAATGGACTGGAAGGCTTGACTGGGATATTACAGTTAATAAAGCAGTTACGTAAAGAGACAGTGCTTGAAGAAACTTGTGTTTCCATAAAGGCAACAACCTGTTGAAAAGGAAAATGAGTATGTCAGTGTCCTGTTACTGCTTAGTTAACATATTCAACCTCAGCTAGCATGTTGTCATGTACAGAAATCTTATATAAATTGTGGCAAACTTATAGAAATATTGGGAAGCAGAAAGTGTGTGTATTTTCCAAAACATAATGAAAATTGTTACATTTTACATCCTGGTTGTTCTTGACTATCTAAAGGCTTGCTTTATCCACTTAATGACTGCAGCATTCATTTTAAAGCAAGTGCATTGATTCAGGTGCCGAAAGTGTGGCTACATCACTCTGGGTTATAATGATTTTGTGGAGATTTTGTAATTGCTGCACACTAGCTAAGAATGCCATGCTCTGAACTTGTGTAAAATGCTTAGTTAACTATCCAGTGTGTAGTACATACCGCAGAGTTGTCTTTGAAGGCAATACGCATGAACTGAAAGCAATGAAGTTAATAGCTTATACAGAGGGAAAGTATAATCATAAGGAACAGCCTCTATTATTTATTGTGACTTTTGCTTCAGCCCTGGAGAAACTCTTAATGTTCTGATGACTTAAAGTGTGATTGTGAATCTGGGTTATATCGGCTTAGTCCCCCAAACCACCTTTCACTTCTTTAGGAGACAACTTACTTGGAATTTGCAGCTGCTCCTTTTTACTGGATAGCCATTTGCTGGAAACCCTCTTGACTTCTTCTCCGTCAAATAATGCTAGGCAAAGGAATTTTTAGACTCTTTCTACTTATTTCATAAGTAGACATACAAACTTTACTTTTCGTCAATTAATGATGTATTTGTCCTCCATATACAATAAAAATTCTTACTTTCCACATGAATATCTAACTTTCTGCAAGTATCTTGTACAATCAGACATTAGAAACAAATTGAGTTACAGTTAAAAGAAAGTTGTCTTGAATACCATGATCTTTCTTAGCATGAATCACAATATGAGTTTTGCCTCTAACGAGGTTGCATCAAGAGTTTGCAAGAGTACTTTCTCAACTGTTCTTGTTTCAATAACAATAGTCAATGACACAATGAGCACAGAGCTGCATATTAACTCCATAGTTCTTCCTTATACACACACTAAAACTTCTGTGGATTGGCTGACTGTTACTTGTCAGTGCCATCGAACCGCCACATCTACTTTCTTCTTGCAACTGATTTTAAAGCTGCACACACAAACGTGATGCACAGCGGGTAGGATTCTACCATCCCACACTCATAGCCAGAATATTGTGTGTTCGAGATGGTCGAAGGCTGAGTGGTTCTAGAATTTACACAGAAATTTTTGAATCACTACAAAACAAGTTGTGAGGATAAATGCAGCAACATGAATTTGACTATATGAAGCAGTGCAAATACATGTACTTGTGAGTATATAAGTAGCTGTATAGTTTACCCTATACTGTGTATTATCACATCATCTACAAAAGCAACACAGCATAGAGTAGTAAGTGCGGTCACTATTAAGTCCATACACTCATAACGAGACCAAAGAAATATGCACCAAACCATAAGATGTGCAGACATTTGTCTAATCAGAATGTTGCTCTCGACCATATGGAACCTTGCACGTGCACAAGAGAAAATATTTGCCCCAAAACTGGACAACTATTCATTGCAACTTCTGTAGTTGAATGGGAAGGAAAAGGGGTAGATGGAGAGGTATCATCATTAAAATGGCTCCCACCCTACAATGGAACATGAGTGAGTTCAGAAGATTCTTATGGAAGGATGAAGACTTACCTTCTACATCTACATCTACATCTACATGACTACTCTGCAATTCACATTTAAGTGCTTGGCAGAGGGTTCATCGAACCACAATCATACTATCTCTCTACTATTCCACTCCCGAACAGCGAGCGGGAAAAACAAACACCTAAACCTTTCTGTTCGAGCTCTGATTTCTCTTATTTTATTTTGATGATCATTTCTACCTATGTAGGTTGGGCTCAACAAAATATTTTCGCATTCGGAAGAGAAAGTTGGTGACTGAAATTTCGTAAAAAGGTCTCGCCACGACGAAAAACGTCTATGCTGTAATGACTTCCATCCCAACTCGTGTATCATATCTGCCACACTCTCTCCCCTATAATGCGATAATACAAAACGAGCTGCCCTTCTTTGCACCCTCTCGATGTCCTCCGTCAATCCCACCTGGTAAGGATCCCACACCGCGCAGCAATATTCTAACAGAGGACGAACGAGTGTAGTGTAAGCTTGGGAAATTCTGTTCTTGTGCTTCAGAGAGATTCATCTAAAAGTGTGTAACACCCTGTGCAGAGTGGTTACAGCTTGCACTGAAAGGATGACTGAGAGGGCCACAAGTGATGAAGCCTTGTTCTTGCATACCACTCCTTGCCTGCTACTCTCACCATGAACTTGGTAATATAGTTGTAGCTATAGCACAAGTGCCTTGTAGCGTGACCATACATTCACTGTACATAACATCTAAGGGAACTGTAGACATAGAGGCTCTCAATGTCATCATATATATCTCACATCTTTCTCACCTTTTGTACTAGGTTTTCATGTGTGCGACATGTTGTGGGACTCCGTCACAATACGCACTGGGACTTGAACTATTGTGATACTTGCAGTCACAAGAAAACGAACAGGGGGCAAAGCAAGTATTTCAGTACTGCTGCAGGGCTGTTTCCCACAGCTTATTTCTCAATATGCCGTGCCATCTTTGCTGATGCTGTTTAGTGGGAAGTTTGGTCTTACTCCAGTGGCCACTTCACAGACTAGATAAACCTAGCAGTGCTTGAAAAGAAACCACTGAAGTGGGTGTTCAGTATTGTGTGCTATACAGTCAGCTGACTGTGATTGAACTGTGTGAAATTTGAAGGAATGGGTGGATTATATTATGAATATGACAGGTTCAAAAATCAAGTAATTGCGGAGAACTTTTTGGCAGCAAGGTTAAATGTTGCCAAATTATTGAAGAGAGCAGTATGACATTGTGACATTTGTTCAAGGGTACTATTAATATTGTTGTTGTTATGGTCTTCAGTCCTGAGACTGGTATGATGCAGCTCTCCATGCTACTCTATCCTGTGCAAGCTTCTTCATCTCCCAGTACCTACTGCAACCTACATCCTTCTGAATCTGCTTAGTGTATTCATCTCTTGGTCTCCCTCTACGATTTTTACCCTCCACACTGCCCTCCAGTATTAAATTGGTGATCCCTTGATGCCTCAGAACATGTCCTACCAATCGATCCCTTCTTCTAGTCAAGTTGTGCCACAAACTCCTCTTCTCCCCAATTCAATTCAGTACCTCCTCATTAATTATGTGATCTACCCATCATAACCAATAGCTTGTGGTCAGAGTCCACATCTGCACCTGGAAATGTCTTACAATTTAAAACCTGGTTCCTAAATTTCTGTCTTGCCATTATACAATCTATCTAAAAACTGACAGTATCTCCAGGCTTTTTCCATGTATGCAGCCTTCTTTTATGATTCTTGAACCAAGTGTTAGCTATGATTAAGTTATGCTCTGTGCAAAATTCTGCCAGACAGCTTCCTCTTTCATTTCTCTCCTCCAATCCATATTCACCCACTATGTTTCCTTCTCTCCCTTTTCCTACTCTCGAATTCCAGTCACCCATGACTATTAAATTTTCGTCTCCCTTCACTATCTGAATAATTTCTTTTATTTCATCATACATTTCTTCAATTTCTTAGTCATCTGCAGAGCTAGTTGGCATATAAACTTGTACTACTGTAGTAGGCATGGGCTTCATGTCTATCTTGGCGACAACAATGCATTCACTATGCTGTTTGTAGTAGCTTACCCGCATTCCTATTTTCCTATTCATTATTAAACCTACTCCTGCATTACCCCTATTTGATTTTGTGTTTATAACCCTGTAGTCACCTGACCAGAAGTCTTGTTCCTCCTGCCACCGAACTTCACTAATTTCCACTATATCTACCTTTAACCTATCCATGTCCCTTTTTTAATTTTCTAACCTACCTACCTGCCTGATTAAGGCATCTGACATTCCACACTTCGATCCGTAGAACCCCAGCTTTCTTTCTCCTGATAACGACATCGTCTTGAGTAGTCCCCACCTGGAGATCCAAATGGGGGATTATTTTACCTTCGGAATGTTTTACCCAAGAGGACGCCATCATCATTTAACCATACAGTAAAGCTGCATGCCCTCAGGAAAAATTACAGCCATAGTTTCCCCTTGCTTTCAGCCCTTCGCAGTACCAGCACAGCAAGCCCGTTTTGGTTATTGTTACAAGGCCAGATCAGTCAGTCATCCAGACTGTTGCCCTTGCAACTACTGAAAAGGCTGCTGCCCCACATCAGGAAACACACGTTTGTCTGGCCTCTCAACTGACACCCCTCCATTGTGGTTGCACCTAAATTACGGCTATCTGTATCGCTGAGGCACACAAGCCTCCCCACCAATGGCAAGGTCCATGGTTCATGGGGGGAGGCCATTAATATTACCATGGAGTTTACCAGAGTATGGGAGATCATTGGGAGGAATTCCTTAGCCAAAAGTCATGGGGAACAAACATAGTGTGTAGTTCACATTTTATACATTTTCTGTGTCTTTGTGGGTTGAGAACAGATGGCTGATGTATGAACAAGCTAAGGATCACCACCACCATCCACCATCTGGGCATTAGGCTGACTGCTGGTATCAATACAGAACCATCCCCAATTGCCAGACGGTGCAGTGCCTTATGAGTAACAATGGTTCATAGAGTGGCAACAGCACTTAGTGCATTAAATGTATAGATTCTTGTCTAAAATGAAGTCATTGGCATGCTGATAGCTTTCGAAACCTAACTACAAGGTACAAAGCAAATTGAATTGCATGGAAAGCTAGAGCTTATGATGTATAAAGTGCAAAATTTACTGTTCTTACAGGGTAGTATCAACCACCATGGGTGCTAAGGAGTCCAAGAATTATTTAAACCTATTATATTGTGCTATGACGAGTATGGCAGATAACATGCTTAAATTAAAATTTTATAACATCTTATGTCTGTGCCATAATTTGATTCCAATATATACTGATGAGTGTAAGTGGGGGAACAATCTTGGATGCTGTTTGGTATGTCCTGATTCTGTCCTCAGAATCAGATTGCAAAACAAGTGCTTCAGTAAGAAGCAGATGGACATGCAGTCTTGAATGCTCAAGAGCAATTGAGATAGATTTGGGCTAAGAAATTTCTTATCAGCTCGAATTCCTGTAAGTGCATGTGCCCAGCAGAGAAATCATTCATTTACGCACAAGACATCCTCATCACCCTAATCTCTCAAGTGAAGAAGGTGAATTTGAGGCAATGAACTGGAAGGCATAGCAACAAGGGGACTCGCACAGTGTGATTCTCCACTACAATCGGTCTCCTTGTTGGAGCACACTGTCATGTGCCATATCGAGGAAGAATAGTAGGAAGTGAGGCTAAGAAGTCGTGGTCAGAAACACTTACCACCTGGTGCTTGTGTAACTCCTTCTGGCCATGGGAGTGAGGCGAGATGCTCATAACTTGCCTCCAAATGTGGCAGTCTGGCTCACTCGTTCTTTATCCAGAAACAGGAACCACTGGTTTGGAGTGCTTTTAGTCCCTTGCTAGTTGATGAGTACAAAATTAAAAGACTGCACCACATTTTCTAATGAAAGAACAGCCCATTGATTGGCTAGTGATGTGCACTCTGTTTTACTTAACAAGTGTATTATCAAAGTTGGTCAGACTACCAACTCTTATCTGAAATCTTTGGAAGGAACACATACTTAAGTATTTGGTATTTTGGCTGACTCTAAAAGCCAGCCATTTTATATTTCCCATATTTGAGCAGATTTATAGCATGTTTTTGTCCACTTTACCTTTCAAGGTATTATTATTATTATTATTATTATTATTATTATTATTGTTATTATTATTATAATAATATTTTCCTACTGTCTGATTTTTATTTATTTTGTCTGTAAGTTATATCTGAAGGCCATGCCATTATCAGTGTGTGGAGATTCTGATCAAGCTGTAGGACACCTTAAAGACAACAACTTCCTACAAACCAGTTTTCATCTCTGAAAGCTCCTAATTGTGTCATATTATGTATGTGTTTTGTTTCACAATGACACTGCCAAATTCCTCATCCCCCTCCTATATCCCCTCCTCACCCTACCCATTTTCATGTGTGTACTTTGTGCTTCTATGCAGATTTAAACACTTTTGCAATTTTTTCCTCTGCACACCCTTTCAATGTTTTCTTTCATTCTGTGTAACAACATTGTTTCTTGTCTGCATAAACCTGTTTTTAATCTTTTTGAGTGCTATAATTCTTCTATATACATTAATTTTCCTTCCAGAATTTTCTACAGTGATATATTAGCATTTCTGTTATAATAGTTATGTTATAACTGCTTTGCATGTTTTCTATTCCTTGGAACCTACACCAAAATCATCTCCCATCTTCAAAGTGATGCTCCTGATGAGGTACTTTGAGTGAGCTGAATTGAAGTGCTGCTACAGGGTGGATGCAATTGTTTTCCTTGCCTGTTTACTCTGGTCAGTCAACATTTTTGATTCCCAGCATGCTCAGATCTTGCAGTAGCACAGTTTTTCAATTGTGGCCACCACAATGCCTATCTGTTGTTACCCAACAGTCATAATGGATGATTTGGGAGACATACTGGACGTTGTGTGAAGTCACTATAGTTACTGGCCAGCCACTCTGTGTTTCATCTGCCAAGTATGTCTGCACTTCATCCTCATTACACCAACAAACTCAACATCTAATGGTGCTGATATCCATCATAGCATCTCCATACATCTTCCTCTGTCTTTCATGAATGTTATAGGATGTCTTACCTTATGCAGTCAAGAATTCAGTCACAGAATGCTCCTCATATAAGTATGTTGGTGTTGGCAGGTTTCTTAACTTACACAGTGGTGCCATCTGTTGATGTAGGACACTATTACTGGACTGGGCTATAGAAAATGGTACACAAAAGTGCACCAAATGTCACCTCACCAACTTAATGAAGGGGGGGATAAATGGGAAACACTACTATGACTGGCCTTCGCACATGGATTGCAACCATCACTACAAAGTTTTGTACTCAGATAGAGCAAAGATGGTTGTGTTAAATCACAATATTTGAGATTTTCTTTAATTAAGTACTCTAGTTGAGCAATTGCAGTTACTGTCAGTGAGTTACTAATGTCAGAAATTAGTGCAACAGATTTAATAAAGAAATTTTATATAGAGAGAGTTCCATGCTTTGGCAGTTAGTTGAACTGTGTTCCATATGTATTTAGCATGATATTTTTTTATAATTAAATTTCGTTCTGGCCAGGCCTCAACTCATATTCACCTCTTAATTTCTCATTTGTTTGTGATACCTCCTGTGGTGTAACTTTTAACAGGTGATACTCTGTAAATTTTGTTTTTGTGGGATTAATTGGCTCAAATTTTTCCACAGGATTGTTGATATTGCGGCATCGCACTATTCACAAATTTCTGCAGCCATGACGCAGAATTCAACTGTGTATATGTGGGGTTATTGTCGAGGTGAGTGGATGTTACATATGTGCTTCATAATAATTGACATATTTAATGATTTTGAGTTGTTGCTGTATTAAAATTTCATTGGTATATTTGTTCAATCCAGTGGTCTAGTGGTAAAGTTTGTATGTTAGACATCCAAAACCTCGTGTCATTGACTCTTTATCAGACCACGGAATGTTTCAGTATATCTTTAGCCTAGCCTTTACCTCTCAGTGATGTGAAGATCCATGAGAAACAAGCTGTGGTTTGGCTTGCACTTTAAACTTTGGGTCCCATTTCCCCAGTAGGATTACTGGGGTAGGTTAGCGACACAAGTTGCTGAAATGGCATCCAGGCAAGTGGTGTTCACCAGGCCATTATGCCACACTGTTTTTAAATTGGTATTATGCAATAAAGAGAATAATAATCTGAAAAATAAGGGTATTAGTGTCCAGTGTGATGCCCATTAATGAGGATGAGCTAGTAAAGTTATGGAGTGAATCTCTTAGACACTGAGTTAAGCTATATTGATTTCTTAATAGCACTACCAATGTTTGTGACAACTTCTGGAAATGGGCTTGCTGTTACATTTGATGCCTTTAGAACTGTTGTCATTGTAATTTATTAATTAAAGTTTCTGGTAGAGTTGCAAATAATATTGCTGTTGGTGACTAGTTTCAGACTTTTCATTATTTCTCAAACTGTTGCCTGAAATAGAAGATAAAATGTTGTTAATTATATGTGAGATACAACATTTTCAAATATTTTGTGTGCACAGATTACAGCTGTGCAATAAATCTGTTGTGTCATACCCGTGTTTGTGACGTTTCACTGGACATAATATATTTGTTTTCACAGCAGATCAGTATAACAAATTTTACTTGATAGTATTATGATTGTCTTAATACATTCAAAATATGAAAGGCATCTTTATTTCTTCAAGCCTAGTTTACACGACGACATTGAGCTGTGCCACTTGTCGCGTGGAATGAGTTGCAAGCAAATGGTTTTATATTTGACTGTAGACACGACGAAACCAGTGTATACTTGAGTTTCGTCATTTTGTAGGTCCCTGAGTCATGTCTGAAATGAAAGTTCTGGTAGCTGC
This sequence comes from Schistocerca gregaria, assembly GCF_023897955.1. Taxonomy (NCBI): domain Eukaryota; kingdom Metazoa; phylum Arthropoda; class Insecta; order Orthoptera; family Acrididae; genus Schistocerca; species Schistocerca gregaria. The sequence goes on from NC_064921.1 coordinate 504,213,120, forward strand.
ACATCGCATGATATGTGATGGAGTTAAAGTTTGTTGCATGGAATCAATGCGTAAGGAAACAAATAAGGAATTTGTTTAGATTCGTGACTGGATGAAGGAAAGACATCAGCTAGGTTGCTCAGCGTCCTTGCTGAAATAACTTACAATGGAAGATCCCAGAAGTCCTTTTAATTATCTTAGAATGTCACCAGAACTGTTAAAGTTTCTTCTAAATAGAGTTAATTATGCGATAAGGAATGTAGGTACTGTAATGCGTGAAGCACTGTCGCCAGAACTGAAATTATATATCATATTACGTGCATTACAATCGAGAACACTCGGCATGCTATACAATACGGTTTTAGTTGATGATGACGCTATTTCATTAACACCAATAATTGTTAACATTAACACCAATAATTGTTAACATTAACACCAATAATTGTTAACATTAACACCAATAATTGTTAACATTAACACCAATAATTGTTAACATTAACACCAATAATTGTTAACATTAACACCAATAATTGTTAACATTAACACCAATAATTGTTAACATTAACACCAATAATTGTTAACATTAACACCAATAATTGTTAACATTAACACCAATAATTGTTAACATTAACACCAATAATTGTTAACATTTGAAACAATAATGATTTGAAGCAGGTTGCATTAAGAAGAGGATGGTTTGCAAGCTACTCTCTTAAAGACAGATCTGTACAGTGGTAATATTTCAAAATTCTAACATGTGTGAATGGGGAGCACTGCAGCGACATTTTAAATAGCTGAGTATTGAATAAAGAATGCCGATTCTTGAATTTGTATAGCCTTCCATCCTGTCAACAATATTCCTTAACAAAGAGTTGGCCAACTTGAACGATGGGATTTTAGTCTTGTAGATGAGAGCACTGCCACAGCTAGAATTCCACTTGCTTGTATTTTTCTTAATTTAGTTGTATATGTGCTCCTAACTGCAGCTCAGATATTGTCAAACCATCTATGCTATGATCACACATGATGGTCTCAGCGACAGCTATATGTTGCTTATTTTTTTAATCAGCATCACTGAAATACCACAAACACCTATGAAAAGCATAGATATCCAAAAAAAAATGAACATTTTTCTCCACCCCCCACTTCATATTTCAGTTTGTCTACACTCTACGAACACACATAACTTCAAAACTCATGCAGTTAGTGTCGCCAAAGTTGGAACACGCTGAAAGTGTTTAGTTTCACCAACAAGTTGCGCAAATGTGCGGCACGCATGCCCAGTGGTCATTAGCACAGTTGCCTGCAACCTAGTGTAATCGTGTAAACTAGGCTTTAGACATAAAAATTTGTTAGATGGCTTCAGTTTCTCTGAATGAAATATACCTTTAACTGCTACATTTTTTCATAGAACTTTTTTTGTAGCTCTTATACATAAGGCAAAGGCAGAAAACTCAGTAAAGAATCAAGGATAGAGTTCAGTATTTAGTTCTGGTGCTTTCTAGAGTCCCAGGTACAAGAACAAGTGAGGTCTCATGTAGAGCAGTACAATTAGTTGCTTCATTGATTGTGAAAAAATGTAAAAAGGTTTTTGAGTCACAAGTCATAGTGAATTACGTGACACTTGAAGGAAAATATGCAGGCTCAGCAGATGTCTAGTGAAACATTGAAAGCCTTTGTGTGTTATAGGGAAAGTGAACTTTTGTGAAAGTGGATTGATGCTATAAGGCTCAATTTCTTGGTTTTGTCTTGGACTGTTAGTTTTGGTTGATGGAAAAATGAATGCACGCATGTATGAAACATTTTAGACAATATCATTACTCCTATCGTGTAGCAGTAGTTTAGAGTACTACATTTTCCACCTCAGTCTGATGATGTTCTTGTTGACAAAGCAAGCATCATTGTAAAGTTGCTTGAATTGCTGGGTTGGATTGTTGGAGCCCCCAGGATTTGGGATGGACAAAAGAATCAACAGTTGGGCACAAGATTGGTCCACAAAAATACCTGTAGCAGGTGCTTCATTGCTAAATGTGCTGGCATTCATCACAACAACCTGCTTGATTAGTTGGTAGTCTGTCAGTTAGACATGTTTTGAATAATATAATCTGCACTTAATTCTCTTCTTTAATCAGCCAGCATTAAATCTGTTAGTGTCCTCTAAAGCACAAACTGTTTCAGCGTATGATTTTTTTTTTTCAATTTAAATAGTTTCTCAGTAATAAAACTTTGACAAAAATAAGAAAACATTCTTCAAAGTTGATAATCAGTGCTCAGTTAAATTTCAGGTGTGCGCGTGGATAAATTCAGCTTATTCTTCTAATATTTCAGCTGCATATCATTTGGCCATCTTCAGAGTGCGTAAGTTCAACACTCACTCCATCCCTTGAAACCCTCAGAGTGCGCCGTTGCACATGCAACCACAGATACATAAGAATGGCGACACTGATCGGCAGCAAGAAGTGCAGCATGCATGAATTAAATGTGTGAACCAAGTTATGAGTACATTCATCGTCTGGGAAGAATGATGGCAGTTACTTGCACGTAAATATAAATCTGTATGTGTCAGTTTCGGATATACTGCATGTCCAAAAGTGTCATCATTTTTGCACTGAACAATAACATCCAAAAATGGAAGGCATCACTCCTTTTTAAGTTTCTGTTGTGAAATGGATTTGTCTATTTATGGAATTTGTGTTCACGATGGGCCATACTACAAATGTGTTGTCAACTTATCTCCAGAATACTGTGAGCCTTAAAAGAAGATTCCAGCATCTTTTCCTCACAGTCTTCCACAGATATGAGGGGCGACAAGGGACTACTCATGGCGATACAATCAGTCTGTTCAAATGATTTGTTATTAAATAAATATTATGTTGTTGTCATAACATGTTTGAACAAATCTGAATTTTTTATCAGAACTTCTGCCAATAAATGATAAGTATTATGAAACTGGAACCTTTCTGAACAATGACACCACATTTAGAATTTTACCATTGTTGGAAACACCCAATCCAATCTTAAGAGGCCTGGGGTGCAGAATTACACGAGTTGAGCCGTCCTTGTAAATTTGTCACTAGTACCCATCACAAATTCTATGCTAATCATATAGTGCGTGGTGTTATTATTTGTCTTACCCTAGATAGAGAATTCTGTGAAAAAGCATTTCATTGTGAGAAACCATGCTTTCAGATGTGCTCAATGTAGCACAGTCCTTTGAAATGTGATGGGCCACAGGCGATCAATTGCTTCATGAAGGGAGGTACTGCATCTACTGTTGCAGCAGTACAACCTTCAACTCAGCGTCACAAGGTGCAGTGTTGGTTACATGAGTATGCTGTGTGCCTTAAGTGTTGGGCTGTTTGCAACAAGTGTTGAAAGAAAGATCACACTGCATTTGTGTGTAACTACTATTCACATGTCATGGACACAGTAGTACTAATGGATATAAACCGTATCTTTACAATGACTGTCTCTCTGAACAAATTGTTCATTGACTTGTGCATGTTCAATAAACCGCTAAAAATGCAAATGGACATAAGACTTTCAGTGACTTCAGTGAATGCACAAATGTATGTGTACTTTGCCTCCCCTCCCCTCACACAGGTTTCATGGAATTTGAATAGCTACAATAAACAGTAGTTTCCGATCCTATGTCAGTTCTCTGGTCTGTCTCATACAAATCTGCTGTTCGTACTCTCACCTTCCTTGTTGTGGATCATCCCCATACCATAGACTTGTTCGGGTTAGATGCGTTAAACACTTTTGGTTCCTCCTTTGCCAAATGAGGTAAATTTAGTGGTAGATAAAGTTCCGTATCATAAACTTGTGCCCCTCTGCTATGAGTTTTCTTCTCTGTTTTACTCTGTTTTTGGCTGTGCTACTGGTTTTCAGGCCCACATTACAATGAAAGAGTCCGCCCATCCTCGTTCCCGCCCCTCCCTCCCCCCAGGCGTGGCAGGTACCTGCCGTGTTGTGCGGCTCTGTCAAGGCCATATTAGACCATTTGAATTTGCTCCATGTAATTTGGTCTATTTCTTCCAGTGAGTGGGCTACACCACTGGTCATAGTTAAGAAGCCAGAAGCCAGCAGGTAAGCTTCACTGCTGTGGCAACTTCAGTGTCCTGATTAATGCACAGTCTGTGACAGTTACATACCTTTTGCCCTGCCCTGATGAGCTGCTCACAAAATTATCAAGCAGTCACTGCTTTTCCAAGGTTGGTTTGTCAGAAGTGTACTTTCCAGTTCCCCTTGCATGAGGCTGTTAGGTGCCTTGTCATTATCAATATACCTTTTGGGCTAGACCAATATAAAAGTTACATATTGGTGTTTCTAGTCAGCTTGCAATTTTTCAGCATTTTTGTAGAACAGCCAGAGCTTTTGTGGTGGCTGGCTGCATCAGTTACCTTGATGATATCATTGTTTTGGTCTCTTCCTCTGAAGACCACCTTAGAAATCTATGATTGCTGTTTTCTGTTTTGCAGTCTGTGGGTCTTAAGTGCAGTCTTGCCAAACCTCAATTTTTTCAGCTGTTTACTGAATAGGTTTTGAGGATTTTCACACAGGGGTCAAGCCGCTGTGTAGGTAAAGTTGCGTACTACCATAAGTTTTTCCATATGCATCCACAATCTCACAGAGATTCATACTGTGCAATTTCAAACAAACAATAACAAACTGCTCATTTCAGAAATAGACGTGAGTGAGTTTGCAATTAAATATTGAGATCTTATAATTCATAGTTTGGTAGTGTAGCTAGGTAAACATACTGAAATTCTAAACATAAAACTTCCATGCCAGAGTTTGTGACTATACAGTTCTTGCTGCAGATTGTTACTGGATTTAATAGAAATACTTTGGTAGCCAGGAAAGCCTTAATGTTCCATATATCGGATGCACAGTAGATTATCCTCCAGCTTGTGTATGTTTTGCATCCATCTGTATCATATGTAAAGCAGATGTAACTTGTTTTCAGGTTATAAAATAAGTTTGCAGCAGTCTTTCTTCATTTTTTCCACACAGCTTGGCCTCCAGAAGCTTTGGAATCTGATTCTTTTCCACTTCATCTACAAGCATTGTCATATTTCACACAAGTACAAAGTAGTGAACTGATTATTACGTAAGGTGTAAGCTTAATTTTTTCCTTCAGTGAATTGTAGTCACTAGATATCAGATTTCTTTTGTAACTCACTGAAATTGCTTTTAAGTTGCATAAGTAATTGAAAACTGTACATGACAGTTTCTTTCAATTAAATACATGACACAATGATTTAGAAAAATACTTGATGCAATACCTGTAGTGCACCTCATTGCTAAATCACCAGATAAGATTGTTCCACATGTAATTTATGTCCATTATAAACAGTTCTATAATTTATGAATGATGCTGGGAAGTTCACTACTTCATTATATTATTCATTACTTTTCACCTGTAAAATTTTTGCTAAATTCATTATGTATCACTTGATCTGTGAGCAGAAAGTTCAGTTTATGACTGACTGCCACATTTCACTATTTTGTACTTCTTCGTATATTAACGTGTTACAAAACAGCAATTTGCTCATTTATTGAGAGTTTGCTATACTAGGTCAGAGGAAGTGGGGTTGATAGAATTGTGTATGAAAACTATCTTTTATCACATGCTTTTGGGTGACTGCTTATTCTCTCCAGCATGATTATTTTCTGGTAATGAATTTCTGTTATGTGAAAATTAAAATAAAATCATCATTTTTTTTTATCTGTGGCACAAACTGAAATTTTGGGAATTTTTATAGTGATTAATATTGAGACAGACTGCTGCATTATGTAAAGCCAGATTTTTTTGTTTATTGTGATGACAAATTTGTCAGGACGTTTTAACGTGGAAGTTAGTGAAATGAAATTATGTTGTGTTGCAGGACAAATTATCACTCTACCAACAAAAACACCATTTTCTTCCTTGCATGAAGTTTTTGCCTGTTTCTCAACACCTGCTGTCATGTGGAAGCCACTGGAAGTAAAACAACATGAAGGGAATACAGTGGCAGAAAGTTTAAGAGCTGCTTTTGATGATCCAGTACGTTTCTTCATCACTAAGTAATTCTATTGTTCTCGTTTGTTTTTTGTTGCATTTGCTAAAAATCTTAGCTAAGTCTGGTAGTATTTCATTCCCGAAAATGAGATAGAGTACATTAGCAGAATACAAAGCCAACATCTTAGTAGTGAAGACGTACAGACTCTTTGAAGTAGCTGACCCTGAAGGGCAAAGACAGTATTCAAGGAAGGCTTTCAGATGCCATGGCCAACAGGGACATATTTTTGGGTTCCTACACAGTCCTGCGATGTTAGATTACCACTGATCCAGTTGGAGTCAAAGTGGAAATAGAACGAAAAACCCTAGTACTTTGTATGGGTGAACATGAAAAACTTGTATCAACACCACCCAAGTGCCTAAAGTTAGTAGTACAGGAGCGTAAGGTGTGTGTGAATATGAAGTATATTTCTCCCTCCTTTGTTCACCTGAAGCTATAAGAAGCAAGGTACTGAAAACATAATTAAATAGACACTCCACCTGCAAAGAGGCGTTGATATACTTCATAGGGGTCATGTTGAAAATGTGTGCCCTGACCAGGGCTGGAACCCGATATCTCCTGCTTACATGGCAGATGCTCTATCCATCTGAGTCACTGAGGGCACAGAGGATAGTGCGCCTGCACGCTCCCTGCGAGAATCACATCCCCAACATGTCCACACTACTATATTCGTAGTGCGCCTAATAGATGTTTGCCCATCATACTCATTACTCATGGCAGATTAATCTACCAAGTCCCGTAAGAGTTTGGGCATAGCGTGTGCATTCGCACAAGGTGGTCAATGGCCGGGAAGCCATGATGGGCAAACATCTATTAGGCACACCACGAGTGTAGTGGTGTCGACATGTTGGGAGAGAGAGTCTCACGGGGAGCATGCAAGGGTAAGTCCCTGCAGGCACACTATCCTCTGTGCCCTTGGTGGCTCAGATGGATAGAGCGTCTGCCGTGTAACCAGGAGATCCCAGGTTCGAGTCCCAGTCGGGGCACACATTTTCAATATGTCCCCTATGAAGTATATCAACGCCTCTTTGCAGCTAGGGTGACCATTTAGTTATCATTTCATTCTAGCGAAAGCTGCATGGTCATTAACGGTAATCGTTCTTTCGGGAACAGATACTACCTTTATATATAGTACTGAAAACAGTTGCATTGGGTGCTGCAAGACATTTGATGGTGTTACACTGTATTTACTTATTAAATTGCCAAAAGAGTTTTTCACAATATTGAATTCAAGTCTATAGTAAATGACTCCTGTGTCACAATCAAAATCATATGAGATGTTCCAAAATGATCTTTACAACTTTGATAAAATATAAATCAGAAATGGGGATAGTTGGAAATATGTGGTTTGCAATATAATGTTTGTGTACACCTAGTTTTAGTAGCTGTTTAACAAAGTTTAATGTGTGAAACATCTGTAGCATACAGGGTGCCTAAGAGATATTTCAGTTGCTCCCAAGTCCAACCCATCATGCCTTCATCAATGTGTGCTGTTGCTGCTCTGATGGGAGCTTGCTGTTCCTATAGTTCCTGCACTGGGGTCTGGTAGGATTCCTTGAATATCGTGTACCACTGTCTGATAGCCGGGTGTGATGGTGGTGCGCTTCTCTAATGTGTCCACGAGTTCTGCTGGACAGGTGTCAGATTTGTTCTCCAAAAACATAGATGATCAAAACTGTGAAAATCATTTTTGAACACTCTGCATTTAAGAGAAAAAGGAATCTTAATAAATATGTACATTTTTGTATGTGTTTCTTTTTAAGAGGATTGTGAATATATTGGAATCTGCCATGATTAGTAGAGATAAATTTGATCTACAGTCTATTTGTATAATTCATCAGCATTAACAGGGGTTTTTGCTGGGCTAAGTGACAGCTGTATATGAATACGAGGAAGGCATACAGTGTTGCTGATGAAGTGTGGAACAGAAGTCCATTATTTGACACAACCAGTAACTAGTGTTACATGTACTGTTAAAGGTTTCTCAAAGAATAGTGCTAAAACAGTCAGTATGGTACAAGATTACTTGATGCAGCTCTCCATGCTACTCTATCCTGTGCAAGCTTCTTCATCTCCCAGTACCTACTGCAGCCTACATCCCTTAGAATCTGCTTAGTGTATTCATCTCTTGGTCTCCCTCTCTGATTTTGATCCTCCACACTGCCCTCCAGTATTAAATTGGTGATCCCTTGATGCCTCAGAACATGTCCTACTAATCGATCCCTTCTTCTAGTCAAGTTGTGCCACAAACTCCTCTTCTCCCCAATTCCATTCAGTACCACCTCATTAGTTATGTGATCTACCCATCTAATCTTCAGCATCCTTTTGTAGCACCACATTTCGAAAGCTTCTATTCCCTTCTTGTCTAAACTATTTATCATCCACGTTTCACTTCCATACATGGCTACACTCCATACAAATACTTTCAGAAATGACTTCCTGACACTTAAATCTACACTCGATGTTAGCAAACTTCTCTTCTTCAGAAACGCTTTCCTTGCCATTGCCAGTCTAAATTTTATATCCTCTGTACTTCGACCATCATCAGTTATTTTGCTCCCCAAATAGCAAAACTCCTTTACTACTTTGAGTGTTTCATTTCCTAATCTAATTCCCTCAGCATCACCCGACTTAATTCGACTACATTCCATTATCCTCGTTTTGCTTTTGTTGACGTTCATCTTATATCCTCCTTTCAAGACACTATCCATTCTGTTCAACTGCTCTTCCAAGTCCTTTACTGTCTCTGACAGAATTACAATGTCATCGGTGAACCTCAAAGTTTTTATTTCTCCTCCATGGATTTTAATACCTACTCCGAATTTTTCTTTTGTTTCCTTTACTGCTTGCTCAATATACCGATTGAATAACATCGGGGAGAGGCTACAATCCTGTCTCACTCCCTTCCCAACCACTGCTTCCCTTTCATGCACCTCAACTCTTATAACTGCCATTTGGTTTTTATACAAATTGTAAATAGCCTTTCACTCCTTGTATTTTACCCCTGCCACCTTCAGAATTTGAAAGAGAGTATTCCAGTCAACATTGTCAAAAGCTTTCTCTAAGTCTACAAATGCTAGAAACGTAGGTTTGCCCTTCCGTAATCTAGCTTCTAAGATAAGTCGTAGGGTCAGTATTGCCTCACGTGTTCCAACATTTCTACGAAATCCAAATTGATCTTCCCCGAGATCGGCTTCTACTAGTTTTCCCATTCGTCTGTAAAGAATCCGCGTTAGTATTTTGCAGCTGTGTCATACTAAACTGATGGTTCGGTAATTTTCACATCTATCAACATCTGCTTTATTTGGGATTGGAATTATTACATTCTTCTTGAAGTCTGAGGGTATTTCGCCTGTCTCATACATCTTGTTGACCAGATGGTAGAGTTTTGTCAGGACTGGCTCTCCCAAGGCTGTCAGTAGTTCTAATGGAGTATTATCTACTCCCGGGCTCTTGTTTCGACTCAGGTATTTCAGTGCTCTTTCAAACTCTTCACGCAGTATCGTATCTCCCATTTCATCTTCATCTACATCCTCTTCTATTTCCATAATATTGTCCTCAAGTACATCGGCCTTGTATATACCCTCTATATACTCCTTCCACCTTTCTGCTTTCCCTTCTTTGCTTAAAACTGAGTTGCCATCTGAGCTCTTGATATTCATGCAAGTGGTTCGCTTTTCTCCAAAGGTCTCTCTAATTTTCCTGTAGGCAGTATCTATCTTACCCCTAGTGAGATAAGCCTCTACATCCTTACATTTGTCCTCTAGCCATCCCTGCTTAGCCATTTTGCACTTCCTGTCGATCTCATTTTTGAGATGCTTGTATTCCTTTTAGCCTGCTTCATTTACTGCATTTTTATATTTTCTCCTTTCATCAATTAAATTCAGTATCTCTTCTGTTACCCAAGGATTTCTGCTAGCCCTCGTGTTTTTACCTACTTCATCGTCTGCTGCCTTCACTATTTCATCCCACAAAGCTACCCATTCTTCTTCTACTGTATTTCTTTCTCCCGTTCTTGTCAATTGTTCCCTTATGCTTTCCCTGAAACTCTGTACAACCTCTGGTTTAGTCAGTTTATCCAGGTCCCATCTCCTTAAATTCCACCTTTTTGCAGTTTCTTCAGTTTTAATCTACAGTTCATAACCAATAGATTGTGGTCAGAGTGCACATCTGCACCTGGAAATGTCTTAAAATTTAAAATCTGGTTCCTAAATCTCTCCCTTACCATTATATAATCTATCTGCAACCTTCTAGTATCTCCAGGGTTCTTCCATGTATACAACCTCCTTTCATGACTCTTGAACCAAATGTTCTACCAGGCGGCTTCCTCTTTCATTTCTTAGCCCTAATCCATATTCACCTCCTACGTTTCCTTCTCTTCCTTTTCCTACTGTTGAATTCCAGTCACCCGTGACTATTAAATTTTCTTCTCCCTTCACTACCTTAATATTTTCTTTTACCTCGTCATACATTTCATCAATTTCTTCGTCATCTGCAGAGCTAGTTGGCATATAATCTTGTGCTACTGTAGTAGGCATGGGCTTCGTTTTATCTTAGCCACAGTAATGCATTCACGATGCTGTTTGTAGTAGCTTACCCGGAGTTCTATTTTTTTTTATTCATTATTAAGCCTACTCCTGCATTACCCCTATTTGATTTTGTGTTTATAACCCTGTATTTACCTGACCAGGAGTCTTGTTCCTCCTGCCACCGAACTTCACCAATTCCCACTATATCTAACTTTAACCTATCCATTTCCCTTTTTAAATTTTCTAACCTACCTGCCCGACTAAGGGATTTGACATTCCACACTCCGATCCGTAGAATGCCAGTTTTCTTTCTCCTGATAACAACGTCCTCCTGAGTAGTCCCTGCCCGGAGATCCGAATGGGGGACTATTTTACCTCTGGAATATTTTACCCAGGAGGATGCCATCATCATTTAATCATACAGTAAAGCTGCATGCTCCCAGGAAAAATTACGGCTGTAGTTTCCCCTTGCCTTCAGCCATTTGCAGGACCACAACAGCAAGGCCAGTTTGGTTAGTGTTACAAGGCCAGATCAGTCAATCATCCAGACTCTTGCCCCTGCAACTATTGAAAAGGCTGCTGCCCCTCTTCAGGAACCACACGTTTGTCTGGCCTCTCAACAGATACCCCTGCGTTGTGGTTACACCTACGGTATGGCTATCTGTGTCGTTGAGGCACGCAAGCCTCCCCACCAATGGCAAAGGTCCATGGTTCATTTGGGGGCAGTAGTGTATATTGGAGAATATTTTATATCCCAAACTAAGTAGTGTGACCCCTCTGTAATTGCCACACCCCATCTGATCTCCTTTCTTATATATGGGAGATATGCTACCCTCTTTGCATTGTTGGGGGCATTTTTCCCCTTCCCATATTCTGCTGATCATTTTCAGAAGGCTTCATCCCAGCTCTCTGCCTCCTTGCTTGAACAGTTCTGCTGGAATACCATCTGTCCCTGCTGACTTGTTGTTTTTCAATTTCTTCATGGGAGTTTTCACTTCTTCTATATTTGGCGGAGCAGTGTTGTTGTCTGGGTCCTCTTCCCCATTTGTTTCTATTGGATTCCTTGGTATAGCTATTCTAGGGTTGAGGAGACTGTCAAATTACATGCGCCATCTTTTGCATATTCCCTGTCTCATCTTTTATTAAGCTTGTTTTACTATCAAAAGGCTTCCATGCTGCATTCACCTCTCTATAGAATTTTCTTATTTCATTTTTGCTTCTCATGGGCTCCATTTCTTTGATACTTGCTTTCATCCATTCTCTCTCTTTTCTTTTGTGAGTCCTCTTTTCAATCCTTCATTTTTCTTTGTATTCTTCTACTATCCTCCTCATACAGTGTGATCGCAGTGTCGTTCTACATGCTTCTTTCTATTCTTCAGTTGCTATTTTGCATTCAGTATCAAACCATGATGGTCTTACTTGTCTTGTCCCAATTCCAAGTATCTCTCTTGCCGATGTCTCCACAATTTTTTTTTTCGCTTCCCACTGATCTTCAGTGTTGTTATATTGTCCAAAGTTTTCCAGAATCCGAGTTATCTTCTCCTGATACTGTTCTCTAACTTCCACTGATTCTAAAGTTGTTGTATTTCTGTGCCCTGAGTCAGACTCCTTTTGCTGCGTTAGATATCCTTGCCCTCACCCGTGCTCATACCAGAAAATGATCTGTATCCATGTTTGGGCCTCTGAGACTCCTCACGTCCAATAGGTACTATTTATGTATCACTTCTATCAACACATGGTCAATCTGGTTTACTGTGTTTCCATCCGGTGAGGTCCATGTTCCCTCATGTATTTCTTTTTGCGGGAACATTGGTGATTCTATTACCATATTTATAGATGCTGCAAACAGTATAAGCCTTGCTCAGTTCTCATTACTTGTTGCATGTTTTCTGTGAGGGCCAATTATCAGTCCATAAATCTGTTCTTTCCCCACCTGAGCATTTAGGTCTCCAGCTATTATTTTAATACCATGCCCTGGGCACTCATTATATGCTCTTTCCAAAGATTCATAGAATACTTCGTTCTCTTCTTCTTCGTAGGATTCTTCTGTTGGTGCAAGGGCATTAATTATGGAATAGTTAAAGAGTTTCCCCTTTATCCTGAGTGTTGATAGTCTTGGACTAATAGGTGTAAATCCTGTTACCAAATCTTTTAATTGATGATGTACAACAAATCCTGTCTCCAGCTCATTATTTCTTTTGATGCAGCTATAAAATATATTTGCTTCCTTCTTTTCTAAAATTCCACTGTCCATCCATCTAATTTCTTGTTGTGCTATTATACTTTTCTTCAGCTTCATTATTTGATCCAGCATTATTTTGGTGCTCCTGGGCGATGTAGAGATCTCACATTCTGAGAACCAATGTATAGATATGATCTAGGCATTATATTTCTCTTATTCCGTATTTTCCCTCCTTCATTTACTTGTATTCCACCCTCATTGTCCCTTTCCATGCCAGGTCAGTCTTTCTTCATCCGCCCAGCTTTACTTTGTAGAAGTTTTGCAGCAATTGTTTTTTACAGAGCCGGCGTCCACCCCTACTGTGGGATGGGTGCTTTTTAATCAGGGTTTTCTTCCCTTAGCCTTTGGAGACCCAACTCCCAAATGCAAGGCAGCAGTTGTTTTGCTGGTTTTGGTCCCCCCGGGTATTCGATTTCCCTGGTGTCCACCATATCTGGTGAATGTTCCCCAATCCATCACCTGGGGAGGCACCTGATGGGAGACTAGCATCTCCACACTGATTGCAACTGCACCCACCCCACACCATTATAGAGCCTCCACCAGCTCTAACAGTCCCCTGCTGACATGCAGGGTCCATGGATTCATGAGGTTGTATCCATACCTGTACACATTCATCCGGAACATGTTTCCAGTCATCAACAATCCATTGTTGGTGTTGGTGGACTCAGGCAAGGCGAGGAGAGACGTAAAAGTTTATCATGCAGTCATCAAGGATACACGAGTGGGCCTTTGGCTCCGAAAGCCCATATCGATGAAATTTCATTAAATGATTCGCACACTGATGCTTCTTGATGGCCCAGCATTGAAATCTGCATCAACTTGCAGAAGGGTTCACTTCTGTCATGTTGAACGATTCTCTTCAGTCATTGTTGGTCCCATCCTTGCAGGATGTTTGTCCTGCCACAGCAATGTCAGAGATCTGATATTTTACTGGATTCCTGATATTCACGATACACTCGTGAAATGGTCATATGGGAAAATCGCCACTTCATGACTACCTCGGAGATGCTGTGTCCCATCGCTCATGCACCAACTATAAAACCATGTTCAAACTCACTTAAATCTAGATTACCTGCCATTACAGCAGCAGTAACCAATCTAACAACTGCACTGGACACTTGTGTTGTCTCATATAGGCACTGCTGACCGCAACACTGTATTCTGCCAGCTTACATATCTCTGTATCTGAATCCGCATTCCTATACCAGTTTCTTTGGTGCTTCAGTGTATATTGTGCAGTTGTACTGATTACAATTCCCAAAGAGTACATGCAGACTTGTATTTCATTATTATACTGGCTGGGCCATTTTGACACTTAAACAGTTAAGTATCTCAGAATGCAACCACCTTCTAAATCCAGTGCAGTTGTCTTTAAATCTGATATTCTTAGATTTCTCTGAGTCTTTTTCTTGACATGACCCAGGAATATTATAATATTGGAATTTGTTGTGTCTGAGTTTGAACTTAGTTGCCCCCATATCATCATTAGTTTTTACCTTTAATTATTCAAATCCAGCTTTTCCATCTGCTTTAAATTGTTTAAGCTTTTCAAAAGAATCCTAGAGGTGCTCTTCCATTGTGCCTATTAATACTTGCATGCAATTCAAATATGATGCACAAAACACTTCCCCATATTACAAAAGTTACTTATATAGGGCTGGAAAATCACTGTTTAAAAGAAAATCAACAAATAGAACCACAGTGTCATATGGTAAGGTAGACTGCAATGCACCGCTGGTGCCCTTGGTGAAAGTGTGGAGTATTGGTTCTGCTGTGTCTCATCCTAGAAATTGCTCAGTAGTCATCAGGTGACCACAGCAATTTGTCACTGACCACCAAATAAGCCACCTTTGTTCTGTACTGTCACCGTCTAGAAAAATCTTCTTTGTTGAATATAATACTCAAACCTCTAATTACAGGTTATCAGTACCAAATTATTCATAACTGACTTTAGCACTTAGTTTTAAATACACAGTTCTTTTATGACCTGTTATCTTTTTATCACATTTTGTAGTCCCCATATCAATTTCTTGCAAAATTTAAATTTCCGATCAACTTCAGTGAGTAAACAGTTCTCTCTTTAATTAATACGTTTTGGGTGAAGCAAAAAATTGATTCATTTCATACATTTCTTCTTGCATTTACTCTTCTTCTGTGGTTTGTCGCTAAGATCTTCCATCCACTTTGTAATTTGTGTCCTGCACTAGGATCACAGATGTGGTGTAATTGTTGCTTCAGATATAGGGTTGTTAGTTACTTGTATAACAGCTGTTTGACTGTGAATCTCCTGCAGTGGTCTTGCATATATCTTCACAAAGGCTGTAGTGATTATTTAAAAACACAAATTATGATATACAGGGTGAAGCGAAATTCACGCATTTGGACTTCGTAGCGCAACTCCTCACATGCTAGCGATGAAAAAAGGTCCCTCAGAAAATTTCGTCTTGCGAGTACATGCGGCAGAAAAAGGTTGTTAAAGAGTGTCAATCGGGCAACACTCATACGTAGAAATGGAAGAGTGGTCAGCTGTGAAAGAAGCCCTTTCCACGTTGTGGGCTCAAATTTATTCGCACCACTTCATCTACTAGACGTGAAACCTATTTTCTTTGTACCCTCCTTTAATGGTCACATAGATTAGTTCCAACTATTATTCTTGCCTCGTTCAGGTCCTTTACATTTTGTTAGGGCCTTACATTACGAGTAGGACTAGCAACTTGCGTTACCAACAATATCCAAACTTGGTTACTATTTGTATGTGTTATCACCATGCCTCCATTAATTGTTTCAACAGTCTATTCCTTATTTGTCTAATCGCTGGCTGTGGTGGCTGAGCGGTTTTAGGCACTTCAGTCCGGAACCGCGTGACTGCTATGGTCACAGGTTCGAATCCTGTCTCGGACATGGACGTGTGTGATGTCCTTAGGCTAGTTAGGTTTAAGTAGTTCTAAGTTCTAGGGTACTGATGACCTCAGATTTTAAGTCCTATAGTGCACAGAGCCATAACCACGTATTTGGTGTGTTCAGCGTTACAAAATATTGTAAATTTAGGATACATGTGATGTAAGAAATGGTGTACATTACAGTATGAAATGTTTGAATGAAATTAGCAAATAAAAAAAAAAAAGATGCGCCCCCATCCCTGGATTGAACCCTTGACCTCCTGCATGCTAACCCAAAACTCTGTCTACTGCACCAACTGTACAGCATGAATAATATGTGTGGTCAGAGGTAGTTACAGTAGGTGTTGTTATTGTGTTGGCAGATTGCCATTCTTTAACGCCCTTTTCTGCCAGATGTGCTCGCCAGACGAAATTTTGTGTGAGAGATTTTTTTTATCGCTGGCATGTGAGGAGTCGCGCTGCGAAGACAGAGTGCGTGAATTTTGCTTTGCCCTGTATATGTGACTTCACCTTTGATGAATTTTCCTCCTCTTCAAATACATCGTCACTTCA
The DNA here is from genome assembly GCF_023897955.1 of Schistocerca gregaria. Taxonomy (NCBI): domain Eukaryota; kingdom Metazoa; phylum Arthropoda; class Insecta; order Orthoptera; family Acrididae; genus Schistocerca; species Schistocerca gregaria. The sequence goes on from NC_064921.1 coordinate 504,229,387, forward strand.
TATGAATCAAACATCTTAATTTTTTTTGTGTGCAAGATTCGTATTTTTAACTCAAAAGTTCAGCTCACTCATAATATATCATTGATTTATTGTTGACATAAAGAGTTCTTGAAAATCCTTCACATCTACAGGGCAGGGTGGTGATCAATGGAATACCCATTTCTTCATCTGAGGAGGTATTTCCTTTTGTCAATTGGTAAACTGTCCTACAATATGACTTATCACATGCACAATAAAAACAGCGTGTATAATGTTTGGGACAACCAGGAAATCCCGGAAAAACCCGGGAATTCTTTTATCTGGGAGAAAACCGGGAAAAACCCAGAAATTTTTTCATTGTTTTAGTCTTCAGTGAAATTTTTGTAATTTTGTCTGGTAAAAACTAATAGTCTGACAAAGAATTTTACTGTATCCCACTACTGCAGAATAATACTGCAGCAATAAAAAGTGAACGAGAGAATAAAGCCAAAATAAAATGTAAGTTGCAAAGGAAATGTGCCATCTACAACAAAACACAGGGCACACACAAGTGCCTGCCAAGAGCAAAATGTGTCAAATGCCTTAGGACAAAGACAATGGAATATATAACAGCAGCAAACTACTCCCGATGAGTGTGACGTCATTTCTATTTACATTAAGTTCCTTTTGAGCAGTTACCAGTGGGCTCATGCGCATGTGCAGATGTGTTGTGTATGAGAAGTACCTTCAGCTTCTGGCTACCTGAAGTGTGGCTGCAGCAGTAGCAAGAAGCAGTTATGCTACCCAGAAAAATTTTTCTGGCTCGCCTAAGCTGCCAGATTCGCGCATGCACAGAGCAGTGTTCATTGTAGTGGGGAGGGGGATAGTGACTTTTGTTTATGTTTAGTTATTTTGATGCTCTCTCTTCATTTACAATTCACACATCAAATGAAAACAAAACTGATTTCTGTGGTTGGGAGCTATGAAGTGAATTAAAATACATTCACGTATTTAAGGAAGGCTAAAATATGTTATTACTTTCAGTTTTATGATTTTATTTTATTTCCATGTTTTTGGCAGTCAAGCATTAATCGCCTTGCACAAGAACGAAGTTATTTTGGTAGATTTGCTAAATGAATGTGGGTTTTATGAATCTTTACCAGAGATGCAGCCTATTTCTGGCATGTATGGCATTATGCTGTAAGAAAGAACCAACAGGAGACAATACAGTACTGGTATTCCAAGAAAATTTGCATCCCGAAAAGTGCAATGAAAAGCTTAATATAAAATTGGGGCCTACTCCATTGTAAATCTGGACATACGGATGCGTTCTTTAAACTGAATTATGCATTTTAGTATACTTTACAAAATTCCTAAGATCTTTGAGTATTCTCTGATGTCCTATTTCCTCATGTAAGAATTCAGTGCTACACCTGTACAAACATATGAGCTTCCTACGTCGTCATAGCTGCCTACGCGCAGTTATGCCTGTTTTCTGGCAGCTGCTGAAACGAACCTGTGTCGAAGAGGTTGCAGGAAAATATTACGAATGTTTCTTTGAAAAGCGTTATTTTCAAATCAAATTTTCTTTAATGCAAGATGAATTGTTACGTGTTAGAATGAGCAGTGATTTTCTTAAATTGCAGTGTGTTTGACTCTCATTTAAAACCTAACAATTTGAATACCAATCCCTTAGAATAATTTTCAGTCCAGAAGACCAGAAATTAATGACATTGTTTAAAATTTTAATGGCACATTTCCATGGAATATCTTATACCTACACATACTAAAAAGACCAATATTATATATGAAAGCTTAGCTTTTCTTGTAGCTACACTTCGTTCATTAATTTAAGCCATTAACTTTTCCTGTTTGTGTGTTCACCACTACTTAACAGTGATGTTGCTATTGGCTGACTACATCACATGTCCTATGCTCTGAATATCTGCTGTCATTATCTGGCAAGATCACTTGGCATGAGCTATGATTGGCTTATAGAAGTGCATTGCAATCTATATTTCAGTGCTTCAGAAATTAACGTGCTTTTCCCCTTTCCGGGTTTCGTTTTCTAAAGTGCTGGTAAATTCTATGCTGTTGTATGAAACATTTACCATTTATAGTATTGATGTTTTGACTGCTCAGAGGGAAACTACACTGTCACTTATCATGGAAAAAGTGTAGTTTCACTTTGGGAGAAGTGGATTTTCACATGGGAAATTGTGTTTTTAAGTGAGAGATCTGGGAAAAATGTGGGATTTTTCCCCCCTTCTTGACCCCATTTACATCCTGAAAAATAAAGCCATGGAACAATATCTTTGTTATATTTTGTGTTATTTTTTATTTACAGTGATGGTAGACTTAAAAGTAATGCAAACGTGCTTGTATAATGCAATCTAAATGACCTGAGAAAAATACCAAGTGGCATGTGTAAGGTAATTTACCCCCTCTGTACACATGTGCAGTTTGAGTGTGTTGCATTGATCCATTGTATTTTGAGTAGAGGAAGTACAGTGTTCTAGTGTTGTCTCAGCATGAGCTAAAAAGCATGCTGTTATCAGATTTTTAACTGTTGAAAAAATGACTCATAGTGAGATTCATCATTATTTAAGGGGGTTTATGAAGATGCTGTTGGTAGGTGTGCTGTAAATTGCTGGATAATAAAATTTTGTGCTTGCAAGCCAGGAAAAGCCATAATTGATGAAACATTCATGATTCAGAATAGTCAGCAAATCACTCAAAAGCATATCACAAACCATATTGGAATACGTAATTAACACATTAGCTTCTTTATTGAACATCTAAGATACCATAAAATCTGTGCACAATGGGTACCCCACTGTCTCACAGATGAGGATAAATGGTGTCGATTGGAATTCTGCAAGCAACTTCTGCAGGACTACTGTGATGATGGAGATGACGACCTGTTGAATATTGTGATGGAGGATGAGCTGTGCGTCCATTGTTACGACCCAGAAGAGAAGAGTGCTGAGTATCAACATCTATCTTCTCCTCAGATGAAAAAGTTAAAAAGCACACACACACACACACACACACACACACACACACACACACACAAACACCCTACCTTTTGACTCTGTTTTTGGATGCTCACAAAGTCAATTTTTATTTTTTCCTCTAAAAAGGGTGGACCTCAAGGGTAATTATGACACCTTGGATGATGAGGTGAAGGCAGCTGTCAAGTCTTGGATTCTAGAAAAGTCAAAAGCATTTTTCAGTGATAAAACAACTTGTTATGCATTGTGCGAGAAATGGGCTAGTCTTAATGGTGACGATGTTGAAAAGTAAATGTATAGTTTTGAAGCTTAAGAGTTGTATTTTATTGTACTTTTTGCGTGATCTTCCTAATTGATTCTGTTTGTGTTCTACTAGCATATATGCATTACTTTTCAGTTTACGCTTGTATATAGACAGCTTTTGTTGCATCAATCACTGGTAAGAATATTTAGGGATATGCTCCACTCCTTTGGAGTGGTATGTATTACTATAAAAGTTTTTTTTCATCTATATCTACACTCTGAAAACCATTGTGAAGTGCATGGCAGAGGGGACATCCAATTGTACCAGTTGTTGGGGTTTCTTCCTGTTCCATTCATGCATGGAATGCAGGAAGAATGATTGTTTGAATGTGTCTGTGCAAGCATTAATTATTCTAATCTAACCCTCATGATATCTGTATGAGCGATACATAGGGGGTCGTAGTGTATGCCTAAGAGTCATCAGTTAAAGTCGGTTCTTGAAACTTCCATAAGAGACTTTGTCAGAATAGTTTAAGTCTGTCTTCAAGAGTCTGCCAGTTCAGCACCTTCAGTATCTCTGCGACACTCTTCCATGAATCAAACAAACCTGCGATCATTTGTGCTGCCCTTCCCTGTATACATTCAGTATTCCCTGTTAGTTATATTTAGTACAGGTCCCACACACTTGAGCAATACTCTAGAAGTGGTTGCGTGAGTGATTTGTAAGCAATCTCCTTTGTGAGGATTGCACTTCCCTTGCATTGTACCAATAAACTGAAGTCTACCACCTGCTTCACCCATGACTGAGCCTATCTGATCATTCCATTCACATCCACCTGCATCCTAATATTCTCTCTCTTTTAGATATTCCTGTGTCTACTGCTTGGAACAAATTTAATTGTTACATAGTAATAAGTTGTTATATAAAGAGTATACTTCTTACTGGAGCTGGCATTGACTTTTGATTTACATTATGCTGTTATTGTATATGCTGAGAGTCAGAATACTTTTGACAACTGCAATAGTTGTGTGACAGCAGGTGTAATGTGTTAGAAAGCAAGTGTCGCGCTATCAAAGACTTTTTATACGACTATGTAATTTTCTGGAATCATTACATTTTTGTTAGTTTTTGCTGTCTTGGGAACTATATTATATTTTGTGGCAGTTTAGTCTTGCTTGTGCTTGAGCACTTTCTACTGAAATACTGTCATAATGGAAATAGTATATAGATGTAGAATATAAACAACCCATACATCCATAACAACATACTAAATGGTTTTTCTAAATTGCTTAAGGCAAATGTTGTTATGGTGTTTCCTTGAGAAATGTACAGTTCCTTTCCTTATCCAGTCATTGTTTGTGTGCTGTCTTTAATGGCATCATCATTGGTAGGATGTTCAGTTATAATCTTCATTCTATCATGGAAAAAATCTTATCAGTACAGGAGAGAATCTTTCTTATTAATAAATTTGCAATTAAATTATTTTTTAATGAGACACTGGTTTAGATTTGAACAAGGAGCTAATTGGTTTATATTGTAGACATGCCGATTGTTAAGAAAGAATATAATCGGAAGGCATTTGTAGTCTGTGACCGGAAATAAAACTTTATATATAATGTCTTATTTTCATTCAGGCAGTTACTCCTGAAATGGGTGTAACATTGAAGCCAGTGATCAGTTTTACATGCATTGTTAAACTCATTTATTTGTGGACACTGTGAAAGTAAAATAATGAAAGTAAGACTCATTTAGCTATAATTTCATATATTTAAGAAAGGGCTAGTTTTTTATTTTTTTTTTAAAGGTGTCTGTCATTTATAATAATGCAGATTGGAGTGGTTGTTAACTCTATAGACTCGTACATAGCATACAAGTCTTATTTTGTGAGTGGCGATTGTCAGAATACTTATGAGCATCGTAAGTTCAATTTGTTTTTAGTTCGCCTTTTTTTTTTTTTTTTTTTTTTTTTTTTTTAAGCACTCTGAAGAAACTGATACAGTCAACAAATGTTCCATTTTCAGAACACTAGTGACCTGACAATCAATGTTCAAGGTAGGCCAATTTATGTCCACAAGACAGTGTTGAAGATTCGGTGCGAACATTTCAGGGCTATGTTTGAACACAATTGGCAGGAAAGTACAAGAAGGTATGTAAATACTACAGTTGATACTAATTTTTAATTAATAATAGCACATTATTCACCTTATCAACTGTTGTGTGCTTCACTTTTTCAGTGAACTCAATATGGAGTACTATACATATCCTGTATACAGAGCATTTCTCGAATACCTTTACACAGATCATGTCCTGTTACCACCAGAAAATGCTTTGGGTAAGTGCGTGAATATTTGAACAACTCTAATAATCAGATGAACAGGGATGTAAATGCTAAAATTATTATGGATTAGTGTAAGAATAGAGTAAGCAAGCTAAGTAAAGTTATCTTCAGGTTGCTTTGAATATCCCAGTGCTTTTCTTGGCATTTTGCTGTTAGAGCTGGTAAGTCTTTAACCTACTCCGACCTTCTGAATTGACTTACCCAACTAGCTTCAGATGAACTCCAAACCACACTGCAACAAGAATAATTATATCCCATGCCATTAAATGTATAAATAACTGCAGAAAAACAGTGCAGATAAATTCTTTGCATTTTAGAATTTAATATTGGTTTCAAAAGAAAGAAGTAGGAAAAGTGAAAAAGAAGAGAAGTGATTAGATTAGATTAGTACTTGTTCCATAGATCATGAATACGACACTTCATAATGATGTGGAATGTATCAGGTTAATAAAAAGTGTCCATGCAACATATTACGTTACACAAAATATTACATGACACTTAATATTTGTTTTTGTTTTTTGGATGGGGGGTGGGGGAATAACCTACTTCCTATACTCCAAAATTCATCTAATGAGTAGAAAGAGTTGCCATTCAGAAATTCTTTTAATTTCCTTTTAAATTCTATATGGCTATCTGTTACAGTTTTGATGCTATTAGGTAAGTGAACAAAGACTTTTATGGCAGCATAATTTACCCCCTTCTGAGCCAAATTTAGATTTAACCTTGAGTAGTGAAGATCTTTCTTTCTACTAGTGTTGTAGCCATGTACACTGTTATTACTTTTGAATTCGTTCGAATTGTCAATAACAAATTTCATAAGTGAATATATATATTGGGAGGCTACGGTGAAGATCCCTAGCTCTTTGAGTAAGTGTCTGCAGGATGATCTTGAATGAGCTCCATCAATTATTCTGATTCCACGCTTTTGTGCAATGAACACTCTTTTACTCTGAGTTACCCCAGAATATGATACCATACAAAAGCATAAGTAGCTGATCTCAACATTTCAGCAGATCTTATATGTTTTTCTTCTCCAGTTCAACCCCTCATCAGCGCTTACCTACAAATTTTGAATATTCTACCTTAGCTACCGATTTCTAATCGAAGTCTATATTTATTAATGGTGTCATTCAATTTACTGTGTGGAACTGTATATACTGTGTTTTGTCAAAGTTTAATGAGAGCCCATTTGCAGAGAACCACTTAATGATTTTCTGAAAAACATTGTTTACAATTTCACCAGTTAATTCTTGTCTCTTGGGTGTGATAGCTATACTTGTATCATCGACAAAAAGTACCAGCTTCACATCTTTGTGAATATAGAATGGCAAGTCATTAATATAGATTAAGAACAGCAGAGGACCCAAGACCGAACCTTGCAGCACCCCATTCTTGAGTGTTCCCCAGTTTGAGAAATCACCAGTTTTTTGCATATTATGTGAACTGCTTATTTCAACTTTCTGTACTCTTCCAGTTAGGAAGTGGTAGTCTGGCAGAATGGAAGTCTGGTAGAATGCAAAGAGATGCACAAATTGAGCAGGATAATTGCTCAATCAATATATCAAGTAATAGTGAGATGAATTGCAAAGTATGTTCAGATCTAAAAAGTGCAACATTCATTTGATGTTGCAGTTTAATGTAGTAAATATATAGCAGTTACAAGAAAATCAAATCATGTACATAATATAAAAGAAACATCAATTGAAATGGTGGGTGTAACACTGCACAATAAAGATTTTAAGTAATAGTTGTATATTGCCCAATCAATGCCATGTATTGTGCTGCATAGGTGTAGTTTCTCAGGTTATTCGTAATAACCTTCCTGTATTTGATAACTTTAATGTGAATGCAAATTCAAATAGCATAATAAACTTGAAATTCACTAATGCACTAAGCTCTTTTTTTTTTGTTTAACTATAATATGCTTAAATGCAAGAGTTATACACACATGCTCAACTGGAATATCTTAGACTGCAGTCAGCAGAAAATGTGGATGACGTAAGTTACAGTAGCTTCAGCTTTCATTATTCTGACCAATTTTGTCATATGATAAGGTACCTAAATTCATAACAATAATGGGAAGGTAACCACTCACCTATAGCACATCATGTGGAACACAGTAACACATAACAGAAAACAGTGTTCACACTAGCTTTTGAACAGTAGCTCCTTTTCCAGCAATAGTACATACCTACACACACACACACACACACACTCCTGAAGTCACAAGAAGATTAATTATTGATACTCAATTTTTTAAACCAGTCGTCTGAGCTGTTGGAGGTGGGGAGGGAATAGAGGTGCGGAGGAAATAGCAGGAAAGAGACAGGACTTTGTGGCCACACAAGAAGGTGAAAAATATGCAGCGAGGAAAAGATATGTATTAAGAGAAGAGCTGGAGACATGAAGGGGGAAAAGGAAAGAGAAAAATGAAGATGCAGAGGGAGAAAGGGATGGGAGAGAAAGGGAGAGGGGTTGAAAGGGGGGGAGAGAATGCTCGTGATATTGGGGGAGGGGGAAAGAGTGATGGGACAAGTAGTGCATGATTTGGATGAATAAGGAGTGATATGGATTGCAAAGAGAATGGAAAAGGCAAGGTGAGGCAGTGTGAACAGTTTTGCAGAGGTTTAGTCCAGTGGAACGGCAAGGGTGTTGGATGTGTTGGAGAGACAATTCCCATCTGTGTAGGTCAGTAAAACTTGTTCTGGAAGGGATTATCCAAATGGCCTGCATACTGAAGCAATTGTTGAAGTAATTTGTGTTGTGGTGTGCAGTATGTTCGAAAACGGTATGCTCAAATTTATGGTTTGCCATAGTTTGACAGTGGTCAATCATGTGAGTAGACAGTTGGTTACCTGGGATGCTCACATACACTGCTGTAAACTAAATGCAGCATAGCTGATATATAACATAGCTTCTTTTCCATATGGCCCTGCCTTTTATGGGGTAGGAAGTGTTTGTGACTGTACTGTGGTAGGAGGGGGTAGGGAGGTGTAGGACAGGTCTTACACCTGGGCCGACCACAAGAGAATGACCCATAGAGTGCGGGGGTGGGAGTAGGATTGAAATAGAAATGGACAAGGATGTACTGTACGTAGGTTGGGTGGGTAGCAGAACACTACTGTGAGGGATGTGGCTAGGATTTTGGGTAGCGTATCTCTCATCTCGTGGCATAACGCGAGGAAGTTGAAAGCCTGATAGAGATTGTGGTTGAGTTTTTTAAGGCCAGTGTGATACTGGGTGATCAGACTATTGCTGGCCAGTGGCTGTTTAACAGGTTTACTAGTGGCACTGGAGACTTCTTGAGAATGAGCTGGGTAGGATACTGACCATCTGTTAAGTCTCTGGTAAGGTTATTGGTATATTTTAACAATTTGTATTTTCTACTGCAGATGCAGCTTCTGTGATTGGTAAGGCTGTAAGGAAGATGCTTTTTGACATGGGATGGGTGACAGCTGTCAAAGTGTGGAGGTACTGCTGATGGTTGGTGCACTTGATATGGAGAGTCGTATGTATGGAGCCGTCCGCATCTACATCAATACTCTGCAAATCATGCTTAAGTGCCTGACAGAGGGTTCATCGAACCACCATCACAATAATTCTCTATTATTCCCATGTGATCTGTGTACCCTTTTTTGTTATGATGATCGTTTCTGCCTGTGTAGGTTGGATTCAACAAATTATTTTTACATTTGGAGGAGAGAGTTGGTGATTCAAATTTTGTGAGAAGAGTCTGTCGCAATGAAAAACACCTTTGTTTTAATGATGTCCACCTCAAATCCTGTATCATGTCAGTGACACTCTCTCCCCTATTTTGTGATAATACAAAACATGCCGCTCTTCTTTGAAATTTCTCAGTGTACTCTGTAAATCCCATATAATAAGGACCCTAGACTGTGCAGCATTACTCCAAAAGAGAGTGGAGAAGTGTAGTGTAGGTCATCTGTTTAGTAGACATTTCACTTTTTGTAGGTTTTCTGCCAATAAAACGCAGTCTGTGGGTTGCTTGCCCCACATTTTGTGTGTGTTCTTTCCAATTTAAGTTGTTCGTAGTTGTATTTCCTAAGTATTTACTTGAATTTACGGCCATTAGATTTGACTGATTTATTGTGTAACCAAAGTTAAGTGGATACCTTTTAGCACACGTGTAAATGACCTCACACTTTTCATTATTTAGGGACAATTGCCAATTTTCACACCGTACAGCTATCTTTTCTAAATTGTTTTACTACAACCTAAGACTGCTGCTCAGACTGCCTCCTAAATGATTTATGTAGATAAGAAACAGCAGAGGGCCTATAACTCTACCTTGGGGAACGCCACAAAACACTTCCATTTTACTCAATGGCTTTCCATCAATTACTATGAACTGTAAATCAGAAAATCACAAATCCACTCACATAACTGAGTCAATATTCCATAAGTATGCAATTTCACTAAAAGTTGCTTGTGTGGTACTATGTCAAAAGTCTTCTGTAAATCTAGAAATACAGAATCAATTTGAAATCTCTTGTCAATACCACTCAAAGTGGAGGTATTGTTGATGGTTGGTGCACTTGATATGGAATAAACAGCTAGTTGTGTTTCACAAGAAAAATGTTTTCTAAATCTGTGTTGACTGTTTTTCAATAGACCATTCTCTTCGAAGTAATTCATGATGTTTGAATATAACATATGTTCCAAAATCCTGCTGCATATTGTTGTTAATGACATGGGCCTGTAATTTGGTGGATTATTCCTACTACCTTTCTTTAATATTGGTGTGAGCTGTGCAACTTTCTAGTCTTTCGGTACAGATCTTTCATTGACCAAGCAGTTGTAAATGATTAAGTATGGAGCTGTTGCATCAACATACTCTGAAAGTAGAGATGAAGATAGACATCTAGAAAGGTGACTGCTGTATGTGGTTGAGGGTCTCTGCCAACACATTTGCATACAAACCTTACAACTGTGATTCCATCTCAAAAGGAAAACATGACCTCATGCAGTTTCTCAAGGCCATAAGTCCATCCCAGAACCTGGCACCTGAGCCCATCTCCCTTCTCACACCATCAACCCTACAAACTTTTACCTTCTACCTACCCTGCAAACCGAGCCCCATAGGTCTGCTTACAGGTCATCCCATTATGCTCTTTGTACAATGCTCCCACATAACAAACTTCTGTCTTTGATTACCAACGCCTCCAAACTATTTTCCATAACCTACCATCCTACATTCAAGACACTGCCTCTCCACGGTTCCTATCACATTACTGCCGGACACCTTGTTGGTCACTGTAGATGTGACATCTTCATACACAAACATTCCTCATTACCTTTCTCAACATCTTTCCGATACCTAGCCAACCACATTCTGACCCAAAATTATTTTACATTCGTAGGCTGAATCTACAAACAAATTGTGGTACTACCATGAGTACTCATATGCCACTATCCTGTGCAAACTTATTTTCGGGCCATTTGCATGAATCCTTCCTACATAGTTAACACCTAAAACCTATTGTCTGATTTGGATTCATTCATGACAGTTTTATGATCTTGGCGCAAAACAAGGACAGCCTTCACCTTTTCTTCCATAACCTCAACACCAGTTCTCAAATCAGCTTCACTTGGTCCTCCTCAAGTCATCGAGCCATCTTTCTTCGATCTCCACATCTCAGATGGCTCCATAAATATGTACATCAGTATACAGTATGCCAACCACCAAACAGTACATCCACTTTGATAGCTGTCATTCATTCCATGTCTAAAGGTCTCTTCCTTATAGCCTAACCATCTGTGGATGCCGCATATGCAGTGGAAAGCAGGAACTGTTGAAATATACTGATAACCTTACCAGACCTGATGATGTACAGAGAATATATGTGGCCGTTCAATAGATAATACAGTTCTTAAAGAGAGGTCAAAATTTAATAATCATGTTGTACTGAAACACTATAGTAGGGGAAGGAATAGCAGGGAAAGTTGCAGGAGAATATAGAGTTCACAGTAGGAGGGCATAGAGTGGGCAGACTCAATGAGTTCCGCAGTAAATTTCAGGTATTAGTGGCTGATACATTGATAGAAAATCATTAGGGGAGCACTTTTACTTGCAAAAGTCCAGTAGACTCACAAAACTTCCAGTGGGGTTACATTATGGTAAAACAAAGATTCTGGAATCAGATATTGGATTGCGAGCCTGCTCATATGAAGATATGGACTTTGATCACAATCTAGTAATAGTGAAGAGAAGCCATAGTTTCAGAGAGCATTCAGGATGGATCATTGTAGGAGGAGGTGGGGTACTGAAGTACTGAGGATGTGTATTTGAGATTCTCTGATGCTGTAGATATTGTGAAACTGAAGACCACAGTAAGAAGTTCAGATGGGGAGGAATGGAATTTCTGAAAAGGATAACCACAAATAATTGGACAGCAAAACATCAGCATGGAAAAAGATATCTACAAAGAAATTGTATAATGGAACAAATATTAAATCAATTGATTAGACAAGGAAATAAAAGTAGCAAAAGAAAGAACTGTAGCACTACAGAACACTAACACATGAAGTCAGTAGGAAGTGCAAAGAAACAAAAGTCAAATGGCTGTAGGAAAAAATGTGATGAAACTGAAAAAGAATTGTTTGTCAGATGGCCAACATCAGCACATAGGAAAGTCAAAATAAATTTTGGATAATTTAAAACAAATGGTGCCCACATTAAAAGTGTAGATGGAAGAGAAAATGGGTAGGAGGAAAGAGTACAATGTGAGCCACTGTCTGATACAATGATAGAAGAATAAATGGTTGTCAGTTCGGAGAAAGTGTGGCACCTAGTTCTAGAGTCAGAATTTGACACAGCTTTTGTAAGATATGCAATCAAAACAGAAGGGATAAATGAAAGTCCTGAAGAATCTCTAAAAGTATCGGGACATCAACCAAGTAGGTGCAATAAGAATGGAGGCCAAAAAGAGAAATGCTCAGATTAAAAAGAACATAAGCCAAGTGTACAGTGTTTCTCCTCTGCTGGACAACACGTATGCCAAGTAGCAGTGGAAGGAAAAAAGAAAGATTTAAAAGTGGGGTTGAAGTGTCCAGTGAAAGGGTATCAATGATAAGGTGTTATGATGACGTCAATCTCCTCTAAGAAAAGAGGCAGGATTACAGGACCTCTTGAGTGGGATCTACAGTGTAAGAATACAGATTATAGATTAAGAGTGAACCAAAGAATGATGAAAATATTGAGAATTGGGAAGCAGCAGAAATGAAAATATCTTCCATTCCTAATTTGTGTGGTCATATTGTCTGTAGTTACTTTACAGTTGTTGGGAATGTTTTAATTCTGTCTTTGCAGCTACAAGAAAATTCTTGTTTGTGTCACCAACTGCATTACATTTTGTTGAAGTAAAACTTGGCAATGAAAGATATTTACAATCAGATTTGACCTTTAGATCGAAAAACAGTAAAATACAAAAAAATGTTGATTTTTCTGTATGGTATTTAAAGGCCATTTTTTCACTCGCTTTAGCAAATGTCATCTGCTTGCATGTGTTTGGGTTATTTCTTTGTTTGGTACTGTTAATTCTGGCCTAATCTCACATTGCTTTACAGAACTATGCATTCTCTGTTTAACACACCACAGTGCAGCACTATTACTGTTTATTATTATTATTATTATTATTATTATTATTATTATTATTATTGTTATGTGCATATGGACTCTGTCGGATAATGCATTACATTTATGATTTACCTATGTATTAGCCCATACAGCTTTCATTCTTTCGCTATGTGCTTTCTTCCTTTCTTCTGATGACTTGGTCCCTGATCTTTTAGGGACGTCATTCTCTGGCTTTACTACCCATCAGTTTATCTTCTAACATTAAAGTTTCCAGTCTAGTACGTCCAATGTTCCTATCTGTGACTTTTCCAAGTCATATTTTTGTTCTTTTATCTATGGAATGTTCTTCAGTTTTGCAGTGTGTGTCAAAATCTTGTGGGTTAGCCTTGAAGATGGGAGTTTATGAATGTGTCCGTAGAATTTCAGCCTTCATTTCTTGATATGTGCAGCAAGGTTGGACAGTTCTTCTGTTGCTTTGCATAATGTGAGTCTATACCCCTCTCCTTTTTTATCTGATCCCAGCATTTTCCTCATGCTCTTTCTTTCCTCCAAGATGTTCTCCAAATCAGGTTTTCTATTAAGTTCCAAGGTTTTGTTCGCATACAGAACTTCAGATTTAATCACTGTATTATAATGTTTGATCTTTGTATGAATGGACATACATTTCTTGTAGATTTCACACATTCTCCCATATGCTCGTTTGAACCCCTGAACTTTCTGTGCTTCCTTTTCCAACCCTGTTGGTTCTATGATCTCACTGAGATATTTGAAGTGTGGAACTCAATTGATCTGTTTATTTGTATCTTTCTGGCTAAAAATATATCGTACATTTTCTGTAGTGTTATCAACTTTACCATTAGTTTCCTTTGATGTAAAACTGTTGTTTTTTCTGCAATTTGTCAGATACATGTTATTCTTTTTAATTATGTTGTTAGGTCTTTATTTAATGCGTAAGAGGAATGGAGTAGTGATGGAGTTGAAAACCTAAATGTAGGTGTGTGATGTGATGTGATGTGATGTGATGTCTAGTTTTAAATATTGACTTGGTCATTGACTAACAACATTGTGTGTTGATGCTTTGTGTGTATGTATGTTTCCTTAACTGATTTTTGTGATGATCATATCTTTTTCTGTAGTACTTGCTACAGTATATGGTATTCCTGTTTAATGTGGTCTGCAAGTGTTGAATGGTTTGTACTGTACATTCTGTCAAATGTCCTATCAGTTATCCCAATGTAGTTTTGTTCCACAGTTCCAGCAGTTGAGCTAGTAGAGACCAGATTGTCAGTATCAGTCTGGTTTTAATTTCAGTTTAATTTTATGGATAGAATTATTTGTTTTGTAGGCAATGTTCATGCCCTGTTTTTTAATGTATCATGAATTTTGTATGTGAATTTGCTTTGGTAGGTCCTAGTAAGCCATTTTACTGTAATTATGCTGCTTGTATGTGTTGATGCAATTTGGTTTTTGATTATTTGTGTCATCATTTTACTGTTAACTTAATCAACTAGTGTTTCTTTTTTAGTGGTTAACTATTTTTGGTAATCATAAATGTCTATGGAAATCTTATTACTCCATTTAGTACCTGCTTGCAACTTGATTGCAATTGTGTGCGTGGTTTGTGGTTGAATTTATTTTGCTTCTGATGTTGTGAGTTTTCTTTATGCATCAAAACTGTGGTTGTGTCTATCTTTTCTTATGTTCATCGTAGTGTAATTATTGTGGTTTGCTTTGACGTTCATCTACCATGCATATTATGTCATCCATGTGCCTGTTCCAGTAAACGATATTGTCTTCTTCTTCTTCGCAGATGGATCACTTAGGACTACGCGTAATCAACATTTGTTGACCTTCCTTTTCGCCCAGTATTCCTTCATAAGCAATGAATGGGCTAGCTTTTATTGTGTAGACCAAGGATGTAGGTTAGTTTTTCTCTCTTCTTACTCAAAACCCCGTGTGTTTGTGATTTTTCTGATTTCATTTATGTCATGTTGATTTGGAGACCCTAATTCTCTCAGGTCTTTTTGCGTCTGTTCGTACCAGTTCAGTCTTGTAGTTTTGTTCTTTAAAAATGCATGGATTTTGTGCATTAACCTGTTTGGGTCCATTCTTTCTAAATTCCCCATGACGTGGATTCTTATCATGCACATTGTCTGTTATTATGGAGATATTTTTATATATTTCTGCATTGGGTTTTAGATAATGCACACCATTTTTAGCTCTTGCTCCTAGGATTTTCCCCATTATTTTATGTTTTTTCACTCCTAATTCCCCTTTTAGTGTTCTGTGCTGAAGGTTTAGTGTCTCCGATTTGTAGAGAGCTTCGGGTTTAATTACTGTTGTGTAGTGTCATATTTTGCAGCTACACGAGAGACTTTTTGTTGTAAAGGTGTTTTGTTAACTGAAACACCGTCTCCATTTGCTGGACTCTTGATCTGACAGATTTCTTTTCATTACAATTTTCTGCAATCCATTCACCTAAATATTTAAATTATTTTACTCGGGAGATATAGTTATTACCAATTTTGAGATCAGAAGGTGCATCTTTGATGTCAGTCATAAATTTTGTTTTTCAAATTAAATTTGTAATCCTATTTTTGTTGCCTGCTCTTGTAATAATTCTAGCTGTTTCTGTGCATTGGTAATGTCTTGGGCAATCAGTGCCATGTTGTCAGCAAGTGCTAAACAGTCTAATTCTACACCCTTACGTTTTGGTCCCAGTCTGTGTGCTGGTGCACCTGCTTTTCTCCATTCTCTAACAACTTTTTCAAGAATGATGTATTATTTTTATTTATTTATTTATTTATTTTACATCCTCAAAATTTATTTTTTCTATTACATCCTCAAATATTATTTTTTCTATTATTATTATTAATTCAATTGGCCACATTGGACCACTTGAGTCATTCCACGTTCACTTTCTCTTTGAAGATAGGACTATTTGCTTCAAGCGTTCAGCCCTATACTATTTCATTCATTCTGAATGCAATTTTCTTTACTCGTCTGGAATCTCTACCACTCTTCACAGGAAGCAGCTACACGGGTAGCAGGGGCTGTGTGGAAGGGACTGAGCGGTTTTTTTAGTTTAGAGGGCCTCAGGGAACCACAGAAAGGGCATCCATCTAAAAGGGGCAGGTAAAACACAGTAAGGTAGTTGTAGAAATGATCAGTATTGTAGTTATAAATTGCCACAGCTGTGTTGGGAAAGAACCAGAGCTCCAAGTCGTAATAGAAAGCACTGAAGCTCAAATAGTTAGTTACAGAAAGCTGGCTAAAGCCGGAAATAAGCTCAACAGAAATTTTTTCTAACACTGTTCAGAAAGGATAGATTAAATGCAATTGGTGGTGGAGTATTTATTGCTGTCAGAAGTAGTTTGCCTTGTAGTGAAATTGTAGTAGATAGTTCCTGTGAAATAGTATGGGTACAGGTTATACTTGATAGGTTAAACTATTAATTGGATCGTTTTATCGACCCCCCCCTGACTCAGAAGATATAGTTGCTGAACAGTTCAAAGAAAACTTGAGTCTCATTTCAAATAAGTATCCCGCTCATACAATTATAGTCTGTGGTGACTTCAATCTACTCTCGATATGCTGAAAGAATTATACATTTAAAGCTGGCGGCAGGCATAAAATGTCATCCGACATTGTACTGAATGCTTTCTCAGAAAATTTATTTTGTACAAGTAGTTCATGAGCCCACTAGAAGCATAAATGGTTGCGAAAGCATACTTGACCTCTTAGCAACAAGTAATCCTGGACAAATAGTGAGCATCACGGCGAATACAGGCAGTAGCTGCTATGCTGAATACCGTAACTCCTACAACAATCAAAAACTGTTAAAAATGCTCTTAAAGCCTTTTTAAGAGACCATCTGCACTCCTTCCAATCTGATCATGTAAGAATAGAAAAGTTGTGGAATGATTTCAAAGAGATAGTTTCAGACAGCAATTGACAGAAATATACCACATAAATTAATAAGTGATGGTACTGATCCCCAATGATACACAAAATGGGTCAGATTGCTGTTGCAGAAGCAGTGAAAAAAGCATGCCAAATGTAAAAGAACACAAAATCCCCAAGATTGGCAAAGTTTGCAGAAGTTGGAAGTATAGTGTGTACTTCAATGCGAGATGCTTTCAGTAATTTCTACAATGAAACACACTCAAAATCTGGCAGAAAACCCAAAGATGTTCTGGTCATACACAAAGCACACCAGTGGCAAGATGCACTTAGTACCTAGTGCCACTAAAGCAGAATTAATAAACATGATTTTCTGAAACTCCTTCACCCAAAAAGATGAAGTAAATATTCCTTAACCCAAATCAAGAACAACAGCCAAGATGAGAAACATAGAAATAGATATCCTTGGTGTCACAAAGCAGCTTAAATTGCTTAATAAAAACAAGGCTTCCTGTCCAGATTGTATACCAGTCAGGTTCCTCTTAGAGTATGCTGATAAAATAGCTCCATATTTAGCAGTTATATGCAACCGCTTGTGCATGGAAAGATCTGTACCTAAAGACTGGAAAATTGCTCAAGTCACACCAATACCCAGAAAGGGAAGTAGGAGTAATCTGTTGAATTACAGGCCCATATAACTAACATCGATTTGCAGTAGTGTTTTGGAACATATACTGTATTCAAACGTTATGAAGTACCTCGAAGAAATCGATTTACTGACACATTGTCAGCACGGATTCAGAAAATATTGTTCTTGCGAAACACAACTAACTCTCATGAAGTAATGAGTGCTATTGACAGGGGATCTCAAATTGATTCCATATTTTTAGATTTCCAGAAGGCTTTCGACACCATTCCTCACAAGCAGCTTCTAACCAAACTGTGTGCCTATGGAATATCACCGCAGTTGTATTACTGGATTCGTGATTTCCAGTCAGAAAGATCACAGTTTGTAGTAATAGATGGAAAGTGATAGAGTAAAACAGAAATAATATCCGGCATTCCCTAAGGAAGAGTTTTAGGCCCTATATTGTTCCTGGTCTATATTAATGACATAGGGGACAATCTCAGTAGCCGTCTTAGATTGTTTGCAGATGATGCTTTCATTTTCCATCTTGTAAAGTCATCAGCTGACGAAAATGAATTGCAAAATGATTTAGATAAGATATTGGTATGGTGCAAAAAGTGGCAATTGACCCTGAATAAATAAAAGTCTAAAGTTATGCACGAGTACTAAAAGAAATCTGCTAAATTTCGATGATGTGATAATTCACACAAATCGGAAGACTGTAAATTCAACTAAATACTTTGGGATTACAATTACAAATACCCTAAATTGGAACGATCACATAGATAATGTTGTGGGTAGAGCCAACCAAAGACTGCGATTCACTGGCAGAACACTTAGAAGGTGCAACATGTCTACTAAAGAGATTGCTTACACCATGCTTGTCCTCCTTATTCTGGAGTATTGCTGTGCGGCATGGGATCCACATCAGATGGGGCTGATGGATGACAATGAAAAAGTACAAAGATGGGAAGCTCTGTTTGTATTATCGCGAATTTAGAGGAGATAGTACCACAGACATGATAACGTGAATTGGAGTGGCAGTCATTAAAACAAAGGCGTTTTTCGTTGCGATAAGATATTCTCATGAAATTGGGACAGCTTGAAGGTGGTTCATTGAACCCTCTGCCACGCACTATATTGTGAATAGAAGAGTTATCATACAGAGGTAGAAGTTTGTTGTTGTTGTAGTCATCATCCTAAGACTGGTTTGAAGCAGCTCTCCATTCTACTCTATCCTGTGCAAGCTTCTTCATCTCCCAGTACTTACTGCAACCTACATCCTTCTGAATCTGCTTAGTGTATTCATCTCTTGGTCTCCCTCTATGATTTTTACCCTCCACCCTGCCCTCCAATACTAAATTGGTGATCCCTTGATGCCTCAGAACATGTCCTACCAATCGATCCCTTCTTCTAGTCAAGTCCTCTTCTCCCCAATTCTATTCAATACCTCCTCATTAGTTACGTTATCTACCAATCTAATCTTCAGCATCCTTTTGTAGCACCACATTTCGAAAGCTTCTATTCTCTTCTTGTCTAAACTATTTATCATCCACGTTTCACTTCCATACATGCCTACACTCCATACAAATACTTTCAGAAACGACTTCCTGACACTTAAATCTATACTCGATGTTAACAACTTTCTCTTCTTCAGAAACACTTTCCTTGCCATTGCCAGTCTACATTTTACATCCTCTCTACTTCGACCATCATCAGTTATTTTGCTCCCCAAATAGCAAAACTCCTTTACTACTTTAAGTGTCTCACTTCCTAATCTAATTCCCTCAGCGTCACCCGACTTAATTCGACTGCATTCCATTATCCTCGTTTTGCTTTTGTTGATGTTCATCTTATATCCTCCTTTCAAGACACTTTCCATTCTGTTCAACTGGTCTTTCAAGTCCTTTACTGTCTCTGACAGAATTACAGTGTCATCGGCAAACCTCAAGGTTTTTATTTCCTCTCCATGGATTTTAATACCTACTCCGAATTTTTCTTTTGTTTCCTTTACTGCTTGCTCAATATACCGATTGAATAACATCGGGAAGAGGCTAGAACCCTGTCTTACTCCCTTCCCAACCACTGCTTCCCTTTCATGTCCCTCGACTCTTATAACTGCCATCTGGTTTCTGTACAAATTGTAAATAGCCTTTCGCTCCCTGTATTTTACCCCTGCCACCTTTAGAATTTGAAAGCTAGTATTCCAGTCAACATTGTCAAAAGCTTTCTCTAAGTCTACAAATATTAGAAATGTGGGTTTGCCTTTCCTTAATCTTTCTTCTAAGATAAGGCGTAAGGTCAGTATTGCCTCACATGTTCCAACATTTCTACGGAATCCAAACTGATTTTCCTCAAGGTCAACTTCTACCAGCTTTTCCATTCGTCTGTAAAGAATTCGCGATAGAATTTTGCAGCTGTGACTTATTAAACTGATAGTTCGATGATTTTCACATCTGTCAACACCTGCTTTTTTTGGGATTGGAATTATTATAGTCTTCTTGAAGTCTGAGCGTATTTTGCCTGTCTCATACACCTTGCTCACCAGATGGTAGAGTTTTGTCAGGACTGGCTCTCCCAAGGCCACTAGTAGTTCGACTGGAATGTTGTCTACTCTGGGGGCCTAGTTTCGAGTCAGGTCTTTCAGTGCTCTGTCAAACTCTTCACGTAGTATCGTATCTCCCATTTCTTCTTCATCATCATCATCTACAGCCTCTTCCATTTCCATAACATTGTCCTCGAGTACATCACCCCTGTAAAGACCCTCTATATGCTCCTTCCACCTTTCTGCTTTCCCTTCTTTGCTTAGAACTGGGTTTCCCTCTGAGCTCTTGATATTAATACAAGTGCTTCTGTTTTCTCCAAAGGTCTCTTTAATTTTCCTGTAGGCAGTATCTGTCTTGCCCCCCTAGTGAGATAAGCCTCTACATCCTTACATTTGTTCTCTAGCCATCCCTGCTTACCCATTTTTCACTTCCTGTTGATCTCATTTTTGAGACATTTCTATTCTCTTTTGCCTGCTTCATTTACTGCATTTTTATATTTTCTCCTTTCATCAATTAAATTCAGTATCTCTTCTGTTACTCAAGGATTTCTACTAGCCCTCGTGTTTTTACCTACTTCATCGTCTGCTGCCTTCACTATTTCATCCCACAAAGCTACCCATTCTTCTTCTACTGTATTTCTTTCTCCCGTTCTTGTCAATTGTTCCCTTATGCTTTCCCTGAAACTCTGTACAACCTCTGGTTTAGTCAGTTTATCCAGGTCCCATCTCCTTAAATTCCACCTTTTTGCAGTTTCTTCAGTTTTAATCTACAGTTCATAACCAATAGATTGTGGTCAGAGTGCACATCTGCACCTGGAAATGTCTTAAAATTTAAAATCTGGTTCCTAAACCTCTCTCTTACCATTATATAATCTATCTGCAACCTTCTAGTATCTCCAGGGTTCTTCCATGATTCTTGAACCAGGTGTTAACTTTGATTAATTTATGCTCTGTGCATATATAAGGTTTTGTAATAATCTCTTGACTGTTTCTTCTGGTATTTCTCTTCTATCTTTTCTAGGGTATTTTTAAGATGTTTGCATTTTACCTGTCTGATGATTTTATGGGTTGACTTTCTTTGCTTAATTAGTTCTAGATGTGATTCTTCAGACTTTTGAGCTTAATGCTTTATCCAAGCTTGGTGTCTTCTTTCTAGTTCCTGGTCACATTCTTTATTCCACTACTCATGTTTCTTACTGGGATTTATTGAAACCAACTCTTCTGCTATGGAGTTTAATTTGATGGTTTATTCTTCTGGCATATTATAGTGGATAGATCCTTACTGTATTTACTCGAATCCCCCCAACTCTTGAGTCGCATCTGAAATTGGAGACTCAAAATTCAAGAGGAGGGGTGGGGTGGGAGTAGTAGCTTCAGACCGCACCTCCAAATCGAAACAAAGTTGGTCCATTGTAACATGAGACGCAATTTGGGTCAAATGGATGAAGATACAGCTACAGTAGTTTGGTTCAAGTTGTAAGCTTAGCAGTTAAGCTTTACCAGGTAGCCGTTGCTATGCTTCAGGCACTCCGTCCGTATTTATACAGGTACCCTTCCTATTTCACGCGCTTCATCTGGTTTGAATTGAGTGCTTATTTTGCTTTGATCTGATAAGTGCCATTCTCTTTGTTATAGGTGTTCGTCACTCTAAGCTAAAAATGCATTATTGTACTGTGACATTCATTGTTTGTCACATTCTGACAATGAGTGTTTACGACCTGTCGCCGCTGTCCGTGGTACCGTCGCTTACAATAAAAAAAGAGAGAAATTGTCTCATTAGTGAAACAATGGCAAGAGACTGCTATTTATTGTTACTTACATTGCTGCTTTCTTTGATAATGATCAACAAGAACCAAATAATAGACTGCGTATGATAGAAGAAGTTGCGAATGCGAGTTTAGCGAAAATTTTTCCCCGTTTCTAAATCATTGTAGACACCTCTTTACTACATTACATTCTGCACAGAAATTGGTCATCTTAGATTTAAAAATCTAATAAGTTGATTGGAATACTCTATTTCAAATTCTGAAGGTGGCAGGGGTAAAATACAGGGAGCGAAAGGCTATTTACAATTTGTACAGAAACCAGATGACAGTCATACGAGTCGAGAGGTATGAAAGGGAAGCAGTGGTTCGGAAGGGAGTGAGACAGGGTTGTAGCCTCTCCCCGATGTTGTTCAATCTGTATATTGAGCAAGCAATAAAGGAAACAAAGGAAAAGTTCAGAGTAGGTATTAAAATCCATGGAGAAGAAATAAAAACTTTGACGTTCGCCGATGACATCGTAATTCTGTCAGAGACAGCAAAGGACTTGGAAGAACAGTTGAACGGAATGGACAGTGTCTTGAAAGGAGGGTATAAGATGAACATCAACAAAAGCAAAATGAGGATAATGGAATGTGGTCGAATTAAGTCGGGTGATGCAGAGGGAATTATGTTAGGAAATGAAGCACTTAAAGTAGTAAAGGAGTTTGGTATTTGGGGAGCAAAATAACTGATGATGGTCGAAGTAGAGAGGATATAAAATGTAGACTGGCAATGGCAAGGAAAGCGTTTCTGAAGAAGAGAAATTTGTTAACATCGAGTATAGATTTAAGTGTCAGGAAGTCATTTCTGAAAGTATTTGTATGGAGTGTAGCCATGTATGGAAGTAAAACGTGGGCGATAAATTATTTGGACAAGAAGAAAGTAGAAGCTTTTGAAATGTGGTGCTACAGAAGAATGCTGAAGATTAGATTGGTAGATAACATAACTAATGAGGAGGTATTAAATAGAATTGGTGAGAAGAGGAGCTTGTGGCACAACCTGACTAGGAGAAGGAATCTGTTGGTAGGACATGTTCTGAGACATCGAGGGATCACCAATTTAGTATTGGAAGGCAGCGTGGAGGGTAAAAATCGTAGAGGGAGACCAAGAGATGAATACACTAAGCAGATTCAGAAGGATGTAGGCTGCAGTAGGTACTGGGAGATGAAGAAGCTTGCACAGGATTGAGTAGCATGGAGAGGTGCATCAAACCAGTCTCAGGACTGAAGACCACAACAACAACAACAACAACAACCAGTTGCCATGCTTCATTTCTGACTGTATCACTATTAAACATAAGAATAATACGAATATAAACATGACATGATATGTATATTCTTCCGCGTTTGCTGTTGTCTCACTCTAGTTTCATAGTTTATTAGGCAGACAGGATTTAAATGAGATAGCAGCAAACATGAGAGAAAACATGGCATAATGTTACATTCATATTATTCTTATGGTCAAGAGAATACTGCATGTGATTCGCGATTCATAAAAGTTCCTATTAACCATCTCTTGTCACAGTTAGGAAAAAATTCAGAACGTACAGTTGGCCATATTGACATACATCCCAATCAGTCTTGCCATTCGGATTTTTGTCGGTAGATTTTTAGTGACGACTTCAAATGCAATGTTTGTTGTGTGTTGTTGTTGTTGTTGTTGTTGTTGGTGGTGGTGGTGGTGGTGGTGGTGGTGGTGGTGTTGTTGTTGTCATCGTCAGTCCGTAGACTGGTTTGTTGCGGCTTTTCACACTTTTCTATCCTGTGCAATGCAGAGTAGCAACTTAGAAATTAAATGCTGAAATTTAAAATAAAATTTTATTAAGTTTGTAATACATCTTATATGAAATGTTTAAAGTACCAATCAAGACTCTGAATCACTATCACTCAATTATTTGCTCCTCATTTCTTCATATAGAGCATCGTCCTCTGTACCATATAGTGCATTGGATATTGAACATGTTTTGAATGCTTGTTGGTGTCAGTTGTCTGCCGCTTTTCAGAAGCCAGTTTGTGTACATGCGTTTAAGCTTGTCCTTAAATGGTTTATTCAAACAGACGCCAAGTGGTTGCAGAATTGATGTCATCCCACCTGGAATTACTGCCAAGTTCATTTTGATTTCCTCTAATTTTCATTTTACTGCAGGTGTCGTATGATCTGCTAATGCATCTTATACCAACAGACTGCATAAACCAAGCATTGCGCCAGGATGAAGATTCCACATGCGCCTAATCCATTCCAGCACAATGTCCGAAAACCAACCAGTTTCATTTGCTTGTACAATTACAGTTTTTGGAAACACTTCTGATTTCAGTAAACTCTTTTGCTTGAAAACTATGAATGGGGGTAATTTATGTCTGTCTGCTGTGCAAGCAAGCATGATGGACATCTGCTGTTTTTCACCCTCCGGTGTAAGGCCACTTATGTCTTTCTTTCCTTTGGTGTCAGCCTTATAATTTGATGGCTTATCAAAATACATGGGAGTTCGGTCAGCATCTCCTATATGACCAAGAAGGTATTTCTTTTCTGTGCGCCACCCGATTATGAAGCGCAGAAATTCCACAAGTTTTCCTTCATAAATTTTTCGGCAGCTTCTGTGCAACTGAAGTTCGCCTCTGAAGTGAAAAACCCCAACGCTTCATAAACAGATCAATTCAGCTGCGACTAGCCTTAAAATTTTTGATTTTTTACTCTCTAGTAATTTCATGTGCCTTAATTTTTAAAACTTTGGCATTCACAGATAGGAATTTCTGACACTGTTCCTTTAAAAATTCATTTAAAATCACTTTTAGTGCATGATATTGGCCACGCTTGGCCCACTAAATGGTTTCCTGCTACTTGAACATTCAAATAATTTGTCTCTTTGCAGTCATCACCTGACGTTGCTCTCATCAATCCCATATTGCAGACATGCAGCATGATTAGAACTTTGTTCCACAAAAGAAATAACTCCCCTCTTGAATTTGGCACTAATTAAAGCACTTTATTATGGTTCACTAACACCAACAAGCACTTAACAAAATTCCATGAAGCAATAGGTGCTGCTACGTGAAATCTTAATCCCGTGCAACAATACTGAAGCCTTGTGCATTGTTGGTATTTTGTGTAAAGAAATTTATCTTTGTTGCTATGAATATTTGAAAGGCTGCTGCATTCGAAGATGAACAATATGAAATTTCTATTTACTTAGTTGGATAATGTATGAGAATGCAGTGGTCGAAACTCGGGGCGGAGAGAAAAGCTCATCTTCTACACTCTCTCTCTCTCTCTCTCCCTCTCCCCCTCTCCCTCTCCCTCACCCCCTCTCTCCCCCCCTCCTCGCTCTATCTCTCTGTCTCTCATCCCCTCCTCCCTCCCTCTCTCAACCCCCACCCTACCCCCTTCTCTCCCCCGAATTTTATTTCACCTCTTGCTCCTCATACTTTTCTTCCAAATTACTCTCCATCCCATTACTTTGCACTCACAGTTCATTCATCTTCGAGTCATTCTATGTCAAGTCAACACAGAAAAGTACAATTTTCAACTTGACCCTCTTTGATTTTCATAAAATTTCGTGTGTTCATTTCACATGACAAAGGAATGAAAAATACCAAATTACAGAATTTTAATGCAACTAAGACAAGAGTAATGGCCACTCGAAGTTCTAAAAATGTGCAGAAAATTTGATAATCGCCACTGACTAAAACAGCTGCATCTTCTGTTCTACTAAAGATAGAACAGTGAACCAGCTAATTTTGGAAATCATAATAATTAAGTGTCGTTTAATTTTGGAAAGGACTTGAAACAAGCTCTTAGTGATACAGTTTTGTCATGTTCAAAGAGTGTACACAATTAAGGTCTGTGACCTTGATCTTTGATTTTAAATATCTCAAAACACGTTACCTCTGAAATTGATGAAAAAATATATTTGCTTGTTCATGTTACACTATACAACATAGTAAAAATCAAGTTGGGATGACAATGGGATTAGGAGATATAATTTAATATGGACAGCAATGTGTTGCATTAGTGCAAAATATATTATATTCAAACTCCACCAATATGAACGAAGCACTGAAAAATATATGTATTGTTAAAATGGTGGTGGTATAACAATGCACAGTAAGGTAACAATGTAGGCAGCACAATATCAAGCTATCAAATTTTAACACTCGCAGGAGAGCTTCTGTAAAGCTTGGAAGGTAGGAGACGAGGTCCTGGTGGAAGTAAAGCTGTGAGGACGGTGTGTGAGTCGTGCTTAGGTAGCTCAGTTGGTAGAGCACTTACCTACGAAAGGCAAAGATCCTGAGTTCGAGTCTCGGTCGGCACACAGTTTTAATCTGCCAGGAAGTTTCTTAACACTAAAAGGCTTTTAGACTCGAAGGATATCTTGTAGAACAAAGTGGGAATTATATTGCAATTTTAGAAGTAGTCACAATCAAGCTACAGTATCCCATTACAGACAGTACTGTAAGATGCTTAAAAATGTTATTATGCAGGCAAAGATTATGTGGTATGGAATTTCACAGGATAAAATTAAAACAATATGGTCAGTTGTGAAGGAAGTGTCTGGTCAGTAGTACAAGGTTGGCGAAATAAAGTCAGTTCACAGTAAAAATATTTCTGTTACTGATAAATCAAATATATGTACAACATTTAACAATCATTTTCTGAGCTGTTTTGTAGGGAGCATGTTGTGCTCATGTCGGAGCGATCTATATGATTGTAAAACAATAAACTGGTAGCCAAGATTGCAATAATTCTTTTTATTCCATGATTACCAGTTCACAGGATAAAATTCCTGTGATCCTGGCTACCAGTTTATTGTTTTATTTTCTGAGCATTGCTGGTGGATTAAATAAAAATTTAGTTTCTACAGGAAATTGTATAACTTTCTTGGCAAATGCCTTTCCGAGATTGATGTCTGAAATACTCCTCAGTCATACAGATAAGGGGGAGATTGAGTCAATAATTAAATCACTGAAGACTAAGGACTCTCATGGTTATCATGGTTATGATGGAGTGTCCAGCAGAATATTAAAGTATTGTGCTGCACATGTTAGCTTTGTATTTAGTCATATTTGTAATTTTTCCTTTAGTACTAGGAATGGTCAGTTTACTGAGCGATTTAAGTACTCAGTAGTAAAGCCACTTTATAAAAAGGGAGAAAGGGATAAAGTAGATAATTTTAGACCTATTTCTATCAGTGTTTGCAAAGGTTATTGAAAAGGCTATGTATGTAAGGATAATTGATCATGTTATATCACACGATTTGCTATCAAATGTACAGTTCGGCTTTAGAAGTCGTTTAACAACTGAAAATGCTACATTCTCTTTTCTCTGTGAGGTACTAGATGGGCTAAAAAGGTAGTGTCAAATGGGGGTGCCCCAGGGATCAGTGTTGGGGACACTCTTGTTTCTTATTTATATAAAGGATATGCCCTCCAGTATTACGGGTAACTCTAAAATATTTCTATTTGCTGATGACACTAGCTTGGTAGGTAGTAAAGGATGTTGTGCGCAACATTGGATTGGTTTCAAATAGTGCAGTACATGACCTAAGTTCAAGGCTTGTAGAAAATAAACTAACAGTAAATCACAGTAAGACTCAGTTTTTACAGTTTATAACACACAAATCAACAAAACCTGACATTTTAATTTCACAGAATGGCCTTATGATTAGTGAAACTGAACAGTTCAGATATCTAGGTGTGAGTTCAAATATCTAGGTGTTCAGATAGATAGTAAGCTGTCGTGGAAAGTCCACATTCAGGATCTTGTTCAAAGACTTAATACTGCCATTTTTACTAAAAGGATTATCAGAAGTGAGTGATCGTTCGATATGAAGATTAGTCTAGTTTCCCTATTTTCATTCACTTATGTCATATGGTATTATATTTTGGGGTAACTCTTCCCATTCTAAAAGGATATTTTTGGCTCAGGAATGGATGGCTCAGGCAATAAGTGGTGTAAGTTCACGAACCTCTTGTTGACATCTGTTCATGAGTCTGGGTATTTTGACATTGGCCTCTCAGTATATATATTCCTTACTGTTATTTTTTGTTAACAATATTAGCTTATTGCCAAGAATAAGCAGCTTTCACTCAGTTAATACACGGCAGAAATCAAACCTGCATTTGGATCGGACTTCCTTAACTCTTGTGCAAAAAGGTGTGCAGTATACTGTTGCATCAATTTTCAATAAGCTACCGCTCAAAATCAAAAATCTTAGCAGTAATCCACATACTTTAAAATCGAAACTGGAGTTTCATCATGGGTCAGTCCTTCTATTCTGTTGAGGAGTTCCTTGAAAAATTAAGCTGATTCTTATTGTATTGTTGATTGCGTTTACTTGAACTTATGGACTGACTTTTTTTGGGGCCATGAACATTTATTTTTATCTGTTATTACTTTTATGTAGTAATTTCATGTACTGACATGTTCCATGGCCTTGGAGATTTGCTCCTCAATTTGGTCCTATGGAACTTGACGTGTAAATAAAAAATAAAAATCAATTATTGGATGTCAATGTGGCAGCTGCATATACACAGATAGTTGTTGCAAAATATGTTGTATGTTGAAATTATACAAATCTACCTTGAAGATGGAGTTAAAGAAGCTCATGTATTGCTGTAATCCATTCAGGGAAGATGGAAACAGCACATACAAGAAAAATCTACGCAAAGTGCAAATGTGAGCAGGTGATATGATTGGTGGCATTACAAGAGGCTACAAAATATGTGATAATTGTAGAAGAAAAGTAACTGAGGGGCAAACTGTGGCTGACCCAACTACATTGAAACAAGTGGAAATCACAAACCTGCATAGCTCCTCACTCGAGTCACACACATCTGTAGCCCCACCAATTGCTTTAGATGCACTAAATGATAGCTTGGTGTGTCTTGGCATGTCCCCAGTGAGAAAAGTAAAACAATTAGTCAAAGAATGTAGTATCTTCACAACTCCTAATCAAAGACCTAAATGTGTCTTAAATGAACAAATTGTGACTGGTGTCGTAGAATTCTAGAGACAATATAAGCCACTGTTTCCCTGGGAAGAAGGGTTTTGTTTCTGTCTAGGAAAATGGCTCCAGGATTCATAAACAAAAACAAGTAGTGTTGGGAAACTTGAATGAGCTGTATCGGGCATTCAAAGATGAACACCCAGGATTGAAAACAGGTTTATTGAAATTCTGCCAATTGTGACCCAATAGCTGTGTTTTGACTGGTGCTACCAGTACCCATAGTGTGTGCATTTGCAATATTCACCAAAATGTGAAGCTCATTTTGGAAGGTTTCAGATTGAAAGAGTTGATAGGTGAGGCAGACTGTGAACATAGCACCTACAAACACTACCTAGCTTAGATAATTTGCAATCCTGCACAGCCTAAATGCTATATGTTTGCATGTGATAACTGCCCTCAAACACATTCTGCCATACCTGCAGGAGTTGTTTGGTCTAACTGGAATTGATGAAGTAACATATAAACTGTGGACATGTACAGATAGAAAACTCTCCAGACATGTGGAAGGCTTCTTGAAACACTTTGCAGACAAATTTAGAAAACTTTTTTTGCAGTCTTTTATAAGTACCCAACATGGGTACTGAAACGGATATTTGGTGTCAATGAATACATTGTAATATGTGACTTTGCAGAAAATTACATATTTGTCTTGGGAGATGAGGGCAGGGGTTTCATTGGAACAATGCACAGGCCACTATTCATTCATTTGTTGTTTATTATAGACATCCAGAAAACTGTACAGTGGATCACATTTCCTTCATTATAGTATCAGAATGTCTTAAACATGACACAGTGTTCATCTTTTTCAGGGTCACTTGCTTAACTTCATGAGACCCCATTTACATACAACACACAGATGGTGCTGCAGCCCAGAATAAGAATTGCAGGAATGTTGCCAACAGAACAAGCTGATTTCAATTTCTCAGCAGAGTAACATTTATTTTGCCGCATGTAAAGGACCATGTGATGGTATTGCTGGTATCATTAAGAGGCTTGTTGCCCATGCCAGTCTGCAGTGCATATGCAACTCTCAAGATAATGACACCCACCCAGACAGTTGTTTGAATGGTGCTTCAAGAACATTGCAGTGTGTCACTGTCATTATACAACTAATTGTGAGTATGATGAAGAAGAATCTCTCCTTCAAGAGTGGTTAGCAAAAATTCACACGGTTGCTGGTACTCACAAGTTACATTGTGTTATTCCTACTGGCCGTTACAATATCCAAACAAAAGTTTTTTGCAGTTCACCAGACATCAGAAATGGATCTCTAACTAGGACCCAATGAGACAGGTCCTCGGCGATATCACAGGGTTTGTTGCAAGCATGTACAAAAAGGTCACTGGTGGCTTGTATGTGTTTTGAATGTTAATGGAGAAACCATGAGGTTTCAGTTAGCTTCCTACATCCTCATGGGCCTTCACCTTCATATGTTTCATACCCTGGGAAAAGTGACATCTTAACTGTAGATAAAAAGGACATTCTTACAAAGGTTGATGTGTGAACAGCAGAAGGGTGAACGTATTTCCTTTCACCAAAAGATGCACAGACAGTGTTATATGTTGCTTGTCAGCACTGGGGCATAAGAAGTCCAGATGATACTTTTATCAAATTTGTTTCTGTAAATGTGAACCTATTTACCGAGTATTCCAAGCATGTGTTTGGCTGGCCTGTTGATTTTACAAACTTATTGTGCTGTGTTATAACACCACCTTTTTGACAATAAACATGTTTTTCAGTGCTTTGTGTCATATTGTTGGAGTTTGAATACAATTTATTTTGCATTAATGCAACATATTTCGGAACATGTTAATTTATCTCTTAATCCCATTGTCATCCCAACCTGATTTTTTACAATGGTGTATAGTGTAAGAGGAAGAAACAAATATTTGTTTGCCAATTTTTGACATGTTTTGAGATATTCAAGGTCAAAGCTCAAGGTTTCTGACCTTAATGGTGTACATTCTTCGAATGTGACAAAACTGCATATCATCATAAAGTTTGTTTGAAGGCCTTTCCAAAATTACTTTGTTCGCTGTTCTATCTTGATTAGAACAGAAGTTAGTCATTTTTGTCAGCAGTGTTTGTCAGATTTTCTTCACATTTTTAGAATTCAAGTGGCCATTACTCTTGTCGTTCTGTAATTTGATATTTTTCATTCCTTCATCATGTGAAATGAACACACCAAATTTGATGAAAATGAAAGAGGGTCAGGATGGCACCTGGCTGATTTGACATGGGATCCTCTGCCTTCCCTCACCCCCACTTATCCAACATTTAGATTTTTAAGTCCAACACTACTCACTCATTTCTCTTACACATTGAATAAATACATAGTAACATAATTAAATGGAATAATGCCCATCTGATGAGCTGTTGAAAAAAGAACAGGTTTATATTGAAAAAAGAACAGGTTTATATTGAAAAAAGAACAGGTTTATATTGAAGAAAAGCTAGTGGTAAAGCTGGTAACACTACACAAAACACACGATACATTCTTAGCCAGAAAGGTACACAGAAACAGGAGTACAGTGATACATTGTGTTGTATTTAACATAAAAAAAGATACCTAGTTCTGCAAACATTGTGGGATTAGTTCAGAACCAATAGCGCCAAATGTAAAAATAACTCAAAAACGTGCAGGCGAAAAACCAAGCATGAAATGCAATAAGTGAAAATCACCATTTTTGATAATGAACTGTTTTTTTATCTAGAAAGTAAGTCGAATGGTAAATATCTCTCATTACACATCACTGATGAAGTGTAATTCCAAAAAAGAGGAATACACATTTTCTTATAGTTGCAAAGACAGAATTGAAATACCCTCAATAAATAACTTGCCCTATACTATGAGGAACTGTATTATAAGGCAAAAATTGTAGAGAAAGCTGGTGATAAGAGTATATACACCAATTAATCAAGAATTTTGCTGTTCTGAGATAAAGAGAGAGCACAGAATAGGAAACCTGGTGGACCACATCAAAGTACAAAGAAAGTGGAAGCAGTGTAGCAAATATCTCTTAGATGTTGAGGAGTGGGAAGGGGCATAAATAAAAATTAAAATGTTGTATATCAGTTCTTGAAGTTTCATTACTTTTCAGATGACATGTATGTATACCCCACAACTACCCCCTCCCACACTGTTTCCTCAGTGGCCTCCCCACGTTACCCCCACCCCTTCATCTTTGTTCGTTGTGTAGAACTACTCCATCCTGTGTCCACATAAACCATTTCTGGCCCTGTGTCTGTCCTTGTATCTACTTTTATTCTTTCTCCCCAGCCTCATCTCTCCCTTTCTCTTGTTTCCTCTTTGTTCACTGCATTTGATCAGTCAAAAACAACCACTCATCTTATTCTGGCCTCAGCACACTGAGTGAGGTGACACAGTGGTAAGACATGGACTTGTATTCAGTAAATTAGTGTCTCAAATCCCTATCAGACCATTCAGATTTAGCTTGTTTTTAGGTTCCCTAAATTCTTAGGGCAGATGCCAGATTTATTCCATGGGAAAGGACAGCTATTTTCGTTCCCCATCCGTCCACAATCAGTGTGTTAAATCATCTCTAATAACCTCATAATCAACAAAATTTTAAAACCTTGTTTTTCCTTCCTTCCTTCCTTCCTTCCTTCCTTCCTTCCTTCCGTTTCTAACATTAATAGAATGTAGCTTTTTCTCTTTCTCACTATGCAAGGGCAACAATAATTCAAAAACTGTGGTTCAAAATGCATCTACTTTTGGTGATTTATCGATTACTATTACTTCCTTTACTTCGTTAGTGGTTATATTTACTTGCACCCTCCTTCTTATTTCTGTTCACAATGAAGAATGTGGGAATATAATATTATTTATACAGATGCTATTAGGTAGTTAATGACTGAGGTGACACAGTGCTTAAGGCATTGAACTTGAACCCTGGAGAGGCAGAGCTCAAATACCCACCTGGCCATCTGGGTTTACGTTTGTTGTGTTTTTGCTAAATTTAAGTGCATTTCAGCGTTGCTCCTGTGGAAAGAGCATGACCAATTTACTTCCTCATTCTCAGTTAATCCCAGCATGTACTATGCCTAATGACCTCTTGATCAAATTCCAATTGTCTTTCCTTTCAAAGCCAGTTAGGGAAAAAACTAATGGAGTATGTTAAATTCTATATAGTACATGCAGCTGAATTAATCTCTGTTAACCATTCCACGACACAGTTTCTTCAAAGTTTCCTTGGAAGAAAGCACAGGTCACCCCTGTCTGCAAGAAGGGTAGAGAAAGTGAGCCACAAAACTACCACC
This sequence comes from Schistocerca gregaria, assembly GCF_023897955.1. Taxonomy (NCBI): domain Eukaryota; kingdom Metazoa; phylum Arthropoda; class Insecta; order Orthoptera; family Acrididae; genus Schistocerca; species Schistocerca gregaria. Next base: position 504,262,703 of record NC_064921.1, read on the forward strand.
TAGCTCAGTTGACATCCATCTGTTGTCCTTCATGCCAACCAGCAGCAGGGGGGAAAAAAGAAAAAAAAACTGGCCATATGAAATGTAACTGGCTCACTTCTTGCATGATAACCAGAAAGCCATGGCTCGAGGCAAACTGGTGCAAGCAATATTTCTTGACTTCCAATAAGCTTTTGACACAGAACCACACCAACACTTATTAATGGAAGTATAGGGTATCAAATGAATTTGTTACTGGATTGAGTATTTCTTTCTAGGGCGGATGCAGCATGTTATCATGTATGGAGAACCACCAACAGATGTGGTAGCACATTTGGATGTGACCCAGAGACGTGTGGTAGGATCCTTCCTGTTCATGTTGTTTATTAATAGTAACATCAGACATTTTACATATGATATAGTTACTATAATGAAATATCACCTGAAAAAAGCTGAACATATGTTCAATCAAATAAGATTTCAAGGTGGTGCAAAGGTTAACAGCTAGCTTTAAATATTCAGAAATGTAATCACAAAAGGCAAAAATTTAGTGTCCAGTGGAAAGAATATCAGTGAGTCATGAATGGAAACGGTCTACTCAAAAAATAAGAGTTAACCAATTTCTAGAGGATACAAAATGGAATGGACACATTAATTCAGTCATGAGTAAAACAGGAGGCAGACTAGATTCATAAGTAGAATAAAGGGGAAGCACAGTTAACCTACAAAGGAGACTGCTTACAAAACTTATGTGACCTATCCTAGGATACTGCTAAAGTGTGCTAGAGTCATATTAAGTAGCACTGACAAGGGATATGAAACATATACAAAGATAAGTACATGAATAATCCACATGTGTTTGACTCGTGGGAAAGCATTGTGGAAATACTGTAGAACCTGAACTGGCATATGCCTCAAGTAGATGACAACCATCCAGTGGAATTTAACTTACAGAATTTCAGGAACGAGTATGAAGTGAAGAATTTAGGAAACTGCATAGTCCCCTATGTACTGCTCAACTAGGGACCATGAACATGGGATTAGAGTAATTACAGCAAGCACAGAACTATGTAAGAAATCATTGTTCCTGTACTCCATTCGTAAATGGAATGAGAAAAAACTCTGTTGAATGGGAAGAACCCTCTGCCAGGATCTTTGCAATTATTTTCAGAGTATTAAGTGCAGTATTAAATGTTGACACACTGTATTGTTGGGTCCAGCCTAATGACAAAAGTAGAAGTCTTTGAATCTCTGTGTAGCCCCAGGGTTCCTCGTGACATGAAATATAGTAAATCTACAGGCTTCTGTAGCCATTGTCACTGAAAATAAAATTATCTAGAGTGTTAGGCTACATCACATTTCTTCTTCAAGATCATCGGTGTCCCCAGCTAGCTGAACACTGTCATAAATCACTGTTGAAATCACTCATTAAATGGAGTTTGTGAAAGAAAACCTCAGAATGTATCCAGATTCACGTGGATTATTTATTTTTTATGTCTTGAGGATGATTCATATTGAACAGAATTACGTGCTTGCAACTTACACCATTTATACAATTTGTCTTGGGTATTATCTGAAGAATTCATTCAGAATGTCATGTACATTAAAATCTGTAAGAACTTTGAAGGAAAGATATGTCCACTGCATTGAATTAGGGTCATTGAAGAAGCCATTCTTAAGTGTGCTGATAGAAAAATGCTACTTCACTATGCAGGACTTTTGGATGGTAATGTAACATAATAACATTATCAAAAGGAAAATTCACTTGAGAAAACTATACTATTATGAGACAGAATTGCTGGCCAGGAACTTACCTTCAGGAGGTGAAGTAGGCGTACTTACGATAATTACATATAAAAGTGCACAACAAAATCTTCACTTTTATGAATGGTGGTTCTTTCCTATCTTGTTTCCAAGGAAGGAAGTTTTAGTTTTAAAAGCTAGCATACTGCCACATATCTTCATATGTGCCTATTGACAGTTCCGAGAATTCACTGCCTGAAGGTAAATACTAGTCAGCAGTTCTGTCTCATTATCTTATTGTTTATTTACTTATCACCACATCCTACAAGAAATATTTATCTTTATTTACAAAGCACGAAACATCACTGACAGATATCCAGCTGCTGAATATATTCAGTTAATGTTTTTATTGCCATCAAGAACTCCTCTAGATAATTTTGGACACACATGAATGATATGCTGAACAGTTTGTCATTCTGCACCTCAAATTATGTAGAGCGCAGACTAGATCTTGAGGTGTAGCACTTTTCTGTCATTTCCTGCTCATTGGTCTGTTGTTGTTACTCCATTGTCCATAAAAAAATTTGCTCCGTCTAGATGTGGATATGGGAGTGAAATCTACTTTTTTGAGTGCAGGAACATTCTCATGTATAGGGAGATAGAGATTAATAGATATTCTTGTAAACTCCCATTTAGTAGCAGATTCTAACCACAAAAATTGGGGAGGTATGTGGTTGAGAATAAGTTACCAGAAAGATGGAGTGTTTCTGATTGTTCCTTTAATGATGTGCATAGTCTGCTTGAGCTGTGTTCCGATGAGTTTGGTACATGGGATGTTGATCCAGACTGCAGTGCAATATTCTCACACGGACTACACCATTCCAAGAACAGAAGTTCTTAGTGCTGGAGCTAATGAATTACATGTTGTGCCACAAAGTTTGTGCAAGATGTTATTTTTATCTTCATCGTAGTGGCTGTTTTCATCAAGCACTCTTTAAAAGCTGAGCAGCCTGTCAAGAATGAAGCATGTATAGTGTGGGCTTCTGTTATACATCTGCAGTTTCTCTTCAAAATACCCTTGTTTCCTAGTTGGTGAGCTGCTTGTTAAGGTGGAAACCAGTGAGTTCTGTTTTGCCAGCATTTGGACGTAACCTCCAGTTATATAAGTATTTGCCAACAATTTGCAGGTCTTTGGTAAAGATAGACTTGGTCGCTTGTTGCAAGAGCCCTGTTGAATGCAAACATCCAAATGTGCATGCATTGTGTTGTACAGGTGCCAGATGTCAATTTATGGGATGGAGTTCAACACCTGTTGCTATTGTTTGACCAATATGGGGATGGTTAATGCTGTTTGTAACTGATGCTGGAGTTGTCATCTGATGATGTCCCTTACGTTCTTGATCGGAGACAGATCTGGTGATCGAGCAGGCCAGCAAGTAAAAACTTGATAGAGCATGTTGGGTTTCAACAGCATGTGTGGGTGACTGTCAACCTGTGGAAAACTCCCCATGGACTGCTATTCATGAAAGGCAGCAAAATAGGTTGAATCACCAGATCGATGTACAAATTTTCGGTCAGGTTGTGTGGAATAACCATGAGAGTGCTCTTGCTGTGATACGAAATTGCACCCCAGACCACAACTCTAGGTGTAGGTCCAATGTTTGTAGCACACAGACAGGTTGGTTGGAGGCCCTCATCTGGCCTCCTCCTACCCAACACAAGCTCTCAGTAGCACTGAGGGAGAGCCAGCCTTCATCAGAAAACACAACAGACCTCTACCCTGCTCTTCAGTGAGCTCTCGCGTGACGTGACTGAAGCCCCAAATGGTGGTGGTCTGGGGCAGTGGAACTCACACTACAGGGCATCTGGCTCAGACCTGTCCTTGAAGTAATCAGTTTGTCACAAATCATTGTCACTGTGCTGCCATGTGCTGCTTAAATTGCTGCTTCAGATTCAGTATGATGTGCCAGAGCCATAAGCAGAACATGATGGTCCTTCCTCTCGGTAGTACCACGTGGCCATTCAGAACCCAGTTTTCTTGTGTCCGTACATTCTCTCGATCACTGCTGCTAGTTGTCATATACAGTGGTTACATTCCTGCCAAACAAAAGACAAAAAACTTTTTACTTATCTTCATTTTCTCTTGTTGTTGGCTCCAGTTCTTGTATCTACGGGTACATTATTGTGTCTGAAATTTTGATTTATAATGTTGTGGGTTCCTGATGACTAAATAACTGGTGAAGATTTGCTTGTATTATTCTTGAATTTTATTCTTTTTACACATTTTTCAGTGTCACTTCTATCACACCACAATTACATTATTAGTGACACAATCAAAAACCTGTCTGATTCCATCAGAGGCATGTCCACTACTACTAACATTCTGTGGTATTCACAATATTCCAATGAGTTTACAAACTTTATTGATAAAAGAAGAATCATCACCAAGATGATGTTGTTGTGGTCTTCAGTCCTGAGACTGGTTTGATGCAGCTCTCCATGCTACCCTATCCTGTGCAAGCTTCTTCATCTCCCAGTACCTACTGCAACCTACATCCTTCTGAATCTGCTTAGTGTAGTCATCTCTTGGTCTCCTTCTACGATTTTTACCCTCCACGCTGCCCTCCAATACTAAATTGGTGATCCCTTGATGCCTCAGAACATGTCCTACCAACCGATCCCTTCTTCTGGTTAAGTTGTGCCACAAACTCCTCTTCTCCCCAATCATGTTCAATACCTCCTCATTAGTTATGTGATCTACCCATCTAATCTTCAGCATTCTTCTGTAGCACTACATTTCGAAAGCTTCTATTCTCTTCTTGTCCAAACTATTTATCATCCATGTTTCACTTCCATACATGGCTGCACTCCATACAAATACTTTCAGAAATGACTTCCTGACACTTAAATCTATACTCGATGTTCACAAATTTCTCTTCTTCATAAAACGCTTTCCTTGCCATTGCCAGTCTAAATTTTATATCCTCTCTACTTCGACCATCATCAGTTATTTTGCTCCCCAAATAGCAAAACTCCTTGACTACTTTAAGTGTCTCATTTCCTAATCTAGTTCCCTTAACATCATCTGATTTAATTCAACTACATTCCATTATCCTCATTTTGCTTTTGTTGATGTTCATCTTATATCCTCCTTTCAAGACACTGTCCATTCCATTCAACTGCTCTTCCAAGTCCATTGCTGTCTCTGACAGAATTACGATGTCATCGGCGAAAATCAACATTTTGATTTCTTCTCCATGGATTTTAATACCTACTTCGAATTTTTTTTTTTTCTTTGTTTCCTTCACTGCTTGCTCAATATACAGATTGAATAACATCGGGGAGAGTCCACAACCCTGTCTCACTCCCTTCCCAATCACTGCTTCCCTTTCATGTCCCTCGACTCTTATAACTGCCATCTGGTTTCTGTACAAATTGTAAATAGCCTTTCGCTCCCTGTATTTTACCCCTGCTACCTTCAGAATTTGAAAGAGAGTATTCCAATTAACATTGTCAAAAGCTTTGTCTAAGTCTACAAATGCTAGAAAAGTAGGTATGCCCTTCCTTAATCTTTCTTCTAAGATAAGTCGTAGAGTCAGTATTACCTCACGTGTTCCAACATTTCTACGGAATCCAAACTTATCTTCCTCGAGGTCGGCTTCTACTAGTTTTTCCATTCGTCTGTAAAGAATTCGCGTTAGTGTTTTACAGCAGTGACATATAAAAGTGATAGTTCGGTAATTTTCACGTCTGTCAACACCTGCTTTCTTTGGGATTGGAATTATTATATTCTTCTTGAAGTCTGAGGGTATTTCACCTGTCTCATACATCTTGCTCACCAGAGGGTAGAGTTTTGTCAGAACTGGCTCTCCCAAGGCCGTCAGTAGTTCCAATGGAATGTTGTCTACTCCGGGGGCCTTGTTTCGGTTCAGGTCTTTCAGTGCTCTGTCAAATGTTTCATGGAGTATCATATCTCCCATTTCATCTTCATCTACATCCTCTTCCATTTCCATAATATTGTCCTCAAGTACATCGGCCTTGTGTAGACCCTCTATATACTCCTTCCACCTTTCTGCTTTCCCTTCTTTGCTTAAAACTGGGTTTCCATGTGAGCCCTTGATGTTCATACAAGTGGTTCTCTTATCCCCAAAGGTCTCTTTAATTTTCCTGTAGACAGTATCTACCTTACCCCTAGTGAGATAAGCCTCTACATCCTTACATTTGTCCCCTAGCCATCCCTGCTTAGCCATTTTGCACTTCCTGTCGATCTCATTTTTGAGACATTTGTATTCCTTTTTGCCTGCTTCATTTACTGCATTTTTATGTTTGCTCCTTCCATCAATTAAATTCAATATTTCTTTTGTTACCCAAGGATTTCTACCAGCCCTCGTCTTTTTACCTACTTGATCCTCTGCTGCCTTCACTACTTCATCCCTCAAAGCTATCCATTCTTCTCCTACTGTATTTCTTTCCCCCATTCTTGTCAATTGTTCCTTTATTCTCTTCCTGAAACTTTCTACAACCTCTGGTTCTTTCAGTTTATCCATGTCCCATCTCCTCAAATTCCCACCTTTTTGCAGTTTCTTCAGTTTTAATCTACAGTTCATAACCAATAGATTGTGGTCAGAGTCCTCATCTGCCCCTGGAAATGTCTTACAATTTAAAACCTGGTTCCTAAATCTCTGTCTTACCATTATATAATCTACCTGATATCTTCTAGTATCTCCAGGGTTCTTCCACGTATACAACCTTCTTTCATGATTCTTAAACCAAGTGTTAGCTATGATTAAGTTGTGCTCTGTGGAAAATTCTACTAGGCGGCTTCCTCTTTCATTTCTTAGCCCCAATCCAAATTCACCTACTACGTTTCCCTCTCTCCCTTTTCCTACTACCGAATTCCAGTCACCCATGACTATTAAATTTTCATCTCCCTTCACTATCTGAATAATTTCTTTTATTTGATCATACATTTCTTCAATTTCTTCGTCATCTGCAGAGCTAGTTGGCATATAAACTTGTACTACTGTAGTAGGCGTGGGCTTCATATCTATTTTGGCCACAATAATGCATTCACTATGCTGTTTGTAGTAGCTTACCCGCACTCCTAATTTTTTATTCACTATTATACCTACTCCTGCATTACCCCTTTTTGATTTTGTGTTTATAACCCTGTAGTCACCTGACCAGAAGTCTTGTTCCTCCTGCCACCGAACTTCACCAATTCCCACTATATCTAAATTTAACCTATCCATTTCCCTTTTTAAATTTTCTAACCTACCTGCCCGATTAAGGGATCTGACATTCCATGCTCCGATTCGTAGATAGCCACTTTTCTTTCTCCTGATAATGACATCCTCTTGAGTAGTCCCCGCCCGGAGATCCGAATGGGGGACTATTTTACCTCCAGAATATTTTAACCAAGAGGATGCCATCATCATTTAATCATACAGTAAAGCTGCATGCCCTTGGGAAAAATTACGGCCATAGTTTCCCCTTGCTTTCAGCCATTCACAGTACCAGCACAGCAAGGCCGTTTTGGTTATTGTTACAAGGCCAGATCAGTCAATCATCCAGACTGTTACCCCTGCAACTATTGAAAAGGCTGCTGCCCCTTTTCAGGAACCACACGTTTGTCTGGCCTATCAACAGATACCCCTCCATTGTGGTTGCACCTATGGTATGGCTATCTGTATCGCTGAGGCACGCAAGCCTCCTCACCAACGGCAAGGTCCATGGTTCATGGGGGGAAGATCACCAAGATATAACATTATCTTATAAATGAATCCAGAAATAAATTTAATAATTAGCATTAAATTGTGCAATTAATAATATGACTTTTAAATATGCCAGATATTTCGTAATTTCAAATATTTCTAAAAGAAGGTAAATTTTAACCATGCATACAGAGTGTAACTAATTTCTTTTTATACATTTTAGTCTGAAATATAATACATTTTACACAAAATAATATGAAATTCCTTTAGTTGGCATCGGTTATTTCTTTTTTTTTTTTTTTAAAAAAAAAAAAAAAAGGTAATGTTAGAGAATGGTGTCCCATTACAACCTTAAAGGCATTCTTGACTAACATCAACTCATATTGTCCAATCTCAAATGTAACTAATGCTCATGACTATTAAAGCATGTGTTGAAAGCAAATCTTATTTGGATCCTGAATGTGCAATACTAGTGCCACTCTTAGACTGCTGCAAAATTTGGATGGTTACCCTCCAATGATATAGAAGCATGCCTACCAACTTTTGTTTGTCACACTCCTCCACCTTCTTGGTGCTGCAATTCTTTTTCCATGAGTGGAGAGAGAGAGAGAGAGAGAGAGAGAGAGAGAGAGAGAGAGAGAGAGAGTAAGTATTAAATTTTGTTATGTAAATCAGCATTACACATTAATCTGTAAGATTTTTTTTCAATATTTACAGTAAATTAAAAAGATTATTATAAATATTCTCAAAGTTCCTATATTACCAATCAAATCATTTCATTTCTATGTAATGAGATGATAAAATTCTGATTCTAAGACAGAATCTTTGAAAACATTTCATTAATGTTGCTGGACTAAAGCATGTCAGACACTGTCTGATAGACAGAAGTGTTAGAGATAATACTAGAAATTTCTATACAGGGTGAGTCAGTAACTATTGCCACCAAGAATAACTCCGAAAGTATGATAGGAGGTGAAAACTTCGTTGGGTAAAAGTTGCATGGGACAACAGGGGCCATAATATGACCCTTTTTTTTTTGTTTGTTAGATGGGGTCGCTTCAGAGATATGATCAACTTTGCTTTTTTAATTGAGATGCATAGTTTGGTAGTTATTTTCTGATAGCGGCTATCGAGATGAATCGAATGATGTGTAACAATAAGTTCTTTGAAGGTCAATGAAGGTCACAAATGTGGCATGAACATCCATTTACAGAAGGTGTTCAAAGCGATGACCATTGGTATCAATGCAGTGCTGCAATCTTCTTGTCATGGATTGAATGGTATTCTTTATCACACCAACACTTACCCGAAGTACGTTATCTGACAGTTCTCTCTTGTATATCTTCAGGAATCATTGGAATGTCTTTATAAACACTCTCTTTTAAGAATCCCCACAAGAAAAAAAATTCAGAGCCATCAAATCTGGCGGCCACCACATACTTATCTGCGTCCAATCCAACCATTTGGGAATTGTCTCTGCAACTCATTTCTAGCCATTAGCAAAAAATGTACCACACACCCGACTTGTTGATACCACATTCTGTTCCATGTTCCTAAAGGTATTTTGTCCAATAACAGACATAATGTTTCTTGCAGGAATGTGGTGTACTTCCTTTCATTTAGCTTTCCTTTGATGAAATAGGGGCCTGTAATTCTGTCCTACAGAATCCCATACCATACCTTCACCAACCATGGTTTTTGGTGTGTGATTTGTCTCTGCCAACATGGATTTTCGGTTGCCCAATAGTGCATGTTATGCAAATTAACATTTCCATGGTTCATGAATGCAGACTCGTAACTAAATAAAATCAAATTAGTAAATGTATCATCCCTCTGAATCTGAAGTTGACCCCATCGGCAGAATTCATGCAATGCATACAATCCATACCATTTAAGTCTTGGTGGAGACTGATGTGGTAAGGATGATATTTATGGCGATGCAGAACACGAACAACACTACTCTGACTTGTGCTAGATTCCCTTGCGATTTGATGGGAACTAACACCAGGATCTTGAACCACAGGGGCAAGAGTACCAATTTCCATTTCCTCATTAGTGACTTCCCTTTGTCGGATATGTTTCAGATGCGTTAAAGATCCCATTGTTATCAATTTATCATATACGTATTTAAATGTAAGACGTGTAGGATGAGTATGTTGAGGATATCTTTCAGCGTATAAGTCTCTAGCTCTCTCTGAATTTCATTGGCATTCTCCATAAATGTGAAGCATATAGACTTGTTCTTCAAAGAACTACATCATTCACATTTGCTTGATTCTACAATACTAATCTTACCATTCCTATTAGTGTTGTATTGAAAAACCATTAAGTGGTGTTTATGCATCAATGGCAAGTAAGGTGGATACGCCGTATTCGGCAAATATTTACTATTTGCACGATATACAAGAGAGAATTGTCAGAGCATGTGCTTTGATAAGTGCCGATGTGATAAGTTATACCACTCAATCCATGATAAGAAGATTGCAGCACTGTATTGATACCAATGGTAATCACTTTGAGCACCTTCTGTAAATGGACGTTCATGCTAACTCTTTGACCTTCATTGACCTCCAAAGACCTTACTGTTGCACATCATTGGATTCATCTCGATAGCTGCTATCAGGAAATAAGCACCAAACTGTAGCATTCCATTGGAAAAAAAAAAAAAATGATCTTCATACCTCTGACACGACCCCACCTGGCAACCAAAAACCAACCTCATATTATGGTCCCCTCTGTCCCATGCACCATTTGTCCCACAAACGTTTCAGCTATTATCGTACTTTCGGAGTTATTCTAGGTGGCAATAATTAGTGACTCACCCTGTATAGTGAATTGTGAATGTTTTAATATTTGAAGTATCATTTAATTCTTAGCTACAGGTGAATGACACTTTTGAGTGACCTGTTGCCTGTTGGGTGATGGGAGTCACCTACAGCTTGATCAAAAGAAAGAAACACAAACAAAAATAGTGATAATTGGATGTTAAAATAGCCAACATTCTCAAGTGTCATTAATCACCTCTTCCCAGAAGGGAATTTAAGGGAACGCATCTTTAGATATATGAAAAGAACTTCATAGAGGACTTAGTAAGTTAGGAAGTAAATTTCCTGTGCAATCATTGTTGTGGATGATCATTGACCAATGTCTCAATCATTCTAAGTTGAAAAAAGAACAGATATCTCAAGATTATCTATATTTTAGTATATACACTTCTGGAAATGGAAAAAAGTACACATTGACACCGGTGTGTCAGACCCACCTTACTTGCTCCAGACACTGCGAGAGGGCTGTACAAGCAATGATCACACGCACGGCACAGCGGACACACCAGGAACCGCGGTGTTGGCCGTCGAATGGCACTAGCTGCGCAGCATTTGTGCACCGCCGCCGTCAGTGTCAGCCAGTTTGCTGTGGCATACGGAGCTCCATCGCAGTCTTTAACACTGGTAGCATGCCGCGAAGCGTGGACGTGAACCGTATGTGCAGTTGACGGACTTTGAGCGAGGGCGTATAGTGGGCACGCGGGAGGCCGGGTGGACGTACCGCTGAATTGCTCAACACGTGGGGCGTGAGGTCTCAACAATACATCGATGTTGTCGCCAGTGGTCGGCGGAAGGTGCACGTGCCCGCCGACCTGGGACCGGACCGCAGCGACGCACGGATGCACGCCAAGACCGTAGGATCCTACGCAGTGCTGTAGGGGACCGCACCGCCACTTCCCAGCAAATTAGGGACACTGTTCGCAACCGTCTCCATGAAGCTGGGCTACGGTCCCGCACACCGTTAGGCCGTCTTCCGCTCACGCCCCAACATCGTGCAGCCCGCCTCCAGTGGTGTCGCGACAGGCGTGAGTGGAGGGACGAATGGAGACGTGTCGTCTTCAGCGATGAGAGTCGCTTCCGCATTGGTGCCAATGATGGTCGTATGCGTGTTTGGCGCCGTGCAGGTGAGCGCCACAATCAGGACTGCATACAACCGAGGCACACAGGGCCAACACCCGGCATCATGGTGTGGGGAGCGATCTCCTACACTGGCCGTACACCTCTGGTGATCGTCGAGGGGACACTGAATAGTGCACGGTACATCCAAACCATCATCGAACCCATCGTTCTACCATTCCTAGACCGGCAAGGGAACTTGCTGTTCCAACAGGACAATGCACGTCCGCATGTATCCCGTGCCACCCAACGTGCTCTAGAAGGTGTAAGTCAACTACCCTGGCCAGCAAGATCTCCGGATCTGTCCCCCATTGAGCATGTTTGGGACTGGATGAAGCGTCGTCTCACGCAGTCTGCACATCCAGCACGAACGCTGGTCCAACTGAGGCGCCAGGTGCAAATGGTATGGCAAGCCTTTCCACAGGACTACATCCAGCATCTCTACGATCGTCACCATGGGAGAATAGCAGCCTGCATTGCTGCGATAGGTTCATATACACTGTACTAGTGCCGACATTGTGCATGCTCTGTTGCCGGTGTCTATGTGCCTGTGGTTCTGTCAGTGTGATCATGTGATGTATCTGACCCCAGGAATGTGTCAATAAAGTTTCCCCTTCCTGGGACAATGAATTCACGGTGTTCTTATTTCAATTTCCAGGAGTGTATATTATTATATATTATTATCTCTGTGGTTTGTTACTAGAACATCAATGTTCACATCTAGTACATACAATTTGTAATTCAGAATCAATTACATAAAAGTAGAAATTTGACGCAATTTTTTTTGTTAACAGAGTTGTTGGTACTTGCAACAGAGTATTGTGAAGCACAGTTGAAGAGATTATGTGAGCAGATAATAGAACATGGAATAACAGTAGAAAATGCTGCATCACTCTATGCTGCTGCTATTCAGTACCAAGCAAAGGTGAGAGCAATGTTAAAAAAATTTGTTCAACTTGTTTCAAATAATTACCTGTCAATTTCTCGACTTTATGATTGCATGCGTTAATGCTTCAGAATAACCATATTGGAATTAGTGGTTTGTAAGATAGTGAAAGATGTGCAATGCTTTAAAATTGATACTGGCTGGCTGTTCAGTGCGAGTTCATAAATATTGAGTTTGCCATCTCAAGAATAAAACTGAGAAACTATAGCACAAGATAAATTAAATGGAGTGTACTGCATGAATAACGTATTGTACAGGACTTCTTATTCTGAAAATTTTGTGGTACACTATTCATGCACTCCAAATTTACTATATTTTCTTTGATGTTGTGTAACATCCATTTGAAGTTGAGTCTACTGATTAATTGTGCAAGAACAGATACTTTGATACCACAAATTACTTGACCAGATGCACTTTCTCACTTACCACAATAAATTTGAACTTTTGTTGACTGATGTAGAAATGCAGGTGTACTCGTTTTAGTTTGATGGTGTTGTTTGTATAAAATGGTTACAAACTGTAATCTTAGTTTGTATCTGTATCAAGTAAAAATGAAGTTATTCCAAATGATAGTACCATTCACCTGCATCGGTGCACAAATTTTAGAGTCTTGTGTTGTGTAACAGCACTTCAATAAAACCAAGGACTTACAGTTTGTGTTACTAAATATATGGCTGTCGAAATTACACCTTGTTCTTATTTTTTAATTAAATTATATAGTCACCACTTACATAAATTGATTATACAAACGTCCTCAATAGATTTTGCATTTCTTAAAACATTTAAACCTCAGTGTGTCTCCTAATAAATTCAATGTGCTCTTTTGTAATTGAATGCCAGCAAGTTATTCTACACTCCAATGAATTGTAGAAAGTTGGTGAGGGGAAGATAATTTGGTATAGCACTGGGCTACATAGCAAACATGTACCACAAGCATTTAGAGATCTGTGTAATAGAGGAAATTGTACTTGAAGAAAATGCTTGGTGTTTTTATATTCCCTATTGCATTACACACCAATTACTTCAAGCTGCAGAACAATGTGAATAGGGTACTGTAAACTTTTTCATTTTTACATTCAGTTGTTCTATGGATCATGGTCTTTTTTTCTTTCTTTTTTCCAAGCATTACTGGTGGTCCATCTGTATACATATAATCTAATAAATTCCGAAACAGACCTACATTTTCTGTACTTTCTTCAATGTTGCTAAGTGTGTCACTTCCAGCTGTGCTCCAATGATATCTGTGCTTTCATTATGCTGTCTGCCATAACCTGTGTGAGATGCATGATTGTCACATTTGATAATGGTATCATGTGAAACTGCTATACCTGAAGTGGACATAAATGTTCAGCTACAGCTACCAAGTATTCTTCTATTAAATCACCATCCTTGAAAGGGCACAAGAACTTTGCTACAAGTAGAGCAATTTTGCCCCTCATTCCAACAGCACACTCACTTGAGTTTCTTCCTATTCTTCTTCTCCGTCAGAGTATTTTCTTTTAAGGTTTAAAACCTCTTTGACACACTTAGGTCCTTCACATTTTCTATTTCCGTATTCTTTGATGTGGTAAGACATGCCTTTGCAAACTGAACTTGATGGAAATATTCAGTGTCTTACGATACACCAAACATTTTACAAGTCAGTCGTTTTGTAAAATGATAGAATTCCTTGGAGTGCAAATTGAAGTATGAAGACATTGTCAGCACGACATAATGTCGACTTGATGTTGCTGCTGTTAGGTGGCAGCAGTGTCAAAACTGACCCTCCTCCATTTCACAGTTGGCAGTTCTTCCATGTTGTTGATGTGCATGTGTTTACCTCACTGCAAATCGTGCTGAAACTAACGTGCATTAGCAAAGACCTGCTTAGGTGCAAGTGTTTATGCTCAAAATCAGTGAGTTGTTAAGCCTTAGTGTAGAAGCTGAAGATGACAAGATATAAAGTAGCCTCTATTTAAAATGGAACAGTGTGTTTGAGGAGTGCACTGGCAGAGAAAGGAGGACTGGGAGGATTGTGGTATGGCAAAGGCAACAGCAACATAAGCCGAGTAGGGAAGAGAAGAAGGGAATGATATGCAATGTAGAAATCAAGTGATACAGTAACGGGGCAACAAAAATACAATAGAACCACAATAAAAAGGTGTCCGCATATTTATGTGTATAAAAATTACAGTATTATGTAGTAACCTTCATGATGAAATGTATCACAAGAGTAATATCCTGTATAGCAGCCAAATTGGAAAATTAATTACAAGGATGGCTGTAGTATCAGTCATCATTGTTAGTGTACTCCTAATTGGATTAGTGAACCTGTTAGTATTTTACATGACTGCACATGGTAAGATAGTTCACTGTTAGGGTATAAGATACTGTCAAACCCTTTTTCTTGAGGACCTGTTGATACGTACTTTATAGGTATGATTCTGGCTAGCTACAACTGATGCCCAACATATTAACTGTGAAAAATGTACTTGTACCAGTTTGGCACAGTTGTGCCTCTGTATTTACCTTGGTATACATGCCTAGCTAAAGTGAAGAGAACTTGGAACAGAAGAATGTGTCCTTGGGTAATTGAAAATGGCTACACATCCACAGCCGTATTTTAAGAGAATGAACAGCCACAATTTAGTGAGTAGGGGGTGGACTATTCAGACATTTTCAAAAGAACCTATGAGAAACAGCAAAAGGCTCCCATTTTTGTCGATATTGCTCATGACAGGAAAACCAACCTGTCACAGGGACAGAACAACAGAATTCATTTTGAAATCCTGAATCTACATTCTGCCATGTTCACTTTAACACAATTATTTGACTTCAGCCTGGTTGAAGTTTTTCTCTACAGGTAAATAATTAATTCATGAGGATTGATCTGAGTCCTCAGTAATGGCTCTCTATGAATTGTTCAAAGTTAATCTTCTTAAGGAGGCATGTGGTTTTCATTGAGTGATTCGAGAAGAGTCACTGGTACTTACTGCTTGAAGATTATTTTTAAAAGATGTCATTAAAAAACAGATTTGTGTTATATAAATAGTTTAAGAGTAAAGGATGCCACTCACTGAATAGTACAGGGTATCTCAAAAGAAAGTTTATGTTTGAATAGCTCTCTGCACCTGCACGACAAATCTGTGGACAGTGGAAGTACGTTCATCACTTGCATCATCTTTAGGAAGTCAGATGATATGGAGTGCTTCTCTGGAGTGGACTGTCCTTTCTGTGTGTGAGAATTTTACAAAAAAAACAGTGACTCGGCAACTGTACCCTGGAGGATATTTTGTAGTGATGATGCTCAAAGTGTTTCCCTTATTCAGGAATAGATAAAAACATTTGAAGAGACTGGTTCAACACTGGCCAAAACCGGGTGACCAATGTCATCAAGAATGGATGAATCCATGGAGAGTGTAAATTGGTCTGTTCATGATTATTCTAACCTCTCCATTCGTAAGCATGCATGTTATTTAAGTGTGCATAGATTATCACTGCACCAAATTCTACAAAAAGGACCTTCACCTGCATCTTTACAAAATCCAATTTGTGCAAGAATTAAGTATCTCAGGATGTCAGACATAGGATGCAGTTTGTTAAGGATTTGACTGAGTGCCCCTCATCTACCATCATCTTCTTTTCTTAAAAGGCTCATTTTCACTTGAATTGTCACTCAGTAAGCAAAATTTCCACTACTGGAGTACAACAAATCCTAAACAGGAGCAAAAGAAAACCCTTCATTCACCAATAGTTAATCTATGGGCTGCAATGTCAGTTTGAGAAATAATTGGCCCGTACTTTTTCGAGGCCTAGAGCGGTCATGGAGGTATAGTTATTTGATGATGATGAATGGCTTTTTGCTGCCTGAACTGTGAAACTTTCCTGGTTATAACCAAATAAGATGGAGCCACAGCACACGTGTCCAGTACTGCGAGTTTGTGAAACTTTCCCTGGTAAATTGATCTCCAGGAGGAGTGACATAAATTGGCCCCCACGCATTACAAATTTGAGCCCCATGGATTGTTTCTTGTGAGAATATGTTAAATCTAAAGTGTGTGTCAATGATCTGACTTATGTGGAGCAATTGAAAGAAAATATCCATAGCAAAGTGGCAGCCATCCGAGTGTCTACATGTGAAGCTACCATGTAAAATTTTGTTCATTGTTTAACAAGTGCTGTAAGTGTGCTGGATTTCACTTAAATGACATTATTTTTAAGAAGTAAATACCCAAGCTTTATATTTCAATAATAAGTAAAGATTTTGCCAATAGATTTCAGCCTCTATTTTAGTTTGACATGCAGAATATAAACTTTCTTTCGAGACACTCTGTAGAAGCATTGAGTTGTCGACAGCATTCAATAAAGAATGAAAATGTTGCTAACTTTTGGACAAATCCTGTAACAAGCTTGAGTACACATATATATGAGCAAATGACCCCCTCCTCCTCCAGTCTCCTCTCTCTCCTGTTATCCCCTCCCATCACCCCCCCCCCCCCCCCCCCCACTGGCTCCAGTGCCTGTGCATCACTTTCCCATAAATACACCTGTTGCCTCTCCATTCCACATTTGTGTCTTGCACACCTGCTGCCTTTTTCTCAGCTGCCAGCTACCCTTCCCCAACCCCTCCTCCCACTTCCTGCCACTGTCTTCCCCTGCCTGCCCCACAAAACACAAACAATCCAGTCCACCGAACTACAGTCCTCAGTGTTAGTGTGTATTTACGGCCCTCAGTGTGTGTGTGTGTGTGTGTGTGTGTGTGTGTGTGTGTGTGTGTGTGTGTGTGTGTTACGTGCTCAAGCTCTTTAATGAATTCATCTGAAAAGTAATGAAGATTTTTATTTTTGTTGTTGTGCCTGTTGATGACTCAATGCTTCTACTATTCAGTGAATGGTCTCATTCACTCCTAAACTACTTACATTATGTCAGAGCTTTCCTTACCATACATATTTGTGTTAGTTTCATAAAGACATGTATAAAAACTCACTAATTAAAAATGTGTGTAAATGCAAAAGACAGCAATGTGTTCCATCAATTTGCTGTACTTACAGTATTGTTATGTAATAAATATTAATTATGAATCTTATGGAACTATTGGTTTCTTAGGATCAAAAGGCATGGTAGGAAAAAAAAGGTTTAGAAAAAGTCACATCACCAGTAGTAAGAAGGCGACACTCAGAAAATTGAATGAAGAGAGAGACAGGAGATGCCTGGTAGGAATCGCGGTAAAAAATAGATTGGGTATTACATTACGGAGTACTGCTGATGAGACAGGGTTGCAGCAATTGACTCAAAATAGTAAGAGAATGGAACAGCAATGTGTAAGCACTCTTAGTTGAGGTGATCTTCTGTATTTCCAGCACTATACAATCCACAGCTCACTTGGAAGTGGAAAAAAATAAAAACAATTACCACATAATCAGTATTTCATATAATGCAGTCGCTATGTGCAGAAAACAAGTACATACATACTTCTGTAAAATAATGAATTAACTCAAAAGTTTGCATGCCCTGTTATCATTTCAACACATTAAAATTGCATTATTTATTTGTTAAATACACTCCTTTAGACAGGAAGCAATGAAGAATAGTTAACTATTTGCATGTCCACTGAATGATAATAGAAACCTTTAGCTACGACATGGAATGAGTATTTTACAGTTATAATACACTTTCTCAGTGGAAAAGAAAATTGCGGCATGGTTATCTAAAGTGACTTCTTTAACATTTTATGCAATGTATATATTTTGATACAGTATGCAATATGCAATGTGTAAAATTGGAGCATGGTGACTAGAAGTACCCATTGTCTACTGCTGATCTGCAGCTCAGTTTATTCCCTAAGTATCAGTAAACAATTACTTAACTGTTATTTCATGATACAAACTGCTTTATATTTATAAAAGTCTGTATCCACATTTCTGATTGTGTTCAGTAAGACTTTTTACTGTAAAGCATTAGAGTGGATAATGTGTTAATTTTTATCTGTAATAGGGTCTGTATTCTGGTGCAGATCAGTATATGTGTTACTTTGCAAATTATTGCCTCTGGAAATAGGCACTGGCATTCAGAGTATATCAGTGAAAATGCTACATAGTTTCTATTATTTGACAGAGACCTAGACAGAAATAAGGAGGCGTAAAAGTCTGGCATCAGTAACTGAAACATTTTCATCACATGCAGGTATCAGTGAAATACAGTGCTTAATTTTTGTGTTACGTCCACAGATAAGCATGATTATTGTCAGTTGTTGCTACATTTTGTGTCTCATGTTACATGTAGCACTTTAACAATACACAAGTATTTTGACTAAAGGAATGTCTTAATATTTAAGGCAAAATAGTGGTAAAACTAATATGCTCTGACTTCACAATAAGTGTTATGTACTTGCCACTATGATAATGCTTGTGATACTTTAAGGGCTTTTCCTGTTGTGTTTCTCTTTTCCTCAACATTTTTACAAAGTGTCCAGTCCTCATTCACCCATCCCCCACTTTCTCCTACCTCTGGTTTTTTTTTTTTTTTTTTTTAACCTCATACATTCTACTTTCACATCCCATGAGTGCAGCTTTTTTTCTTCATGCACACTTTTTTTCCTTACATCCATCTCCCTGTAGTGATACCATTAACAGAAGTGACAGTATCAGGTTTATTTATTGGCACAACAGACAATGTCATATGTGGTTCATGTAACAAATATTTCGTGTAGTTTCAAAATAATCAGTTCTTTCTCAGAAACTGTAAGACTGTTGGAACACACACTCTTTTCTGGCAATTAAAATAAATGTATGTTGCTTGTGACACTGTGGCCAGAACTGGTTCTTTTAAAATTACTTCAAGGTTTCACTTTATTTATGGTTTTCTCTTGATTGCACTCAGCTTCATTCATAACATGAGTGAGTATTCATTTACGTAAACTATTTTCATTTTGAGCTTCATACTAAAGTTTGTATATTAATTGATTATTTAACTGTATTTTATTCATTTTGGATGTTAGCCAGTTGATACTTGGTAATGCTATCTTTGCATTAATATTGCACTCTAGTGATTGCTAATGAGCTCAATGTTGAATGGACCAAAGTTATATTGGACATGTACTACACAAAAGAATTTCAGAAGTGACTAACTCCTGCAATGACAAAGAATATGATAATTTGTTCATAAAACTTAGTAATACAAGTAGAACCAAGAGGAAAATAAGGAAAATAAGATTATTTTCACTTAAATACAAACTTTTGTATCAGTAGCTGGACATAAATGTTTTAATTTGGTAAGGAAGATGGAAAATGTAGCATGAAAGTTGGAAAGACTGTTTATGAACAACGCAAAACCTGTGGTGGCGGGGATTGAATGAGAGCTACTGACAGCAATAGACACCTGAGACACACCAACTGAAAGTGTAACATGTACAATTCAAAAAACTTACTTGATTTTGTAAACACCTAGGAAAGGTGGAACATCATTAACAACAACGGAAAAAGAGATGGAGAAGCTGTGCCCAAATTAAGAAAAATATAGTAAAAAGGATGTTTTCCACAAGCACTGCTGAAGCTTTGGTTTGGAAAACAAGTTTGTTGTACTTTAGGTGTAACTAAAGATGGACTAAGCTGTGCTAAGGAAGGCATGTAAGTGAATGGGAAGCAGGTAACAGCAGTAAAGCTGAAGAAAGACTATTCATTGGAGAAATTACAAATAAAGGAAAGGGAGCAGTGGACACCAGTATTAACTGATAATCAACAATATGAAGAAGTAGTAAAGGTGAACAAAAAAGTGTAACACTCGGATGATTAAAACCATGTGCTGAACTGGGATTTAATCTGGGACCTTGCCTTTCATCTGATTGTAATATGTTGCCTGTTGCTCCCTTCAAAACTGTTAATAACCCTGGGTGTTTCAACATCAGGCCCCGTTACTGTAATTTCCTACCTTTATGAAATATCTCTTGTTTTAATCTGCTGTTGTAACCAATAAATTATGGCCAGTGTCCACTTTTGCTCCTGGATTTACAGTTTAAAATGTGGCTTTGAAATGTGTAGTACCATTATATACATCTGTCTGAAACATTTAAATGTCTCCAGGTCTTTTCCACATATACATCATTCATTCATGATTCTGAAAACAAGTATCAGCTTTGAATAAACTTTCCTCTGTGCAAAATTCTACCAGGCAGCTTCCCCTTTCACTCCCCCCCCCCTCCCCCCCTCCTCACAGTCCATGTTCTGCTGCTATATTTCCTTCTCTTCCTTTTCCTCCTACTGAATTCCGCTCCCCCAACACAATTAAATTTTTGTCGCCCTTAATCTGAGTTATTTCTTTTATCTCATCACATATTTTTAAAATATTTGTATCATCTCCAAAGCTAGTAACCACATAAATTTAAACTATTGTGGCGAGTTTTGGCTTTGAGTCTTCTTAGCTATGATTGTGTGTTCACTCTGTTGCTCATAGTAGCTCACCCATATTCAAATTTCTTTGTTCATTATTATAATTGCCTCTGTTTGAATTTCTGTTGATAACCCTGAACTCACTTGATTAGAAACTCTATTCATCACCAAATCCCACTATATATAGTATCAATCTATCATCTCTACCTACCTACCTACCCACCCACCCAATTTAAGGATATAATATTACACATACTACCCATAGAACTACTTTTTCAAGGATAGGTCAGTTAATCATTCAGACTGTGTTGTAACAACTACTGAAAATACTGCTGTCCCTCTTCAGGAATGATATGTCAGTCTGAACACTCCATAGACACCCTTCCAACATGGTTGCACCTATAGTACAGCTATCTGTATCATTGATGCACTTAAGTGACTCCACTTTGCCAAGGCCCATGGTTCATGGGGTCTCATTAGAAGATGTGACAGAAATTATAAGTTGCAATTTGTTCATTAAATTAGATAGTGTCAGCATGGTTAAGGTCTGCATGAAAAAGCCAGTTTGGGGTGCACTGTGTACTAACCAGGGTAATATGCTTTCAACTGAGAAAATGAGTTTTATTTCCTCAGAGTGAGTGAGAATTCATTGGCTAAGATAGCTGCTTCTTTGATGTAGTGCTCCATCTGTTATCACACCAGCACTGATTAAATGCTGAACACTAAACTTGCTGTCTTGTTTTTTGGAGAAACATAAAGGTCCACTTTGTTGAGATCCCATTTTCATAAGGTACCAAAGATAGGTTTAATTGTGAAGGATTTATGGAAAATTTGAAGACAAATTAGGTTACACATTGACCTCGTAATTATTAGAGACAGTAAAGTCATTCCCTGTATCTTCATATGCCAAAGTGAAACAGGATATGCAGTACATGAAATTTAAATGGCAGGCTAAAAAGTGGATTTCACACAGTTAAAAACAGTTATTTCTTATTAAATAAATAGAGAAACATGAAGAGTAGTGGAGGTACTGTGAACTTTAGATATATATAGAAAATTATTTAATGTATAATTTAAATGGTTTGTTAATATTTACACTTATAAATCCAAAACTGGAGGAAAACCTTAGAAATTATTGTTTATAAATAAACTATAGTAGATAAAAGAAAACTAATAGCAGCATAATATTTCTCGGAAAATTTCTGTATGATTTGATGTATCGTACATTTATAAATGGTTAAAATTAACCCTTTTGCAGTCGGCTGATTTGGAGTGGTGTATGTTGAAAATGCCATGCATATTTATACGATTATGCTACATTCTATTTAAATTGCCAGATATCACACAGTATTCACTTTAAAAATGTGAAAAAATTACCGCTTATCCATAAAAGTATGTAGAATATTATGGCTTACACAGATTATCATAATGTTTCAAATGAATTTGACTGTGACAGTCCAAATAAAATATATTTTTTTAAAAATATTATAAATTTGACTTTGATTCCATATATCAAACACTGTGCTTCAATTTAAGAAGGCTAACTACAGCCCATAGAATCTACACAGGTTTCTGAGTAAAATGACATGAGGGATATAAAATTTGTGTTATTATTTAGAGAGATAATAATTATTTATTTGAAGAGAACATTGTAGAATTTCCATGTCTACAGTATGACTTAGCATTTGTGTCTAGGAAAACGTTCATCATGCAACCCATTATTGCATCTATTACAAACAGTTCTTGACATTCTTTTCCTTCCCTCACTAGTACACACACAGCATCTTGACTCTTTCTTCTCTGGAAGTTTCCTCAAACCTGGAGAACCATGAGAGCCATTCATCTGACAAGGCTTCAATTATCATGACATTATATACATATCTGGAAACAACTTTCCTTCCTTTATTATGCTCTTTGCATAATATGTAAGAGTTCAGCACCATTCTTGA
Source organism: Schistocerca gregaria (assembly GCF_023897955.1). NCBI lineage: Eukaryota > Metazoa > Arthropoda > Insecta > Orthoptera > Acrididae > Schistocerca > Schistocerca gregaria. The sequence goes on from NC_064921.1 coordinate 504,285,338, forward strand.
CATTATGTTAATAGCTACCTTCTTCCAGCAACGAAGAGTTCGCCTCTCATCCAAATACACATACAGCATCATGTCAGATGTGTCTATTCCACTTACATACTGGTTGTACTGGTGTATTATTTCTGGCTTTTTTACTGTTTTATTTTTATTTTGGACTTCAATGTCACCAGCACCAACTTCGCTTGACAATAAGAGAACGGGGGGTACGCTGGGATTTTTTCTCTCGGTACGCACATTATAGTACCAGACCTGACTTACAATACATCTTTTCTGCAATTCCAAATTTCTTTCTAAATTGCTTTGGCAAATATTTCCTGTTTTTTCTTAGTGCCAGTAACGTATGTACCTAATTTATTAAAGACTTTTTACAAGTGGTACTGACATGAAAAAGTTGTCCACAAAGATATGATATCTCTTGTTCAAGTAATTGCCCAAACACAGTAACTTCAGGACAACACAGTAATCTAAGCTATGTCTTGCAATCTCAGCCTTATCTTCTTGGCTTTTGGCACCTCTGTAAGTATAAAACCCAAAGCAATAGTGCGTTATGGAGTCACACAGCATTCAGAATTTGATTCCCCATTGGTGGTGGTGTTTGTTTGGCAAATACTGTGATAGGGAAGTGTGACATTTAGTGCCAACTAGACACTCATAAATACTAAGGTGTTCATGAGGTGTGTAATGATGTCTAAATACATTATTAGCATGATCTACCAATGGCTGGTACCCTGATACATGGGTCGTCATCAGGATGGCCTGATGCTGGACATTTCTCACTATCCACAAATGAAAGAATTTCATAAGATGCCTAAATCAGTGAGCAGAAACATTTTACCAAACCATGGAAATGCCTGGTTTTGTGCTCCAGTATGAGAGCATTGTCGGCCTTTTATTGAGTCCCATATTTAGTAAGCAAGCAATAAAACCTCTTATCTCAGTACCTGCACATTCTTCCATTTCTTATACGGTTTGGACAATGTAGCTGAGCAATTTGTTTCAATGACAATAAGGTGCAACAATGTTGCAGTAAAGAATAGATTGAAATATTCTACCACAGTAGATCCTGCTGGGGGCATATATTTTGGTCCTGGCAGCTCTTGAAATGGATGTGGTAATGGCTGTAGTGTTTCAGGTGCAAGTACTTCAGTGTATTATACATCTTTCATTTCGTCTTCACTTTCATACACGTCATCATCAAGTACATCACTGTCACTTTCTGAACTGTTGCTACTTTCGCTAAAACACTCTGTATCACTAGTACATCCTTGAAGTTCACAAATTTCTTCATTGGTAAGTCCTCTGCTGTGGCCTGGTATAGGTCGCATTTTTCACAAAAAGCGGAGAAAATAAACTGTAAACTCTTATTGTGAAGAAAAACACACAGAAACCATGATAATAATGTATAATGCAATAACAGAATGTAAACATGTACTGCAAAGCACGGCATCAATAAACAAACGATGCAAAAGCGGAATAATCGAACACTAATATTTCACTGAAACAGTGCTCATTTGTCAATAGTTATCAACCTACACATAGCTCAAGGCAAAGAGCATATGTAATCAGCACGCCACACCATCTATCACCTGATTCTAAACAAGACGAAGCAAAGTACCGACGAATCAGCACCCTGACAGTATATGCATCAGTAGGGGGTAACAATAGATCGTTACCTTGACATTCAAAGGGTTAAGAATTTCAGTAATTTTCACATTCAGTGGTTTAACTGACTTCAGTGGTGCTCAACTGAGGTTTCCTTGATGAACAGCGGCAATTTGGAAGGGAGTGTTAAGAGAAAGCTTTGTCTTGATGATCGGTGAAATAGCCACTAGTTCCAGTGTGTGAATTATTCAAAGTTCCTAATTTTAGACATAGATATTTGTCGGTGTGTGATGAACTTGTTACTATTTGGGTTCTCTGAGATACGAGTGCAGTTCATAAGTTTTCAGCCATTGTGGAATTTATAGTTTGATATACTGTGCAACTATAATGGTTTTCTAAAGATAACTCGCAATTAATTGTAGTTTATTCAACTGCCTCCAAGATCATAAGAAACTCAGTCAAACTCTGACATTAATTTACTGTGAACTGTCACTTCTCAATGTTCTTATTGGGAATAAACTAGAATTCATGAAACTTTAAAAATTACGTGAGTGCTTACATGACTTTAGCATAGCAAGTCCTGCTTGCATTTACATTATATACTTTTGTGGAACATTGGACATATTGTGAGTTGGTGCCCTGCAGATGAAATGTAACCAAACTTGTATGTTGAACCACAGTCACAGGAGGGGGAGGGGGGGGGGGGGGCACTGAAGTGTTTGTGCTGTGTAACGTGTGGTAAATTTTTTTGTGCAGTATCACCTGGATGCTCCGAGCTGATATATAACTAGTGAACAGTTTATAAGTTTTTGGTGAGTTGATGGTGTGAGAGATTGTATTTTGTTTCATCATCCACATTAAATGCACATTCCCATACAACCCATAAGGTCACAGTGTGTAGTGACCTCACACCAACAGAAATTGTTGCAGTGCACACACAGGGACATTAACAATGATAATTGTGCAGTAGAATTAGATTAAAAGGCAACTAGTATGGACATAGAGAGAAAAAAAAGCAGGCACTATTTGTTTAAGTACACTGTAATGAATGTAACAGGATATTTCGGCTTCACTCGCTAGTTAATTCAAGGCTGCTGAAAGAAGAGTACATGATATTGCATGTATATTGAAGAGAAGATGAAAGTAAAGTTTCATAGCAGAGCCATCACAAAACTTTTCATACACTTGAAATCGTGCAGCTCTCTTCTTAAGCTTTTCATAATATTTCTTGCAAGATGTCTCCCATATTACAGTGCATTTTTTCACCTTTTCAATAAACAATTCCACATCCAAACCAGCTGCATTCATGACAGCCGTTGCTAGGGTTGCAAACACATGCATTGCCCGACTCTCCCACAACTACTGCTGCTTCACAATGCTTAGATTGCTGTTAAGTGACAGTGGTTAGCAAATGCAATTCTATCATTGCATCCTCGCTGCTAGTTCATGGCTTTACTTACAGGGTTCGTGCGACTCCTTTCTATTTCACATGTACTGCAAAGATATTAGGAAACGACATTGCAAATTCATGATGATAAACTCATATGCATGGAGCCTAGCGACGTATGAGTGGCCAAGTAAGTGGTCCTGGCAGTTGGGATACCAGTTACTTTGGAATGAGGCTAGGCATCTAGGACATATTCTGAGTCATGGTCACCTTTCTGCTCAGACAGCAAAGAGTACCAAATCCTCCAGTTAGTCCCTCAACCCTTAGGGGTAAAACTCAATGGGACCCAGGGCAAGTAAGGCTAGCAACCTGCTTCCCTGGTACATTAAATATGATGCTGGCAACAATCAGAGCAAAATGCCTCGGACCTATGTAGGTGACGGAGTCGCACCTCTAATTGACAAACCAGGGACTCCTAAGATACGACTCGGCAAACGAATGGTATTGAGATGGGGAGCTATTAATATCAATGGGGGCTGCTCTGGAAAGAAGGTAGAGCTGGCAGAGGCTGCAATTAAGATGGGGTTGGATGTTTTATCTGTTAGTGACATTCGGGTAAGGGGTGAGAAAGAAGATGAAGTGGGAGAATACAAGGTTCACCTGTCAGGAGTCAAAGCAGGAATAGCACAATGGGTGTAGGGCTTTACATCAGGAAAGAAATGGAACCCAGCATACTTGCAATAAGGTATGTAAAAGAACGACTGATGTGGGCACATTTGACTGTGTCTAGCAAGAAAATTAGGATTGTCAGTATATTCACATTGTGGAGGGACAGATCAAGAGAAGATGGATAGTTTTTTGGATGCACTCAGTGGTGTAGTTGTTAGAGTAAAGGACAAGGACAGTGTTCTGCTCATGGTTGATTTTAATGCCAGGATTGGAAATCGAACAGAAGGGTATGAAAAGGTTATGGGTAAATTTGGAGAGGATATGGTGGCCAACAGGAACGGAAAACAACTCTTGGATTTCTGTGCCAGTATGAGCTTAGTAATCACAAACTCCTTTTTTAAACATAAGAACATTCAACCCGGAAGTCAGGGGAACCAGATCTGTCATTGACTATATAACAGATCAGGAATTCAGGAAGGCTGTGAGGGACACACATGTTTTCAGGGTATTCTTTGATGACACTGATCACTATTTAATCTGCAGTGAAATTGGTATTGTGAGGCCAAAAGTGCAGGAGTTCACGTCCATATGTTGGAGGATAAGAGTGGAGAAACTTACTGATAAGGAAATCAGGCACAAGTACATAACAGTGATCTCAGAAAGATACCAGTTTGTTGAATGTAGTCAATTACAGTCATTGGAAAGGAATGGACAAGGTACGGGGACACAGTACTAGAAGTGGCTAAAGAATGTCTTGGAACAGTAGTGTGTAAGGGTAGGATGAAGCACACAGCTTTGTGGAATGACACAGTCAAGGCAGCCTGAAAAAGGAAAAAGAATGTGTATCAAAAATGGCTACATACTAGAACTCAGGTAGACAGAGAAAGTTATGTTGAAGAAAGAAGCTAAGCCAAACAGATAATTGCAGCATCCAAGAAGAAATCGTGGGAAGACTTTGGAAACAGGTTGGAGACTTTGGGTCAAGCTGCTGGAAATCCATTCTGGAGTGTAATTAGCAGTCTTCGAAAGGGAGGTAAGAAGGAAATAACAAATATTTTGGACAGGTCAGGAAAACTGCCGGTGAATCCTGTTGATGCCTTGAGCAGGAGGAGGGAATATTTTGAAGAGTTGCTCAATGTAGGTGAAAATATGATCAGTAATGTTTCAGATTTTGATGTACGATGGGATAGGAATGACAATGGAAATAGGATCACATTTGAGGAAGCGGAGAAAATGGTCAATAGATTGCAGTGCAATAAAGCAGCTGGGGTGGATGAAATTAAGTCAGAACTCATCAAATACAGTGGAATGTCAGGTCCTAAATGGCTACACAGGCCAATTTGAAATGGCATGGGAGTTGGGACATGTTCCATCAGACTGAACGAAAGCAGTAATCACACCAATCTTTAAACATGGAAACAGAAAAGATTGTAACAACTACAGAGTTATCTCTTTAATCAGCATTGTGGGTAAAATCTTCTCACGTATTGTTGAAAGGAAAGTGCAAGTATTAGCCTAGGACAAATTGGATGAAAATCAGTGTGAGTTTAGGCCTCTTAGAGGTTGTCAGGACAAGATCTTTAGCTTACGGCAAATAATGGAGAAGTGTTATGAGTAGAACAGGGAATTGTATCTATGCTCTATAGATCTAGAAAAGTCATATGACCGGGTTCCTAGGAGGAAGTTATTGTCTGATCTATGAGATTATGGAATAGGAGGCAAACATTTTCAAGCAATCAAAGGTCTTTACATAGATAGTCAGGCAGCAGTTAGAGTTGACAGTAAATTGAGTTTATGGTTCAAAGTAGTTTCAGGGGTAAGACCAGGCTGCAACCTGTCTCCACTGTTGTTCATATTATTTATGGATCATTTGTTGAAAACAATAGACTGGCTGGGTGAGATTAAGAAATGTGAACACACAATAAGCAGTCTCGCATATGCGGATGACTTAGTTGTGATGGCAGATTTGATTGAAAGTTTGCAAAGTAATATTTCAGAGCTAGATCAGAAATGTAAGGACTATGGTATGAAGATTAGCATCTCCAAAACGAAAGTAATGTCAGTGGGAAAGAAATATAAACGGATAGAGTGCCAAATAGGAGGAACCAAGTTAGAACAGGTGGACGGTTTCAAGTACTTAGGATGCATGGTCTCACAGGATGGCAACATAATGAAAGAACTGGAAGCGAGGTGTAGCAAAGCTAATGCAGTGAGCGCTCAGCTACGACCTACTCTCCTCTGCAAGAAGGAAGTCAGTACCGTATCTGTGCACCGTTCAATCTTTCGACCAACTTTGTTGTATGGGAGCGAAAGCTGCGTGGATTCAGGTTACCTTATCAATAAGGTTGAGGTTACAGATATGAAAGTAGCTAGGATGGTTGCAGGTACTAGTAGATGTGAACAATGGCAGGAGGGTGTCCACAATGAGGAAATCAAAGAAAAAACTGGGAATGAACTCTATAGGTGTAGCAGTCAGGGCAAACAGGCTTAGATAGTGGGGTCATGTTACACGCATGGGAGAAGCAAGGTTACCCAAGAGACTCATGGGTTCAGCAGTAGAGGGTAGAAGGAGTCGGGGTAGACCAAGGAGAAGGTACCTGGATTTGGTTAAGAATGATTTCGAAGTAATAGGCTTAATATTAGAAAAGGCACCAATGTTAGGGAATCGTGGAGGAATTTTATAAGGGGGACTATGCTCCAGACTGAACACTGAAAGGCATAATCAGTCTTAAGTGGTGGTGGTGGTGGTGGTGGTGGTGGTGATCTGATGACTATGACTTGTTACCTAGTTTGGTGTGGTGACCTGCCTGTAGATATTATACCCATCCTTAAAGGAGATGAAAATTTAGTTTTGATTGAGGACTGGAACACTTGGTTTAAGAATTTTGAAAGAAGGTTGTATATACTTCAAAGATACCCGGAGACACTGGAAGATTTTGCATAGCTTGTATAATGGTAAAACAAAGAATCAAATTGCAGATGAAAACTGAAAAAATGCAAGAGATGAAATAGTGAAGGCGGCAGTGTGTCAAATAGGCAAAAAGACTAGCCTCAGTGGAAATCCGTGACTAACACAGAAGATACTGAATTTAATTGACAAAAGGAGAAAATATAGCAGTAATTGAAGCAGACAAAAGAATACAGAAGTCTGAAACGTAAGGTTGACAAAAAGTGCAGTATGACTAAGTCGTTGTGGCCAGTGAACAAACCCAATACAAGGTGACAACTATTGAACTGTATGGAATAAAATCATCATAATTTCTGAATGGTTTGTGTGTGAACATTCAAACTGCACGGCTGGCCATGGGGTGTGATGGGAATTTTTATGCGTTGGTTTAGTGACGAAGTCCACTTTCATTTGGGTGTACCGAGCGAGGTGGCGCAGTGGTTAGCACACTGGAATCGCATTCGGGAGGACGACGGTTCAATCCCGCGTCCGGCGATCCTGATTTAGGTTTTCCGTGATTTCCTTAGATCACACCAGGCAAATGCCGGGATAGTTCCTTTGAAAGGGCACAGCCGACTTCCTTTCCCATCCTTCCCTAATCCGAGCTTGTGCTCCGTCTCTAATGACCTCGTTGTCGACGGGACGTTAAACACCAATATCTTCCTCATTTGGGTGGGTTCATCAGTAAACAAAATTGGTGAATTTGGGGGACTGAGAATCTGCATTTCCAATCGAGAAACCTCTTCATCCTTAGCAGGTGCCTGTGTGGTGTGCAATCTTGAGTCACGGAATAATCAGTGCAATATTCCTTGATGGCATGGTGACTACCAAACAATACATGAAGGCTTTGCAAGATGATTTCATCCTTATTATCCAAAGTGACCCTGATTTTGACAAGATGTGGTTCATACAAGATGAAACTCGGCCCCATTGAAGCGGGAGGAGCACTTTGGGGACTGCATTCTGGCTCTAGGGTACTGAGAGGCCACTGGCATGGGTCTCAATTGGCTGCCATAAACTCCAGATTTGAACACATGCGACTCCTTTTTGTGGGGCTGTATTAAAGACAAGGAGTACAGCAATAACCTCAAAATCATGGCTGGGCTGAAAACAGCCATTCAGGATGTCATCGACAGCATCAATGTTCTGACACTTCAGTGGTCATGCAGAATTTTCCTCTTCATCTTCACTGCATCATTACCATTGATGACAGGCATATCGACCATGTCATAACCTAAACCCAGTAAAATGTGTAGTGACGTTTACATGTTGAATAAAGTTCCCCCCCTCCCCCTCGTACACTTCAATAATTGTAACCCAGTACATGCTGCCAATACAGGAGAAGCAGCTGTATGAAAATCCAGAGCTCAGATGACAAGCCCACACTAAGCAAATAAGGGAAAGTTGGAAGGTGGAAGGAATATATAGAAGTGCTATACAAAGGAAATAAACTTCAGAATACTATTACAGAAAGATAAGAGGATGTAAATGAAGAAATGATCGGAGACAAGATACTACAAGAAAAATTTGATGGAGCACTAAAAGACAAGTGGAAACAAAGCCCCTGAAATAGGAGACTGTCCCTCATGATAATTAAGATGCTTGGTTGAGCCATCCATGATAAAAGTATTCCACCTGCTGTGCAAGATATATGAGAACGGTTGAGTACCCTTGGACTTAAGCATGCATACAAGGAGGCATACACATGCAATGCTCCTACATGGTACTGGTTGGATGAATTGTTCATCCACTTGGCATTATATAGGGGCATCGGTAGTGGTGTTGGCATGATGTGGGGCCATAGGTGGTGGTGGTGGTGGTGGTGGTGGTGGTGGTGGTGGTGGTGGTGGTGGTGGGGTGTGTGTGTGTGTGTGTTTGTTTTACTCCAGCTTGTAAAAGGGTTATTCCAAAAGCTAACAAATTTTCTTTCTTTCATGTGTGCGTATCAACAACTAAATCCTTCTGCTTTTTGGTGAGTGGTGTCCTTTACTGCAACAATGTAATAATTCAAATTTCAAAGAAGGCGGATACTGAGAGGTGTGAATATCACCGAACTACAAGTTTAATAAATCATGGTTCCAAAATACTGACGTGAATTATTTAGAGATTGGAACAAAAACCAAGGAGAGATCAGTTTGGATTTCAGAGAAATGTTGAAACACGTGAAACTATGCTGGCACTACAACTTACCTTAGAAGATGATTAAAAAAGGCAAAGCTAAATTTATAGCAGTTGTAACTTTACAGAAGGCTTTTGACAGTGCTTGCTGGAATACACTCTTTGCAATTATGAAGGTGTCAAGGAATAAAAAAAACTGTGTGGGAAATATTATTCACAACTTGTACAGAAACTAGTCTGCAATTATAAGACTCAAGAGACATGAAAGGGAAGCAGATGTTGAGAAGAGAGTGAGACAAGTTGTAGTTTACCACCAGTGTTGCTGAATCTGTACATTAAGCAAGCTGTGTGGGAAACCAAAAGAGAAATTGGGAAAGGAGATTAAAGGTCAGGGAGAAGAAATAAAAAGTGAAGATTTGGCAATGAATCGGCAATCTTGTCAGAGATGGCAAAGAACTTGGAAAATAAGTTTAATGGAACAAAAAATGTCTGGAAAGGATTATACAGATTGCGTTGATAGAAGTAAAACTATGTTAATGGCAGTCCAATGAAATGAGATGCTAAGCGAGTTAAATTGGAAAATGAAACACTAAAAGTACTAGATGAGGTTTGCTGTTTGGACAGCAAAATTACTGGCAATAGCAAGGAGAGTGTTTATGAAAGAGAGAGAGGTACATAAATTTAAGCTTCAGGAAGTCTTTCCTGCAGGTATTTATTGGAGTGTAGCCTCTTACAGAAGCAAAACATAGACAATCAACAGTTCAGGCAGGGAGTGGATAGAATCTTTTTAAATGTTTTACTGCAAAGAATGCTGGACATTAGATGGGTAATCACAGAGATTGGGAGAGTTGCACAGGGTGGACCAACATAGAGAGCAGAATCAGACTAGTTGTAGACTGAAGATGACAACAAGAAGAATGGTTTTCAAAACAATATATGGACTTTGAACTTAACTGACTTGTTTTGGATGCAGATTAAAGCAAAAGAAATTGATGAAAGGTGGAAAGAGCCAGAAGTTTTTTGAGAGTTGGTAATAGTGCATTATACAGTGATTGATGGAAAGGGGAAATAACAAAAAATGGAAGCTGCATTAGTAGCTTTGAGAGATGAAATAGTGAAACTACCAGAGGTTCAAATATGCAAAAAGATGAGGTCCAGTAAAACACCCTGTACAGTATGTGAGATATTGAATTAATTAATGTAAGGAGAAAATAAAATTGTGAGTAAATGAAGTAGAGATTCTACATATACATTAAAAAAAAATTATTGATAGAAAGTGCAAAATGGCAAAGAAGGAATGTCTTGCAGAAAAAGAAACGCTGTAAAAGCATGCATGAGTATGGGAGAGGTAGATTCTACATATAGGAAAATTAAGAAAAACATTGAACAAAAGAGAACAGTTTCTCAGATGCCAAGCCACTACTATGCAGAGAACGGAAAGACGAAAGATGGAATGGATATATTGGACTACGCAAAGGAAATAATCTTTTAAGGCAACATTATGGGGAGGCAGGAGGAACTGGATGAAGATGAGTGATGTGGTACTGTCAGAGTAATTTGATAGGGACTGAAGGACAGGCAAAATGAAATGCTTGGAGAAGATGACATTTCTTCAGAATATCTGTGGAGAACCATCCATTTACAAAATCATACCATGTAGTATGCAAGATACATCAGACTAGTAATGTATTAATACTAATTTCAGGAAGGGCATGTGCTGACAGGTGTGAATGTTACTGAACCATCAGTTTGATCTGCTGAATGGAATGGACAAGCATCTTGAAAAGAGGTTTTAATTTTAACATTAACAAAGTAAAACAAGTATGATAATGTGTGTGTCTCATAGTAAGGAAGCTCCAAAAAATATTATGGAAAGAGGTTTATGCAATTATTTAGTGATTATGAAGGGAGAAATAATCAATTTAAAGTTTCTTCACAAAAGTAAATTGCATAGAGTTCAGTTTGTGGGTTGTGGTGGTAGAAAACAGTGCTACATATTGCAGAGGCTAAGAATGCTTTATCACTTTAATTTTTTGTTTTTTTGCACAACATGTTTTTTTCTTTGTGGTGGTTCCAAAAACTTTACAAAAGCTTACTTTTGTTATTTCTGTTCTCTGTTTTATAGTATTTTTCTCTGTTAAGCTTTTGGTGTGTACTTCCCCTTTGTTGTTTAATATTCTTTGATATTTTGTAGAATTTTTGTCTGTACAGTATATTGTTTGTATCTGAGATAAGTTATCATGGTAATTTGACTGTCTTACTATTTTTGTATTTAGTAATTATGATTATTTAAATCTCAATTTAGCATTTAGAACTTGTGAATGGTATGCATGCTTATTATGATACACTAAATTAAAAAGATCGTAGGTTCAACATGAGATCTGGTAACTTGAATTCCATGACTGAATTCAGTATAAAATTAGGAAATATTTGTAATTAGTTCCCTGGACATCTTTGTTCTTGTAGAACTTTGTGTGCTTACATTGTTTCTCTCAATGTTTAGTGTGTAATATTGATTGGCATATCAAAAATTAGTATTATTTTATCAAAATTAAAAAAAACTGAATGTAATTTTGTGCTTTGTGTGTTATTAAAACTTCTGCTTAATTGTTTTCTTGTGAAGTCTTGGGTTGGTGGAAAAAATTTTTCTTCTGAGAAGAATGTCTTAACAGAATTCGGGTGTGATGCAGAATTTGATACATTAATAATGGTAATCTTCATCAGAACTCTCTTACTTTAATTTCTACATGGTAATTGACTTTTGTCTTAATGTAATTTTTCTCTGGATGAGTGGGAAAAATTGGTAATTTGGCGCTAACTGAAGAGGCAGCAGAATTTTGTATGACGGGAGACCTGTTATATAGTCTCAAATGTTTGTATTTCTTTTTCATTCCTGATAAATTTGGTTATGGAGCTGTGTTGTCACAGTTTCTTTCTCTGAATTATTAACTGGCTCCATCATCATCCATTGGCATGACAGGATGACGGTCTCCAAACATTTAATAGACTGTGCAATTTGCTGTCACATTTCCATATTAATTATTTTTTGTGTCGACTTGCTGCATTTTTGTGCTGTGTTTGTTATATCCAAGACAGTTACTGTCGTTATATTTGTGGCAGTTCTTTTTGCCTTTCTTGTGATAAATTTTTTTGTTCATATTGAGTGATTTTTGGGAATTTGTTGACAGCTATACTTTACATGGGTATGAATTTTACTGCTATCTGTATGTATTGTATATCTATCTTTACTATATTGTATATTTATCTTTACTGTCATGCTGTAAGCTATAAACATTCAGCTGCATAAGTAGCCTATATTCCTCAAGCACAGCATTAGTTTTGCACTGCTGGTAAGCACTACATTTCTATGTTATCTTTAGCTGACTGGTACAAGGACAGTAGAAACACATAACAGCACAGAGACTTCATTAGGTTTTGAACTATAGTTCTCTTTTTTGTTTAAGCAAGCACTGCACTTGGGCAGCTGTGAACTAGGAAAAGGGCAGTAGCTCAAAAGCTAGTAAATTTGTTGCGTGGTGAAGTGTTTCTATGTGCCATACATTAATCAGTTACCAGCAAGTGACTCCCTCTTAACGTTTGTTTACTTTTTAGTATGCTTATATAGTTATAAAAGGACATAGAGATTGTAAGATGTTGCATGATAGTAGAATATTGGTCCAGCAATGAAAATAAAGTAATTTGAAAAAAAAAAAAAACCGATTACCATTCTAGAATGAAAAGCTTAGCAATCACAGTATCTCTGACATTATTTGTAAATGAAGTTGTTCAGGAAATCAGCCTTTGAAAAAGAGAAACTGCCATAGGAAATAACTAAGATCAATACAGAGATAGAGGACCTTGTGGATAGTCAGTATAAATATGAGTATCACGAGGAAATTAATTTATATCTATAACTTGCAGTTTGTGATAGTGTGACATTACCAATTGAATTACAAATGCTGACATTTAAAAGTTGAAACCGTGTACAGAATATCCAAAACTAAGTAAGGCAATAACAAAATTAGAGTAAATTATTATTCAACATGAATATATAGTTTGTTTGAAAAAAGTAATAATAAAAATGTGCTGTATTCTTATAGGGAATAGTACTAGTCCGAATTAGAAAAAGGGCATGCAAATGTGTGTCCAGAAACAAAAGCTTTTGGGGATACGTGTCATTGTCTCCAGTGAAACTCTACCACCTTATTCTACAGGACGTGCTCATCGTGTTTACCATTCATTTTTATGCATCTTTCAGTCCTCCTCCTCAAAGGACCATGAACTTGCATGAATACACCTAGCTATCCTCAGATGTGGTTACATACATGATGCAAACTCATCTCTAACCTGTCCACATTGTTGATGGATGTGGAATATATCGATGCCTTTAAAAGTTCTTGAAGACAGAAATCCAAATGCTACAGGTCCATCTTGAGCAACCTCACAATTACTAAAGCAGTGCACCTGGTGTCTTGCTTCAGGGGTCAATTGAGGATTTGGATTTGCATACATGTGGTTATTGTGGAAGTTTCGTACCCCACGTTGTGTGGATTTCACCTTATCCGTAAATAAAATGTAAGCTGTGTATCTTTAGTGCTCGTTATTAAAATTTAAAGGCACAACTGTTGTCTAGCATGGCGATTTTGTAGCCTTATAGTGGTATCCATATTACTTAAAGTGCGTACAAAGTAACTGCTGTTGCAGGACTGACCATGCAGGAGCATGACTTCTACATTTGGCGACTCCAGTTCTTCACAGATGTATTAGTATCATCTTGTATTCATAGCTGCACTGCATCTCCCATTCAAAATGAGAACTATGTGAGGTCCACCATGTTCCCTTGTCCTTGTTTCAGATGTTCATATGTCTGCAAGTTGCTGGACAAAAACTTTGCTGAACATTTTTGCAGTTTTCTGTGGTTCTCCATATTAACATAAAGATCAATGAAAGCAGATAGTTTCTCTATCCCTTGATATTTGGAAAGCATTCAGTGAGATAAATCCCTTGCTGTCTAGAAAGAAGTTACTACTCATGTCTATGCATGAGAAACCTCCCCTGCATTCAGTATCATGACTTGCTGCAACGACACCTACAGCTTGATGCGCAACATTTATTTGTCACCTCTATTGGCCTCGTCGCTGATACTGTTTGCAAGTTTCTTATAAAGAGCAAACCATGTTCTTCCTAGCTGAATTATGTGAGCAGAGGCTCCCGTTATGTATGCTATGTATTTCAGCCCCAACTACTTAGAATATGTGTAAGCTGCAGGCATGTGGGAGGCATTGAGTTTGTATGTTTACTGGAATATTGAAATCACCTAACAATGTCAGACGAAAGAAAAGACATGATTTTTGCAAGGAAGTAACATCAAAATTTAGTTTTTAGTGATTCTGTTGCATGTTTTAATATGTAGTGAATTGATTTTATTCAGTTGCTCCTATCTGAATAAGCTGCACTCTTTTCAAAATAATGAAACTGGACTCTTTTCAAAATAATGAACCTGCACTCTTTTCAAAATAATGCTTAGGGTTTCTAAACTACATTTCTTTTTCAATACTGCACCAACATTCTACTGACTGACTTGTCCACTTTCATATGAAAACAGACTGACTTGCCTCATTTCGTACATCTCGTAGCATAAAATTCCTTTCTTTGTGGACTTGTTGAAGACAGCAATTATTTAGCACAATTAATTTCACAAGCCTGATATCACTATGATTGGATAATATTTGGAAGTGCATGCCATTGCAGTGTATGAGGTGCACAGTAGCTATTTTGTTAAGGGTAATCAACTCTCCAGCCAGTTCACGTGATGACAGCTGTAAGAGATTGAAAAGCATTAGTGTTAAGACCAAAACAAACGCTCACCAGATATGAGACTGTTGAAACCTTAATTATCCACTGCGTAAGCATTTGCAACAAACTTTAAAAAAAAAGTATAATCAAATTAAATGTGAAAGGATTTCTTGGTAGGGAGGATGTTGTATATTATCTCAGGTGGAAAACAATCAACAGATGTAATCAGGCATGATCCAGACAAGTGTGTTGGTCCACATTTGTGATGTGTATTAATGATGACAGACAATATTGACAGTTACCGCAGCCCTTTAGCAGATGTAGCAGTTTTCTGTAACAGAGCACTATATGAAAAAAAACCTGCAAAAATATCCAATCAGATCTTGATAGAATTTGGAAATAGCACAAAGATTTGTAACTTGCTTTAAACGCAAAGGAAAATGTTTGTGTGCTTCACAAAACACAGAAACATTGTAGCTTTTGACAACTGTAGCAGCAAGATGCATCTGGAATCGGTCAACTAATACAAATATCTGATTGTAAAAATTTGTATGGATATGTAATGGACAGGTGACGTAGGCTCTATCAAACGTGATGCTGACCAGTCTGGGATTCTTACCAGATAGGGTTGGTGGGGACATTGAAAAAATTCAGAGGACGATGGCTCTTTTTGTATTATTATGAAATGAGGAAAAGTATATCAAGGATATGATAAGTGAGTTGGCATGTTAATTATTAAAACAAAGGTGTTTTGCATTGTGGCAAGATCTTTTCACGGAATTTCAATCACTGACTTTCTCCTCCAAACATGAAAAATATTTTGTTGAAATTGCCTGTATAGGTACAGACAGAGCAATTGGAAAGAAGGGATTTGAACGGAATCCTCGGGAAACAAGGAAGAGAGGCAGGCCCAGACGAATGGGGAGGAGGACAGTGTACGGGGAAGCAAGGAGTGTTGGCAAAACGTGGTCAGAATTGATGGAAATGACCAAAGACAGGTAGATACTGAGTTCTTCTGCAGACTCTGTTCTCCAGAGGGGCCAAAGAAATTGAGTCAAGTAAGTACCTACCTAGGGAGAAATGACTATCATTAAAGAATAAGAGAAATTGGAACTTACACTAAAAGTTTAGGTGTTCATTTTCCCCGCATGCTATTTGAGAATGGAACAGTAGATAAGTAGTCTGAAAGTGGTTCTATAAACCTCTCTGCCAAGCACTTAAATGTATATTTCACAGTGATCATGCAGATGTAAATGTAGAAATTCAGATCAGACTCCTCTTGTCCTGTGTAAGTAATGAACAGTAGACCTAGGACAGATCAGTATTATAGTTGTGAATTGGTGTAGCTGTGTTGGGAAAGAACCAGAGCTCCAACCAGTCATCAAAAGGATTAAAGCAGAAATAGTTACAGATGGTAGATAAAGTCATCTGTGCATTTACCAAGGATGTAACTCTGTTCAGAAAGCACTGAGTATATTCAGTTGGTGTTAATCTGTTTGTTGCTGTTACAAGTAATTTATCCTTTAGTGAAATTGAAGTAGATAGTGTGCTGTGTGTTAGTGTGGTATAGGTTATACTCAACAACCAGAATAAAGTAATAATTGAGTTCTTTTACTGACCCCTCTGACTCAGATGACATAGTTGCTTAAAATTTCAAGGTAAGTTTGAGTCTCAGTCCAAATAGGCACCTGACTCTCACAATAATAATTGGTAATGGCCTCAAGATATCATCAATATGTTGATGAAAATACATGTTTAAAGTCAATTGTAGGTGAAAACTTTGTCAGAATCTTTTATTTTTTATTTTATTTATTTTTTTTAATTAATTTGAGCAGTTACTTCAGGAGACCACGCAAAGTGTAAATGGTTGTGGTAACATACTAGACCTCTTTGCAACACTCAATCCTGAGCAAATAGAGATCATCTAGACAGATACAGAAATTAGGTTGTAGTAGCAAGACTGAAAACCATAATATCCAAATCCACCAAAAATAAATGGAAAATATATCCTTAAAAAATATATATAAAAATTTCCTTGACACCTTCTTAAGAGACTTTGCACACTGTCTGGGCAATCGCTGGCCAGAAGTTGCTCCAATTTAAAGAAATATTGTTGACAGCAGTTGAGAGTTTAATATGAAGTAAATTAATGGTACACAAAACAGGTCAGGACACTGTTGCAAAAACAGTGAAACAAACACACCAGATTTAGGACACAAAATCTGAAAGGTAAACATTGTCTTACAGAAGCTTGAAACATAGTGTGGACTAAGATGTGAGATGCTTTTTGTAATTTCCACATTGAAACTGGGAGAAAATCCAAGGAAGTTCTAGTCATATGTAAACTAAACTGGCAGCAATACACAATTGACACCATCACTGCAAAGTAGCAATGGTGATGTTACCAATGACAGTGCCACTAAAACTGTGTTAATAAACACAGTTCTCCGTAATTCCTTCACCAAAGAAGATGCTGTAAGTGTTTCGGAATTCGAATTAAGAACATCTGCCATCATGAGTAATTCAGGAGTAGATATCCTCAGTGTAGCAAAGCAGCTTACATTTAATAAAGGTGAGATTGTATACCAGTTAAGTTCCTTTCTGAGTAGGCTGGTGAACTAGCTCTACTTCCAACAGTCCAATAAAACTGCTCACTTGATGAAAGATCTGTACCTAAAGACTGGAAAGTTGCGCAAGTCACACTAACACGAAGAAAGGAATTAGAAGTAATCTGATGAATTATAGATACATATCACTGACATTGATTTGATACATCTTGATACCTGCACTCATTAGCATGTGCTTCAGGGATACGGGGCGGCATGCTGGCCCAGGACTGAATTCACCCAGCGCATTAACAGGGAGGGCTGGTGTGCCGGAAAACCTTGATGTGGTTTTTAGTCAGTTTCCCACATTTGGTTAGGTAAACAGTCGGCTGATGTCACGTCCTACTTCAGCTACATGATTCACAAAGATTTAGAAAACATTCACTCCCCTTCAGATGAGAACACTAGATACAGACAGTTGGGTACACAAATTCCATCCTTTGAGAGGAGGGGTTTGGCAACAAAAAGGGTGTCAGAGGGATAATTCACATGCCACCCCCCCCCCATATAGGTACGGGGTGAAGGCAAAGGTGGAGACGAAGAAGAAGAAGAAGAAGAAGAAGAAGAAATTATGACATGATGATGAGTTACTGTAGGATATTGCAAATATACTGTGTTCAGACATTACGAAATACTCCAAAAAAATAATAATTCAATGGAACACAACCGCCACAAATTAACACAGTATTGTTCATGTCAAACACAACTTGTTCTTTATCAAGATGGAGAAATGAGGGCTATCGACAGGGACTCTGAAGTTGATTCCATATTTCTACAGTTCCAGAAGCATTGTTCACAAGCAGCTTCTAAACAAATTTTGTGCCTATGGAGTATATTCTCAGTTGCACAACTGAGTTCATGACTACATGTCGGAAAGGTCACATTTCATAGTATTTGATGTGTTGTCATTGAGTGCAACAGAAGTGATATCTGTGGTTCTGAAAGGAAGTGTTATAACCCCTTTGCTCTTCCTCAAGAAAATGTTACAGACACTTATCTGCTTTAAACTATATAAATAATTTAGGAGACAATCTGAGCAGGACTTTGGAGTGTTTGCAGATTATGCTGTTGTTTACCATCTATTAAAGTCATCAGAAGATCAAACTGAATTGTGAAATGATTTAGACGGGATATCTGTATGTTGTGAAAAGTGCCAGTTGAATAAATAATAAAATGTGAGGTCCTTCACATGAGTACTAAAAGGAATCCATTAAATTTTGCTTATGCAATAAATCTCACCAATCTAATGTGTGTCAATTCAGCTAAATTCCTTGCTATTACAATTACAAACAATGATCACACAGATATCTTCCCCCCTCCCTCCTGCAAGATCTTTTAACAACATTTCAATCACTGACATTCTCCTCTGAGTGTGAAAAGATCCAGATTCACTCCTTGTGTTGGCAGAAATGCCATCATAATAAAATAAGAGAAATCAGAGTTCACATGAAAAGATTTAGGTGTTCATTTTTCCCATGTGCTGTTGGAGAGTGAAACAATCAAGAAATAGTCTGAATGTGATTCTGTGAACCCTCTGCCAAGCACGTAAAGGAGGATGTAACAGAAAATGTAAACATTTACTTAAAACATCATCACAGCAATATTTATTAATGTGCAAATCTGAAATTGTGCAAGTGTAAAAAAAAGAGCTATGTTTCAATGGAGAAATACAATAAAATATGCAGGATTAATATTTTGCCAGAAATTTGAATTTTTATTTTTTTTTATTGTTTTTATTTATAAAAAGCCATAACTCAAATTCTAACCATGTTTTATTGTAGTGTCCTGAGAAGGTTATAAGACCACTGAACTACAATTATTGATTTAAGGTATAAATTGTAAAAAATCAGATTGTAATTGCAGTCTCTTGTATTTTTTTGTTCCACGGAGATGGCAACATGTTGTGAACAGTTCCTGAAAATTTCATAGCAATAGCACATATAATTTTTGAGAAAAGGCTTCTAATAACACAGAAAATGTAAAACAGAGAAAATGAGGTTCAAAGATATTCTTCTCGTACTTCTACATGTAATAAGCTTACGTCAGTTTCAAAATCCTCCATACTGCTACTCCTTATCCTCCAGGTTTTTCAACGAATCTGCCTGATCTGTATTTGCAGGTAAGACACTGATCTGTTGGCTTTCTTGACCCTGCTCTCCCAATGGTGTAAAATGCTTTCATTGTAAACACACCATGATCTATACCAACTCTCTTCAGCACGTCAATTCTGCCATTATTCCCATTATTGTAACATAAACTACATCATAGACACCTATTTTGAGTACTTACAGACCACAGAATGTCCTTTTTGAGCATCTGATCCAAATTAAATTATTGAGGCTTTCATTTGCATTTTGTGTCTTTCCATGAAGACACTTCCTCAGTAAATCAGGGTTTGCAAGAAACGTGAATGTTGGCTTAATTGCATTCATAACAGGTTCTGCTAATGAGTGTTTATGTGAATACGTCTCATTTCTGTTGTTAAACTTACATCAATTGTCTTTCGGACACAGATTGTGCATTGGTCAGTGGATAGTTCATGGAAAAAAATTGCCCACATAGCATGCCTCATTGCCACTAAATTATGTGGTTTTTTTTCTGAGACTCCTCCCACAAAGCAACTGAAGAGAATAGGTTTCTTTCAGAGTAAGTCTGACTTTTCCTCCTAATGGTTATCCAGCCTCAAGTATGTCACCTTTCTCATCTTTCAGCAAGCAACAAAGCCTCTTTTGGGTGTGGCCAACACATTTCAACTTTTTTATTGTTGTATTGAACAGATTTTTATCTGTTACAACTTTGAACAAACAGGAGTCCCCGCCACCAAGGTATTTAGTGTATCTTACACCATACCGGTCCTCAGATCTGGAGAACATCCTCACAACTGCAGCATCCTCCATGCCCCCACTTGAACCACTATGATTTTTAGAGCATGTTACTGCATGCTTTTCTTGCCACAGTATCTCACTATCTTCATTGTTGGACATTTTCCTTGTAGCACACTGGTGGCAGTATTTAGACATAATTTCTACATATAAAACTTTACCTGAGTCAATACCAACAACAGATACTACTCCATACAGAGATGTGTGACCCCTTTTCATCTAAGTCCCTTCTACAGACACACACAGGCCAGTTAACATTTGTAGGAGATTCACTGTCATGAGTATCTCCCCCAGGATCTATTTCTTTTTTTTCCACCAATGCCTCCACTGCTTCCTTCATAGAAACTTTGTCAGTGTCACGCCATCAGCCATTTCTTTATTTATTTTTTCAAACCTTGTGCAGGGTGGAGGTATGGTAAGAAAACCACACAATAAACTACCTCCTTCCCTGCCCTGTGCAAGGCATTTCAGAGCATATGCTAAACTAAAATTGCTTTCATAGGTACTGGTGTCAGTTTTTTTTTGTAGGAGGGGAATGAAAATTCATAGCCACATGAATTACAAATTAATTTAAAATCACAAGCTATTCCCACTTTTCTTTATTCAGCAATGATCATGCATTTCGTATTTTTACAGCTAATACTTGAACATGAAAACCTTTGAGCTTGTCGGAGAAGCTCTAAATCAATAAGTCTGAATCCAGTGGAATCCATATCAACATCATTCACACGCCTTTACATTTCTCCTGTCCCAAGTTTCGATTCTGAAACTGAGAGCTTATCTTCTTCTTTCGAGCTGCTTCCTCTTTTTTGTTGCTAAACTGATTTCCATGAAACCTCTGTTTCCTAGACACAATTTTGCCACCACCCAATATGCACAAATCTTGACTTTCATGTAAAGACTTGCAAATTCAGCCTTCCATCTACTAATATGTGTTAGTATTGTCAAAATGTAAATAAACCACCTGCAAGAAAGTTTTCAGGCAAAGATATAGATGTCAGCCAGAGATATAGATATCAGCCAAAGATATTGAAAGAAAATAGCCTTCACACTGACTAAAATTCCTCTGAAGCCCTAAATGTTGGAAAAGGTGGGAGTGGCCACCGGTGCAGAGTTAATCAGTTTAACAATTTAAAGGCATTTCTAAAGCTGCTATCACCATAAAATTCACACACAACATAGTGTAAACTGTGTAGGTCAAGAAAATAATATTTTTGAAAAATCCATTACATCCCCCCTCAGATGTGAATCGCAGAATAGTCATGTAGATGTTAGACATCGGAAAAATGTAATCTGTGTACAAAGGAGATTACTTACAAAACACTTGTGAGACTCATCGCAAAGTGTGTGAGCCCCATATCAAACAACAAATAAGGCTTCTCAAACATATACTGAGATTGGCACAACAAATTTCCACTGGTTTGTGTTTGACCCATGGGAGGGTGTTGCAGTGATACTGAAAATTCTGAATTGGCATACACTTGAAGTGAGACATCCGCTATCCCGCAAAAGCCTACTTATGTAGTATCAAGAAATGATGTTAAATGAATAATGTAGGAATACAGTACAACCTCCCACAGATCACTCCCACAGAGACTGTAAGGCAAGAGTAAACTAATTACAAAGCACATAGAGGTATTTTGGCAGTCATTCTTCACACACTCCATATAGGAAAGGAATAGAAAAAAACATTAATACAAGGTACAATGGCGAGTAGCCTCTGATACACATTTCAGTGATTTGTCAAGTATGGATATCATCATGTAAACTACATATTTCAACTCTTTCAGTCCAAAATTTTATTGTTGGTTTGAAAAAAAGTAATTTGATGTTTTACATGTAACTTAAGCTCTTATCAATATATACCTTAGTAATGTGTATACCAAGCTAACTTTATTGTTGTTTGGATCTAATTTCCCTTATTATTAGTAGCATGTAGGTTCTCATGTTGTTACTGGCATCGAGTTCTTATTTTTGTTGTTAGTGTCTGATTTCCTGTATTTTTTTTTTAAATTTATAGAAAATACAAAATGTACAATGTACTGTGCATTGTGAGGGGAGTGTTGCTGAAAATCCGCAGAGTATCTCTTTGGAATGAATGGCATCTTGGATAACTTAAGTTCCAAGTACTTTATTTTTTTTACATTATTTATTGGAACAGATTCTGTTTTACATTTAACAAATTTTAATTTTTGATGAATTTACAGTGCAATATGTGTTAAACAATATTGAAAATCATCCAATTTTTAATTTTTTTTTGTCTGTGTTTCTCCGTTGCTCCCTTCTACAGTCCAATAAGGTTGAAATCTAAGCTTGGAAATCATTCATAGTGTCCACATTCCAGATCTTATAAAAATTCAGTAAAGTAAGTCTTAGTAATAGATCCTTAAGATAAACCCTACCCATTCCATGCTTACATCTCTTTACAATTTCATACTTTAAGACTTCAATACCTTTTTCCAGTTTTCTTATCCCATCTACTCACATGATCCTCATTCCCTGTTCCTACACAGTTAAAAGTAGAGGTGAGTCATTTTTGAAGTGGCAGGTTCAAAGGAACAGTTCACTAAAATGAGCAGAACAACTGAGGAATGTCTTCTAAGGAACAGTCCCTCAAGTCATTCTCATTCCTGTCTTCATCTCATTTGGTCAAACCCTCATTCCTTGTTCCATTCAGGCTATTTCTTGTTCCCGCCTCAGGTCTTGTTTCATCAGTCTTATTCTGTTTTGGGTAGTCACTCTTTACATTGTTCCACATCCACTGTTCTTCATTCAGTTGTAGTTCCTATTGTTCATTGAGTTTACACAATACTGCTCAATTTCAAACCATCATTGAAATCTTGACTTCTGTTTCTTTGGATGTGCCGTTCTGCATCCATAGAAAAAAAAAAAAAAAAAAAAAAAACCTTGTAAACCTAATTAGCAACTTATTCGTCCTGACAGATTGGTTACTAAGTGTAAATTATTTTTCAGCTAATGTTGTTGTTGCGGTTTTCAGTCCTGAGACTCGTTTGATGCAGCTCTCCATGCTACTCTATGCTATACAATCTTCTTCATTTCCCAGTACGTACTGCAGCCTACATCCCTCTGAATCTGCTTAGTGTATTCATCTCTTGGTCTCCCTCTACGATTTTTACCCTCCACACTGCCCTCCAATACTAATTTGGTGATCCCTTGATGCCTCAGAACACGTCCTACCAACCGATTTCTTCTTCTAGTCAAGTTGTGCCACAAACTCTTCTCCCCAATCCTATTCAATACCTCCTCATTAGTTATGTGATTCAGATTATAAGTAAAGAAAAAAAAAACTGATTGTAATACTTGCATTGAATATATATTGCAACAAGTATTATTCAAATATATTCTCAAGCAGCATAGTTTTATAGTTACCATTTTCTAAACAAAGGCCGAATAAAGAGATTATTTAATCAACAGTTGTAGGATTCAGTGACCTTGTGTTTTTCTGAAGGAAATATATGTTTATATTTTCAGACATGGGCTCATATAATTTATCTGATATGTACTCCATGACTTACTCTTGCGTGCAATATCTTCAAACGTTTTGCTGAAATAGTCATACACTACATCAAAAGGACAGTATGTGATGACTCCATCTGATATTTATCATTCTGTAAACTGATATTGTGTGCCAAAACTTCCAGTTTCACTTGCGTAGAAATCATCATAACATTCCACTTCTATCATGACTGTATAGTTACTTGTCAACATATCTGACCCATTCTTAGTGTGGCTCTTGTGCACAGGTTGAGTGTCCCCAGTTTTACCTAAACATCTGATTCGAGTTGGTCTCTAACAAACCATTCTCTGTTAGCTTGAAAATCAAGTCTTTCATTGCTATGCACAATTCTCTGAGAGGAAGATGAATACATTATGCCAGATTTAGTCTTGTTCAAGGATATCGTGTAAGTGTGTGCTTTCTAAACAATTAGTTTGGTTTTAAACAAGGAAAAACACCATATATGCTGTGAACAGTTTCATTGAGATTATAAGTACATCATTAGACAAGAGCAATAAAGTGGCAGGAATTTTCTGTAATGTCACAAGGGCATTTGATTCTGTAAACCATGAAGTGTTTATTTACAAACTTCATTAGTATGGCATTAGGGGCAGTGCCCTACAATGGCTTAAATCCTACTTATCAAACAGAAAGCAAAGAGTTAGCCTCTCTTTATATGGGGCAAATTATTATTCTGATTGGAAAAAAATATCTCTGGGCATTCCACAAGACTCCGTATTAGGCCCAGTTCTATTCCTCTTGTGTGTTGATGACTTCCCATTAAATATCTGCTCCCCATCAGTTCTATTTGCATATGATACTTCTGTCTTAATTGAAAATCATTTGGAAAAAATCCCATACCTGTGATCAGTACTGTCACTATCTTTGAAACTTGGTTTCAGCTAAATGGGTTGAATCTAAATATAGTGAAGATTCTTATGATGAAAAATGTGAACAGATTAAGATTGTTCACAAAAACCAAGATATAAAAGAAGGTGACTCGGTTAAATTCTTAGGTTTAAATGTGGATAAACATTTGAGTTGGCCAGCACACATTGCGTACCTAACAAACAAAATGAACAGCTTTGCATTTGCAGTGCAAATATTATCAGCTGCTATTGACATGGACACAGGACAAATAGCATATCCAAGCTAGCTACCTTGAATCTATTATTAGGTATGGTATTGTGTTTTGGGGTAGCTTAGTGCTGATATTAAAAATACAGAACAAATATTTTGAAATATGTGCACTATAAATCATAACCATGTCTTCCACACACTAGACATGAAGTATTTTAGGGAAACTATTTTGTACATTCACATGATACAAGAAACAAAGAAACTTTTATGCTCACCACCCACCGACTCAAACTGTATGTCCAGGGACCTCAGTATAAGGGAATGAAAATTTATAATAAATTGAAAGGAAACAAATTAATCCAGATGAATTTAGGTTCATTTAAAAGCAAGCTGATGTGGCACTGACACTGAAATGTTATTTCTCAGTGGGTGAATTTATGTAGGACGTAATTTGAACAGGATACCATGTATTTCATATTGAAAGGAATACCATTATAGTGTTGTTATTTATTGTAGAGCTATTATTTATTAGTGTAAAAATCACTCTATAACTGTAGTCAAAATTTTTGACACGTCTCCAGTGTGCAAACCAAATGGACTGTAAATGCACTTCATTACTCGCATTCGGGAGGATGACGGTTCCATCCCGTCTCCGGCCATCCTGATTTAGGTCTCCCGTGATTTCCCTAAATCGCTTCAGGCAAATGCCAGGATGGTTCCTTTGAAAGGGCACGGCCGATTTCCTTCCCCATCCTTCCCTCAGCCGAGCTTGCGCTCCATCTCTAATGACCTCGTTGTCGACGGGACGTTAAAAACTAATCTCCTCCTCCTCCTCCTGCACTTCATTACTTAAATAAACCACAATTCCACACTCTTACCAGAAGTAAGCTATAAATAGCTTTAATTGTTTCCAATTGTTATGCATAAATTATCAATACAAGACTGCTTGACAACACTGTATATTATGTTAGATACAGTATGCATTGGAAGAGAGAATACAGTTGACAATATCAGTTTTATTGACCTACTCAGTAATGCCTATAATTGTCTTATGTGGAAAAAACTTTGGACTAAAAATTATTACTTACAAGCAAATTAACATATAAACTCATACATACTAACAAGTTGCTTGCTACTCTCTACCGTATCCTCTTTTGACATACTTAATTTCATTTAGAGACATAAGACAGAACTTGAACCATTGCAAAGAAAACTAGAAAGCTCCAAAGATTATAATTGTTTTTAATTAAATTTGTTGCCTTTTTGTGGCAGACAATATAGCCATTGCTTATATTAGTGACTTCAATTAAATTTTAAAGACAGTGTTTTTTTTTAACATCCCAATATGAAATGATCAAGATCTCCATCATGTTCTGGATATTTGCTACATTTAGGAGCGTCCATCAGTCTAATCCTGTAGATATGTGTAGGAAAACATGCATTTCCCAGCCTTATTGTAATAATAGATGTTGCATATCTGCTGATGCTTCAGGCTGCTTGGTGAATTTATCTGGCCATACCAAGGTTTTGTCGGTATAGTGCACCGCACTGAACTAAAGTGAATGAAACCATTTTCGTGTTGCGGTATTTGTAATCGGGTTTCGCATTGAACATAAGCCTCTTTTTCTGATATATATGTAGGAAGTCAGAATATGGAAGTTGTGAAAATAGCAAGCATCCTTCTTTGATTTGTTTAGCTAAGGCCATGTAATACTTCATTAGGATGCATACCCAAGTATCCCTTTACCCACATTAGATGATTAGATGAACGAATTTAATTTCTTTGGCTTTTGGTATTAATGTTATCACATCATAAATATGCCTTTAAGCATCTTTCCATTTTTGATGATCTAACTGGCCCAAAGCCCTTTGAGTTTGTCAGCAATAGCACTTCGTTCCCTATTCAGTTCCAAACTGAACTGCTTCTTTAATTGTTGTTACTTCTGCAGCATAAATACTACTTAATGGTGGCAATGAAAACATCTTAGCTATTTGCAACTTAGGGCAGTAATATGCACAACTAACTCCTTCATTTGTTTTTGAGCCATACTTATGTATGTGCAAAAAATCTTGGCATTTACTTTCCAGGCAATTTATTACATCGCCATTAACATTAAACTACCCGCCTATTCTGCCTGCTAGATGAAAAACTTCAGGCTGGCAGTCTGTTGTTTCATATTCATAACTGTACATTCATAATATTTGGTACTTCTGTATCAAAGAAAACATAAATCTGAGACATCTGAAGTCTTTCACTAACATTAGTGTTTGTTAGTCTTCGCTTTGATATCACCTTTCTGCCAGCCACTTAGTTTTAGAAGGACTTACTTGGTGATGAATTTATTGCTCCAATGCACTGTCTAATAGCTCAGAATTGAAGTACAGGGTGATTCAAAAAGAATACCACAACTTTAAAAAGGTGTATTTAATGAAAGAAACATAATATAACCTTCTGTTATACATCATTACAAAGAGTATTTAAAAAGGTTTTTTTCATTCAAAAACAAGTTCAGAGATGTTCAATATGGCCCCCTCCAGACACTTGAGCAATATCAACCCGATACTCCAACTTGTTCCACACTCGCTGTAACATATCAGGCGTAACAGTTTGGATAGCTGCTGTTATTTCTCGTTTCAAATCATCAATGGTGGCTGGGAGAGGTGGCCGAAACACCATATCCTTAACAAATCCCCATAAGAAAAAATCGCAGGGGGTAAGATCAGGGCTTCCTGGAGGCCAGTGATGAATAACTCAATAACACAAAAAGCTTTCTGTTGAGCGGTCGCCATCTTAGCATCAACTGACGCTGACGCCTAGTCAACAGCACCTCAAGCGAACAAATGTACAACTAAATGAAACTTTATAGCTCCCTTAATTTGCCGACAGATAGTACTTAGCTCTGCCTTTTGTCGTTGCAGAGTTTTAAATTCCTAAAGTTGTGGTACTCTTTTTGAATCACCCTGTACATTTAGTTTCTTAATACATGTTCTGGGGCATATCCAAACAGAAAACTTCTGTAACACATTGCAGTGTGTGTCAGGAGGAGAATGTCCAGCTGGTTTCCCCATCACAAACGATGTACACCACCTAATACATTTAGAATAGTCTACTATCCAGAAGCAGCCCCAATACCTTTGCTGATGTTTGTGCATTAAATCTAAAAGAAAACAGGCTTATTGTACTCAGTGGGTACATTGGATGTTTTCATGTAAAGAGAACTACAGATGATTTTGCATAGAACTAGTAAATCAAGTCAAAATATATCTGTTATGGTTAATACAAGCTATTGGAATTTATGTACAGTATACTAATACACAGGGACTAAAAACAGTAAAGAATCCCTCCACTACTTGTTGAGTTATGTGAATTGAATGAAGCAGTTTAGAGGAAGACATGGAAGAAAAATTGGAGAATTTCATAAAGATGTTGAAATGAACAGCAGTTAAAAGTATGACCCAGGAAAAAGGTGATTAAGTAATTGAGATGAGACACTGAAAAAAATTGATTATAAGCAAGCAGCAACTAGGAACTACATTAACACACAGAAAGACAAAGAGAAAACCAACTAACACTAATAAAAAAAACCATTGCAAAAAAGAAAAAGAAAATCACAGTTAACTATGGGAAGTTTTTGTATCACCCTGAGAAAATAATGAGACAAAACTCCTCTTACAAATTAATAAAATCTTGGAGTTTATGAAGTTCAGCAAAATGTTAAATTCAACTTGTTATCCACTAATAGCATAAGGAAAAGATAGATTGCTGCTTACAGTAAAGATGACTTGTTAACTTGCAGACAGGCAAAAAGTATGCCTGTTAGCCACTTAAGAAGAAGAAGAAGAAGAAGAAGAAGAAGAAGAAGAAGAAGAAGAGGGTGAAGGAATTCTGCAAGAGGAACATAAAATTGTAATAAATTACATGAAAAACTAAGGGATCAACAGTGAAGACAGCATAAATATAAAACCTTATAAAAATCCAAGTGAGTCATCTTTACATTGATCCCTTTTCTCTGCAAAATCTGATTTGCTTTGGGCAAGAAATATCTAGGTGGTGGTCATAACCTGTCATCAGGCGAGTCAGTAAAAAAAGGAAACATAAAGGGTGTGGATAATTACAATGGAATAAATTTTGTTGATTTTTGGCTATAAGATATTTACTAATGTTGTCAAATTTAAAGTCCATTATACTGAGAGAGCATTACAGGAAGAGAACAAAATACTGTAGCCAATCTGACATGATGGGGTCATTTTGTACCCTTTCAATTGAGCCCTGTGACAAAACAGGGATCACAATGCTGATGCCTGAGCTGCTGCTTCTCCACAAATGCCAAGGAGTACATGCCCGTCTTACTGGGGCAACAGGACTCCCAGCATTGGCCAACAAGCCACATAGCTTTTGCTGAGGCTAGTTTATACCTGTGGGGCAAGCCCATGACTGGAGAAGGTGGCATCAGGGTGATTGTTCTGCACATGAAACGTCTTAAATTACACTAGAACAATTGATCTGGCTGTCTCTTCAGATAGGTATTGAAACTTCAATGTTTGCCTTTCCTGGCCACCCTGTGGGAAGACGGACAAGCCAGAAATCTAAGAGCGAAATAATGTATTCAGTTGTTTGTATGTGCTTGAACTGATGGGGTATTTTTACTGCGACAAAGCAGTTCTTTTATGCAGAGAATATTGAAGATAAATTTGGAGAAATTGAGCCATTAGGAAAAACGCACAATGGATTGCTATTGACTCTCTTCTGCTGCACGATCTACAGCTCTTAAGTCCTGGAATAACTGGGTAACATACCAGTGACCATTGCTCCATACAAGATTTCAAATACGGTCCAAGGAATCATCTTCTACCAAGACCTTTCACTCTTAAACAGTAGAGGAGCTACGCGCTAATCTTCCCTGGTGAGGTGTACATTTTGTCCCAAGGACAAAAGAATACATATGTGTGTCTTTATTTTAGGCTTTGAAGGGCATGTCTTTCTCAAGAGTTGGCCATGATGTGCAGGTGTATCATGGAACTTTATACTCATCGTGCATGAGGTGCTTTTGATGCCTCTGCTTTTGTTGTATGTCATTCCACTGCACAGTGGACCCAGAATGTGGTAACTGCAGATGGTCACTCCATGAAGGTAGTCCTTGTGAGCAGACATCTCTGTGTGTCAATTTCATGGCATACCACTTTTTTCCAATCTTCAAGAAACACAAGAAAATACAGGAATAGAAATATATTTACTGCATGCTGTATACTAAGGTGCACAAAAAATATGAATGCCCACATCCTGTTGGTATGACATCCAGTTGCCATCACTCGCACTACTTAAATGTTTTTTAAACCAGTTCTCCTACCACTCTCCTCTCTTGTGATTCCCACTGTACATTGGTTCACACTCTAACAACCCTACCACAACAAAGGTCAGCATTTAATAACGATTGTGCTGTTGCTCATGCATTTTCGGGCAACAACAGTCATATTATGTGGCAGGTGTCATTAGAGCACAGTTAATAAAGTCATTTCATGTAATAATCAAAAAACTAGGCACTCATCTTTTTGTGTTTCCCACACTGGTCTCATCATAAAATCATGGCTCAATTGTTGAAAATCTAGGTGGTTATGATTTCAAGCTCGGATGCAAATAGGCCTAGGATTTATTCTGCTATATTCAAAAGTTTTGTAGATGCGCTTCTCAAACCATTCATGGAGATTACACTTTTGCAGGACAATGGTGATTTAAAAAAAGCATCAGCACTCCGAATTTAAGATACATTTCCTTTGAATTGCTTTTATTGCAATGTCACGTAAACACAAACATCACTTTACAATACAAAATATACTTGAAATCATCTTCCTCACAGTCACTGTTAAAGTTCACATTTTATAAGCAGACTACAATACGCGTCTTTCCAACATTACGTCCAAGACGTCCGATTTTCTAACAACTCAACAACTAACCAACTATCGCTTAAACGCCCAAAAGTCAGAGTTACAAGTACGTCAAAGATCATAGTGACAAAAGAAAGAATACACATAAGAATAATATCATTGCAATATAAACATATCGACGTATCAGAAGTGAAATCAAATCTGAATGTTATCTCAGAAATATGTTAAGTAGTTAACAGAAATACAGTAGAATATTACTGGTATCGAGAGGTTCAGGTGAGGTTCCATAATTGTTATGTAATTAAAGTTCCATTACAACACTGGTCAGGTCAGTAAGTGGATTCCCCTTGGGAGCACTTTG
Source organism: Schistocerca gregaria (assembly GCF_023897955.1). NCBI lineage: Eukaryota > Metazoa > Arthropoda > Insecta > Orthoptera > Acrididae > Schistocerca > Schistocerca gregaria. Next base: position 504,316,186 of record NC_064921.1, read on the forward strand.
GAAGCAACGGTAGTGTGAGTCCAAACTCCTCAGTGATCACCATTTGCAACCTTTACATGTCCACAGGCAGGCCCTTATTTACCTTGAGTTTACCTCCTTAACCAACAACCTTCTCCCCGTTTTCTCCTACTGCATCTCTTGTGTGGGGTAGCATACCAATTTGTCTGGTAAGGGCCTTCTACTTTGCCAATTTCTTACTGGCCATAATCTGTGTTTCCTCAGTGATAATGCCACTCTCCACTCCAGTGTTGCCAGTGTTGTAGATTTAATGACCAGGATTGCTGAAAAACCCTAAAATGTTTAAAGTGACATCCTTCACAGATCAACCTCATGAGTTTTAAATGACTTTGTGCTAAGGCTTACTATCTAGTTAAACAAAGTAAGAAGTAATGCTCGAAGCATTATGTCTCCTTCCTGGATACATATGTCTCTTCATCCCAGGTGTGGGCCACCAATGATCCACAAATGTTCTGGGTCTTGTCCTTCAGGGTGGTGTTTGGACTGATGCATTGACTCTTGCTGAACACTTTTTGACCCACTTTGCAGCAACATTGGCACTCTCTTCTTATCTAGCTGTCTTTCTACTGCAGATACAAGAAGTTAGAGATGCCCCCCCCCCCCCTATGTTCCACCCCCACCATGCCAAATCATATAATGAACATTTCGCTGATGGGGAACTGCTTCAGGCTCTTGCCTTGTCTCACAGCATTGCTACAGGCTCTGATTCAACTCATAATCACACACACCAACACCTGCATGTTGCTCAAACGCTACTTCTACTTGAGGTCTTCAACCAAGTTTGGCTTGAAGGTGTCATCCCTTCACAACGGCAAGATAATATGATCGTCCCAGTCTTTAAGACAGGCAGAAACCCAATGTCTCTTGGCAGATACTGACCAATTACCTACAAACATGCTCTGCAGACTGCTTGATTGGTTGGTTGTCTACAGATTAAGCTGGTTTCTTGAAACTTGGGACCTTTTGTTCTCGCTATCAGTGTGGTTTTCAGAATGAACGATCTACAGCTGACCATCTGGTCCAGTTGTAAATAGCAGTCCAACAGGCTATTGGTACCATCGCATTTTACTTACTCTCCATGACTGGGGCTTTTCATTTTATATTAATCAGTTTTTATCCTACCAGTTGCTCCACATTTGAGTTGGTACTTCATTCAGCTCACCATGGATCAATCTACTTAAAGGTCATAAATTCTCACTTTCCCCCATGACCTTTCAGCATCTGATATGTACTGTTCCTCAGGAGTGTCAGGATGCTAACATCTTTTACACTGGTGGATCAAAAACTGTTTATGAGCATAGGTTATGCTTTTGTATCTCCTGCCAGTCAGGAACACCAATCATTGCGAGGAACATGCAGTGTTTTGTAGCCATTAGAAAATCTACATCTACATCCACATCCACATCCATGGAATTACCTGCTTCCATTTGCTGACCTGCTATATTGTAGCTAAATGATATAGGATCTTTCTTTCTATGTATTCGCAGCACATTATACTTCTCTACATTGAGATGAAATTGCCATTCCGTGCACTATGTGTCAATTCGTTGCAGATCCTCCTGCATTTCAGTACAATTTTCCATTGCTACAACCTCTCGATATATTACAGCAACATCCGCAAAATGCCTCAGTGAACTTCCAATGCTATCCACAAGGTCATTTATGTATATTGTGAATAGAAACCGTCCTAAGACACTCCCTTGCGGCACACCGGAAATCACTCTTACTTCGGAAGACTTCTCTCCATTGAGAATGACATGCTGCGTTCTGTTATCTAGGAAATCTTCAATCCAATCACACAATTGGTCTGATAGTCCATATGCTCTTACTTTGTTCATTAAACGACCGTGGGGAACTGTATCGAATGCCTTGCGGAAGTCAAGAAACACAGCATGTACCTGGGAACCCGTGTCTGTGGCCCTCTGTGTCTCGTGGACAAATAGCATGAGCTGGGTTGCACACGATTGTCTTTTTCTAAATCCATGCTCATTCCTACAGATTAAATTTCTTGTCACCAGAAAAGCCATTATACTCGAACATAATACGTGTTCCAAAATACTACAGCTGATCGACGTTAGAGATACAGGTCTACAGTTCTGCACATCTGTTTGCGTCCCTTCTTGAAAACGGGGATGACCTGTGCCCTTTTCCAATCCTTTGGAATGCTATGCTCTTCTAGAGACCTTCGGTACACCGCTGCAAGAAGGGGGCCAAGTTCCTTCGCGTACTCTGTAAAATCGAACTGGTATCCCATCAGGTCCAGTGGCCTTTCCTCTTTTGAGCGATTTTAATTGTTTCTCTATCCCTCTGTCGTCTATTTCGATATCTACCATTTTGTCATCTGTGCAACGATCTAGAGAAGGAACTGCAGTGCAGTCTTCCTCTGTTTCAGTACCATTTTGGTCACAGAGTGTCTGGACATTTTGTTTTGAGCCACCTACCGCTTTGACATAAGACCAATCCTCAAATTTATTAAACAGGCATCCCTTGACTGCATTTTAATTTGTAGTGAGTCAATGAGCAGTCTTCAGGCCATTTACTGAAGTACCTCTTGTTACCCTGTGGTCTCTGCTAGTCATGAATTCCTTGCTGGACTTAGTCATATTGCTGCTTGGTTGTATTCCTTCTGGTTCCAAGTCATGTGGGTATCTCAGAAAATGAACTGGCCAACTATTTAGCTATAGGAGTTATTACTCGTGCCCATTTGCTGTGCCTCTTCCAGATGTGGATTTGCAGGTGCGAATAAGACCTCTATTTATATGGAGATAGAATGACATCTGGTTGGCTACTGCCCTCTGTAATAAATTCTGCACTGTCAAGGAAACGAATGCTGTCTGGCACACTTCCTTCTATTCCACCTGGAAGGAATCTTTGATCATAGAAGGCTAACCCATAGTTTTATTTTACATATTGAGCTACCCCCACATTGTAGCTGTGTATTCTTATGGAAAGTAGGTCATATCCTAATGGAATGACCCTTCTATTGGCCCTTCATGACCTACCAAGTTTTTTTGCCTCAGATACTGGCAGATGAGTCACAGATGGTTGAGCAGGTTGGTACAAGTATTTAGGCTACCTTGGGGCAGGGTCACGTTGGCTGCAATTGGGGCACCTCCTGCTGCATGCTAGGTCTGGAAGTCCTGGATCATACCTCGTTGACTGCTAAGTCTTTCATCACTGTCTTACCCTGTTTTAATTGTTTCTAGATGTGGTTTGTCTCTCATTCTACTGCACCCATTTTGCTATTTTAGAGGTAGCTCTGAATTCAATAGTGAGCACTGTTTAATGCCTTGACTACTCTAAAGCAGGGGTGAGTGGCTGTAAAAGGGGCGACTGCCATCACACGACAAACCCCAGGGATATCCACCTGCTGCCTTATCTATTTCTCTTCTCTTATTATTGATTGTCCAGCTGATATTCATTAAATTATCAGCCTTCTCACATGTACTATTCTGAATCTGCCGACTTGGAGATATTCTTTGCTCTGCCTTCAGTCCTTCATCAGCCTGTTGGGATCAAATGAGAGGGTTGGGGGCTTTTCTCACCATTGGATGTGAGCCTTGGGAGACCCCTCATGTGCTCTGACCTAAATGCTGATCTTATCCATACTCTTATGTGTAAATTCTTCCTCAGCTCTGGCATCATTAGTGCCTCAGTCATAGTGTTTCTACGTACCTTCATTGTCTGAACAAGCACTTCACAGACATCTCTAATTTTGGATGAACTACTCATGGATTGAGGTGCTGGTGACCTCGCTGTTAAATCCCTTAATGCCATGTAAGTCAGTCAACCAACCAACCAACCAGCCAACAAACCAAAATCATTAACAATTTAGTGGGGTGGGTAGTATGCAGGTGCTGCACACTGGTTAACAGATCATGCTAGTTCTGTGAAATATCGTTGTCCCTTGGCTGGCAAATTCAACAGAAACATGGCTAGCACTGCCAGCAAGCATCAGTGAAAATTTTGTCTCTAATAAAAGTTGTTCTCTGTGATACGATCTCCCACCCCTAGACATTTGTTGCAAAGAGTTTGAAACTCGCTGTATATGTAAGACAGTGTAAGAGGCATTTCTGCAGGATTTTTTATTTTATTTTATTTTATTATTTTTTTTTTTTTTTACTTGTCTTGTTGAAATATTTGAGTTGATGCACAGCTACTGTACTTTCCTTGTCTGGAAGCTGATAGAAATGACTTGTATGATTGAAAACACTGCGTATCACCACCACCACCACCACCGCCTTAGGATTTTGTTTATCTTGATATTATTTCACCCTATCTATTCAGTGCATTATCCTGCAATTTCCAGTGTTTTGCTTGTGTTTTGCATTAGTCTGCCTACTGCTTGTACTTAATTGATTTCTCTATTTGTGGTTCTAGTTATCTATTTTATTTTTTCATTGTATCTAGTGGCTCGTCATCCTAAATTATATTCTTACTTCGTACTGCCATTAATTTCCTCCTGGAGTACTGCGCCATTTTTTTTTTTTTTATTATGACTGATACTTCTGTCAGTATTTTGTTGTTGTGAAACTGAGTGGAGTGGTGTAGTAATTAAAGTAGTTCAAAAAGACTAATTCACTTTCCTCTGCCGTTCATTATCAAATCTTAGCTTAATTGCTGTTGGCTTTGTTTTCATGAGGAAATTTAATCTAATTGAAGAGGTCAGTGGAAGAAATTGGTGACCATCAGCGATTTGCCTGATCAAGTTATCTGCTGTACGAGTGGCACTCAACTTGCAACAATTTTTTATTTTTAAAGGTAGGTTGGTTTTATTCAGGATTCCATTATACCATGTTGTTCCCCACTCTTTTGACTACAAAACCAAATGTTTCAACAAAATCTTCATTCAGTGCGACAACCTTACTAGGAGGTCCTGTATGCTCACATGGTACCACTCTACTAGTCATTGTAGGAGCCAATGTCTTGCTGTATCATTAACCTCCCCACCATCCATGTACTGCTTTCCATGGAGGGCGTCCTTCATTGGGCCAAACAAATGGAGATCAGAAGGTGCGAGGTCGAGTTGTAGTGCGGATGAGGAAGGACGGTCAAATGAAGTTTTATGAACTCTTCTTGCATGCACAGATTTCTGTGGGGCCTTGTGTTCTCATAGAAGAGGAGAAATTCATGTGCATATTTGTGGCTACGAACACATTGAAGTCGTTTCTTCCGTTTCCTAAGGGTAGCAGATAGCAGATTGGACAGGTTTGTGCAACCTTGTTGCAATGATGACAGATGCCTTGCCCAAAGTGTATGAATATCTGTGATGCTCTGGTTTTCTACCAAAAGAAATCCATAAACAGCTCTCTGTTTGGGAAGCACCTCTGTTGCAGATGCCACTTTGAAGGCTGCATGTAGCACCCTCACCTATGGGAATTTTGTGAAACTGTAGGAGCTGAAGCAGGAATATTCCATGATGTCACATAACAAATTCCACATTTTGTCAACCGAAGTTGTTTGGGAAAAAATGTGTTACCTTACCCATTGTAGTTTCAAATGCACCACATGTTGGTAACAAGGAATTCCACATACACCACTAGAAAATACTATCTGTTGACTGCTCAGTCTTATTGCATTTATTTTCTTGTCTTTCAGTTTAGCCAAATATGTAACATGCAACAACTACAATATGCTCTTGTGGGCAACCACTTTATTCTGCTAATCTCTTCGGTATTTTTATCTACATTTTGCCATAATGAATGATAAGATATTTACTGTTTTATTTATTTTTCTCTGTTATTCCTATTGTGTGTTCCTGCTGTTATTATGGACTGCATTTCTTGTCTTTCCACCCAGTTTACTAACATTCTTGTGTACAGTTTTGTTCAGATTTCAGAATGCAAATTTTTCCTGTTTCATTGTGTAAAATCCCATTAAAAGACTTTGAAGGTTGGAAGATGTGCACATTTCTTCAGTGTGTGTACGCACTGCCTCTGGAGTGTGTGCGTGCGCTACACTGCCTTTGGAGGCTGTATACATTGTTTTCTAGTTATTGTTTGCAAAATGTGCATTCTTTGCTTTCAGAAGGTGTATTTTTTTTTGATATTTATCTTCCATTTCTTTGAACCTATTTGATTCATGATGAGTTGTAGGCATTTTAATATTTATGATTATCCTTTTATTCGTTATAATTGATTTATAATTTATTGTTTGTTTTGTTTGTCATTTTAGGAACTTGAGGAGTTCTGCTTCAAGTTTTGTCTGAATCACATGACAGCTGTAGTTCAGACAGATGATTTCAGTAAACTTGAAGGTGACACCCTAAAAGATTTTATACGTAGAGCTGCTCATAATGGGGCATTTAAGTCATAGATTAATTCTTGTGTTCTCATCTTGAGTACATTCAAATATGACTACAATGCAGATTTAAATCTGTCTGAAAAAAAGGGACACATGAATTGTCTAGTGTTGAACTCTCCCATGCGGTAATAATTTTTTTGGGGAAGGAGCAACACAACAGACTTTTACACTGGTAAATGAGTATTGTTAAATTATGAATGACCTGTGATAAACACATCAGTATTCTGTGGCATGTAAAGATTTTATATGTGAGTGTAAAGAACTGGTTTCTGTATTTTTATATTCCAACATGCTGTAATTTAAGATTGTTATTAGCAAAGTGTGAAATTCTTGAAATTGTTAACTAACTTTTATTTATAATTTAGTACTGTTGTAAATAAATCTGTTTGTACTTGTTGTTGTTCTCATTTTGAAATAAAATTTCTGTGTTTTCTCGTGAATTTTGTATTCAGTATTCCAGTATATTATAGGCAAAAGAAAATGTGGGACAACTAGAGCTAACTTTACATATTTGATGTCTATATGAAAATATTAGTTGGTAATAGAGCAGAAATTAATCATTTGGTTATGAGAAATAATGCATTGCACACAATTTTTGAGACTTGTTACCAGAAATCATTACAGTAATAGTGAAGTAAAGTACAATATATGTTCACTATTTCTCATTCATCACCTGTTTTCATGTTTTTAAAGTTTTGCTTATTTTTCTATTGCAAATGTAAAATTATATTGCTTGATATTATGTTAATACCTGTGTAAAATCTACAAGAAGATATAGTAAATGCTATAATTCTTCTTGTATAAAAGGAAATGATCTGAGTGTAAGGCTTGGTTCAACACCTGGTTTTCCTGCCAGGCAGCTTCATAGCAATGCTCACTTCACTAAAACCATAGTTTCATTCTGGGACCATACATTGGTTCTCAGAAATTCTTTTTCCTCATTGAACATCATAATAAAACTTATTTTGAAAACTGGCCACCTAGGATTAACAGAGTGACAGCAGTGACGGGCATAATTAACAGAGTGACTGCACAGTCTTAGGTGTGACTGTGCTATAACTCCCACATTTGTGCAGAGTTCTGTTGGATTTAAGGTCAGTTTGCAAAGCTGAGGTAGGAGTGGCACAGTCATAACAGTTGTTCAAATACCTTTTATTTTACTACAGATGTCATACCACAAAGAAACTCGCTCATCAAATAGCATCACAGCACTACCAAGCACATATCTATGCTTGTGTTATGATGGGGAAGGGTGTGTGTGTGGGAGGGGGGGGAGGGGGTAATCACATGGCCCCCCCCCCCACTTCATTCTAAATGGTGAGCACCTCAGGAAGCTGAATAATAATTCACTGAGTACAAGCTAGGTGAACGTGGATTTCCTAAGCTTGGGACTCGTAAATACCATCAGTCCTCTGTAACAATAAGTTCTGGACATCCTCCAGTGACCCGTGACGCAGGAACATCGTGTGTCACAGGGAATGGGAATCTAGGCTTAACCAGTTGAATTGTGAGGATGCACTGTGCACTGATGAAATGCATGGCTATTGAGCAGAATAGTTGGTGGGCCATCTTGTCACACCTCTGTTTTACAAGGCTTGCCCAGCCAAGAGGACTCTGTCTGCTTGGACACTCAACATCCCTAGCTGCTCTCAGTACCTCCATGTAGTCTACATCTCTCTTCTCTACTTCCATTAGTATGGATGGTCCCTTGAGCAATATTAACACCCAAGCCCCTGAGAGACTTCATGTGGTTAGTCCACCTAATATGTTTGTAAATGACAGAGAAATTAGTAAAAGTAATGGACCACGCCCTGTGGAAAAGTTGTATTTAGTGTATTTTATGTAGCAGGTTTGCTTAAGAAATTGTCAGCTTTCCACACCCACAAAGCTTCAGAGGCTTGTAGGGCAACTTAAATCTGCCAAGAGGTTTTTAGCCTAGCTACTTTACCTGCACAGTGAAATAGTGAAAATAAACTACTATCAATAATGTAGTCCACACCAAAGATTGAAGTGCAAAAATTTTATACCACTTCGATGTAGTCAGAACTACTGTTTACAGCACTTTGGGGTTCTCGTGCTTCAGTTCGGTACATGTAAATAGGTAGCTACATACTACACCTGACAATAGGTCTATACAGTCTGAATGCAGTAACCTAACACAGACAAGTCAGTTCGCTATTGTTTCAGTGTGGCAAAAACAAATTTCTTAGGATGAAGTCCAAACCATTTGTAATAGATGTTTCAGTGTTTGTTACATTGAATGTGATCATCAAAATTAACCACAAGTGCACAGCAAGACTTTGTTTTCATTAATCAACACTGTCATTGTACGTCATTGTTAAAGTTTGACACAGTCATTAAACTCAAATAGAAATCCACCTCAGAAGTGAATTGTCATTTTCAGTCTTTACGTAAATGTTGGATGAATTGCCAGACATAAAATTTGAACTGAACACACTACGGTTTTTAACTTGTGATCTCTACTAGGCTGACTGCAGTACGTTCCTCAGTATAGGCAGATGTAAATCTAACGTAGAACCCAGCTGCCACATAGAGAAGGGACAGTTGTATTCTTCATTAGTGGTGGAATTAAGTCCTAATTACCCCCCTCAGCAGCCACTCTGTAGTGTCTGCAAAATGAATCATTAATGTCAGTGGCAATAACTGGTGGCATGTTGGATCACTTCTGGATACTGTCATGGTGCTCAAGCACAGCGTCCACCTCCTCTTCCAAGCATCCACTGTGGTGACTTACTTTCAGGCACCACTCTGTCTGGAAGGTGAATTCAGATCAGGAAGTGATCACTTGAGTAAAAGTTGACTACTTCCCATTAAGCAGTATGCACAAGGACTGGAAAGCATACCAAGAGACTGATAGCAGTGTATGATGCTGTTGCAGGTTGAGCCAAGTGATCCTGCCTTCTGAGGATTTCAAAATCATGCCACCTACCATACATGGTGTTCTCTGTTGAAGTGGTTCTGCCTAACTGTCATTTAAGCCTCCTTAGACTTCGTGTACACCACAGTCTTCTCTGTCTCATGACATGCAGTAGAGAAGAACTAGCCAGCAGTATGAGCCTTCTCTAGCAGTTGTGGTGATAGATTTTTGGGCTCAAATCGCTGTGGCACGTAATCACATACGTAGATGTTGTCGTGACAGGTTCCCATCGCATCATCATGTACAGCAGTGTGGTACTGCATACTATTCTGTATTCTCCTAAGTGGCGCAAGTGCTTAGTTCTTTTTTCGTAGCGTCCAATGGTGTGGTTACCCTTATTTGTGAATGGAGAAAGCATTGGCTGGATTTCTTACCTTTTACAATCAATAGTTAGAATTTGTTTTCTGTTGTATGGACTGAAAGCTGACATATGCCTGGTTACACTGTGGAATAGTGTGTATGAGCGTGCCTAGTTAATTTGGTGTCACATATTCGGAAATGGGTTTTGGCTCACTTGCAAATGTTTCCACGGTGTCTTGTGGTTAGTAATTAGGGGAATTTGCATTCCTTTTCGTAAAGGCACAATGTGTTGGATTCGGTATTAATATTTGTCGGTTCAATGATTGCACCAGTCATTGTTTGTGTTCCTGGTTAGTGTGGGCATCGTGTCTAGGGAAATTAGTTTTGGCTTGTTTATGAGTGTTTCCACAGTGACTAGTGGTTCCTAATTTTGGATATTTATGGTCTCCTTGTGTGTGAAACAGGTGGGAAATCAGGGACCAATACTTTATTTTTCTGATTGTTTGTACCATACACTCTCAATTGAGATCTTTGAGTGGTGAAATCCTTTGAATTTCAATTCCATATTGTACCATTTGCACAATGAGTTTAACATTGTGGAAAAGAAACCTGCAGGGTACCAGGTACTACATGGTACGCTCCTGGAAGTGGAAATATTTTCAAGCTGTTTCTCTTAGTGTTCATGGGGTTTGGTAAGTCTATTTTCAATTGTGAAAGTACCGGCTAGAATCAGTCGTGTTGTATCAGCAACTGTTTTGTGTTTGTTTTCTGCTGCAGGCACCAAGAAGCTAACTTCCAAGGAGCTTTGTGGTGAGTTTGGTGAGCATATGTGCTCCTGGGCAATCATTTACAGTTATAACATCTTGAGAAATTGGTTTTGGCTCACTTGCAAGTTTTCTACAATGATTCAGGATGGTCACTTTTTTTTTGCACCCAAATAGAGTGGAGGGTCAGTTACTAATAGTCTACTTGTTGGGTGTTTTGGAGTATCAAATGTTTTGAAATTTACAAAGTTGTGGAATCCAACTGAAATCTTGTGTTGTATCATGCAGTGACTTACTGAGTTTATTAATAGCAGAAATTATTTAGCAATTCATTCAGGAGGAATTGTCCAGGAAGTCTCTCTTGTGTACTGTGTGGAATTCTTAACAACTGCAGCTGAATGTAGTTCTCATAACTGAGACTGGCTGCACCACCTGGTTTAAATTGTTACTTGGTGGTGTGTGTCACTGTTTGCATTTGCTGACGATGGCTTGCTCATGAAAGCCACGTCCTGCATCTAGTTTGGCTGCTCATGTTTTACGAATTTGTCTTAATCTTGTTGGCTGTGTGTGTGTATTACATACATATGAGTGTATCTAGTTTAGTTGTTGCTGTGCCTTGATCACTATCTGCCTCATACATTCTCATCATGTTTTTGTTATTGCTTGGGTGTTGAGCACATGAACGGGTATTTATTCTAAGTCATTGCCATGGTCGGTGTTTGGCTTGAGTTATACTGTTGTGCATTTTAGTTGGTTATAAGGTATGCCATCCTTGCTGGCTGTGTTACGTAAACTTTTCTTTATTTTTTGGTTCTGTATATTGTACACACATGTGCACATTTAGTTTAACTTGTTGCCTTGTGCTATTGTAAGGAATAACGCACATGCATTCATTATCCAGATTGCCCTCTTTGCTCAACAGGTATCCGGAGCTATGAACAGTAAAATTCTACAGTGAAAGCTTTCTATTCTGTGTCCTATGTTGGCCCTCAAGCCTTGCAACAACTCGTCACTTGAAACCAACTATTCAATGTTGGACAAATGGGTGGAGAAGAGGGGTTTTAATTTCCTCAAAAAGCCTGTGAGCTTTCTTCTGAATTTTTTTTTAAATAGTCTGAGTTGTGGGTGGGGGACACTGTCCTTAATTTTAAAAACTGAATTAGGTTTTTAGGCCTAAAATTTGAGTCTAAACTTACGTGGTGGTCACACCTCAGGGACCTGAAAAGATGGTCCCTAAACACACTCAGTATTTTAAAATGTCTTAGTCACATTTCACAGGGAGCAGACTAAACATGTCTGCTTCAGTTTTACAGGACTTTTGTGTGGTCTTTGCCTGATTATTGGTGCACATTGCATGGGTCTGCACAGCAATCTTATTGAGAAATGTTGAATGTGGTGTAGCATGAAGGAATTTGGCTGGTTCCTGGGGCTGTGGCTACTGGTAAGGCTACTGCTGTATGCTTGTGTTTTACTCCTAGTGTTGATCTGGCTGATAACTGTGTAGATACTTTCCAGCCCTTGCACACACCGCTTAATGGGAGATAGTTAATGACGTGTACTCAAGTGATCATCTCCTGATCTGAATTCAGCTTCCAGACAGGAAGTAGGCCACCACAATGGATGCTTAGTAGAGCAGGTGGACACTTGACAGACATTTTTTTTGTGTTTGAACACCGTGACAGCATCAAGAAATGATCCACCACGCTGCCAAAGCATCCATTCTGCAGTCTCCAGGCCAGCTGCAAAGGAAGCCTTTCCATTGGTGGAGCTGCATCCAGGACCAGGCAGCCAGACAGCCAGCTGCAGAAAGCCTTTCAGCCTTTTGAGTAGTGAGTGTGAAATGTCACCGAATTATTAAAGACAGCAAAAAGATTCGTGGCAACAGTTCCTCACCACCATAAGTAATTACACTAAAAGTACAGTCATATGGAAAATTACCAGGGAGATTTCTGGGAGAGCAGGAAAGTGCACAGTGGCTGCTGTAATTGGCTGACATGCAGGACATTGTCCAGACTGTGGCGGCCTGTTTTGTCACAATTATTGCCACTGACAATAATGATTCAGTTTGCCGACACTGCAGAGTGGCTGCTGAGAGGGGCAGTTAGGACTTAAGTTCCACCAGTAATGAAGAACACAACTGTCCCTTCTCTACGTGGTAGCTGCATTCTACATTTTCTGCAGCTCGTGGGATATCAGCTAGATACAATAGGGTCCATTATACTGTGTTATGGCATCTCAAAGGCTGGACCAAAGAAATCCTCCTCACCCTTTTCATTGGGCACCAGGACACTTTCCTTACTCGTGGTGAGTGGCAGTTTTAATCCCACTTTTAAAATCTGAGAAAGATGGCACATACCTGAATGGTTATCGTATTGTTGCCCTGACTAACTGCATGAGAAAGACGTTGGAGCAGATGGTCAGCTGCCACTTTGTCAAGATCTTAGAATCCCGGTGTCTCCTTAGTCACTTTCAGTGTGTGTTCTCTAGATATCGCTCCACCTTTGGTAACACGTCATTGCTGAAAGATGCTATACAACATGTTTTCCTATGCTGGAATCACTTAATGCATATATTTTTTTATATCAAGAATGCCTGTGGTACTACTTGAAAGCATATTATACCCTGGCAGCTCCTGGAATGGGGATTTTGAAGATGTGTTCCCTTTTTTTATGTAATCCTTCTTCTGAATTTGCTATTTTAGATTTGGGTCAGTCGTGGCCTATCTAAATTCTCTGTGTACAAGAACGGTGCCTCTCAAGGTAGCGATTTAAGTGTGACTGTCTTAGCAATAGCTATTAATAGTATCACATTAGTTGTTAAGCTTCCCATCCAATGTTCCTTGTTTGTCAATGACTTCTCTGTCTTTTGTTGCCTCTCAGGCCTTGCAACAACCAGTCAGTTGCAACTGACTATTCGACATTTGGAGAAATGAGTAGAGAAGAGGGGTTTTAATTTCGTGAGGGGAAGTCTGTGGGTGTGTTCTCACATTAATTTTAAAGACAAATTGAGATTTCTGGACCTCTTTTGCCACACTTTGGGGTCCTGAAAAGGTGGTCCCTAGACACACTTTGTGTTTTAAAATGTCTTAGTCACAGGTCTTGGTGAGCAGATTGAATGTGTATGCTCCAGTTTTACAAGGCCTCTGTGTGACCTTTGCCCAATTTTGGGTGCACGGAGTATGGGTGTGCACGTCCATCTTATTGAGAAATGTTGAATGTGGCACACCATGAAGGTATTTACTGGTCAATGGGGCCTGTGGAACCAGCCTTTGCCCAGAGGCTTGTGAGCCATTGCTTCATACCAGTTAATGACTACTCATGCTGTGATGGGCCTATAGAACACTGTCTGCACCATACACACTGGCATACTAACCACTGCTCAGGCACCAATGGAAAGGCTGTTTGATAATTGACAACCAGCAATGAGAAACTACGGGACACACACATGAAGGAATGCCTTTTTGAAATTGGTGTGGCTAGTTTTCAAGTTTTGCACTAATTTTTGTGCAGACCTCTACTTTGACTCCCCCAGAGGCCCAGCATTATTTTAAACTGGTGTATTTATATGAAAGATACTCTCCAAAATTTTTTGTACTCTTTGTTGTTTAACATTTTACATAGAAAGCACAGTTTTAAATATGTGTACCCTGATAACTCCAAACAAGCAGACTCCCTTGGTTGTTCAGTAGTATTTCCTGACCGTGTCCATAGGATTTGCCTTTGCCATAAATATACAGTGTTTTCTGCAGAATTCCATGCAGTCTTAACAACACTGCAGCAGACGGGGGGTATTCAAGGCAAACAGTTTCTTACCTGCTCCATTTTCTTGGTGCTGTGCAATCATTGCAGCACATGTACGCAACAGAGAAGCTGGTCTAGGTAGTACATGGCCAACTGCACTTCCTTCAATGGTGTATCATTTGAGGAAATGAACAAGCAGACTGAACTCCCAAGGAGGCCTACAGAAAATATGAGGTACCATTCCCCCACAGGCTGTTATATCACTATATTGTCAGAGTTCCCTGTAATTTTGAGTGGGGGAGTGGCTGGTATTGCGAGTGGGGGAGTGGCTGACAATGAGGGACAATAAGTTGCAGTTGGTGAAGTCAACTATCTGGCAGTGGTGTAGCTCATGCTTGTCACAGAAACAGGTTGAAGTGATGGCTTCCAACTCCAGCAAGAGGCTTCCAACTCCAGCAAGAGGATCCTCCAGCCTGTGATGCCTGCGATGTGCAAATCACTGTGTGCCACTTCTTTACTGTGTTCATTTTGTATTGTGACGAGAAGACAGAAACGAATTTCAGTGTTGATCTGGTCTCTGTTCAGCTGATAATTAGAAGAGTGAGAGAAGATTTTAAGATTTTCTGAAGTGTCTTAGCTGCTGCTGTTTGTTGCATTCTTTTATTTCTTTCTCTTGCTTTTTACTTTTTCAATCTGATGATCTATGTGATTTTGTGTGTGTGTGTGTGTGTGTGTGTGTGTGTGTGTGTGTGTTTTAGTGATGTCAAGGAATTCGTTCTGTTTTACCTAGTAGGTACACTGTAAGACATACAAATCTTTTAATCACACAAGTCTGAAGCTTCATTTTAATTTGTGTGAAACTATTTATTGCAACATAAAGACTATTCTTGTTAGTTTCACACTTGAATAACAAGTGAATCATAATTAGTGTAGAAAGCATTTTACTTTGTGACTGTTACACTCATGTAAGAAATAACTGTTCAGTTTTTGGCATCTGTAACCACATTGTTCCACACTCAAATCTGAAACCCCCATCATATGCAACTTTGGCTGCTACTAGCTTATTACACCTTACAAAAAGGTTGACTACTATAAATATTGAAAGTAACTGGCATTGTTTGCATGATATTGATGCTGCTTTTACCTGATGTACTGGTTCTTAAGTCTGATAATTCATATATGATTGGATCACAGATGTTCTTTAATTAGAGGCATCACATCTGTTGTATAATACACTGTTAATTTACAGAGTCCTCTAATCAAGAGAAGAACTGCAGAACTCCATAATTTGTGTAAGTGTTGCACATGGGACAAAGCTTATACAGTATTTGTGTGTTCAACAAATTCCAGGAAGTACATAATTGAGAGTATAATCTTAATGTACTGTTAGAATAGTCATCTAAATGTTCATATTTCATCTGTGTCTAAATAGCAGCAGAGCCCTTACAAAACTGTGGGCTGAAGGTCGCTTGAAATCCAGGAATAATTACACATTGATAGGTAACTGATTTAATTTTATACCTGTTTCACAAAGTGTATGGGCCACAAATTTTGACTTAAATTTTTTATGTGTGGGTAGTCCAGGTTTTCATTTGGAGTTGGCTTTGTGATGGTAAACAATATTCAAAATATACCTTTTTTTTTACATTAAAGCCATGGATATTTTGCTCCAGTGTTGTGTATCCTGATATGTCTTTTACCATTACACCAGCAACCAACTTCCACTGCAGTTTCCCCGAACAGTTTCTACCACACCCCTCTCTCCTCCACAAACATACACATTTCCCTCCAGTAACAAATTAGCTATTCCTTGATGCCTCAGAATGTGTCATATCAACCTACCACTTCTTTTAGTCAAATAATTTATAAAGCTCTCTTCTCTCCAGTTCAGTTCAGTACTTCATCATTACTTTCTCAATCTACCAATCTAATCTTCAGCAGTATTCCGTAACACTATTGTTCAAAAGCTTCCATTCTCCTCTTATCTGTGTGACTTACGAACCTCAATCCTACGTAAAGCTGCATTCCAGCAAATTCCCACACTTAAATTTATATTCACTATCAACATATTTATCTTTCTCAGAAACGATTGTGTTGCTGTTGCCAGTCTTCCATTTTATATCCTTTTGGTCAATTACAACTTATTCTGCCTGGTGAAGAGATATAATGTATTAGCCAAGCAATAACATCTTATTTACTAAAGCTCGAACACAAATCAACTGAAAAATGTAATTCAATACAAAGAATACTTATAAAAATAAAAGACTAAAGCAGATTGTCCGTGCGCTCGTCGCCACAGAATAATGCTGCGTTTCATTGTGCATTCACAGATGTTCTTCTGGCGTCCCCACATTGCTCCCCCCCCTCCCCCTCCTCCCCCCAGAGTAGAGCAGAGCTCCGGGAGTGTAGGGGTATCCATATTTCACCTCACGTCCAGATCTCATGTGTACTGAAAGAACTGCTTGAACTTCTTCAGCCTTCGGTGCTGACAGTGATGGTTCTACTTCCTCTTGCGGTGCTTAGACAGTGTGATCCGCGCTCCTAGTGTGAAGGTGACACATTGTGTTCAGCAGGTACATCCTCTTCGGTCGGAAACATGTGCAGGTTTGATGGGTTCCAACAATACCACTCGGGTCTTCCCATTTTGATCTATATGCATGGTATGTTCATCCTGGGAGAGAACTCTGTAGGGTCCAGAATTTGAGGGCTGCAGCAGTGACTTGACAGCATCTGTCCATAGCATCACATGTATATTTGATGGTAGATCTTTGTGCACGAATGAAGTTACCGCCCCATGTCTTGAGAGGCAGATGGGCGAAGTCTGGCCATATGCTTGTACACCATTTGCAGTACAAAAGGCAATTCAGTATGTCATGAACTAGTTTGATCAGTGAAGAATTCTGTGGGCAGTCTTAAGGGTTCACCATAAACCAATTCTGCAGTGAATGCTACTAAATATGCTTTTAATACTGTACGAAGGCCCAACAAAACTAGTGGCAATGCTGACGGCCAAGACTGTGCGTGGCACTTTAAAGCGGCTTTTAACATTCTGTGCCAGCATTCCACCAGTCCATTGCTTGTTTGGTGGTAAGCTGTGGATCAGAAGGTTGCGTGTTCAAATCATGTCGGGGTCACCACTTTGGTCAACTACAGCTTGTTTCATCTGTTGAAGAGATACAATGTAGTAGTCAAGCAATAATTTTTTTATTTACTCAAGCTCGAACACCAATCAACTTAAAAACCTAAGTCAGTAGAAAGAATACTAATAAAAATCAAATAGTAAAGCAGATTGTCCCAGCACTCAGCACCATAGAATAATGCTGCGTTTCATTGTGCATTCACAGATGTTCTTCTGGCGACTCCCACATCCTCTTTATTTTGCTCATTCTCAGAAATTCTGCTGCCCAAATAACTGCATGCATTCACTATTTTTATTGTTTGATTTTCTAACCTAAGTCCAATGGCATCTCATTTGACTAAACTCCCGTTAACATTGTTTTACTTTTGTTGATGTCTATCTTTTCAAGACGCTTGCAGGAGTAGTCACGGGGGAAAAAAATGAAAATGCAAAGTGATATTTGTATGCTTTGGGTCAGAGGCCTCTTTTACATTGTTTGCTCTTTGGAATAATGAATTACTCTTTGTCTGTCACTTACAGTTGTAATATTTTTGAGAGAGAATAAAAAGTTACTGTAGAGCAGTAGTGTGATTGCTTAATTCACTACGATTAAGCGTCATGCAAGAGAGCTACAAGTTGGTGATCTGCAAGCAAAAAAGAATCACGAGCAGAAGGAACTGTACAAAGTAGTAGAACAGTGTCACTATATCAAGATGTGAAACGAAGTGAAGTGGAAATAAAACTGACGGAGATGAAAGACAACTTACAGAAGCAAATATGAGAACTACAAGCGAAGGTAAAAACACAGAATAATGAGAGTCTGTTCCACGATTAGCAGGAGGAACGAGAACGCCATTAATTCTATGAACCTCCCGAGTCAAGTCCCACAGTTCTGACAAGATAAACTGGAATTATGGCTTGCCATGCAGAACACCATGACTGATGGGAGTACGAAATTCGCGGTGACAGTCAACAGCCTTGCTAGGGCAGCAAGTATATCATCAGATGTACTGAGTCCGCCATCAGACCAACAATATTGCGACCTCAGAAAGACGCTGATTAGCTGGTTGTGCAAGCCGATGGAACAACGAAATGTTGTACATGGCAAACAGATGTGGGACAGAAAACCTTCGAACTCTAGCGCCACTTACGAGAAGTTGTAAGCGGTGAGGAATGGTCAAATGTAATGTTGCTGTAGGTATGGACGGCGCAACTACCAACAGCGATGCGAGGGCTGATCAACAAGAACTGAGACTGGTTTTTTTCCTGTAGCTTCTGTGACAGTTTCCTGTGTGTACCATGAATATTTGAAAAGAGCGGGTTTTTGTATGTCCGTATGCAGCCGCACTCTCGTATCTGTGGGTTGGTAGTAATACTCTGTTTTGTAGACGCTTTTTCCATTTTGTATACCAGATGATGGAGGTGACGCGAGATGAGCAATATGGCGCAATAATATGTGATCGCTTAAAGCGTACTGGTACTGAAACTTGAGAAAAATTGCAGGAAGTGTACGGTGAAGATGCGCTACCTCATGCAACAGTGTTTAATTGGTTCAAGGAATTCAAAGGATTTTCTGTGTTAAACAGGGTGGGCCTGATGTTTTGGCTTTACTGTGACTAAGTCAACATTAACACAGTCGCTGTTTCTGTCCATGAGGATCGGCAGATAACATTACATAGCCTCAGTGAAGTCTTGACAATTTCATATGGTGGGGTCTTTATGATTATGCAGGTTCATCCCCATATGATCTGTGTTTATGCCCGTTGGGTGCCACGTACGTTGACTCTTGAACAAAAGGCTGTGTGAATGGATACAAACCACGAAGTGCTGCGTCTCTTTTCTGCTGGAGGTGATGCATTTCTGGAATCTATTGTCACCAGTGATGAGTCATGGCTGCATCATTATTATCCTGAAGGAAAGCGAGTCAGCACAGTGTAGAGCATGCCAAGTGCTCTAACACCAAAAATGGCGGAAGTTGTGTCATCTGCAGTGAAAGTGATGGTCATTACATTTTTTGACTGTCATGGAATGATTTACCAGTATACAGTTCCCCCTCACGCTATTGTTACAGCAGCATACTACACGTCACTATTGGCTAAACTGCGGAAGCACATTTCAAGGAAATGACCAGAACTTTCTCGAACTGTGTGGCAAATTCGTGATGATAATACGTGGCCTCACATCACAAATCAAGTCGTGTAGCTTCTGGCTTAGTTCAACATTACCTGAGTACCACATCCTCCGTATAGCCCCTATCTTGGACCCTGTTATTTGATTTTACTCTCATCGCTAAAGGCAAAGCTTTGGGGCATTTGATCTGAGAACGCTAAAACTGTGCTAAAAAAAAGTGAGACAATTCTCAAAGACCTGACAGAAGTGCTATAAAATGAGCATTCAAGTAAGAGGGGAGTGCTTTGGAAAAGATGATGTAAACATTGAAACTAAGTAATAAACATCTGTGAAAAAATCAGTCTCAGTTTTTGTTGATCATCCCTTGTGGTCACATATCAAGAAACAGACATCACTTCGTGGATTGTAGGGGGTGTGTAGCGCAGGACGTAGTGACCATGTCGAGCATGATGAAAATTATCAGGAAGGTGACACCCAAGAGACCACAGCGATATGGGAAAAACATCACTAGGCAATTAAACAGTCTGAAAGAGCAGGTAAATGTACTACAAAAGAACATAACGGTGTTGGTGCAGGATAAGATTGTGCCCAAATGTGACACTAACAGCACAGATAAACCATTTAAATAAAAGCAACGAAAACAAGCCTGTTGGTAACAACGACACTTTGGCAAACAAGACACAATATATACGCCTCCATGTAGGCACCCAAATGGAGTCGGCGGCCTGCAATGGACGCAGTGGGTCGCAGGAGAAAATGCAAGCACAACAAGAGATGCACCAGTTGTGTGAGTAATGAATCCAACTTACTAATGTAATCACGTAGGTTCTGTTTGAGGGATCGTAGGTCAGGCCATTGTTTTCTGGCCGATACCGGGTTAGCTCATTGCCAGCCTTCCAGGAAAAGAGAGCAATGTCAGTTAGTCTTGCTCACGTCACAGCAGCCAGATTTCATATATTCATGGATGCTCTGGAGCTTAGCGTTTGTCATCCGACCATTACAGCATTATATGCAGACTGACTAAGATATGTAAAATCTGTGCTCTGACTGCATTTACCATGCTACATTATGTCGAGACTTAATTCTAGTTTCTGAGGGGCGTTCAATATGTAATGCTACACATTTTTTCCTTGACCATTTTCGGTTGAAAAAAGGCGGAATTTGTTGTGGAACGTAGTGGAATATTTCCGCTTCAACCCTTACAGTTTCTTGAAGTTCCAATAGGTGACAACACTATATGTAGCCTTCAAAATGGCTTTTGTAACGGAGATTAGTTCCAAATTGAGAACTGTCATTGAATTTCTTTTGGTGGAAAACCATAGCATTGCATATATTCATAGAGATTGCAGAATGTTTGTGGAAACCTGGTAGTAAACAAAAATATGGTGAGTCGTTGGGCGAGGTGTCTGTCATCATGGAAACAAGATCGTAAAATCCTGTCTGATCTCTTGCGTGCCAGCTGGCTGCACACAATTGCGATTCTTGCAGTGTTGGAAAATGCCACAAAAATGCAAACGAATTTCTCTTTCTACATGACAACGCAAGGCCTTACAGAAGTCTGTACACCCAAGAGGAACTCACAAAAATAAGTAAATTGTGGATTAACGCGTTTAAACTATCTGCATCAAACTCTGGAGGTCTCCCTGAAAAGCGGAGAGTCACTAATGTCAAAACGACACTCCTTAAAACGAGAAAGCTATTTTCTTGCCGCGCTCTTGTTCAATGGCATTTTCCCCATTAACGGCGTAAATGTTTCTGGCTGTCTCTGCTGCTCTCACCCCCCTCCTGAACTCAAACAGTATTTGTCGGAACTGTTTCCATTTATCCATTCGACACTCCATTTTCTAGCGTCCAGAGCTTCACTCACTATCTGCAAATGGCAAAATGACAACTCAAATAACAACAGTGAACAACAAATAAAAAATGACAATCGATAAATAAACCCAACCGGATACAGATACGCAAAACAAAAACGCGGCGAACTTATACACCAACCTAATAGTTTCTGAGTTTCTTTAGGAAATAGTGTTCAAATCAATTTCATTGGTTCCGAATACAATATGCTCAACAAGTGGACAACAGCTACAATTATTTTGTGAAGATCCTGGCAATTTTTCGGATATTAGGAAATTAATTCTTCTGTTTTTCTCAGTGCAGTTGGTCGGAATTTAGTCGGCAACAAAATTCTAATCGCAGACTTTCTGATGAGTAAAGGCAGTAAAATGTTGTTAAAGTCTTAGGAACTGTAGAGATAGAAACTCTGACCTGACATGCATACAGCCTTTGTACTACCGCACCAAATCGTGACCTGTCTATCGCTGCATGGTCGTAAGTATTATTGGACAAGTGTTTTGCACCTGTTCAGGATTAGTACACGCACTACAGCCACGCCACACACCGCCTGTGCCGTTGTATCTAGCGGTAGGTACGGAGCGAGCGGTTGGCAGAATACAGGCGAACTCCTATGAACTGGGAGTGAACGGCTGTTTGCCGTACGAACGGACTAATTTCATTCATTTTAAGGAAGCTACATTTAGGGATATTAACACCAGTACTTTATTTTATCACAGTAATCTTCAGTATTCTAGGCAAACATTGTTTCTCTGCTATACTTCCTTTATTTAATTTGTAAACAAATGGAAAACTGGATTTAACGTCGTTCGAAGTGTTTCGTATGGAGTCCGTAGCAGGGAAATTACAAATAAAATGACTCAACTCTTAAAATGTTTCAGTGGAGAGAAAACTAGACTTTCTACAAATTACACGATTGATTTATGCCCGAATTTTCATAGAACAACGAAAAGTGAGAAATGGACAAATTCCATATTGAACGCATTTCCATCAGAGCTAGGTAAGCAAAAAAATTTTTTCGAAAGAAAAAAAGATCTTGAAAACAAAATAAAAAATGAGAAAAGGCTGTCAAATGTTTTGCGAAATATCATACTTTGTCTGATAATAAGAAAAAAATACGTTAGAGAAACATTTGACGCGGCTTCCAATGATCCTCGAAACGATGGATAGCAAATGAGGTATCAACTGAAAATTTAAAGATTTATCTATTTTGCAGTGGCGTGACATCTGAACTTCAAGTTCTCACTCGACAACTCATTTTGTCTTTTTGAGTTCGAGCACCATTCAAATGTGTGTCAAATGTTTCTCTAATCTCTATTATTTCGTACTTTTTGGGAAATCATTTCACGAAACTTTCGACTGTAATTTTTTTTTTCAAAAAATTTTTTATGGATAAGTTCTCCGTTTGAGAATGTTTTGTTTCGCGGTAAAATGAAGGACTAATGGTGTAATTATCCCGATTTAATTTTTGGGTCGGGGCAAGGTTTTGCGCATTTTTAGATGTTTTACCCAAACTTGCTACAGGTGGCAAAGAAACCCCAAAGACAGAAAAAATTATCGCTTGCCGTAAAGAAAGTTTTCCACCTTTTCAAACGAAAATGACTATTTCTCGTACTCTCTAGACTTTTACTCCATCTGTGGGTAAAATGTATTCAACGACAACTAATAATGTATTCCATAGATTCTAAGGTGCAATGAATCGTAGATATGGACCAATATGCCTTAATCACTTACAAGCGTTAACAAGTGTTTTGAAAACAAAAAAGGAAAAGACAGTTAAGGAGAAAAGACAGCCTGGGGAAATCATATGCTACTGATAGAAGGCGTCTTCTGAAACAGGAATAGAGAATACTATTAGACACGATCGAGAAACTAGAGGGCAACTGTAAAATGAAATTCCGCTAGTTTCTCAAAATAAAGTACATATGCGGGGTAGGGTGGTGCCCAGCCGTCGCACTCCGTGACGCCACATGACCCCACAGCAGGCCTGACCTGCAGTTAGTTTTTCGCAGGTTCCGTGGCTCATAATTGCTACCCCTCGTTAAAATGTCGAATGAGTTAGTTCTCTGATTGCAGCACACTTTCTAGGAGAAAAATTTGGTAACACACCGACCATTTACATGATTTCTTAAGCTATGTTTTTTAATTACATACAGTCATTTATAATTAATTGTTTAAAAATCGAACTTTAATAAGGGTAGTAGGAGTAATCCATTTAACTACAGACCTATATCATTGACGTCGGTTTGCAGTAGGGTTTTGGAGCATATACTGTATTCAAACATTATGAATCACCTCGAAGGGAACGATCTATTGACACGTAATCAGCATGGCTTCAGAAAACATCGCTCTTGTGCAACGCAGCTAGCTCTATAATCGCACGAAGTAATGGCCGCTATCGACAGGGGATCTCAAGTTGATTCCGTATTTCTAGATTTCCGGAAAGCTTTTGACACCGTTCCTCACAAGCGACTTCTAATCAAGCTGCGGAGCTATGGGGTATCGTCTCAGTTGTGCGACTGGATTCGTGATTTCCTGTCAGGAAGGTCGCAGTTCGTAGTAATAGACGGCAAATCATCGAGTAAAACTGAAGTGATATCAGGTGTTCCCCAGGGAAGCGTCCTGGGACCTCTACTGTTCCTGATCTATATAAATGACCTGGGTGACAATCTGAGCAGTTCTCTTAGACTGTTCGCAGATGATGCTGTAATTTACCGTCTAGTAAGGTCATCCGAAGACCAGTATCAGCTGCAAAGCGATTTAGAAAAGATTGCTGTATGGTGTGTCAGGTGGCAGTTGACGCTAAATAACGAAAAGTGTGAGATGATCCACATGAGTTCCAAAAGAAATCCGTTGGAATTCGATTACTCGATAAATAGTACAATTCTCAAGGCTGTCAATTCAACTAAGTACCTGGGTGTTAAAATTACGAACAACTTCAGTTGGAAGGACCACATAGATAATATTGTCGGGAAGGCGAGCCAAAGGTTGCGTTTCATTGGCAGGACACTTAGAAGGTGCAACAAGTCCACTAAAGAGACAGCTTACACTACACTCGTTCGTCCTCTGTTAGAATATTGCTGCGCGGTGTGGGATCCTTACCAGGTGGGATTGACGGAGGACATCGAGAGGGTGCAAAGAAGGGCAGTTCGTTTTGTATTATCGCGTTATAGGGGAGAGAGTGTGGCAGATATGATACACGAGTTGGGATGGAAGTCATTACAGCATAGACGTTTTTCGTCGCGGCGAGACCTTTTTACGAAATTTCAGTCACCAACTTTCTCTTCCGAAAGCGAAAATATTTTGTTGAGCCCAACCTACATAGGTAGGAATGATCATCAAAATAAAATAAGAGAAATCAGAGCTCGAACAGAAACGTTTAGGTGTTCGTTTTTCCCGCTCATTGTTCGGGAGTGGAATAGTAGAGAGATAGTATGATTGTGGTTCGATGAACCCTCTGCCAAGCACTTAAATGTGAATTGCAGAGTAGTCATGTAGATGTAGATGTAATATGTAAAACAGCTGCAAACATCTGAGTACTTTACATACGAGTTAATGAGTTAAATATTTGCCTTTAAGCATGTAAGCGAGGAAAGAGTTTAGGACAGGTATGAAATTATTCTTAAAGTACGTTGAAAGACAAGTGGTCTCATTATTAAACAATGGATGAATATAAAGTTTATAACTTGCACTCCATTTTAAGCAAAAGCTAGTTTGTGACATATCTCAATGTCTGGGACGTCATATCTCCTGAACGGTGTGTCACAATGATGTAATTTCGCAGGCTCATTCAGTGGTACATGGAGATAATGTCTGCAAAGTGTGCTGCGAAGAGAGTTAGTATTAAAGAAGTAATAAATTAAAACGTCATGTGTGATGGCGAAGTCGTACTGAGCGCAATATTAAGCAAAAACCAGTTTTTCACGTATCCCAATGTTTATGACATCATATCTCCTGAACGATGTCTCGGGGAATGATATAATTTTGTAGGCATATTCAATACCTTATGTGGATACTGTGTGCAAACTACGCCGCTAGTAGAGTTGGTAGGAAAGAATAAGTAAACTACGTCATGCCTGTTGCTGAAATTTGACTGCATGAACAGCGAAAATGTAGTAAACGATAAACATTTTTTACTTTCATGACTTTGTGCGAATGCTAGCGAGAAGAAGTTTCATAGTGGTTTGAAATTGTGTGTAAACTTTGCTGGAAGCCACTAATTGCTCTCTTGCTGAAAGACAATGAATGAAGACCGCGTATTTGCGCATCATCAGTTACGTTGCCTCAAGAGAAACACAGTTTCTAACAGTGATACTTGTAATACTGTGCCAACTTTTCAATACCAGGTTATGTTCGTTAATGGGAAGATTACGACCATTATAAATTTTGAATTCGACCAATAAATATATGAAATACCAAAACTTGCGTTTTTGTTCACACTACGCTGGAGCTGGAACCGGGTTCCGGTTTTAGCGTTTTTATAGACTGTGGTTAACCTCTCTTTTTTTGTGGATGAGTACCTCATTCATTTCTGTGCCATGGCTGAGTGATAGATAGTGTAAATCATTTTGAATGATGCTGTTGGTTTCGAGCTGGGACCGACTGTAGATGACAAACTCACAAGGAACTGAATGTACTGTGAGGCTGTTGTCAGATGCTTGACTGTTCAAAGAGTTGTCTAGAAGAGCCTCTAGAGTGGACAACACATACTATCCTTATTACACGTTTCTGTGTAACAAACACATTTCTTTCCAATGACGAGTTACTCCAGGATATGATGTCATAAGATACTAGCTTATGAAAATAGCAAAATTTTACATTATCCGTAATGCAAGAGTTGCAGAGCTTAGAAGTTTAAGAACATCTGTAACATGAGTCTCCCAGTTCAGATCCTTATCAAAATAAACCTCAAAGAATTTGTAAGGTTCTGTTTAATTTATTGATTTAATTACTTGACTCGCCATCACATTTGTGCGGTGATTCGGCCCACCTACATGTAAGGAGACATTTTGCAGTGATTAGCTTTTAACTCCTGAAGAAGACAGCGATAACAGCCATGACAACGGTCGAAAACTACCACTAAACATAACAAACATCAACAATCCAGCACATATTAAACTAAGGTTTAAATCGATATTATTAAAATACTCTTTTTATAACTTACATGTATATTTTGAATGTGATTTTTCTGTGTAATATATTTGCACACTTATCATCTACAAAATGTAAATTTCAATAAGGCCTAACCGACCGCTAAAAACTGATCTATTTGTATGTATTTATTATGTTTATCTAGTAAATCGTAACTACTGTATATGTAATGCTTATCTGTATTTAATTTGATTTTATAAGTATCCACAAATTTTAAATTTAAATTAGGCCTTTTGGACCTTAATTTTGAACAACTTATTTGTATAGCCTACTAATACTATATCTTTTAATCTATAACTATCATACAATTGTGTAAGTCTAGATTTATTTAATTTGGTGTTATGTATTTTTTAAATGTTTAACTACTATAATGACTAGTCCCATATCACGTAGTACTTTCTGTGCACAAAATGATTCAGTACATCAATAAAGAATGAATGAATGAGTTATAATTCGAATGGCGTGGATTGAGAACCGAGAGGATTTTATTAATGCAACATTTGCCAAACGATTCTTTATTGCATTAGCCTTCTTGTTTTGTTTTGGGAATCCTACTTAAGTCTTAAGTGCATGCGAGAATTTTTAAATGCTTTTATTTAGAATGTTACTTAAAGCTGCCGGATGGGCTGTTTGCACAGCAGAGGTCTACAAAATAAACGAGAACTCTGCGTTGTGACGAAAAAGGCTAATCTAGTCAATCGTTTGAAAGTGCCAGGATCCCTTAGGTAGAATACAAGCAGATCGGAAATAAAAATTAGTTAACCCCAGGATATATCACGCAATTTAATGCCATGCAACATCGCCTCTAGCCTTGAGAATGGTTTCAGTTCGGCGAGGAAGAGAGGCCACGAGTTTCTTCGTGTATGCCATATCCTGCTGAAGCCTAGCGGCCCACTCGAGCTGGTTTAGGGTGTCTTCAGTGTTCGTCAAATTAAG
Organism: Schistocerca gregaria; assembly: GCF_023897955.1. Classification (NCBI taxonomy): domain Eukaryota; kingdom Metazoa; phylum Arthropoda; class Insecta; order Orthoptera; family Acrididae; genus Schistocerca; species Schistocerca gregaria. Next base: position 504,343,435 of record NC_064921.1, read on the forward strand.
AATGTGTGCTCGCAGTCCAATGCAGACAGCTGTTGTCAACTTGGAAGACGAGAGTTCCCACAGCATATCAATCACGAAAATGTAGCAGACAGTGGAACACCTGGTCACCGAGCATTTTGAAATACACATCCTGGTTTCATGCTGGCGTAATCCAAATGAATAGACCCAAGTCACTGAACAAAAAACACCCCTAAAGTGAAACAGAAGAACCTTATGCCTTAATCAGACCGTCCACACACTGCAGTTTCAATCCCTTCTTGGGCCGTCGGTGAATTCGATGTCTTGCGTCATTTGAAAAGATGCGAAATTACAGCTTTTCGGACCACTCCAAACGCTTCCAGTCAGCTGTTACATACACAGTTCCTGTGTTGTTTGGCTCATTGAAGACGTGAAGCTTGCATTGCCGAATAGCACTAAGGAACATGTTTCAGAAACCAGTGCACTGTTATTACAATTAATGCAACAAATGGGACAAAAGCTTCAAAAGTTAGACACAATGGAACAAAATCTTCGAAAGTTAGACACAATGGAACAACACCAGAGAAAAACACAGCAACAGTTAGACACAATGGAACAAAATCTTCGGAAGTTAGACACCACACTTGAACAAACACGTGAAGATTTAACTACTGAGTTACATAACATTGAATCGAAATGTCAAAAAATCTGTAATGACGTAAAAACACAAATTTGTGAGCATTTTCAACCTATTTTTGCGCGGCATGAAAACGCATTACAGAATCACGAAGCAGCCATAAAAGAATTGCAAACTATTGTTCGTGAAAATCACGACACCTTGCAAGCTAAAATGGACTCAGTTGCATCCACCGATTGGGTTACGCAACTTGCAAAAACTCAGGAAAACTTAAAGGACACAGTAGATTCGATTTCAACACAAATGGACACTCTGAAACTTGGTTCAGAAAAACACACTGAGGAAATGTGTTCACTATCGGAGAAAGTAGCCGAACTTTCGGATCAGTTCACTAATTTATCTGCAAAGGTAGATGATGATCTGAATGACACAAGACCTGTAGCCATCACTGACACAGAAGAGTATGAACTAATTAAGAAATTCAAACAAAATCAGAATCAAATTAATACGCAATACAAAAGAGAAATCCGGGAAGTACAAGATCAGTTGACGCAGGTAATACAAAAATTACATATTTCGGAGGACACTCGCGCTCCAACATGGGAAGAGGAACTTAGAAATACGGAAAAGCCACAAAATAATAACACAGGGCATTTCGGAAATCATGAAAGAAATTGGCAAGGTGCACCGAATTTTGAGATGGAATCGCCGACACGACGTAACAATGACCGATATGCTACTAGCCGACACGATGATTTTGACTATAAGCTGTTCATTACTGCACGTAAATTCAAAACATTTAAGAATTCTGGCAACGACATTCATCCACAAGCGTGGCTCCATCAATTCTCTCATTGTTTTCCTCCCAACTGGTCATTAGAGCACAGATTAGAATTTATTTGTGGCTACTTGGAGAATGAACCAGCTGTAAGAATGCGATCGATCATTCACGATTGTCACAGTGAAGGAGAATTTTATCATGCCTTCCTCTCAGCATATTGGTCTCAAGCTACACAAGACCGAGTAAAACATACCATCATGATAATGAAACACTTTGAACAATCTGAATTTTCCAGTCTCGTCAAATATTTTGAAGACATGTTACATAAGAATCAATATCTTTCAAACCCATATAGCCCTTCAGAACTCATCCGCATTTGCATAATGAAATTGCCTGAACATTTAAGGAATATTATTTTGGCAGGGCGTTGCAAAGACGACATTGAAGCTTTTCAGGGACTCTTACAAGAATTAGAAATTGACACAGACAGTCGCGGGATGCGAAAACAGGAAAACAATCAGTACAGTTCACATCCGTCACAATTCCGTGACAACAGAACAATAACTGGACACGACAAGTCTATTCTTAGAACGCAAATCGTGACGAAAACAGACACCACCCATATGACAACCACTGGCGGAGTAATAATAGTTACAGAGAAAGATCGCATTTCCGTAGTAATGACTATCACAGAGACAATCAGAGAAACAGACAATATGGAAACCAAAATAATTATTATCAAGGGAGACAGAATAATTTCAGACGCAACGGTCCAGCACGCAGTTACGATTCAGGAAGAAATTCTCCACCACGTGACCGACAAACAAGAAACTATGTAAACTACCGACAAAACGACAGACCTGAATTCCATCAGAACTGGCGAGCTTCAAACAGGGCAGGGCCCTCTCGGCAAGGTGAATTTGTAGAAGTTAGGTCTCCTAATCCCAATAACGACGCACGCCAACAAAGAGGTAGCAGACAAAATGACTCGCGCCGCAGGCAGCCACGTGCGCCCGCTGGCTCAGAGAAAAATAACATAGGCGCTAACCTTGAGAAAAACTCCACTATTCTTTATCGACGTTTACCGCATAATTGCGCTCAAGTTGAAACTCTGAGTACTATGAAGAGTAAAGGTTTACACCACATTTCACATGTAAAACCTTATTGAAAGATAATCTGCTTTTTAACTTTGTCTTTGCCATAAAATTTTTCACTTCACGCTGCTAGTACAATTTGTCAGACTTAGAATCTGTTAACGTGCAACCATGTTTGAAGTTAAATATCCAGTCAAGAACCAAGAGAACTTATTTAAACAGAAATTACGAATGCATTGTTATAGTGAACAGACGTCACAATGTTATTGTGTGAGTACATTCTTGCTTGTTAGTTGTACGATTACGTAACGACTATAAGGCTGACATACTTAGAACATTTACCAGTACTGCTAATGAGATTTTAATGCAACATTTTGGTTTACTTGAAAATAAATTCTGGATTTGAAGTACTTTCTGCGAGATACCAGATGACTCAGTGGTTAGTTTATGTGACAGCTACACGATTTTATCACGACGCTACTAATGAGTGACAATTTACAATGTTGCTTTTGCACTGTATCTGTTTTATATCTGCACAGATTTTCTGTATTATTCTGGAAAGTAAAATATGTTTTATTAGTAACTTTGTGGTATAGCTACAATGAGACAGCCTTTTTCTGTAGCACAACAATACGTTACAGAACAGTACTTACTTCATCACGGCAATAAGCGTAGTAACTACGATATCTATACGCAAAGCATTTCACTTTTGTTTATCATGAGGTAAGTACATTGACTTCTGTAGAACTTACCTTTCGGAGGACGATAACTACGACACTTCCACAGAGATTATCTTACAACACGACGCACAGTTTAGCGCTACAGTACGCGTATTTGAATGACTAATTTTGCACTTAAAACATTTCTTTTTAAAGATATTTGAAATACAATGATACAAAGGTTTTCCGTGATACATTTCATTCCATTGCTGTAATCTGTAACATCTGAGGATATAATTACATTAATCCTCAGGGGCGTACACGCTTACTTTGTGTACCATGGGTATGGCAAGCACAAGGAGCCCTAGCTAATATGGTATTTGCTTATACAACTTTACACATCGGTACCATATTTCTCTAACACCTTAAATTACACAGCAATCTGATCATTTAACTGGGAGAGACAAACATTCATTTTACTACATCAGTGACAGATGTTTACGTAATTACACAGTTGAATAACTTCACACTTACGAAATTGTATTTTGTCTGTACTTTGTGAACTGTTCATACTTTTTCGGAACCATTGTGACACTATGAGAGCTTTGAATGATGTATTTGGTATGGGATCATGATTTTTAAAGTACGTTTGAGGTAGATGACACTTTTGACATGTGCAGAGAATTTTTTTAGGTTTTATAATTATTGGAGGAAGCTACGACGATTTTGAGAGTTGACTGAGGTGTTTTGATGTTATTATTACGATGACTATGTGTATTATGCTGTTGCGGTATGTTTATGATCAATATGCTGATGCTATATGAGTTATTTGATTATGCTACATATTTATTATGATGAAATATTGAAGAAGTGTCTACGAATATGTATATGTGTAATAATGCAAGAAATAATGAGTAGTGGTTAGGGACCCTGGTTTGTGAAAAAAGGTTGTTGGAAACCAAGAATCGTACTTTAAGAGTTATGAAATGTATGTAAATGCGTGAATGTATTACAATGCCTACGAAAACTTTTTGGACACTGTTATATCAATAGGATTTTGTTTCTACAGATGTGTAACGCAAATTCTTGACCTGTGAAATTTTTTATATGAGACTGCCACTGTAGCGGAAACTGGTGTCGTAAATATTTCGGTAAGAAAGTTAAGTGACCACCTGCACGTAATGCGTCGTGGTCACCCAGCTGCGCGACAGCCACCTAGAAACAAGTCATTAGTGTGTGCCTTTCAGAGGCACAGGTGAAAATAAAAGAGGCCATTATCCTCGCTATTGACATTCCTTTGTAGAAAGCATCGCAAAAACGACACGCTCATTACTTGGAAAAGATACTTATTTACATCTGCACACCTGATAATGACAAGCGTCTTTCTACGAGAGTTGAGAGAATTTGTACTAACTTATGAAATGTCACATGACTATTGAATGATATTTTTGTGCTTTGCTTTTCATGGTTGCTTATTTCATTTAATATCTGTTTTCCAGCTGTGTTGCATCATTGATTTTATAAAATAAAATTAAATGCATTTCCTAATGTGAACACTTTCTGCCAACAGATCTATTAAATACTAATTTTATGATCCATATTCTTCGAAAAAGGAGCACTTTGAATAGAAAGAACAATAAGAGGGGATTAACAACAGTAACTGAATACATAATTTTCTTTTCAAGTACATGGTAATATTTTTTTTACAAAAAGTTTTTGTGGTGCACCATTTTAATTATATAGACATTAAGATGTGAATATACATTTCCCTTATCTGCGTTGTTGTTTTTAGTGTAGTATTTTTTTCTGCTTCAGCTTTGCCATATTTAGGTATAAGTTATTGCATTTGCTGTTGCTGTTTTCCAGGCATAGTGCTATTAAATTTCGCTTTGTATTACTCTGGTAAGCCAGTTTTACTACTGATTTATTTTTCTTGTTTGCTGCACAGTGCCTTATATTAGTTTTAATATTGCAATTGTTTGCCAACTTAGATTTACTGCTGCTAGCTTGGCCAATTTGTATTTTTTATCATTGCTGTTTGTGTTAATAGTTTTGTGGTGCTGCGTTGCGTCGTCCCTTAGTTTAGCATCTGAGCTCAGTAGGTTTAAGTTAGCTTAAGAGGGGGTAGACTATATAAGAAACTAACTATGATGAATTGGAAGAAAAGCATTGAGAAGCTATAAGAAAATGGTTTGGCCAAAAAAGTAGTGTACAGTGGAGAAAAACTATATTTGAAAGAGGATGAGAACAAAATACAGAAAGCATGCTTGGATAGGATTTTTTTTTGGCTGGAGCAAATGTTGAAATAAGAGGGACGATCTATAGTATGAAGTTTTGGGTTGGACTGCAGGGTACCAAATGTTACCCAGAAAACAAACCCTGTCCTTTCCTTTTGTGTTATCCCAGTATGTGTTTGTGTACCCTTGTGTATTTATTTTCTTCCTGTCTCTGTGTACTGTTTCATAGAATTTTTTCTCTTCTAATACTAAGCTACATTCACTATGATGAGGAATACTGTTACCCTCAAATACACTCCTGGAAATTGAAATAAGAACACCGTGAATTCATTGTCCCAGGAAGGGAAACTTTATTGACACATTCCTGGGGGCAGATACATAACATGATCACACTGACAGAACCACAGGCACATAGACACAGGCAACAGAGCATGCACAATGTCGGCACTAGTACAGTGTATATCCACCTTTCGCAGCAATGCAGGCTGCTATTCTCCCATGGAGACGATCGTAGAGATGCTGGATGTAGTCCTGTGGAACGGCTTGCCATGCCATTTCCACCTGGCGCCTCAGTTGGACCAGCGTTCGTGCTGGACGTGCAGACCGCGTGAGACGACGCTTCATCCAGTCCCAAACATGCTCAATGGGGGACAGATCCGGAGATCTTGCTGGCCAGGGTAGTTGACTTACACCTTCTAGAGCACGTTGGGTGGCACGGGATACATGCGGACGTGCATTGTCCTGTTGGAACAGCAAGTTCCCTTGCCGGTCTAGGAATGGTAGAACGATGGGTTCGATGACGGTTTGGATGTACCGTGCACTATTCAGTGTCCCCTCGACGATCACCAGAGGTGTACGGCCAGTGTAGGAGATCGCTCCCCACACCATGATGCCGGGTGTTGGCCCTGTGTGCCTCGGTTGTATGCAGTCCTGATTGTGGCGCTCACCTGCACGGCGCCAAACACGCATACGACCATCATTGGCACCAAGGCAGAAGCGACTCTCATCGCTGAAGACGACACGTCTCCATTCGTCCTTCCATTCACGCCTGTCGCGACACCACTGGAGGCGGGCTGCACGATGTTGGGGCGTGAGCGGAAGACGGCCTAACGGTGTGCGGGACCGTAGCCCAGCTTCATGGAGACGGTTGCAAATGGTCCTCGCCGATACCCCAGGATCAACAGTGTCCCTAATTTGCTGGGAAGTGGCGGTGCGGTCCCCTACGGCACTGCGTAGGATCCTACGGTCTTGGCGTGCATCCGTGCGTCGCTGCGGTCCGGTCCCAGGTCGACGGGCACGTGCACCTTCCGCCGACCACTGGCGACAACATCGATGTACTGTGGAGACCTCACGCCCCACGTGTTGAGCAATTCGGCGGTACGTCCACCCGGCCTCCCGCATGCCCACTATACGCCCTCGCTCAAAGTCCGTCAACTGCACATACGGTTCACGTCCACGCTGTCGCGGCATGCTACCAGTGTTAAAGACCGCGATGGAGCTCCGTATGCCATGGCAAACTGGCTGACACTGACGGCGGCGGTGCACAAATGCTGCGCAGCTAGCGCCATTCGACGGCCAACACCGCGGTTCCTGGTGTGTCCGCTGTGCCGTGCGCGTGATCATTGCTTGTACAGCCCTTTCGCAGTGTCCGGAGCAAGTATGATGGGTCTGACACACCGGTGTCAATGTGTTCTTTTTTCCATTTCCAGGAGTGTATAATTTGCATTAATAATATGTTATTTACTTTGTAAAGATGTTTAGACATTATTTATCTGTTCTGTTTTAATGCTCATGTGTGAAGCTGATGTTTCAAAAGTTATTCTGATCTTTTATGTATGTACTTATGTCATAATTTTTGTAACACTGATGTATTTGTTATTTCGATTCTTTTGTAAAGCCCGTTTTACTACAAATGTTATCTGTATTGTTATCTTCTTTAATGATATATTTTGTACGTTTGTTATTGTATTCTTATGTTATAAAATTGTAATTGACACCAGTTCATCAAATTAAGTAACTTGTAAGTTACATTTCACTGCACACTTTTCTGTTGGTCATAGTATATGCACAATATGTGAGGAGTAGGGACTGATAGTGTTTGCAAGTGTGTTGATAATTCAGCAAGGGACTGGTTAACAGCATTGCTGGTTCTAAGGACAATTCCAAAAACTTTGTGAATGGACAAGTGGTGAGTTATGGACTTGCTCTATTGTCCGCAAGACTCTTCGATGGTGATTGTACACCTGAACAGTCGCAGTAGATGGCTGCTGGCCGTCTCTACAAGGACTACAGTGGGTCTGAATCTTTGATGGCCCACCAATACCATACTCTCTACCAGGACTACAGTGGGTCTGCTCTGTGATGACCTACCTACCAATATTCTTCAAAACTTCGACTGACTCTGCTGTGGGTTTGCTCTGTTGTGGCCCATTACCTGTGTGCATGTCAAGAGTCAGCACTGTCTTTCCATTGGAAGGACAACACTACTTCAAGATGGCATGGAAATCCACTACTTCCGTGTGCATTCTCTTTTACTACTCAGACTTTGAGAAAAAAACACAGTAATTTTACTGTGATGAATGATCAGGACTGTCTTTATGGGACTGTGAGAAAATTTTAGCTTTTGACCAACATTGTATCAATAAGTGTGTGCATTTGATTTCTTTGCTATTGTAATCATAATAATGAAAATTTTTTTTCAAATCTGTATTGGCCACTGCCCAAAACAATTTGCAAATTTTTTTGTGGGGAGTGTGGGGGCTCTGTAAGTAGGCTGTTTAGGTTTTCTTATTGTTAACGCCACGTAGCGCTCTGTATGAAAAATCACTGGCTGTGCCGTGTGCAGTCTGTGGCCGGTTTGCATTCTTGTCTGCCATTGTAGCTTTGGGCAGTTGTCTGTTAGCGGCGCGTAACGTTGCGCAGTTGGAGGTGAGCCGCCAGCAGTGGTGGACGTGGCGAGAGAGATAGCGGAGTTTTGAAATTTGTAAGAATTGATGTCATGAACTGATATATATATTATTACTATTAAGGTAAATACATTGTTTGTTCTCTATTAAAATCTTTCATTTGCTGACTCTGCTTCTCAGTAGTTAGTGCCTTCAGTAGCTTGAATCTTTTATTTAGCTGGCAGTAGTGGCGCTCGCTGTATTGCAGTAGCTAGAGTAACGAAGATTTTTGTGTGGTAAGTGATTTGTGAACTGTATAGGTTAATGTTAGTCAGGGCTATTCTTTGTAGCGGTTACTGAAAGTCAGATTGTGTTGCGCTAAAAATATTGTGTGTCTGTTTAAGCACATTCGTGTATAAATTTTTCTAAGGGGACGTAGCCTGTTGGGGGACGCGGAAAACAGTGTAGTCGAAGTAATGCGGGAACGGAATGACTTATCTGATGTACAGAAGGGAATGATCATTGGCTTTCAGGCCAAGGGTGGAAACATTAGCGAAATGTCTAAATTTGTATACTGTTCACGTGCCGCCGCGGTTATATTACGAGGGACGTTTGAAAAGTCCGTGCAAAAATAAAAACTACTTACGTGTTTCGGGTAAACCTTTTTTATTTTTCGGCATAGTCTCGTTTTAGACTTATACACTTCGTCCAACGCTGTTCTAATTTGTTGATCCCTTCCGAATAATAGGAATTGTCCAAGTCTGCAAAGTAGCTATAGTTGCTGCAATCACCTCGTTGTTTGAATAAAATCTTTGCCCCGCCAGCCATTTCTTCAAATTGGGGAACAAATAGTAGTCCGACGGAGCCAAGCCTGGAGAATAGGGGGGATGTGAAACGAGTTGGAATCCTATTTCCAATAATTTTGCGACCACAACTGCTGAGGTGTGTGCTGGTGCATTGTCATGATGGAAAAGGACTTTTTTGCGGTCCAATCGCCGGCGTTTTCCTTGCAGCTCGGTTTTCAAATGGTCCAATTACGATGAACAATATGCACCTGTAATAGTTTTACCCTTTTGCAGATAGTCGATTATCCCTTGTGAAACCCAAAAGACAGTCACCATAACCTTTAACCTTTCCGGCCGAAGAAATGGTCTTCACCTATTTTGGTGCAGATTCTCCCTTGGTAACCCATTGTTTAGATTGTTGTTTGATGTCAGGAGTATAGAAATGTATCGATGTTTCATCCACAGTGACGAAACGACGCTTAAAGTATTGCGGATTCTTCCTGAACAGCTGCAAACCATCCTTGCAACATTTCACATGATTCCGTTTTTGGTCAAGTGTGAGCAATCGCGGAACCTATCTTGCAGATAGCTTTCTCATGTCCACATGTTTACGCAAAATATTATGTAGCCGTTTATTCGAGATGCCCACAGCACTAACAATCTCACACATCTTAACTCTTCTGTCATCCATCAACCATACCACGGATTTTATCAATGATTTCTGGAGTCGTAACCTCCACAGGGTGTCCAGAAAGTTCAGCGTCACTTGTGCCCATATGGCCGCTCCGAAAATTTTGAAAACACTTATAAACTCTTCTAATCGAAGGTGGAGAGTCACCGTAATGTTTATCAATCTTCTCTTTAGTCTCCTGAGGCGTTTTGTCTTTCATAAAGTAATGTTTAATCACCACACGAAATTATTTTTCGTCCATTTTTGGACAACCACTTGACATCCTTGATTCGCACGAATGCCATACACAAAGAAATAGACCAATGTGCCTTGCGTTCTTTGGTGTGCGTTCTTTCCAAAGACGCTACTAACTAAACATGACTTAGATACGCGCCGGTGGTGCCATCTCTCGGACTTTACATGGACTTTTCAAACGACCCTCGTAGACCACACATGGCAAAATTGCGCTATCCAAAATCGGTGCAGAGGCAACTATGGTACACCATGGGCAATAGATGACAGGGATGAACAACAGTTGTAGAGATGTGTACAGGCGAATAGACGCGCAACTGATGAGCAACTGACCATTCAGATGAACCAAGGGGCTATCAAGAGTGTCTCCGCAACGACTATTACTGCATACAGTGCCTCCTGCGGAGGCACCTGGTTCATGCACCCAGCTGACTGCTGTTCGTCGGCGACGAAAGCTTGGAATTTGCACGCCAGTACCACAATTGGACGTCCACTAAGTGGTGACAGGTGGCCTTTCCAGATGAATCACGTTTTATGTTCCATTGGACAGACTGTCGTTAGCGTGTACGGCATGAAACGTCTGGAAGCAAACAAGGTAGGGGTGTCATGGTCTGCAGAATGTTTTCATGGCGTTGCTTGGGTGATTTAGTCATGGATCAACATAAGTATGCATCTATCATTGGAAGCCTAAATCGTTCGTTCGTGACGGAAGTTCCATGCGGCGATAATTATTGCTTAGAGATCCTCTCCAGTCTCGACATGTGTCTCGTACATAAGAATTTTCACATGGCGGAACCACCAAAAGTATCGAGTAATTCCAACGAAATTATGCTACGTGGCTGTAGCTAATCTGTTTGGACCGATCCTGTGCATTAAAGGGGGTAGGGCGTCAAACGGGCGGACTTGGAGCAGGAGAAGCACTACAGGACATTTTAATTTCTACTGTCTATAATTTTACAAATAAATTCATAAAACTTTGTCAGCATGACCAGGAAGGATTCAGTCTCGTTCCTGCTTTAGTTCATTCTTCTACTCTTGTTACTGCTGGAGTTTATTTATTGATTCGTTTTAGACCAATATTAGTTACTTATAATTGTGGTTGATTTTTACTTTTAATTGGTTGCATAACATTCACACCCATAGCAGTGGAATTTCAAAAACATAACAAATTTTTTTAATTGTGAAATTTCATCATTGTTTCACTTACTATTGGGTGAATTTGTTGCTATAGGCACACTTTTATTGATAAGTAAGAGAGATTCTTCAAAGAATTTTGCACAGCATATAAACCATACCTACCGATGTATGAAACTCTAGAATTTATTTAATTTATGAAAAATGTGTGAGTTTTCCATTTGAAACTTCATGTTTAGAAAAAATTCAAATTTTATAGTTATTTATCCCAATTTTTAACCACAATATTTAATAGATTTGGAAAATTCTAGAATATGTACACCTGTAAGTATGTTTTGTATGCTGTGCAAAATTCATCGAAGAAAAGTGTACCCATAGCAATATTGCAGCCAATAGTAAGTGAAAAATAATGAAATTTCACATGTAAAAGAATATTTTGTTATGTTCTTAAAGTTCCACAGCCATGAGTGTGAATCATGAATCCTTCCTGGTCATGCTGACAAATGTTTATGATTTTATTTGAACAAGTGTAAACAGTGGAAATTAAAATGTCGTGTGGTGTCTCTCCTACTCCAAGTCGGCACGTTTGACGCCCTATCGCTCTTAACACAGGTTATTTTTCCATGTTTGTTGCCTCTGAATTCACCTCAAAATTAGTGAATTTCGTGCCTTTACGAAAGGCTACTGGCAAGATGGTGACAGCTGACTTTGTGAATAATTTCTTTTGGTAATTTGGTACAGTGAACCGAATGATTTTAATCAATGAGCCACAACTAAGATCTCGACAGTGGCTAAACATGATGAGTAGACATAAGGTTAAACATGTCTTAATTTCCATGTAGCCTCCTTCATCTAATTTGGTGGACAGAGTCATGAAAGAACATGGTAAATTGTGTACACTCTACTGTTTCATGTGCCACAGAACGTAGGAAGTGAATCTTTGGTCGCTCCAGGATATCCTAAATGAGACTCCTAACGCAGCGACATTGTTTCCCCAGTTCTCGACCGGAAGAACTGAAAGCCCCCAACCACATCGAAATAAGTGTCCAAGGAATAGAAAAGCAACTGGAGTCACTCAACAGAGGAAAGTCCACTGGACCTGACGGGATACCCATTCGATTTTACACAGAGTACGTGAAGAGCTTGCCCCCCCCCCCCCCCCCCCCCTTCTAACAGCCGTGTACCGCAAGTCTCTAGAGGAACGGAAGGTTCCAAATGATTGGAAAAGAGAACAGGTAGTCCCAGTCTTCAAGAAGGGCCGTCGAGCAGAAGCGCAAACCTATAGACCTATATCTCTGACGTCGATCTGTTGTAGAATTTTAGAACGTGTTTTTTGCTCGCGTGTCATGTAGTTTCTGGAAACCCAGAATTTACTCCGTAGGAATCAACATGGATTCCGGAAACAGCGATCGTGTGAGACACAACTCGCTTTATTTGTTCATGAGACCCAGAAAATGTTAGATACAGGCTCCCAGGTAGATGGTATTTTCCTTGACTTCCGGAAGGCGTTCGATAGAGTTCCGCACTGTCGCCTGATAAACAAAGTAAGAGCCTACGGAATATCAGACCAGCTGTGTGGCTGGATTGAAGAGTTTTTAGCAGGCAGAACACAGCATGTTGTTCTCAATGGAGAGACATCTACATACGTTAAGGTAAACTCCGGCGTGCCACAGGGGAGTGTTATGGGCCCATTGCTTTTCACAATATATATAAATAACCTAGTAGGTAGTGTCGGAAGTTCCATGCGACTTTTCGCGGATGATGCTGTAGTATGTAGAGAAGTTGCAGCATTAGAAAATTGCAGCGAAATGCAGGAAGATCTGCAGTGGATAGGCACTTGGTGGAGGGAGTGGCAACTGACCCTTGACATAGGCAAATGTAATGTATTGCGAATACATAGAAAGAAGAATCCTTTATTGTATGATTATATGATAGCGGAACAAACACTGGTAGCAATTACTTCTGTAAAATATCTGGGAGTATGCGTGTGGAACGAATTGAAGTGGAATAATTATAAAAAATTAATTGTTAGTAAGGCGGGTACCAGGTTGAGATTCATTGGGAGAGTCCTTAGAAAATGTAGTCCATCAACAAAGGAGGTGGCTTACAAAACACTTGTTCGACCTATACTTGAGTATTTATCATCAGTATGGGATCCGCACCAGGTCGGGTTGACGGAGGAGGTAGAGAAGATCCAAAGAACAGCGGCGCGTTTCGTCACAGGGTTATTTGGTAAGCGTGATAGCGTTACGGAGATGTTTAGCAAACTCAGGTTTGCAGACTCTGCAAGAAAGGCGCTCTGCATCGCGGTGTAACTTGCTCGCCAGGTTTCGAGAGGGTGCGTTTCTGGATGAGGTATCTAATATATTGCTTCCCCCTACTTATACCTCCCGGGGAGATCATGAATGTAAAATTAGAGAGATTCGAGCGCTCACGGAGGCTTTCCGGCAGTCGTTCTTCCCGCGAACCATACGCGACTGGAACAGGAAAGGGAGGTAATGACAGTGGCACGTAAAGTGCCCTCCGCCACACACCGTTGGGTGGATTGAGGAGTATAAATGTAGATGTAGATGTGGATGTATATCATAATAAGGCACAGTGGCCAAAGGAACACCGATGTATCGACAGTTAATCATAGGTGGACAGTTAATCATAGGTGGGCAGTTAGAGAATTTGAAGCGAGTGGTAGAGTGCATAACCATGTGCGGATGCAACTGGCTAAGACAGATTAAGTTTCTTGTTGGCCAGAAAGTTTACATAAGCGCTCACCGACTTTCCAATAAACGCAATATCTTATCTCAATAATTTTTCATGGAATTTAGTGTTTCCTACTGGATATGGAGGATCCCGCACTGTAATGCTGTCAAAACAATACAGACGCCTGAGCCATGAAGCTTATATTCCATGTTAAACCAGGGATCGAATAGCAAGGAGAGAATTACACGAAAAAGTGTTTTGGTAATAACAATGAGTACCGAAAAAATGGTGAGTGAAAGCATTTTTTTGTTTGTTCTATTAATTTACGGTATTTTATGTGAATATCTTTAGCTTATATATGTTATCCTTAAGCGATGATTTGCTGTATACCTTTTATGATTTAGATGCGCTGATCCATATTTAAATTGCAGGTACATGTTTCTTGGCGATCCATTGAATGTTTTGCATTTGGATTAGCTTCTCTGAGCGTATGGAAGAGAGAAACAGCGCTTGAAGACGTGCTTAAGGTGAACCTTGTACAGAGTAAAGATATTGCAGACGATGATGACTTATGATAAAGGCAATATGGTATAAGAGAGCAAGCAAATCGGAGAACGCACTCTTATATTTCTGTAAGGCATTGTGCAGTTCGTCTTGATCAGTCTCTGAAGCATCTTCATCTTGACACTCTCTCCCGCCATCCTACAAGAAACTCATCTCGCTACTGCTCAGAGAGCAAATTACTTTGCCCACTCTCATTACCATCGATTTGTTTGCACTCATATTGCAACTCCACTTTGGTAGAAAATTAAAGACAACTCATTTTGGACTGCCCTCTTACAACACACTCTTCATATTGTATTCTATCAATAATCGCCTTAACATTCATCAAAACTTCACCTCCTCCCACGTCAAATATTGCTCGGTGGGAACTCAAAACATCACTGCCCAAAAACACATTTAATTTGGCAATGATGACATAACCATCAAATTTACTTCAGACTCGACGCCCTGACAAACCAACAGAGAATAAGACTGTCTCTTCACCTCTATGGTTTTGCTGAACGTCACTCCCTGAACTCTGACCCTTCTTAATGTCAAAATTGGACAAGCCTCACTTCATAACACCTCTGAAGTGCGTTCTCACTGATAATAGAAAACACAGCTTAGACCTTCTGGATCCATAGATATGGATACAACTGGACTTACTGCAAGAGCTTCCACTTCTATGATTTTGTCTAAAAGCGTCTCCCTTGTGTCTTTCTTAGAGACGAAGCTAACACCCCACTCAATATTTGCTTTCACCACCTCTATCCCCACTTCTTCTGCCACTGACACTTGGCATTACTGAGGTGCTGACCTATTGTGAGGCTCATTGCTAGTTTTGCATAACTGAGCTCTCTTGAAAATGACTTCTCCCATGCTCATAATGCTTGTTCCACACATTCTCTTGGTAAGGTGGGTGCCATCCACCGAAATGATTGTCTCATATATATTGTGCCTGCTTCATGATCGTCTTATGTTTTGTGTCAGCCCATAATAATGGTTTTGCTCAGGCTTGTTAATACAGACATTACTGTCCCCTGTATCATTCACTAATTCTTGCAATAAATTCTTGATGGCCTCCACATCGTATTTACATCTACCAGCTAAAATAACATGCCTAAGATGTACATGTAGTTTTGGGATGCAGATTATACACGGAAGCGCCAGAGAAACCGGTACCGCATGCGTATTCAAATACACAGATATGTAAGCAGGTAGAATACGGCTGTGCGGAAGGCAACGCCTATATAAGACAAGTGTCTGGCGCTGTTGTTAGATCGGTTACTGCTGCTACCATGGCCGGTTATCAAGATTTAAGTGAGTTCGAACGTGGTATAGCGCACGAGCGATGAGACACAGCAGCTCCGAGGTAGCAATGAAGTGGGGTTTTACCGTATGACGATATGAGTTTACCGTGAATATTATGAACTGCGTGAAACATCAGATCTCCGACGTCGCTGCGGCTGTAAAAGATACTGTAAGAACAGGACCAACGACAACTGAAGAGATTCTTTCAACGTGACAGAAGTGTTACTTTTTCGCTAACTGCTGCAGATTTCAATGCTGGGCGATCAAAGTGTCAGAGTGCCAACCATTCAACGAAACATCATCGATATAGGCTTTCGGAGCCGAAAGCCCACTTGTGTACCCTTGATGAAATGAAACGATCGTATGGCATTGCTGGCCGGGAGGCCCCAAGCGGAGAAGTTCGGCCGCCGTATTGCAAGTCCTTTTAAGTTGATGCCACTTCGGCGACTTGCGGGTCAATTATAATGAAACGATGATGAACACACAACACCCAGTCATCACGATGCAGAGAAAATCCCTGACCCCGCTGGAATCGAACCAGGGACTCCGTGCGCCATAAGCGAGAACGCTACCGCAAGACCACGAGCTGCAGACTGTACCCTTTATGACTGCAAATCACAAAAATTTAAGTCTAACCTGGGCCCGTCAACTCCGACATTGGACTGTTGAAGACTGGAAACATGTTGCTTGGTCGGGCGAGTCTTGTTTAAAGTTGTATTGCGCAGATGGACGTGTACAGGTATGAATCCATGGACCCTGCATGTCAGCAGGGGACTGTTCAAGCTCGTGGAGGCTCAGTAACGGTGTGGGGCGTGTGCAGTCGGAGTGATATGGGACCCCTGGTACGTCCACATACGACTCTGACAGGTGACACATACGTAAGCATCCTGTCTGATCACCTGCATCCATTCATGATCATTGTGCATTCCGACGGACTTGGCCAATTCGAGAAGGACAATACGACACGCCATACTTCTAGAATTGCTACAGAGTGGCTCCAGGGACACTCTTCTGAGTTTAAAAACTTCTGATGGCTACCAAACTCCCCATATCTGTAATGCATTGCAACATGCTGTTCAGAAGAGACCTCCACCCCCTCGTACTCTTACGGGTTTATGGACAGCCCTTCAAGATTCTTGGTGTCAGTTCCCTCCAGCATACTTCAGACGTTAGTCGAGTCCATACCACGTCGTGTTGCGGCACTTCTGCGTGCTCGCGGGGGCCCTACACGATATTAGGCCGGTGTACCAATTTCTTAGCTTTTCAGTGTAATTAGCTCAGTGGGACCCTGCAGATTGTTCTGAACCAAGTGTTCAAAGAAGCTCACTAGACTTGTAAAGCCAGACCAGTTGTAATTGGAACATAGTGATGCCATGCTTAGTGTGATCTAGTGCAACTTCAGACCAGTAAGTTGATAAGAATGCCTGGCAAAATTCTTGGTAAGTACTACACTCTCGCACAATTGGTCTCATTTGAAGAACATGTTCTTCCTCTAAATATCTACACATAAACTCAATCTTCTACCAACTACACCATGTGGGAGGCAGCGAATACCAAATGCTCCAACAACTCCATGGATAGATGCCTTTGGGGAAAATTGCGGAAAACTTCGAATTTCTGCACAAAAAAGAAAAAAAAAATTATAGTCAATGCTACCCATTTCTTGCCATGGTGAAAATCCTCGGACATGCCCACTACCATTCGCACCCCATATGGGTGTGTATGGTTCTGGTCCACAACCCTATTCGTCCTCACATCCGGCATCATCTGGATAGACCTCATGACACTCGTCACTAATCATACATTCCTCTCTTTCGCGTTTGCCGCCTAATATTTCTTGTACTGCTGCCATTCGTGAAGCTTACACGGGTCCCCCCCCCCCGCCCCCCCAATGCCACTGATTAATTGCTTTGCCCTTCTTTAAACTTTAATAAAGATCGAATTTCGTCTCTATCCATCGCTGCAACGGGCGTTCTATTGTCGCTACTTTCTTTTCTCCCCACAAAATCCTCCCTGTTCTCCAATAACTTAGCTAGCTCGTATTTTAATTTGAATTTAATTAATTTAAATTCCATTATACAGCTGATGGAATTTCTGTTGTAGACCCTGGATTGCTGTTCCTTGTTCCGACATCTATTCCTTCACATTCACTTGCTCTATTCAGACCATTTAAAGTTCAGTTCATACGTTTTGTCGCATTACCTCACCTTTTCATGCAATTATTCCAAATCTGCTTCTACTGTCTCAACCCTCTCCTAGTTTTGGAGGGTATCACGTCTTGCTGTGATCGTAATTCAGCCCTTGCCTGGATGCTGAGTGCTCAGAGCTGCTCTTCCAGACTGTCTCGCAACTCCCTCATATCCATGAAAAGTATTTTCAGTTGCAAATATGGACAACTATCAGCCGTATAGTGGAATTGTACTTAGGTGAAATATTATATTTAATGAAAGATCCCTCAAGAAAAATGGAAAAATTCTCAGATTTGGGCAGGGTGCACCAACGTAACAATACATTTCGGAACACTTCACCCTAGCTACTCAGCTATCAAGTTACTATGGGAATCATGATAACTAAGGAATGAAAGAGGAAAAAATCAGTTTTTCCGTCCTCAGTATGGCCTGATCAGAAATCGGCGGCCTGGGTCGGTTGGGGAGCACACAGGGCTCCGTGACATGGGTACTGCCTTCCTCAACTGCCTGCTTCATTCTCTGCCCCTGGTGTGTGTATGTGTGTGTGCGTGTGCGTTACATATTGCATCCTCGAACCTTTTTCCTGTTTACATTCCTTCCCACCTCATATTTCACTAAATTTAATAATGTGACCATAAATGCATCCTGAATCGATAATATGGCAATAAAAATTTTGATTTACAGGGAGGCTTCGACATAAGGGGTGCCCTGCAGAGAAGCTCTCCTTCTTGTATCCCTTCGCCTGGAAACTCAAGAAAAGGTTTCAGAACGTTGGACTCGCTTTTAAAGAGTCACGCTGTGTCTTTGTGTTCTTTTTTTTTTAATCCAGCCTAGCTTAGCTGTACAATGAAAGCTTGCCCCATAAAATGGTTCTTTTCGGGAGAATACCAATCAAAGTATATAACAGGCATGATACCTTAATTTCACGACTTAAATTATTGAACGAAGTGAAATATATGGGCGCGGCCAATAAAAGTGCATATAGCTCATGTGATCCGTCGCATTGACAAATCTTCCATTTCCAGGACGAGGAGATTAATAGATAGACATAGGAAACTGATACACCAGTAAATAGGGTAGTGGTATCACACAAACTAACGTCGACCAAGATGGAAGTTGCTGCACTGAGGGAATCAATTTTTGCGCGTATCAAAACAAATACAAATACAAATATTTTATGCCGCCGTTGAGGGTATTTACATGCAATTGGCGTCGTCTGTGTTAACACATTAATAATAATATAGGACGGCCGCTGTGACTGAGCGGTTCTAGGCGCTTCAAGTCTGGAACCGCGAGACCACTACGGTCGCAGGTTCTAATCCAGCCTTGGGCATGGATGTGTGTGATGTCCTTAGGTTAGTTAGGTTTAAGCAGTTTTAAGTTCTGGGGGACTGCTGACCACAGATGTTAAGTCCCATAGTGCTCAGAGCCATTTGACCCATTTGAATAATAATATAAACTTCGACACGACAAATGTTATTAACTACAATAGAATAATCCAAGATGGATACAATATATATTTCTGCAAATATCAATAACAAAAAGAAGTTTCCTAACACATAATTTACGAGAGAAATGAACTACATAGTTCAGTGAATGACAAATAAATTATCAAACAGATAATTAACAATAAGTACATGAAACAGCTGCACAGTGTGACATATGTATAGTTTGTAATTAATTTATAGTTCATTCTCCTAAGGAAAGTGGGTCATTTGCCACATACTCAAGGAACTCTTGAGCAGAGTAAATTACTTTGCTTTTCATCCACCTCGAAAAACTAGTTTTACATTTATTTACCGGCGCTGTGTAGGCATTTTCAGGTAATTTGTTGAAGTCGGCAGGAGCAAGATATTTGTAACTGTTATGTGCCTTTGTAAGCCTAGCATATGGCATATTAATTATATGTCCACTTCTTACGTTATGGTCATGAACTGTTCTCCTTAAGTCAAATTTACTCAGATTCTCTTTAACGAAGACAAGGCAATTGTAAATATACAGGCCAGGCATTGTCATTATATTTAGTTTCTTAAAATAATCTCGACATGTTTCACATGGGCTAAGTCCCACCTTATGGCCTTCTTTAGCCACTTAAACACTAATTTTGAGCCAACGGAATTGCCCCATAATAGTGTTCTATAACTCAGGTGCGAATGGAAGAATGCAAAATATGCATATAACAGAAGTTCTTTACTGTCACTGCTCCTCAGCTTGTACACCAGATATATGACACGTGCCAATTTCCCACATATCTTCTCTGTGTGGGTATCCCAGCTGAGCTTTTGATATATATGAAATCCTAATAATTTTACTATTTTGTTATCATGACTGGGAGCATTCAAACTGAATACAACAGCTTCAGTTTTACTTTCATTCTTCTGCAGTACATTTGCCTCAAACGAAGTAGTGCACCTCTCCATTGCCACTGCCATGCTGTGTTGCACATTTTCAAGATTGATATCAATGTGATGAGTGTTGTCTAATCAGAGCGCTACATCACATGATACAACTGCAGGTAAATCATTTACATAAATAATGAAAAGGTCCAAGAACGGATTGTTGAGGCAGGCCCTTTACAACTGGGAGACATTCTGACATTTGATTATTTACCTTAACTAACTGTTTTCTATTGTCTAAGTATAACTGTACAAGGCATAGAGCATTCTCTCTCACTCTGTACTGGCAGAGCTTTTTTATGAGAATATTGTGGAAGACCATATCAAAAGCTTTCCTGAGGTCCATCAGTGTTTCAAAACAATTATATATTTTTGCTACCATACTCTCAACTGCTTTGACAGTAGAAAGGCTGGATCTGAAACTATACTGTGAGGAGGTGATTATATTATAATGTTCAAAATATTGACTCATCTGTTTATGCATGAAGTATTCTGTTATTTTTGGTATTATGGGTATAAATGATATTGGTCGACAGTTATCTGGAGATGATATTTCTCCTTTCTTATGTACTGGTTTAACTACAGATATTTTTAAACATTCTGGATAGTTACCTTCATTTAAAATTTTTTCGTTTTTTTTTAGTCAGTGGCGTTACAATTTAATTTCTAATATATTTAACAACATAATTTGAGAGACCATAGTAATCCACTCCTCTAGAATTACTGAGCTTAGCTGTTGATTCATTGACCATCTTCTCAGGTACACAAGTCCAGTGAAAGTTGTCTGTCTGCTTATTGTTCACTCTCAGCATCAGCGCCTCTGCCTTACTCACATTCTCCATTATGCTATTATCTGCTTAAGGACTGACAAAATGTGCATTTAGAATATCAGATGGAATTGGTGTCTGGTATACTTTATCATAACAGTTGTTTCTGTTTTAATATTTTCCCTTGCAGCTTTGCATTTATTCACTGAGTTCAGTATATATGTATCATTTGCTTTGCACTTAGGTGCCTTGATTTCAGACCTGCAAATCTTTTTTACTCTCATATACTTTTTTTGTCAGCAGTATTGTGCTTGGACCTATCACAATAGAGTATCATTTGATTCTTATTCTTATTCTACTTAGATGTGGGGTGTACCAGCTTTTTAGATTTTGTGTTTTGGTGTAACGATTTTGCTTAATATTTTCTTGCAGCGTTCGGAACAACTTGCTTCAAATTTTTCAGTTAACAGTTCTAGAAATTTGTTGGCAGATTCATTTGCACCAGCAGTGTTTATTATTGTATCCCGTTTTCTTGAATTCAGTTTACTTGCCAACTTGTTTAGCTTTGGTTCGTTAATTGGTCTTATAACTTTTCTAAGTCTGTGGAAGTTTCAGTTGCTTTACTGTTAAGCCATAGTCCCTCATGATCTGAAATGCCTAACTTGATTGTGTTGAATTCTGTTTTTTTAGATGAAAGTTACAAATCAGGTTATCTAGACATGCTTCCTGTTTTGTGGGTTTGTCATTTACGCAACTGAATTTTAGCGATCTTAGTGTATTTAGCAAGTGATCAACCGTTCTCTTCTTAAACCTAATATCTATATTGATATCGCTAAATAGTAGTATTCTGTGATATTTGTGAGTAGCAAGAGTATCAGCTTCTCCAGAAGCTTCACAAACAGGTCTTCATTGTGTTGTGAGGGGCGGTATACAGAAGCATTTCAATGTATGACGTGAATGCGGGATCGAGAGGACGAGTGTGCGACGTCGTTACGCTTCGATGCCACTTTCTGAAAAGCTGCAACAGACGTTTAACTTATTTAAAATTTTATTTCAGTGGTCGTTTAGCCATTGCTGTCGACGTTGTTAACACCGATGTGCTCAGCAGCTACTGTCGTTGCTGTTGAATATCGATCACAGGATATGCTAACAAAATGCTATGTCACCTGTAACGTAGTGAACCGTTGCCTGGCAATTACTTCCGTATTCTCTCGAGTACTTGAAGTATCACTACGAATTCGTTCTCTGAATGATTTAGTAAAAGAAGCTTCAATTTTTGACTCAAGTATTGTAGTGTTGAGTTTTGTCTTTCGAGTACAACTAAGGAAACTTTTTAAAAGTTCTTGAAGAGCTTTAGAAGATTTGGACACAGCGAACGACCAGCTTCAGTGGCGAGGTACATCGTACCTGCAAGAGTTGTATCATTGCTCAACTGTCACCTATTTTTTTATCACACTGAATCATCTGCAGTGAGAATATTGTGTAAGCTTTTAAGCCACTGTGCATTGTAGAAGTACTGGCACATTGATTCGTGTGGTAGAATGTGATGTGATTTCAGAACAGAATGTGACGTACTTCGTTATTTTGTTTTTGGCGAATTTCATGTCCTTCATGCATTCTTAAATTAATTTCTTGATTTTACAATGACGACGGTGTAACCGATCTTTCTTGCTTGTCGGTTTCACACACATACCGTCTATGATCATCGTAGGATCCGTAGTTTCTTCCGTCTGCGAAGACGAAAATACTTTGGAAACTGGCACCGTCTATGATCAGTAGTTTATTCCGTCTGCGAAGACGAAAACACTTTGGAAAATGGCGCCAACTGCTTAAAGGCATACTGAGCTGACGTGGCACCATAACAAAAGAGTATTCCTCCCCTGTTGTTTAAGGAAACTGAATTAATACTTTGGAGAGCGGTTAGCTGTTGAACCCATTTGGAGTTTCTTAGCTTTTCGGGTGTTTTTATTGTTTAGATACTGCTGGATATCTATGAATCGCAAGACATGCTTATTTCATCGTAAATAGATTCACGTTACTTAAAACCGTATTGCAGACGTTGGTAAGCAATGATGTGTTCTGCAGTTACTCGGGTATGCTAACAACAATGCTATGGCATATGAACAGTCGTAGACCGTTGCCTAGCACTTACTTCCACTTCTTTCGAATACTTGAAGTATCGACACGTATAGGTTCTCTGAGTTATTGAGTAAAATACACTCCTGGAAATGGAAAAAAGAACACATTGACACCGGTGTGTCAGACCCACCATACTTGCTCTGGACACTGCAATGATCACACGCACGGCACAGCGGACACACCAGGAACCGCGGTGTTGGCCGTCGAATGGCGCTAGCTGCGCAGCATTTGTGCACCGCCGCCGTCAGTGTCAGCCAGTTTGCCATGGCATACGGAGCTCCATCGCAGTCTTTAACACTGGTAGCATGCCGCGACAGCGTGGACGTGAACCGTATGTGCAGTTGACGGACTTTGAGCGAGGGCGTATAGTGGGCATGCGGGAGGCCGGGTGGACGTACCGCCGAATTGCTCAACACGTGGGGCGTGAGGTCTCCACAGTACATCGATGTTGTCGCCAGTGGTCGGCGGAAGGTGCACGTGCCCGTCGACCTGGGACCGGACCGCAGCGACGCACGGATGCACGCCAAGACCGTAGGATCCTACGCAGTGCCGTAGGGGACCGCACCGCCACTTCCCAGCGTGTCGTCTTCAGCGATGAGAGTCGCTTCTGCCTTGGTGCCAATGATGGTCGTATGCGTGTTTGGCGCCGTGCAGGTGAGCGCCACAATCAGGACTGCATACGACCGAGGCACACAGGGCCAACACCCGGCATCATGGTGTGGGGAGCGATCTCCTACACTGGCCGTACACCTCTGGTGATCGTCGAGGGGACACTGAATAGTGCACGGTACATCCAAACTGTCATCGAACCCATCGTTCTACCATTCCTAGACCGGCAAGGGAACTTGCTGTTCCAACAGGACAATGCACGTTCGCATGTATCCCGTGCCACCCAACGTGCTCTAGAAGGTGTAAGTCAACTACCATTGCCAGCAAGATCTCCGGATCTGTCCCCCATTGAGCATGTTTGGGACTGGATGAAGCGTCGTCTCACGCGGTCTGCACGTCCATCACGAAAGCTGGTCCAACTGAGGCGCCAGGTGGAAATGGCATGGCAAGCCGTTCCACAGGACTACATCCAGCATCTCTACGATCGTCTCCATGGGAGAATAGCAGCCTGCATTGCTGCGAAAGGTGGATATACACTGTACTAGTGCCGACATTGTGCATGCTCTGTTGCCTGTGTCTATGTGCCTGTGGTTCTGTCAGTGTGATCATGTGATGTATCTGACCCCAGGAATGTGTCAATAAAGTTTCCCCTTCCTGGGACAATGAATTCACGGTGTTCTTATTTCAATTTCCAGGAGTGTAAGTTTCGGTTTTGATTCAAGTATTGTAGTGCTGGATTTTGTGATCCAAATACAACCAATGGAACAGTTTAATCTTTCTTATGGTTTCTTCCTTGAAAAACAAGTACACTGTTTCTGTTCTACTGAATCTTATTTGTTTCGAACTACTTTTGGGCTTATGAGGCCATCTTCAGGAAACAACTGACTAACGTTCTTAGGTATCTAGTATTGTAAGCAAAGATGCTGTGCACCAAACTTGTTTTTTTAGTCTTGAAATTACACTTTACACAACTGACAATATTAAGCTCAATAAATAATTAAACTACAGAATATTGCAGTATTACAGTTTATATGTTTATAGACTAAAGTCTGTACAGTCTTGACATTGGTATACTTAGTTTTTCGCGAAGTTCA
Source organism: Schistocerca gregaria (assembly GCF_023897955.1). Classification (NCBI taxonomy): domain Eukaryota; kingdom Metazoa; phylum Arthropoda; class Insecta; order Orthoptera; family Acrididae; genus Schistocerca; species Schistocerca gregaria. The sequence continues at coordinate 504,368,272 of NC_064921.1, forward strand.
TGTACTTTCGCTTTGTATTCTCAAATTAACTGCTTAGTTTCACAGTGGTAGCAGTGTCAAGGGCACTGTCCGATTCCACACGTCTGCTTTTAGGCATGAAGTCCTGTGTGACATCATGACTATATTGCGAAGGATGTAAGCGGCCTGCAACTGAATGTTAACAGTGGCAGTCATGGAACTAAAAAGGAAGGGAGTTGTCATCACATCGCAAACTTAAAGCCGACGTCCGCCATCTTATGTAGCCCAAAACATTAAGTTCACTGCATTTATACTGCCATGGTCCACCGCAGTGATACCTCCCTGTGATGTTACTCTGATGTGCCTGTGCCCAGTTCAGATCATTGGTGATAGTATTGGCTTTTGTGGTAGTAGGCTATCCCAAATAACTTCTGGCGCTTTTATTGTGTGGAGAAGAGACGTAGTTGTTTCATAAAAAATGCCAGCTTGTGTCATTTACCGGCATCCTAATCGATCCGATTGTAATCTGAAGTTTAAAAGAATCACATTTCATTCATAGGTAGAGCCTTCAAGAAATATTATCTTCCGTATACATGAATTGTAGTTGCGCTGTCTACTTTTATTCTTTCCTGCGCTTTTCATTGCCTTGCACACCACAGACATCAAACATCTGAGCCACAATGTATCAACGGTCACGTCCCCGAAAAACACACGGATACAGCGGCCGATGCGCAGTGACCAGTTTTCGTCCAAAACGCTGGGAGAGTTCATTCGTTTGTTCAGAAATGGAGGCCGACAAGTGTTTGTCACCTTTTGGCAGTTGGCGATGACAGAATGGACGCGCATGCCCTACAGTCTTTCTCAAACGATTTTACAGAAGCTATTCAGCAAAAAACCATTTTTACTTTACTTGATAGTTTTATATGCCAGGTTCAGTATGATGTGCCTATCATAGTTATTATGAAATTTAAGTGGAAGTAAGACACTGCGCGAAATTCGAAAAAGTTTGCAATGAAAAAGGGTGGTCTCTATCATTTTGGTGCATACGAAATTCAGCTGACATATTTAATTTTTTTATACTTGGGTGGAAGTCTCTATTTGTTCAAATATCGAGAAAACTGATCTGACGTGGAGCACCAATGATAAAGCCAGAGTGAAATATCGACAACATTCCTCATATTTCATAAACAGAGATATCGATATGAAATTTTGACAACTGATAGCACAAAAAGAGGAGAATGATGGCTAATGTGCAAAACTTCATTATCTACCGTATTATTCCACTAACTACAGACTTTTCCGATGAAATAACGTAATTTTTAAGACCCATCAATAGCTGGTGAAGCGAGAAATGCTATGGGTTTGCAACAACATAAATGAAGTCACTAAACGTTTACTTTGCACCGAGAATGTCCTTTTTCATAAGTTCCTGATCTTACTTTTCTTCAGTTCCTCTGTTAACAATCTTAATAAACGACTGTTACAGAATTCTCTCGCATTTACGTCTGCACAACATATTAGTGAGCTGAGACTATGTAAAACCCGCTGAGTTTTGCCAAAAATAAGCAAATTTTAACATGGCAACAAGAGAAATGTGTAGATTTTACTCAAGATACCCTACTTATGACACTTCTCTGAAAGTTACAAATGGTTAACAAACCAGGCGAAAGTAAATCGCTGTATTTTCAGTGGTATTCTTTTTACATACTAACCAAAGAAGAGGTGAGAGGCCTTTTTGAATGGTCACCATGTAAGTGTGGGTGTGAAGGAGCCCACTTAATACTTACAAAAATGTGAGTGTAGGTTTCAGTTTAGAATGGCACTTCCCCTCCAGTACTCGGCATTTCCCCTACAGCACTTGTCCACAGCCCCCACCACTACTGCTCTCCCCACGTGTGTCCTGTCATCTGTGCATTTACCGGCCACAGTATTCTGTGTACGCTATACATGGCAATAATAATTCATTCCTCACATTTCCTCCCTCTTTAACAAAGATTCTGACTAGAGCAGCAAGAGACAGTTGTCTTGTGCGTGAGAGTTTTGTGTGTATGATTGTATCAATGTGTGTGCAGAAGACCTTCCTGAAGAAGACTTCGGCCAAAAACGTATGTGAACAGTCTTTTCATCATGCCTGCCCGCTGCTTGGCTCATGAGTAGCAATCTATCCACTTCACAGTTTACTTACACCCCATGAAGTTAGCTGTAATAATCCACTGCTCTTCAATAGGATCAATGACATAGAGAATTACAATACCCCAAGATAAAAATGACATTCATTATGCCACATTAAGATTGTCTGTAGCACCAACAGGGGTTAATAACGTTGCAACCAAAAATTTTGATAACTTACCCAGTGATATGAAGTGCCTGAAAAATAGCAAAATAAAAATTCAAGCTAAACTGAAAACTTTTCTGTTTGACAAATCCACCTATTCCGCGTAAGACTATCTATTGCTGTAATGTGTAAATGGTGATGGGTAGCAGTTACTAACATCTGTCAATCTTTGATTAAAAAATTAAAAAACACTAATAAATGATTGGCAAGGAGGCATGTTTAAAAAAGCTGAATCTAACATAAAATGTCTCTTCGCATGTATTTACGATTTATCATGCAAATGATGTATGAAATATGAAACTAACTAACTATTGGTACATAACGAAGTATGGTATAGACTTATATATTTTGAAAACCTCCGAGTGAAATTAAAATGTAAAGTGAGGCAGATGATCTAAAGTAGATGTACATTCCAACTGTTATGTGCTTGGTTATTCCTGAAAACCTGACAATTATTGACAAGATATGTTCTGGGAAAAGAAGAAAACAGGCTAATATTGGAAAGATAAGCCTATATGTTACACTGATTAGGCTATCATTACTAAAAATGACTTACACAAACGTCCAAGAAAAATATCCATTTTACAGTGTTTATCAGTTTGAGCCTATTACCTTAATCACATTTATAGTATATCTCGATGGTGGAATATGTTTAAAAATTATATCGTTTTTTACCCAGTAAATTGCTGTTATTGGTCACACACTCAATGAGGCAAGACTTCATCATGAGAAGATGTGTAAACCACAGTGACACGAATGCGCTGAAAATCTAATGAACAAGAACCCTATCCCACATTGAGGTATACCTCTCTGCGGTTTTGTTTTTTTGGCGTTTCAATAATCGTTCACTTTGTTAGCGTGCACAAGATACGATAGCAAGCCTTGCTTCTTTCCTCACTGCACACGCTTATGGGCTATCAAAGAACATGTAGGTAAGTCTTTTCGCAACATTAAAAATGTTGTGCACACAAGGTGAAAGCTGAAAACGCCATGAACAAGAAGCAGTACTACTAAGCAAACAAGCATTGCTTCCGAAGTTTCAGCTTCATTTGCTGTCGATTCAACTACAACGAAAGTGGATTAAGGAAGCATGCTTTTCACATCACTTCCTTCTCTTCTTGGTTGTTCGAAATATATCAACAAAAACAAAGTTACATTAAGAGGACCACATGGGTCGTTTTAGCTACTAAAGCAAATAAGCATTCAAGAACAGAAAAACGTTTGAAATTGTCTTCCTGACACTTTTTATTGATGTAAGCATGGTAATTTTATTATTAAAACAGTTGTTGCGTGTACACGACAGGTATAACGAAAAAGAAGCAATCGTAAGCAGTAGTCTGTTTATATTTTGGGTTATTTAAGATGGCAGCAGCCCTCGCCCACTCTGGCTTTAAAACAACGTACATACCGCCACCTCTCTTCTTTTTTTACTCCCATAGTAATAGTGTTAATTACCAGTGTAATCTATGATGTTTGTTAACTATTCTGTTTATTATGTGGACACTTTTACGTGTCAGTTTTAGGTGTGTGTGTGGGGGGGGGGGGGGGGGGAGGGAAGTGTTTTGATAAATGGTAGTGTAAGATAGTGGTAGCTGTCGGGCCTGAACTACCACGTTTGCGACACTGCGAACCTCAGCGAACAATTGCGCTGTCGCCGTTTCCGAATGTCTTTGTGTTCCCAGTTCTGTTTTGAGATGCGCGTTGTTCGTTATTTTCTTTTCTCATTTTGGAAGAACTCAAGAGACTAACCCTGGTCCATCACGGGGTACGAATACAACTCTTTCTGCGTTGGAAGGAACAGGCGACACACATGACCATTATGCAGGTTGTGTCTGCGCATGAGCACAAAATACGAGCCCAGGCTGCCAGCCCTGGGAGGGGGGGTGGCGGGGGGGGGGGGGGGGGCGAGTTTGGGGAAGGTCTGGTGTCGCTGTTTTTGGTTGAGACATATGAGTTCAGCGTACAATGTGATTCCACTTGTGTGCTATTTTTTTTATATTTTTTAGCTTTATCATGGAAAGGTTCTTGTGTGGTATTTATCGATCATGTATGTATTTAATCATATTATTTTTTTCGTTTTATCTTTTCTTATATATAATCTATATGTAACATGGATTATAGACCCCGCCAAAGGTAAATTTACGAGTTGTTTTGTGGCAAGGATAATGTTTTGATACATCGTTAAATATCTGTATGAAACAAAATAAGAAATACGCTCCTCAATTTATTAATTTCTGTATCTTCACCCTTTTGTTTCGATAAGTAGTAGTGTATGGACGTATGCTGGGATCTGTCACACCAGGATTGTTAAAAATGTGTATTTCAACTGTGCGTTAAAAGTGTTATAAAAAGTTATTAGAAAAGCAAAATTTATTCGCACATCTAAGACGTCCACTCCTATCTGTTCATCATTTCACACGCAGCCAAGATTCTGCATTAAGAGGTCTGGAGCAGACAAGAATAATTTACGTGATATTTGGAGGAGCGATCCTGCATCGACATTGTCACAATCAAGACTAAACACAATGGAATTAATGTGAAGCTGTACATAACGCAAATTATGAATATTTACCTTAAATATATTGATATAGAAGGTCTTTTGATATTGCTATCAGTTAACGTTCACCCAGGAGCGTGTGCAGATTCATTAAGTACCTTCAAATTTCTTTCAACTATTTTTTTCCAATCAATTTTTCCAATTAGTCAAGCAATTATTAATCAATTTACGTCATTTCCACAAATATCTATTCAATGGTGACCGTTTAAAAGACAGCCCAGAGCGAAATATGAACAGATGTTTCAAATGTTGAGATAAATATTTTTGAGATAAATGATTAATATTATAAACTAATATAAACTTAAATAATAATAAATAAATAATTATGATATATTATTGTGTTATAATCATAAAAATTATTAATTATAATAATAAATAATACTAAATAAAAACTAATATAAACTAAAATAATTATAGACTAATATTACAGACTAATGATAGTTTCATTGTAATTGTTACATGTCCACAAGATTGGGAATGACAAAAACACTGAAGGAGCAAATTAAAATAACATTCTGTCTACAAACGAGACGAGCTGGGAGTGCTGATTCTGGCTGTTTTGGTAAGAAGCTGCTACACTGTATGCTTATATGGCTGCGCTTGGCGCCATCTCTGTGCCAGTAGATTATTTCTTTTTCTTCGTTTACTGAAATTGCATTCCTACAGAAAAAACGAAAATGTGTACAAAGTCATAATTAAAGTTGCAAGATGAGTCATTCAAATTCTATAAGACTATGTCAGATAGTGATCAGGTTCATTAGACGACTACCCAACTAAACCTACGTTAATGGAAAAGTACAATACGGACAGAATTTCATTTTTGAAAAATTAATTAATAATTTTGTTGAAAACTATTCACGATGGAGTCAACGGAAATGACCATTGTTGAAAATTCATTACAAAATGTCATATGCCAAGATGTCGGAAATCCGAGCTTGGCAACGGTAACACACACATACATCTGTACTGGATGTTAACAAATTTCTTTTCTTCAGAAACGCTTTCCTTGCCATAAGCAGTCTACATTTTATATCATCTCTACATCAACCATCATCAGTTATTTTGCTTCTCAAATAGCAAAACTCATTTACTACTTTAAGTGTCTCATTCCCTCAGCATCACCTGCTTTAATTCGACTACATTCCATTATTCTTGTTTTGCTTTTGTTGATGTTCATGTTATATCCTCCTTTCAAAACACTGACCATTCCATTAAACTGCTCTTCCAGATCCTTTCCTGTCTCTGACCGAATTACAATATCACCGACAAACTTCAAAGTTTTTATTTCTTCTCCATGGATTTTAATACCTACTCCAAATTTTTCTTTTTTTTCCTTTACTGCTTGCTCAATATACAGATTGAATAACATCGAGGATAGGTCACAACCCTGTCTCACTCCCTTCTCAATCAATGCTTCCCTTTCATGCCCCTCGACTCTTATAACTAGCATCTGGTTTCTGCACAAATTGTAAATAGCTCTCTGGGTACAAGAGAGCCTCAGGCGTGGAGTATTCAACCCAGCTTCATTCAGTAGTAAACATGGAAACTTAAGGGGCTACTTTGAAAAATATTTGAATAAAACCAGATACTGGAGGAACCTGATATCTCAAGTAGACGTGCTGAAAATCTTAAAGAGACACATTAGGGAAAAACTCATTACAATTCCTGAACACGACACCGGATACTTTCTATCTGTACTGGACTCAATTGATTTGATATACGAAGAGAGACCAGCACATCCCAATCCTATTAATACGCTGATAGTGCCACAGAGATTTACGGACTAACAAGTGAACATCAGATTCGTAGTACAACATTAGTGGCAACCTTACCCCACACAGATTTATGGTAACGGTAATGGTAATCATAACGGCAACGGCAAAAGTCGCAAATTCAAGGACGGATAAAAAAGGAATAGTCAAAAATTTAACAAAAGCAACTACAACTGACAAGTAGAGTATGGACAGCCTGTGCAATATGTACAGACACAAGCTACCGGCAATAATCAGCCGATCGCTTGGCAAACACAAAACAATACAGACAGCCGAATAATTCACAGACAGCAGAATACGGCCAGCTAAGTAACGCACATACGCCGAATAACACGCAAAGGCAAAGAGAATTTCAATCGAGAGCCTCACAGGATACTAATTAGCGTAATCATACATCAACAGTCCACATGGTGGAAGTTATGCCTAACTCAGAGACTGATGCCACCGCGACTCCGGAAAACTTGAACTGGTTGCGGTAGGTCCCTGTTCCGTGTACAGGGAGGAGAATGGGGGCACGAGCTTGATCGACACTTGCTTTATCAGATACGGTCAAGGTACTGATGTGACAGGTGATCTGTATCAAAGTAATGAGGTTACACAGGAAAACCTGACAGAGGACAAGGTACAGGCTACTATTAAAGCCAGAATCTTTGACCTTCATGTACCCATTCTGCTTGACACAGGTGCTACGGCTAATTTGATGTCACAGGGATTCTTTGAAGAGCTGAAGAAACTTGGGCGTATACCCACACTGCCAACGCAAAATTGCAAGTTACAAACTGTGACTGGTCAGAAATGGAAAGGAGACAAATTACAAGCCTTAATTCCGATTCCATTAGGACAGATTTTGTAAAATGCAGTTTTTTGATAGTAGAGAAATTAACAGTTGATTGTTTAATCGGTATGGATGCACTTAGGACATATCATATAAAAATTGATATAGGAAAAGGCCAATGTCATTTCACAGTAAATAACTGGTTATTTGAAATAGACCTAATCAGGGGAAGTACTGATAGACATAAATGTGCTTTGAGGTTCAGTCGGTAAATCCCATAGTTATGTTTGTCAACACATACAATAACGAACAGTTGGCTGCAGAAGAGATAAACGTGGATATAATAAACACAAAGGTAAGTGAATCAAAATGCTTGTCCCAAGAACAGCAAGCGGAAGTTAGGGAACTGATACTTGCTTATTCACATGTATTTGTAAAAACGACCAGGTATCATTAAGGATTTTGTGTACAAAATGGAAGTAGATCCTCACGAAACTTTTTGTTCTACTTCATACCATATACCACGGACAAAGAGGGAAGCAGTAAGAAAAGAGATTAACAGGATGCTTGAATGGGGCATAATACAACCATCATTTTTGTCCCATTTTGGCTGTGAGTAAGCCAGATGGCAAGGTGCACTACGCCCTCGACGCATGTAACATTAATAAGATTATTGTACCATTTCGCACATGTCCAAACAATTTAGAGGAATGGCTTATGAAATTCCATGATGCTAAATTTCTTCCTATAATCGATCTGAGGTTCTCATATTGGCAAATAAAACTACTTAAAGAGTGTCAGAAGTATACCACTTTAGTATGTAGGGGTAGGAGCTTCGAATTTCAAGTAATACCATTTGGATTGAACATAAGTGCCGATGTATTTATCTCTTCTCTGGACAAAGTGCTACAGCCCAACCTTGTGAGTAAGGCAACAGTAAACGTGGACGACCTTTTAGTCGCCCCACCCACTTGGGTAGAATACTTAAGATTAATTCAACAAGTATTGAGCCGATTTTCCGAACATGGAGTTATATAAAATCTCAAGAAATCTAATTTTGGACAAGAAAAGGTAAATTTTTTAGAACACATAATCTCTTTGGAAGGCATACTACAAGATCCTAAAAAACTTGATACCATTAAGAACTGTCCTGTTCCTCAAAACAAGATAGAATTAAATGGATACTTTGGCCTAGTCTCTTTTTGCAGGAAATTCATCCCTAACCAACTTATGAACAGTGAAGCCTTACTAAATCTTCTCCGGAAAAAGTGACCTTGGTTTTGGGACAAGCAATGTCAAACCGATTTCGACAACATCAAGTAAGCCTTATTAAATGCTGATATTTTATTTCAAACAGCCATGAAGAGTGATTTTTGCTTATGCGCCGACGCATCCTCTCAAGGTCTGGGTGCATGCCTTTTTCAAATGGTAGAAGAAGACGGAAAACTCGTCCCTAAAGTAATTAGCTTCTCCAGCCACAACTTATTCGAAGCTGGAGGTTCATATTCAGCTACGGAGTTGGAGGGTTTGGCTGCAATTTGGCCCTTTAAAAAGTTTGAATGTTTCCTTTGGGGTAAACACGCAAAAATATACTGTGACCACCAGTCCTTATCGTTTTTGCTAATCTGTAAATTGCTACAGCAACGGATAACCAGGTGGTGTATGTAGCTCAAGAATTTGATTTTGAAACAATGTGCATAAAAGGAAACTAGAATGTAATAGCTGATGCTCTTTCTCGCATATACCACAGGGCTTAGGGGAATTTAATGATCTTTTAGAGCATGAAGGTGAAATAAGGGCTATGTTGATGGAAGGCAAAACATTCCAACCATACTGTGTCCGCAGTGTAAATACATGTAGCAATTACAGCAGGAAGACACATGCTGGAGTGAGGTAAGAGCAAAACATACGAATCGTGATGACAAGTTAAAAAGGTTTCTCACTATTCATAAAGGTGTTTTGTTCCATAGGAACCAACTTGAACAAGAACAATGGCACTTGTGTTTGCCAGAGGAATATATGCATCATTTTTTCTTACACACACACACACACACACACACACACACACACACACACACACACACACACACAATGCTTTTGACCATTATGGCATTGCAAGATGCATTGATAAAATAGGTAAATATTGTTATTTGTCCAACCTTAGATGAAGAGTTTACAAGTGATAAGAAAGTGTATTGTCTACCAGGAAGCAAAACGTTCCAACATCTCCAAACAGATTGAACTACATCCCATTGTGTCTAAAAAAAGTCTAGGAAAGGTATTGTTGGATGCGGCTGGACCCTATCCCAGAAGTAAGGGGGGAATAAAATATATAGTAGGTCTGTACGATATTTTCACCAGTTACGTAAAACTATATGCTGTACAGAACATTAAGGCCAGTTGAATTATAAGATGAATCAAAGAGGATTATTTTGCAAGAGTAAGAAAACCAGATGTCATGTTAGCAGATAATGCCACATTTTTGTTGGATATAAATGGAAAGAGTTTGTAGATTCCAACCAAATCAAGCACATTTTAGTATCCAAATTTCATGCCGAAGCATCCGCCATAGAAAGGATGTTTAAGGAATTCAACATGTTTCTGAGGACCTATATACCTCAGAAACATACTAAGTGGACTGAATATGTCTCTCCCTTCTTAAAAGTTGTTAAAAACCTTCCCCATATATCAACTGTATTTACACCAAATGAGCTGATGTTCAATTGCAGACAATTTAGGTGAGTGGGAGAAACCTTTGCCTAATATACCGATACCAGAATTATCACTGGAGGATAAAATACCACAGTTAGAAATCAACCTTGAAACCTGGGCTAAATATAGGAAAGGAATTTGTGACAGAAAGCTGAAACGTACAACACAATTTTATGTAGGACAAAGGTGTTACTTAGAACATATCCCAAATCCACAAAAATTGAAAAACTGTACCGTTAAGTAGCTACTACTATACACCGGACCATAATTAATTATTAAAATATGCTACCTGGGAGAATACACAAACACAGGTAAAGACAGGGGCCTTTATCCACACAAAGAGTTGAGAACCTTTATATATTGAAGAAGGGCTGTATACCATCTAAGATGTATATATGTACAATAATATTAGATTTAGGGTGCTGGAAAGTCACATTCCTGAATTTGTGCTGTTAGTTGTTAAGGAAAATGTTTGATTTTGTTTATTCTTATATGTTATATGTGTAAACGATAAGATGAATGGTTGTAACAAGGAAGAATTTTACTTTTATGTGTCTAGAGACGACGATACTCTAAACGCAGCGCTTCGCCTTGCACAAGGCCCATCTGTAAATAAATAAATGAACTTGTGAAATGCACGGTAATGTGCAATGCAGTACACAACTTGCCGCGATGGAAGTGTTATCAGAGCAACACAGCGCATGCGCATTGGGGAGCAAGCTAGTCAACAAACAGCAAGTGTGTGTGCGCCAGACAGGCACAACTGGAAGTGTTGGAGAGCCCAAAACAAACAACCTGATTAGCCCCAGCCCACAGTAGCATTTATAAAGCCTATTGAATAACCAGGGACATAGAAAATTAAGAGAGAGTCTATATTGCAATAATGGCTGCATAGTGGCCTCCTGATGCGACGCCAGAGTGTCCGCGTCGTGCGTTTACAGTAGCTTTCACTGCACAAATTGATGAAGCTCTTGCTCAGCGGTGCGATCCTTAGTGAAAACTTCGACACGATGACAACTGGTTTTCATATCGGTGGCGCGAGGAATTTATTTCACCTCGTAGCTCTCACGTACTCAGTGGGGGGACCAGCTGTTCATCCGACATCCGTTGACAAGGTAAGTTCCTTGCTGCTTTTATTATGTTGTCGATCACAGAAAATTTCTGTTACACGAGGCATTGCCATTTTTGGTTCAACACGTGTACACCCACTTGTTCTGACACGTGTACACTTAGCACTTTTGTGTTTTGTTTTTGAGTGTCTTCCATACAATTGTATTACATAAAGTTTCTGTAGTGCCCTTTCCACATACTATACACATAGCATAATAAAATACAAATACAATTGTTAAATACACTTATCCTATTCATTTGCTGACGTACCATTATCGTCGCTTATATGCAATATAGTCTGTAACGTATTCTCCTCTTTTTATAGTGTCATTGCTTGTCATTTTGTTTTCATTTTCGTTACGTTATTCAATTCCAGTTATATGAGTACACATTTTACCCTTGTTTGGTTAACCATTCATACAATAACAGATTCTGTTTTCATTTATAGTATAGCGACGATAATGGTTTGTCAGCAAATGAATATGATAAGTGTATTTTGTAATTGTATTTGTATTTTATTATGCCATCTCAAACACCAACAGTACGTGATTTTCATTATGCCTCTCGAGGCGAGCTTAGACTTTTAGAACCACGTCCCTCGCTAATACACCGCCACAACCGATCTTTGCTGCAGCGCCATACGAATAAGTCGTGAGTACGGCGACTTGATACACTGGTGAGACACATATGTTCGTTGCACTTAAAGTACAATGGTAGCGCTTATACGTAACACAGAACTTTTTATTATCTTTGCCTCGAAGTGAAGACATTACTATCTATGACTAATGTATGACGTCATCGGTCAAAGCCGACGGGTTGTATCCCCTGCTTCACTAGACCCAAATACGCTCCTCAATTTATTAATTCCTGTATCTTCACACTTTTGTTTCGATAAGTAGTAGCATACAGACGTATGCTGGGATCCGCCGCACCAGGATTGTTAAAAATGTATATTCCAAACGTACATTAAAAGTATTATAAAAAGTTATTAGAAAAGCAAAACTTTTTCCTCCATTTAAGATGTCCACTCCTGTCTGTCCATCATTTCACTCGCAGCCGAGATCCTGCATTAAGAGGTCCGGAGCAGACAAGAAGAATTTACGTGATATCTGGAGGAGCGAACCTGCATCGACATTGTCACAACCAAGACTAAGCACAATGGAATTAATGTGAAGCTGTACGTAACTCAAATTGACCTTGAATGTATTGATACTGAAGGTCTGTTGATATTGGTATCAGTTAAAATTCACCCAGGATCGTGTACAGATTCATAAATTACCTTCAAATTTCTTTCTACTATTCCTTCCGATCAAATTTTCCAATTATTCAAGCAATTATTAATCGGTTTACATCATCTCCACAAATACCTATTCATGTCGTTTTGAGAGGCTGTGTCTGGTATCGATGAGCTATATAGATCAAGTGCAAGATTTGATTCCAATTGTGCATTTTTTGAGTTCTTTTCCGTTTTATTTTAGAGGTATTTAGGTGTGCAATTCCTCATTTTTGGGCGGGGTTGGGGATGGAGGGAGTGTATGGTATCGCTGCCTTCGTTAGAGCTATGTAGCTGCAGCGAGCACTGCTATTACACTTGTGTGACTTTTTGTACTGTATGTTTTCACTTGCTGCATTCTGTAAAATATACGGCATATGTGTTAATTTTCGGGTATGTAGTTGTTTTTGGAGGTGTGTCTAGTATCCCTGCCTTCGTTTGATCTGTATAGTTTAAGAGAATTATTCGATTCCAATTTTGTTTTTTTCTGTATATTATCATTACGTTTATCCTAGAGATTTGGTGTGCAATATTTTTCGGTGTTTTGACTGCTTTGGAATGATTTTATGTTTATTAACCTTGTTTTTGTTTGTCCTTGCCCAAAACTCTCTAATTTCTGCGGTGGCCCGTTTCTTTCAGTTTATTAGCTGACTCAAATAGTTCGCTTGTTTTATGTGTTTGTTTTCGACCGTAATGGTCATGGAGGTAAAAAAAGAAGGGAGGGGGTATTATAGACTTATTTTGTACGTTGTTTTGAAGCCAGAGTGGGCGAGGCCGGCGGCATTTTGAGCCAAAATATTAGCAGACTACTGTTTACAGATAACCTAGTGTCAGGACGGCAATTTCCAATGTTTTTCTGTACCTGAATGCGTGTTTGCTCTAATAACACGACACAGTCAGATAGACGTCAAGGGGAAGTGTCACAACGATGATCTATAGGGTATGAAAGGGGCGAACCTAATGTTTTGGGCTGTTAAGATGGCGGACATCAGTTTCAAGTTTGTGACGTGTTGCCATCTCCCATCTGTTTTATCTCCAGGATAATGGTCTACCTTCCGGTCGACATCTTGAAGGATGTTATAGGACTGTTATGTTATCTGTGGTTGTCGTAGTAGTTCGTGTAAACTATCCAGTTTACTTTACATAGGACGTCATGGTTCCAAGCAGACGGTTAGAATCGGAGCGTGCTCTATTCCCATCAACTTATTGGTTTCACAATGACAACGGTGTCGCCGATCTCTCTCGCTCGTCGGTTACACATATTTACTGTCTGGTCATTGTAGGGTCATGGGGACTACTGAAGAACAGATTAGAACTCGTCGGCTTTGACCAATGACGTCAGAATTTGTCAGAGATGATTTATTATACAGGTGTAACGGCAGAGACGAGTGTTCATAAACAAAGGAATGCAGGAGAGAAAACAGACGGTAGACATAGATCACGTCCAGTAATATTTCGACCATAATGTTAAGGATATCGTTTGTTTGAGTACTAGTACTTCTGTAAAACAGTAAAGAAAAAGGGGATAGAAGTAACTAGTAGCATAGAATACCTCAGTTGACACATATATGAGTTGTATCTCTAGCTTCAGTCGATGTATACAGGTTAACTGCAGTACGGAATACAAATTTTACGTACGTCAATTTCTTTATTTTCGTTATCATTAGTATTCTATTCTTCAGTTCAAACATATAGGTCAACTGAAACACGGGATACAAGTTTTAGCAGATGTTTCATTAACCTTCGCTACTACTAGCATTCTGTTCTTACGCAGATAGTATTACTCGCGAAGGTGAAAAGATCTACGTACATAATATTTGCATCCCATACTTCAGTTGCCATTTATAGGTCAACTGAAGAATAGGATACTACTGCTAACGAAAACGAAGAAATCGACGTACGTAGCATTGGCAACCTGTGCCTCAGTTCAACTATGCGAGGGCGGAAGAAGACGACACACATAATATTTGTATCCCATACTTCAGTTGACCTATATAGGCCAATTGAAGTGTGGGATACAATTTATTTTTTCCTTCTATACTAATAGTATTGACTGAAAGTTATCATAGACTTGCTAGCGACGACAAAAAGCCAACAGCAGTAAAATTTTTATCCCATTCTTCAGTTGAGCTATATAGCGAATGAGAATTGAAGTATGGGATACAATTTATTTTTTCCTTCGATACTAATAGTATTGACTGAAAGTTATCATAGACTTGTTAGCGACGACAAAAAAGCCAACAGCAGTAAAAATTTTATCCCATTCTTCAGTTGAGCTATATAGCGAATGAGAATTAACGACATTTATAACATGTGTTCAAAATGGTTCAAATGGCTCTGAGTACTATGGGACTTAACATCTGTGGTCATCAGTCCCCTAGAACTTAGAACTACTTAAACCTAACTAACCTAAGGACATCATACACATCCATGCCCGAGGCAGGATTCGAACCTGCGACCGTAGCAGTCGCGCGGTTCCGTACTGAGCGCCTAGAACCGCGAGACCACCGCGGCCGGCATATATAACATGTGTATTCTGTACTTCAATTGACCTATATATGTGAATTGCTGAATAGGATACTAGTGCTATCGAAGGCGAAAAATAGCTACCTACATAATATTTGAATCCTGTTCTTCAGTTGACCTATATAGGTAAATGACATCAGTGTTGCATATGTCGCTTTTTTCGTCTAGCTAGCACCTGTATCCCGCACATCAGTTGACCTATATGGGCCAACTGAAGTACGGATACAAATTTTACGTATGTCGGTCTTTCCACCTTCAGTAGTGCTAGTATAGACTCGAAAAAATTGTAGTGGTACTAAAACTGGGAAAGGGCAAATGAGCAACAACTGCAAAATTTGTGTTCGGTAC
Source organism: Schistocerca gregaria (assembly GCF_023897955.1). Lineage (NCBI taxonomy): Eukaryota > Metazoa > Arthropoda > Insecta > Orthoptera > Acrididae > Schistocerca > Schistocerca gregaria. The sequence continues at coordinate 504,383,638 of NC_064921.1, forward strand.
TGCAGTTGACAAACCCATACTTAACGCATGACCTTACCGTTGGTGGGGAGGCTTGCGTGCCTCAGCGATACAGATAGCCGTACTGTAGGTGCAACCACAACGGAGGGGTATCTGTTGAGAAGCCAGACAAACGTGTGGTTCCTGAAGAGGGATGATTGACTGATCTGGCCTTGTAACAATAACCAAAACGGCCTTGCTATGCTGGTACTGCGAACCGCTGAAAGCAAGGGGAAACTACGGCCGCAACCCTACAAAATTCTATGACCGACTCGTAAATTTTGTCATACTGAACTATGAGTAGTAATCACGATGTTGCAATATTATTTTTCATCGTGAATTTAATGCGACTTGTTCTTCACAATTTTAAACTATTATATAAATTTTCAAATACATGCAACTTGGTTCTGGGTTTAGAATGAACACAGCGCTCAATTGGGGGCCACTGTGTGAAACACAGTGAGCGAGGGAGCTCTGTGGAAATCCATATTCTGCTCTTCTTCCAAAACAGGTGTGAATATGTAACCCAATACGTAGTCCTCCTGCAACACTACATTTCTTTCGCTCTAGTATTGATAGGTGCGATAGTCTTGCATACATTTTCGCAATATCGAATGGGTTTCAGAAAACATTCTCCTGTATCTCCTATCGCCTATACAACAGTTAACAAGTTTTCAGTGTAGTTTCACCATCAGTGTTCCATGTTTCTACTTGATCTTTTGGTTCCGTTCTTTCTTGCTCCATCAACGCTAATTTTGCTGTCACATGATTATCTAAGAAGCGCTCCGAATTCAACTGAAAATTTGCAGACTATTCTAGTTTTAGTGCATATACGAATACTGACGGCTTTATCAGTTTCTTCATGCGCAGAACTTAATTCAGGATAAAGCATCAGTTTGTGTGAGGTATCTACTGTATCAGAAATATTCTGATACATATGACAACTATTTGCCGTAATTATAGAACGATTTTATAGTCCATTTTTTGAGAAGGAACTGCACTAGGAGCAGGATAGAGGTAAATAGCCATTGCTGCTAGTTTTCAAGTTTAAATTCGTGTTAACGATGATTAATGTCCCTGAGCTGAGAGTAGGGATGACAGGAACATCCCTTCAATGAATCTGTATCTGGGACGCGGACCAACTTATAAAATATATTATCATTCCACCATACTTGTATTGGACCAATACTATGAAATGTGTTATTACGTATACTTCTTATAATAGGTTCAAGTCTATTCCACAGTCTGAACAAAACCGAAGCAGAAAAAACCATACTAGAATGGGGTCTTACGATAATTTAGCGCCTCGCTTTACATAAGTCATATTAGCCCAACATAATGTAGTGACGCTTTTAATTTTTAATTTTGAATTTGTCGCAGGTCTCTCCAGGGGTCTCCCCGTTCACCACGGATTCTCCGCACTCCACACCGCTCTGCTGTTCACAGCTGCCGTGTCAGACGCTATCGAGTGTGGGGGCGGCGCCGTCGGCTCGGCGTCTGGCTGCTAAACTGTTGGACCGCGATACCGCCGCCAATGCCAACAGAAACACCGCAGTTGCCGATTCAATAACAATTCGAACCAATGAGATAACACAATCTCGTTATTTATTTTAGTTTGCTCAAGGTGGCATTGTGGTAACACACGGGACTCACATTCGGGTCGACTATGGTTCGAGTCGCTTTTCGAACATCAAAATCTACTATTTCTGTGGTTTCTCTAAGTAGATTAAGGCAAACGGTTCCTTTGGAATAACGCTCTTGCGATTTTCTTCCCCAATACGATCTCCGTATGTCATTACCACTCCATCGATGGACGCTATACCCGAATAATTCCTCTTTCTTTTGTTTGTTTGAGTAAGAAATTGATTTGAGCAATCTTTTAAAAAAGTTATTGTTCTAATAGTTCACGAATACAGGCATATACAACCCATGGGAATACCTTTCCAAAAATTTTGTAATTAATATTATACGCAAAATCATTGACATTAACGGAAGCACTTAAGAGAGTAGAGTGGCTAAGAATTCACTGCACCTGCAGATAACAAACCAATGTCCCTAATACCGGCAATCATTCATTAGCTCCACGAGTCACATGTAACATAATCTTACACTATGCAGAAACTAAACCGTAATCAATGTTCGACGCGCTCAGGATACAGTGGTCATGCTATTCGGTTAGTAGTTAGTCGTTAATGACTACCTTTACTCGCACTTAGAAAACTATGTGTGTGTGAAATCTTAGGTATGTTGACACACTCAGCAATTGCTCATAACAGAACCGTGACGTGTGTCTACACAAGTAAGAAATATAAGTTGAAGCATTGTTAGTGCAATCAAAGTGAGGCCGCATTTAATTGTACTCCAGTATAAGAATAACAACTGATTAGCGTATCGATGCAAATCCAAACAAGTAAATGAAGGAATTGATGTTACGACCATACAATTCAGAGAGCCTTCCTGACCACTACTGCTTATATTGAGGACGTCGCCTCTTACAACGTATCCTTTCCCCTACGATTTTTAATAATATTAACTTTTACTCTGAGAACTATAGTAATTAAAAGAGGAAATTTTTTCAATGGGAGCCGCATTTATACTTTACTTTTTTATCTGTTTCACGTAAAGTAAAAGAAGAATGATTTGGGAGAATTATGAGGGCTACGAGAACGGCTAGACTGGGTGGCATAAACACCTTCTTCATCCTGAGGTTAGTATTTTGTAACCATCTGGAGTGTTCCGTAATGATAATGGCTGTAAAGGAAACTACAGCCTTAAAAAAATAACACAGGAATTCTGTCCCAAAAATAAAACAATGAGAGAAATTCGGAATCTTTGGGGAATTTTAAGCTATTTCGTTAAGTAGTAATGACATACTTTGTACCTACCTAAGGCCTTTATATAAATTAAAACGCAAACACAAAAGAAGTAAATGTAATAAAACGACGTTTTGTTGCATAGTGAATATGACGATGTCAGGATTTGTGACTTAAAGCCAGTAATGATTTCAAAGTAATGTTATTAATATTGGCAGCCATTTTTCGTCAGTTGCAGCTTAGATTACACTGTCTTATGTAGATAAAAACTTATCTCCAATACAGGGTGAACAACAATAAAACCGACAAACTGCTGGAACGATTTCCTGATGGTAAATGGAGGAAAACCGGTCCTATGAACTCGTGTCCGGAAACGGATGGTGTGCGTGCGACGAAAAATCGTCCCAGAGCACAGGACAAAGCTGCATCGCATCTACATCACAACAAATCTTTAAAGTCGCCTGCATGGGATGCCATGCATGTGTTCACACGTGGCATCATTGGTTGATTCGGGGGAGGAGGGTGGGGGGACCAAACAACTAGGTCATCGGTCCCATCCTGATTAGGGAAGAGTGGGGAAGGAAATCGGCCTTGCCCTTTCACAGGGGAACCATCCCGGCGTTTACCTGAAGCGATTTAGGGAAATCACGGAAAATCTAAATCTGGATGGCCGGACGCTGCTTCGAATCGGTGTCCTTCCGAATGCGAGTCCAGTGTGCTAAGCACTGCGCCACCTCGTTCGATCGCATTATGGATTTCTGCTCTTTGGCATACACATTGTTAGCGGACCACTTACCTGAAGCTTGTACTAGGTTTCGTCTCAAACATACTGTAGAATTCGGTCGTTCAGATGTGAACTCTCAGTCCGCCACCTCCCTGCACGTTCGTACGTATGTAAGGACTCATGATCACTCAAATGTTTGAAATATTGTGTGACATGAGATGTTTGTGAGGGTACTAGTTTTGGTATAGCCGTTCTTCCTCTTCAAATGTGTGTGAGTTTCTAAGGAACCAAACTGTCGAGGTCATCGGTCCCTAGACTTCCACACTTCTTAAACTAACATAAACGAACTCATACTAAGAACAAAACACACACCCATGCCCGAGGGAGGGCTCGAACCTGCGGTGGGAGGTGCCGCGCCGTCAATGACTTGGCGCCTCTAACCGCACGGCCACTCCACGCAGCCCGTGCTGCCACTGGACCGCTTCTGACTGCTTGGCCATACACAAATACCATCTCAGATTATCTTGTTGCCTGCATCCTATCTTTTCCAAACCACACATTTTAGTGATCAAGCTAGAGCTAAAATTCTGTTACTCAGCACTGTAATGACTTGTGATGACTGTCTCGTGCTGATATAAGATTGTTTCTTGAAGCAACCACCATTCTTTGTAGTTCGTGCACTTTCCCGTTTCAGCCTGCTGGCGACAGATATCTCCATCTTTTAATTGTTTCGATAATACGGGAGGCACCTGATGAGAAAGCTGTGGCCCGGCGAAACTCATAGGGCAAGCCATGCAATTTTGCCATTCCCATACACGACACTGAGACCTACATGTTATCGGAAGGCTCTATAAGAATAACGCTTAACTCTGAACTTTTTGGCTTTTGTGCAGCACGCACCTGTTTCCACGGCTATTCCTGGTGTTACAAACTTACTAACAAGCGAAGAATTCAAGAAGCAGTATCTAAAATTACGTTTTCCAGTCTAACATCAATGCTGACTTCCAATATAAGCTTCCCCATCGCACCAAGAGCGATTAGAACTTACATATGGGAGCCATGGGATATCTTCACTGAATGTAAATTTTCCGGCAACGAATTTAGTACACAAGATATCTCCTCTTTTAACAGAAGCTTGTCCTCGGTCGCTAGAGCAACGAAAGTTACATACAATTATATGCCTGTATGACTGACGTCACTCGGTTGTAGAATTGTGAAAGATGTTTTTCATAATTACACAAGTTTCACGAGGCTGTTGCCTATAGCAAGACTGCAACGCCAGGAAACACTATCGAAATGCAGGAACATGTGTAAAGGATTCACGATTGGTCTAGATGACACTGTAAGCGATCCAGTCCCATTAATGGGGCCACCGCCTATATTCGACAGCAACGAGCAATAGCCACTTCCAGGCCACAGGTTCAAATGTGTGTGACATCTTATGGCACTTAACTGCTAATGTCATCAGTCTCTAAGCTTACACACTACTTAACCTAAATTATCCTAAGGACAAACACACACACCCATGCTAGAGGGAGGACTCGAACCTCCGCCTGGACCAGCCGCATAGTCCATGACTGCAGCGTCCTACACCGCTTGGCTAATCCCGCGCGGCACAGGCCACAGGTGGTAGCGCTGGCTGTGAAGAGCATATAGGCCGCATCTCGTGGTCGTGCGGTAGCGTTCTCACTTCCCACGCCCGGGTTCCTGGGTTCGATCCCCGGCGGGGTCAGGGATTTTCTCTGTCTCGTGATGGCTGGGTGTTGTGTGATGTCCTTAGGTTAGTTAGGTTTAAGTAGTTTTAAGTTTTAGGGGACAGATGACCTAAGATGTCCCATAGTGCTCAGAGCCATTTGAACCATTTGACGAGAATATAAAGCTTGTTGAAGGGAGGTTGGAGGCGGTGAGTGACTCTGAAAGCAGTGTATTCGTTGCATTACTTGATGGAGAAATTCATCTATTCAGATTTGGCCCAACTTGGAAATGTGGAAAACTCTTGATTGCACAATTGTATACTATGCATTACGCATCTCAGTATTTCATCATAAGATACAAACTGTGATATAAAGTGTACAACGATATTAACGATGGCAAATATACAAATAATAACGTAAGTACGTACACTAATGATTAATATACAGAATTTTCTTATTTTATAATTAATAACATACTGAAATTTAAATCAAAGTTAGAAAAAGGCTCTCGAAAGTCAGCGCATAAACTGAATATAATACAGATCTCATAGCGTCGTAATACCGAGCGATGTGCCACAGTGGTTAGCACACTGGGCTCGCATTGGTGGCGACGACGATTCAAGCCCACATCCGGCCATCCTGATTTTGGTTTTCCGTTAGTTCCCTAAATTTCTTCAGGTAAATGCCGGGATGGTTCCTGTGTTCGGGCACGGCCGGCTTTTTCCTCATTCTTCCCTAATCCGATGGGAAAGTTGACCTCACTGTTTGGTCCCCTCCACCCAAATCAACAAATAATTAACAGTGCTGTTGTCTATTCGAAGAGAACCAGTGCCATACCGACAGTGGCGAATAAGCTATCTAAGAAGCGCTAGGGAGTGGCGCTAGCATTGACCATAGAAATGAAATCAAAAAGTAGCTTTACAAACAAACCATCCTGTGCGCTGTCACTGTACGTTAACTCCTTCAGTACGATGGAATATGTTATTTGTAACAAGAAAAACTTTTGTTGGCAATGGATGATTCTATTTTTACATAGCGATGAACTACATATTATAACATAACACCGTGAACAATTTAAGGGCACATTTTTAGCCATATCATGTAAATCTATTTTTTTTAAAATCAGAGAACCCTGCTTAATAAAGCATGAAAGCCAATGCAAGTTATCTTGTGCGCGGTCGCATGTGTTCGCTGGTGAGACACAGAAGGGATGTCTGGTCTTTTATTAATTACTTCTTCTGTTATCTGTTCTGGAATGGAGTCGAGGGAGAGCCTCGCGCGTTAGACTGGCCGCTCTAATTTAAACCGTTTAATTTTATAAAAAGTCACTGCGTACGGCAGGGCGCATACTCGCTCATACTAGTAATTATATAAGGAAATTTCCACTGCGCACGGACGGGATACCGACGTGCGGATAATCAACATATCACTACTGATTAATATTGTATTCCCAATATAAGTAGCATAGTGCACTTAAGTAATTATAGTTATGATTAACACTATTGTAATTTCATTATTTATTTAATCCATGATCCTAAAATTTCAACATTATATGTAAACTGTATTTTCAGTACATATGTTTTTGGATAGGGTCCGCCTTTAGCAAAACACAGTTTTGTTTTATAACCCAAAGATGTTTCACTGCAGTTGCAGCATCCTCAGTGGGCTTTTATTTTCCATCTGTTAAAGATAAAGAACGTTCTTTGTTGTTTTGTATATATGTAGCTATTAGTTTTTTAAAAATGTAGTTATAGATATTTGAAAAAAGACATAAATTATGAAAATCCATACCTTTTTACCACATGGTGTGGTTTTTCTGACGTCTTGTGTTTCCAGTTACACCTGCAGATGACAAACTGTGGAACAAACGGTCACTGTAGAAACACGAGACGTCAGAAAAACCACACCATGTGGTAAAAAGGTATGGATTTTCATAATTTATGTATTTTTTCAAATATCTATAATTACATTTTTAAAAAACTAATAGCTACATGTATACAAAACAACAAAGAACGTTCTTTATCTTTAACAGTTGGAAAATAAAAGCCCACTGAGGATGCTGCAACTGCAGTGAAACATGTTTGGGTTATAAAACAAAACTGTGTTTTGCTAAAGGCGGACCCTATCCAATAACATATGTATTGTTAAAGCAAACACGGAAAAAAGAGCTTCAATACCAAGATGTGTATTTTCAGTATTTACCTCATTTTAGCTCAGAAATAACGTGGACCACGAACCTCATTCTTACGGCAACGAAATTCTCTAAGTATATGTCCGATGCCACCTTATCATGGTTTAAATATATTCACTGACTTTTTAAAATACACTCCTGGAAATTGAAATAAGAACACATAAAAGTAAAATTCTTCCTTGTTACAGCCATTCATCTTATCGTTTACACATATAACATATAAGAATAAACAAAATCAAAAATTTTCTTTAACAACTAACAGCACAAATGCAGGAATGTGACTTTCCAGCACCCTAAATCTAATATTATTGTACATATATACATCTTAGATGGTATACAGCCCTTCTTCAATATACACTCCTGGAAATTGAAATAAGAACACCGTGAATTCATTGTCCCAGGAAGGGGAAACTTTATTGACACATTCCTGGGGTCAGATACATCACATGATCACACTGACAGAACTACAGGCACATAGACACAGGCAACAGAGCATGAACAATGTCGGCACTAGTACAGTGTATATCCACCTTTCGCGTAGAGATGCTGGATGTAGTCCTGTGGAACGGCTTGCCCTGCCATTTCCACCTGGCGCCTCAGTTGGACCAGCGTTCGTGCTGGACGTGCAGACCGCGGGAGACGACGCTTCATCCAGTCCCAAACATGCTCAATGGGGGACAGATCCGGAGATCTTGCTGGCCAGGGTAGTTGACTTACACCTTCTAGAGCACGTTGGGTGGCACGGGATACATGCGAACGTGCATTGTCCTGTTGGAACAGCAAGTTCCCTTGCCGGTCTAGGAATGGTAGAACGATGGGTTCGATGATGGTTTGGATGTATCGTGCACTATTCAGTGTCCCCTCGACGATCACCAGAGGTGTACGGCCAGTGTAGGAGATCGCTCCCCACACCATGATGCCGGGTGTTGGCCCTGTGTGCCTCGGTCGTATGCAGTCCTGATTGTGGCGCTCACCTGCACGGCGCCAAACACGCATACGACCATCATTGGCACAAGGCAGAAGCGACTCTCATCGCTGAAGACGACACGTCTCCATTCGTCCCTCCATTCACGCCTGTCGCGACACCACTGGAGGCGGGCTGCACGATGTTGGGGCGTGAGCGGAAGACGGCCTAACGGTGTGCGGGACCGTAGCCCAGCTTCATGGAGACGGTTGCGAATGGTCCTCGCCGATACCCCAGGAGCAACAGTGTCCCTAATTTTGCTGGGAAGTGGCGGTGCGGTCCCCTACGGCACTGCGTAGAATCCTACGGTCTTGACGTGCATCCGTGCGTCGCTGCGGTCCGATCCCAGGTTGACGGGCACGTGCACCTACCGCCGACCACTGGCGACAACATCGATGTACTGTGGAGACCTCACGCCCCACGTGTTGAGCAATTCGGCGGTACGTCCACCGAATTGCTCCCAAACAGCAGCACGCGAACAGCCGACCAACTTCGCCGTTTCCGAGATAATCGCCCCCATGCACTGGGCCACAACAATCTGGCTTTTGTCAAAGTCGCTAAGTCGGGGATTTTCGCATTGGCGCCAATTACCGTGGCTAGAATGATTCCCCATTCGTCTCTGCTTCACTCATATACTTCTCTTACCGCGTCACGTGCCCTGAGAGTCACCAGGCAAAATGGTTCAAATGGCTCTGAGCACTATGGGACTCAACTGCTGTGGTCATCAGTCCCCTAGAACTTAGAACTACTTAAACCTAACTAACCTAAGGACATCACACACATCCATGCCCGAGGCAGGATTCGAACCTGCGACCGTAGCAGTCGCACGGTTCCGGAGTGCGCGCCTAGAACCGCGAGACCACCGCGGCCGGCAGTCACCAGGCAGCATACATTCTCGTGGTGGGGCCATCAGTGTATACAGGACGTCCATAGGTAAAATTCCAGTTTCAAAACGCTGTAGAAAGAGAACCACTGCTCAGAATGTTGTCATATTTGAACAGTATGTTACTGACGCTGGGGTAAACGCCATGGAACAAAAATAGTAACGAAAATTTCATCAATAGATTGCGCTGTAAGCGTCAGAGTATGCACACCAACAGACGCATGGCACACTAGTGTTCCTCAGTTTGCGTCCGAAACGCCCAGCATGACTATTTCCATGAAGGATCGCGCGCCGCTGGTAAAAATGGTTCAAATGGCTCTGAGCACTATGGGACTCAACATCTGAGGTCATCAGTCCCCTAGAACTTAGAACTACTTAAACCTAACTAACCTAAGGACATCACACACATCCATGCCCGAGGCAGGAGTCGAACCTGCGACCGTAGCGGTCGCGCGGTTCCAGACTGAAGCGCCTAGAACCCCTCGGCCACTCCGGCAGGCGTCGCCGGTAAAGCTCTTCTGCAAGAGCTAGTAGCCGCTGAGAAGTTCTGGACCCTCAAGGGCTTGAAAAGAGGCATTGATCCAATGTCTGCTAACGGGCTGGAGAAAATGATTAGAAATTTGGAAAAGACAGGTTCCATTGAATTGCAATGTGGCAGAGGAAGGAAAGCAGTTCATCCGACGTCTGCCGAAGGTGTCGCCACAGCATTACAGGAGGTATAAAGCCGTGGAGCGCTGACATGTAGTGCACGGACAATTTCCCGAATGTTAGGCATGCTTGCGAGAACGGTGTAGAAAATCTTAGGAAACATCCTGCATTGCTATCCATACAAAGTCACTCATCTTGAAGAGTTGCTTCCTGCTAAGCAGCCGGCAAGACATACATTCACTCTGGAATTTGTTGTCCGATTGCAAGTAAGCAGTGTTGTTGCTGTTGTGGTCTTCAGTCCAGAACTGGTTTGATGCAGCTTTCCATGCTACTCTATCCTGTGCAAGCTTCTTCATCTCCCAGTACCTACTGCAACCTACATCTTTCTGAATCTGTTTGGTATATTCATCTCTTCGTCTCTCTCTTCGACTTTTACCACGCTGACCTCCAATGCTAAATTAGTGAGCCCTTGATGCCTCAAAATATGTCCTACCAACCGATCCCTTCTTCTAGTCTAGTTACGCCACAAATTTCTCTTCTCCCCAATTCTATTCAATACTTCCTCATTAGTTATATGATCTACCCATCTAATCTTCAGCATTCGGCTGTAGCGCCACATTTCGAAAGCTTCTTATCCAAACTATTTATCGTTCATGTTTCATTTCCATGCAGGGCTACACTCCATACAAATATTTTCAGAAACGACTTCCTGACAATTAAATTTATTCTCGATGTTAACTAATTTCTCTTCTCCATAAATCTTTCCTTGCCATTGCCAGTCTACATTTTATATCCTCTCTACTTCGACCATCATCAGTTATTTTGCTCCCCAAATAGCAAAACTCCTTTAGTATTTCAAGTGTCTCAATTCCTAATCTAATTCCCTCAGCATCACCCGACTTAATTCGACAAGATTCCATTATCCTCGTTTTGCTTTTGTTGATGTTCATCTTATACCCTCCTTTCAAGACACTGTTCATTGCGTTGAACTGCGCTTCCAAGTCCTTTGCTGTCTCTGGCAGAGTTACATTGCCATCGGGGAACCTCAAAGTTTTTATTTCTTCGCCATTGATTGTAAATAGCCTTTCGCTCCCTATTTTTTACCCCTGCCGCCTTCAGAATTTGCAAGAGAGTATTCCTGTCAACATTGTCATAAGCTTTCTCTAAGCAGTGAATTACCATTATTTTAAGATGCATACTGTCGACGGTTTCGTTTAGGTTTCCCATATTTTGCTGCAGATCTGAAGAATTTAGTCAGTCTTAAATCTGACAAATCCTGATAGATTGAGATATAAGACGCTGAAAATAGTAGTTAGTGAACAAAATATGACAGAAGTAGAGTATCTGAAAAAGATAAATATATTAACATACTATATAAATTAACTGGTAAGAACATCAAGCTAAAATTATTTGCCTGTAGTGTAGGCTTATATGGAAGTGAAATGTGGACGCTAAGCAGTGCGGATGAGAAAAGAATAGAAACTTCAGAAATGTGGTGCAGCACAGGAATGCTGAAAATTAGATATCTATAATGAATAAGTATAGGAGTCCGGATCTCAGACTGCTACAGTCTTCAGGTGAGAGCCAGGGGCTCATGTGGTGGAGAGGACCCAGTTACGCTCGAGAGCGCCAAGAAAACATAATTTACAATAACACATTTATTGGGCAGTAACAAACAACTGTCTATCAAAGCGCCACGCCACAGCCGCTCGACTCACAGTATCGCGAGCACACTATAGGATGGCGGCTGTTATGTCACGGCGCGGCCCTCGACCCGGGTACTCCGAGAGCCTCCAGCTCTATCAATGGATCTCCAAAGTGCACTCGCTGACGCTGAAGATTTGCACTCAGGAGTCCACCTGAGGCACTCGCTGGCACATAGGGGTCAGCTCTCAGCTCCCGTTTGGGGACAGGGGGCAGCAACTTCGGCGTCTGATACGGGAATGAGATAAGCGCCTGCAGTGCCCCTCCTTCTCGAACGCAGATGTTGGACAGCGTCCAGGTCACGCAGGTCATGCACGTCATGCCTACAGCAAGAGGACCTGCAGGGTGATGGCGGCCTCCACGCCTCATTAGAGTTGCCTCGAAAGTTGACAATGCAGCTGGCAGCAGCAGCGTCCTTCAGCCCACACTCGTGGTTCAATAGACGATCGAAGACAGTTAGGCGTGCTGAGGATGGACATCCATAGTCTCCCCTCTCAGTGGGTAGCTGCAACTGACACAAAGGCTTAGACTATTCACGGGGCAGGTGGCAATAGGAACTCAGCAATCACACATTTGTTAAGTAGAGTGAGGTATTTATGCTGGCGCATCCATTTGCTGCGGTTGGGATAGCCATAACATATTCTGTCTTGGTTTTCGCTCCCTGTCAGCTGTCCTAGTGACGTCTGACTTCAGCAACTTCATCTTTCAGAGTCTGTTTCGGCTGGTTTGGCACCTGAATACTTAGTGTTGCTTTGTATCTAGCCTTCCTGAAGCCATTCTACTCTATCATTAGCATGATCGTATCTCTCGGTTTCCATGATGTCATTGTACTTCGCTTGCAGACTTAGGCGATCGGTCGTTGCCCCATGATGTAACAGCTTCCATTTTTGCCACAACTTGCTCAGAATTTCCTTCTAACTGGAAGCCTACTGGTCACTGACACAGACGGTTCGTCTTCTGGGAGCTGTCAAGGTACAAATTGGACAAATTTTTAGTTCCGCCTGGGAAACTGCCCTGAGCGTAACAAAGTAATGAAAAGATACTGAATCGAATCTGGGAGAAAGTAAAGGAATTTATCGCACAAATAGAATAAGAGAAGGAATTAGTGAGAGAACGTATCTTGAGACATATATAAATAGTTAATCAGGTAATAAATGCAAGCATACTTGTTTTTTTGTGGGGGAGTATGGAGAATTGTGAAGTGCCACAAAAACTTGGCTAGAGTAAGCAGTAGCAAGTGTATGAAGGTTGTAATAGTAGTTATGTAAAGAGGAAGACAATTGCATTTGATACACTAGTGTTGAGAACTGTATCAAACGAGTTGTCAGATTCAAGAAATATCACCTCTTTAACATATTGTTCCATTATTTTCTTCTGTGTTTTGGTGTACCATTATTCTTTCTTAATCTCCTGTATAAGTTGTTTCTTTTTGGACCAAAAATTTTCCTTATGATTGTTCTCTTTATTACCTTCAGCTTCTGTAATTCACAATTCAGTGATACATACTCACTGCCTTCCTAATTTCAATATCGTGTAATTACGTGTTACTTACTCATCAATTACTATTCTTTATTTCTCGCTGTTCCTCCAAAATTCATGCTCTCAGCCACAGAACAACTGTTGCAAACAAAGAACCCTATCGGCTTCTCTGCGATAGTCGGCGTCAACAGCATTAATCGCAGTCGATGGCGGCATAGGTACACAGCACATCTCAAGTCCGTCATCGACATTACCCCGAGAACACACAAATGACCATCCTTACGCTTACATTAGCCTTTGATACTTTTTGACTTATATTGTCCCAGAATGATATTCAAAAGAGATTTCATATCTCCGAGTTCTAATCGAGACTTGAGAGAGGTCTTCCTTGGTTGTAATGCAAATGCCGTAAATGGAGCCGGCCGCGGTGGTCTAGCTGTTCTAGGCGCGCAGTCCTGAACCGCGCGGCTGCTACGGTTATCAGGTTCGAATCCTGCCTCGGGCATGGATGTGTGTGTTGTCCTTAGGTTAGTTAGGTTTAAGTAGTTCTAAGTTCTAGGGGACTGATGACCACAGATGTTAAGTCCCATAGTGCTCAGAGCCATTGAACCGTAAATGGAAATCCCCTTCCAAAATACTCCCATTTGTGTCTCCGTACTCCGCACTTCCAGTTCGTCTGGCATTTGGTTGAAAAAAATTGACTCTGCAATAGCTCAGAACTTCTACAGCTGACTTTACCATTAAGGGTAGAAATGGAAATGTATTTTTTTAAATGCTGTAATGAAGAGCGAAACGTACGTCGAGCAAGTCATCGATTTTATTGTGTTAATCACACTAGGATTCATATTTTTGTCTAGGATGCATAATCCCCGAACCAAAATCGAAATAGTTTGAATCCTCTGCTTCTCACCAACATTATCAGGAGCAGCCCTTGGTTGTAAGGCAAATGTCGGATCCAATAATTCCCTCCGACGTATTTGCAGATGGGGAACCTGTCTGCCATGCTCTCAATATGAAATCTGCGCAGAATCCGATAATGACAGACGTTTGCAATGCATTGGCTTTGCGTTCGCTGATCTAATATTGGCTGTTGTATTTGCAGATGTCCGCAACAACAGTCTCTTTAAAGGACTGTGTAATAATTACGATTTTCGTCCGTTCTCGTAATACAAGCGATTGATATTAATGATTATTACTGTCATTGAGTCAATACTGCTACCAACTGGAGCGGAGTGCCGGTCTATTTGCTTGACTGCGCGATGTCCTGGAAACAGCTGATGCGTTGTTGGCATCTGGAGAAGCTGAAGATGGCGACATGCCGATCTTCCTGGTTTTCCATACAATTTGTACCTTTAATTCCTTTTCCGAATTTTTCTTTGGTTTCATTTATTGCTTGCTCAATATACAGACTGAATAACATGGAGAATAGGCTATAACCCTGTCTCACTCCCTTTTCAACCACTGCCTCTCTTCCACTCCCTTCGACTGTTGTTTTCTATCTTTTTGTTACCGCTTGCAAGCTTCGTAGACATCCGCACTTTTGCGTGGCTAACTCACTATTAAAGCCAAAACTATGATAATAAAACAGGGTCGCCACCAGCCCTAGCCCTTTCTAAGTATCAAGAATGACTGAACTAGAACATCAGTTGAACAATTAATTCAATGGCAAATATTAATTTCATTTAAATAATTCGGACTATTGATGAACGTAATTGATATGCCAGTCACTTGACATATTATTCATTTCTCTTTAGCTAAACATACACGTCTCATGAATTTATCTGGTTACACCCCATCCCAGGGAATATATAACAGGAGCATAAAATCATTCTTTTAATGGAAAGGCACTTAAACAGTTATACATGATCAAATAGGACACAGGAGGTTAATTTTCAAAAAACAGGTTTATTCATTAAAATAACACAATAAATTTTGGGAGGCGAGGGGGGATATTCAGTTAACATTCTAACCTGGTGCCTGAAAACTAAAGCATTAAGTTGACAGAATAAGATAAAGCACTTCATGCTGTATCTTGGATAAGGCAACGAGAGGATATAGTGCAGGAAACATTCACTCATCCACACACACGATAGGACAGATCAAGACACAATTTATCACCACTAAATGCAATCACGGGCCCGCAGAGAGGTCTAACCCGTTCAGAATATGAAATTTCCTGACAAATTAAAACTGTGTGCCGGACCGATACTCGAACTCGGGACCTTTGCCTTTCGCGTGCAAGTGCTCTACAAACTGAGCTACCCAAGCACGACTCGCGACCCGTCCTCACAGCTTTACTTCTGCCAGTACCTCGTCTCCCACCTTCCGAACTTCACAGAAGCTCTCCTGCGAACCTTGTAGAACTAGCACTCCTGAAAGAAAGGATATTGCGGAGTCATGGCTTAGCCACAGCCTGGGTGATGTTTCCAGAATGAGTTTTTTCAGTGAGAGTGAAAATCTCATTCTGGGCCATTCAGAATAGTCAACTAAAGCACGAGTAACATCCAAGCACAATGAATTGCGCCATCAACCGAGAGCCGAATTCTCCACGTGGCAAGGTACCATACACTTGAAAGCGAAATGAAACGTTTCCAAGCAAACAGAAACACCAAGAATAACGGAAAGTTGTCTAAAACCACAATATTAAATGATCGCGACCCACACGTGAGCGAACTATCCTTGCAAAACTGAATACTGAGAATGGTTTCACGGTACAAGTGGCTCTCCACAGAACAACGTAGCTCTCACAAATTCGCATTAAACACTCAAATCTGGAAGTTCAAATGATCTACAGACACAATAGAAATTTATACCCAATAAAGAAATACGATTACAAACTACGAGCAGCACATATGGCTCGTCGTCTAACGTACATGAAGTTCAAACAGGAGTATGGATCAAACACAGAAATTATACAGAAAAATACGGAGAATCAGAAGAATAAAAGTGTACAAGCATGTAGATCGAATCACATCACATTCACTCGATATTTTGAGTTACTGGCTCATGTTAAATACCCCTACTGGTGATGATTCAACCCAAATGAATAAGGAAAGTTTCGCTCACTGATAAACTCCGAAAGAAACATATTACACTCCAAATACGGCGCTCCAGCTAACCTGTAGGAACTTAAATACTTTCAACGATTACTACAAACGTGCTTAACACCATATTCTAACTCAGAAGAAGGCTTACTTGATCCTATGACCAAATTCACCGCCGACAAGACGAAGAGTACCGTTCTGAACAAAACTTACAGCTACCCCGGATTAGCGACGGAACTGACCAAAGAGGCTGTTTCCGGCACTAATCTAACAATAAGCAACCCCCATACATAAGGGATAGACTCCATTGTTCATGTAAGAGGGACTCTAGGTTGACTAACCTGTATTCAAAGCAGAGAACAAGCACTTTCTCTTCTTCTCCTAGCAGACAACATCCCACGTAACTACTACTACCCAAGAAACCCGTAAATATACTTAAAAATACTCATTCGACGACTTTCAAACACACATACAGTAAAATAAAGGACATGGTAGGCAGATGTCCAGATTCGAGTTTGAACGTAAAATGTGGAGCATAATCAACTGAATTGCTGATACAAAACAAACACAGGTTGCTTGTATTCATGTCATGCAAGCATTAAATTTGCCTGATCTCTACTGCTCAGTCCTCCCGAGGTTGCTGAAGAACTAAATCGCAAACCTGTGGTGTGCAAAAGCAGGTGACACAAGATAGCAGGAGACAACAGCCTTATGGAGAGCCTCTACTGAGACGTTTAAAGATAATACGTATTGTCATACTCAAAAGTATCTCAACGACTTCCATTGCGTTCCGCTTCATTTACATGCAGCCCGCATAACATAGCATTCGTGTAGGTTTTCTGATTTATTTTTTGTGCGACAATATGAATATACAATTTTTTTACCATAAAAGTTCCCTAGGCAACACTTCTCTGTTTCGAACCAACATAGATTTCAATTAATGCCACGGTACTGCAAATATCAGGAAACATGTTATTAAAGATGAGACACTTCTTAGCGCTTGTAGACCCAAAGATATTGAAATAAGTAACATTTCAAAAATGTTATCACTCTCATTACTATCGTAGCCAGCTAATTACTCGTAACTCCGTCACATAAATCATTCAGGAATTCGTAGACAAAATTAAATTTTTTGTGAGTAAGAGGTTCTACGAGAATATCCGGACATCAAAAGTTCTCTGATGATTTGAAGCATTCTTGAACTCTAAAATATTTTCCAACCACCTGCTGTGCCCCAGAATGGTAATTCGAACGGCTGTCGAATATTTTAATGTTTTCTCCAACCGCTGTCTACCTAAATGACTTAGATCTACCAGTCTAGCCTGAAGGATTTGGCTGCCGTGGGCTGTTGCCATCTCGTCTTTGCCTTCGCTGATGAGAAGACTTGGGTCCCTCCTACTACCAAGTTGCCTACATGCCTAGCTTATGGTACCTGGTGAGATGTCAAGCTACCATCAAGACGTTGAGGCGTACCGGCTTTGGATAAGTTTCACCTGCTCCCTGGGATAGATGTCACCCCCCAAAAAAAAAAATGTATTCTGTCAACGTCTTACTGGCGCCTTTGGGCGTCCAACTAATTCTTTCCCCCGCAGTCGGCACCATGCTTCTTGACAACCATAGACGCCGCAGCTCTCACCCTCGAGAGAGATGGCTACTCGTCGTACTGAGGGTCGTACTGGAGGGAGAATATGGGTGGACGCCGCCCCCCCTCTTTTTTCCGAGGGGTACACCGTCCCCTTCTCGCGTGACAACGTGATTTATAATTTTTTACTCAAATGATGCATTGACAATGATGGAGAATTACTGTCGTAATGTGGTGGGCTTTGCTCAGAGTAACTGATAATTTGGTTTTGATTTTGAGCTGATTTTGTGGAAATTGTCCTTTTAATCAAAGTTAATCTTTAGCAAAATTATTTGTCACTTTACTAACTATAAGACACAATGATCCTAGAACGTGGACATATACGACGAAAAATGAAATAAACTTTTTCAGATTATTTCCTCGGCTAATTAGGTTTTTTTAATCAAGCATGAAATCTTTAATTATTATCTGCATTTTGCCCACACAAGAGCGAGAGAATTATTTCTTACCACTTTTAGAGTTTGCGTTGTAGTCTGGGTCGTGGCTCTGGATCTCGGCTATTGAACTGAAAATAGAAATCTTAAAACTACGTGCTCTGCTACAACGTCTGGCGGCTGTGAAAAAGCAGTTATTATAATTGTAGCGGGCGAGTTCTCCGCTTCCGCTAATTTTATATGTTAAGATTACCACGTAATGGCGTCGTTGGCTGTAAAGGCCGCCGCAATTGTTGCGCTGTAAATTACTTAAAATGCAGGTTCTTTCAGGGAAGCGGACATGAGACAGGGCTCACCTCTTACAAATTAAAAGTGAATAATAACATGAAATTAATATATTATCTGATTAAAGGTACAGCATTAATTACGTTCAATGGAACTCGCCAAGATGTCCGTCTACTCGCAAAGAAGATAAGAGAAGAAATGATAGATCGTTTTCCAGCTTTCTGGTTCATTTTTGTTTCGAGTGCACTCGAAAATAATTCACAGGATTTTATATAATAATAATAATAATAATAATAATACGCATGAGAGAAAATTGTATCTCGCCTGAGCGGTTAGTGTTCACTTATAATCTAACATCAATTTCTTTTCTTTCACTGTCATTTCCAAGTTATTTGTAATATTTCACTAGGGACGGCACACCCTTACCACTTTATGTGGAAAGCAATTTCTTACTACGCTAATTAACTTACATTTTGTTCTCAATGACGAGTTATAATTCAGCTGTTAACTGAGCATCGGTAAAAGCCCTAGACAAAGAAAAAAATAAAAGAAGAACCATGAACATGAGATGCGTGGGATAGAGCGTTTGGTGAGTTAGCGTATATTTTCACTTTATTCACTCACAGCGTGTAACGCGTCCCCCGAAAATAATGTCTCATAACATTTAACTCCCTTCTTCTTCATTCTAATGTTGCATTCTTTAATGATGCAACCAAACTTGACTCCTCTATGAAACCTAACCTGTAAGATAAGACACTAGTGTGTGGGAACACAGAGAGCTTCGAGAGGTCGAAACCTTTTTGATGTCGAAGCAAATGATGTCTGGACGAGGAAAAGCAGAGGCTAGCAGAGGATTCTTGATGGTGTGACTGTGTAGAAGCTCTGTGCAATAAAACATTTCGTTTATAGCCATGTCGTACATCATCCGGTAGTGGTTACGCGCAGCATGCCATAGTAAGCTACTTTCACAAGTAAAACGAAAACTTTCTTCGATTCTTTAATGATGCAACAACAATATCGAATGTCGCCTCTTGACTTCACCCTCTAAACTAAACTAAACTCCGTCCGAACAGGTCATGAAGGCCCATCGGTACCCACCGACCGCCGTCTCATACTCAGCTCACAGGAGTCTCTGGACGCGGATATGGAGGGGCACGTGGTCAGCACACCGCTCTCTGGCCATTATTAGTTTTCGTCACCAGAGTTGCCGCTTCTAAATCAAGTAGCTCCTCAACTGGCCTCGCAAGGGTTGAGTACACTGTGCTTGCGAGGAGCGCTCGACAGACCAATCCAAGTGGTAGCCCAGCCTGACAGCGCTTAACTCCGCTGATCTGACAGGAGCCGGCGTAACCACTGTGGCAAGGCCGGTTGGCTCGACTAGACTCTCTGCCATGGTATTATTATTGTGCAACAAAGAGTAGATCTATTCACTATTTTCAGCCAATGTCATGCCTTTCGTTTGTATGTGTTTACAGTCCAATGGTTAACAGCTTCAGTCGTTAGTCACAACACCACCGGCACGCGTAGTGCGGTTCAGTTTTCTTATCAGTGAAGTTACAGGCTTTGTAGCGAGTAGTTTTGCTCATTTCTAAGGTTCTACGTATTGGCATTACGTTGCTTTTTTAAAGTACGTCATAATATATTTTAAAATTATAATTGTCTGTGTTGTGGTAGTAATTGAAAGGTGTCATTTTTCAGTACGAAATACAGTATAGTAGACTATTACAGAGAAACTAGTTCCGGGGTTTTAAGTACTATTCAGTGAAATATTACTGGCCCATCGCCGTAATAGACGAACTGTAGTACCGCAACAGATATTGTTGAAGATAAAAGCCAACGATGTGAAATGATTTCTTGTTATTCTTGAGCCCAGAATACTTCCAATTATCCTGATTGTTGGAACAACAATACGTGGAGAGAATTTACTAGAAAATACGAGTGGTTGATGTGTAGAGGAGGGAAGTTGGGGTGCTTAGTGCTTGAAGCTGTGCATAATAGAAGTGTGAATAAAGCACAGGGGGCGTACGTTCCTAAAGAATGGAGTCGTACTTCTTCAGGAACAAAATTCATAAGCATAGAAATTCCGAAGCCCATTTAATTCTAAGCATAAAAAGAGGAAAAAAAGGCGATGTTCCCGAAACCCTTATAACTGAAAAACAGAAAATACAAGAAAAATGTTTTGTACAGCACATTTTGTAGCAAAAAATAACAAACCAAATTTAGACTTTCATAAGCTTGGGGATTGAAAATTCAATGTGGTCCCCACATTGGCAAAACACAGTGTAGTCATCTCAGTCATGCTAATGTCATAGACCGTCTAGCGGACACTATGAGAAAGAAGCTCTTTTCATCGATAACACAGAAGAATTCCAAGACCTCTATGAGCCGTGTCGACTGTTATCGATATTGCGTGTGGTTACGCTCTTTGGCTGTTACCCAGTAACGGCTTTGCGAATGGTGCCCAAGAGCGTAGGCGCGGTGACTCAACGATCCTTCTACAGGCGTATCAGGCTGGCGTGAGGAAATCTCTGCACAGCGCTCAAGCGGGAAGGTTCCAGCTCGCAACAACAGCGACGATTCCACTCTGAGTGGACAAGCTGGGTGGCAGCCTTTAGAGCAACACGTGGCCGAGTGCACGACGTTGACATCGGGGCCTAAGCGACCGAGCGGGCCGGGTGTGGAGTGAGCAGCTGTGCAGTGGCCGTAGGGATCTTTGAGTCGAAGGGTTCACCCAAAGGAAGATTGTGACAGCCCCTGTTCAACTAAAATGAACTAAACTTGGTGAGCACGTTTCAGAACATTGCCTTTTGCTGTACATTTGTGTCACAGATCTCTCTTCAACATACAGTCCTATCTGTTTAGTTCTATTTATCGGACTTCACACCCCATTAAGTTGCAGTCGGTGTCTGATTTATATCTGTTATTGATTCCGACAGATTTGCAGAGAAATGACTATTCATTGCTTCATGTAAAACTGCTTGCCCCCCGTTAATTTGTTTTTGGTATCACGGGTTGTAATTAAATGTTATTTGTCTTAGGTTTAAACTGGTCATTTATTAGTGCCGGGATGTATGGGGAGAATATGTTTCAGAGGTACAGCTGGTCTGGCTTGCTCAGTGAGTGCGTCCGGTATTCAAATTTTTATTATGTGAACATTTAACTCTAGTCGATACTGTACCTGGTTACGCTTCCGTCATCAGCACTGTTTCTTTCAAGTTTTAGCCTAGTTGTATCACGCTTGTACTTAGTTTACCAGGAGTTGTTGTGTTGGTTTACTATTCAAGAGTTAATACCTATTACGATCAGATGAAAGCACTGTAGTTTTAACTTATTCTTATATGTGGGTTTTAGATTATTTATTAGTATTGTGAAAGATTATTTTAAATATATATTTTGATTGCAGCAATGCACTGAATTTAAAATTTAAAAAAGTTTTTTATTTATAAGGTAATAAACATATAACAGAACTACTAAAATACTTATTTACAACATATCAGTTGGTTCTACTGAGAAATTCATCAATATAAAAGAAGGAGTTAGCCATCAATAAATCCTTTAGGCTTCCCTTAAACTGAATTTCATAGGTTGTTAAGCTTTTTATGGCTCCTGACAAGTTATTGAAAATGTATGGTCCTGAATAATGCACACTTTTTGTACAAGGGTAAGTGACTTTAAATCATTGTGAAGATTATTCTAACTTCTAGTACTGATGAACTGAGCTGCTGGTTCGAAAAAGTGATATATTTTTAATGACAAAATTCATTAAGGAATAAATATACAGTGAATCAGTAGTTAGTATCCCTAGTTCCCTGAACAGCCCTCTGCAGGATGTTCTTGAGTTCACACCACATATAACTCTTATTGCAGGTTTTTGTGCCTGGAAAACTTCAGCTTGGCTAGATGAATTACCCCAAAAAATAATCCCGTGTGACATTATGGAGTGAAAGTAAGCACAGTATGCCAGCTTTTTCATTTTTATATCCCCTATGTCTGGCAGAATTCACATTGTAAATAGAGATTTGTTTAGACGCTTCAGCAGTTCTGTGGTGTACTCCTCCCAGTTGAATTTATTAGCAAGCTGTAATCCCAAGAATTTAACACTGTCCACTTCTATCTGCTTGTCATCGTATGTTAGGCATATACAGCTTGGACACCACTTACAAGTTCTGAAATGCATGTAGTGTGTTTTTTCAAAGTTTAGTGACAAAGAATTGGCTAGGAATCAGTGATTAATGTCCACAAATATTTTATTAGACGATCTTTCTAAGACTACATTTGATTTGGTATTTATTGCAATGTTTTTGTCATCAACAAACATAACAAACTTGGCATATGGTAATGTTACTGATGAAAGATCATTGATATACACAAGAAAAAGTAAGGGCCCTAAGATGGAACCTTGTGGGGACCCCAAATGCAATTAGTTCCCAGTTGGATGGTGCCTGATAGCTCAATACATGTCTCTTTCCTAATAACACTCTTTGTTTCGTGCCAGAGATATAAGATTTCAACCTTCTGCAGCATTTTCTGTTACACCAGATTATTCTGATTTACTTAAAACGATATTGTGATTTACGCAGTCAAATGCCTTTGACAGATCACAAAACTTACCAGTTGCCTGCAACTTTTTGTCTAATGAATTAAGTACTTTTTCACAGTAAGTGTAGATAGCCTTCTCAATATCAGAACCCTTTAGAAATCCAAACTGTGACTTTGATAGTATGTCATTTGTGATAAGATGATTGTAAAGCCAATTGTACATTACCTTTTCTAAAATTTTTGAGAATTCTGGCAAAAGTGAAATTGGACGGAAATTTGATGCTATTTCTTTATCTCCCTTCTTATATAGTGGCTTAACTTCAGCATATGTCAACCATTCAGGAAATATTCGACTGATAAACGACTGGTTACACAGATAGCTTAATATGTTACTTTACTTGGAATCACAATCTTTAATTAACTTTGTTGATATTTCATCATACACACTTGATAATTTTGATTTTAAAGATTTTGTGATGGACATTACTTCTGCTGAGTTAGTGAGTGTCAAATTCGTATTATGGAAGTTACTTGAAATGTTTAGTCTGTGGTATTCCATAGCAGCATCTACAGAACCTTCATGAACACTTATAAAATGTTTGTTAAAAAGTCCTGCAATACTATACACATCTGTCACCAATGTATCATTTACTCTTAATGCTATTCGTCCCCCTTCATGTCTGGTTCTACCGATCTCCTCCTTCACTACATCCTGAATTGTCTGTTTTCTTATTTGATATGACTATCTTTTCCTTATAATATATTTGCTTTGATGTTCTTATTACAGTCTTTAATATTTAGCAGTATTTCTTGTAACGTGCGATAGCATGAACATCAAAACTGTTTCGGATTGACAGATACACTTTTCTTTTTGTTTTGCAGGGTACCTCTATACCTTGAGTAATCCATGGCTTCTTTGTAGACTTTGCTCTAACCTTCTAACCTTGGTTAGTTTTGGGGGAAAACAGTGTTCAGATAAGGTAAATCTACATTGAAGTCATCAGCAACCACTATTTCTTTATTTTTGGTTAATAAAATTGATATCGTGCAAATGATGTTTATTTAACGGCCTAGCCCTACCCCTCCCCAAGCACCCAGCTCACTGGATGTTCCACTCTGTACTCGTTGATGAGTCTACATCCGTGGCTTCACAATCAGTTTTAATGTCGTATTTAAGATCAGAAATTAGTTATGGTACTGTAAACCCCTTCTATTTGAATATCACTGATATTCAAAGAACACATGTGGAAACAATATAAGCTGAACTTTAAAATATCTCTCGAGGATTGGTTTTTCTTCAGGTTATCTGAATGACATTTGTTCAAACATGCAGTGATGGCTCTAGTGTAATGTTAGGTAGGACTCGTCTTAGCTCTTGTACGACATCAGGAGGGTTCGTGAAAGTCTGAAATTCTGTGGCAACAGTGACGACTATTTCGTGAGCGTTAGTGTCCTCTGCAGCCTGCTCCACTCTAGTAGGTTCGCTTTTGAAGTTGACACCAGGTCTTTCTCCATCTTTCTTCTCACTGAACGTGATGGGTCGAGCTGAACATTATGAGCGTGTGGGAGAGGTATTTCACGCTTCTGAGAAGATACACTCCTGGAAATGGAAAAAAGAACACATTGACACCGGTGTGTCAGACCCACCATACTTGCTCCGGACACTGCGAGAGGGCTGTACAAGCAATGATCACACGCACGGCACAGCGGACACACCAGGAACCGCGGTGTTGGCCGTCGAATGGCGCTAGCTGCGCAGCATTTGTGCACCGCCGCCGTCAGTGTCAGCCAGTTTGCCGTGACATACGGAGCTCCATCGCAGTCTTTAACACTGGTAGCATGCCGCGACAGCGTGGACGTGAACCGTATGTGCAGTTGACGGACTTTGAGCGAGGGCGTATAGTGGGCATGCGGGAGGCCGGGTGGACGTACCGCCGAATTGCTCAACACGTGGGGCGTGAGGTCTCCACAGTACATCGATGTTGTCGCCAGTGGTCGGCGGAAGGTGCACGTGTCCGTCGACCTATGACCGGACCGCAGCGACGCACGGATGCACGCCAAGACCGTAGGATCCTACCCAGTGCCGTAGGGGACCGCACCGCCACATCCCAGGAAATTAGGGACACTGTTGCTCTTGGGGTATCGGCGAGGACCATTCGCAACCGTCTCCATGAAGCTGGGCTACGGTCCCGCACACCGTTAGACAGTCTTCCGCTCACGCCCCATCATCGTGCAGCCCGCCTCCAGTGGTTTCGCGACAGGCGAGACTGGAGGGACGAATGGAGACGTGTCGTCTTCAGCGATGAGAGTCGCTTCTGCCTTGTGCCAATGATGGTCGTATGCGTGTTTGGCGCCGTGCAGGTGAGCGCCACAATCAGGACTGCATACGACCGAGGCACACACGGCCAACACCCAGCATCATGGTGTAGGGAGCGATCTCCTACACTGGCCGTACACCTCTGGTGATCGTCGAGGGGACACTGAATAGTGCACGGTACATCCAAACCGTCATCGAACCCATCGTTCTACCATTCCTAGACCGGCAAGGGAACTTGCTGTTCCAACAGGACAATGCACGTCCGCATGTATCCCGTGCCACCCAACGTGCTCTAGAAGGTGTAAGTCAACTACCCTGGCCAGCAAGATCTCCGGATCTGTCCCCCATTGAGCATGTTTGGGACTGGATGAAGCGTCGTCTCCCGCGGTCTGCACGTCCAGCACGAAAGCTGGTCCAACTGAGGCGCCAGGTGGAAATGGCATGGCAAGCCGTTCCACAGGACTACATCCAGCATCTCTGCGATCGTCTCCATGGGAGAATAGCAGCCTGCATTGCTGCGAAAGGTGGATATACACTGTACTAGTGCCGACATTGTGCATGCTCTGTTGCCTGTGTCTATGTGCCTGTGGTTCTGTCAGTGTGATCATGTGATGTATCTGATCCCAGGAATGTGTCAATAACGTTTCCGCTTCCTGGGACAATTAATCCACGGTGTTCTTATTTCAATTTCCAGGAGTGTATTACTCCTCGTTCGGTCGCCGTCCAGAAGGGCTCATAACAGGGCAGTTCACCCTACGCCTCAGTCCCCCTAGCTACAGTGTGCACGATGGAAGAGACCGAGTGGATTACACGCACCGTTTGACGATATGGTACGACCGTCTCCTTCTCCTCTGCTCTCTGCCGCCTCTGTTTTATTGTCCGGTGCTCCTTCGGTGTCCTCCGCCCCTCAAGAACCTGCTGCTGCCATCTCGGCTTTCCCGCCGAGTAGTGATGTGCCTTGATCTTTCTTCGAAAAATTACCCGTTTGCTCTTCACTCTCCGACGCTCGTTGAACGCAACACATTACTTCGACAGACTTTGGAAGCTCCATCTTTGGCGCTTTTGACGCTACTGCTATCCCAACTTCAGTGATATTGGTAGTTGGTCGCCCCTAGTGGCCTGCTGCTGACATGGCCGCTGGCTTTTTCGGAAATTTGGAAATTTGTGGTAAGGTTTTTGGGACCAAACTGCTGAGGTCATCGGTCGTTAGGCTTACACACTACTTAATCTAACTGACTTTTAAGGACGACACACACACCACTGCCCGAGGGAAGACTCGAACGTCCGACGGGTGAGGAGCCGCGCGGACCGTGACAAGGCGCCCCTAAGGCGCACGGCTACCCCACGCGGCGTGCTGGCTTTTTAGCAGAGGTCGCGTTTCCGTGTGTGCGCCTGCAGAATCCACCTGTACATTGTCTGCTGGCTTCGCGGATCCCGCCGAGATTTCATCGCTCATCACCTTCCCCATATAGCTCCAAGAACATCAATTTAACAAAATGGTACTGACGAATTTTTAACTCAAAATGATGCTTTTAAGAAATTCTAAACAAACATTCGAGACGATTTTTTTGAAGTAAGAGGGGCTTTTACGCTCCAGAATGGTATTCGAGTTGGATGTGAGATATCTGAAAGTTTTCTCTGGCCGCCAAGAGCGCCAGAGCTGATGCCAAGGAGGTTGATACGGAACCAATTGTTACCTGATCACGAGTTCATAATAATTTTGTCGTCTCATTGACGTAAACTGTCATGCTATTTTGTTTCATATTATTCTGTGAATATATGGTGAATGAAGGAACATCATTGTGTATCTTTATTATAAATCAGCATATGCACATCTTATCCTTCTCTCTCAATGTTGCTATTTATTATTAAATGTTGAGTTGTCATATGGGGAAGATCGTCTGCTGGGTGACAGAGTAACGAAGATAGATTATCTGTTGGTCTTATCCTTCTGTGTCAATGTTGCTATTTATTATTAAATGTTGAGTTGTCATATGGGGAAGATCGTCTGCTGGGTGACAGAGTATCGAAGATAGATTATCTGTTGGTTTCTGGTGGCAGTCTAAATGTTCGTGTGACTTCACTCAAAAATGCAACTGTTCCGGTCTATGCTTCAGGGGTGGGTAGCACAGTCAAAGATGCGTTTCCATCTACGCTTCAGGGGTCGGGAGCAGTCCCCTCCATCCCCCCCTGCCATCCCCCCCCCCCCCCTTCGCCAATCAGGGAAGGCAGAGAGATCGTCGGGGGCGGTCGTCATCTTTTGGTTACTCGTTTCCAGGACTACAG
The DNA here is from genome assembly GCF_023897955.1 of Schistocerca gregaria. NCBI lineage: Eukaryota > Metazoa > Arthropoda > Insecta > Orthoptera > Acrididae > Schistocerca > Schistocerca gregaria. The sequence goes on from NC_064921.1 coordinate 504,411,222, forward strand.
AAGGTGAGCACGGAGCCAGTGGCGGTTTCTGCCATACGAAGATTCAAAGACAATAGAGATTATGTGTTACACCAATTCATGTGTCTAATCCATTCTCTTATTGGTGAATGACAGTTAAATTTTCGTTACGACCACCAACTGTAGTAACTTTCAGTATAAAATTCAGCAATTAGGATTTTCGGTTTCAGATGTAAGCATCGAGCTTCCTGCCATCCGTTAGAATGTAGTCAATCTTTCGATGCCTTATGGACAACTGAGCTTATATGAGCTCTAACTTCAATTTACTTTCTTACTGCGATTAACGGTTGGACCAACCAGGTTAGCCGAGAGCGCTGATGCGCTGCTTCCTAAAGTCGGGTAAGTGCGCCGGCCCCGGATCAAGTCCACCCAGCGGATTAACGACGCTGGCTGTTGTGCCAACCAGCCTGGGTGTGGTTTTTAGGTTGTTTTCCACATCCCACTAGGTGAATACCAAACTTGTCCCCACGTCCCGCCTTAGTTACTTGACTCGCAGACGTCTGAACACATTCACACTATTCCGTGGATTGCACTAGACGCAGACAGCTGGGGTACACTAATTCCGTCCTTGGGGAGTGGGGGGGGGAGGGGGGTACGTGGTGGTGGCAGTAAGGGCATACGTCCACCCCTTAACATTAACATTGTCACAAGCGAAAGAAGAAGAAGAAGACTGTGATTAATGTTTGCAGTTTTGTAAGTTTCTTTATTAGTAAATTGGGCGTCATCCATTATTTGAAGTAGCCATGTGGTCATAATATGAATAACTTAGTTGATTCACACAACTCGAGTGCAGCTGTTTAGCAAAAAGATGTATTCTGTGTGAAATACTTAAGAAATATCAGAGTGTGAAATAATTTGCTTTTCAATTGACTTTTCTAAAGCCGGTCATTGTCTCCCATCTGTTCTCATGCGCAACCCCAACAGGAGAACTGACTGCCAGTATTATAATTTTAGTAAGTATGGATAAATAATATGAAATTTTGTATTTGATATAGCCCAAGAACGCTCACTGAGGATGAGTAAAGCACGGAACGTGTGGGTCGTTCTAAAGGAATTTCAGTGACGATTTTGCTATAGTCCATGAGCTGTGATTAAAACGGTGAGCACCGAGCGACGTGGCGCAATGGCCTGCACACTGGACTCGCATTCAGTACGTCAACAGTTCAAACGCGGTTCAGGCCATCCTGATTTAGATTTTCCGTGTTTTCTTTAAATCACTCAGGCAAATGCCAATGTGGTGCCTTTGAAGGGGCAGGGCCGATTTCCTACCCCGTCCTTCCCTAGTCCGATGGAACCGATGACCTGGCTGTCTGGTGTACCCTTCCCCGAATCAACCAACCAACCAACTAAAACAGTGAGCAATCTACGAAACTGGCGATGGGCGCATAAAACTGGCAAGATGTTGTTGCATGCTCTTGCTGAAATTCAGACTAGGAACCGGTGCGAGTGCAAAGCAATTAATAAGATCTATTACTGTATAATGTATCGGTGTTACTTTTCATGACGGCTTGCCCCTTTTCACCCGAGCTGGGTAGCCAAAGCGCCGATGCAGAAAATTGATCTCGCAGGGTAGGAGCACAACGTCATTCTGTCGACCACGCACAGTGAAGTAACAATGTGTAAGTCGTATGCAAGAGTATCTCTAAACCGAACTGAAAGCCTTAAGAGTTGGAACACAGTGGCACAGTGCAGAGTGCTGATAGATCCAGAAAAGTAGGCCACATTCAGCTATTCTTGCCACAAGGTAGCATCATTAGAATAGATCAACCTGTACAGATACTCTGATTTCCAAAACGCAGTTCTCAGTTTGCAGCTGACTAGTCACAATGTGGGGCCTGTTGCACTCCATCTGTAATAATAATAATAATAATGAGCGTATGGCACTGGTGGCCGGCGGTTCGGCCGCCGCTCCACAAGTTCTTTAACGCCACTACGGCGACTTGCGAGTGAATGAGGATGAAATGATGATGAAAGACACACAACAGCCAGTCATCTCGAGGCAGAGAAAATCCCTGACCCCGCCGGGAATCGAACCCGGGACGCCGTGCGAGGGAAGCGAGAACGCTACCGCAAGACCACGAGCCGTGGACACTCCAGCTGTTATCCTCCTAGATGACTGCGGTCTACGATACTACAGTCATCCCAACCTGAAAGACTTCCAGCTGTGGGTTGTTGCCGCCTTATCTTTGTGTACACTTAGGAGAAAGTTTTGGTGCCTCCTACTACCAGGCTCCCTGGAGGCCAAGATGAGGGTACTTAATAAGCTGCGAAACTACCATCATCCCAAGGCAGCGCAATAGCTGCCGCTCCCACTTCTACCAGCAGACACAGGCATATATTGCATTTTTTATCTCTGAGAGGCAGGGACATAACTCTTCACGGCAATGGCCATCTCGCGCAGAGCCGCTGGGTACCTTCCAGTTTGGTATCTAGAGGTGGGTCGCTTGCGAATGAACGGATCCAAAGGAACAATACACTAAAGTAAACAGAAGGACCAGTAAACGACTTCTCAGGAACAGTTGTCCACCATTCACTTCTATCGGTGCTGGAACAGTCGGAACGGTCACGGCCGGTCCTCGTTCCAGGAATGGTCGCGACCTGTCTCGTTCCCGCCTCCGTGTCGTTCTTTTTCGGGTTGTCACCCGTTCTACACTACATTTGAAGTTGTTTGTAATTGTATAACTTTTATAAAAATTAAGTTGTGTATGGTATATATTTTTAAGTTTATTCGCGCATAAAACAAAGAAATCTACTAATCTCTACGTCGTTTGAATTTTTTTTCCTTCCAAGAAGTTTAAGTTTTCATCTCCTTGACTGAACAATTTGTGTTTAACATAACTTTATATCTTTTTTATTGTGGTGCAAGAACGCTTACATAAAACTTGCGATTTTGGCATTTCTTCCAAAAATAAAACATAACTCTTAGGGAGCCTCTTATTTCTCAAGTTTAGTTGTATTCTTGTGCTGCCACCTAGTTTCTTTCCTTGCACAAAAAAATTAGATTTTCGTGGTTTAGGCTCCGCAGGAAAATGGGAAGCAGTGCCTCTCCATTTGAAAAATCGTAGAAAGGCAGAAAATCGTATTTACTTTTTATCTCAAAAAATATTGTTCATAAGTATGTTTTCATTGAAAAACTTTATTACTTTAAGCTTAATTATTAAAACTGTATTGCTGCATTAACTTTAACAATATAACTTATGAACCTACTAGTTACGAAGCGTGTGAGGCAAATATGAGCAGAAAACCACATTTTCCTTCTAATACACTTATCCTTCAGTGAAGTCTTTTTTTACCCTGGAACCTTAAGGGAATTCTCAGACACAAACTGAAGTATATATAGCCTCAGTTCCTCGTTTTTTTCTATTTATTTAATGCTGTGTTCCATGAAGTTGACGCCTGTCTCAATCGTATAACTTCCAACGTTTAGTTTAGTAACTATTATAGTGTAGAGTGTTGACATCTTCATTTACACGCCACTGTGAAGAATCTGCCTTACGTAACGTGTCACTCAGAACAAATTGTTTAAATATATCCTTATTTTACTAGAACCGAGCAGTTAAATCCCATTAATCACAATTTTTGGGATTTGAACGAGTCCTAGTCGACTAGACCATTACCGGAGACTTAAACAATTCTGTCACTGTACATACTACGAACCCCTGTTTTGCACCATTGCAACCTTGGAGTACATAATACCATTACGAGGATTAAGGAGCACCTCTGTTGACCTACGTTCTACTATACTTTAGTTGCTGGGTCGAGTATCTTTCCAGTCCCCAACCAGCTCCCTAACATTGCATTTTTAATACTGAATTTTGTCGTGATCGTTTTCCGTTGCATTATAAAAGGAGGAAAATAATTAACATAAAACATATCAGCCATTGAGGGAGTAGTGAACCTACAGCTAAATAGCTGCATTGCCATCAGGAAACAAGCGCCATGACACACAGTTAGCGAGCCATTGCTGAGGTGAGCACTATCTTATAGCTGTAGTATCAGCTAAGTCGGAGAGAAACTTAAACCTCTCGTGTAGTAGGATTTAAGACCAGATGTAATTTACGCACAAAATTATCTTCTTTCAGTCGAAAACTACTTGTCCTATCTTATGTAAGAACTGTTCCCAATATTTCAAGATATGGCTAGAAAAATCAAGTGAATGTGATATTGGCAGTTCCAGCTGCTCGGGGAGACGAAATATATCTGGGAGGGTCTTTAATCATCTCGCACTCGTCCTGCCATCAGATGTGTTTTCTGGGGTAACTCATCACTTGGAAAGAAAGTACTGGTTACGCAAAAGCGAGCAGTAAAGATAACATGTAGTGTTGACTCAAAGGCGGCATGTAAGCACCTCTTCAAGGAGCTAGTGTTTTTAACTGCACCGCCACTTAAAAAATTAAAAAAAACTGTTTTTAAGGGTAGTTACATTAATAAAATGATATGTTCATTAATGTTAACAATAATCATTATACATATCCTGTAAACTGATTTGTTCCACATCATTCCTGTAACAGAATAGATAAAATGATATATAGAACATGTAACTAACTCACTGAGCTGTGAAAATGTATTCCTTCTGCCGCTGGTGTACCCGCGAGTTGGCAACATTACAGAGTAGTACAGGGCTTCCCAACCTTTTCAGCTGGAGGACCCCTTCTTCAGTCGAAAATCGATAGCGGACCCCTCGTCAGTCAAAAGCATAGTAACTTTAAATTTCAGAGCGAAACCCATGGGAACTGAAAGCTTCTTAATGCAAGTGTCATGTTTCCAATGACCCCCCTCCCCCCCCCCCCTCCCTCTGAAATATCAATAGTCTTTGGTTTAGAGATGAATGAAAACAACTTGAAATTAACGATCCAGTTTGAATTCCCACTTTATCCAGACACTTACTAGTGGATTTACTCCCTTTATTAAACACGCTACAGCCTGATTAAAATTACTTGGAGATTGACATTTCAAGCGTTGGAGCTGCTTTCCTCCAAGAGCAATCAACGTCACGTCCAAACTGTTCGCTGTTGACAAGCTGCCGCTTGTGGTCTGTTCACTTCCACTGTTTGGCTACTGTTGTGTAAGGAGCATGCATATTTCGTAACAGTCGTGTGTGTGTGTGTGGGGGGGGGGGGGTTGGTTTTTCGTGAAATCCGAAGAAAAATGTTCAAATGTATGTAAAGTCTATGGGACTTAACTGCTGAAGTCATCAGTCCCTAGTCTTACACACTATTAACCTAAGCTTAACTTCCGCTAAGGACAACAAACACACACACGCACACACAAACACACAAACTTCAAAATCGATTCTGGAAATCTACTTTTATAAAGCCGTTTTCCAGTTCCACAATCGATTTTCGTGCCCATGTAAACAGCTTGGAAAGTCTAGTTTTTTTACGTTTTTGCGTATCTACTGAATGGCAGGTGTCAATCCATAGCTGGCAGCTAACAGGCGGCGTTGCAGCAATGTACTGTCAGTTGGTAGCTGGCAACTGGCAGGCGGCATGGCAACAGTTTAGCCACAGCTGACAACTTCAACTACTACTTGGACACTATATCGTGGCAGTCAGCCTCGACCGTAAACAAATTAGAAAAACAAACAAACAGACTCTCTTATTTCTATATAAGAAGACAAAGCATTTCACAGAACGTAAGACTTTTTTTCTCAAAGGAAATAATTCTGTCAGAGGAGGTTTAGCTTTTACAAGGTGGCACGTGAAAAGTCCTCATTTGTTTACGCTCACAGCCAGTTGTCACAATATAGTGTCAGAGTAATAGCAAGTAAATATCAAAGCCAACAGAATTCAATTAATAATTATTTTGTAAATGATAGAAGACAGAAACAAAATTCCTACAGAGTTATAGTTCGGGTACCTTCACTGAGCATCTACGAAGCAAATTCTTTCTTCTTTACTATAGATGAATCTGTAGGCATAATAATGGAATCCTAATGTGATGGCTGAGGGTGCTTCTGCTGACACAATTTTGAAAAGTTGGGTTCAGTTCTCGACCACTGGAGACGGATGTCTGGTTCCACATCTAGACAAATTCGGTACTGATTCGGTACTTAGTTTTGTGGGCAGCATAGATCGAGAATCCAGATTTACACATGTATGTTGTGGCAAACGGAAGAAGTACACGTTTTGCCTTTTCAACAAGGGGGTAGTATTTCTCGTTATTCAAACGGATCCAAAAGTTTGAATAACAGTCAATGTCAAAACTTGATTTCAAGGTAGGGTCTGTGGCAATTTCTACCAACAACTCATATTCATTTGATGATATAGAATGTTCGGCTTTCTGGATACAGTGAATGAGTTGACCACCCATTCGTTTTTCTGCAGTTTCTCATCTTCAGCTATTGGGAAATAATGCTCCAACAATGAAATCAAGCTTCGGAGTTGTTCCAGGATTTGTTGAAACAAATTCTTCCCAAGCGCCAATGTTTTGTTTTTCAAAAACTCCTTGAGAAGAGGAAAACACTCAACCTTCCCCTCCTCGACACTCTCTGCCCAAAAATTGATCATCTTCTTGAATGCTCGAACTTTGTCGATAGCAGTGACCTTTGCTTCACTGTGCCCTTGGGGCGAAATATTCATTTCGTTCATTTTGGAGAAAATATCTGACAAATAGGCAAGTATAAACTGCCAACTTTCGTCATTAATAAGGTCTGCTAATTTGGTGCTATGCTCCAAAAGGAAAGCTAAGACTTCCAATCTTAATTCGTACAACAGAGAGAGTGCATTCCCACGTGAGAGCCACCTCAATTCTGTGTGGAGAAGCAGGGAACGATGAAGGCTTCCCACATTTTCACACAGTATTGTGAAAAGTCTTGACTTCAACGGCCTTGATTTTATGTACTTAATGATTTGAATGGATTCGTCTAAAACTTTCTTGAAGGAAACAGGCATTTGTTTCATAGCTAAAGCGTATCTGTGGAGAGCACAATGACTACCGCTGCAATTGTTGGCGTTTTCTTGTATTTTCGCTTTTGCTCCGACTGTGAAACTTCGTTAGTCCTTAAAAAATCATCCAATAGACGGAATATTTCAGAACTTGTTGTGTTGGCAGGTAGTGGTCTGCACAATAAGTGGTCCTCCTCAAAACATCTAGAATATTCATAACGGACAAAAGCCAATAAAATCGCTAATCCTGCAACATCAGTGGATTCATCTATCTGAAGGTAGCGGCAGGGTGGACAATCAGGTTGGAAAATAGGAAATAACAAGAGGAATAATTTCAATTTAGGACGCATGTAATTCAGTGGAAGGAATACTGAGGAAAATGAGTACTAGGGAAAGTGATCGGGCTGTCAGGGGCTTGAAGGAACCATTCTAACAGAGTGATAGGGAAGCAAAGAAAGGATGCAAGTTATCAGGTGTCGAATAGAGAGAGCTTCTCTGAGTTCCACTATCCGCCTGCATCTGTCGGTGGCCCAACTTACGTCCTCCCCTTGTTTTTGGTGGCTACCGTCTGCGAATTTTGCAGACTTACTTCGCCGGCAGTACGCGCAGCCAAGCAATACCAGGGCGAGATGCATAGCAGCCTTCCCACTGTGCCTCACAATATGGTCCCAATAAAAATCTTGTGATAAATCCTCTAATTTTCCCACCAAGCGAGTGGCCCCTGTACAGCTGCAATGCTACTTCAGTATAACAGAGGACTTCACAGCCCGTTTCGGGTTCAAAAGTGGGCAAAATCTTATTAATCCTTGACGATTTGGACACGGCTGTCTTACGGATTCTGCGTATTTATTAAGATGTTCTCTCATTGTAAGTTTATCATGGTACCTTTTATTTCATTTCATTCATATTTTATAGCGATTTTTTCAGGTTATTGAACAATGTAAATAAAAAAAGAGAAATTCGCATTACATTTAGTGAACTCACACTGGCCTTTGCTTGAGATTATTTTTATACAGGCTCAAACATAGATTTTTATGAAGTTAACATATGGTGGTTCAGTCCTCGCATAGCCAATCTGTCTTTATCATCTGTTACTTCCTTAAACCGATGAAGACAAATGCGAGAGCATTCATTTGGAAGTGCATAGTTTAACGAGAGAGAAATATATATATATATATATATATATATATATATATATATATATATATATATATATATATATATATATATATATATATAGTATTATGTAAAATGTGAATGAATGGATGAAAAAATGAAAATGGGGGAGAAATAGCTTTAAATATTTATGTTATTTACACTTTCAGTACAAAATTTGTTGTAGAACCCCTTGTTTACGTGTGGTAATAAAAATTCATTTAGATAGAATTAAGCACATTTAAAATTACGTGAACCTTAGTAACCCTCTCATTCTGATAAATTCAAACTAACTGATTAATAACATTTATTTGAAACTTATTTAAATTAAGTTTTTTTACCTATTTCTACCTTGGCACACATTTTCTAGATGCAGTGGGTTTTTAAGTATTTACTGAATTCTTTCCAGGTGTTAGCTATGGAACACAAGACTGTCTCTGTTAGCATAAAATGGTTAAATATTGCCAAGCCGACTTGAACGTTTAATTATCATTGACAAAACACACTTCACTATACGTTTAAATTATTTGCTTTAGAAATGGAAAGAACCAACAGATTAACAACTTCAACGTTAATTATCCGCCTATGAATGCACAAATGTAAAACCAGTAATAAATTCAGTCAGCCTCAGGATCGCTGTAAAAGAAAAATATTTTGTAATACACTGCTAACTTTACCTGCTCCAGATTTACGGGTTTGGTTAAATTTATGGTGGAACATTTTTTTAAGTGTGCAGCCGCTGCAAATCGTTCGGTCACGGCACAGCCCAGCAACACCAACGATAATCGCTGAAAGTGCTGAAAATTCTTTAAAGAAATATTATAGATGACATGGGCAAGCTAATTTACATTAGTAACACACAATTTTGATAAATTATAATGTATTTAGACCATAACAATAAGTCTACTCATTCATATAATGCTACGACACAGGTTCCTCTCTCTCTCAGCTCTAGAGGAAGACGACAAAGAATAAACGTTATGTAGCGCTATTTATATTATTGCTGATTGTGAATGTCTCTTTGTAATCTTACAACATTATTTTCCTCTGTGGCTATATTTTACATTTTTTCATCGCAGATATTAACATATTTCGTAATTACATTATGAGTATAGAAATATTACAATCATAAATACATCGAGAACATTATTACAGAAAATATTACAATAATAACCAATGTCCTTTACAAAAAATTAAATAACATTTTTGTTAAACAATTACAGCACATACGAATTGCTTCATAGCGGCATACATAGTACAATTAAATGTCATTTCATTTTGTTAATAGGGTGTGTGCTGCCAGGGAACGTTACAATAGCCAGTTTCGTTATTCATCATTCCCAGTCAGAGTTTCTGCTTCGTTCCTGGTGACCTCGTCGTTGAAGGAATATTTAACGCTAATTATCCTTCCCTTCTTTTTCCCCAACATCTCCCACTGAATGCAAGTGTCGCACGAATTTTATATGCTTGCAGTTCATCACATTTGCCAGTTATCTAGCATATTTATGTGGGCGAAGGGCAACAGGCAGGGAGGGCAGCAATCTGTGGTTGTATGCTGATGATTCTGTGGGGTACGGAAATATGTCGAAGTTGAGTGACAGTAGAAGGATACAAGATGACTTAGACAAAATTTATAGTTGGTGTGATGAACTGCGGCTACCTCTACATGTAAGCTGATGTGAATGAGTAGAGAAAACAAACTTGTAATGTTCGGACACAGCTGTAGTAGTGTCCTGCTCGACGCAAACACATCGATTAAATGTTCAGGCGTAACGTTACAAAGCGATATGAAATTTAACGATCATGGGAGCATTGTCATAAGGAAGCCGACTTCGGTTTTTTGAGAGACTTTTGGGGTAGTGCCGCTCATCTGTAAAGGAGACTGCGTATAGGACCGTAGTTGAGTGCTGCTCGGATGTTTGGGATCCGTACCAGGTAGGATTAAAGGAAGACAGAATTCAAAGGCGGGCTACTGGATTTGTCACCGGTAGGTTGGAACAACACCCAAGCGTTACGAGGATGCTTCGGGAACTCAAATGGGAGTACTTGGAGGGATGGCGACGCTATTGACAAAAATTTAGAGAACCGGCATTACAAGCTGACTGCAGAACGATTCTGCTGCCGCCAACATATGAGTGCCACGAAGATAAGATACGAGGAATTAGCGATCGTAAGAACACGTATAGACAGTCGTTTTTCCCTCGATCTGTTTGTGAGTGAAACAGGAAAGGAAATGACTAGTAGCGGTACAGATTATGGTCCGCCACTCACCGCACTGTGTCTTGCGGAGTTTGTATGTATATGTAGACCAAGGTGGTAAACCGTAAAAACGTCCGCATCAAAGTCTGTTATTCTTCTCGAATGTGGCGAGTAATTTACGTCAAATGCAGCGGCTTGAAATGAGAAAGCTATTTTCTGACTTGATTTCTGCGATGGTAATCTCCCATAATCTGCATGAGCAATGGCCACAACACCGTTGCCTGCGCAACTATATCACTTGAAAAGTTGTTTTAAAAAGCGATATTTAGGCTTCACATTTACGTTGCTGTACATTAATCACTATGACTCACCAGCACACCTCAACTCGAAGGTCGCACTTCCAGTAGAAACTTCCGCATCCTATAGTTTTGCTACTTCGTGCAGATGAAAGTTATATGATTTCATTTCATTTGTAAGTGGGCTGCTTCTGTGTTGGCAGCGATGTGTAGCGCTTTGCATTGGATCTCTGACTGCGATTTCTTTGTAAGAGATTCTGTGGCTGTTCGAACTCGTTGTTGAAAGTTAGTCGCCAGCAGTGATGGAAGTACTGTTGGGCAGTTGGAGGTGAACAGCCAGCAGTGATGGATTTAGATGTAAGAAGTTAGCATTGATAGAGGCTAGGGGTCTGGAGTGTTAGTGTAGGCTAACGATCTGTACATGTTCTACTTGGATACTGAATATTATTCGTGCTTACATACCTTTGTACTAGATGTCAATGACGATTTATATTCGTGTTTGAACTGGATGTCACATTATTAAGGTAAAAAAATACATTATTTGGTTTGCAAAAAAATCTTTCCTTTGCTAACCATATGCCTATTAGTAGTTAGTGGCTTTAGTAGTTAGAATATTTTATTTAGCTGGCAGTATTGACGCTCGCTGTATTGCAGTAGTTCGCGAAATGAAGATTTTTGTGAGGTAAGTGCTTAATGAAATGTATATGTTATTGTTAAGATTTCTTTTTAGTCAGGGCCATTCTTTTGAATTAATTATTTAAAGTCAGGTTGTAATTTTTTGAGCAGTCAGACTGCATTGCGCTGACATATTGTGGGCCAGTGTTGACATGATAAGGAAAAATAAATAGAAAGTAGCTTTACTTGCATTCAGTTTCACTCAGCAGTTTAAGTAAAACATTTTAATAAAGAAGTTTCACGTTGTTCACAAAATCAAGTCAAAAGTATGCATTGGATAATCGAGGGCGCTAGTGAATGTAGATGCTGTAGAACTAAGAAATGAATGTACCGAAGTGACTGCAATTCACCTCAAGGGAGTTAGAATTCTCATCCAGTGTGGCGCATCCTCCATTGCAACAGAAACATGACTTACGTTACTTGGATTTTGGTGGCCTGTTGTACTGTCAAGCTATCTTGGTAAAATTAAAATACCTGACATTGCACTGTGCTTAGTAAACGATACGATTTGGTGCTTAATTTGAATCTCTGTCTACACGAAACTCCAGATCAGTACATTTCATCGCGGCCGATCCACATTCCCACTGGCGCTCGGTGGGAATGTGAATCGGCCGTGGGGCGTGCCGATATAGTCCGCGTAGTTTCGTGAGCGCTGTGTCCCGGATGGCGCAGTTGTTTGTTAAAGCACCTTCCTAGCAAGTAGGTGTCCTGGGTTCGCATCCTGGTCCTGTACACATTTTCGCTCGTCGCCACTGATTCCACGTAATGACCCGCTGCAGCTGATAGCAGTGATCCACTTCAATTTACGTATAATGTTCAAAAGAACAGCCACCGTGAATTCACATAATTTCACGTTTAAACATGTGCTCGCTTCGTTACTTGTGAATGAAACCATACTTAACATCTTCCGTAGTTAGTTTCTGGATAGGAGTCCTGTTCGAGCATAAAAATTTTCGACATTTAATTTCAAATGGACACTTGCCAACTGATTCTGCTGATACTGGCCAAAAACATTCATATATCCCGTCTGTTTAAAGCCTAGTCAGAAATGACTATGAGTTCTTTGTTCGAGTCTGTCAGGCACAAAATCTTTGCTTGGTTAGCATTGACTACAATTACTGAGTTTTGATCCATATTCGGAACAAATCACTTCGTCCTGTCATTTAAAGTTTTTAACAGGTACACAATTAACTACTCATAAACTCGTCAGATATTCAGTACTACTCTCTATGGAATGAGATCTACGGCAGGTGCCTTTCGAACTCCAAAGAGATCGACATGCCATCACGGGTGCGCTGAAATTATTAGTGATGTTGATGTTTCCACAGAGCGTTATATCCTGTTAATCGCTGTTTTCTAACTGGTTAGCTCATTAACCACTTTATACATAACTACTCGCCAAAGAAACGACGGATGATATGTATTTGGAAAACTTTTAGAATGCAACAACACTTCGAATTATCTTGTAACTGTGGAAGGCCAGATATTATTGCAGATCCTCTCCCACACATAACATTTACTTTTCACTGAGAATTAGTGAATGATTTATGATATAAATTTACCAGTAACGCTCCAATGCCAATGAGAACGGTAACGTTTCTTTTAAATTTCGCTTAATAAATTATACTCCTGATGTGTATTACGCATGACATAAACGCTGAGATTTCGTTACGATACTCTACAAAGCTCACTTTGTTTTTCCCTTTCGCCTGGATGTCAATCTGACCACATCTCGTCGATGTGTTACAACAACGTAAATTGCTATTGTTACGACGCTACTTCCTACCCGGATAAACGTTTCGTTAGACACAGAATCAGTAAAACTATCAACGTTTCTCTTAAATATATTTACAAGCACACACTGTATTGCTTATTGCATTGAGAAATGTAGAAGTTGTCATGATTTAATACTGATGAATTAACATACTTTCGATAACCGAACTATACGACTACCGTTCGACAATACGGAAGATGTAACGGCAACTGGTAACACGACTTCATTTGACTTCCCAACCTGAGTGCAATATTCAACAGAATATTGCATACAAACTGTTTAAGAAGTTTCAAATCAGCACACACACACCACTGTGTAGGGAAAACTGATTCTGAAAAATAAGAAAAGATCTATGTACGGCAAATGCCGGAGTTACGAGTAGTAACCCCCTCCCAAATATTCCGAATTGGAAACCCCCCTGCCTGAGACGAACCGAGTTCTACAATGGGACGGATCTCAAATATCCCTATCTAGCCACACACGCAGGGAATGGTAAGTAAAATAAGTAAACTTCGATGAATTCATACGACGACAGCGCATGGCATTACAGTTGCCGTAAGCGTTTACAATATTTCTGTGCTTATAGCGTGATATCTGTTACGCCAATAGCTCCCCAAGCATTCGAGGACGAGCTCGTACGCCATGTTCTAGTACATCCCGGAATGGTTAAATCACCCTGTAGTTCTCGAATACTGTTGAGTATGCGTTTAGCTTTATCTGGTACCTTTTCTACAAGAGAGACGTGACGCTACAAGTCTAATGATGATGTCAATGGTTTGCAGGAGGCTCAGGAGTATTTCTCCTTGTCACGGATTGCGTGGCCCCTCCTGTCGGAGGTTCGAGTCCTCCCTCGGGCATGGGATTGTGTGTTGTTCTTAGCATAAGTTAGTTTAAGTTAAGTAGTGTGTAAGTCTAAGGACCGTTGACATCAGCAGTTTGGTCCCTTAGGAATTCACACACATTTGAACGTTTAGTATTTCTCCCACCTAGTGGTGTGCGGATGCCCCGAATGAAAGCAAAAGTAATATGACACTGTAGACAGCTGTACACCACATCATGGCACGCATTCAAGTGTCTTTGACAACACGGTCGGTACTTGGGACCGTCCAGGACGCTTCCAGATATGTACCAGCGGGATACACAGAAAGGGGTTCATCTCTGAATACCACACATCGCCAGTCTTTGCCTGTTAATGATTCCTTAACACGACCTCATTCCATCATTTGGGAATTCGATGACTGGAAAAAAGGAGTGTGCCTTGGTCGATAGCGTAACACTTCGTTACGGGAATGTATGGCTAGCGTGTGGTTGGACACAAGACGTTTAACTGTGGACTCTATGTTTGTCTCGTTTCTAAAAGCAAGGACGTTACCTACGACATGCTGAGCAGTCGTTCCATCCTGTCTGGTCTTTTCCTACCTCGATTCGCGAGATCCTTCAGTCTGATGAGCATGAACTGCAAATATCTGCACTTAAACGCTATGCTTACTTGTAGAATTAGGAAGAACTGATTAAATTCTGTCCTCTTCCAGTTCATGTGATTCCATAGTCAGAAGAAAACTGATATCCTTAAATACGATACAATCATTGCTTCCAGATTCAAAGGGTATCGCTAATACGGCCCTGGTGTAGAGTAATACGTAGAAAGCCTCATGTGGGTCCTCGAAAATTGTAATGAGAACATACGTGCACATTTTTCAGTACGTAGTGACTTCCTTAGTTGAGAGTGGTAGCAACAAGTAAATTCCTTTCAAATTTGTTTCAGTTACACCACAAACTCAATGAGCCCGCTCTTAGAGCAAGGCTTTGTTAAAACATTCATTAGTTAGTTACAATGGTAGTAATTTCCAATCTTTCACCCAGCAGACGTAAGAGAGTAGCGAACAACGTGTTACCTGCTAATGTAATACTGTAACTGTTCGTCTTCGAACATGGAGTCCTGAAGTATTATATTTCTTGCAGTGAAACAGTCAAATTATAATAAGAACAGCTGATGTTTTACGATCGTATGCTGTAACGCAGCACATGCGAAAAACTTTCGTTGCATTAACAGTTTCTTGAACCATATTCTCGTAGGCAATCTTTCCTACAATCTGTCGTCATATGAAGTAAGGTACAAGCTTTGCAACAGATGCGAAACATTTTCCCAACTGGCTACATGTCTTTCTCCAACTGGTCAGCACTGCTTGCGTATTATCACCTAGCTTTAGATACAGTGTTTGACAAAATCAGCGAGAAGTCGCATGCGAAATCGCCAGAATAGATGCTGCAAGGCAGGAATTATCCCTATCTGCGTCAAAAGTGACGTATCGCACCATTTCGCCTCACCGTCTGGGCCGGTGAGATTTAGAAGGACCTGGCTCAAGCTGTCGAACGACTGTGATCCTACAAACATCCTTGTTCGAAGATCGAATAACGCGAGTAAAAGCGTCAGCTGGCGTTGATCCAAGTAGGAACTGCTGTGATAACAATAGCTGTTTACGTTGTTGTAACACATCCGCGAAACGTCGTCAGATTAACATCCGGGCGAAAAACAAAGGGAGCTTTGCAGAGTAGCGTAACAAAACCTCAGAGTTAAAATTCTAGAGCAACGGAAGAAGAAGTGACCACCGTCTCTCTCACACTCTATCAATAAAACAGACGGTCCCGTACTGATTCTTTCGTTTAGAAGGTACGTCGTCCTTCATCGAACAAAAACGATTGCGCCAAATGCAAGCAGAGAGTTCGTCAGTCACAACACTGATGGAACCTTAGATAGAATCATTCCCACAGCAGTTCCTCAGTTACAATAAATATTTTTATTTTATTTTGCACTGCCTATCTGCTTCTGCATTTGTGCCATTTTCAAATGGACATATAACATAAAGAACTCAATAGAGACAGTTAAGAAATTATTAAACGTGTACAGCTAAACTACACTCCCGAAAGAAAAAGATGAAGCACACAGAAGGTGAGCAGGAAATGAAACTAAACTTCACTAGTTAAGAGCGCATGTGATGCTATTTCAGTGGTTATACAATAGAGTCAAATTTACAAAAACCCGAGAAGTATAAGCTGACTTATCAGTATTACGTTTCACCCCTTCTGTCCTGGATGCACGCACAAGTTTGGAAAGGGTGTCATAAAATTCTTGTATCCTCTCCTGGGACATGCTTGCCCACAACTGTTATAATTCGTCCTTCGTGGGCTGGATACTTGCAGTGGGACAGAGTTGACATCCAAGCTGGTCTCATACTGGGACAGATATGGGAATCTTGCTGGCCACAAGAGCACTTCAACATCGCGTAAACATTCCCTTGAGATACGTGCCATGTGTGGACGAACACTGCCTTGTTGTAAAATGGCACCACAATATTGTCCCATGAAGACGCAGGATGTCACTGTTGTACCGTTGTTCCGTCGTTTCGTCAGTCTACACCAGTCTCTCCAAAACAATGGAAGAATTGGATGGAAGTGGCGTTTGGCTGGGGGGGTTGTCCAAGCGTGCTCTTACAATTAATCTAGACTTTGTTAAATGATAAATTACATAATCAGAGTGGATACGAATATGGTAATTTGATGACACAATAATTTTAAACAACAACGGTAATAGAGTAATCTAACCTCAAAATATGGCAACAAAAGTGTATCTCATAACTTACCCTCAATTACGTGCGTACATCATGTAGGTAAAAGAAATAATGTTCCTTATGTCCACGAAGACTTTCCAAACGGGTAGCAAAATAATTTGACAACTTGCTTCTACCCATAAGTAACCTCATATGAGAGCACCAAACTAAAATGACAACTTTCTTCTGCTCATGAGTAACTTAACAAGGCGGCACTAAAATAAAGCAGCACAAGCACTGTGCTGCATTCGACTACTGCCAACCTTCAGTGTCCTAGACAAATGCTGACAACACAACACAACCACACAGAACTACACTACTATACTAGTCACTAAAAAGAATGAAAACAAGCAAAAATACAATAATTTATTGCTAATACACAATTTTTCAACTATCAGAAACGGACACCACGTGACATCACAACCCCGCCGTGCAAACACACTCAACAACAGTTTTGGCACAATCAAACTCCTCACCACCAGGCTACGCTTCTTTACACTCATTTACAACTAACCAATTACATCTATCCCGGCGTATACCGCCTCTCAGTAATCTACTTGGCCAAACTCTGACAACTACCAAAGTTTGTTAATTGCAAACAAGGCACGTAAAAGCACACGTCACTTTATGTTCTGCATTGTCTCACCACAGCCAGAGTCTCCGCCTTACTTCTTCCCTGACTAAGAGTTGCAGTCTTTTTCTGGACGCCAGCCGGAAGGCATCATCCGCTACATTATCTCAATGATGTCCGCACTGCAGGTGGTCGCGCCCCACGCCCACCATCCCCGCTCATTGCTGCTGCTCGCGGCTCCATAGCTCTCTGTACCCCAGGGTCTGCGAGTGCTCTTTGTGGCGGCCGTCAACTGCCAGCCTGCGCTGCCACGCCACCTGACTCCGGCCAGACCGCCGCTCGCGTCAGTCCCGGTTCTCTGCTAGCGACCTCTAGCATATAGCGCCACTGCAACACACTAGGACAACTCACCTCCAGCCTGAGACGTTCAAATATGCCGCAATACGCGGCACTGATAGGGGCACACATATCGCAATATAACTTTACATGAGGAAAACATCCACTTTGCGGCCAACCAATACTAAGCAACGAGCCACTCATACGGCTATACATCTATTGGTGACACACTGGCTTAAGCTGCTAAATACACTCTAAAACAAAACAAAAACAAAAGAACAACGCACGACCAAGAATTATCCGAATGAGATGGAAATCTTTACATGTGACGTATAGGCAAACAAATGATTACATTTCAGAAAAATTGGATAGTCTATTCAAGAGAAAGAACTTCACAAATTGAGCAAGTCAGTTAGTCCAAATTAATAAAACGTTCAGAGCTGTTATACAATGGTCGAATAGATTTCACATTTAATCCCAAAGTTCAGTCCCTATCTGCCGAGGACATTCCCAAGGGGGATCGTAGCTTCTTTGGGTTCCCATTCCCACCATGGCTCGCTACTGACTGTGGCAACGAGTACTTCCCCCCAGTGGCGTGACGTCATATGTTTTGAATACCTGAGCGCAGTTGTCCGTTGTTGCTGTCACCCCATGATGGAGAGACTGGGTACACATCTTCTTCAGCAGCGGAATCTAAATATCATTCAATTTTAAGCCTCCTCCTTCCTACTGAAATTCTTACGATGTTTTACAATATCTACGGCCTCTCTGTATAGCCTTTCATGCTATCCACTTGTGGCTGCCAGTACTTGAGTCCTTTCAAAATATGAGGTGGTTTCTTGGCTGCAAAGTATGTTCTGCAACAACTGGTGTGCCAATCTCTCTCCCTTCTGCAATTGCGTTTGTGCCCTTGTAGATGTTTTTTGACCGTTCTTTTTGTAGCAAACACGTACTCCTCCCCGCACCTACACAAAATCCTATAAATTCTTGCTTTTCCAGAGGTTGGTAAGTGTCCTTGACCAATTTTAGGTGATCTTGTTCTTCCGGGTGGGTTTGTAGATTACCTCGATGTTCCGCTTTTTCACCATTTTTCTATGCGGTCAGAAACGTCTTTGATGAAAGATAGGAAAACCTTAGATTTCACAGGCGCTTATGCACTGAAACGCCAAAGGAACTGGTACAGGCACGCATATTCAAATATGGAGATGTGTAAACAGACAAAATACGCGCTGCGGTCGGGAACGCCAATATGACGTGACGCAGTTAGATCGGTTACTGCTGCCACAGTCGCAGGTTATCAAGATTTAAGTGAGTCTGAACGCGTTGTTATAGACGGCTCACGAGCGATGAGACACAGTATCCCCGAGGTAGCGATGAAGTGGAGATTCTCATTACGACCATCTCACAAGTATTCCGTGAATATCAGGAATCCGGTAAAACATCAAATCTCCGAAATCGCTGTGACGGGGAAAAGATCCTGCAAGAACGGGACCAACGACGACTGAAGATAATCGTTCTGCATGACAGAAGCGCAACCCTTCCGCAAATTGCTGCAGTTTTCAATGCTGGGCCCTCAATAGGTGTCAGCGTGCGAACCATTCAACGCAACGTCATCGATATGGGCTTTCGACGCCGAAAGCACATGTCCATTCTGCATTCCGGAGGTCTTGGACAATTCCAGCAGGACAATGAGACACCTCCACAGTAGCTCCAGGAACACTCTTCTAAATTTAAACACTTCCATTGGTCCCTAATTTCCCAGACATGAACATTGTTGAGCATATCTGGGATGCCTTCCAACATGCTGTTCAGAAGAGATCTCCATCCCAGCGTACTCTTGCGGCTTTCTGAACAGCCCTGCAGAATTCATGGTGTCAGTTACCTCCAGCACTGCTTCAGACATTAGTCGAGTCCATGCCATATCGTATTGCCGCAGTTCTGTGTGCTCGCCGGGACTCTACACGATATTAGGCAGGTGTACCAGTTTCTTTGGCTCTTCAGTGTACATCGCTATCGTTTCTGCGCGGTAGTCTTAACGCTCTTTTTATCTCAGCGGACGAATAACCATTCTTGAGCAATGTACTAGTGAGTTGTAATTCTGCATCAAGCAGCTTTGGTTCGCAGATGTTTCTTGCTCTATCCGCCACTGTTTTAATGACGACTTTCTTTTATTGTGGATGGTAGTTCAAATCCTGGTGTAGCAAAGGGTCTGTGTGCGTGGGTTTTCAGTAAACCGAGTGGCCTAATCTACCATATTCTTTCCTTAAAACCAGCATATCAAGATTTCACTCCTCTTTCATGGTAAACTGCATCTTTGGATTAATCACGTTGAGGTGTTTGTGAGAACGACCTAGTTCCTCTCTGCCCTGTCTCCACAAAACAGACGTACCATTCACGTACAGGAACCAGATATTCAGTTTCTTGTTGGCAGTTTCCAATGCCTGCTCCTCGAATTTCCCCATAAAGAAATTCGCTATAACTGGGCTTAAGGGACTTCCGACAGCCACGCCATCCGTCTGCTCATAGTACTCATTGTTCCATTTGAAATACGTTGTTGTGAAGCAATACTTAAGAAATTCTGCAATATCCGGAGGAAAACTCCGATTCAGCTGTTACAGCGTAACCATAGTAAGTAACTGGTACCACATCAAAAGTAATATCTCCTCCAGCTGGATCACTATGCTGTTTAATTTACTGATGAAAGGTACCGAATACTTGATATACGATGGGAATGAAACGTTGGGTTTAAACGTGAAATCTGTTAGACGACGGTATAACATCCCTGTACTATAACTTTTAAGGCCATGAAAGTTAACATTTTACAGAGTTGTTGGATTTCCTGAGGGATATCGTGCGAAATTCTGTCGCACTGGCTCGTTAGATCGTCAAAATACACAACTGGTTGAACTGTTCTGCCTTTATTGCTCCAACGTTGCATTTTTCTGCCCTTAATGTTCCATTGCTGGCCAAGGAAGTGTTTGGCAAATACGAACACAGGCAGTAGAAACTCTCGCCGTGTGCGGGTGGGCGTTATGTTGCTGAAATGTAAACCCAGGATGGCTTTCCATGAAAGGCAACAAAATGTGGCGTAGTATATCGTCGAGGTACCGCTGTGCAGTAAAGGTGCCGTGGATCACAGCCAAAGGGCTCCTACTATGAAAGGGAATGACACCTCAGACTATCTCTCCCGCGTGACAGGTCATATGCCGGGCGACTGTCAGGTTGGTATCCCAACACTGTCCAAAGAGTCTCCAGAAACGTCTTTGCTGGTCATCGGGGCTCACTTCGAAGCGGCACTCATCACTGAAGACGATTATTCTCCACTCAGTGAGATTCCATACCGTGATGACCAGCGAAAACATGTCTGGAGACGCCCCGAACAGAGGGTCTTCCGGCGATGGTTGCAGGGTGTTTGCTACCTCTCCAGTGGGGCATAAAAAGTGGCCCATTTGAAAAGGCCTCCTGTCACCATTCAGTGAATGTCCATTTGCGGTATTGGCGCGCAAACCCCAGCCTTCATCGCCGATGAACAAAGTCCTCAGCATGGGTGCATGAACAAGACGCCTCCTGCAGAGGCCCATACGGCCATATACAGTAACGTTTGGTGAATGGTCGTTGAGGAGACGCTGTTCGCAACCCCTTGTCTCATCTGGGCGGTCAGTTGTTCAACTTATAGTCGAAGACATCATGATGGCGAGTCGCATATCGGTCACTGTTACGTCGTGTCGGCGGTTCCATCTCAAAATTTGGTGCACCTTGCCGATTTCTTTCAAAATTTCCAAAATACCCTGTGTTGTTACTTTGTGAGTTTTCCATATTTCTGAATCCCTCTTCCTGTGTCGGAGGGCGAGTATCCTCTGAAATATGTAATTCTTGCATGACGTGTGTCAACTGATGTACTTCCCGTATTTCTCTTTTGTACTGTGTATTGATTTGATTCTGATGTATGGAAGTGAAACATGGACGATAAATAGTTTGGACAAGAAGAGAATAGAAGCTTTCGAAATGTGGTGCTACAGAATAAGGCTGAAGATTGGATGGGTAGATCACATAACTAATGAGGTATTGAACAGAATTGGGGAGAAGAGGAGTTTGTGGCACAACTTGACTGGAAGAAGGGACCGGTTAGTAGGACATGTTCTGAGGCATCAAGGGATCACCAATTTAGTATTGGAGGGCAGCATGGAGGGTAAAAATCGTAGAGGGAGACCAAGAGATGAATACACTAAGCAGATTCAGAAGGATATAGGTTGCAGTAGGTACTGGGAGATGAAGGATCTTGCACAGGATAGATTAGCATGGAGAGCTGCATCAAACCAGTCTCAGGACTGAAGATCACAACAACAACATAGAGGGAACATAGCTCAGTATTTCTACAGGGGACTTCCGACGAGTTGCTGCACTACGCCGGTCAAAAGAAGGTCCGACACTATATTGGGAGGTATTTCATGACTTTTGTCAACTCCGTGTATACTGCACTAACTTCCCTTCCTAAGTAAGTTGTTGAGTCCCGCAGTGTTCAGAGCCATTTGAACCATTTACATCGATGTTTTGTTATTTTACTACATCAGCTGATGATAGCAGTATGCACCTCCTGTTATAATTATTGTCTAACGAGTATCCCTGTTGCGTCTTGCACGATGTATAATATCCCTTAGCCCGTACTAGCGGTTGCGAGTCGTCAGTCGTACAGATGATCAGTTCAATGACGTTACCATTGTTATTGGTTCAAAGTTAATTTTGTCGCAGAAGAAGCCGAGTAGCACTGTGGTGTGGTAGTTATGACGCTTAACTCTTGCGTGAAGGGTCGTCAGATTAAAACTCACCTGGACTGAACAATATTGATTTCTCTATTCGGTACGAGTACATTCTGGAAGTATCCTCAACTGTCAAGAATCATTGTAATGGAATGCTCTGTATTGTATATACACCGTATGTGTTCTGGCCGGAGGCAGATCGCTCCGTGCTCTTATACGTATAATAGCTGAATAAACCTCTGATAAATTAACTTATTGTTACGTTTTTCTACATGACAATATATTATTGCGAGGCGGCGAGTTTCGACTGCGCGAGTGAAATACGGTGTTTACTCCTTGACTTTCGAGTTGCTCCAGGGCGAGGGAGAAAGGTGAGAAAATTGGGATGTGACCTACCTTGGTTGCGAGTTGGATAACGAGAGAACGTGTATAAAGTGTGTGCAATGAAACAATCATTATTAGCTGCCATGTTGTATAATTTGTGTTTTTTTCGGATTCACAAGTTATACGTAACGTTAATGTGGAGTTTAGTAACAGCGATAATACAGTATGATACATTTCAAAGATAATTTCGCGGATTTATTTTTGATCAAAAGAATCTGTACGACAAGCTTGTATAGGACTTCGAACATTTGGTGGTCGATGTTTGCTGTAGAACGTGCTTCAATAACACGCTCAAAGCATAGAGAACGTTTTCTGTGCTAAAACTCATTTCACTTGCAGACAATAATCGAATGACCAAATGCGAATGGCAGTATCCCAATTCGAGAAAATCTTATAGAAATTTTCTCTCTCTTACATTTCAAGAATTACACAGGCGACCGTCGGAGTCGGCAGCTGCTTCTACACCACCAGAGTAACTTGTCTACGTGTACGACATTACGTACGCTGTGGCAGTAGTCGACGCCGCTCTGAAACTGAGATTGTTCTTCACAGACATACAAACAGAGACGCTACACACACTAGTTCAATAACAACGGGTGTAATATTACCAGCTTCAAAACATTAATTTCTTCTTTTGAGCCATAATATTATAGATGTGACCTTATGACGCATATTTCATGCTATGCAAATTTTATTTAATGTCAACATATGAGTTTCTCCTCCTTAAAATAGTATCAATGTATTTCTTGTCAAGTTGCTGTAAATAATTATATATATATATATATATGTGTGTGTGTAAATATGATTATTTCTGTTAATTTGTTTTTTTTTATAATTTTTGTTAAACTGAATTGAGATGGATGGAAATATGTAGTTATTATTTCGAACCGCCAGATGGCACCGCTGTACGCTGTCTCTTGCGGAACTAATGCATTTTTGCGTAAGTTTCCGCTATTAAACTTATAGGCTTGAGCCGTGGTAAAAATTGCTGTTTTGAAGAGCGCGCCGCAGCGCGTTGTGTGAAGCAGTCGCCCTCCGTTTCTGGCGATGGCGCCGCTGTGGCAATCGCACCTTTGATGTCTCCCTCTGGCGGGAAAGGGGAAAGGTTGCCTGTTCACGTACATTTAAGGGGGGCTATGAGCTCGCCAGTTGGTCAGTCTGGGTGAGTCTGGATTCAGTCTGGGGTCAGTCTCTCCTCCCGAGCTTGCTAGTCTGTCTGTTGACCTAATTTGTGGCGTAGTGAGAGAACTCAAAGAGTGGTCGCCCGGTCGGGGGCTTAGTTCCTGCATCTGAGTCTGTGCGTTAGGCTGCCAGTCTGCTCGAGTTGCTCAGCCAACGGTCATTGGCGGTTGGATCGGTCGGATGGTCGGTCGCGCACTGAGAAACAAGATGACTTGTCGGTCTTGAGCGTCGGCGCATGTGAGGTCGCCACGTGAGTCCAGTTCAAATGGTTCACATGGGACTTAACATCTGTGGTCATCAGTCCCCTAGAACTTAGAACTACTTAAACCTAACTAACCTAAGGACATCACACACATCCATGCCCGAGGCAGGATTCGAACCTGCAACCGTAGCAATCACGCGGTTCCGGACTGAGCGCCTTAACCGAGAGGCCCCCGCGGCCGGCGTGAGTCCAGTGGGCCTCGCCATATAGCGAGGGGTAGTGGCTTCGTAGTCGACACGAGAGCAACAGGAGTCAGCCCACGACATCGGTTTGGCCGGTGCGAGCTGCGACGCCGTGAGACGGGAAATCGGTGCACCTTCCTGCGTCCGTTGAAGCGGCTGGCAGCGGATGGTTCGGGAGAGCGTTTTGGGGGTGCTGCGCCAGGTCTTCGCCAGAAATCTCAGTTTATTAGGAGTTAAATGATTTGTGATATGTTGTTTCATTCTGCCTCGTGATGACTGGGTGTTGTGTGATGTCCTTAGGTTAGTTAGGTTTAAGTAGTTCTAAGTTCTAGGGGACTGATGACCATAGCTGCTTAGTCCCATAGTGCTCAGAGCCATTTGAACCATTTTTGTTGTTTCATTTACTTGTTAAATTCTACTTGTTTTCTTGGTGAGGTCACCAGCCGCTTTGTTTTGGGGTCGTCCCACCATTCTTCTCTGTTTGCCCACCCGCGGGAAGGTGGTTATTTATGAATTGGGTGGCCCGTTTTGCCCTTGTGGAGTAGGGGCGGGTTAGAGCAACCTGCGGTTCGGGTTGTTCGGTAATCTCCCTATCAATGTGCCGTGCGTGAATAGCTGCCTCTGCCATGTTTGTCGGATTCGGTGTGTTAACGAATTTATTGCTTGAAGTGTAACGGCCTAGTTCCTGAAATATTTTTTTATCTTGCCTATCATTTTGAGAGGCGGTATATGTGTACTGTAGAGCATGTTTGGCCAAACTTGTATAATTTTATGTACGATTGCAGTTAATGGGCTTTTATGGTCATTTTAGTATATAAAGTTAGCACCATTTCACCGTAAGACTTTTCTTAGAAGTTAAAATCAAGTTGCACCTTCGGTAGCAAGTTAATCTTTTAATTTTAGTGTTTTGTACCATTTCCATCCCCCTACGGGGTGCATAGTTTGTGTGCTTGTGTGAATGATTGAAATTTTTAGTTCAAAGTAATCTGGTGTGTTGCAGATTTGCACCTGTGTGGGCTTTCAGAGGCTGTTGTGAGCGGTCGTGACTACGGCCGTGTCGAAAGGGAGCCGCAAGGTTCCCAGCCCGAAAGATTAAACTCAAAAATTTGTTTCTTTCTGCCTCCGAATAAATAGTAACTTGATATTTAGAGGGTGCTTACTGCTTCCAATTTTAAATCTGTTTCTTAAAAACAAGCTTTTAGGGATAAAATTCCCATTTGTTAAAAGCAATTTCATTTTGATTTCATCAGTTACTCCGTGGCAACTACTTCCACGCTCACATAGTGTGATTAAACGTGTTAATGTTCTTGATGGATCGCTAGTAAATAAAGTAAATTATAAAGAAAAAGTTTTGAAAGTAAATACACGGTTCAAGGCTATTTGCCGAAAGCAATCTTAGGAAAATCACTGAAAACCTAAATCAGGATGGCCGGACGCAGGTTGAAACCGTTGTCCTCCCGAATGCGAGCCCACCGTGCCACCGATTGCAATCACTGTATTGATTGTAATAACTGTGATAAATTTTATATCGGCCAAACCGGCTGCTCTTCTGACGTAAGGTTTAAGGAGCATTCAGTTGCATTTAACAGAAACTACTCATGTTGCATCTACAGGAAGCACAGGGAATAGGGTTCGTATTCTCCTCAGGATACATAAAGGCTATGTTCTCACTTTTTGTAAGAGCTTGAAATTTATACAGCCAAAAAACAGGGGCCAGAAAGAGTGCCCCACGCCTGCTTAGCTTTAATTGACGGTGTTCTACGTTGATCACAGAATGTATGTGTATCTTGCGTTGTCTTTACCTAGTACAGAGCACATCACATATATGCATTTTCTTACGTTCGTCATATTGCTCTCGTGTTTGATTCTCCCCTCTCTGTTTACGGATGATATATTTCATTAACGAGACAATCTCATTAAGCGACTCGTACAATGTTTTATTATTCTTCTAGTGGAACGCCGCGTTGCGTGGTACGAGAGGGGCTCTGGGAGTTAAATTTCTTCGGATTCTTGCTGCAGTCTGGCAGCTACGCCAAAAGAGAGTGCTGATTGTTTACTCTAATCTTATGTTTCATGCAATTAGCTTATTTCCATACCAGTTTGATATTATTTAGTTAGCTCCGTAAGCTTGTCCTTATGTGTGTTATTTTTATTCTTGTATATGTTATTATTTTGTTACAAGAGCCCACCAGAATCATAAATTATCACTGAAACAGGTCCTTTTTAACAATTTTAAATTTTAACTTTATTCGTGTTTAATTTATTACATTTAATCACAGCGATAACTTATAAACTTAGTAAATCCACTATGGACTCAACATCTTGTATTCTTCATTTTATTGCATGCTGTTCAATTTTGTAACTGTCGAATATGTGTAGACTTAGTAGCGACATCCAACGAGCTTACAAAACAAACGTTTTTTGTGGCTTCTGTACCGCAGTTTGTTACGAACAGTAACGCCGGTAACACCATAACTCCGCTGGCACTATGGCCGAGTTTGCACCATATTTTAAAAATGTGCGACGATACTAGGCTAATTTTGTGTGTGTTTTTTGACGATGCCATTGTAGCTTTATATATTAGGACAGGTATGCTTCATCATATTTTAAGCACATGTTTTCCACTTGTATGGAAGTACTACTTTTCATTACGACCTATTTTCTGGCTTTAAGATGTATGCTGCCCATTCGTTTCATTTCGTTTTCCCATGTTTTGCTGCAAATCTGAAGATGGCCATCACTTACCGAAACCGGTAGTCTAAGGACCAAACAATTTTGTGATCATACACGGAAATAAAAGAAATTTATTTTACACTTTCTGAATCGCCGCTACATTACCGACTATGTTGCTTGTAAATTTTGTTATTTTTGATCCATTATTGTTTACGTTCATCTCATAACCGGTTTTCAAGAAACCATCATTTCCGTTCACCTGTCCTTCCAGTTCCTTTCCTGTCTGTGACACAATTATTGTCACTGGAAAATACTTAAGTTTTTATTTCCCTTTCCTAAACTTACAAATTTCTCTTCGGACACCTTTATTTCATGCCCAGTGTACTAACTGGATAACAGAGAGGACGGGG
Source organism: Schistocerca gregaria (assembly GCF_023897955.1). Lineage (NCBI taxonomy): Eukaryota > Metazoa > Arthropoda > Insecta > Orthoptera > Acrididae > Schistocerca > Schistocerca gregaria. The sequence continues at coordinate 504,438,591 of NC_064921.1, forward strand.
TACATTATTGTCCCAGTCTCTTCTCAACTAGTGACTGCCATTCATGTCCTTCGACACTGCAGTTTGGTATCTGTACAAGTTGTAGATAAATATCTGCTCACTGTGTTTTATTCCTCCTACCATCAGAATTTCTAAGAATACACTCCAGTTATTGTCAAAGGCTATCTCTAAATTTATAAATGTTATAAATTTTAAGTTTTCATTTCTTCAATCTGTCTCTTACGATGAGTCGCAGGATCAAAACCGCCTGGCGTGTTCTTACATTTCTCCGGAACTCAAACTGATCTACGAGCCTTTCATTCTTTTGTAAGTAACTCGAGTTAGAATTTTGCAACCTTGATCTGTTAAAATGATGAGTCTAATATTACTTCTGTCACCAACTGTCTTCTATGGAACTGAAATTATCACGTGCTTGGAGTTAGAGGATACTTTGTTTGTCTCACATTACATGCATACCATGTGGAATAGTTTCGTTGCGGTTTAAGGATATTTATACGCAATCAGCAAAATAAAATAAAAAATATTTTCGTGTATATCTGGAACATGAAATTAACAAGTTTCCATTCAGGAAGTTAAAATAGATTTAGAAGTGCACAGCATGAAAGAAGAAGAAACACCATAAATAAATATTTGTAGAAGGAAGGTGTCAGAATTAAAATTCCAAGAGAACATGAGTGAATTGGTCTGAAGAAGGAAAAAAAATAACAAGATAATGAAAATGCAGATGAATATTGGAAGAAGGGAACAGCAAATAGTAAGAGACTAAAATTTAGACTTGGTTCCTTGCCATCCGCTTCCAGAAAGATTATTATATGTAACATCTAAGGAACCAGTAACTATGAGATGTACATTTTTAATCATCGTTCACACTCTTTACAAGACGAATAAAATTTTCGCTAAACATTAAATATTTGGTGTCCAGTCAAATACACCACCCGTCCAAGAAGTTCCGAAGCTGATTTTATTTCTGGCGTATGAGCGACGTAAGTGCAGTAATTACGGTAGCAACTTGTTATAACAATTATAAACAACAGATGTACATTCAAAAAGTCTGTTGTGAGCAGACAATGTTAACTGGTGGACGTACGGCCATAGTGTGCCAACACTTGTGTCAGAAATCGCAATGGAGGAACTTATCTAAATGAAGTGTTCAAGAAATTTTCCAGTATATTTTGAAGAGGAAAAAAGTGTGTGCAAATTTTGTGCCGCACACCGTGACTCTGGAATAAAAGCGCCAACGCTTGGATGGCTGCCACGACTTGATTGAATTGCAAATCTCGGACAATGTCTTCCCGGAAAAAAATCATCAATGTGACGTGCGAGCTGAAAAATATTCGTAGGAAAGAACATTTCTGACAGTTTCACGTGGTTGTGTGACCGTTCCGGTCTTTGTACTCAAATGGAGGAAGACTCTGCAGAATACCTGAAGCGTTAAGACCACGATCTTAACTTCTTCTATTTTTTGTTATCCCAGTTTCGAAACTTTTTGTACTGACGGGGTAGCTGTCTACATAGGGAATCAGTGCTGTTTTTCATGACTTGTTTTAACAAACCTACACTCACAATGTGTTGTTATGAAAATCTTTAGCTAATTACTCAAGCACCCGGTAATCCTTCATTTATTGGTGGGGTTTGTCAGTAAACTTAAAGACTTAAAAGCAAAACCTGAGCTTAAACAAAACTATTAATTTCACTTATAACGACCAGTTTTCAGTTGCAGACCTTCCTTGCGAAGACCATTCAAAAACTGAGAGTTGCTTAGCAAGAAAATCTGAGTTATATGTTAGAAATCACTAGCACCGAATGTAAAACAAACAGACAGTTCATAAAACACAAAAGGAGAGGAAAACTGAGTTATGACGGCATTGTAAATGAAATTAAGATGAGCAGGACATGCAGGCAGGCGAATGAATCGTAGATGGACCAACGAAGTTCTTTTCTGGATTGTTTAGAGTTAGGAAATGATCGATACCGCAACCTGAGGGACAGTGATGAGACATCGTTAGGAAACATCTGGGAGGAACGTGGACGTGTAAACTGAATACTGTAGCTCTTGTAAAACTATAGATGAGGTATTTATCCAGTATGGATGTCAAGTGTCTGATGATGAAGAATTGTAACGACTTCATGTACATTCGTCCTGTAACTAGATGGTATTCAGAACGGTTCAAACAATAATAACTGATCAACGAACAAATTTTATGTCCAATTTATTGAAGCAGTTATGCCGGTTATTGCATTTCGGATTAGTGCTTTAAATCCACAGGCAAACAGCAGAACGGACAGGATCCATTGGAGGACAGCAAAAATGTTACGCTACTGTGTTTAACCCGCAGCATAATAACTGGAACGCTCTACTTGCATACCTCACAGAAGCACGAACTAGTATTTCGAATATCCATAACAGCAAGGGTTGTCCCCAAACAAAAATATGTTTGATAAGAAGATGCCTTCCCCTTTTGAGTTTTATAAAATTCCCTCAGGAAGAGATATTTCGTCAGCGAAAAATTTCCTGAAAAGTTTAAAAACTGTCTGGCTACAGGTCATAAAGATGAGCAAGGAAACTCTAGAACCACAAGACAGAATCCGTAATAAGAAAGCAGTTTTACCTATGTACCAGATGCAAACCCAGTTCTAAGAAAATAAGGGAAAGCAGAAAGGTGGAAGGAGTATATAAAGGGTCTGTACAAGGGCGATGTACTTGAGGACAATATTATGGAAATGGAAGAGGATGTAGATGAAATGGGAGATAAGATACTGCGGGAAGAGTTTGGCAGAGCACTGAAAGATCTGAGTCGAAACAAGGCTCCGGGAGTGGACAACACTCCATTAGAACTACTGACAGCCTTGGGAGAGCCAGTCCTGACAAAACTCTACCATCTGGTGAGCAAGATGTATGAGACGGGCGAAATACCCTCAGACGCGAAGAAGAATATAATAATCCCAATCCCAAAGAAAGCAGGTGTTGACAGATGTGAAAATTACCGAAATATCAGTTTAATAAGCCATGGCTGCAAAATACTAATATGAATTCTTTACAGACGAATGGAAAAACTGGTAGAAGCCGACCTCGGGGAAAATAAGTTTGGATTCCGTAGAAATGTTGGAACACGTGACGCCATACTGACCCTACGACTTATCTTAGAAGAAAGATTAAAGAAAGGAAAACCTACGTTTCTAGCATTTGTAGACTTAGAGAAAGCTTTTGACATGTTGACTGGAATATCTCTTTCGATTTGTGAAGGTGGCAGGGGTATAATACAGGGAGCGAAAGGCTATTTACAATTTGTAGAGAAACGAGATGGCGGTTCTAAGAGTCGAGGGACACGAAAGGGAAGCAGTGGTTGGGAAGGGACTGAGACAGGGTTGTAGCCTCACCCTGACGTTATTCAATCTGTATATTGAGCAAGCAGTAAAGGAAACAAAAGAAAAATTGGGAGTAGGTACTAAAATCCATGGAGAAGTAATAAAAACTTTGAGGTTCGCTGATGACATTGTAATTCTATTAGAGACAGCAAAGGACTTGGAAGAGCAGTTGAATGGAATGGACAGTGTCTTGAAAGGAAGATACAAGATGAATATGAACAAAAGCAAAAGGAGGATAATGGAATGTTGTGGAATTAAGTCGGATGCTGCTGAGGGAATTAGATTAAGAAAAGAGATACTTAAAGTAGTAAAGGAGTTTTGCAATTTGGGGAACAAAATAACTGATGACGGTCGAAGTATAGAGGATTTAAAATGTAGACTGGCAATGGCAAGGAAAGCGTTTCTGAAGACGAGAAATTTGTTAACATCGAGTGTAGATGTAATTGTCAGGAAGTCGTTTCTGAAAATATTTGTGTGGAGTGTAGCCATCTATAGAATTGAAAAATGGACAATAAATAGTTTGGACAAGAAGAGAATAGAAGCTTTCGAAATGTGATACTACAGAAGTGTGCTGAAGATTAGATGAATAGATCACATAACTAATGAGGGAGTATTGAACAGAACTGGGGAGAAGAGGAGTTTGTGGCACAACTTGACTAGAAGAAGGGATCGGTTGGTAGGACATGTTCTAAGGCATCAACGGGTCACCAATTTGGTATTGGAGGGCAGCGTGGAGGGTAAAATTCGTAGAGGGAGACCAAGGGATGAATGCAGTAAGCAGATTCAGAAGGATGTAGGTTGCAGTATGAACTGCGAGATGAAGAAACTTCCACAGGATGCACGGAGAGCTGCATCAAACCAGTCTCTGGACTGACTACCACAACAACAACAACAACAACAACACCTTGTAGATTGATGAGCTACGACAACCAAGGTGTATGTGCCGAAAGGAGAAACCAAGGAGTTTGTGAGTCGTAACCAGACCCTCTTTCACGTAATAGAAATGACATGCTGTTAATGTTAGGCTACAAAGTCCAACTTTTCTTATGATAGTTTGAGTCAGTCGAATTCGTTGTCTTAAGTGATCCATAGAGGTGCTGCCTTCACTGTCTGCAGCGTGTTCCAACGAGAGGTGGAAGAATGTGGAGAAAGGAGAAAGAGGGGAAATGTTAGGCAAGATAAGTGTGGCAGTTCTGTAGTCATCCCAACACTTCACGCACTTAGGCCACGATCAAGAATAATAAATTAACAACATAATTTCCTCTTCCTTTAGAGCGCATAATTCAACTCCAGGACAAGATGAAGAATTTCCAGCACTAAGTATCAGGTTCAGGATGAAAGGAAAAAAAAAAAAAAAACAAGAGCAGTCTCATCATGAGAAGTTTACTATGTGTTTCAGGGTAACGGAAGCCCTCAGTTGCTGTCTTGGTTACCCAGAAAATGGACGTGATAATGCCGAATCATCAGAAGACTCGAAGATCACTCGTAGATTGGAATATTTGGGCCTAGAGAACGTAATTCGGAAACTGAAAAACCCATTTGGCAAACTACAGCTCATGATAAATAACCAAACAAGGTTCAACGATACGCGGAGAAAGTATCAGCTGTTATGGCCAGCATCTGCACGGCCACAGACAAAACTTGCAGTATATAATTTTGCAGATAGTTTTCCAAAAAAATGTTCAGATGTGTGTGAATTCCTAAGGGACCAAACTGCTGAGGCCATCGGTCGTTAAACTTACACATTACTTAATCTACATTATGCTAAGAACAACACATGCACCCATGCGCGGTGGAGGACTCGAACCTCCGGCGAGAGGGACCGCGCAATAGTTATCATAACAAACTAAGCACAGGACCTAGAAAATATTGACCTTCTTGCTGGGTGCGAATAAACGTCCTACTAAGACTTTCCTGAGGTGTTGTGGATGTGTATACGTGTGTCGTTTGTATTTTCCTACAGCACTATGAACGTGTGGGTGTGTCCTGAGCCGCCGACCTCTCACTGCTGCTGACGATTTATTTCCACAATTCGGTGAGTAAAGAAGCTTCCCATATTAATCTTGCATCCCACTGCGTGATGTCGTTTACAGAAAACTTCGTCCGATATCTTGAAGCTTTTGTGAGATATGACGAGTGTTATTGCCATGTCTTCGCCTACAGAGATCGCTAACCCCTCAGACACTATAGAATCACGGGCTTGCATCTGTAAGAGGCGTTACCTCCCCGGACAGCGTCGATCACATCAAGGATGACAGACGGCAGGTGAAGCGCCACCAGAGGTCCTCAGCCGTGTCACGTGTTCGAAGCTGAATCGGCACAAATCCTTCCGCACCCCGGCTACATAGGGCAGCGCAAGCCAAACGTTGTCAGTTCGTTCCATCGGAACTGTGGACAAATCCATGCACTGGCCCAGCTCATCAGTTAGAGCCCCGTCGGAAGCCACCACCCTGGGACCTACAACTTTCCAGCGATATTCCGAAACGAGCCTGTCGGCCGCCTACGCCGAACGCTCAACCTCCGTTGTTTACGATTATTACTTTTTTTCACTGTGTGTTCCGGGCGTATGCCTGTTAGTGTCTGTGAAGTTGTATTATTTCTTATTGAGAATAGTTTTCTTCTGTATTAAATATCTCTCCTGCGGTTGTAATAAACCATTGTTCTTGTTTAGCTGTGCCTTAATACAATCCTGGAAATTGAAATAAGAACACCGTGACTTCATTGTCCCAGGAAGGGGAAACTTTATTGACACATTCCTGGGGTCAGTTACATCACATGATCACACTGACAGAACCACAGGCACATAGACACAGGCAACAGAGCATGCACAATGTCGGCACTAGTACAGTGTATATCCAACTTTCGCAGCAATGCAGGCTGCTATTCTCCCATGGAGACGATCGTAGAGATGCTGGATGTAGTCCTGTGGAACGGCTTGCCATGCCATTTCCACCTGGCGCCTCAGTTGGACCAGCGTTCGTGCTGGACGTGCAGACCGCGTGAGACGATGCTTCATCCAGTCGCAAACATGCTCAATGGGGGACAGATCCGGAGATCTTGCTGGCCAGGGTAGTTGACTTACACCTTCTAGAGCACGTTGGGTGGCACGGGATACATGCGGACGTGCATTGTCCTGTTGAAACAGCAAGTTCTCTTGCCGGTCTAGGAATGGTAGAACGATGGGTTCGATGACGGTTTGGATGTACCGTGCACTATTCAGTGTCCCCTCGACGCTCACCAGAGATGTACGGCCAGTGTAGGAGATCGCTCCCCACACTATGATGTGTGCCTCGGTCGTATGCAGTCCTGATTGTGGCGCTCACCTGCACGGCGCCAAACACGCAAACGACCATCATTGGCACCAAGGCAGAAGGGACTCTCATCGCTGAAGACGACACGTCTCCATTCGTCCCTCCATTCACGCCTGTCGCGACACCACTGGAGGCGGGCTGCACGATGTTGGGGCGTGAGCGGAAGACGGCCTAACGGTGTGCGGGACCGTAGCCCAGCTTCATGGAGACGGTTGCGAATGGTCCTCGCCGATACCCCAGGAGCAATAGTGTCCCTAATTTGCTGGGAAGTGGCGGTGCGGTCCCCTACGGCACTGCGTAGGATCCTACGGTCTTGGCGTGCATCCGTGCGTCGCTGCGGTCCGGTCCCAGGTCGACGGGCACGTGCACCTTCCGCCGACCACTGGCGACAACATCGATGTACTGTGGAGACCTCACGCCCCACGTGTTGAGCAATTCGGCGGTACGTCCACCGGGCCTCCCGCATGCCCACTATACGCCCTCGCTCAAAGTCCGTCAACTGCACATACGGTTCACGTCCACGCTGTCGCGGCATGCTACCAGTGTTAAAGACTGCGATGGAGCTCCGTATGCCACGGCAAACTGGCTGACACTGACGGCGGCGGTGCACAAATGCTGCGCAGCTAGCACCATTCGATAGCCAACACCGCGGTTCCTGGTGTGTCCGCTGTGCCGTGCGTGTGATCATTGCTTGTACAGCCCTCTCGCAGTGTCCGGAGCAAGTATGGTGGGTCTGACACACCGGTGTCAATGTGTTCTTTTTTCCATTTGCAGGAGTGTATTTCGTATCAAGCATCTCCCCGTGGGGGATGTAACAGTTACGACATGATTCGCGATAGGCAAGGACGTGAATGGGCGCATCGCGCGCGACCATCCGTCGGATATAAAACCCAATGATTCGAGAACGAAATGGGATTTAATTCTGCTCTCAATTTTAGATACGATTTCGAAATCGCTTCTACATTTCTTTCTCCGCAACACATTTCCTAAAATCAACCACGCGCAAAGTTTACGCAATGCGTTTTTACCTCTACAAAACTTATAAATTTCGAGCAGTGTTTTATTTAATTTAATGCAGTATAGTAACTATGGCTAATAACGAAAACAGATTGAGACCTGTATCACTGAGGATATCAGACTGTAAGACGCGTAAAAATAAAACTTTTTAACCTAATAATTTTCGAAAAATCGGATGAGAAGTATTTGTTATCGGCCGTAGCACTGTCTCGCAGCACGGCGATCCGTATTTGGCGAGCAGTACAGCCGTAACAAAAGGCGCTTCAGTACGGAATGCAAAGAGCTCATCTGAAGCAGCGAATGGGTTGATAAGGCGTTACAACAGGGACAAGCGTTAACCTGGAAACACCGAACTTGCATAGTCTGGAAAAGACATCGTACACAATCCTAGACAGCTGTGCGTTGGCCATAGTGCCAACGACCCACTTTCAGGCAGCAACTGATATGACTAATCATGACCTGGGCAAGCTCAGGGACCGCGTAGATTGACATAAAGTGATTGATATACAGTTAATGATTGACAAATTAGTTCGCAACCGATAGTACACCGATATACCGATAGTATCACTGATACATGCATTGAAACCATGGAACTACAGGGTCAGACGACAAGATTTTGTCAGCATACGTGAATAGTTTTGCCAATGCATATTTCATATCTACTTACTACGGAATCGCATTTTAGGTGGGATTATTGAAGTATTAATCATTTATTAGTTGATTCTGTGTAGACTTATAGTAATACTTTTAAGGAGTTGCTTAATAGAATTTTTCAGCTACGCAGAGCACTTCATCTGCAAGACTGTTGGCATCGTTTCGTAGACTGGCGCTGCAGAATTGCTCTTCCCAGCACTGAATATAGTGATATACGCACCACGTCTTGGCAAACAGGGAATATTTAATAGCAAATTTGTTAAGATCCATTTGTTTGATCTCTGAGCTCTTTACCGTCAGTGCCAGTCGGGGTGGAGACTTTCTTAACTTCAATGTTAATCAGAATCACATACTTAGTGCATCCGTCGCATAAAGAGGGCGCGAGCGCGAGTCAGACCATAGATGTTTTGTCGATCTCAAATTTAGATTAATGGGTAGGAATTAAAGCTCTTTGTCAACACTTGTTCAGTTTCCATTTTTCTGAGAGTTGTTTCTTTTATAATAAATATCTACGCTGTACCCACTTGTTCTACTCTTGCTTAGATTAGATTCCAAGTATTGATCCTGATTAAGTTAGGCTATTATCATAGCTTGGGGACTTATTCACATGCTATTCCCGCTTGCAGGTTGTCAATGACAGGGGTAATTTAATTCACTTTTAGGTGTGAGCATTCCATTTCGAATTCGATTGACAACATAACGCAAACACATGCCATGTGGCCGGCCGGTTCTAGGCGCTACACTCTAGAACCGCGAGACTGCTACGGTCGCAGGTTCGAATCCTGCGTCGGGCATGGATGTGTGTGATGTTCTTAGGTTAGTTAGGTTTAAGTAGTTCTAAGTTCTAGGGGACTGATGACCTCAGAAGTTAAGTCCCATAGTGCTCAGAGCCACTTGAACCATGCCGTGTGTACAACCACACTCAGAGTACCAGGAAGCCTTGTTACATGCTGTTTGCAATCATTTAACACCAATATTGATACCACTTAATCAGTTCCTGAAAGGTTTGCGCAAAAACGAAACTCAGTTAGCTGCACCATTAGAATTACTCGCAACAATAAGGGTGGAGTTTTTGTCATTAGACTATCGTATTACCACCGTTACCACTAAGCAAGTGGGCACCCGTTTGAAAATTAATATTCAGATACAGTTTACGTATAAGTATTGTAGATTTGAGTGTTACACTTTTCATACATACCCCGTAGCAAGGGAAACTCACCAAAAATTGGTGGAGTTGAAAGTTCACGAAATATTACTGGTGGCACTGAACAGACAATTCTATGCCCTGCTCTCTACGCAGGAGTTATTGCACTGCTGAGCCTACCAGTTACCATCTGTCCTCCAAAACAGGCACATAACGCTCCGAGGCCATGTGAGATTTCCTTGTCCCTTTCTCGCAATTCTGCTACAGAATCAGAACGAAATTTTCACCCCTCTGCGGAGTGTGCGCTACAGGAGAGCTTCTGTGAAGTTTGGAAAGTAGGAGGCGAGGTACTGGCGTAGGTAAAGCTGTGAGTACGGATCCGGAGTCGTGATTGGGTAGCTCAGTCGGCAGAGCACTTGCCCCCGAAAGGCAAAGGTCCCGAGTTCGAGTCTCGGTCCGGCACACAGTTTTAATCTACCACGAAGTTCCTGCTGCAGCATGTGCAAAAGAAGTAATGTCAGAGAAAATAGTTTTTTCAAAGAGTGGGTCTACACTGGTTATGCTCCGTAAAAAAAAAGAAAAATCGTTATCTGTACTTGTTACGGGAATTGAAAGGAAAAATGGCACATAGAAAATAGAACTAAATTGTCAGCACTGATTAATCAGTGGTACACAATGTGACACGCCAGGACCATCCATCCAGTTACTATTACAATGACAGGAAGCACCACCCTGAATATAGCCCACCCATTGATTTATGCACCAGACTTGCCTGTTGCTCGTCTGCCTAGATCGAATGTTAGCCATGCAGCATGGCCGCATGTCAGTGGAACAACTTTTAGAGAACGTAAAAAAGTACCGCAATGAACATCAGCAGTGACTAGTACTTACGGAACAACCAACCTCAGCTACCTGTATGATTTCTGTAAAAATTGGAATCGTATACTGTCAATTCACCCTACGGGTACTAGTCACAAAGGCAATTTGATGAAGGACAAAGTGAACCACGAGCAAATCTATGTAAAACTAAGTGCCAGTGCAGTTGGCCAATAATGTAAATAGTGCCAGAGGACAAAGTGTTACCTTTAATGGAGGTAGAAATGTGAAATGTAAATAATGTAGCTAGACGAGTCTTTGTGTTTCAGCAAAACAGGATGCTGAATATTGCTTTTAGAAAGGAGGATAATATTATAAACGAAATGATAAACTTATAAACGCGACTTAGAACAGCAGTGTAGGACAAGATCAGGCCACTGCCTGTGAGCTGCATGATTAGCACCTTCGCAGCGCCTCTGGGACGACAGGCCGTACGTGCAGTTGCCGCGCCAACCTGCAGAGGAATATTGCAGCCCCAGTACAACTAGGTCGCCGTCCCATCCCAGACTATTCAGTGTGACGCTCTAATACCACTGTTATCGCGAAATCAGTAGAGGGCAGCAAAACTTATTAACACGTGAACCACGTCGTCATCGTCGAAAAGCTGGGCGGCTACGTGAGCTGACTGTCCGCAGCTCGTGGTCGTGCGGTAGCGTTCTCGCTTCCTGCGCCCGTGTTCCCGGGTTCGATTCCCGGCGGGGTCAAGGATTTTCCCTGCCTCGTGATGACTGGGTGTTGTGTGATGGCCTTAGATTAGTTAGGTTTAAGTACTTCTAAGTACTAGGGGACTGATGACCATAGATGTTAAGTCCCATAGTGCTCAGAGCCATTTTTTTTTGTGAGTAAGTCTGAGGTGTTCACCGTGTCGATAACGCTGACGCCGGTGCTTCCACCGGGATGTATGAGAATCGCGTTTGCATAATGGCTGGGTACTTCAGGCGTGGTATTTTCGTATTCAATGTGCTAAAGATAGAGCCGAAACAAAATTTATCCGAGGAGATACTTAGTACCACAGCCAAAGCAAGTATGATATCATTCGAATTCTACATTGCTTGTTAAATTCAAGTTTCTCAAGAAAATTGTTAACGTTGTTTGAGAACTGAATTTCTGTGGTGCTTTGGCCGTAGCATGTGAGATTCGATGTGTGTGATTGGTGCCTAACGATATAGAGGTAACGAGTCGTTGGACCCTATTTGTGAAACAGTAACAGGAGCGGAGGAGGTAGCAAGACGTGGCAGGCCGGACACTGACCTGCCGTCCTTTGATCTTCTCTAGAGGTGAGCTGGACTCTTCCAGCAACTTCCCCTTTGGTTCTTCTCGTTAGGGCCACGCTATTACTTTGGTGCCAGTAATAGCAAGGGACTTGGAAAGAGAACTGTTACGAGAAGAGACAAAGGCGTTACGTTGTTGATATATATAATTTTATGCTCGTAACACCAGTGGAACAACACCAGTATTCAACAAGACTACTTACAGATAATATAAATTACATTGTCTATTAACGTAAAAATTAATCTAAAGTAAAATCATACTGTGTATGATACAGGATGAGCTCTAAACTTTATGCCACGGCTATAATTTTGAATGAATCTATCTTAAAACTTTCTTAGCACAGAACACACTCTAATTCCTACAACATACGTATTCTGGGGAAAGGCACCGTTTGTGATATTAACGGGAACTAACTTCAAAGATATGTGTACGAATGTTAGAAAAAATGTGTTTACTTGGCTCTATCACGGTCTCCTGACACTTACATCATCTTATTAAGCATCCTGGAAGGCGCATCCAGAAGACATGGCACATGTTAGTGTAACTTCGTACACGCACACACCATCGATAGGTGTGTAAATGAGTAGTGTTGTAATTTTCTATAATTGTATGGCCACCAGAGTCCATTTGTGTTGTTCATCTTTAGTCTTGTTACCAGGCCTGATTGGCAGACAGGAAAAAGGAAAGAAGAAGTTTAGAATTTAATGTTACATCGGTAGTGCGGTTATTAGAGAAGGAGCACAAGCTCGGATTACGAAAGGATCGGGAAGGAATCGACAGTGCCTTATTCAAAGGAAGCATCTCAGAATTTACCTGGAGCGATCTAGGGAAATCAGGACGGACTACGTCTGGAAGGCCGGACGGAGATTTGAACCGTCATCGTTCCGAATGCTAGCCTAGTTTTAAAATTATAATCAGCCTACCAGTTGCAATGGATAAAGCAATTCTTTACCTAGGTTTCGACAAGTATAAATTTGTCTTCTTCAGAAGGTAGCAATTTTACATTAGTGAGGACTAATGTACCATCGCCGTTTTTACAATTGTCGGCATGGATCCATGTGTCAGAAATAAAATATAGCCCTAGAATTAGGGTTTGTCAGCTCTGAGAGATCCATGCGCTATTTTATATTTCCGTGACACACTCTAATTCTAGGGCTATATTTTATTTTTGACACATGGATCTATGCCGACAGTTGTAAAAACGGCGATGGTACATTAGTCCTTACTAATGTAAAATTACTACCTTCTGAAGAAGACAAATTTATATTTGTCGAAACCTAGGTAAAGAATTTCTTTATCCACTGCAACTGGTCGGCTGTTTATAATTTTATTACGTGAAACTGTTGCTGTTGTGCAGCTATGTTTAAAATATTCTAGTCTAGTTTGATAACCAGTACGCCACCTCATTGGCCGCGTGAACAGAATCACTGTGAAGGACCGGAAATGACGTACACTTGTGCAAGGCAGCGTCGTCAGCATCTTACGAAGTTTGAAAGGGGTCTCACTGTGGATCTAAATTTGAACGGCTGGTCGATTTGAGCAATATTCAGATTAGTGGGACACTCGTATGTGAGTGTGGCACAGTGGTGGACTCAGGCACGTGAGGGCAGGTATCGCCATGCTCCTAGTCGGGCACGCCTAGTGATACAACTGAGGATCGCCATATTGTGTACCAAGCACAACGTAGCCTCTTTACATCAGCGCTTGCCATCCTAGAACAAGCAGTGAATTCCATGCAGCATTCTTTGCCATTCGAGGCCATTGGTAGGCGACTAGCAGCAGCCTGAGTATGGAATTACATTCGCACGAGTAGGGTGTCGCAACATCAAATCACAAACGGCTGCGTTTAGAGTGGTTTCGTGACTGGGAAGCATGGACAGTAGATGACTGATCTCTGATGAACCACTGTTCTGGACGATCTCGAATGACCACCGTAAGCGAGTGTGATGGTCACATGTGGACATCTCCCATTCTTCCACAAGTTTTGTACAGACACAGGGATATTACTCTTGGCTTCATGATGACTTCAGGCTACGGTTGGTAGTGACTGAGTGAACTGTGGCGCAACAACAGTGTATCACAGACATCCTGGATCATCCAATGTTTCTCCTCAAATGCTAGTACCGTGATGCGGTTTTTCAACAGGACAATGCTCGTCCACGCATGGGACGTGTCTCCGTGAATTGTCTGCGTAATGCTGAGGTGTCTCGTGGCCATAGAATTTGCGTGGGAGCAGCTCTAACATAATTCCGTCACATTACCTGTGTATTGCGTACCAAGGGCTAGTTAATCAGACGGCTATTACAACAGTTGAAGGGAGCCGAAGAGAGACAGTGGTTGAAAAGGGAGTGGGACAGGGTTATAGCCTATTCTCCATGCTATTCAGTCTGTTCATTCAGTAAGCAATAAAGGAAACCAAAGAAAAATTCGGAAAAGGAATTAAAGTTCATGGAGAAGAAATATAAATTTTATGGTTTACAGATTATCTTGCAATTCTGTCAGAGACAGCAAAGGAATTGGAAGAGAAGTTCAACCTAACGGACAGTGTTTTGACGGGAGGTTATGAGACGAACATTAACGAAAGTAAAATAATGCTTATGGAATGGAGTCGAATTACATCAGGTAATGCTGAGGGAATTACATTAGGAAAGAGGCAGATGAGCTTTGCTATTTGGGCAACAAAATAACTGATGATGGTTGAAGTAGAGAGGATGTGAGATGTAGAGTACCAATGGCAAGTAAAGCTTTCTAAAGAAGAGAAATTTGCTAACAACGAGTATAGATTTAAGTGTCAGGAAGTTTTCCCTGAAATTATTTATATGGAGTGTAGCCATGTATTAAAGTAAAACAACTCAGACAAGACGAAAACAGAAGATTTTGAGATGTTATACTATAGAAAAATGTTGAAAATTGGATGGGTGTATCGGTTAATTAATAAGGAAGTACTGAACACAGTTGTGGCGTTTACTTGACTAAAAGAAGGGATCGGTTGGCAGAACACATTCTGAGACATCAAATAATCGTCAATTTTTGGAGGGAAGTGTGACAGGCAAAAATTTTTCAGGGACTCCAAGAGAAGAGTACACTAAGCAGGTTCAAATAGATGTGGGTTGTAGCAGTTACTCGGTGATGAAGAGTCTGGTACAGAACAGAGTAGCATCGAGAGCTGCATCAAACCAGTCGCCGTGCTGAAGAGAACAAGAACAAACAACAATGAAAATAATACTAACTGAAATGATCTCATACTAACAATGAGGAGTACATCTTTTGGTACTGCGTCGGATACCAGGATATTAGCCGACAGAGCGAACGGGGGCCTAGCCATCGTGGGGTAACGTCGTGTTTACGCCGGAGAAATAGAAAGGGGAGGCAATAACTGAGTACACTTCAATATTGCTACAAGTAGAGCGTTGTCATATGCTACTCCTCCGTACATCAATCCCCTGCATACCCCAAGCAATTAACGCTTACCGACTCTTTCGTTTAGCAGTACTCATTACACTAACATTATGGTGGAGGTCATCAGCAGGTAGATGGTAACCGCATGAATTTGAGATAACTGTCACTGACATACTAAACAGAACGCAATGGGCCGAGAGCTAATCCTTACGGTCCTCCTTAAAACATATGTTCCTCTGACGACGTGTTAATACTTTGATTCGCGAAAAATGGTGATTTCAACAGATACAGGCACTTGGATATTTTACCGCTGGCAATACATGGTTAACTTATTTTCAGTCAGATAGTTTATTCTTTCATGATAATGTCACTGTGAAAACACTTATTTGCAATGTAATTAGTATGAATAAATGGTTTGTCTGAAAAGACTTTTGTCCACTTTAATTCTCATGTTTCATTTTTTCTTAAAATATAATGCTGTATATCTTTATTGAAATTCGTTTTCACATGATGACTCGTTTCTCCTGGCACCCTGTACTACTAATTCCCATTGACAGAACTATTTTCTCAGAGTATTGTAACAAACGTTGAAGGACCAATCTGTGCGTTAAAAGCGCTAAGTTCATATTTCTTTGCGTTGTTCATAATATTGGAGAAATTGCTTCTTAATAACACATTTATCCAAGTCGTCAGTGGGATATTCCTTGTGTGTAACTGGCATCATCTTCTTTGATGTAGATACTCGGCTCAGCACCATATTCCTGCTGCCATAATTAGCGCACTATAGGCTTACTCTAATGGTTCAAATGGCTCTAAGCACTATGGGAGGTCATCAGTCCCCTAGACTTAGAACTACTTAAACCTAACTAACCTAAGGACATCACACACATCCATGCCTGAGGCAGGATTCGAACCTGCGACCGTGTCAGCAGCGCGGTTCCGGACTGAAGCGCCTAGAACCGCTCTGGCACAGCGGCCGACGCTTACACTAATATTTTGCCTACATGTTCAGCCATCTTTTCTGACAGCACTACGTCATTGCTTTCTCCGTATCATTGTCAATAAATTTCATTACATTAATAGTTAGCCCCCGCGAACTGTCGTGAAGGCATTTTCCGCAATTACTTTACGTGCTTGCGCTGTGAAGTAACAACTGAAATGTGCCTAGTCACGTGACCAAGTTAATTTCCGCTACGACCGGGTCTACTTTTCACTTTGTCCAGTAGTATCAATGTGTAACATACTTCAGCTGAGATCAGGAAGCCCAGGAATGTGCAAAGTGTTAGGAACAAGGAAATTCTGCTGCTAAGTAGCAGCCATGGGTGAGGTGTAGATCCTCAGTTACAAGATAGTTTAGGTTCATCGTACCAGGCCACTAGTAGTTTCAAATGAGATGCAAGGATAAGTCATGCGATGTAGAAATTAGGGTCTGTATTAAGGGTTTCCAAAAGAGGAGCTGATAATGAGTGGGATGGGAAATAGTTTGGAAAGAAATGGAAATATGACGCAGATGAGGATCTGCATACGACAGCAACCCTGACTCGCGGCACCAGTGAATGCTTCAGCGAGCTGTTCCATCGTCATGATCGGCCATGTCTCACGAGCTGTGAGGTGGTGGATTAGTGTGTTTACAAACGGCACTCATGGCAGCCGATTTAGTGCATGTTGCTCTGGTATCTGTCGGGACCGTCTGTACATGGGGTTTCACTAGGCAGCACTGAGAAGGAACAATGATACAGCTGACTCACGGAAGTATGGGTGATGGATATCGAGCTACTCATGGTCAATACTTGTTGTCGCTGGCAGGAGAAGTAGATCCTTTTTTTTTAGGATAAATCCAGACAACAGGTTTCTCTGCCTAAAGAATATCTCCAGCAGTTTAAAAAAGTCTGAAATAATTACTCACAATATAAATTCTAACACACCAAACGACACATACTGTACATGTAAAACAAAAGAAACATAAGGAAAAGCAATAAAGTACAGAAGTTTGGAGTTAATGTCCACTTTTTGAACTGTGGCACTGAGCACTCGAGCAGGAGCACATTAATGCAACATGTTGTATTATCGTTGTATGAAAGGACAGAGTCTTGCTGTAAGAACATTTAATTATACCAGAAATAGAACAGGGTTTAAATAAAGACATTACCTCAGTACAGCAAGTGAAGACAAGTACGTTGAAATATCAGTTATTGAATTAATTGAAATCACCGAGAAATAAATAATTTTGAGTACATATCGACGGCTCAGTGATAGTGCGGACACTTATCAACAAACAGAAGTTCTAGAGAAAATCTCAAGTACAGAAGTCAACATAATTTTGTGTGGACGCGTAAACAGAAACACAAATATCATGCAAAACTGAAAAAGACATTTATCAGAAATCAAATGTCACGATTTTTCAAGAGAACTAGAAAATGAAAATTGGGACGAAGTGTGTAGGTGAGCGAACGTAATTGCAAAATTCCTTAAATTCTCAACATTATTTGAATTTAACTTAAAAAAAAATTCCAGAAGTACTCATAAAAACAAATGGATAACAGCAAGAAACCCTTAAGTACCCCATTTCCATGAAAAAGAGTCATAAGCTAAAGTTCTCATACTTTTATCATAGGTACGAAAAGATTAGTAGGAAACTGTTGAATTCTAAAAAAAAAAAGTCATCTAAGGAAAAGTAATGTACAAGGCAGAGAATAAAAACAAAGCTGTATGAGATGTCATTAAAAAGAAACAGGTTTACAAAGGCATAATAAAACATTGAAGTAGGAGGGGTTGTTGTTGTTGTTGTCTTCAGTCCTGAGACTGGTTTGATGCAGTTCTCCATGCTACTCTATCCTGTGCAAGCTTCTTCATCTCCCAGTACCTACTGCAACCTACATCCTTCTGAATCTGCTTAGTGTATTCATCTCTTGGTCTCCCTCTACGATTTTTACCCTCCACGCTGCCCTCCAATGCTAAATTTGTGATCCCTTGATGCCTCAGAACATGTCCTACCAATCGATCCCTTCTTCTAGTCAAGTTGTGCCACAAACTTCTCTTCTCCCCAATCCTATTCAATACCTCCTCATTAGTTACGTGATCTACCCATCTAATCTTCAGCATTCTTCTGTAGCACCACATTTCGAAAGCTTCTATTCTCTTCTTGTCCAAACTAGTTATCGTCCATGTTTCACTTCCATACATGGCTACACTCCAAACAAATACTTTCAGAAACGACTTCCTGACACTTAAATCTATACTGGATGTTGACAAATTTCTCTTCTTCAGGAACGCTTTTCTTGCCATTGCTAGTCTACATTTTATATCCTCTCTACTTCGACCATCATCAGTTATTTTACTTCCTAAATAGCAAAACGCCTTTACTACTTTAAGTGTCTCATTTCCTAATCTAATTCCCTCAGCATCACCCGATTTAATTGGACTACATTCCATTATCCTCGTTTTGCTTTTGTTGATGTTCATCTTATATCCTCTTTTCAAGACACTTTCCATTCCGTTCAACTGCTCTTCCAAGTCCGTTGCTGTCTCTGACAGAATTACAATGTCATCAGCGAACCTCAAGTTTTTACTTATTCTCCATGAATTTTAATACCTACTCCAAATTTTTCTTTTGTTTCCTTTACTGCTTGCTCAATATACAGATTGAATAACATCGGGGAGAGGCTACAACCCTGTCTCACTCCTTTCCCAACCACTGCTTCCCTTTCATGCCCCTCGAATCTAATAACTGCCATCTGGTTTCTGTACAAATTGTAAATAGCCTTTCGCTTCCTGTATTTTACCCCTGCCAACTTTAGAATTGGAAAGAGAGTATTCCAGTCAACATTGTCAAAAGCTTTCTCTAAGTCTACAAATGCTAGAAATGTAGGTTTGCCTTTTCTTAATCTTTCTTCTAAGATAAGCCGTAAGGTCAGTATCGCCTCACGTGTTCCAACATTTCTACGGAATCCAAACTGCTCCTCCCCGAGGTCCGCATCTACCAGTTTTTCCATTCGTCTGTAAAGAATTCGCTTTAGTATTTTGCAGCTATGACTTATTAAACTGATAGTTCGGTAATTTTCACATCTGTCAGCGCCTGCTTTCTTTGGGATTGGAATTATTATATTCTTCTTGAAGTCTGAGGGTGTTTCACCTGTCTCATCAGCTGGTAGAATTTTGTCATGACTGGCTCTCCCAAGGCCGTCAGTAGTTCTAATGGAATGTTGTCTACTCCGGGGGCCTTGTTTCGACTCAGGTCTTTCAGTGCTCTGTCAAACTCTTCACGCAGTATCTTACCTCCCATTTCGTCTTCATCTACATCCTCTTCCATTTCCATAATATTGTCCTCAAGTACATCGCCCTTGTATAAACCTTCTATATACTCCTCCCACCTTTCTGCCTTCCCTTCTTTGCTTAGAACTGGGTTGCCATCTGAGCTCTTGATATTCATACACGTGGTTCTCTTCTCTCCAAAGGTCTCTCTAATTTTCCTGTAGACAGTATCTATCTTACCCCTAGTGAGATAAGCTTCTACATCCTTACATTTGTCCTCTAGCCATCCCTGCTTAGCCATTTTGCACTTCCTGTCGATCTCATTTTTGAGACGTTTGTATTCCTTTTTGCCTGCTTCATTTACTGCATTTTTATATTTTCTCCTTTCATCAATTAAATTCAATATTTCTTCTGTTACCCAAGGATTTCTAGCAGCCCTCGTCTTTTTACCTACTTTATCCTCTGCTGCCTTCACTACTTCATCCCTCAGAGCTACCCATTCTTCTTCTACTGTATTTCTTTCCCCCATTGCTGTCAATTGTTCCCTTATGCTCTCCTTGAAACTCTGTACAACCTCTGGTTCTTTCAGCTTATCCAGATCCCATGTCCTTAAATTCCCTCCTTTTTGAAGTTTCTTCAGTTTTAACCTACAGGTCATAACCAACAGATTGTGGTCAGAGTCCACATCTGCCCCTGGAAATGTCCTACAATTTAAAACCTGATTCCTAAATCTCTGTCTTACCATTATATACTCTATCTGATACCTTTTAGTATCTCCAGGATTCTTCCATGTATACAACCTTCTTGTATGATTCTTGAACCAAGTGTTAGCTATGATTAAGTTATGCTCTGTGCAAAATTCTACCAGACGGCTTCCTCTTTCATTTCTTAGCCCCAATCCATAATCACCTACTATGTTTCCTTCTCTCCCTTTTCCTACTGACGAATTCCAGTCACCCATGACTATTAAATTTTCGTCTCCCTTCACTACCTGAATAATTTCTTTTATCTCGTCATACATTTCATCAATTTCTTCATCATCTGCAGAGCTAGTTGGCATATAAACTTGTACTACTGTAGTAGGCATTGGCTTTGTGTCTATCTTGGCCACAATAATGCGTTCACTATGCTGTTTGTAGTAGCTTACCCGCACTCCTATTTTTTATTCATTATTAAACCTACTCCTGCATTACCCCTATTTGATTTTGTATTTAGAACCCTGTAGTCACCTGACCAAAAGTCTTGTTCCTCCTGCCACCGAACTTCACTAATTCCCACTATATCCAACTTTAACCTATCCATTTCCCTTTTTAAATTTTCTAACCTACCTGCCCGATTAAGGGATCTGACATTCCACGCTCCGATCCGTAGAACGCCAGTTTTCTTTCTCCTGATAAAGACGTCCTCCTGAGTAGTCCCCGCCCGGAGATCCGAATGGGGGACTATTTTACCTCCGGAATATTTTACCCAAGAGGACGTCATCATCATTTAATCATACAGTAAAGCTGCATGTCCTCGGGAAAAATTACGGCTGTAGTTTCCCCTTGCTTTCAGCCGTTCGCAGTACCAGCACAGCAAGGCCGTTTTGGTTAATGTTGCAAGGGGGGTATAAAGTAATAAATGATCCACATCGCCTAGCAACCTTCCTGAACGTGCATTTTTCAAGTACTGCAGGGAAATTACTACAATTCCCAAATATTAAGCTCTAAGGGAAAATGTTAGGAAGCGAGGAGCTGGGGGTGGTAAGATACCAAGACAAAAAAATTATAACATATCACTCACAAAAGGCAAATTAATTTTATTTACCAAGTTATGCAAACTGTTTTTATCAATTTAACAAATGAAATTTGACAAGCTCAGGTGAATGTAATTATTTATAAGAAGCCAAAAAACCATAAGACGTTAGTATTTCACATTTGATTAATTTGAGGTTCTAAATCTTGACCTTGTGTAGAGTTTCACCTTACGCAGATGACTCTGTCTCAAAATAAATTCAGTTAAGCATAGTGTGAATTCAGATACTACTAGAACAGACACAAAAACACTTCAATTAACATATGTTGCAGAATAATATATGAAGCATGAATAAACATTTGGTTAACGCACTAGATCACAAGAAGCAAGAAGCAGCAATAAAACAACGTGAAACATAACCTTTGTAAAAATCAAAGGAAGACTGTTTGATTTTTCATAAATAGTTTGCTGTTTCCTTCAAACATGGATTTAGGCAGAATGCATCTCAGACAAGTGAGAATGTATCAGCATACGGAATTTGTTTTTAATTTGTGGTAACTCATGCTAGTTCAGTAAAAGAATTTACGTAAAATTTAAACACCAGCACCCACATAACTTAAACTAAAACATGAGGTTTTAAACTTATATAAATTCTGAGTACCAAATAAATTACACATAACCAGCACAAATAATATTCATAAATTACTAACAGCGCACAAATCCGAGTAGACGAAAACTAGGCTATCCGTCCCGAATAACTGTAACATAAAAAATTTTAGCAATGCAGTTTAGTCAGGTTGGGACCAGTAAAGTCTTTAAATAAAATCGGGGTTAAGTCAACCAACGTAACACACATAATCTAAAGAACCGTACATCCCAGCCAATAGCACCAAATAACTGTTCGTACAGTCTTCATTCTAAAGCGCTCACCATACAACTGCCATAATCACCATCGACCACGACTCAGTAAGCCCACTTTGTCCGTGAATTCTGTAGCCACAAGTAGCAGAAAAATTCCCAAGGCCGTCTTACGCCAAGTTACAGCGGCATGCTTCTTGGGCGTATAAGTATGTGGAGTAAAGACGCACAGTCATATCCAACTTCGGCAGATGTTCATAGCATCCACTCATAGCAACTGCGTAATACAAGACTGACAGTGGTTCTCCTTGGGTAGCCATCCTGCAGTTACCAGTGGTAAATGACTGAGACCGGGCTCATGCACAATCCCGTTAAATTGAACCGTCTGGAGGGACAAGGAGGAGAGCAGTTAATTAACTATGCCGGCAAAGAGATTATACATGCTTTCGAGTTTATATCAATGTGCGACACGGGTCACAAAGTACAATCATGTTGCTACCAACCACACAGCACAAAGACAGTAAAATGCACAAAACCTAAAAAATAAAAGCCAGTAAGCTTAGATGAAGTACAAATATGTGCGCTGAACAAATGCATACATGTTGCACAGAATCCTTTAACAAACGTAATAAGTGAATCATTCACATCAGGTGTTTTGCCACGGTATTTCAAGTAGTCTAACATCGTACCTCTGTTGCACAAAAATAATGCAGAAGACGTTGAAAATTACCAGCCCATTAACGCTGTCATCATTCTAAAAATAAAAAAAGCGGTTATGAAAGATAATATCTGTTACGCAATACATTCTATGTATCGAAGAATTACAAGGACAACACAGAATACGGCTTTGTTAAAAAATGTTACACGAATAAATGATAAGAACAATAATAAAACATCACTTCACGTAACAGTTCCAAGCTATGTTTTTCCTTTTGTTCTTTTCTGGAAAAACTTAGTCCCAAAGTAATGCAGTGTATAATGCTAAGTTTAACATCTCGTACTACTAGCGACCACTACTGCTACTCCTGTTACGGGGAAGAGGCAAGTATAACACTATCAGTTATTACCTGAAACATTCTCGGACTTCTTGCCGCTTCAATTCGTGAACTGATGCGGTAAGAGTCCAAGAATGTTTTATGTAACAGTGCCGTTGCTAAAGACTTAGTTCTCACTATCGATTATTCCCACAACAAGGAAAAGCTGCAGTAATGTTACTCCTATGTTACTCCTATTACTGGATTTTTAAAATTGACTGTGATCGTGTAGTAATGTTAAGGAATCGGACTTTGTTTCGTTATCAGAAAGAGTACTTGTTGATAGTAGTAGATAATATAACACGAATCGTACCAATGTTATTGTGATTGCAAAATGAAACTGTAGTCATATACATAAAATATGGTCCCCAGCCTAATTAGGCAATGTGATTATAAGTAAATATACTCTTAATAAAGAACACTGACTACTGTATGTAGCTTTACTTGGGACTTAAATCTGTTTTTCGAATTGGACACGAAAACAACGATAAAATCTAGCAAGTACTCTTAGAGACAACTAACCATGAGAAAGACAAATAAAAGCTTAAGCTATTTGGTGGCAAATTATCTCCTACTAACGTGCACTGTCTGTACTAAAGCAAGAAGGATAGTGTTCATTACACGGTACCATTTAATAAGCGAGGAGCGCAACTAATTTGGACATATAAATAACAGTAAAATAGAAATAATTGTCAAAATATGATGCTAACTGACATGTTTACTATTTGTTTTCAAACAGAGGATAAACGTCGTTGCATTATCTAGGGTATAAGGGAAATCCTGATTCTGTTGTGGTATCAATAAGTTGTTACCAGTTATATTTATAACACAAATGTTTCTAGAATTATTATTATGCTTCATAAGCACTTTCACTGCGTGACTTACTGACTACTGGTGGTGGGACCCACTAACTTTTCTACCTACTGACTGGGTTTGGTTCAACCACTTCAAACAAAATACACTCCTGGAAATTGAAATAAGAACACCGTGAATTCATTGTCCCAGGAAGGGGAAACTTTATTGACACATTCCTGGGGTCAGATACATCACATGATCACACTGACAGAACCACAGGCACATAGACACAGGCAACAGAGCATGCACAATGTCGGCACTAGTACAGTGTATATCCACCATTCGCAGCAATGCAGGCTGCTATTCTCTCATGGAGACGATCGTAGAGATGCTGGATGTAGTCCTGTGGAACGGCTTGCCATGCCATTTCCACCTGGCGCCTCAGTTGGACTAGCGTTCGTGCTGGACGTGCAGACCGCGTGAGACGACGCTTCATCCAGTCCCAAACATGCTCAATGGGGGACAGATCCGGAGATCTTGCTGGCCAGGGTAGTTGACTTACACCTTCTAGAGCACGTAGGGTGGCACAGGATACATGCGGACGTGCATTGTCCTGTTGGAACAGCAAGTTCCCTTGCCGGTCTAGGAATGGTAGAACAATGGGTTCGATGACGGTTTGGATGTACCGTGCACTATTCAGTGTCCCCTCGACGATCACCAGAGGTGTACGGCCAGTGTAGGAGATCGCTCCCCACACCATGATGCCGAGTGTTGGCCCTGTGTGCCTCGGTCGTATGCAGTCCTGATTGTGGCGCTCACCTGCACGGCGCCAAACACGCAAACGACCAGCATTGGCACCAAGGCAGAAGCGACTCTCATCGCTCAAGACGACACGTCTCCATTCGTCCCTCCATTCACGCCTGTCGCGAGACCACTGGAGGCGGGCTGCACGATGTTGGGGCGTGAGCGGAAGACGGCCTAACGGTGTGCGGGACCGTAGCCCAGCTTCATGGAGACGGTTGCGAATGGTCCTCGCCGATACTTCAGGAGCAACAGTGTCCCTAATTTGCTGGGAAGTGGCGGTGCGGTCCCCTACGGCACTGCGTAAGATCCTACGGTCTTGGCGTGCATCCGTGCGTCGCTGCGGTCCGGTCCCAGGTCGACGGGCACGTGCACCTTCCGCCGACCACTGGCGACAACATCGATGTACTGTGGAGACCTCACGCCCCACGTGTTGAGCAATTCGGCGGTACGTCCACCCGGCCTCCCGCATGCCCACTATACGCCCTCGCTCAAAGTCCGTCAACTGCACATACGGTTCACGTCCACGCTGTCGCGGCATGCTACCAGTGTTAAAGACTGCGATGGAGCTCCGTATGCCACGGCAAACTGGCTGACACTGACGGCGGCGGTGCACAAATTCTGCGAAGCTAGCGCCATTCGACGGTCAACACTGCGGTTCCTGGTGTGTCCGCTGTGCCATGCGTGTGATCATTGCTTGTACTTTAACTGTTTACTCTTACTGATCTCGTGTAGCATTTCATACAAAAGGCTGACTAAATTCTTACGAAAATCGGAGCTCCACGAAAGACAGTGAACACTTTTAAAACAGCAATGATCGTGTTGTTCATCAGAATTCGGACACGCGGAATTATTGCATCACTAGATAAGGAACCTACCAGTTAAGTGACTGACGAATAAGTCAGTGTTCGTAACACAGAGCTGAAATTATATTGCTTATTATTTGCACGTTATGAAAGTTACTGGTCCATGGAAATAAATACAGCGCTAAACTTTACTTGTTCTTGAAGGTGGTGGCTGTAGCGATATTCTGTCGCACAAGTATGAAGTTGTCATACATGATCATGGCTCTTGATGTAAAATTTCTCTGTATATTGTCTTCTTGGCGCCGAAATTTTATGATTCAGAGCAAACGAATAACTGGCATGATCTAACAACCACTGTACATCCACATCCGAGGCACAATTGATTCAATCTTGCTGCTATCTTTGCTTCCTTCAGCGTTCAAAATGTTAACTGTTTGAATGCTGATCATAGATTATCTGTCGACAAAGACTTCTTGTGACACTTCGCTCCAAACCACCTTTTCCATTCCCACGTACAGTGTTTCGTTGCGGAGGGACTTCCCTCCAGGTTTTACATGTAGTTTATTCTACATTCTATAAGCATAAACCACACGCGTTACTTTGACATATTAATATTATAAAATAACATAGTTTCGCAATTTAATTCCTGTTAAATAACATTTTACATCATAAGACTAATTATTTACATATATGATAAGACAAAGAAGATTGAAACTGAGATATTACATTACAGATAGGAAAACAAATAAGTTGCGTGAAACTGAGATATTACATTACAGACAGGAAAACAAATAAGTTACGTGTAGGAGGTAAAGTCGACACAGAAGGGATACTGTCTCAGTTTTCCAGGCTAGCGAATGGAGAGATGTGGCAACCAAACATCGTCGCTATGTTCCTGACATCACCTGATAGTGTGTGTAGATTTGTATTTTGAAACAATGTGTGTATAGCGTAGTGTGCGCAATGACTAGAAGTGAGAAATAAACAACAGCGTTGCACTGGCGTTTTGCTTTATTAAATGACACCTTTATAAAACAGTATTGTTCGTTAAGAATAAACCGAGTGAGGTAACACTGTTTTAAACAGACTGGGATTGTATTTGGGAGGGGAAGGCTCCAATCTCAATTGAACATCCTGGTCTAGGTTTTCCTAAATTATTTCAATCAGATGCCGGTGTAGTTCCTGCTATAAGGATGTAGCCGACGACCTGTCCATCCTTCACACACTCACACACACACACACACACACACACACACACACACACACTCTCTCTCGCGCGCGCACACACGCACGTTATTTTTGTTGTTCTTGAATTCAAATACCAAGACATGTCCAATATCCTTGTAAAACTGATCCATGGATGATGGATGAATACTACTACTACTAAATACTGCTACTTATAGAATGTGGCCGAACCAGCGTCGCTGCTATGACGCATAGCACTTAATTTTCAAACCAATGGATCCCTTTATAAAGCGAAAATCGAATAAGAAGTGCTAGTCTTCCAAAGCTGATGATACGCGACCCTGCGCAGGGAAACAAATCCGTAGTAATGCAAGGTGTTATATTATGTACTGTATGGCTCAAGACAATAGACCTCGTAGCATAAACGAATGACTGCTCTGTGGCGCCGGTTTTACACGGTGGTGTCGAGTAACGACCGAAACTACGTCACGATCATGTGGCACTGTTCCACAGCGTGATTCTCTCTGACACTCCCGTGGTGATATAACAGATTTCTCACGACACAGGAGTTACATCAACATGAGATACTAACTTTTGCGTCAGCTGTAATAAGTAATTGACGTTAGAACCCGAATTATTTGATGACTTGATGAGGGAAGCAAAAAGAAAATTTCGCCACAACCGGCGGGAGATGAATACGTAACTTCGGAAACCGTTTTTTGCTGTCGTGTTTACATGTTAAGGCCCGAAGTAGTTTTGCTAGACCGATTACATATGTCTTCTGAAAAATCAGCCTTTCCAGTTCCTGATTTACTCAGCACTGTAGCTGTTTCTCGACGTTTAAATATTAGACGTTAATGCACAAAAAGTCAATCCGTCAAGATTAACTGAAAATTTTTAAAAACTATTGCGTGTTTAAATGGAAGCAAATCGATTGTGGAAGTAGAAATCCGGTAGCTAGAACCGCCTTTCTAGAATCGGTGTTGGATTGTTTACATGATCAACCAGAAACACTATTAGGAAACCGGTTTTACAAAATCCAGTTTTGGGAGCCCTACGTAAACATATCGATGAAAAGCAGAAGAATAAGGAAAAAAATTAAAGAAGATATAGGAAAAATGGGACGAAAAACGGACACACGGAAAACGTACAGAGGATATTACAGTATTTCAGTCCTAAAGGATGGAAGCTACGGTAACAAGAGTGGTTGCCTTAGTCCACTCTTGAATTCAATATGGCTTCGGTCAAACTTATTAATCGGTTCGCTTGTTGCCTCTTGATGTGGCTGAAATGAAAGTTAATTTTGTGGAGGTGGGGGGAAGGAGATGCAGAAAGTTTTAGTCTTAGGCATCGTTACGAGTGCCAGCCTAGATAGAACAGAAGAATAATTAAAGTATGATATGTAAGAAGAATTAGTGAGGAGTCACCATATGAGAAACCAGTGAATAAAACACAGAGTGCAATTGAAGAATTGAATGTTATAGACACTTCACACAAATTTTCACAGCAAACTCGATGTGTCTGAGCTGAACAGTTAAGGTTCGGGAAAGACTAGTTACAGGACAATACTATGTTTCATGGATGGTGAAACAATTCGTCTGTAATTTCTGAGCTTAGTGTAGGTAAGTGGCAGTTTCTCTACGTGTTTCAACAATTGGTTTTTCTCAGCTTAGGATTCTGCCAACGATTTCAAGGAGACCTCTTACCGTAATGAGACATCACCAAGAATGATGAGCGGCTACCTTTCACTGAACCAGCCACTGTTCAACTCGCAATGATATAGTAGAATGATATTGTCGACCCACGTTCACTAGTCTGGGTATTTTGACGTTGATCTCTCAATATACACTACTGGCCATTAAAATTGCTACACCACGAAGAAATGCAGATGATGAACGAGTATTAATTGGACAAATATATATATATATATATATATATATATATATATATATATATATATATATGGATTATCATGCTGCTGCAAACGCCGTCGAACTGTTCGTGCAGATGGTTGTTGTATGGGAAGCTTCCCCATCTGTTGTCTCAGGGATCGAAACGTGGCTGCACGATCCGTTACAGCCATGCGCATAAAATGCCTGTCATCTCGACTGCCAGTGATACGAGGCCGTTGGGACCGAGCACGGCGTTCCGTATTACTCTCCGGAACCCACCGATTCCATAGTCTGCTAACAGTCATTTGATCTCGACCAACGCGAGCAGCAATGTCGCGAAACGATAAACCGCAATCGCGATAGGCTACAATCCGATCTTTATCAAAGTCGGAAACGTGATGGTACGCATATCTGCTCCTTACACGAGGCATCACAACAACGTTTCACCAGGCATCGCCCGTCAACTGCTGTTTGTGTATGAGAAATCGGTTGGAAACTTTCCTCATGTCAGCACGTTGTAGGTGTCACCACCGGCGCCAACTTTGTGTGAATGCTCTGAAAAGCTAATCATTTGTATATGACGGCATCTTCTTCCTGTCGGTTAAATTTCGCGTCTGTAGCACGTCATCTTCGTGGTGTAGCAATTTTAATGGCCAGTAGTGTATACAGGGTGAGTCACCTAACATTACCGCTGGATATATTTCGTAGACCACATCAAATACTGACGAATCGATACCACAAACCGAACGTGAGGAGAGGGGCTAGTGTAATTGTAGTGTAATTGGTTAATACAAACCATAAGAAAATGCACGGAACTATGTATTTTAACAGAAACTTACGTTTTTTTCAAATGGAACCCCGTTAGTTTTGTTAGCACATCTGAACATATAAACAAATACGTTAGCAGTACCGTTTGTTGCATTGTAAAATGTTAATTACATCCGGAGATATTGTAACCTAAAGTTGACGCTTGAGTACCACTCCTCCGCTGTTCGATCGTGTGTATCAGAGAGCACCGAATTACGTAGGGATCCAAAGGGAACGGTGATGGACCTTAGGTACAGAAGAGACTGGAACAGCACATTACGTCCACATGCTAACACCTTTTTATTGGTCCTTTTCACTGGCACACATGTACATTACCATGAGGGGTGAGGTACACGTACACATGTGGTTTCCGTTTTCAATTACGGAGTGGAATAGAGTGTGTCCCGACATGTCAGGCCAGTAGATGTTCAATGTGGTGGCTATCATTTGCTGCACAAAACTGCAATATCTGGCGTAATGAATGTCGTTCACACCGCAGTACATCTGGTGTAATGTCGCCGCAGGCTGCCATAATACGTTGTTTCATATCCTCTGGGGTTGTAGGCACATCACGGTACACATTCTCCTTTAACGTACCCCACCGAAAGAAGTCCAGAGGTGTAAGATCAGGAGAACGGGCTGGCCAATTTATGCGTCCTCCACGTCCTATGAAACTCCCGTCGAACATCCTGTCAAGGGTCAGCCTAGTGTTAATTGCGGAATGTGCAGGTGTACCATCATGGTGATACCATATACGTCGACGCGTTTCCAGTGGGACATTTTCGAGCAACGTTGGCAGATCATTCTGTAGAAACGCGATGTGTGTTGCAGCTGTTTGGGGCCCTGCAATGAAGTGAGGACCAATGAGGTGGTCGTCAATGATTCCGCACCATACATTTACAGTCCACGGTCGCTGTCGTTCTACCTGTCTGAGCCAGCGAGGATTGTCCACGGACCAGTAATGCATGTTCCGTAGATTCACTGCCACGTGGTTTGTGAAACCCGCTTCATCGGTTAATGCCCATTGACAGAATTGCACTCGATGATTAAAGTCATCACCATGTAATTGCTGATGTAGCGACACATGAAACGGGTGAAAGCGGTGACGATGCAGTATGCGCATGACACTACTTTGACTCAGTCCACCGGCTCTCGCAATGTCCCGTGTACTCATGTGGGGGTTCATGGCAACAGCAGCTAACACACCAACTACACCCGCTTCTCCTGTGACGGCCCTGTTACGGACCCGTTTGCGTGCTACGACCATACCTGTTGCATACAGTTGGCGGTAGATGTTTTGCTATGTGCGGCAGCCGGCCGCGGTGGTCTCGCTGTTCTAGGCGCGCACTCCGGAATCGTGCGACTACTACGGTCGCAGGTCCGAATCCTGCCTCGGGCATGGATGTGTGTGATGTCCTTAGGTTAGTTAGGTTTAAGTAGTTGTAAGTTCTAGGGGACTGATGACCACAGCAGTTGAGTCCCATAGTGCTCAGAGCCATTTTTTTTTTATGTGCGGTCCGTCGGATGCTCTCTGTCCGGGTACCGTTCTGCATACACCCTGCAGGCTTCAGCTGCATTTCGTCGACACTCGCCATAGATGAGTATCATCTCCGCCTTTTCAGAGTTCGAATACACCATGGGCACAGTTCCTACAACACTACACTATCACAGACGTGTGGTAACACGGTGTACTACAGTTGGTCTGAGTGCGGAGACGAATGCAGAATAACAATAGCAGCAAGCGCTACATGCGGACACTGTGACAGCTAGACCAAACCACAACAGTGCACTACAGCCACACTCGTAAACACGGTCGTCATCGTAAACATGTCTCTAAAGATGCTGTCGCCGACCGTGGCCCGTGTTTGTTACAACACGCAACTGAACGTCGGAGGTTTCAAGCGTCAACTTTAGGTTACAATATCTCCGAATGTAATTAACATTTTACAATGCAACAAGCGGCACTGATTACGTATTTGTTTATATGTTCAGATGTGCTAACAAAACTAACGTGGTTCCAATTAAAAAAACGTAGGTTCCTGTTAAAAAACATACTTCCGTGCCTTTTTGCATGGTTTGTATTAAACAATTACACTAGCCCCTCTCCTCACGTTCGGTCTGTGGAATCGGTTAGACAGTATTTGATGTGGTTTACGAAATGTATGCAGCGGTAACGTTAGGTGACTCACCCTGTATATTCGTTACTGTCGCTCCTTGTTAGCAATATCAGCTTGTTTTCAAGAATAGGCAGCATTCACTCAGTCAATACTCGGCAGAAATCCAGCCTGCATTTGGATCGGTCTTCCTTAACTCTTGTGCAGAAATGTGTGCAGTATACTGCTGCATCCATTTTCAATAAGCTACCACAAGAATTAAAAAATCATAGCAGTAATACATGCGCTTTCAGATCGAAACTGAAGAGTTTCCTCATGGGTCACTCCTTCTTTTCTGTTGAGGAGTTCCTTGAAAAGCTGATTCTTATGTTATATTGTTGATTGCGTTTACTTAAACAAATGGTTTGACATTTTTGGGTTCATAAACATTTTAATTTTATCCGCTATTACTTTTTTGTTGTAATTTCATGTGCTGACACGTTCCATGACCTGGGAGATTTGCCCCTCTATTTGGTCCTACGTAACTTGACGTGTAAATAAAAAATAAAACTAAATACGACTACATGGGTCTGAAGTCTTGCACCCGTCATGATGTCGACTACAGATCTTTTTGAAAGCATCGTGACAACACGAGCGGCTTGGCCAGGTAGCTTAGAGCAGTACTGAGGCGGGCAGCGGTGAACCGCCTTGTTGCTGTGTGTGGCGGGGCGAGATGAGTCAGGAGAGATGGACGGCGAAGACCAGCAAGTGTGCGGGCAGGGCGCTGCGATGGGGAAACACCGAGGCTAACATGCCTGGCGGTGGAGGGGATGAAAGACTAGTTGGTTTGGCGATCGAGAGTGCTGTACTGACAGCATTCGACATTCACTAAAATAGTCAAAACTGCGTACGGTTGAGCTACATAGAACGTACGGATGTAAGTGAAATCGGCGAAAGCCATAGAAATCAATAAAATTGTCACCATATTTGTACGACGTCCTGTTCAGAAGTTATTATAGTTTGAAACTTTGATCTTCCACGTGGACTACCACCTTAACTTTGTTAGGGAGGGGGGGGGGGGAAGGGGGGGTTGTGTGTCTCAGTGATCCATAGAGCTATGCTGGTGGAAGCTACGCTCATGGTAGGGTAACCTATACCAGACTGATCTGCTTGTGAGAGACCAAAAAAAGAGTTGTTCTCCTAGAGGGCTTTATTCTTGGGCTGATGTGGGCAGCAACCACATGGGCTCTTGCCTATGTCTTACATTGCTTCCACTCACTTGTGTCAGACATCTTGTGTTCTCTTTCCTATCGACCTCTCTTGGCCAACTCTTGTTTTTTCCACGTAAACAGTTTCAGGCTGCGAGGCCAGAGGGAGTGGTTCATGTGAATGGCTCAGATGGCGGATGAAGATGATTTGGCATCCCAACGGTAGACGACACGAAAGACGCCGCTTCAGGCTATCTGCCTAGAAATAGTAAACTGAAGTATTACCCATCAGGCTTGGAAGCTGTGAGATGGCTCTCATCACAATTTACAGCCACAGATGAAAAAGGATGGATCATGAAGACAACCGAAGGAAGTTAAGGATAAACGATTAGGTGTTACACATAGGATGAAAATTTTTATATGGAACGTAAGAAAGTTGGAAACAAAGAAATGGAACTATTCCATAAATTAAGAGATAAATAAATTGATATACACTCCTGGAAATGGAAAAAAGAACACATTGACACCGGTGTGTCAGACCCACCATACTTGCTCCGGACACTGCGAGAGGGCTGTACAAGCAATGATCACACACACGGCACAGCGGACACACCAGGAACCGCGGTGTTGGCCGTCGAATGGCGCTAGCTGGGCAGCATTTGTGCACCGCCGCCGTCAGTGTCAGCCGGTTTGCCGTGGCATACGGAGCACCATCGCAGTCTTTAACACTGGTAGCATGCCGCGACAGCATGGACGTGAACCGTATGTGCAGTTGACGGACTTTGAGCGAGGGCGTATAGTGGGCATGCGGGAGGCCGGGTGGACGTACCGCCGAATTGCTCAACACGTGGGGCGTGAGGTCTCCACAGTACATCGATGTTGTCGCCAGTGGTCGGCAGAAGGTGCACGTGCCCGTCGACCTGGGACCGGACCGCAGCGACGCTGGTCGTATGCGTGTTTGGCGCCGTGCAGGTGAGCGCCACAATCAGGACTGCATACGACCGAGGCACACAGGGCCAACACCCGGCATCATGATGCGGGGAGCGATCTCCTACACTGGCCGTACACCTCTGGTGATCGTCGAGGGGACACTGAATGGTGCATGGTACATCCAAACCGTCATCGTACCCATCGTTCTACCATTCCTAGACCGGCAAGGGAACTTGCTGTTCCAACAGGACAATGCACGTCCGCATGTATCCCGTGCCACCCAACGTGCTCTAGAAGGTGTAAGTCAACTACCCTGGCCAGCAAGATCTCCGGATCTGTCCCCCATTGAGCATGTTTGGGATTCGATGAAGCGTCGTCTCACGCAGTCTGCACGTCCTGCACGAACGCTGGTCCAACTGAGGCGCCAGGTGGAAATGGCATGGCAAGCCGTTCCACAGGACTACATCCAGCATCTCTACGATCGTCTCCATGGGAGAATAGCAGCCTGCATTACTGCGAAAGGTGGATATACACTGTACTAGTGCCGACATTGTGCATGCTCTGTTGCCTGTGTCTATGTGCCTGTCTTTCTGTCAGTGTGATCATGTGACGTATCTGACCCCAGGAATCTACATCTACATCTACATGACTACTCTGCAATTCACATTTAAGTGCTTGGCAGAGGGTTCATCGAACTACAATCATACTATCTCTCTACTATTCCACTCCCGAACAGCGAGCGGGAAAAACGAACACCTAAACCTTTCTGTTCGAGCTCTGATTTCTCTTATTTTATTTTGATGATCATTCCTACCTATGTAGGTTGGGGTCAACAAAATATTTTCGCATTCGGAAGAGAAAGTTGGTGACTGAAATTTCGTAAAAAGGTCTCGCCGCGACGAAAAACGTCTATGCTGTAATGACTTCCATCCCAACTCGTGTATCATATCTGCCACACTCTCTCCCCTATAACGCGATAATACAAAACGAGCTGCCCTTTTCTGCACCCTTTCGATGTCCTCCGTCAATCCCACCTGGTAAGGATCCCACACCGCGCAGCAATATTCTAACAGAGGACGAACGAGTGTAGTGTAAGCTGTCTCTTTAGTGGACTTGTTGCATCTTCTAAGTGTCCTGCCAATGAAACGCAACCTTTGGCTCGCCTTCCCGACAATATTATCTATGTGGTCCTTCCAACTGAAGTTGTTCGTAATTTTAACACCCAGGTACTTAGTTGAATTGACAGCCTTGAGAATTGTACTCTTTATCGAGTAATCGAATTCCAACGGATTTCTTTTGGAACTCATGTGGATCATCTCACACTTTTCGTTATTTAGCGTCAACTGCCACCTGACACACCATACAGCAATCTTTTCTAAATCGCTTTGCAGCTGATACTGG
Organism: Schistocerca gregaria; assembly: GCF_023897955.1. Taxonomy (NCBI): domain Eukaryota; kingdom Metazoa; phylum Arthropoda; class Insecta; order Orthoptera; family Acrididae; genus Schistocerca; species Schistocerca gregaria. The sequence continues at coordinate 504,473,425 of NC_064921.1, forward strand.
TCTTCGGATGACCTTACTAGACGGTAAATTACAGCATCATCTGCGAACAGTCTAAGAGAACTGCTCAGATTGTCACCCAGGTCATTTATATAGATCAGGAACAGTAGAGGTCCCAGGACGCTTCCCTGGGGAACACCTGATATTACTTCAGTTTTACTCGATGATTTGCCGTCTATTACTACGAACTGCGACCTTCCTGACAGGAAATCACGAATCCAGTCGCACAACTGAGACGATACCCCATAGGTCCGCAGCTTGATTAGAAGTCGCTTGTGAGGAACGGTGTCAAAAGCTTTCCGGAAATCTAGAAATACGGAATCAACTTGAGATCCCCTGTCGATAGCGGCCATTACTTCGTGCGAATAAAGAGCTAGCTGCGTTGCACAAGAGCGATGTTTTCTGAAGCCATGCTGATTACGTGTCAATAGATCGTTCCCTTCGAGGTGATTCATAATGTTTGAATACAGTATATGCTCCAAAACCCTACTGCAAACCGACGTCAATGATATAGGTCTGTAGTTAAATGGATTACTCCTACTACCCTTCTTGAACACTGGTGCGACCTGCGCAATTTTCCAACCTGTAGGTACAGATCTATCGGTGAGCGAGCGGTTGTATATGAGTGCTAAGTAGGGAGCTATAGTATCAGCGTAATCTGAAAGGAACCTAATCGGTATACAATCTGGACCTGAGGACTTGCCCGTATCAAGCGATTTGAGTTGCTTCGCAACCCCTAAGGTATCTACTTCTAAGAAACTCATGCTAGCAGATGTTCGTGTTTCAAATTCTGGAATATTCCATTCGTCTTCCCTGGTGAAGGAATTTCGGAAAACTGCGTTCAATAACTCCGCTTTAGCGGCACAGTCGTCGATAACAGTACCATCGGCACTGCGCAGCGAACGTATTGACTGCGTCTTGCCGCTTGTGTACTTTACATACGACCAGAATTTCTTCGGATCTTCTACCAATAAAGTTTCCCCTTCCTGGGACAATGAATTCACGGTGTTCTTATTTCAATTTCCAGGAGTGTAGCTGTTAGAACAGCAACGAAAAAGAAGTTAAAACGCACAGTGATATACAGCGGAGTTCCACAGAGTGTCTGCGAAATTTGGGGTAGCAATCCTAATAAACTATGGACAAGAAAAATTATAGAGTATTCTTTTACCAGTGAGAGAACGGTCTCATGTAAATTTAAAACTGATAGAGGATATTTAGTCATTATAGGTGTATAGGCACTTGACGAAGGGAAGAAAACAGTAACAAAACTGTTCTATAACAAACTGCAAACGGTTCTTAATAAAGCTCATGAGAAGTATCAGGTTCTCTTTTGTGGAGATTTAAATGCTACAGTAGGCAACGTACCTATCTCAGGACTTGTGGGTGCATTCGGAAAAGAAGACATCAATGAAAATGTTAATGACCGTAGACACCATGCAACTTCCAACCAGCTTAACACCACTAACAGAAATTTTTAGGAGTGCTAGGTGTTATGCATGTTTAATAGATGACACAAACGCAAACGACAGGATATATAATCAGGTTCAATATGTACACGTACACCGAAGAGGCGATATCTGTTCTGATCACTATTTAGACATTGCTACAGTTGCAGTGGTAACTAAATGGAATCTTAGGCTACGAAGACAGACAAACCTTGAGGATATCTTTAACCTGTACGTTCTGGGACATGAAGGTATTAGGAAATTATATCAAAGCCGGCTGCAGAAATATCTGCTAGACACTCCGACTGTTCAGAATATAGAGAAAGAAAGGCAAAATATTAAAGAATATATAGAAAGAGCAGCATATGAGACATTTGAGGAAAAGAAGAAAGCCATTGAACAAAACTTTAGAGCCCACAAAAAACCTACAAAATAAAACACTAGAAACTGAAGAATATAAGCAAAAACGGAAGCATGTAAAACAAATAAGCAGTGTAGCACACCAAGAGCCATGGAATCATTTTATAACTTAAGTAGAACAAGGTATACACTAGATACAAACTTTTTGCTATGAACTAATGAAACACTTAAAGGGAACGGATAAAGCAACTGCAGAACTAAATACAATTAGCAAAGATTACTGGAAAGAATTTTATAAAAAACTTTGGTAAATAGTAGATCCAGAATTGAAGGAGGAGGAGAATATCACATCACATAACACAATAGAACAATTGATTCAATCACAATAGAAGAACTATAAGTAGTTTTAAAAGTATGAAAAACATGAAAGCATAAGGAACAGAGGCCATCAATATGGAACTTTTAAAATATGCTGGTCCCTTTTGTGATTTTAGATTGTTATATTTGTTTAATGAATGTTGGCAACGGCGTAAAATTACAAGCTCCTGGAAAATATTAGAAACGATATAAACTTTTTAAGAAAGTCAAACAAACAATTGTCAAAATTACACAGGAATTAGCGTCCTAAACTCGTCCTATAAAATATTTGCAAAAAAAAAAATCAATAATCGTTTAAGAACTATAACAGAGAATCTTCTGTTAGAACAGAAATGTGGATTAGAGAAAGATCGTTTATGCAATGATAATATATTTACCAAAAAAAGTATTGTAGAGAGTTTAAAAATACATATTGCTTCTATTGACTTCGAAAAAGCTTTAGACAGTCTGAAAAGAGTGAAACTATAGGACATAAAGATTCAATCTGGCTACCCAAACATTTTACTGAAGTTACAAAAAGCTTATACGCAGACACAAAAAATAATAAAAGTTAATAACAATAAAAACTGAAGAAATTGTATCCAATAAGGGACTCAAACAAGGCAGTAGCCTGTCACTAGCCTCATTTAAATAATTTTATAAAAAACTGGAGATAGGAAGAAAATTGGGGTGTACGGGTTAATAGGAATAAATATATGCACGTTCTGATGTATGCAGATGATGCTATCTTTCTGGAAGAAAGTGGAGATCAGCTACAAAATGCAGTTTAAAAATTACATCAGTTAGGGGAAAGAGAACATAACCTACGAATATCAACAAAGAAAACTAAAGTCATGGCTCATCATGGGAAAAATCCCACACACTAAAAATAACAATAGATAATACATCACTTGAGATGGTCTCCAACTTCAATTTTTATAGCATGTGACATGAGCTATGATGTGGACAGGGTCATAGAAAATAAAATTAACAAAAATCGGTCAATATTTGGGACGATAAACGAAACATTCCAGAACAAAATATGGAAGGAAACAAAATTAAAAATGTTAAAAAATCCACGGCTGCACCTGTGCTGCTATATGGAAGTGAGCTATGGAGCCTAAAGGTCGCGATAAAAGCAAACTACAAGCAGCGGAAATGAGATTTATTAGGGAAGTTAGAGGTGTCACCAGGGAAGACCGTGTAAGGAATGATGATATTAAGAATGAACTAGATAATATTAATGAAATTATAGAACAAAGTAAAACACTATGGAAACATTACCTACAAAGAATGACTGCAGAGAGAATCTCACGTCTGACCATGATGTGTTGGCCAAGAGGAGAAAGGGACGCAGGAAGGCCGAGGAAGAGGTGGCAGTGAAAATTTCAGACGGAACAGGCACAAGCCTGAAGGGCAGAAGAATAAGTTTTGATAGGGAGCATGCAGGCAGCTTGAAGTTGTAACGTGCTAGAGCCGCAAGCGCGCACTCGCAAACAATGGAAAATTAATTACATAACTTTATTTTTTCGAGGTGATAATTAAACCTGCACGGCTACCTCTCGTACGTACTCTGTTATATCAGTGGGCTACGCCATTTTGTTTTTGCTCCTCTTGTGGTGTGCTGCGGTACTGTGGCCCGGGAATTTCAATGTGTACCAGAACTGCAGACATGTATCTGCAAACGAAAAAAAATTGTAAACTTTATCTTTCGAGGTGACAATTAAGCTTTATGAATACGCATCGCAACGTGCAAAATGTGTGTTTTCACAGCGTACATTTTGTGTATTCTCAACTCTGTTGCAACGATAACAGAAGCAGTGCAATGGGAACTATCATTTACAAATAATGAAGAAAATGAACCCTGAGGTTGTAAATGCAGTGTTCTTTAAACAAAAATCCCGCTGAATGCTGATGTTCTATGATGTTCTATTTTTCATATTTTACGAAGGTAAATCAGTCATGGCTCCAATGACAGCAATAAAAGGCAAAATAAAATAAATGGTGTTTAGGTATGGCGGGCGTCCAAAGAAGTATATTCTTCGGACTGGCTATTTACTGTTGTTAAACATGTGGGTGGTAGTGTCCGTGTTCTCTTGGTATTTCGTTGACAACAAGTGTCTGACGCAGTTGTTAAATCGATTACTGCTGCTCCAGGCAAGATTTAAGTGAGTTTGAACGTGGTTTTACAGTCGGCGCACGAGCGATGGGACACGGCATCTCGGAGGTAGCGATAATGTGGGGATTTTCCTGTACGACCATTTCTCGAGTGTACCGTGAATATGAGGAATACGGCAAAACATCAAATCTCCGACATCGCTGCTACCGTTCGATTAGCGTGAACTCTGCTTTAAATATGGTGCCTGTATTTGAGCATTTTCTTCTCCACGTGCAGAATGCGAATTATTTTGTGTTTGCTGGTATGCGTCCATATTGTTACATTCTGACATAATATGTAAATACGTCACGTGAACGTATTACTTGATGCAAGATTGTTCACGCACGGTCGTAGATTTGACTTACATGTCAGGAGCCAATAAACATCGGTCGCAGTGACGAAATTCGCAAGCTTAGGAATTTGAATTGTTTTATTTCAAATCTGCAGTCTCCTCTTGAAAGGTAAAATAGGAATCACCAATGATTTGAATGTTTTGAACACCGCAAGTATGTAAGGCGTAAAGCCAGATGTTTTGTAAGGTTTCTGAAAAAAATTCTGAGTATTGGGTTTACTTACAAATAAATCTGTGCCGTGGCGGCGGTATTTCCAATCGATTCTCGATCGTTGGGCCTCCGAGTGGTGTTTCTTTCTCCGTTGTTGAGCGCCTCCTGGTGGAGGGTGGCACCGTGTCTGCCCGGTGGCGTGTGCACGGGCAGTCACGTTTGGGCGCGAGCGGCGCGAGCATTGCCTTTTGCGTCGAACGGTGGGTCCCTCCGCGCTGTCGCTGGCCGGGCCTGGTGTTACTTGCTGCTCCCCGGGTCGGTGGTTGGAGTCGTCGCCTGATTACCAGTTTTCCTGCCCTGTCTGACTGCGCCCACCTGAGGTCTGGGTGACGATACTCGTGCTGTATCATCTTTCTCGCGGCGATTTCCTTGGATCGCGCCTTGGCAGGAGCTTCTGGCTGTGGTGCTCTCAGATATACACTACTGGCCATTTAAATTGCTGCACCAAGAAGAAACTCAGATCATAAACGGATATTCATTCCACAAGTATATTATTCTAGAACTGACATGTGATTACATTTTCACGCAATTTGGGTGCATAGATCCTGAGAAATCACTACCCAGAACAACCACCTCTGGCCGTAATAACGGCCTTGATATGCCTGGGCATTGAGTCAAACGAGCTCGGATGTCGTGTACAGGTACAGCTGCCTATGCAGCTTCAACACGATACCACAGTTTATCAAGAGTAGTGACTGGCGTATTGTGACTAGCCAGTTGCCGGCCACCATTGACCAGACGTATTCAATTGGTGAGAGATCTGGACAATGTGCTGGCCAGGGCAGCAGTCGAACATTTTCTGTATCCAGAAAGTCCCGTACAGGACCTGCAACATGCGGTCGTGCATTATGCTGCTGAAATGCAGGGTTTCGTAGGGATCGAATGGAGGGTAGAGCCCCGGGTCGTAACACATCTGAAATGCAACGTCCACTGTTCAAAGTGCCGTCAGTTCGAACAAGAGGTGACCTAGACGTGTAACCAATAGCACCCCACACCATCACGCTTTGTGATACGCCAGTATGGCGATGACGAATACACGCTTCCAATGTGCGTTCACCGCTATGTCGCCACGGATATTGTGATATTGTAAACAGAACCTGTATTCATGCGAAAAAATGACGTTTTGCTATTCGTGTACCCAGGTTCGTCGTTGAGTACACCATCGCAGGCGCTCCTGTCTGTGATGCAGCGTCGAGGGTAATCGAAGACACGGTCTCCGAGTCCATGCTGCTGCAAACGTCGTCGTCGAACTGTTCGTGCAGATGTTTGTTGTCTTGCAAACGTCATCTGTTGACTCAGGGATCGAGACGTGGCTCCATGATCCGTTACAGCCATGCGTATAAGATGCCTGTCATCTCGACTGCTAGTGATACGAGGCCGTTGGGATCCAGCACGGCGTTCCGTATTACCCTCCTAAACCCACCGATTCCATATTCTGCTAACAATCATTGGATCTCGGACAACGCGAGCAGCAATGTCGCGATACGATCAACCGCAATCGCCATAGGCTACAATCTGACTCTATCATAGTCTGAAACGTGATAGTACGCATTTCTCCTCCTTACACGAGGCATCACAACAACGTTTCATCAGGCAACGCCGGTCATTTGCTGTTTGTGTATGAGAAATCGGTTGGAAACTTTCCTCATGTCAGCACGTTGTAGGTGTCCCCACCGGCGCCAATCTTGCGCGAATGCTCTGAAAAGCTAATAATTTGCATATCACAGCATCTTCTTCCTGTCGGTTAAATATCGCGTCTGTAGCACGTCATCTTCGTGGTTATTTTAATGGCCAGTAGTGTAGTTTACAGGGGAGTACTTTTCTGTCCTCGGAAGTTTCGTGCTGGTTGTGTGATTCAGCGTGCTATCGCTAAGAAGATTATCTTCGTTGTTATTATTGTGTCCCAAATGTGGGCAAACCCCAGTGTTAGTGTTTCTCGGCATTATGTGGGTGATGTACTTTACTTAGTGTGCTTTTTCTTGGCCTTCTATTGTGCCGTTGCAGAACTTTGTTTCACCTCTTCCCTCCTTACTATTCTGCAGAGTTCCTTTGGATCTTGTGGGCCTGTAATTTACCTTGTGCCATGTTCCGGGGTTCTGACGGGTAATTGATTAAATTATGTTTTGGAATTTATGGGATGCCGTGTGTTTGTCTGGGGTTTTTGCTGGCCTGTGCCCGTACGATTTCCCGTTTCCTCGCCCGGGCGTCGTACGTAATGTTTAAGGTGAGTGAATTTTGGCAGTTCCCGTCCAGTGGTTCGGTGGAACCCTAGACGAATTATTTTTTTTGCACCCTGCCTGTCCTATCTCCCTGGCTTAACGTTGGCTCCTCTGTGCTGGTGCGCGAGTGCGTATGTGGGCGACGGTGATCGTTTCTTGCCGACTTCTCTGCATAGACTGCCGAATCTGTTATTTGGTCTATGCCATGTTATAGCTGCTTCAAGTTGGTTCGCACATTCCCCTTGGTAATGATATCTGCGCACCTATGAGACTGAATAATGTTTTGAACTATTGCAAGCTGGCTGTTGTCGCCGTGTGTGTTAAATTTTAACTTGTACTTGAGTTTTGGTGTAATTGTAGTTTGTTAACTGAGCTAATTTCATCTTGCCTACTGCTGCGATGTCAGAAATGTTAAAATCTAGCCTTGGGCTCCTTGTGAATTTTTATGTTGATAACTGATGCAGCATTTTAGTGTAATGATTTATCTTTTACGTTTTGGGGAAATTTTATCTTGGCAAATCCTTGGGGTTAAATTGTGCAAATTATGTTTATGATTTATAGAAATGTTGGGGTGGATTGCACTTTCTCGTTAGGCCTATCACTTATTGTTTTACTAAAGGCATTAAGGGATATTTGTTGATAGTCTAAAAAAATTTAACAATCATAAATTTACCTGTGAAGCCGTATTTGTGGAGAGTTGTTATTTAAATTTCATTGTCTTCCCAGCTTGCCCTTTGCTACTGTATTAAAAGTGTTTGTTGTTTTGATTAATCGCAGCTGCTTGCCTTAAAGAACTAAAACTGATTATGAAAGATTGAGAATTAGTGTAACTGTTCGCTCCAATAAAGCCACTTTCTTAAAAGAAAAATTTTGGTGCTACCATTTGTTTCCGCCTTGTTCCCCTTCTACGGCTCAAAATCCGTGCTGCTTGTCTGGATGAAACGAATTTCTTTGTCTTCATCTTAAGCCTACGTGACTGGATTCCTGCTTGCTTTCACTGCCTTAGTTAAGAAATTAATTTAGTATATTAACAAAGCTAGAAATCGACACGGATGAATTTCTATAAGGCTGCTTTGACGCACACGTGTGCAGGAATGTGCAGCATCTACGCATAAGCAAATAAAACAGCTGTCTCTTGAAAAACCCGTAATTGTTTTCATTTAGCTTACACGCCCTTTCCACATCTACAAATAAAAACATTTCCCACGTTCATTTATTTTAATTTGGTATTGGCTAACAATAAAGCACATTACTAATTACATCGTTAGTGGTTTGTTGTATAACATGGTACAAAACTGAATTCATTTAGTTATCTTTGTGGTTTGTTTTGACAAAAAAGACAACAATAATTAAAAATGACTTACTAAATGAAGAAATAAAGTGATTTGAACCATTACATTACGTGAGAGCAGGTTACGGGATGTTGTATCATTGTGTTTGGTGGTAATTGTGCTTGGGGCACTAGCAGCGTCGGATGACTTGGAGATGATATTAGGTGATTCTAGTTTGTGACATTGTAGACAAATGGAGTCTCCGTATTGGATTTGCTGATCGAGGGTGGCTGGGGTTCCATGAAAAGGAGAAATTAATAGATTGTGTCATGATTGTGAGAAATACGGATTACGATTCGGAATTCTGTGTCAATATTTGAAGTAGGTTTCGTGACACGACCACTTGGTCCATTTTCGTGGAATTGTCATCTTTGACAAAGGAAGTGTAGGGATTATGGGGCGTGAATGTTCGTATATGGAGAGTACAGTGGATGGATGGTTGTATAAGTACCACAGGCAGTGAGACTGGCGGAGATGTGTGGGAAAACGTGAGACTGTGGTTTTAAGGAGGACAGATTTTTTTTATGGTCGTGGGATCATTTGAAAGGGTTAGTAGTTAGGTCGGTCTTTAAGCAATTTGTCGACTAGAGATTCATGATTATGACTTCTATTTACTTATTTATTTACAAGTCCAGTTCCATAGGAGGAACAAACCTCCAAGGTCATGGAACGTGTCAGTACATGAAATTACAAAATAAAAGTAAAAACAGATAAAATAAAATGTTTATGAACCCAAAAAAGTAAAGCCATAAGTTTAAGTGAACGCAGTCAACAATATAACATAGGAATCCGCTTAATTTTTCAAGGAACTCCTTGGCAGTCTTATGGATCATTTCTGGAAAAGACAACAGTGTATGTTGTGGGGGGGAGGAGGCTGACAGAAATGGGAATATAGGCTAGAGTGATACTGAGTCGGGTTAGTTGGGTATTGTAGCCACATATTCTGAGTTCTCTTTTTTTGTTAGTTTTAGGTGGGAATTTGGCCTGTTTCGTTTAGAAGGTCTCTTGAGAGGGTGGGTTGGGATTTATGAGCTGAAGGAAAGCAGCTGTCGAATGTTGGAGCGTACATTACCAGAAGTCAAGGATGATGACGACATAGTTCTTAGTTCCTGGCGCTGGAGATGGCAGTGGTGACGCATTTGGTGGACGAGCTGGTGATGGTGCTGGTACTGAGACAATGCTGGAACTGCAAATTGTGAAGAGGTGGGAAGTGATAATATGCTGGAAATACAGGAAATGGAGGAAAGTTATTGGGAAAGGATAATCAGCCTACAAGGAAAGATCTTGTAATACACAAGCATTCTCTCTATGGCATCCATCAATACACATGGCTTGTTACTACAAGTGAATGTGGTCAATGTTTAAATCAGCATCACCACAGAATAAAGGGACTTAAAATATTAAGAAATAATATGAAGAAAAAATTAATCTACACTCCTGGAAATGGAAAAAAGAACACATTGACACCGGTGTGTCAGACCCACCTTACTTGCTCCGGACACTGCGAGAGGGCTGTACAAGCAATGATCACACGCACGGCACAGCGGACACACCAGGAACCGCGGTGTTGGCCGTCGAATGGCGCTAGCTACGCAGCATTTGTGCACCGCCGCCGTCAGTGTCAGCCAGTTTGCCGTGGCATACGGAGCTCCATCGCAGTCTTTAACACTGGTAGCATGCCGCGACAGCGTGGACGTGAACCGTATGTGCAGTTGACGGACTTTGAGCGAGGGCGTATAGTGGGCATGCGGGAGGCCGGGTGGACGTACCGCCGAATTGCTCAACACGTGGGGTGTGAGGTCTCCACAGTACATCGATGTTGTCGCCAGTGGTCGGCGGAAGGTGCACGTGCCCGTCGACCTGGGACCGGACCGCAGCGACGCACGGATGCACGCCAAGACCGTAGGATCCTACGCAGTGCCGTAGGGGACCGCACCGCCACTTCCCAGCAAATTAGGGACACTGTTGCTCCTGGGGTATCGGCGAGGACCATTCGCAACCGTCTCCATGAAGCTGGGCTACGGTCCCGCACACCGTTAGGCCGTCATCCGCTCACGCCCCAACATCGTGCAGCCCGCCTCCAGTGGTGTCGCGACAGGCGTGAATGGAGGGACGAATGGAGACGTGTCGTCTTCAGCGATGAAAGTCGCTTCTGCCTTGGTGCCAATGATGGTCGTATGCGTGTTTGGCGCCGTGCAGGTGAGCGCCACAATCAGGACTTCATACGTCCGAGGCACACAGGGCCAACACCCGGCATCATGATGTGGGGAGCGATCTCCTATACTGGCCGTACACTTCTGGTGATCGTCGAGGGGACACTGAATAGTGCACGGTACATCCAAACCGTCATCGAACCCATCGTTCTACCATTCCTAGACCGGCAAGGGAACTTGCTGTTCCAACAGGACAATGCACGTCCGCATGTATCCCGTGCCACCCAACGTGCTCTAGAAGGTGTAAGTCAACTACGCTGGCCAGCAAGATCTCAGAATCTGTCCCCCATTGAGCATGTCTGGGACTGGATGAAGCGTCGTCTCACGTGGTCTGCACGTCCAGCAGGAACGCTGGTCCAACTGAGGCGCCAGGTGGAAATGGCATGGCAAGCCGTTCCACAGGACTACATCCAGCATCTCTACGATCGTCTCCATGGGAGAATAGCAGCCTGCATTGCTGCGAAAGGTGGATATACACTGTACTAGTGCCGACATTGTGCATTCTCTGTTGCCTGTGTCTATGTGCCTGTGGTTCTGTCAGTGTGATCATGTGATGTATCTGACCCCAGGAATGTGTCAATAAAGTTTCCCCTTCCTGGGACAATGAATTCACGGTGTTCTTATTTCAATTTCCAGCAGTGTATATAGGTCAGCTGAAGTACAGGATATCGATTTGGGTTGCTTATTTCGCCGTTGGTAATACCAGTGTTTGTTTGGTTGCTTTTTTTCTTCACGTGTAACGTTCGTATTCTCTTCCTCAGTTGAAGAAATGGATATCAGTGATCGGTTTTCCGTATTTTTAATGTTGCATAATACGTTTTCTGATATTTTTATTGATATTTTCTTTTGTGGTTATGTTTGTAGTTCTGTTTTTAGGTAGTACTCGCCCGAAACCGCCTAATTCCTACGTCTGTCCCATTAATGTCATATATGTTACGGACTTTTCATATTTTTTTGTTATCTAAGATTCTCTTAGATTTATAGGTTTAGGTGATGTACATTTACGATCTGTGTTCTCTGTGCTACGTTTCTTTTTTGGTTTTTTGTTAGATTATATTACGTTACAAGTATGGATTTACACATGGAGGTAAGAAAAGGAAGTAGTTGTCATGTCACAAACTTGAAGCTGAGTCCACCATCTTAAGTAGCCCAAAACATTAGGTTCACCGCATTTGTACATCTACGGTTCACCGCGTTGGTGCTTCCTCGTGACGCCACTATCATGTGCCCGTGGCTAATTTTGACCGTGATAGGTGATTCGATTTAGTGGACAGGTAGTTGATTCATCAAAAATTCCAGCTTGCGTTGTTTACGAAAGTAATATTGAATCCGATCGTAGTCTGAAGTTTAAAGGAATCACATTTTATTCGTAAGTGGAGACATTCAAGCATTTTTTTAATACATGAATTATAGTTCCAGTATTTACTTTTATCATTCCTGTGTTTTTCATTGCCTTTCAAATCCCAAATAGTGCGCCACACTGTATCAATGGTCTCATCTGCTCGCAAGACAGCCCTATGTGACTGCGCTGATTACTGGGGCAGCATCTCAGGCTCTAAATTCCTCCCGCCGATAATTATTCATTGTTCACATTTCCTCCCTCTTTAACGAAGATTCTGGCTTGAACAGCCGGAGGCAGCTGTCATGTGCGTGTGGGCTGTGTGTATGATTGTATGAATGTGTACATGTGTTTTGCTTCCATTCTGAAGAAGGCTTTGCCAGAAAACTTATGTGAATACATTTTTCGTCGTGCTTGCCCCCTGTTCGTATGCGAGTAGTAATCTGTCCCGTTTCACGCTATAGTTATTCTTTTATGAAATTGTTGTAAATAATCCACTGTACTCGAACAGGAACAATTTTGTACATAGTTACAATACAAGAAGATAAAACTGACATTCATTATGGCTCATTAGTGTTGTTAGCAGCACAAACAGGGGTTTACAGTGCTGCAAACAAAAATTTTGCTCAGTTACCCATTGATATAAAATGCCTGACAGACAGCAAAATAAAATTTGAAACTAAACGGAAGACGTTCCTCTTTGAAAACTCCTGCTATATGGCAGAAGATCATCTATTATTGAAAGGGTGATGGATAGAATTATTGACTCACATCTGTCTGTTTTTAATTAAAAAACAAAAAGCTAATAAGTGATGAGCATGGGTGCATATTTACAAAAACAAAAGTCAGTGTGTAATGATTCGCTCCTCATAATTACGATTTATCATGCAAATGGTACATGGAAAGTGAAACTAACAAAGTAACTAACTAGCTATTGGTATATCACAAAGCATGGCAGGGGCTTATACACTTAGAAACTTCAGAATGAAATTCAAAAGTAAAATCAAGAAGATAATCAAATTAGATGCACAGTTCAGTTGCGCTATGTTTGGTTATTCCTCAAAAATTCACAGAGTTACTGGCGAGAAATATTCCTGGAAAAGAAGCAAATAGGGTATTGTTGGAAAGGTAGGCCTATGTCTTACACTGGCCAGGCAATTATTACCAAAAAAAAAATACTGATGTACATGCCAAAGCAAGATAACCATTATATGGTGCCTTAAGGTTTGAGACCATTCCATTAATCACATTTATAGCATTCCACGATACTGGAAGATGTTAAAAAATTATATCGTTTTTTTACCGTGTAAACTGATATTACTCCTTAAGATGCCAGCAGGCCCCGTACATCTTGTCTTCAATTCGACGAACAGCGTAAGTCTGTAGTACCACCTGCCCTGTTTCTTTTACCTCCATGAGTTTATATGATGTATGTCTATGGCGCCTGTTCTACATTTCTTTGTTTCTGAACACTCGTTTATGCTTTAAAATATTTGTCATGCATCATCTATGGCTTACCTATGACGCCATAGGCTAAGCCTATGTTTATGGAATTTTTCATATAAACTAAACCATACACTGCTACAGCTACGATCCATTAGCCACTGAGTGCACCACTTTTGCGCAATGTGTGGACTTCCACCCGTTTACATACTTGTAAACAGTTTCCAAGGGTAAATTGTATTTAGTAATGAAGTGGCCTTTACTAGGAGATATTGCCACAGCTTGGGAGGATTCCAATTTTTGCCGATTGCATTCAAAGGGAGTAAATATGATAATGGTTACATTAGTCAGCATAATTAATCGTACTGAAGTCTTTTAGCAAAGAGCAGTAACCAATACATGCACCCTATTTTGTGGATCTAAAGTTGTCTACCGGTGAGGCAGGACTGTGCATTATATGTGGTATATTTATTGTATCCATTGTTAACCACTGTACTATGTTACTGCTGCACGCTTTGAGAAACGGGGGTGAAGGATACAGGTCTATGCAGTGCCAGAGCAAGGTCCATCACAAACGAACTCAACACTGCAGCAACAGAAATCAAAGTCAGGCACACACACAAACGTTTATTACTAGCTCTCACCTGTACCAAACTGTTGAAGAATTGCGATCCTTCCAGTTACTTTATTGATTTGGTGCTATCATCATTTCCACTGGTACTGCTAGATTTTCCTTCTCACTGTCTTCTGTGTAACATTCTACTGATAGAGTAAGTAGTAATATATATTTCTGTGTGGTTTTGTATTGTCCAATGAATAACTTACATGTGCTGTGTGGTGTCATATCCGACTTGGTGTTAGTGAGAAACTGTGTTACATCTGATAGGATATATCAGACTTTCATTTGTTATGGTAAAAACTCATGCTCAGTTTAAAATGGATCATCCAGAGGTAGCAAATTTTCAGTCAGTTGAGAAGGTAAATGAAACAGGAGCAGCAAACCTATAAGATACAGACGTATTAATCGGACTATTGCAACAAATGAGACTGCTAGCGACTCAAAAAACCGAAATGACTACTAAATAAGCCTAAATGGCAACTAAACAAAACGAAATCACCACTAAACAGAACGAAATGACCACTCAAATTAGAGAATTAGCAAATGAAGTTGCAGAATTGCTAAAATCTCAAGAGCAAATTCTGGCTGTTGTGGAACACCTTACAGCCAAAGTTAAAGATATGTGGAACAGACAGGAATCCTTAACTAATACAGCAACTCAACTTTCCGAACGAGTAACCAGCTTGTCAACTGGTCAGGAAGAGATTATAGAGGAAAAGTTCACCGCACATAAACAATGGGTTTCAGCAGATCTAGATGCTTGGGCCAAAGCCAAGGAGGAACAAATCGCAGAATGTGTCAGTCAACAAATAGAGGCTGCTATTAACAATCTGCCAAATGAAATGCCCCCACCGCAAGAAACTGAATCATGAACTGAGAGAAATAAGGAAACAAATAGGTTCCGATTTATCTCCGTGGAAGAACAAAATCGGGGAAACAGTTGAAATTGTCAGTACTAAACTAAACCAAACTCCGTCCTAACAGGCCATGAAGGCCCAACGGTACCGACTGGCCGCCGTGTCATCCTCAGCCCACAGGCGTCACTGGATGTGGATATGGAGGGGTATGTGGTCATCACACTTCTCTCCCGACCGTATGTCAGTTTACGAGACCGGAGCCGCTACTTCTCAATCAAGTAGCTCCTCAGTTTGCCTCACAAGGGCTGAGTGCATCCCGCTTGCTAACAGCGCTCGGCAGACCGGATGGTCACTCATCCAAGTGCTAGCCCAGCCCGACGGCGCTTAACTTCGGTGATCTGACGCGAACCGGTGTTAGCACTGCGGTAAGGCCGCTGGCAGCTGTCAGTACGGAGCTCATTAATGGAGGTCCAGGGGGAGGGCTGGGGCGGTGCAGGAGAGCCCACAAGAATTACAAGATGTTGAAAAAGCACAGAATTTGAGCCCCGGATCAGAATGTAACAATATGGACGTGTACCAGCAAACACAAAATAATTCGCATTCTGCACATGAAGGAGAAAATTCTTAAATACAGGCACCACATTTAAAGCATAGTTCACGCTAATAAATTGGTAGCAGTAATATTAATGGCTTAAGATTCTGCTCCCGTGGGGGGATTACGTAGTATATCTTGTAATCAGTATGTACAGTTTGAATAATTTACGAGTGGGCGCAAGCTGCGCGGCAAAGGGATCGTGTTTAACGGCCGCTGCCGATAAGAAACAATGTTATAGATGTTCTATGGACTGAGACGATATTTTCACTCCTGGAACGTTAAGGAGGAGAAAAGATTCTTCTTGGAGATTTTGGTTGGGAGAGAGCATGTGGGTAGATGATTTGTATTGTTAAAAGACGCCATTAGAGTAATTTTGTAATTGTGAAAGTATTGTCCGAACTGTGGACGATACTGAAGATTAAGGTTAAGTACGCAAAAATGTTTCCGATCTATGAGTTAAACTCAAATATATTTTACAGATAAATTCGACGTGTTATTCTTCAGTATTCATGATTCTATGTTCCATCATTTTATCCCCTGTTTGCAGATCAACTGAATCAGTGAAAAGTGGACTCGTTGAACGAAACTGCAGTTCGTGACTAGCCCTGTTTGGGGAATTTTTCACATGAACTTTAACATACAGTACAATAGCTACGATCCGTTAGCCACGTAGTGTGCAACTCTTGCAAAACGTGTGCACTTTCTTCCGTCTGCAAACTTGTAAAGAGGTACCAAGAGTAACTTGTATTTAGTAAAGAAGTGACCTTTACCACGAGTTTTTGTCACAGTTTGGGAAGAATCCATCTTTCGCCAGTTACATTCAGAGAGATTATGTAAGACAATACAATCGCAACAGAATTAAAGACCAACTTTTTCGAAAGCTACACTTATCAACCATAGAAACTTTAAAGTTTGAAATTTGGCTCAAAGGTGCCTATAACCTATTTCTGTAATGGTGTAAAAGCGTGACGCTTTGCGACGTCCCACCCGATTTAGGCGACGCTTCAAACAGCAAGGTGTCAATACATGCGGAAAAAAACGAATCTCAGAAGTTCAGGTGAGCTGTAAGGTAGTTTACGATGTCACATTGGCACCAAATTTCACCACCAATTTGCTCGACGCCACTGTGGACATGTCTCACGATGGGAAGGTCTTCACACCTCTTATTATACACATTTCATCCCTTATTTGACTCGTCCGCGGTGGAGATCCGAACGGCGACACCCAGCGTAGAAATCACGTGTTTTTGTAATGGATGGCCGTGGGAATCATTTCAGACACAACGTCACTCAGAATCGACACAAAAAAGCTTCAGCAGGTGGCATAAAGCGCGTCAATGAAACCGCCCCTTTCCTTGGGCTGTCGATTCCCACACATTCCGTGCTCGTAAACAAAAGTTCGTACTCGATTTGTACATATTTCTTGGTCATAAACGACGTTTTGCAGTGCGATAAGCAGTGGGACGACATTTTTATCACCTTCGACACAAATGACGCCCGTCGGACGATTCACCCCTCTCGAGGGACTTATGGTCCAGCAACCCCACTGAATGTGACCCCACCCCTTTGGAGTGAAGTGCGACCGTAATTTGAGCTCTGGTGTACAGGGTAGGACAACTAGGGACGTTTCAAACCAATTCGACGAAACTTGAGTGAAATCCGAAGCAGCAAAAGGTACTGACGCTTTTTCTGCTCCGCTGTTTCGCGACTCATGTGACTTGATTATGGGGGAGTGGTACATTGACACGTGCCTGAGTAGAACAGCGAAGCATCCATCTAAGGCCATCTCATTCAGCAACACTCTCGATGCTATCCGCCCTCCTTTGTTAAGCACTTTAAAAATCTACCTGCTCAGAAACAAGCTCTGATGGAGTATCTGGTGTCCATTGGTAAGCAACCCCCTGACACTTCTCGGATACCTCCAGAGCACTAGCAGGGTCTAGAGCAGCAGCATACAGGCGCCTGGGACTCCTTCGCAGCTTGTTTCTGTACAGGTAGATTTTTAGTGGTTTGGGTTTCAGATAGATATGTTAAAGAAAGGTAAACCTACAGTATTTTTTTGACACTGTGGACTGGAATACATTCTTTGAAGCTCTTAAGATAGAAAGGGGGAACTTGTGTAGATGTCTCACTGCAGTTACACCATTCGAAGGACATGAAAAGGAAGCAGTAGTTGAGAAGGGAGTGAGGCAGTCCTGGAAGATACGCAGTCTGTACATTGAGCAAGTTGTGAGGAAACCAAGGAGAAATTTGGTAAGGGAATTTAATTTCAGGGAGAAGAAATAAAAACTCTGAGGTTTTACTGATGACATTGTAATCCTATCTGAGACGCCACAGGACTCGGAAGATCATTTGAACGGAATTCGTAGTTTCTTAAGAACATGTTATAAGACGAATGTCATTGAATGTTATCAAAAGTAAAACAAGGTAATCCAGTGTAGACGAAGAAATCAGGCGAAGCTGAGGGAGTTAAGATAAACAATGATGGCAGAAGTAGAAACAATATTAAATCCTGACTGGTAATAGGAAGTTGAGTTTTTCTGGAAAATAGAAATTTATTAACACTTGCTTACTTTAACTTTTCTATGCTTTAGAGCAGTGTTTACTTTGTAAGGAAAGAGGTTCCGGTACTATGACATACTGGGAGGAAAGGGGGGGGGGGTGGTGGCTGTGAAATATAGACTTCTTAAAACGCAGTTTTAACGCTTTTCTGAGCACATTGGAAACGCGAATTCAACGATTATGCTTTAGCCGCAGCAAAAGTTCTATCAAACCGTTAGCTCACAGAACGCATTTGGAGAAGGAACTGATGACGGCGCAGCGTGGAATTCCAATTTCCATTACACTGTGGAACGTGAAATGAAGAATCTGGCATGTCAGACTTTTTGCCTCATGCAGAGGAACGTGGCCAATTAGATGCAGCATCGTTTTTCCCTCACAAGCAGAGCTGACGAGCCGCCATATTGTACTGAGTTGAACTACATTTTTGGTGGGTTTTCTTTATCACGGAATCTGTGGTGTGAATGTAAACTGTTCCCAACCGTCAGCATGCTGGGATTTCATGAAAACGCGTCATTTTAGATACGATTTGCTGTAATAAAAGACATGTAATTATTTGTCGGTTAATAAAGACTTCCTGTAATTGATGTTACTAGTGTTGTAACTTGTATGCTACGGCAAAATGATGATCTACCAAAAAATCGTCCTTCTATTAAAGTTTGTAATAGATAAGTATCAATTAATGAAAGTTACAATACAGTCTTTAAGCAGAGGTTACCATATATAGAGACAGCGTGGTTCCCCGTTAAAGCCGTAGCTCAGTTGATAGTGTTGTGAGCTATATAGTAAAATGAACAAGTTCGCGCCTCCCTTCTACTAATTTTTTCACCATTTATTTTCTAAAAGATTTCGGGTCTTTCTTATTAATTTAATAGAAATTTAACCTGTAGTAATTAACGTATAATGTATTTGCTGGAGTTACTGTTGCAAAGGCCAACGACTGGGATATTTCCCCAGTGGCCAGGAATGTTTACGTAACTGCCAGACTATCTCAGAAAGTAAACACAAGTTACTCACTGGAAGTTCTTGCTATTATGAGACTTCGTGTAAAATACAACACTTGGTTTTATGGACTACCTCATCTTTATACGTTGTCGGTAAATCCTGTTTTCAATTATGGTGAGCAGCTTCGAAAAAGTTTCCTCTTCCACTCAAATGAAATTACGAATCGGTTCTCGATCTTGAAATCTATGTGATGAAGTACGTTACTGCAGAATGGTGGTAGTCCACGTAACATCAAGAATATGGATATTATGTATGCACAGACTGACATTAGACACTACACCTAACCTACACTCAATTTAAAACCAACAATGGGATGAAAATTCAATTGAATTAACGAATAACTTCTACTAACACGTATGTCAGAGTATTGTACAGCATTATTCACTGTTCAAGCCATCGACGAGTCCAAAATCGCTCTTTCCTCTGCTTTTCTTCGACATCTCTAACAGAGTTAACACAGCTATTTTACGCGCCTTCCTTTTCCTAAAGAAACCGTGTGTTTTACGTGACAGATGCTGCAGAGTGCCACCGGAGAGCGCTGAAGTCGTAAATCGCGATGAGGAACACGTTGCGTTCCGTGAGATGTAGCAATTATTTTCAGAGCGTGCTGCAGCCACGACAGACACTACGTCTGGCGTGCTTTGCCACGTCCCGTGTGAGGATGGCTCTACACATCTTTAGAATCCTGTGTGTGTGTTTTTTTCAATACGGCTTATACTGTCCCTGAATCACATTAAAAATAGTTCAGATCGAGGCATGAGAAAGGTTTTCTTCGTTGTCACATAAATGCCGAAAATGGAAATCCGCTTCCGAAATATTTCCGTTTGGAACCACCTCTACCCCACTACCACCTCGTCTGATATTTGGCTGCAGAAGACATTGACTTTAGAATAGACCAAAACTTGTACATCTCGCCGTATCCTTACGGGTACTCGCTATAGATAAAACGAAAGCGTAGAATTTTACGTAGAGAAGTAGTCGACAACCTAGCATTACTGAAGGTCAGTTCTGTCTGAAACGAATTCGTCACACTGATTTAAAACCTGCCGTACTACCGCACCTCTCTCCTCGACCGTGGTTCGACTACGTGAAGTTAATTAATCGTCACGTGTCTTCCCTCATCCGTATCAGGATGGGACGCAAATGTTACCCTACACATTTACATCGAATAGAAGTTCTAGTTTCTGCACACTGCGATGATAATCAAACTGACGAAGCACATCTGAATCATCTAATGTGGGCCTGTAGTTTAAAAAACAAGGAAGGACTCACCTTTGCAGTTTTAAAACCGACAGCGTTCTGGAGACTTATTAGTGACACATTCATATTTTGGCTCCATGGCGAGAAAATCTGGTTCGGGTTCTTGAACATCTAAACTCCATTCACAGAAATATCAAACTTAAAATGATTTACAATGGAACACGAGATGAAGGGCTGTGTAACGTTTATGAATGTTTTAGTTCGACTAAAGGAAACTGGGTTTTTAGTACATCCTGTTTGCCGTAAGCTCACCCATACCGATTTATACTTGCAGGCGTCTAGCTGCCACCAGCTTTCGCAATCCATGAGCGTACACAAAACTTTAGTACACAGAGCTAACGCAGGGTCCGACGCTGAAAGCCTACACAGTGAAATGGTACGTCTGGAAGAAATATTCCGCAAGAATGGATAGACAAAATATCAAATTAAGAGAGCTCTGCAAACAATAACGCCAGTTCAACCAAAAGAAATTTAATAAGAAACAGATATAAACTCTTCGTCCTTTCTACCGTATGTGAGAAATATTTCTTCAAAAATTGCAAGAATAATGAAGAAGAATACAGTTGCTGTGGTCTTCCCAATGCCGGCCAAGGCAGTACCTCTTCTGGTGTCTGTCAAGGACGATTTGCTTGTACGAAAGACGGCTACTTACAAAATTCCTTGTGTGTGATACAAAGTACAGAGGATAAGCAGTACACACTGTAAAAGAACTTTGCATTAACCACCAGCAGTACACTCGCCTACAACAACCCAAAAAATCTGCAGTGGCTCAGCACTATATTTCCACTGACGATTCCGTGGATTATGGGAAAACTGGGTGGTTTTTTAAATCAGCTTTGTGCAAACACAATTGTTTTTGCATTGTGTTTGCATAAGGCTGATTTCCAAAACCACCCAGTTTTTAAATCGCAAACACGGAAGAAAGAAAAGAGGAGCTTCAAACCCTAGTAAATTGATTATGGAAAAGTTAAGATACCGGCTACAGCGTCATCCTGATAAGATTCAGGCGTCAAGGAGGCTGGGGAAATACGATTAGTAGAAAACATGTTCAAGCGGGACTTGTGTTTCCAGCTCGAAAAATCGTGGAAACTTCTCATTTCTAGTCGGCGGTCTCAAAGGAAATATTGTTCGATGTCTTTGTTATGGAGCTCTAGCTAATATGGTATTTGCTTATACAACTTTACACTTCGGTACCATATTTCTCTAACACATAAATTACACAGCTATCTGATCATTAAACTGAGAGAGACATACATTTATTTTACTACATCAGTTACAGATGTTTACGTAATTACACCGTTGGATAACTGCACACTTACGAAATTGTATTTTGTCTGTACTTTGTGAACTTTTCATATTTTTTCAGAACCATTGTGATACCATGAGAGCTTTGAATGATGTATTTGGTATGGGATCATGATTTTTAAAGTACGTTTGAGGTAGATGACACTATTGAAATGAGCAGATAAATTTTTTTAGGTTTTGAAATTATTGGAGGAAGCTATGACGAATTTGAGATTTGGCTGAGGTTTTATGATGTTATGATGACGATGTGTATTACGCTGTTGCGGTATGTTTACGATCAATAGCTGATTCTATATGAGGAATTTGATTATGCTACGTATTTATTATGATGAAATATTGAAGAAGTGTCTATGAATATGTATATGTATAATAAAGCAAGGAATAATGAGTAGTGGTTAGGGACTCTGGTTTGTGAAAAAGGTTGTTGTAAACCTAGAATCGTACTTTAAGAGTTATGAAATGTATGTAAATTCGTGAATGTACACTCCTGGAAATTGAAATAAGAACACCGTGAATTCATTGTCCCAGGAAGGGGAAACTTTATTGACACATTCCTGGGGTCAGATACATCACATGATCACACTGACAGAACCACAGGCACATAGACACAGGCAACAGAGCATGCACAATGTCGGCACTAGTACAGTGTATATCCACCTTTCGCAGCAATGCAGGCTGCTATTCTCCCATGGAGACGATCGTAGAGATGCTGGATGTAGTCCTGTGGAACGGCTTGCCATGCCATTTCCACCTGGCGCCTCAGTTGGACCAGCGTTCGTGCTGGACGTGCAGACCGCGTGAGACGACGCTTCATCCAGTCCCAAACATGCTCAATGGGGGACAGATCCGGAGATCTTGCTGGCCAGGGTAGTTGACTTACACCTTCTAGAGCACGTTGGGTGGCACGGAATACATGCGGACGTGCATTGTCCTGTTGGAACAGCAAGTTCCCTTGCCGGTCTAGGAATGGTAGAACGATGGGTTCGATGACGGTTTGGATGTACCGTGCACTATTCAGTGTCCCCTCGACGATCACCAGAGGTATACGGCCAGTGTAGGAGATCGCTCCCCACACCATGATGCCGGGTGTTGGCCCTGTGTGCCTCGGTCGTATGCAGTCCTGATTGTGGCGCTCACCTGCACGGCGCCAAACACGCATACGACCATCATTGGCACCAAGGCAGAAGCGACTCTCATCGCTGAAGACGACACGTCTCCATTCGTCCCTCCATTCACGCCTGTCGCGACACCACTGGAGGCGGGCTGCACGATGTTGGGGCGTGAGCGAAAGACGGCCTAACGGTGTGCGGGACCGTAGCCCAGCTTCATGGAGACGGTTGCGAATGGTCCTCGCCGATACCCCAGGAGCAACAGTGTCCCTAATTTGCTGGGAAGTGGCGGTGCGGTCCCCTACGGCACTGCGTAGGATCCTATGGTCTTGGCGTGCATCCGTGCGTCGCTGCGGTCCGGTCCCAGGTCGACGGGCACGTGCACCTTCCGCCGACCACTGGCGACAACATCGATGTACTGTGGAGACCTCACACCCCACGTGTTGAGCAATTCGGCGGTACGTCCACCCGGCCTCCCGCATGCCCACTATACGCCCTCGCTCAAAGTCCGTCAACTGCACATACGGTTCACGTCCACGCTGTCGCGGCCTGCTACCAGTGTTAAAGACTGCGATGGAGCTCCGTATGCCACGGCAAACTGGCTGACACTGACGGCGGCGGTGCACAAATGCTGCGTAGCTAGCGCCATTCGACGGCCAACACCGCGGTTCCTGGTGTGTCCGCTGTGCCGTGCGTGTGATCATTGCTTGTACAGCCCTCTCGCAGTGTCCGGAGCAAGTATAATGGGTCTGACATACCGGTGTCAATGTGTTCATTTTTCCATTTCCAGGAGTGTATTACAATGCCGACGAAAATTTTTTGGACACTATTATATCAATAGGATTTTGTTTCTACAGATGTGTAACGCAAATTCTTGACGTGTGAAATTTTTTATATGAGACTGCCACTGTAGCGGAAACTGCTGGCGTAAATATTTAGGTAAGAAAGGTAAGTGACCGTGACGTAATGCGTTGTGAGCGGCCAGGTGTGCCAGCCGCCTTGAGAAAAAGCCATTAGTGTGTGCCTTTCAGAGGCACAGGTGGAGAAAAAAGGAGGCCATTAACTTCGCTATTGACATTCCTTTGTCGAAAGCATTGGAAATACGACACGCCAAAACTTGAAAACATATGATTGTTTTGTGCTGCTGCATTGCCTCGTCCCTTAGTTTAGCATCTGAGCTCAGTAGGTTTAAGTTAGCTTAAGAGGGGGTAGACTATATAAGAAACTAACTATGATGAATTGGTAGAAAAGCATTGAGAAGCTATAAGAAAATGATTTGGCCAAAAAAGTTGTGTACAGTGGAGGAAAACTATTTTTGAAAGAGGATGTGAACAAAATACAGGAAGCATGCTTGGATAGGATATTTTTGTGGTAACAAATGTTGAGATAAGACGAAAGATCTACAGAATGACGTTTTGGGTTGGACTGCAGTACCAAATGTTACACTGAAAACAAACCCTGCCCTTTCCTCTTGAGTTATCCTACTATGAGTTTGTGTACCCTTGTGTATTTGTTTTCTTTCTCTCTGTGTGTACTGTTTCATAGAATTTTTTCTCTTCTAATGGCGGCTCACCTCCAACTGCGCAACGCTACGCGCTGTTAGCATCCAGCTGCCGCTGCCCAACACTACAATGGCAGACAACAATGCAAACCAGCCACAGACTGCACACGGCACAGCCAGTGATTTTCATACAGAGCGCTACGTGGCGGCGGCGTTACCAATAAAAAAAACCTAAACGGCCTACTTACACCTGGCATTAGAATTCATGCCATCCATAGTTCTCCACCAAATATTACATAAGCACTGTGGATTCGCTGACTGCGCTTGCACTGTTTTACTCTTAGAGGCGTAAAGTTTTATGCATGACTGATACTCTTGTTACCAACAGTATTATCTTTGCCACACACGCGTTCACTCCACAGTGTAAAGTGCGTTAGAAATCTTGCAGGCGACTCACCTTCAGAATGACTGAAAGGTTGTTAGCTGAATATCGGTACACGTGTTAATAATATCGCGACACACTTCCGGAAAATGATGGAATATTCGATCCGTCGGGAAAACTTCAAGAATCACATACTGGGATTTGTTTAAAAAAAATTAAATCAGGTCAGCAGTTCCTGGTGATGACGCATGCCACCTTTACACTGAGGAGACAAGTCGTGGAATAACTCTTAACAGCCGCGTTGGGTAGCCATGCGGTCTGAGGCGTCTTTTCACGGCTCGCGTCGGAGGTCTTCCCTTGGGCGTGGGTGTGTGTGTTGTCCTTAGTGTAAGTTAGTTAAAGTTAGATTAAGTAGAGTGTAAGGCTAGGGACCGATCACCTCAGCAATTTGGCCCCATAGTCCTTACCACAAATTTCCAAAACTCTTAATATCGTTTCGGACCTCCTTTCGTGTGACATAGTGCACCAACTCCACGTGAAATGGGCTCAACAAGTATTTGGAAGTACTCTGCAGAAATATTTGAGCCATGCTGCCTCCGTTGACTTAAAATACTTGCGTCATTGTTGTCGATGCAGGATTTTGCGCAGGAAATGACCTCTCGATTATGTCACACTAATTTCCTATGGGATTCTTGTAGGGCGATCTGGATGGTCAAATCATTCGCACAAATTGTCCAGGACGTTCTTCACACCAGTTATGAGTAATTATAGCCCTGTGACACGGGGTCTCGTCATCCATAAAAATTACATCGTTATTTAGGAACGTGAAATCCATGAATGGCTGCAGATGGTCTCCAAGTACACGAACACAGCCATTTCCAGTCAACGACAGGTTCAGTTGGACCAGTGAAGTCTGTTCCAGGTAAACACACCCCACACCATTATGGAGCCACCACCAGCTTGCGCAATGCCTTCCTGACGACTTGGGTCCATAGTTTCGTGGGGTCTGCGACACGCTAGAACGCCCCCATCCACTCGAGACTCATCTGACCACGACACGGCTTCCAGTTGTCTAGGGTCTAACCGATACGGTTACCAGCCCAGCAGAGGCGCTGGGGGGACGTCGTGCTGCTAGAAAAGCCACTAGCGTCGGTTTTCTGCTGAGATAGCCGATTAACACCAAATGTCACCCACATCGATTTCTGCGGTTCTATCACGTAGTATTGCTTGTCTGTTACCACTGACAACTCTACATAAACGCCACTGCTCCCGGTCTTTAAGCGAAGGCCATCGGATTCTGCATTGGCCGTGGTGAGAGGTAATGCCTGAAACATGGTATTTTTGGCACACTCTTGACACTGTGGATCTCGGAATATTGAATGCCCTAACGATTTCCTATGCCCTATGCGTTTAGCTCCCACTACCATTCCGCGTTCAAAGTCTTTGAGTTCCTGCCATGCAGCCACAATCACATCGGAAAACTTTTCACAGGAATCACGTGAGTACAAATCACAACTCTGCCGAAATATCGGTACACGAGTTAATAATGTCTCGGATATAAAATGTCTACAAAATCTTATGCGAGTTAACTGCTAAGGTCATCAGTCCCTAAGCTTACACACTGCTTAACCTAAATTATCCTAAGGACAAACACACACATCCTTGCCTGAGGCACGACTCGAACCTCCGCCGGTCCCGGATATACTCCGGAAAAATTACGGAATATTCGATTCTCCAGGAGAATTTCAGTAAACACGTTCTGTGATTTACTTACAAGATTTTAAATTAGGTTGGCAGTTCCTGCTGGCGCCGCATTACTGGAAATATTCCTTATTGTTTGAGCCGACTGTTTTGCATCCCTAATGCAGCAGCAGTAGTGCTGGGACTGAAGTGGCAGTGCGCAGGCGCCGCGCCGGCGTCCCGACGCCGTGGAGGGGCCCGCCGGCCGGCTGCTCGGCCACCTGCCGCTGCCGCCAGTGTCGGCGCCGCACCGCACCGCGTCCGGCAGCACGCGAAGCCAGCACCGTTCCGCAGTCAGCTCCGCGACGCCGCCCGCTCCCCACACGGCTCGTCGCCTCTCAGGTCGTGGCGGAAGGCAAGGCATTCGCTACAGTCTTCGTGAACAACGTCTTCTGTTGCGTCGTAGCTTCGAAATTTTACAGACGATCATAGTAGGACAGTAGCTGCTTGTGAGGCGTGCACCGAAACTGCGGTACGGGATGGTGGCGTGCTGAGGCGCCCTGTAAGTGGCTCGGTGTCCTTACGTAATGGCAGCAGCGGGGACGCTGGCTGCCGTGTGGCTGGCGGCGCTCTGTTGGCGCCAAGGTAAGTCTGAGCCCGGTGGCGCGTTCTTAAGGGACGGCTGCGCCTAGGGCTCACGTTCTTTTTATTATTTTTTTTTATTTTTTTGCAAGATGTGGGACGGGAGTTAGAGAGTGATGGGAATAGTTTGTGTTCTGGCTTGTTTGAATCAGCCCACCTCTTTCATCAAATTTACTGAACTACTTGTTGAATACTGGGTGTCCCAAGAGGA
This sequence comes from Schistocerca gregaria, assembly GCF_023897955.1. Classification (NCBI taxonomy): domain Eukaryota; kingdom Metazoa; phylum Arthropoda; class Insecta; order Orthoptera; family Acrididae; genus Schistocerca; species Schistocerca gregaria. The sequence goes on from NC_064921.1 coordinate 504,500,574, forward strand.
AATGGCCAATATTCAGGGATACTGGACGAACGATCATTCGAAGCAAAACAGTCTGGTAAACACAAACTCTTAAATCCATACATTAAGAGCCATGCTACTGTGAAACACGGCTCTTCCACGGAACAAGTGCTCGTAGCTCCTGTTGTTGTTGTGGTCTTCAGTCCTGAGACTGGTTTGATGCAGCTCTCCATGCTACTCTATCCTGTGCAAGCTTCTTCATCTCCCAGTACCTAATGCAACCTTCTGAATCTGATTAGTGTATTCACCTCTTGGTCTCCCTCTACGATTTTTACCCTCCACGCTGCCCTCCAATGCTAAACTGGTGAACCCTCGATGCCTCAGAATATGCCATACCAACCGATCCCTTCTTCTGGTCAAGTTGTGCCACAAATTTCTCTTCTTTCCAATTTTATTCAATACCTCCTCATTAGTTATGTGGTCTACCCATCTAATCTTCAGCATTATTCTGTAGCACCACATTTCGAAAGCTTCTATTGTCTTCTTGTCTGAAGTATTTATCGTCCACGTTTCACTTCCATACACGGCTACACTCCATACAAATACTTTCAGAAACGAATTCCCGACACTTAAATAGATACTCGATGTTAACAAATTTCTCTTCTTCAGAAACGCTTTCCTTGCCATTGCCAGTCTACATTTTATATCCTTTCTACTTCGACCGTCATCAGTTATTTTGCTCCCCAAATAGCAAAAATCATTTACTAGTTTAAGCGTCACATTTCCTAATCTAATTACCGCAGCATCACCCGATTTAATTCGACTACATTACACTATACTCGTTTTGCTTTTGTTGATGTTCATCTTATACCCTCCTTTGAAGACACTGTCCATTACGTTCAACTGCTCTTCCAAGTCCTTTGCTGTCTCTGGCAGAATTACGATGTCATCGGCGAACGTCAAAGTTTTTATTTCTTATCCATGTACTTTAATACCTATCCAAATTTTTCTTTTGTTTCCTTTACTGCTTGCTCAATATACAGATTGAATAACATCGAGGATAGGCTACAACCCTGTCTCACTCCCTTCCCAACCACTGCTTCCCTTTCATGCCCCTCGACCCATCTGGTTTCTGTACAAATTGTAAATAGCCTTCCGCTCCCTGTATTTTACCCCTGCCACCTCTAGAATTTGAAAGAGAGTATTCCAGTCAACATTGTCAAAAGCTTTCTCTAAGTCTACAAATGCTAGAAACAGTCGTAAGGTCAGTATTGCCTCACGTGTTCCAATATTTCTACGGAATCCAAACTCATCCTCCCCGAGGTCGGCTTCTACCAATGTTTCCATTCGTCTGTAAAGAATTCGTGTTAGTATTTTGCAGCCGTGGCTTATTAAACTGATAGTTCGGTAATTTTCACATCTGTCAACACCTGCTTTCTTTGGGACTGGAATTATTAGCTCTTAATTATTAGCTCTTAAGTTATGCATTTTAGAACCCATGTTTACTAGACAATTTTTTCTTGTTTCGATCCATGCTACCTCGTTCCAAAACTTGGAAAGCAAAGAACTTGCAGTAGAAGAAGTGCTCATAACTCTTGAGGTCTGCATTTAGAGCCAATATTTACCATACTTTTTCGCTTAGAATGATCGTTCCTGTCACGTCCTCGAATACTGACTATTCCTTCTGGGCACCGTGAATATTTCAGTCTCCATTTCCCCCAAATTTCTTGCTACTTTTCCTCACTTTCGTACTAAAAAGCTAAGTACGTAGCGTCGGAAGCTCGAAACCAACCGAAAAGTTGCTTGAATTATAGATCTTCCATCCCAGATTGCTACGAGTTATTCGCGTGCAAAACGCGTAATGACATTTGAATGATCACGTGTTGAAGGTCTAAGGGAAGAACTTCGGTACCACGAAGAAACTAAATATCGATTTGATAGGACAAAACCCAAATATATTTCAACGTCGTTTCTTATTGCTATATTTCTCTCTGATAAAAAATAATTACTCTATCTGAACAACAAATATTTCCTACTGGCTTGATGGCGTTGCGGAGCTATTCAGTCTCGCAATTACAGATATAGCATCTCAGTGAAGATGTCAATGCAAAGTGAAGCAGAACAGTATGCACATCTGATTAAAAGCACTTTCCTCAGTCAGCATCACTTCTACATTCAAACACCACACTAATTACATTTTCAACTTGTGATGTTAATATGTGAAAGTTATGAGCTGCCTTTGCGAAGCATATTTTAATAAAGGCTCGTAATTCGGTGCAGAAAGCGGACTATATAATACAGAGTGTAGTCTAATAATGGAATGCCGATCGTGAAACTTTACTTGGGTACACAACACGTCGCAGCCTTACCCCTAACTTTTCAAAAACATACATGGGATTTTTTCGCCTCGTGACACTAGTGTAAATTCTTTTCAGTCCAACCCACAACCGAACACTCCAAAAGGCGGCCTCCTACTGTCGCTATACTGTTAACATAACTAGAGCAAGTACTTTTTATTGCAGGTCAAACATGCCACCGTCAACTGGCACCAACAGAACTGCTTAGTCTTGGAAGCGAAAGACTCATACCACTATTTTTTAGATGAGCGATTTATATTCAAAGCATATGATGGTGCTGTTATGAGCGTTTGAGGTCACGCACTTCATTTGTGAGAATCTTGTTCCACAATGTCTTAAAAGTAGTAAGAGCAGCAGAAGTAGTAGTATTTGATATGGAACAGGTGGTCAACTGTAGCCTTATAGCTGCAACCATTCTGGCGTTCCCCTGAAGTAATGTAGAAAAACCACGGAGAAACTTAGTGAGAATGACTGGATAGACTCCGTAGTGTCCATACACCGGAATACAGGGTCAATCTGTTCGAAAGAGTTCAGTCTCATTCGGTTTATCCTTGTTGTACGTTACTGTTTTGCAAACGTGTTGTGTACAAAGCTAGTGCTACACTCTTCATCCCCGTGTCACTAGCCTTCACTGCAAACATAATTTTCTGTAATCCTGTCTCTTCATCTAGCTTGTGTTTTCCATACAGTTATGAACAGACATAGCTAGGATATTACATAAGTGAGACCGTTTGTTTGGATTAATATGAGATGACGGGTACTTGATCTGCAATAAGAACTACTTTGGTGCATTCATGTATGTAGAGTATGTCTCTTTTTCATTTATTGATTAGTGACAGAATACAGCTATCCAAAGACTAATTCACAAGTGTTTATTCACTCTAGATCTCAAGTAGATGATTTATCGAAGTCGCTTGTTTTTTTCCATTAACTGATGTGAAAGCCGGCCGGAGTGGTTCTAGGACCTTCAGTCTGGAGCCGCGAGACAGCTACGGTCGCAGGTTCGAATCCTCCTTCGGGCATAGATGTGTTTGATGTTCTTAGGTTAGTTAGGTTTAAGTGGTTCTAAGTTCTAGGGGACTGATGACCTCAGATGTTAAGTCCCATAGTACTCAGAGCCATTTTTGAACTTATATGAAAACATCTTGTTTTGCTATGGCAGTTACGGAAACTTTGTAGATTCATATTAAGAATATTTATTTACTTCATTTTGCTCAAGTCTTAAATTACAGAGTAAAATTCAGACAATTGAAAAATCAGAATCAAGCAGTATGAAGTAATATTTAATGATTCGAGAAAATACTTATTGTATTCTTGGACAAAAAGTGCATTTCAACATTACACACTTCGCTAAAATTACACCTGTCATCCAAGTACATAAATCGAATGGCCATATGTTTGATGTTGGTAACGGGTTTTCACTACAACCTACGTTATACTATTCGTAATGCAGTTGATTGTCAGGAGTATTATGTAAATTACGAATGTAATAAATTTCTAGATTTAAGAGTTCCCAATCCTGAAATTCGATTTCTATTTCTTCATCATTCTTCTCAGCACTACAAAACCTCACTTGATTGGCTGAGTTTGCTATTTTGCATACAATTGATCCTTACGCGCTCGGATGTAATCCAGATAGTGGAAGATATTTATATTATCAAAACGTGACTAGCAAGGGGAGGAGAGAAATCGACGCACGATTTGTACCTACCGGACAGTGCGTCGATGTCCTGAGCTAAATTCAATGCCTATCCACATCCTTACGGACTGCTTGCGCAGGAGACTGCTCGTTCGTTCGTCTGGCGGACATCTTAAGTTCTAAAATCTCTTTGCCGTTCTCGAGAATTATAGACTGTGTACCTATATATGACGCGTCTTCTCTTCCTTTACATCTCCAGCATCAAGTAGACGCAGCACTCCACAACTACTGTTCTCACTCATCGAAGCTATACAGTAATGCTTTTGACATGTGGGACACGCAAGCCATCATAACAGCTTTTTCTCGAAACGCTTGTAGTTAGATAGGAGCTACATTTTTCTCATGCAGTATTTTCGGTTTATGTTACGAGGAATAAGTGTGGAAAATTATTGAGTGGTACGAGTAACATTCAGTACTTGACACACAGTTCAGTGCATATATTGCAGGACAGATACGCGATATTTCACCTCGGGAGGAATCAACTGACTTTCTTGCTACCGAAATGTATGAGATACGACCCGTCGAGGTGGCAGTGCATTACATCTTTTATTTCCGGTTGATAAGCAGATGGAAACCAATGCTGCGATATGTTGCACCAGCCTCTACTAGTGCCTCTTTCATACGGGTCCCTACCAGTGGAGGATGAGAACCCATTTCCAATTTAAACGTATACTATAAAAACTTTTTTTTTTAAAAAAAGGGAAAACGATTACTGCCTGCATAATTTCCGCAAGAGTTACGCCTGTGGCAGCTGCGTTGTATAGACGATGTTGATTTAAACTAGCTGACCAGTCCGTACGGATATAAAATACGGTCCAGAAAACTGTTGACAAGGGCAAGTTGTTGGCGACAGTTGGCAATTACTTGCGCAACAAGTTCCTCACGAACCCGTTTGAGAAAAATAAGACGGTGCAAAGTCTGTAAGAAAAATAAGAACCGATCTTGGCAGATCGGGTATTCACAAGTCAATGTAATGTTGCCAAACATTTAAATTTGTTCCTAATACAGCACAGTAGAGCATGCGAGACATAGATGCCTATGTTGTCCCTGAAAGTCGGCTACCCAGAGAAACATGGCCCGCACCATCTCATACAGCTCTTCATGGTGCAGAAAAATCAAGCTTTATACCTAGTAGCTCTCTGGTAATATGTTAAAAATGTCTTTTCACATTTGTTTAATATTGAGCGTAACGCTACCGTTAAATCTATTTTACTATCTGACCTCTGCTGACGTTATTTACACGAAGTAGTATTCACGTATGTTTTCCAAACTATGAGATTTTTTTAAAGATCATAGAAATGCAGTATTCTCACTAAAAGTGAATTCCGCCGTTTGTTTTTACTGCAATGAAATTAGAGCAAGAGCTTCTCTTTATAGAATTTGGCGCAAAATTTAATTATCTATGTATATTATGATACAATTGTTGTTAACTGTTATGTCTCGGATAAGATCATAGCTTGTACAATTATGTCAAACGTTGTAAAGCTGTTGTGAACATTGTGGCGTCGATAGACGGCTGCATTTGCGTCTTCCATGTATCACGTAACGACGCGCACACTGCTAGAGCGGTAAGCGGGTAGGTGAAATTGCTTCGTTCATTTGAAAAGGAGTTTTAAAGAACCATACAGCCCTACTGCTTCGTTCGACACTGGAGTTCGTCAATAGTACTGGTTGTCGAGTGATGTAGTGCCAGTCTCTCGGAAATCTATAAGCAGATGTTTTCATACTGCAAGAGACCTGGAGAACGAGCTGGTCACAACAGTAAAACACCCTCTACATCGAGGGAGGTCAGGAAAGCACGGGAAACAGGAGGTATTGATTTTATGTATATAGACTGAGGCGGCGAGTGCAAATTTGTTCCAAGGCCGGGAATCGAACCTGGGTCTCCTGTTTACTAGGTAGGTGCGTTAGTCACTAACCCACTTTGGCACAGCGGTTCAAACAACTGCACAGATTACTCTGGCATGCCACCCTCTTCGATCGAATTTCTCACTGCTGCCCCAGTCTACTTTAAATTCCCCCTTTCTGATCGAGTGTAACACGACCAGAAAGAGGGAATTTAAAGTAGACTGGGACGGCAGTGAGAACTTGGGTTGAGGAGGGAGGTGTGCCAGGTAATCCGTGCAGTTGTGTGAACCGCTGTGCCATGATGGATTAGTGACTAATGAACCTGCTCGTAAGTAGGAGAACCACGTTCGATTCCCGTCATTGGTACAAATTTTTACTTGCCGCTTCAGTCTATACACACTACTGGCCATTAAAATTGCTACACCAAGAAGAAATGCAGATGATAAACGGGTGTTTATTGGATAAATATATTATACTAGAACTGACATGTTGTTGTTGTTGTCTTCAGTCCTGAGACTGGTTTGATGCAGCTCTCCATGCTACTCTATCCTGTGCAAGCTGCTTCATCTCCCAGTACCTACTGCAACCTACATCCTTCTGAATCTGAACTGACATATGATTACATTTTCACACAATTTGGGTGCATAGATACTGAGAAATCAGTACCCAGAAGAACCACCTCTGGCGGTAATAACGGTCTTGATACGCGTGGGCATTCAGTCAAACAGAGCTTGGATGGCGTGTACGGGTACAGCTGCCCATGCAGTTTCAACACGATACCACAGTTCATCAAGAGTAGTGATTGGGATATTGTGACGAGCCAGTTGCTCGGCCAACATTAGCCTGACGTTTTCAATTGGTGAGACATCTGGAGGATGTGCTGGCCAAGGCAGCAGTAGAACATTTTCTGTATCCAGAAAGGCCCATACATGACCTGCAAGATGCGGTCGTGCATTATCCTGCTGAAATGTAGGGTTTCGCAGTGATCGAATGAAGGGTAGAGCCACGGGTCGTAACACATCTGAAATGTAGCGTCCACTGTTCAAAGTACCGTCAATGCGAACAAGAGGTAACCGAGACGTGTAACCAATGGCACCCCATACCATCACGCTGGGTGATACGCCAGTGTGGCGATGACGTCACACGCTACCAATGTGCGTTCACCGCGATGTGGCCAAACACTGATGCGACCATCACGATGCTGTGAGCAAAACCTGGATTCGTCCCAAAAAGTAACGTCTCGCCATTCGTGCACCCATGTTCGTCGTTGAGCACACCTTCGCAGGCGCTCCTGTGTATGATGCAGCGTCAAGGGTAACCGCAGCCATGGTCTCAGAGCTGACAGTCGATGTTGCTGAAAACGTCGTCGAACTGTTCGTGCAGATGTTTGTTGTCTTGCAAACGTCCCCATCTGTTGACTCAGGGATCGAGACGTGGCTGCACGATCCGTTACAACCATCCGTATAAGTTGCTTGTCATCTCGTCTGTTAGTGATACGAGACCGTTGGGATCCAGCACGGCGTTCCGTATTACCCTCCTGAACACACCGATTCCATATTGTGCTAACAATCATTGGATCTCGACAAACACGAGCAGCAATTTCGCGATACGATAAACCGCAATCGCGATAGGCTACAATCCGACCTTTATCAAAGTCGGAAACGCGATGGTACGCATATCTCCTCCTTACACGAGGCATCACAACAACGTTTCACCAGGCAACGCCGGTCAACTGCTGTTTGTGTATGAGAAATCGGTTGGAAACTTTCCTCGTGTCAGCACGTTGTAGGTGTCGCCACCGGCTCCAACCTTGTGTGAATGCTATGAAAAGCTAATCATTTGCATATCATAGCATCTTCTTCCTGTCGGTTAAACTTCGCGTCTGTAGCACGTCATCTTCGTGGTGTAGGAATTTTAATGGCCAGTAGTGTACGTAAAATAATACCCAAATGAGATCAGTAAAGTCTCTGACCAAGTGCCATTTCATACGGCCTTGCGTTATCTTTCTGGAAGATGGGAGGGGACGGTCACCGGTCATAACACGCTACAGCTGTAACGGCTGATGAGTAAATCACCGACAATGTGAAGCAGATATCAACGTGTTGTTTACCTGTGCCACACCCCACCAATACGTCACGGGCTGAGCCCTAATGACGATGACGAATCCACCTGGCAGTATTTGCTCTCGTCGGAGAATCCATACTTGGCTACGTCCACCACCGTGTTGTAAGCAGATGTATGTGAGGGGCATGAACAGTGTCAGTGGTTGAGAGATCACTGTGCAGGCACAGAGATACCGCCTACTCACGTGAAGCAACGTTACACCGCCTGAGTTTGAAAAGAGCCTCATTGTGGGTCTGCAGTTGGCTGGCTGGTCGAATCGTGGCTTCGAATGTGACAGTGAGCCGATGTTAGGCTGTACGGTAGTGTGAAGGCAGGCATACTCTTCACCAAAGTTCCGGTCAACTACTCATGACGACCACAAGGGACTGTACGCTAAGCACATCGCAACCCTTCACTTCAGCATCTTCAAGCCGAAAAAAGTAATGGACTCACTGCACCATTCTGTGCCATTCCGTACCATTGGTCGGAGACTAACAGCTGCCGCCCCGTGCTTAGGCTGCCGTTAACACCACCACACAAAAGGCTGCGTTTGGACTGGTGCCAGGACCGGGAAGCATGGCGTCGCATTGTATTCAGCGATGACCCGCGGTTCTACACCATCATTGATGACCGCCGTCTGCGAGTATGGCGACGACCTGGGTAGAGGCCGTGTTCTCCAATGTTTTGGAGAAACACAGCGATTGTATTCTACGCGTTATGGTGTGGGGAGCCTTGGGGATGACTTGCGGTCACGGCTGATATTGAACGAGGGCATCCTGACGAGGTAACGATGAATCACGGTAAACCTGCATCCTTATGTGTTACCTCTCATGTATCATAGAGCGAATTTTTTATCAGTGCAATGATCGTCCACACATCTCTGTGAGCTGTCTGCATGATGTGGAGGTGTTCCTGTCGTCCAAATTATCCCCAGATCTGCGCATGTTTCTCTGTGACATACGGTCTGCTTTTCATTTTTGTTTTATCAAGTTCTTTCTGTGGCTACCTCACTATTTATGAATCATTCAAATATTGGTCAGTGTGTATTCTCTTGTTGTAGTAGTGCGTAGAACTACTGGCCCGTAACTGTTCCGGGATTGGTCCAGAAACCACCATCAGATATTAATCTCTATATACACTGAAGATCCTAAGAAACTGGAACACCTGTCTAATAACGTGTAGGGCCCCCGCGAGCAGGAACAAGTGCCGCGACACGACGTGGGATGTACTCGACTAATTTCTGAAGTAATGCTGGAGGTAATTGACACCACGAATCCAGCAGGGTTGTTCATAAATCCGTAAGAGTACGAGGGGGTGGAGTCATCTTCTGAACAGCACATTGCAAGGCATCCTAGATATGCTGTATAATGTTGTTTTTTGGCCAGCGGAAGCGTTTTAACTCAGAAGAATGTTCCTTGAGCCACTCAGTAGCAATTCTGGACGTGTGGAGCGTCGCATTGTCTTGCTGGAATTCCCTAAGTCCGTCTGAATGCAAAATGGACATGAATGGATGCAGGTGATCAGACAGGGCTCTTACGTATGTGTCACCTGTCAGAAAAACGCCCCACAGCATTACAGAGCCTCCAGCAGCTTGAACAGTCCCTTGCTGACATGCAGGGTCCACGGATTCATGAGGTTGTCTCCAGATCGTACACGTCCATCCTCTCGATACAATCTGAAACGAGACTCGTCCGACGAAGCAATATGTTTCAGTCATCAACAGTCCAATGTCGATATTGACGGGCTCAGGCGAGGCGTAAAGCTTTGTGTCATGCAGTCATCGAGGGTACACGAGTGGGATTTCGGTTCCGAAAGGCCATATCGATGATGTTTCGTTGAATGGTTCGCATGCTTCAACTTGTTGATGGCCCAGCATTGAAATCTGCAGCAATTTGCGGAAGGGTTGAACTTCTGTCACGTTGAATGATTCTCTTTATTCGTCGTTGGTAGAGTTCTCGCAGAATCGTTCTCCGGCCACTGTGGTGTCAGAGATTTGATGTTTTACCTGATTCCTGATATTCACTCGAGAAATGGTTGAACAGGAAAATCCCCACTTCATCGCTACCGCGGAGATACTATGTCCCTTCGCTTGTGCGCCGACTATAATACCACATTCAAACTCGCTTAAATCTTGATACCTGCCATTGTAGTAGTAGCAATCGATCTGACAACTCCGTCAGTCACTTGTTGTATTACATAGGCGTTGCCGACCGCATCGCCGTATTCTGCCTGTTTACATATCTCTGTAAATGAATATGTCGTGGTTGCCTCACCTTAAAGACCTCAAGGTGCGGGCCCTGAAGGCACTGAATATTTTGAAGTGTCTGAGCCATCGGTCCTGGGGAGCAGATCGGGCGCGTCTGCTGCAGTTTTATAGGGCTTTCGTCCGATCGCGTCTTGACTATGCTTGCACCGTGTATGGGTCAGCAAGGCCTTCGTATCTGAAGATCCTTGACGCAGTACACCATGAGGGTATCAGGCTGTCCACTGGTGCCTTCCGTACCAGTCCCATCCCCAGCCTGTGTGCTGAGGCAGGGGAACCGCCGCTCGCCATCCGGCGGAAACTCCTTATGGTGCGACGGGTGTGTCATTTCCTTGCCTGTCCTACCTCCCCTGCGTACCCTACCGTTGCCCGACCGCCTATGGAACGTCTCTTTTCCAGTCGTCCCAGGGCAACAAAACCATTTGGGATTCGTGCCAAGCATTTGCTTGAGTCCCTTGGTGTGAAGCGTGTGGCCCCCCAACGACAAGGTTTTACTCGCCTGCCTCCCTGGTTGCTCCAGAGGCCCAGCATCCTTCTAGACTTGTCGGAGTACCGGAGGAACTGCACTCCGGCGTTTGTTTTTACCTCCTTATTTTACGATATTTTAAACCAGCATCCGGACCATGTACCTGTATTCACAGATGGCTCTAAACAGGGGGACTCTGTTGGTTGTGCTGTTGTTTTCCCTGATCGAGTCGTCAAGTTACGGCTTCCTGCGGCGTTTACCATCCTCGATGCCGAATTGTTTGCAATCTTGCGGGCATTGGAGCAGATGAGATGTGTTACCAGTCTTAAGTTCCTCATCTTTTCTGACTCCCTGAGTGCCCTTCAGACCATGCAACACTTGTACCCAGCGGATACGGTCGTCCAGAACATCCATGATGCCCTACTCCACCTGCAACGGCAGGGGAAGGAGGTTTCTTTCTGCTGGGTGCCGGGGCACGTGGGTATTACGGGAAACGAACTGGCGGATGTGGCTGCCAAAGATGCATGTTCCCTCCCTCACGATGTTGAATGTGCCGTCCCCCTCCATGCTGTAACCTCCCTTTTGCGTTTTCGTGTTATGCATCAATGGGAAGAGGAGTGGTTGGCAGTTTCTGACAATAAGCTGCGTCTGGTAAAGGCCACTACGCGACCATGGCGTACGTCCTACCAGTCATACAGGCGGGATGAGGTTCTCCTCACTCGCCTCCGCATTGGACACAGTCCCTTCACGCATGGTTTTTTACTCCGGCGGGAGGACCCCCCAATCTGCAGTGCTTGTGGCGTCCAGATTACTGTCCGCCACATTTTACTTGACTGTCTTTTATTCTCTGACCAGAGGGCGGTGGTTTCCTTGCCACCGGCTTTGCCCTCTATTTTGCAAGACGACGCAGCGACTGTGGTTAAGGTCTTACGGTTTTGTGTCCTGTCCAATCTGTTGCCTCGGATTTTAGGGAGAAGGTTTTAATGTGCTGCTGGGTGACTGGCTCACCCAGGTTTTAGGTAAGAGGTCCGCCAGTCACGATTACCTCCTTGTTTCCCTTCGGTATCTGTTCTCTTTTCCTTGTGTTTCCTTTCCTTTTTTAGTGTGTTTCTTCTCCTCTTGTTTTGTCTCTGTATGTGCGCATTTGGAACTGCGTCAGGCCTGTGTCTTTTAGCCGTTCTCCTTGTTCGGCGTCCGTCTTCGTCCCTTCGCCGCTTGTGTTCCTATGCGTTTGGGCGCTGGTGACCACGCTGTTTAGCGCCCGTAAACCTCAAACACACACACACACACACACAATATGCATGCCTACACCAATAGATGCCTATACCCGATTGACTGACCCACTTACTGACTCATCATCATTAAGCCAAAAACCATTAAAGAAGGAAACTTGAAATTTGCAGATAGTGTTGCTCTTAGGCTGTAGGTGTCGTTCAAGAAGGGATTTTTTAATATTACATCTTCAAGGGATTGAAGTAAGAGATGAAAGACTTTGTGTGAATAAGTCGCTATCAAGGCAATTTTCAGGCTAGAATTTGGATTCCTATTTCGGCACATTTGGAAATTGAGTCCCTAAGGGGGACTGCCGGCACACAGTTTTAATCTGCCAGGACGTTTCAAGCCAAATAAAAGTGGTACAGCACTTCCCCGCGAAAGGCGAAGGTCCCGAGTTCGAGTCTCGGTCTGTCACACAGTTTTAATCTGCCGCGAAGTTTCATATCGGCGCACCCTCTGCTGCACAGTGAAAATTTCGCTCTGCTAGAAATAAAAAAAATGTGTTTCATTGTTTCTGGAAATTCAACCCCTAAGGCGGTGAAATAGAGAATTACGATTTTAAGGAAATGTTTCGTTCTATTAAAATATTTTTAAAGCTAAATCTATGGAATTAAAAAAAAAGGTTCAAATTGCTCTGAGCACTATGGGACTTAACATCGATGGTCATCAGTCCCCTAGAACTTAGAACTACTTGAACCTAACTAACCTAAGGACATCACACAACACCCAGTCATCACGAGGCAGAGAAAATCCCTAACCCCGCCGGGAATCGATCCCGGGAAGCCGGGCGTTGGAAGCGAGAACGCTACCGCACGACCACGAGATGCGGGCTATGGAAATTTATTTCACTTCCGGATTAGATGTAAAGAAATATGTGTTAGGGGATGAATGTTTCTATATAAATATCATAAAAAGAACACAGAGAACATGATTAACAAAGACCTTGACTCCAGATACCAGAATATCTTTTTGGTCAGAAGAACATTCGCCTTTTAACTAATGTGAAAAGTGCAGACATAGTTGCAATTTGTGAACAACTTTAAAATTCGATTAAAGCATCAGTAAATAACTAAATTAATTAATTGATAAAATCTGTGCAGAGCATGCAGTCTATGTGAACAAACGAGCGGGGGCTTAACTACACTACTGGCCATTAAAATTGCTACACCAAGAAGAAACGCAGATGAAAAATGGGTATTCATAGGATAAATACTAGAAATGACATGTGATTACATTTTCACGCAGTTTGGGTGCATAGATCCTGAGAAATCAGTACTCAGATCAACCACCTCTGGCCGTAATAACGGCCTTGATATGCCTAGACATTGAGTCAAACAGAGCTTGGATGGCGTGTACAGGTACAGCTGCCCATGCAGGTTCAACGCGATACCACAGTTCATCAAAAGTAGTGACTGGCGCATTGTGACGAGCCAGTTGCTCGGCCACCATTGACCAGACGTTTTCAATTGGTGAGAGATCTAGAGAATGTTTTGGACAGGGCAGCAGTCGAACATTTTCTGTATCCAGAAAGGCCCGTACAGGACCTGCAAGATGCGGTCGTGCATTATCCTGCTGAAATGTAGGGTTTCGCAGTGATCGAATGAAGGGTAGAGCCACGGGTCGTAAAACATCTGAAATGTAACTTCCACTATTCAGAGTGCCGTCAATTCGAACAAGAGGTGACAGAGACGTTTAACCAATGGAACCCCATACCATCACGCTTTGTGATACGCCAGTATGGCGATGACGAATACACGCTGCCAATGTGCGTTCACCGCGAAGTCGCCAAACACGGGTGTGACCATCATGATGCTGTAAACAGAACCTGGATTCATTCGAAAAAATGACGTTTTGCCATTCGTGCACCCAGGTTCGTCGTTGAGTACACCATCGCATGCGCTCCTGTCTGAGATGCAGCGTCAAGGGTAACCCCAGCCATGGCCTCCGAGCTTATAGTCCATGCTGCTGCAAACGTCGTCGAACATGACTGTCATTTCGATTGCTAGAGATAAGAGGCCATTGGGATCCAGTACGGTGTTCCGTATTACCCTCCTGAATCCACCGATTCCATATTCTGCTAACAGTCATTGGATCTCGACCAACGCGAGCAGCAATGTCGCGATACTATAAACCGCAATCGCGATAGGCTGCAATCCGACCTTTATCAAAGTCGGAAACGCTATGGTACGCATTTCTCCTCCTTACACGAGACATCACAACAACGTTTCTCCAGGCAGCGCCGGTCAACTGCTGTTTGTGTATGAGAAATCGGTTGGAAACTTTCCTCATGTCAGCACGTTGTAGGTGTCGCCACCGGCGCCAACCTTGTGTGAATGTTCTGAAAAGCTAATCATTTGCATGTCAGAGTATTTTCTTCCTGTCGGTTAAATTTCGCGTCTGCTACAAGTCATCTTCGTGGTGTAGCAATTTTAATAGCCAGTAGTGTAGTTAGTCATAAAGGTCTTACCTCGCAGATTAAAATTTCTTTATTTGTTACACGTGTCCGCTACAGACATAATCATATATCAAAAAGCTCTGGACTTACAGGAGGAAGTTCTGTGTCGGTACTAAAACGTATGGCTAATCGGGGCGTCGACTCGCTCAAGTAGCCCAACAATCCGACGAGCAAATTCGACGCTAGTCTGGCAGAGGTCCCAGTCCCGTAACGTGGCGCGCTGCACGCTACGCGAGAAGGGATAATGTGAGTAGCCCGGCGTGCTAAACATGTGCGACGGGCGTTCTGAGAGCTGCTGTGGGGCTGCCGCGCGCGTGCGGCAGACGTGGCGGTGGCGTTACGGGGGGACCTGGTTCTCGCTAACCTCTGGCGGATAGCCGCTAAGCGAGGAGCGCGCGGATGCGCCGGACGCGGATTGCCTTCTAAAATTAGCAGCGCAGTCCGCGACCGAGGCAGACCGCGAGCGCAAGTGCCGTCTGCCCCACTGTGGCCGCCGCCGCCGCCGCCGCGTCGCGCGCCAGTTGGCCGCTTTCCGCGTTTGCGTCACACCAGATGACAACAAACGGCGCGTAAAGACGCGTACTTGCCTTTGACGTCACACTACGGCGGGCTGGCGTCTGCCAAACACACCTCGTTTACGATATTGGAGCGAAGCGAAGATGCCACAGAGTAAAATATGTGTCTGAGACAAGAGGATCGTTTCCGTTAAAACTAAATGAATGGAGTGACGGTACTCTGTCTTTAGCACTAACAGGATGGTGTCGATGTCACAGGCACTTAGAGGCAGAATAGGCTAATGAGGTCAGACAGCCGCTTAATGAGTGAACGTCCTTTTCCTTTTTCCTTTACTTCCACAGCAGCTTTGAATGATTCCGGCGACGCTATAACCTTTATTACTAAAATTAATTTGCGTTTCAGGAACGGGTAGTACTGTTACAGACGTTCTTGTCAAGTGGTCACCAAAGAGTATTGCTTCGCGGGAAGGGGGGGGGGGATGAATATGGGTAGCTGATGTAGTAGAACGAATGTATCCTTTAAGCGCGAAAGCGCCTCTCGAGATGGACAGAAATATGAAAGTATCGCAATATTAAAGTATGAGAATATATTTATTACTAAGACAAAAAATGAATCACGTAGAAAAGTTGACTCATTTCAGTTCTGAATTGATCTGCTTGGATGATGGATAATGCCCATTATTTTTTTATATTTTTATCATGTTGAGAAATAAGGAGGAGCTATTCGCTTTACTAGGTAAAAAAAATTATATAGCCACGATCACATAAATACTTGTTTATTTCCGACAGCCGGTTTCGACGGAGTTTGCTGTCATCTTCTGATCTTCAAAAATTTTTGTTACTAAATGTGTCCATTGTGTGTTGGAACCTCGTGCCACGTTGTCACATTAGGGAATAAAATGTAGCACATAAAGCAAAAGTTTGTCAGAAATAAAACATTTACAATCAAAAAGCACCTTGTGGACATGACCATGTCCTAATATGTAGCGCTCACAGATGGTTGTTTAAGCCTTAAAAATTATAATATACAGTACAATGTACATTACCACGAAGCTTGATGCTATAGATATTGGTTACAGAATGTTATTTTTACTTATTATTAATTTGCATGACTGGTTCCAAGACATCAGAACAACCGGCTACACGAAGCTCACGAACGGACACCGCGTATCAGTCTGACCGCCCGTTTCTGGGCTAAAAATATTGTTGAAGAGACGAAGCAATTGGTCTTGAAACAAGTTCAGTACATGCTGATCAGAAAAGTTATAAACAAAGAATTAAAGAATTGACAGAACTCGAAAAATAGAGTATAATAATAAATAACACGTTAGAGACAAAAGTTCTCAACTACCATGATGAACTCCTTTAGAAGATGTGTGCCACAAGGAAATCTTTCAACTTGCATCTGAATGCTTGGGTATTTGTGGCTTTTTTCATTCTGCTGGAAGCCCATTGAAAATGAAACCTGCTGATTAGTGCACACCTTTCTGTACATTTCGAGAGGAAGTGTTGTCCAAGAGTATATCGCTTTCTGTCCAGTATTTACTCAACGGGTGTCGCAGTTTCTTCTGATTGAGTCAATATTGTCAACAACAGATCCCATGTTGGAAGATACGTACTGGGACGGCACAGTTAGAATTCTGATCCATTTGAACACTGGGCTACACGAAGTTCACGAGTTGACACCGCCTATCAGTCTGACATCACGTTTCTGGGCTAACAATATTCCTCATGAATGCACAGAGTTGCACCAAAATATAACACCCACGAGATAACAGAACGCACAGTAAGCAAAGTAACTGAGCGTTCGTGTTGTACTGTCACAGTGGACATCATATTTATAGTGAAGTTCGCAGAATTCAGTTTATGCACAAAATATTGAACATGTCGTCCAATAAAGCCTTCCAGAAGTAGAACACTAATGGCATGCTCAGTTTGGTTTGTGGGGCCACTTCGATCTCTTGATTCGCTGCACACATGTGGTCTTACAAGACCTTTGCTTCTGTTTTTGGCGATGCTCATTTTTCAAATTTGGAGTCATTGACCATCGTGCTTTTATTCGCAGTTTTTAAATAACAAACTTTTGTGTACATCTACATTTACATCAGAATCTACATACTTACTCCATAAGCCGCCACACGATCCACTGCGGAGGGTACATTGTACCAATATTTATCGTTTTTCTTCCTGTTCCACTGGCAGATCGAACGACGGAAAAACTACTACCTGTGTGCCCCCGTGCGAACCCTATTTTATCTTATCGTAATTTCGTGAGCCTTAAGCCTTATGTTTGTTGCAGTAGAATCATTCTGCAGTGAGATTCATACGCCAGTTCTCTAAAGGTTTTTAATAGTGCTCCGCGAAAAGAACGTCTTCCCTGCAGGGATTCCCTGTCGAGCTCACGAAACATCTCCCTAGTTCTCGCGTGTTGAGCGAACCTACCGGTGAAAATTCTACCCGCCCGCCTCTGTGTGCTTCGATATCTTCCTATAATCAGACTTGGTGGGGTTCCCCAACACTCGAGCAGTACTTAAGAATGGGGCGCAGTAGTGTTCAATACACGATTTACTTTATAGATTAACTACATTTTCCTGAAATTCTCCCATTAAATCGAAATTTACCATTCGCCTATCCGTACGTGCTCGTTCCATTTTAAATTGCTTTGTAAGTTTACGTCTACATATTTAATTGTGACTGTTATCCAGCACACCATCAACACTAATATACGAACATTACATGATTGTTTTTCATACTCATCTGCACTGACTTACGTTTTCCTACATTTACAGCATGCTGCCATTCATCACACCAACTAGAATTTCTGTCTAGTCATCGAGTATCTTCCTACAGTTACATAATGACGACAATTTCCCGTACGCCAGTCATCATCAAAACACTCGCAGCTTGCTGCTGACTCTGTCTGGCAGATCATTTATGGTCAAGCTGAATATGTTACGAGCGATATTTTCTAATTCCGTGCTGATTTGTGGACAGAAGTTACGTCTGAAGGCAATTTACTGGATTCGAACTCAGAATTTGTTAAAGAATTCTGCAGGAAACCGATGTTAAGGATATGGGGCTGTAAGTCTGCGCGTCCGTTGTTCTACTTTTCTTACATTTTTCAGTCGCTTGTAACTTCGTGCTGGGTGAGAGATTCGTGGCAAATGCAAGCTAAGGAAGGGATTAACGTCGTAAGAGTATTGTCTGTAAAACCGAATTGGGGTTCCATCCGGACATGGCGAATTAATTGTATTAGACTCTTTTCGGTTCTATCTTCACGCCAGGGATGCCTCCTATTTCTGTGTACTCCAGACGGTATGTTTGTACGAACCTACTACGCAAACGATTTCTTAAACGAAAAATTTAAAACTTGCGCTTTCCTTTTGCTATCTTTCATTGCAACACCAGTCTAGTCAACGAGTGATTGGATAGAAGACTTCGAACGGCACAGAAATTTTAAGTAGGAACAGAATTTTTCATGTAATCGGCAAAATCATGTGATAAGGTATATGACGATAGAAGCTGTACGCTTCACGCATCGCTATTTTTACAGACGCTAGAATTTCTCTTAACCTTTTCTTGTCGTCATTAGCGCGTTATTTTTGAACCGAAAGTACAACAGTCTCTGCTACCTCACCGAATTTTGTAATTAAATCGCGGTGAGTCTTTTCCGTCCTTAATCTACTTCTCCAGAACATGATTTGCAATCAGTTTAAACTGTCTTCAATAATATTTGAACTGAATGATGTCCATTCATTGTCTAACTAGATGATCTGAAAACCAAATTGTATATAAATTAAACCTGGCATCACCAATTCTTGAAATTATATTTCAGTATACATTTTAGTTTTTCAACAGAAATTAAAAATAAGTGATTTTGCTTCTGCTCTATTTAGAGCACTTTTTCGATCGATATTAGGAAACTCTACGTAACGAAATGAATCTGTGACATCACTTAGTCTCACATTAGTGGTGAACTGATTATAGTTTCGCTATAATGAATTTTAGCTAACACTTTGATATCATTTTAGCAACTGAAAGAGAAGCCGTACCTCAATTCGTTAATCAAGAAATACGTTTAATAACAGCTGGTACACCGCTCTTCCTGAAGTCACAGAACACCAAGTTAAATATACAAACTGCATGCCATGAATTTAGTTCGCAAATGCTTTATCAAGTAACATTCAAGAATGTTGAAAATTAACGTTACGTTTAGAGTTTCTCGAGGAGTTAATTTGGGTCAGTTTGGTAGCTTATTTATGTATTTTCCAAACACTCCGCTGTATCTAGTGAGAGTCCTGTCAATAGAAAGGACAAAATGGAAAAAACATTCATGTGCATTAAATGGTGAACGCGTCGACCGTTGCCTGCTAGTGTATCTTCACGCTCCGTATTTTGTTTGGGATCCTTTTTAATAATTACCATCTGAGATGGAGATTTGTCATTGTAGTATATCGGACCTTAAAAAAAAAACCATTAAGAGAAATACATGCTTACTCTGGAGGTGCCGTTCTCGAGAGATTTAAATACCCGAGAGCGGGTAATTACTTCTCCACTAAAGGTAATTACTTTGCCTTTTACATTAAAACTTTTATATTTAATTATGTGGCGGGTCTGTTCCTTCTGGCCCCTTTTTAAAGCTGTATTCGTCGTCGAACAGGCAAACTAGTTTCCAGATAGTTTTGAGCACTGCGTTTGGGTTTTTTAGAGGGTGTAACAAAGAAATGTCCCCCCCATGAACCATGGACCTTGCCGTTGGTGGGGAGGCTTGCGTGCCTCAGCGATACAGATAGCCGTACCGTAGGTACAACCACAACGGAGGGGTATCTGTTGAGGGGCCAGACAAACGTGTGGTTCCTGAAGAGGGTCAGTAGCCTTTTCAGTAGTTGCAGGGGCAACAGTCTGGATGATTGACTGATCTGGCCTTGCAACATTAACCAAAAAGGGCTTGCTGTGCTGGTACTGCGAACGGCTGAAAGCAAGGGGAAACTACGGCCGTAATTTTTCCCAAGGGCATGCAGCTTTACTGTATAATTAAATGATGATGGCGTCCTCTTGGGTAAAATATTCCGGAGGTAAAATAGTCCCCCATTCGGATCTCCGAGCGGGGACTACTCAAGAGGATGTCGTTACCAGGAAAATGAAAACTGGCGTTCTACGGATTGGAGCGTGGAATGTCAGATCCCTTAATCGGGCAGGTAGGTTAGAACATTTAAAAAGGGAAATGGATAGGTTAAAGTTAGATATAGTAGGATTAGTGAAGTTCGTTGGCAAGAGGAACAAGACTTCTGGCCAGGTGACTACAGGGTTATAAACACAAAATCAAATAGGGGTAATGCAGGAGTAGGTTTAATAATGAACAGGAAAATAGGAATGCGGGTAAGTTACTACAAACAGCATAGTGAACGTATTATTGTGGCCAAGATAGATACGAAGCTCACACCTACTACAGTAGTACAAGTTTATATGCCAACTAGCTCTGCAGATGACGAAGAAATTGAAGAAATGTATGATGAAATAACAGAAATTATTCAGATAGTGAAGGGAGACGAAAATTTTATAGTCATGGGTGACTGGAATTCGAGTGTAGGAAAAGGGAGAGAAGGAAACATAGTAGGAGGATATGGATTGGGGCTAAGAAATGAAAGAGGAAGCCGTCTGGTAGAATTTTGCACAGAGCACAACTTAATCGTAGCTAACACTTGGTTTAAGAATCATGAAAGAAGGTTGTATACATAGAAGAACCCTGGAGATACTAAAAGGTATCAGATAGATTATATAATGATAAGACAGAGATTTAGGAACCAGGTTTTAAATTGAAAGCCGTTTCCGGGGGCAGATGTGGACTCTGAGCACAATATATTCGTTATGACCTGTAGATTAAAACTGAAGAAACTGCAAAAAGGTGGGAATTTAAGGAGATGGGACCTGGATAAACAGAAAGAACCAGAGGTTGTAGAGAGTTTCAGGGAGAGCATAAGGGAACAATTGACAGGAATGGGGGAAAGAAATACAGTAGAAGAAGAATGGGTAGCTTTGAGGGATGAAATAGTGAAGGCAGCAGAGGATCAAGTAGGTAAAAAGACGAGGGCTAGTAGAAATCCTTGGGTAACAGAAGTGATACGAAATTTAATTGATGAAAGGAGAAAATATAAAAATGCAATAAATGAAGCAGGCAAAAAGGAATACAAACGCCTCAAAAATGAGATCGACAGGAAGTGCAAAATGGCTAAGCAGGGATGTCTAGAGGACAAATGTAAGGATGTAGAGGCTTATCTCACTTGGGGTAAGATAGATACTGCCTACAGCAAAAATTAAAGAGACCTTTGGAGATAAGAGAACCACTTGTATGAACATTAAGAGCTCAGATGGAAACCCAGTTCTAAGCAAAGAAGGGAAAGCAGAAAGGTGGAAGCAGTATATAGAGGGTCTATACAAGGGCGATGTACTTGAGGACAATATTATGGAAATGGAAGAGGATGTAGATGAAGATGAAATGGGAGACACGATACTGCGTGAAGAGTTTGACAGAGCACTGAAAGGCCTGAGTCGAAACAAGGCCCCCGAAGTAGACAACATTCCATTGGAACTACTGACGGGCTTGGGAGAGCCAGTCTTGACAAAACTCTACCATCTGGTGAGCAAGATGTATGAAACAGGCGAAATACTCTCAGACTTCAAGACTAATATAATAATTCCAATCTCAAAGAAAGCAGGTGTTTACAGATGTGAAAATTATCAAACAATCAGTTTAATAAGCCACAGCTGCAAAATACTAACACGAATTCTTTACAGACGAATGGAAAAACTTGTAGAAGCCGACCTCGGGGACGATCAGTTTGGATTCCATAGAAATATTGGAACACGTGTGGCAATACTGACCTTACGACTTATCTTAGAAGAAAGGTTAAGGAAAGGCAAACCTACGTTTCTAGCATTTGTAGACTTAGAGAAAGCTTTTGACAATGTTGACTGGAATACTCTCTTTCAAATTCTGAAGGTGGCAGGGGTAAAATACAGAGCGAATGGCTATTTACAATTTGTACAGAAACCAGATGGCAGTTATAAGCGTCGAGGGACATGAAAGGGAAGCATTGGTTGGGAAGGGAGTAAGACAGGGTTGTAGCCTCTCCCTGATGTTATTCAATCTGTATATTTAGCGAGCAGTAAAGGAAGCAAATGAAAAATTCGCAGTAGGTATTAAAATCCATGGAGAAGAAATAAAAACTTTGACGTTCGCCGATGACATTGTAACTCTCTCAGAGACAGCAAAGGACTTGGGAGAGCAGTTGAACGGAATGGACAGTGTCTTGAAAGGAGGATATAAGATGAACATCAACAAAAGCAAAACAAGGATAATGGAATGTAGTCGAATTAAGTCGGGTGATGCTAAGGGATTTAGATTAGGAAATGAGACCCTTAAAGTAGTAAAGGAGTTTTGCTATTTGGGGAGCAAAATAACTGATGATGGTCAAAGTAGAGAGGATATAAAATGTAGACTGGCAATGGCAAGGAAAGCGTTTCTGAAGAAGAGAAATTTGTTAACATCGAGTATAGATTTAAGTGTCAGGAAGTCTTCTCTGAAAGTATTTGTATGGAGTGTAGCCATGTATGGAAATGAAACATGGACGATAAATAGTTTGGTGAAGAAGAGAATAGAAGCTTTCGAAATGTGGTGCTACAGAAGAATGCTGAAGATGAGATGGGTAGATCACATAACTAATGAGGAAGTGTTGAATAGGATTGGGGAGAAGAGAAGTTAGTGGCACAACTTGACTAGAAGAAGTGATCGGTTGGTAGGACATGTTCTGAGGCATCAAGGGATCACCAATGTAGTATTGGAGGGCAGCGTGGAGGGTAAAAATCGTAGAGGGAGAGCAAGAGATGAATACACTAAGCAGATTCAGAAGGATGTAGGTTGGAGTAGGTTCTGGGAGATGAAGAAGCTTGCACAGGATAGAGTAGCATGGAGAGCTGCATCAAACCAGTCTCAGGATTGAAGACCACAACACAACACAACAACAAAAAAAGTACGGCTGTTCTTTCAGTAAACATACCTCACACGTGGAAGAAGAAAATATGTTCTATGGATATAGATCCAGAAATTTTCAACATACCCTCCTGGTAACAGTATGAAACAATTTCCTAAATGAAAAGTTCAAAATGCCCTCCGTTAGCAAGGCTACATGCGTCAACCCACCATCGCAGTGAATCCCTGATGCACTGATGTATCACTGGAGAACTGCGTATTGTTCCTTCCGCGATACGGGGCACGTTCTGCACGTCTTGTGCCGGGGATCCGTACACACAGCTTTCACATGCTCGACAAATAAAAATCTAGTTGCTTCAGACGCAGAGAACTTGGAGGGCCAAGAATTAGTCCATTTTTACCTATCCACCGGTCATAGAACCGCTTATTTACAATCCTATGAACATTTCAGAGTTAGTGAGGACGAGCTCCGTCGTGCATGTAGTACATGTTTTGTCGCACTTGTCAAGGCGCATATTCTAGCAGAACGCATAGAGTATTCTCTAAGAGAGCCTGCATGGAAGAACATGAGGGCCTAAGAGTCACCAATAATGCTGCCCAGACGTTGACAGAAAATCTTTGTCGATGAAGTTATTCATCAAGGATACAACAGCGCATCTTGCAAACGGAGAATATTTTGAACATTACATTCACGAAAGTAAGATGTAAGAACATTTCATGTTATGCTAGTACGCCCTCTTGCTTTCCCATGATTAACGTGTTGTGAATAAAAGTACAAAATGAGCTCTTACATGGAAATAAAGTGTTTCCGGAACCGTGTCCAATAACACATTATCTTCCTCTACTTGTGAGGAATGTCTCCTGAATGTTTGGCCAAATTCTTTTGCTGCACCATGTATATCCATGATGGATCAGTGGCTTGAATCAGGTTCGTATAGCGACGTAGCTGAATGAGTCAAAATTTTCCAGTCATTTGGTAAAGCACGTAATGAATGGATGTAATAGATAATTCCTCTGTAACATTAACATTAGACAAAAGCTAAGGATCCGTGGAACAAGAAACGAAATAAAAATAATAAGAAGAGCAGGAATTCGCTGATTACATTATTCTGAAAAGCAGAAGCTCTTAACCGAAAGTGGTTCACAATACAAAAAAGCAGGGAAACAACGGCACAATGCCAAGAGTATGTGTGCTACTTGAGCACGGCTGAAGTTTCTGAATCACGTTTAGGAATCTGAGCACTCTTAGAAGTGAAATAGGGGAAAAATGAAGTAAAATTGAGACATGAATGTGTTTTACAAATCTCTTGCCGACGTACCACTTTACATAAAAAGTGAAGGAGTAGGTGTTTCATCTTTTCGTCTGCGTGAACTGATGACGAACGTCGGTGGAAACCCTATGGCTTTTTTCTAATACGAAAGCGAAGCGGAGAGATCCTCGGGGGCCCGCCTACGGGGAGACTTGAACGGAATAGGGAAAGTGCCTCGTAAGCAGATGCTTCTCTCGTAAGTATTACCTTAAGCACAACTTGACCCAATGTATTGATTCGTGAGCTTGCAGCCGCTTGTTAATTCTGAAAGTGTGCAGTATATCAGCTGTGGCTTAGGTAAGTGCTACAGAAATATTACAAAGAGCTTGTGACTGAAATTTCAGTTGGAATCTCCTGTTTCTAATCATACAATGCCTACTGGCGTAGAGTAGTGCAATAGATTATTGCCTGCGTTGTGTAGGCGTATTCGTCCGAAATTAATTTCTTGTTATATTTTGATTTGTGCTGATTTGACCATATAGCCAATAGCTTTGTACAAGAGAAGAAACAAATTACTCGTAAATAAGCAATGAAACAGTTCATCATAATTTCACGGGAAGTTCGTAATGTGCTGTCTTTCACGTGTTTCTCAACACTCTCCATCTACATCTACACGGATGCTCTGCGAATCACATTTAAGTGCCTGGCAGAGGGTTCATCAAACCACCTTCATAAGTCTCTATTATTCCAATCTCGTATAGCGCTCGGAAAGAATGAACACTTGTATCTTTCCGCACGAGCTCTGATTTCCCTTATTTTATCGTGGTGAGCTTTCTTCCCTATGCAGGTCGGTGTCAACAAAATATTTTCTCATTCGGAGGAGAAAGTTGGTAATTGGAATTTCGTGAGAAGATTCCATCGCAACGAAAAACGCCTTTCTTTTAATGATTTCCAGTGCAAATCCTGTACCATTTCTGTGACAGTCTCTCCTATATTTTTCGATAATACATAACGTGCTGCCTTTCTTTGAACTTTTTCGATGTGCTCCGTCAGTCCTATCTGGTAAGGCTCCCACACCGCGCAGCAGTATTCTAAAAGAGGACGGACAAGCGTAGTGTAGGCCGTCTCCTTAGTAGGTCTGTTACATTTTCTAAGTGTCCTGCCAATAAAACGCAGTCTTTGGTTAGCCTTCCCCACAACATTTTCTGTGTGTTCCCTCCAACTTAAGTTATTCGTAATTGTAAAACCTAGGTATTTAGTTGAATTTACGACTTTTAGATTAGACTGATTTATCGTGTAGTCGAAGTTTAACGAGTTCCTTTTAGCACTCATGTGGATGACCACACACTTTTCGTTATTTAGGGTCAACTGCCACTTTTCGCACCATTTCTTCTAAATCATTTTGCATTTTGTTTTGATCTTCTGATGACTTTATTAGTCGATAAACGACAGCGTCATCTGCAAACAACCGAAGACGGCTGCTCAGATTGTCTCCCAAATCGTTTATATGGATAACGAACAGCAAAGGGCCTGTAACACTACCTTGTGGAACGCTAGAAATCACTTCTGTTTTACTCGATGACCTTTCGTCAATTACTACGAATTGTGACCTCTCTGACAAGAAATGACAAAGCCAGTCATATAACTGAGACGATTTTCCATAAGCACACAAATTCAATACGAGCCGCTTGTGTGGTACAATGTCAAAAGGCTTCCGGAAATCCAGAAATACGGCATCGATCTGAAATCTCTTGTCAATAGCACTCAACGCTTCATGTGAATAGAGAGCAAGTTGTGTTTTACTGGAACCATGTTTTCTAAACCCATGTTGACTGTGTGTCAATAGACCGTTTTCTTCGAGGTAATTCATAGTGTTCGAACACAATATATGTTCCAAAATCCCGCTGCATATCGACGTTAACGATATGGGCATGTAATTTAGTGGATTACACCTGCTACCTTTCTTGAATATTAGTGTGACCTGTGCAACTTTCCAGTCTTTGGGTACGGATCTTCCGTCGAGTGAACGGTTGTATATGATTGTTAAGTATGGAGCTAATGTATCAGCATGCTCCGAAAGGAACCTAATTGGCATACAGTGTGGACCAGAAGACTTGGTTTTATTAAGTGATTTAAGTTGCTTCACTACTCCGAGGATATTTACTTTTACGTTACTCATGTTGGCAGCTATTCTAGATTCGAATTATGGAATATTTACTTCGTCTTCTTTTGTGACGGCGTTTCGGAAGGCTGTGTTTAGTAACTTTGCCTTGGCAGCACTGTCTTCGATAGTATTTCCATTGCTATCGCGCAGAGAAGGCATTGATTGTTTCTTGCTGCTAACATATTTCACATCGACCAGAATCTCTTTGCATTTTCTGCCAGGTTTCAAGACAAAGTTTCTTTGTGGAAACTGCTATAAGCATCTCGCATTCCTCAAACCGATAAAAACGGAGACAGAAAAGGTAAATTGATCAATGGCACTACGAAAAACAGACCTATTGCCAATGTACCGGAGATGAAAAAAATTGTTCATGGTAGAAAGACATAGAGGACACCTTCAAAGCAGGGGAAACAGAATAAACAGGAATCTTTTTGACAGTTCTGTGTCTTCACTATAAACTAAAAATGGATTACTTTCCGCTGTACGTGCTTTCGTAATAACCGCTTTCACTACTTCTGCAAGGGCGAATTGCAAGCACTAGGAGGTTTACATATTTTACCTCATTTTCTTGGCAATATAGACGCAATTATCCTTTGCTTCAATAGATAGCAGGTGGGAACATGTTGATTCACAATCGTTGTGCATTCTTACATACTGTTGTATTATCCTCTATGACAAACGAGATTTTTAATTCTAGGGCGAATCGCAAAGCAATATTGTTCTTTATGCAGACTGAATGCTACCATTTATCACTAGCCATCTACCGAAACACCAGCTTGAAATCTGATGGCGGAAAGTTTGTATCTGAAGTTTTGTGTATTGAACCATCTCAGAACAAAATAAAAATTGGTACAATGTTAATGAAGGAAAATTAAATTGATATTCATAGGTGCATTTTTACAGATATCTTTAATATCCTAATAGTATTTTCGTTTTTCACAACGCTACAGTCACTGGTGAAACTAGATCAAGAATATGTTTCTGTGCTGTTGTTCCCCTTTCCAGCACATCGCATTGCTAAAAGAAGCTTTCCAAGGGCTTACGGCTTCTGCGTGTTTGTTACGGCGGCTCGACAACGAATCTAGCAGCCGGCTACCGGGGTGGCGTTATCTTTGCTGCTGAGTTTGGACTACTTAGAAAGACCTCCCTTTGTCAGAGTTTAACGACAAGGAAGATCATTAGAGACCGAGCGACTGCAGGGATCAGGCATACGCTGGGGAAAAGAACGGGCGGTAATCTCGCTGAGAGAACAGTATCGAAATTATCCTAGAAAAACTACAAAAACTTAAGCTAAGACCAGTTTTTAAACCTGGATCCCCCTAAGTAATTGTTCAGTACTTTACAAGTTACAATATTTAAAACACGAAGGCGGGAAATAATTTCCAGTTTTCAGCATTTTCCTTTGCACAGAAACATAATTACAAGCTATATATTGTATCCTTCCCGAATCCAACCAAAGGTTTCAAGAACAAAATTTCCCGAGATATTTGCTCTCAATATTCTACAAGTACTTTCGATCTCAGCCTTTCGATACCGCTGTTGTAATCTCCGGCGGGCCTATATTTCTTTAGTGACAGTGTCTAAATGACGACATCTCCATAGAAGACGCAATTTTTTACTGCAGCTTAATACTATTGATAATGGCGAACTAGTTTTGTTTGAACGAAATTTTTGAATAATATTTTTCAAGTTCAAGTTACACATTTCTTTTACAAGATGATAGCTGTGTTTTCACAAGTCACTGCGTCTGGTATCTGCAGATTTGATTGGTTCTGTAGGACCTCTAGTGTGGATCGTTGTTAATCCTGGAAAGTTATCAAAGGGTGTAGAATTAACTTCAGAGGCGTCTCACAGAAGTTTGTTGACAGCCTTGTCGTTCTATATTTATGACATGGTAGGCAATATTAACAGTAACCTCAGACTTTCCGCGAGTGATAACAGTTCTCGATAACGAATAACAGTCTGTAACAAACATGCAAGTAGATCTCGATAAGCATTGAATATGGTACAATGATTGGCAACTTGCTTCAAATGTCCATAAATGTAAAATTTTGTACTATACAAAATCGCGTAAACTTGGTATCACATGAATACAATATCAATAAATGACAACCAATGTTGTATGTTAACCGGGGACCTAGGATCGACGGAGAGGCTCCATCCCCGCCGCAGCCACAATGATCCACAACCCCACGACGACTCCCGCAGTCCACTTCACCCCTCCGCCGCCCCACACCGAACCCAGGGTTATTGTGCGGTTCGGCCCCCGGTGGACCCCCAGGGAACGTCTGACACCAGACGAATGTAACCCCTATGTTTGCGTGGTAGAGTAATGGTGGTGTACGCGTACATGGAGAACTTGTTTGCGCAGCAATCGCCGATATAGTGTAGCTGAGGCGGAATAAGGGGAACCAGCCCTCATTCGCTGAGGCAGATGGAGAACCGTCTAAAAACCATCCACACACTGGCCGGCTCAGCAGACCTCGACACAAGTCTGCCCGGCGGATTCGTGCCGGGGACCAGGCGCTCCTTCCCGCTCCGGAAACCCGTGCGTTACACCGCTCTCTTACCGGGCGGGCCACAAGTAGTGTTAGTAAAATTGTACAATCGTTTACGTGTAACAAGTTGTAATTTTTAATAATGGAACGGCGGCAAAGGTTCACAGGGAGGTAAAGCTGGTGGCAGACTTTCGTTCACTGGTAGTATATTGCTAAAATGAAATGAATTTTCAAAGGAGATTGTTTACAAAACACGTTTGCGAGCCATCCTGGAAACATTACTCAAATATTTGGGACTAGTAGGGTATACTGAACGTACACAAAGATGCACTCGAGGGAATGTCACGCAAATGTTGAAAAACCTGAATTTTTAGAGCACTCAGGTGAGACGTCAACTATCCCGTAAAAGTCTACTGACAAAATTTCAAAAACCAGTATTACGTAAGTATTGTAGACTTATATCGCCCCTCTGTGCACGTTTCGACACGACAAAGAGCAGAGTGGAATACTTATAATACCCACAGACCCATTTAAGCAACGATTCTTTCCACGCTTTCAGACGTCGATGGAATAAGAAGAAACCTTAATATGTGCTGCAATAGGAAACACCTGATTTGCTGCGCATCGGTTGAGGCGCAATGAGTGCACTATCCAGGTAGACAACATAGATCAAGTTTATTAATAAGTACATTAACGAAAGTGTTCTTCCTTGCATGTTATGTTATAAACAAAGGGAAGTTCGTTTGGTACTTTGAGTCCCAACAACGAAGGAAACTAACGGCCAAAGGCCAAAATGAGGATCAAAGATGCTCAGGTCCAGATTCACTCGGAAAGTTCTAGAGTTAATAACAATAGCACTCACGGTTTCAGAACTGGGATGCCACGGGCACTTTGTTGGCGTAAGGCAACCGTTTAAAGAAGCAGAGTATCTGCCCTAAGCTCGGTAGGAATTAGAAGTTAAAAACTGCACGGCGACTGTCCTGCTGTGGCCGAGCGGTTCTAGGCGTTTCAAGTCCGGAACCGCGCTGCTGCTACGGTCGCAGATTCTAATCCTGCCTCGGGCATGGACGTGTGAGATGTCCTTATGTTAGTTAGGTTTAAGTAGTTCTAAGTCTAGGGGACTGATGACCTCAGATGTTAAGTCCCATAGTGCGTAGAGCCATTTGAGCCATTTTGAACTGTCCTGCTATCGTTCCTAGTGAGAGCTCTGACTAATTGACCGCTACTGTGGTTGATGCCTGACCCAGAGAACTCGTAGGAATAACTTCCGTTTCCTCGCTCACTCACTAACACACGTAGGTCAGGCCCCCTGGAGCCTGGTATTGCGGAGGCTAAGCAGTCGGACACTGTTCCTGCAGCCCTGACGTTTTCTGACTTTGGCTTGTGACGTTACATTGAGGATGGGCGCCACGTTGAGGATGGGCGTCACAGAATAAATTGTCCAAGAAGTTGTCCTCAGTTGCTAGAGATGTCCCTCACTCTCGCAACAAGTCTGGCCGTCGCGAGGTCACTTGATATCCAAGATGCCGGATGAGGATGTTGTCAGACTGCCGCGCCTTCTCGGAGAGAAGACGAGCAGTCTGAAAGAAGCGATAGTCCAGGAGTGGGATGTCGGTGTCCACGTTAAGCTGGGAGTGGTCTCTGCTTTTCCGCGGTGTGGTGCCGGCCTAAATATTGTCGCCGCGCTCGGATACGGGGCGGCCTGCCAGATGCACGTCACGCAGGCGCCATAGCTGTGGAAGCCCACCGGCGGCTCCCAGAGACTCCGAGGACAACTCGGCGTGCTGTTGTCGTCCATAACGTGTACCAATATACGAGGCGAGCACGGATCTTTACTCGGCTTGCAGGCGCTTGCGTCTGTTGTGGCAGACGATGCCTAAAGCCTGCCCACCTGCGGGATGCAGGTGTGTTGCAGGCTGCTGACTCGTAGGAGGGACACAGCGGTACCCTCTGACATACACTTTACAGTGGTTTCAGAGTGTGGATGTAGATGTAGACATTCGAAAAACGTAATATCTATGTTTGATATGACGCAATGGTGAGTTTATAGCAGATGCTTCTTCTTATGATCAAACGATTTAAAGTAGCTGCCATCAACCAAGAGCTGAAAGACCTCTTCACTGGCCATGTATCTCTCTCCGACCTAATTACATCGAACTGGACAATGACTAAAGCTTGATGACATATTTAGCAGTAACTATTTCTGATTAGTTTCCATATAAACATAAGAGAAGACTCTGAAAAATTTAGTTCGCTGATTTGTGAATATAATCCAAAACAGAGCACAATGCATATTTCATTTACATGTAATACATAACGCCACATGTATTTCGGAATAACACAGGGCAACTTTTAATTGAAGATTCAAACTTCAGCCAGCCGATGTGGCCGAGCGTTTCTAGGCGCTTCAATCTGGAACCGCGAGACCGCTACTTTCGCAGGTTCGAATCCTGCCTCGGGCATGGATGTGTGTGATGTCCTTAGGTTAGTTACGTTTAAGTAGTTCTAAGTTCTAGGGGACTGATAACCTCAGATGTTATGTCCCATAGTGCTCAGAGCCATTTAAACCATTTGATTTCAAACTTCAAGGTATTTTTCCCGACGTTGATGTTTGTGGAACATATATATCACTATGTTCTGCAGAAATGATTAGCATTTCAGTCACCGCGGTTCAGCATGTGTCCTGTTGCCTAGCAGGTACAGGGTCCGACTTGGGACCTGATATCTTATTCCATGCGTGACGGTATCGTCGAGTATAGGACGCGAATGACGTCTTGTGGTATATCCACCCACGCTGCGTTCACCTGGTTCCCAAATTCATCTGTGGTGGTTGGCATTGGCTCACAGCGCTGTAGAAGTCGTTTCACCTTATCCCACACATTTACGGTTGGCGCCGAGTGTGGTGATCTGGTGGGCCAGGGCAAAACGCTGACATCCTGTGACACCAAGGAGGCACGTGTTCGAGCAGCAACATATGATCGTGCGTTGTCTTTCTGAAAAGTGGCGTCTGGGTGTTGTGCAGAAACGGTATAGCTACTGATCGCAGGACGTTATTCACGTAGGTCACATTGGTCACTGTGCTCTGGATACGCACCAACTGTGATTCGTGGTTGCTCCCAGTAGAACTTCACACTATAAGTCCTTGAGTTGGCGCCGCATGTCTTGGGCGAATGCAGTAACTTCGATGCTGCTCCCTCTGTCTACGGAGAACCAATATGCAGCCATCAAACAAACAGAATCTGGATCCGTCCTAAAATACACTCCTGGAAATTGAAATAAGAACACCGCGAATTCATTGTCCCAGGAAGGGGAACTTTATTGATACATTCCTGGGGTCAGATACATCACATGATCACACTGACAGAACCACAGGCACATAGACACAGGCAACAGAGCATGCACAATGTCGGCACTAGTACAGTGTATATCCACCTTTCGCAGCAATGCAGGCTGCTATTCTCCCATGGAGACGATCGGAGAGATGCTGGATGAAGTCCTGTGGAACGGCTTGCCATGCCATTTCCACCTGGCACCTCAGTTGGACCAGCGTTCGTGCTGGACGTGCAGACCGCGTGAGGCGACGCTTCATCCAGTCCCAAACATGCTCAATGGGGGACAGATCCGGAGATCTTGCTGGCCAGGGCAGTTGACTTACACCTTTTAGAGCACGTTGGGTGGCACGGGATACATGCGGACGTGCATTGTCCTGTTGGAACAGCAAGTTCCCTTGCCGGTCTAGGAATGGTAGAACGATGGGTTCGATGACGGTTTGTACCGTGCACTATTCAGTGTCCCCTCGACGATCACCAGAGGTGTACGGCCAGTGTAGGAGATTGCTCCCCACACCATGATGCCGGGTGTTGGCCCTGTGTGACTCGGTCGTATGCAGTCCTGATAGTGGCGCTCACCTGCACGGCGCCAAACACGTATACGACCATCATTGGCACCAAGGCAGAAGCGACTCTCATCGCTGAAGACGACACGTCTCCATTCGTCCCTCCATTCAGGCCTGTCGCGACACCACTGGAGGCGGGCTGCACGATGTTGGGGCGTGAGCGGAAGACGGCCTAACGGTGTGCGGGACCGTAGCCCAGCTTCATGGAGACGGTTGCGAATGGTCCTCGCCGATACCCCAGGAGCAACAGTGTCCCTAATTTGCTGGGAAGTGGCGGTGGGGTCCCCTACGGCACTGCGTAGGATCCTACGGTCTTGGCGTGCATCCGTGCGTCGCTGCGGTCCGGTCCCAGGTCGACGGGCACGTGCACCTTCCGCCGACCACTGGCGACAACATCGATGTACTCTGGAGAACTCACGCCCCACGTGTTGAGCAATTCGGCGGTACGTCCACCCGGCCTCCGGCATGCCCACTATATGCCCTCGCTCAAAGTCCGTCAACTGCACATACGGTTCACGTCCACGCTGTCGCGGCCTGCTACCAGTGTTAAAGACTGCGATGGAGCTCCGTATGCCACGGCAAACTGGCTGACACTGACGGCGGCGGTGCACAAATGCTGCGCAGCTAGCGCCAGTCGACGGCCAACACCGCGGTTCCTGGTGTGTCCGCTGCGCCGTGCGTGTGATCATTGCTTGTACAGCCCTCTCGCAGTGTCCGGAGCAAGTATGGTGGGTCTGACACACCGGTGTCAATGTATTCTTTTTTCCATTTCCAGGAGTGTACTATCTGATGCCATTCCTGTCCCCAGTAACGCCGTTCAGTACATCGCTGAGGTCTGGCATGTTTCCGCACACTCGTCAAACGTAGGCGGAGAAGTGGACGACGCGCACTTATCCCAAGCCGTAACAAACGTCGGCGGTCTGTCATCCCCGATAGTGTACGATGTGCTACACTGTTCCACTGTTCCGCCAGAGTCGAGGAGGACGCAGATCTGTCCTACAATGCCATTCGGATGAGATATCGACTTCTCGGGGCTGGTCTGGGTAGTGTGCGTGGCCCATCTCGTTGTGTTCTACGGCCTTCCTTGAACCAATCTGTAACACACCCGTTGCACTGCCGACACACTTCGTTCCACACGAGAAGCAATTTCCCGGATTGATGCATCACATTCTCTCATACCAGTAATGCGCCCACTTTCAAACTCTTTGATTTGACGGTACGATTCGCGCATACGTCTACGAGGCATCTTGTACGTCTGCTTAAGTCACGGTTGTTGTTAATGGAATTCGTAATTTTTCACAAACACAACTTTTATTGATGTAAGTTCACAAGGTTGATGACTGAACAACAAACGAAAGGTAACAATAACGATGCCAGTAAAAAGTCTCATAACTG
Source organism: Schistocerca gregaria (assembly GCF_023897955.1). NCBI lineage: Eukaryota > Metazoa > Arthropoda > Insecta > Orthoptera > Acrididae > Schistocerca > Schistocerca gregaria. Next base: position 504,534,705 of record NC_064921.1, read on the forward strand.
AGCAAACAAAAGTTCACTTCTAAATTTCTACAAAGGTTCGTGGTAACACGTGCTCTCTCTCCCAATTGAGAGACGAAGACGTAATCTTCAGCGATCGAAGTACACGAGGTCGGCATCTGGAGTGAACTGAGCTTCGGGGCTGATTGTAGCCCCTATGTAGCTGTCTCCAGCCAATCAGGTTTTGACGTAATGACACTTCCTGCATGCCGTGGCTCGAGCTCCCCCTGCAGGAAGTAGTGCTCACAATGTCTGTGTACCATGGTGCTTTTGGTACGCCTTGGCCATAGATAATGTCGTCCTCTGTGGTGTAATATAGGTTGCCGGCACTCAGGGACTACCTTGGCTCCGGTATAACAATGGTTATCCATTACCTTCGGTTTATAGCGATGACGAGAGCCGCAGGTAGATTTTACCGGTATGTGGTGTTGCGTCGTGGTATCGATGTTGACGCTGAACGCTGTGGCCGATATGGTTCAAATGCTAATCATTTCTGCATATTAATGTACATATTAATATATTCTACATATTAATGTACATGTCACGTGAATATGGGCGTCTTACCTTTAGTCATTCTAGGTGTTCTGTTTTTCTGAACATGAGTGTACCTTTCAGCCCCCGTAGCTTTCAATACCTGTCAGGTTTCTAAGTTTCAAGGCTTTATTTTCACACAAATGAAGCTTATATAGCGTGAGAAGAAGAACACGTCACATCTGTCAAATTAGCTGCATATTTGTCACAAACTGAGGCTCTACCGTATATCATGTTCATTTGTAATGAATTAAAACTGTTATGTAACTTATCACTAACGAGATTCATAGTACGTATCGAAACAAGCGTAAAATGCTGTCTTACTTAGACTAAAAAACAACACGGAAATCCATGGATGTAACACCGGGCGAGGCGTGTATTTGATAGTGCGCAACCTGTGAGCATAGGTAAGATTAGTAAATGTTGAACCAGATGTGTACACTGTGGTAGTTAATAAGTCCAACTGCTGACCAGCTCAAGGAAGCGATAGGAGGTGACAGCCAGCTGGTGCTAGCTAGTTCCACACCGTACAGGAGTGAGGTAGCGGCTGAACCGTTTAGCATACCTCTAATATGCTATAAGTCTGATCCTTGATGACCTACAGAGAAGTGAAGCTCCCCATAAGATCACGCAGGTTTTAATGAAATACGAGTTTCACGCAACGGAAACGTCTTAATTTAATGGTATTTACTACGGGTGACCCAATAAAGCATGATAATACGGGTACCAAACCACACATGGACATATAAATGAGAGAGTGTCATCTAAGTACAACGAAAACAAGCGGTCACTGTAACAATTACATTTGTTACCGTGAAGTGTCAACATATGAGTTACGCACTGAGATAAGTAAAATTGGAAATTTATGGTAGGTTCCTATGGGACCAAGTGCAGAGGACATCGGTTCCTAGGCTTACACACTACTTAATCTATCTTGAACTAACTTACGCTAAGGACAACACACACACATCCAGGCCCGAGGGAGGACTCGAATCTACGACGGTGGGAGCCGCGCGAACCGTGGCAAGGCACCATAGACCCCTCCGCCACTCCGCGCGGCTGAGATATAAGTGAACATTTAATGAACGGGCGTGGGATTATAATTGTGAAATATAACATTGGCTCGGGTGGGTGAGCGCAGTAAAAGCATAATAATGAGAATAAATCGCGGATAGGGCGACTGACAGCAAGAATGGTTAGTGGTTTAAAGAAAGAACACGGAAAAGTGAGTATGAGCACTAGCAGAATTGTCAGAGTGCATGGCGAAATAACTTGGCTGGCTGCAAAGATTACCCCTTACGTGCATGTTGAAATCGTCAACGTTGTTTACGGAGCTGCAGTCTTCTGGGGACCCCGTGTTTTTTTTTTTTTTTTAATGAATTTCACAACACAACAGTGAAGATGGTTACTCAGATTATGTTCCTGGATGTCTAAAAGGATATTTAAATTAAATAAGCATTGTTGACGTGTTGCTTTACCGTCACACCTCGTAAAATGAAAGAAAATGTCCAAATCGATTGCCCGCATCTCGTGGTCGTGCGGTAGCGTTCTCGCTTCCCGCGGCCGGGTTCCCGGGTTCGATTCCCGGCGGGGTCAGGGATTTTCTCTGCCTCGTGATGGCTGGGTGTTGTGTGTTGTCCTTAGGTTAGGTTTAAGTAGTTCTAAGTTCTAGGGTACTGATTCGGTGCTATGGCAGCAGTAAATACTGCAGGACGAATATTTTCGTCTGTTGTCGACATTCCAGAAATTGATTCCTTGCGGTGATGTACCTCAGCAAATGATGTCTAAAAGGATATTTAAATTAAATAAGCGTTGTTGACGTGTTGCTTTACCGTCACACCTCGTAAAATGAAAGAAAATGTCCAAATCGATTGCCCGCATCTCGTGGTCGTGCGGTAGCGTTCTCGCTTCCCGCGGCCGGGTTCCCGGGTTCGATTCCCGGCGGGATCAGGGATTTTCTCTGCCTCGTGATGGCTGGATGTTGTGTGTTGTCCTTAGGTTAGGTTAAAGTAGTTCTAAGTTCTAGGGTACTGATTCTGTGCTATGGCAGCAGTAAAGACTGCAGGACGAATATTTTCGTCTGTTGTCGACATTCCAGAAATTGATTCCTTGTGGTGATGTACCTCAGTAATTAGTAGCACACCAAAAACACCCAGCTGGAATCTACATTTGCTCTAAGTCTCAGAGCAGCATTTTCAATGTAATGCTGAGCTACATGTGACGCAGCAGTATTGGTACAGATGAATAAAGTATCTGCAATGTATCAATCAAAGAACATACTGAAAACATTGGACATTGTGGGTGCACGATCACTTGCATTCGTTGGCCTGGGATATGCATTGGCCATCTTTTATCGATGACACTGAACTTGTCCATTTTCGTCCTGACTTTGCGATAAACTCATCTCGTGCATCGGAATCCACATCAGAATTTTCACTGGCAATGTGACTTTCTTCTGAATTCGCTTTAAGATTATCTCCAACTTCTGACGCATCTTGTTCTGGAATAAGGCCTTATTAGATTCTAGACATTTTCTGCGTCACTGAAGTCATAATCACCCAGAATCTAAAGAATGTCATCATTTGAGGTCTGCTTTCGGCAATTTTTGAAAATTTATGGCGCCCACATTATGAAAAGTAACAAGAAGTAAATCCATCAAAATACATAACGTAGCGTACCAAAGCAGGTCGTGCCAGGACCGCAACTGTGTTTTTATTTTTCTTCATTATTTTAACAAAGACTTCATAGTTATAATTACGTAATGTATATCTTAAAGAGATGGAAGACATATATAAAAATCAAGAATAAATTGATTCTTGTAGTTGCAGTAGTATCACCAAAAATCACTGTGTGGGATCCCTAGAGGAAACTGCTTTATACTTGAGGGTTAACCGTTCAATACGCAGGTGATGCAAGTTAAATAACATCACATCCTCTTAGACTTGGTGATTACATAAGTGGCTCATTCTTATCACTCACATACAACGCGAATGTGGAAGATAGGAAGACAGCAGCAGTAAAGGCTGGCACTTCTGAGTCCAGATCACCATCTTTACTTAGTACTAAAGCGGAGACTCCCTTCCCTATGACAGCAAGTCTCGTTTCAGTGATCATCTGGTATCAAGGAAGTCTTTTCTCTTCCATCCCCCAGCAGCAGGTGTTGTCTGTCTTGAACCTTTGAAGTTTGGCAGATCCTGGTGGCGCAGGGATATCGCCGGCCAATTGCAGCAGACCTTGCTAGTTCCAATGGGTAATAATTATGTAAATAAGTTAAAGTAACTACTATTCCTGTGGATTGTGTTACAATTAACTGTTGTTGCCGTAACATAGGGAGAGAGACAGAAAATCTCTCCAAATCCATGAAAGGATTCTGAATCTGATGAATCACATAGACACAGATGGATAAATGTGCATTGTACAGAAACAAAAATTATGAACCTATCAGGAAGCTGGTTGCAAGAATTTTAAATGAACATTCTTCTGCAGAATGGCGGCCAAGAACAACATCAGGTCTCACATTCTCCCATTTCTGAAAGCTACACCTTGTTTACATTTATACTTCCCAAAACAATTCCTCCTGGGTCTCGAGCAGTGCTATTTTACAGCTATTTTACGCCCTTTGGGGCGCCCGTTGTGCAAATGTGGAACGAAAAGAATTCTGCTTCGTCTACCTGGTCTAAAGGACAGCTTTCAGCTCTGTTAAATATGACTCTCCCTGGTCCTTTTAAGCAAACTACCATGTTGTGAGCCAGCTAGAAGAAACTCTGAAGGCTGTAGAAAATGACAGAGGAGAGAGAAGTAAATTATCTGGTCAGCCACTGGTAGTGTTGAATATTATCTATGGTTATTACTCAGCGTTACACGGTCGATTATATTGATCATGGGAATGTGTATACGACAATATGAAATATACCGCGTGACAGTTTGGTCATAAGCTGCTACATAATACAGGCCACTGGCACACCTGAAGCAGTTTTGAAGAGCACTGTTACGCTCTCAGGTTCATACTTTCATTAGCCGGATTGTACTGTCAGCCGGAGCTTCGATGAAACTACGTCTGATACATAGTAAATAGGACTGTGTTTGCTGGAGGGTCTACAGTTGTATCATTGTTGTACTGTCTTATGACAACCATATATTTAGAGTCAATAATGGTTGCTTGCTTTAGAGTTTGCTGCGGAACAAATGGAAGCTCAAAGCACAAGTACACAAGGCCATAGTGTTAAAAGTGCAGCAAAAAGCTTAGTTTTACACTTTCGGCATTAAACGTGAAGGACTTAACACAATTCCGGAAGGGTGCTTCTAAAGCAGATCAGTGCAGGCTTAACATTTGAGATTTTAATTTTGTACTGCACAGCGACGTCCGGAATACTTATGAACATAGTTGAATGTTTTGTGGACACGTTCTGATACATCAAGGGATCACCAATTCAGTATTGGACAAAAGTGTGTGTGTGGGGGGGGAGGAGGGGGGGGGAGGGGGGGGGGGGAGGGGCAGGGTAAAATCGTAGAGGGAAACATAGAGATGAATACAGTAAGCAGATTCGGAAATTATTGCAGTAATTATTCGGAGATGAAGTGGCTCGCACAGGATAGAGTAGCATGTAGACCACAACAACAACAAATACTGCGATGGCAATAACAAATCGAATTATTACGCCAGATCCCTCTGGAACGAGCGACACAGCACTGGCGTGCATTAGGAATCTCGGCTCCGAAGTTTAAGATTTCCAAACACATATCACAGAACGCATAAAACTACCTCTGGCGATTCGATGTCGGGAGACATGTCAAGAGGTTTATGGCTGTCGTTAGGGTTGGAATTTACTGCCGATTCGCCTTCGCATACTACATTTATTCCAGAGCTGTAGTTAAAGCAAGGAATTTACTGGTCACCGAAGTTTACCACCGAAACGTAACGTGATATGTTCAAACTACTTTCTTCAAGCATGTTTGTTTACAGAATATCACGAATTTTTCTCTTTCGTTAAACTTCATTCAATAATGAGATATCAGCAACTGTATTGCCTAACAAAAAGGTGAAGCACACGCAGGACACGGTTGGATGCCAATGACGTTTCGCACACGTATGCACCATCGCCGAGTACGTAAACGTCGCAGTGCTCTGTGACACGTAGAACGTCCACCAGAGTTCATTTGTCTTATTCATCTTTAGTGTAACCGTGGTAGGGTATATAAAGTGAGTTAACAGCGTCAGATGTTGAGTGATCACTGTGAAGTGCATGGGGACACTGCGTACTCTTATGACACACCATTATCGGCACCTGTCAGGATTTGAGAGGAACCTCTTAGTGGGTCCTCATTTTTCCGTCCCTTCGAATCGTACTCAGGAAGTGGCAGCTGGTAGATGTTGAACTGCTAGGGAATGTGAATGCAGGCAGACTCGTCAAGGATCTCGTGGACCACGACTGACCACCACAAGGTCAGCTGTATTGTACGACAAACACATATTAACCCCTCCACATCTACCCCTGGGCAACGGCATTGCCGCAGTGGATACAACGGTTCCCGTGAGATCACCGAAGTGAAGCGCTGTCGGGCGTGGTCGGTGCTTGGAGGGGTGGCCATCCAGGCCGCCATGCGCTGTTGCCATTTTTCGGTGTGCACTCAGCCACGTGATGCCAATTGAGGAACTACTCGACCGAATAGTAGCGGCTTCGGTCAAGAATACCATTTTACGACCGGGAGAGCGGTGTGCTGACCCCACGCTCCTCCTATCCGCATCCTCCACCGAGAATGACACGGCGGTAGGATGGTCCCGGTAGGCCACTCGTGGCCTGAAGAGGAGTACATCTACGCCTGCCATACGATAACAGGTAATGGCCTTCCTGCAACTTTTTGTGTCATCCCGCAGCACTGGTTGGTGGAATTACATATGGTGAACAAGAATCATTGCTCTCTTCTCAGCATGTGAACTACATTTCTTTAGAAGGCAGTACGTATAGCAAGTAGCCACACATAGTGGTGACTTTTCTCGACACTTGAGGGCTTTATGAATTTTAGGACAGTCGCCTATGCGGAGATGAATTAATTGTACCTCTTGCATCTAAGTGACTGGGAGAATAGTAGCAGTCAGATAGTGTATTTTAACCGATCGGAACTTATTCTCTCGCATGTCCAATCATTCTTTCTGATATATCACTGACTATTATCCTTCACAGTTACATTCCTGAACTTTCCCTTTCAGCTACGCCAATTTCCTCACATGCCTATTTGGATGTTGCTTCTGCATCCTCACCTGCATGCATTCCAACGTGTCCCGGAAGCCAGTAGATTGCAACATCCTTACGTTGCTTTTTCAAGGAAAAGCTGGTGTTCTAGGCAGGCTTCTCTAAAGGGTAGGTGTCTTGCAAAATCGGCAAAACATGTGAGGAATCTTAGCAGACGAGGTACTTAAAAGGATGTTCACTCCTCATCTGCGTGAGGGCCTTGAGAGTCTTGTAGCTTTCGCTGCAGTCCTTTTGTTACATCGAAGTATGACACCGTAAAATTAAGAAAATTAAACAAATTGAATAAGAATCTTCTGAATTAATTGATGTGTCATATAACGTGACTGGGGAGTGTGCAGCTGGGTTTTATTGAGTTAATCGGTTGAGTTGAATGCATCTTTTATGTAATTCTTTCATGGAAAATAAGTCTTCGGGACGTCTGGTCTGCTTCCTCGCCGGTGGGGCCAGCATAGCCGCAACTGCAAGAGGGCTGCCGGTGGAATGCAGCCGAACTCGTCAAACAGTTCACTCTAAAACAGAGAGCTGAATAAATAGAATACCCTTGTTTAACAGACACACTCTTTATGGCAGCTCTGCATATTTGTCAAATGGAAATAATTTAAACATTCCCTGGCACCGTAAAACGAGAAAGTGTCGATGATTTGAAACGCTTTAAACACTTGATTGACATTGTTCAGTATTCTTTAAAGTAAATAAAATTCCCTAAAACACCCAAAACGACTGCATTCGATAACGTTATAAAAATACCCGTGGATGGCTTCCTTAAAGCCATAATAACAAATTTACAACATCTCAAAAATTTACCTATCTCCCCACACCACCCCACACCCAAAACACCAATATAAGGCATCACAAACGGATAATCAACAGAATTAACTACTAGTGAAAACCATCAGTAACAACGGTGGTTAGATTACACACTATAACTGTACCATGTCTCCAGATATAAAGCCACTGGTGATATAACCACACCACTACAACCACTTGGTACGCTGTGACACAACCAGAGCATATTCCATAGATGATTCTTAACTTAGTACTAAGTATCGCTGAGTAGACGGCAAGGGCCATTAACACTAACTTCTACTGCAGTTGTCGGACAAAACCAGACAAAGTCAGTGTACTAACACTATTTGCCACTGACAAACAGTCTGCGCTGCGGCGCCTCTTCCTTAGGTTCCAGTTAGAATTAAACATGGCGTGATAACCAACCAAGTTGACAAAAATCTTCACCAAGTATGCAATGAGTGCAATAGACCAAAAAGTCGCAACTACAGAAACAAGAACAAGTTTTCAACACTTATTCAGTCACCACAACCGAAATTAGATAAATCAATGTCAAGTCAACAAACCAAGATACATAAAACAGAATTTAAGAAACTTAACGTCCATCGCCCAGACATCAGACGGAGGCACATTTGATTGGAAAACCGTTTAGCCAACGATGTTGTGACCATACTCAGTACGTTGCTAATTGTTCAAGTAACTAACAACTAACTCAATTACGACGCTCCACTGCATGACTTGCAGAATACATCTTCGTCGTGCACAAAACTAACGCCGGCCACGGTGGCCGAGCGGTTCTAGGCGCTTCAGTCCGGAACTGCGCGACTGCTACGGTCGCAGGTTCGAATGCTGCCTCGGGCATAGATGTGTTTGATGTCCTTAGGTTAGTTAGGTTTAAGTAGTTCTAAGTTCTAGGGGACTGATGACCTCAGATGTTAAGTCCCATAGTGCTCAGAGTCATGTGAACCAATTGAACCTAATTCTAAAGCCCGTAATTGAACGGCATCAATCAACAGCAGGAAGTGCACTATAACCAACAAATGCAACTAGCGACAACGTTTCCCAGTGGTTTGAGTGCGACCATAAAAGTACATGTCCGAAACAACCAAACTCACTAACTGAGGAAATAACACCATCAACCAAAACTCGATTTCTCAAGACGTGATCTCACTGTCCTCTGGAAAAAGCACTAACGCACACATTGACCGCCTTCGCTTGGAGGTCAACTAGAGACTTACTAACGTAGAGGTAAGCTTTAAACAGGCGGACTTGCCTGATGCATACGACTCACGGAATTCCGCAACTACCAACGGACCACTCAGTACACAAACCCCGCTGGCCCAGACTCAGCGTCGTACTCTGTTCGACGGTGCAGTCTTCCATTAACAACGTATTCAGGAAACCAACCAGCTCGAGATACATATTGCCGAACCTCACATCAGCAATTAAACGTGAAACTACATTCTCTGCAAACGTGGCAGGTGATACCTAAGGATTGCCACTTCTGCTCTATTCGGCGGCAGTAGAGGAATTGCATCTTCGTCAAAGTGGATCCACAGCTGCGGGAAAACGGCCAGCAGGTCACGCCTCAACACACAGCAGCAATGTGCAAGATTATAGGCGCCAGTTCAAATCCCATCGGACGATGAACACTATGTTTCACGTTCCATAGGGCATATTGGCGAGAAACGTTATGATGTGGAACATGTTAGCTGAACAAACGTTTACAGAGAAAATTAGAATATACACCCTGTCTCTCTCTCTCTCTCTCTCTCTCTCTCTCTCTCTCACACACACACACACATACAGTACACAGAGCGTTAGAAATACAAGTGCAGATATTTCTACTGATCGCTGAGGAAAGTGTACTGAATGACGTTACATCAATACTTACTTCATTTGCAGACATAATTATAGCTACTACGAGTAGTATGTTTTTAGGTTGTTTAGCACCTTCAAGTATGTATGGCACAAACAAGCCATTAATATTTATATTGCCCTCAGCAGGAAGTCCGTTATTGAAGTACGGACATGTGTTTTCAAAACAGATGAGCTATACTGCCAGGTTAATCCACTTCCTGCCACAGTTACGACCGTGCAGGAAACATCCGGTAGTAAATCTTGTCATATGTTTGCGGTAACACTCTTATATGCAGGAAAGAAACAACTAACATACTGAAGAGGGTTCATATTAAGGTACCACTTATCACCAAATCTGTACCAAAGATACAGAAATATTTCGAAAACTACACGCCAGATCAAAAGAAGTTACGATTCCACTTTTTTTTTGTTTTTCGGAGGGGGATATCCATTGATACTACACTCGAACCGCCACCCGACCCTTTGGGTGGGTGGCGAGCACAAGTTTGAAATTTTCAGTGGGAACTCCAGTTGTTTTTTTTTTTTATTTTCTTGTTTACAGCGGATTGCGATTCTACGGCAAAATATACATACGTTTTGAGTGAAGCGTTTGCTTCTTTTCGTCACAGATGGTGCTGTAATAGGAGAAATAGAAATGGGTATTGTAATTTATGACACGTTACTCATTGGCCTTTGAATATCTAATGGCACATTGGACCCCACCTCCATGCTGAATTGATAGGACAGGCCAGTATTTCATAACTTATAACTGAAGACCCCATTCGCAACTTTGTAATCCTGTGAGATATCTAACAGGGAACTATTCGACTTGTTGTTGCCATGGCTCGAGGCGAACGCTACTCTACTTTTGCAATCATAGTGTTCAGACGTAGTACCGCCAACTTCAATACACTTAGTGATTCGCTTTTCAAATGACCGTACATAGAACAGAAGCGTATCTGCGGGAATGTCAGCACAGGAGTTTCTGATGCCGTCGACCATGTCTTCATGACCTGTTGGAACTTTCTGGTGCACCTTATTTTCTAAATATCGTCCAGAAAGAAATCCGGCGACGTCAAATCCGGTGATCTAGCGGGCCACTCTGTCGTTCCAGCGAACAGTGTAAGCACGTTATAATACCTCCTGTGCTTCAATTGCGTAATGCCCTACGAAACCGTCATGCTGAAACTATACGTTGTCGAACGTCCAGGGCAACATCCTGCAGTAGTACCGGTAGTTCCTATTCCACAAACGTTCGATATTTGAGTGCATTTAACGTACCGCCTATAAAATACGTAACAATAAATTTGTTCCCCATGATGCGACACCATACGTTAACCGACCAAGGATGCAGATGGTCAGCTTGCCGTAACCAGTGTGGACTGTCTACGCGTCAGTGGTGCCTGTTATGTCGGTTAACGCTACCATGGTTTGTGGATGTGGAGTCATAGGAAAATAGTACCACGCCAAAGAACGTGGGGGTTCTTTTCATTTGTTGACGTGCCCATTCACAAAACACTATCCGGTTGTGAAAATCGTGTGTCGCTGTGACACGTGTTATGGATGATATTTATGACGATGCAGTGTTGTGACAATAGTACCTACGGACATACCGAAATCGTGCTGTAATTGCCGGCCACTTATCCGTGGGCTGTGGTGCACTGCCGCTAGTATAGCCATTTCATTACCTTCTCCTGTAACACGTTTGCTTTGTTTCCTTTTGCTGGCCTGCATTCTGCCATTAGACATAAAGGCGTTCACAACCTTGTAAAGGAATTGACGAAAGGGAGCTTTCTGTCGGAATAGCTCGGCATACAAGGCAACAGCAGCAGCAAAATTTATGCTAAATTCTCCGTAAATCAGGATCATTTCAAGTTTTTCTTATGTGGCTGCAATATTAATCCTCCTCTTGCACGTCTCCTGCCCAAATGATTCATGGGTGTGCAAATATTGTAATGTTTAGAGCCGCCATCCGTTCTATGTTTGCACGATACGTGAGTTCCGGTCGCTGTGTACTGCCTGTTATGATACGTCGTAGTTCGCTACACGGCCAAGGTGGAGGGTACAGTAGTCCCCTATTCGATATGTCGGAGGACTGCTATGGTGCGAAATGGGGTTTCCAATTAGAAGTTTTGAAATATTGGCCTGTCCTAGCGTCGCAACATGGAAGTGAGGTCCCATTTGCCATTAGATATTCAAGGGCCACTGAGTAGCATTTTGTAAATTACGATTGTGTACCCATTTCTATTCCTCCAATTACAGCGCCAATTGTGGCGAAACGAAGAAACTGCTTCAGACACAATGTATGTGGATTTTGCCATAGAATCGTAAACTGCAGTAAAAAGCGGGGGTTCCCATTGCATATGTCAAAGTTGCCCCACGCCACCACGCCGGGGTGGGGTGGCGGGTCGAGTGTAGTATCGTTGAGTGTCGGACCCCGAGACAAACAAACTGGAATTATAACTTTTTTGATCTGATGTGTAGTTTTCGAGATATTTCAATGTGTACAGTTAGAATGAACACACACACACACACACACACACACACACACACACACACATAATCTACGTGCTGGCCATTTACAAGTCTGTAAATGCCTAATTATTTCTAAGAAGTACTCCATGGTATAGAAGAGTTGTTAACGAGAAGCTTCTTTAATATACAGGGTGAGTCACTAACTATTGCCACCAAGAATAATTCCAAAAGTATGATAGTAGCTGAAACGTTTGTGGGACATAAGTTGCATGGGACAACGGGGGCCATAATATGACGTCGGTTTTTTGTTGTTAGGTGGGGTCGCTTCAGAGATATGAAAAACTTTTTTTTTTAATGGGATGCTACAGTTTGGTACTTATTTTCTGATAGCGGCTATCGAGACAAATCCAATGATGGTGGCTCTGGGCACTATGGGACTTAACTTCTGAGGTCATCAGTCCCCTAGAACTTAGCACTACTTAAACCTAACTAACCTAAGGACATCACATACACCCATGCCCGAGGCAGGATTCAAACCTGCGACCGTAGCGGTCGCGTGGTTCCAGACTGTAGCGCCTAGATCCGCTCGGCCACTCCGGCCGTCTAACAGTAAGGTCTTTGAAGGTCAACGAAGGTCACAAAGGTGGTATGAACGTCTATTTACAGAAGGTGTTTGAAATGATGATAATTGGTATCAACACAGTGCTGCAATCTTCTTATCATGGATTGAGTGGTATTCCTTATCACTTCGGCACTTATCGAACCACATGCTCTGACAGTTCTCTCTCGCATATCTTCAGGTGTAGTTGGAACGTCTTTATAAACAATATCTTTTACGAATCTCCACAATAAAAAAATTCAGATGCGTCAAGTCTGGCGAACGAGTCGCCCACGACACATCTCCTCCGCGTCCAATCTAACGATTTGGGAATTGTCCCTGAAACTCATATCTAGCCATCAGCGCAAAAGGTGCCGGACACCCATCGTGTTGATACAAAATTCTGTTCCTTGTTCCTAAAGGTATTTAATCCAATAACAGACCTAATGTTTCTTGCGGGAATGTGGTGTACTTCCTATCATTAAGATTTCCTTCGATGAAGTAGGGGCGTATAACTCTGTCCTCCAGAATCCCACACCATACATTCACCGACGACGGTTTTTGGTGTGCAACTTGCCGCAGCCAACATGGCTTTTCAGTTGCCCAATAATGCGTGTTATGCAAATTAACATTTAAATGGTTCGTAAACGTAGACTCGTCAGTAAATAAAATCAAATTAATAAATGAGTCATTCCTCTGAATCTGAAGTTGAGCCCATCGGCAGAATTCAGAGCGACCCATACAACCCGTACCAGTTAGTTCTTGGTGGAGACCGATATCGTAAGGATGATATTTATGGCGACGCAGAACACGAACAATAGTGCTCTGGCTCATGCCAGATTCCATTGCGATATGACGCGAACACAAGGATCTAGAACCCCAGTGGCAAGGGTACCAATTTTTGTTTCATCGTTAGTAACTTTCCTTTACCGGATATGTTTCCGATGCGTTAAAGATCCAGTTGTTCTCAATTTATCATACACATATTTAGATGTACGACGCGTAGGGTGAGTACGTTGAGGATATCTTTCAGCGTATAAGTCTCTAGCTCTCACTCAATTTCGTTGGCATTCTCTGTAAATGAGAAGCATATCGACTCAGGAGTACATCATTCACATTCGTCTGATTCGACGATACTAGTCTTACCGTTCCTATTAGTGTTGTATTGCGAAACCGTCGAATGGTGTTTACATGCCAATGGCACGTTAGATGGATACGCCGTATTGGGGGAATATTTACTATTTGCAAGATATACGACAGAGAATTCTCAGACGGGCGATAGTATATATCAAGCGCCCCCTAGCCTGTGTGGTTGGGACGCTGTCGTCATGGTAGCCGCTTCGTATAGGTAGTCTGCTGTAATAACATCTTTGCGCGGCGTTCTTTGTTATCGTAATGGCGTACCATAACGATTATTCCGCCATGTTGTTATCAATCCATATGGTCTTTTGCTGCGGCGTTATCTTTTCGCAGCATGTCGTGGTATGTTCTGGCTGCTATCCATAAAAGTTCTTCCTAGTAATTAGTAAAAAGTTTTAAAATCAGTGTATTCTCGGTTATAAAATAATTAACATATGAGAAAAAAGAAGTATATCAAGTGCCCCTTAGCCTATGTCGCTAGGATTCCGTCGTCATAGTAGACTCCTCGTACGTGTCGTCTGCTGTAGCATGGCATTCAATATCGTAGCATCGGTGTACCACAATCCTTCCTTCATTATGCTGCCGTCGATTCACATAAATCGTTATATTATGGAAACTCATCCACAAAGTTGTTTCTGAATTATATATTAATATTTTGGGACTTATATAAGGTAATCTTTAAACTTTGTATGCCTTCAATATAAAATTAAAACACTATAATAAAATTAGTATCAATATACACCGTCGTACAATATTAATATAGCTGAGAATGAGACGCAGTATCGTCAGGAACTAATAATATTTGCGAATATTTCAAAATAATTATTATCACAGTTTTTATTTGTTCATTAAGAATTGCCACTGGATCCTGTTTATTGTACAGGAAGATCTCTAAATTTGCCAAGTGTCCGTCATGGGCCTCTTCTGAGCTACATATAATACCCTTAGATTTTCTTCTATATTAATTTCTGTGTGTTTCTCGGCATTTAGGTGTTGTCCAAATAGCGTTTTATTGCTTGCTATTCTCGTGGTATGTTCTTGTGACGTCTTTATTGGTCCGACACCTAAGGGACGCTACATTCTAATTTTAATTTGTTTCACAGTGCAAGTAGATTACATTTAAGGTGCAGCGATAGTTGCCCCGAGTACAGCGTGATACTGTGAATGACTCTAAATCATGAACTACCTATTTTCGTGAACATCAAATAGAAAATAATGTTAATGATAAGGCAAAGTGCGAAGTTAATATTGCGAATGTGATGTACACATATGCTATGAATCGCAGACTAGTACTGAGAATTTTGCCCTGAAATAGTAGCACGAACAATAAAATTTAAAACAGGCGAAGACAAAGACAGGAACGTGTGACAAAATTACTAACGATCTTAAAATACGTACACAGAGATGAAAAGGCCGAACAATACGTTAAAGGTCGAAGAGGCAAGCACAAGTGGACAACTTTAACTTAAAAAAAGAAAAGGAGCCATACTTAATCACGTCAAAGTGGGCACATTTTTCGGAACAGCCATACGGCGTTACGAAGTCACCGAGGAACAATGGGTGACAAAAAGAGAGCCTATAAGAACTGAAGAGGGACTGCCTGGATGCCGCCTTTGTAGTTGCTAGTGGAGACTGATCCATCCTCTCGGAAACACGAGCGTGTTACAAGCTCTGGAGCGGCAACAAAAGATTAATGCAGCGGCGGCGGCGGTGGCGTTTATAACGAGCGTGTCTGCTGTGCATTTGGCAGCGGGCCCACACCTTGTTGTAGGGAAGGGACGAGGCGTGTCCAGCGGCAGCCGCAGCCGCAGGCGGAAGGCGCGCCGACGGAGCACTTCGCGGGATGGACGCTGCCGGCGAGCGTTTCGCAGATAGTCTGTGTTTCACAGTCTAGCAAAGCACGGATTATGTTATCTAATAAAGAGCCTCTGACTTTCTTCACTTTGACATAAAATATTTCAGTGACTGACATTAAAGAGCTAGAAGACGTTTACTTCATAGGTGCCTATGTTTCAGCAATCAGTACCAAGTAGAACAAAATCCTTCTTACCACAAAAGATAGACGGCTCTACTCTGCCCACAAATGATGTGAGAAATGAATGAGACCTAAATTTTAAGTAATTGTAAATATTTCAAGGTTTTAATTAGTTATAATTATTATTTATTATGTTTTGTATTACAACTGGAACAAACTTTAAAATTTACGATTTCTTGCTTAAGCATGTAACTACCGTTGGTCACCGTGGGGGGCGTTACCGTTTGCCCATGTGTTGTTGGCCGTTATTTAAGCTCGTGCAGAGAACTAACGATGCATAGTTACCAACCGTGCACAGGCAGGGTGACGACTCCAGAGAGCGACCAAATGGGTACAAAAATCTGTTTATTTATGTAATTTTGACTAATTGATTGTATATTACGTACATGATTACTTACTAATATTATAACTTTACAGTGTAAATTGCCTTGAAGATGACCCCATCGCTGGCTGAAACCGGTTGGCGGCAAAATAAATAATGCGATTGTGACTGTCATTTTGAATAATTGATTAAAGACTGAACTACAGCCTTTTAGGGACCATTCTGACATTCCGTCAGAAAATCTAAATTAAGATGGCGAAACGGAGATCCTGATCTGTCGAATATGAGTGCCGTAGCTCAACAAATTCACATTCTTGTTATTTTTCCCTTATTCTGTGTCTGCAAGCTGTCCGGATATGTGAACGTCAGTGGCAGAGGATGGACAGTTGTTCCTTCCACTCTCCCTCCATCACTGGGACGGAAATTGTTTATTCCATCTGTTTGCATGTAGTGCGTGAAAACATTTTCGAATGTTTGCGAATCGTGTAACAGCGGCTGGACATAAATACCAGCCCAGTATTCACCGACATGAGTGAGGAAAACCACTTAAAAATGACACCCAGGCTGACCGACACGCCTTTCCTCGTCGTTAATCGGATGCGCAAGGCAGTTTCTATCCGGGACCACTGCTTCTCCCGATCCCGAAAGCGGCGTGTTACCGCTCGCGTCTGTCTGGGCGCGTAACAAATGCATAACTTCCTAATGTTATGTACGGCGAACTGCAATGAAAGTCCTTTTATAAAATTTCGGGGCTCTTGTAATGTTATCTTGGCATATAGGTGCATTGAGGTTCTTAGTAGCAGCTATTCATTTGCGAGCTACCTTGTCTTAGGGAACTTCACTCAAGCTAATCCATTGACCATGTGCAAACGTGTTGTTTTCTATCAGGAAGAATGCTCTGAGGTGACAAAAGTCATGGGATACCTGCTAATACCGTGTCGGACCTACTTTTGCTCTGCGTAGAGCAGCAACTCGACGTGCCATGGACTAAACTAGTCCCCTGCAGAAATATTGACCCATGCTGCTTCTAGAGCTGTCCATAATTGCGAAAGTGTCACCACTGCAGGATGTGCACGAACCGCCCTCTCAGTTATGTTCCATAAATGTTCAATGGGATTAACGTCGGGCAATTCGACTGGCCAAATCATTCGCTCGAAATGTCCAGAACGTTCTTTAAACCAATCTCGAATAATTGTGGCCCGCTGACATGACATCGTTATTTGGAAACATGAACTTCGGTAAAGGCTGCAAATGGTCTCCAAGAAGACGAACATAATGATTTTCAATCAATGATCGGTTCAGTCGGACCATGGGCCCAGTCGATTCCACGTAAACACAGCCCACACCATCATGGAGCCACTACCAACTTGCACAGTGCCTTGTTGCGAATTTGGGTCCATGTCTTCATGGGTTCTGCGCCATATTATAACCCTACCATCAACTCTTACCAACTGAAATCGGGACTCATCTGACCAGGTCACGGTTTCCCAGTCGTCTAGGGTCCAACTGAAGCCGTCACTAGCGTAGGGGAGGCTCTGCAGGCGATGTCGTTCTGTTAGCAAAGGCACTAGCGTCGGTCATATGCTACCACAGACCATCAACGCCAAATTTCACTGCACTGCTCTAACGCATAGGACGGTCGGTCGTCCCACATTGTTTTGCTTGTCTGTTACCACTGACAACTCTACGCAAACGCCGAGTGTGGTAGCCGTGCGGTCTGAGGTGCCTTATCACAGCCCGCGCGGCTCCCACTGTCGGAGGTTCGAATCCTTCCTGGGGCAAGTGTGTATGTGTGTGTGTGTGTGTGTGTGTTTTGTCCTTAGCGTAAGCTAGCTTAAGTGCGTAAGCTTAGGGACCGATGACCTCAGCAGTTTGGTCCCATAAAACCTTACCACAAATTTCCAAATTTCTCTAGGCAAACCCTGTTAAGTGAAAGTCATCAGCAACTGTGTTGCCTTGGTGAGATGTAATGCCTGAAATCTGGTATTCTCGGCACACTCTTGACGCCGTGGTATTCGGAATATTGAATTCCCTAACGATATGTGAAATGGAATGTCCTGTGCGTCCAGCTCCAACTACCATTCCGTGTTCAACTTCTAATAATTCCCGTCGTGCGGCCATAATCACATGTGACACCTCTTCACGTGAATCACCTAATGACAGCCCCGCCAATGCACAGTCCTTTCCTACGATGTGTACGCCTTACTACTGTCATCTGTATATTGTCCACGGTGCCATTCCATGACTTCAGCCACCGCAATGCTATATCACCCTAGTTTGTTTCACATATTTTGTAATAATCTCAAGTTGAAACTGTTGCTTCGATGCTCTGAATTCTGAATACTGTTTTCTGAGGCACTGATTTGCTGACGCATTGTGATAAGGTTTCGTAGCCCGTGTGCCTAGTATGCGATAGTTTCGATATAAATGAGGACTATTTCTGTTTGGCAGAAAAAAAGTATTCCGGATACAAAATGGACTTGGATTCGGGGCGAGAGGCGTGCATCGCGCGGTGCAAGTACGTGTCAGCCCACTACAGCTGCGCCGGCTCGCGTATTGTGAGTGGGTTCAGTCCGGCCCCCTGTACACTAATTCCAGACGTCTCACTCACATGCCATGGCACCGAGAGACACGATAACCTACAGAGCACCTTTACCATGGAGGTTGGGTGATCCCTAACGTGTACACTACTTATGATGTCGGTTACTTAGACAAAATTAATAAGAAATACAATTATTGATCATCGAAAATCTTTTTCTGTGTTTTTCTTGTAATAAACCCTTTCATACACATTATTGCGGTTTCTTATAAGAAACAAGTCACGGCAATCCAACGGGTATCTCATTTTATTTGTCGTCTCGAAGAACAGCTTTTGCAGCTAGCACAATATGTGACTGTCTGGTAAATGTAGTTGTTTAGGGTTGCCAAATTAAATGTTTGAAAATTGGACTAATAATTGTCATAAACATATTTCTCATGATATGAGAGACAGTCCGAGTTTGGTGACAGAAATGACACGTTCAGTATGGTAGCAGGGCCTTCCAGCCACGTATTAGTTCGGGAAATTGGTGGAGATGGTATGCCCTGACACACAGAAAAAACAGCATGTAAACAGAGCTTTTGTCTGTGCCAGCTGAAGTACCTGATCGAAAAACAAGGGATCAGCTTTCAGTACAGTTGTAATTGAACGAAGGGAACCAATAACCATTACGTTCATATAATTGATGTTAAGTTCGTCTGGTTTGATGTGGACTTAATCTAGCAACAGCTACTGCAGTCCCAAAATGGTAATGCAAAAACGCTGTGAATACGCTCCACCTCAAATACAGTGATGTGTAAACGTGAGAAAGTCGAGACTATGGGAAGGAAAAAATACTCAGAAGTAAATTGGGAGGGAGAGATATTTTTCGATCAGATATTCTTGGTTAGCATTAAGCATGAAATTAAAATAAAATCTCAATCTTCGACATCTTAATTCGCGAATCGGCAGTGATTTATTGTAAATATAGTTACCTGATCCTTTTTTAGATCTACTGCTATACGACTGCTCGTTGGCTGTATGCTGGTTCTTTATATATACATATATAGACTCTGTGTGACCATCTCCTCGCGTTATCTCAGAGAATTGTTCTCGACTTTGCGTCGTAGCTGCTAATATACCAGGCCCATAAGAAATGGTGTCTATATTGTGACCCTTATTTGAATAACCTGATAAACAAATTAATTATTTTTGAAATGTGCGCAACGGAAACTGGTGCGAGTTTCTCTAAGATAACACGTTCTGGGGTGGTTGAACTCAAAGCCGTCACTATAGCACCTGGTAGTCTATCTAAATTAACATTGCAGATTATTTCTGTCTTTCATTAACTTTAGAAAATCGAACTGAATAAGATACATCCTACCCATTTCATGTGTCAGGTGACTGGGGGAATATTTCTTAACTGAAATGCTGACTCTCATTGAATAGATTTATTTTCTACTTTGATGAAAACTTTAGAAGCCGACACATTACAAAACTTATGTCTGAATCAGCGTTACCTCTCACGGGTAGGACAATGACAAAACGAAAACACTACACGAATAATTTCATATATGACACATAATTTCATAATAACACAAAAAATGCATAAGTGGGCCACTCCGCCTTTAGCGGGAAAATCGTCATTCATTCTTTAAGACTCACTTATCGTCATGCATGAATTACACCACTAGAAATTTAAGCAGGTCACTGCTGAAGGTAGATAACCTCTATCAGAGAAAAGATTCTGGGCAAAAATGATGTACTATTGGCGCCAAAATGAAGTGCGAACTGAACTCACAAAGTACCAAAAATAATTAAGTTTCGCGACAGAATTTCTCGATCTACCATCCTATACGCAATCTGCACTCATTGAGCTAATAGTGAAGCTTTTAACTCGGGAAATAGTTACATGAACTGATGGTTCCTGTTGCATGCTCACTATCACAAAGCAAAATTTCACAAACACGTTTCAGAGAAAACTATTGCAAATAAATTAAAACCGTAACCTGTACCGATGAAGGTATGTTGAATGCTATGAGCATACCCTGTCTTGAATTTTTAGCCATATTACCTCATTTGTATCTCACCAAATCTGCGAGCTGCTGTGCTCCCGCGTCCGGCCCGTCTCATGGCTGGCCCCACGGTGCTCTCCAAGCGCCAAAATCTGACCAATGTTCCTATTCAAACGCGGTGGTGGGGAGACTCACCTCACCCCCGCACCAACTTTGTAACCTACCCTCGTGCCTGTTTTCTTCTTTGCTTGCTGCTCTGGCTACCTGCCGTTATTCTTGTAATGTTGGCAGTGACTGCTATTCCCTTAAACTGTTCCCTTTGGTCCATTCTCGCGCTACAATTGACTTC
This sequence comes from Schistocerca gregaria, assembly GCF_023897955.1. Lineage (NCBI taxonomy): Eukaryota > Metazoa > Arthropoda > Insecta > Orthoptera > Acrididae > Schistocerca > Schistocerca gregaria. The sequence continues at coordinate 504,555,582 of NC_064921.1, forward strand.
CATTCATACCCATGCACACTCATACAGTGTGGAACAAGGAGTATACATATAAACGGCGTGTGACCTCTTTGTGAAATGATGAAAAGAAATAAACAAATGCGTCAAATATTCCTTTCACCCAGCGAAGTATTGAAGCTGCTGGCAATCAAAGAAAAACTTATATCTCATTTCCTACTGTAACCTGAGGCAAAACGAAAGTAACGCCTCACTACAAAATGAAAATACGTTACAGAATGAAAGCCCATCATCCAATGGGAGCACATTTGAAGACGGCTCTGAAATGGACTCGCTTTCGAATTTCACTTTTTCTTTTGAAGATAAGATGAGTGTACCTAATGGCAAGCAGTACAGACAGTGAAGACACAAAACTGTTGCTTCACTGCTGGAACTTACAGCATAATTGCTTCTCAATCTTTGTAAGTTGTCATGCAAGATTTTAGCCTTTTGTGCTACTAATTATTGTGAGAAATTAGTTCTGGAACTCAAACGAAGTGTAAATGATTGTGATAATATACACGATTTCTTAGGGACAAACAAATCTGAGCAAATGGAGAGCATGTTGATGGACGTAAAATTTAGTTACAAAAAGTGCTTGTAGTGAGAGTGAATGATGTACCACTGAAAATAAATGTGAAGTATGTACAAATAAATAAATAAAGGCATTACAAACATCAGGCCTCATGAGTATCTGCACTATGGAGTTCATAACCACTTAATAGGAAAGGAGATAGGGTAAAAACGCGTTTTGCAGCCTCTGCACTGCACAACAGCCATGTGGGAATAGTATCAGACTGCCAAATCAACTTGATTTGCAGGGTATCCTGCATGTCAGGGGCAAGAAACAGTTTACTGCAACCTGACACATAGGCTGTCCATAATGACAGGCATGTTTTGGGAGCTGTACCAAAGTGCTTTATTGAACTGTGTTGCAGGGGCTACATGTGCCAAGCAGGAGGATATGGTCAGAAGGAGGGGGAGAACGATATGGGCAGAAACAGAGGGTATGCAGTAAATAGATAATAAGTGGGGAAGGAGGAGATGAAGGGAAATATAGAATGGGGAGGAGGAGACTGAAAAACGTTGGAGGATGAGTAGAACAGTCTGGGGGAAGAATAGGTGGACACAGAGAAGGATGGGAGAATATGTGTATCGAATGCACACACAGGTGAAGCCATGGGGAGAGGCTGGTAAATTAATACGCTAGTGGCCATTAAAATTGCTATGCCAAGAAGAAATGCCGATGATAAACGGGTATTCATTGGACAAATCTAAAATGCTAGAACTGACATGTGACTACATTTTCACGTAATTTGGGTGCATAGATCCTGAGAAATCTGTACCCAGAACAACCTACTCTGGCCGTAATAACAGCCTTGATATGCCTGGGCATTGAGTGAAATAGAGCTTGGATGGAGTGTACAGGTACAGCTGCCCATGAAGCTTCAACACGATACCACAGTTCATCAAGAATAGTGACTGGCGTATTGTGACGAGCCAGTTGCTCGGCCACCATTGACCAGACGTTTTCAATTGGTGAGAGATCTGGAGAATGTGCTGGACAGGGCAGCAGTCGAACATTTTCTGTATCCAGAAAGTCCCGTACAGGACCTGCAACATGCGGTCGTGCATTATCCTGCTGAAATGTAGGGTTTCGCAGCGATCGAATGAAGGGTAGAGCCACAGGTCGTAATACATCTGAAATGTGATATCCACTGTTCAAAGTGCCGTCAAAGCGAACAAGAGGTGACAGAGACGTGTAACCAATGGCACCCCAAACCATCACGCCGGGTGATATGCCAGTATGGCGATGACGAATACACACTTCCAACGTGCGTTCACTGCGATGTCGCCAAACACGGATGCGACCATCATGGTACTGTAAACAGAACCTGGATTCATCCGAAAAAATGACGTTTTGCCATTCGTGCAGCCAGGTTCGTCGTGATTACACCATCGCAGGCGCTCCTGTATGTGATGCAGCGTCAAGGGTAAACGCAGCCATGGTTTCCGAGCTGATAGTCCATGCTGCTGCAAACGTCGTCGAACTGTTCGTGCAGATGTTTGTTATCTTGCAAACCTCACCATCTGTTGACTCAGGGTTCGAGACGTGGCTGCACGATCCGTTACAGCCATGCGGATAAGATGCCTGTCATCTCGACTGCTAGTGATACGAGGCCGTTGGGATCCATCACGGCGTTTCGTATTACCGTCCTGAACCCACCGAGTCCATATTCTGCGAAGAGTCATTGGATCTCGACCAGCGAGAGCAGCAATGTCGCGATACGATAAACCACAATCGCGATAGGCTACAATCCGACCATTATCAAAGTCGGAAACGTGATGGTACGCATTTCTCCTCCTTACTCGAGGCATCACAAAAACTTTTCAGGCAAGGCCTGTCAATTGCTGTTTGTGTATGAGAAATCGGTTGGAAACTTTCTTCGTGTCAGCACGTTGTAGGTGTCACCACCGGCGCCAACCTTGTGTGAATGCTCTGAAAAGCTAATCATTTGCATATCACAGCATCTTCTTCCTGTTTGTTAAATTTCGTGTGTGTAGCACGTCATCTTCGTGGTGTAGCAATTTTAATGGCGAGTAGTGTGTATGGAACAAATCCCTTGTAGTACACGTTGTAATTCGTCTGTTTGCAAAATAAAAAAAAAATGAACAAATAGAAGGAGATCAAGTTCTTTCTCTAATTAATTCAGTTGTGAAGTTTAACTCTAATTAATTTTGCTGTTCGTCAATAGATGAGGTTTCCTTCTTTGTATGGGGCATCCGTTACATTTTAAATTTTGTGCAAACTTCATCATCTGTGAGCAGATTACGTCTTTCTCCTGGTTTGCTGGCGACCACTCGCCGCCTGTGTGGCCTCGTGTGTATAGGGGGAACGTTGGCACGAATGCTGCTCGGGGATTCCCCTTTCCGGGCGGCGTTTATTTGAGCGGCGGTGGGGCGAGCCTTGTGAAACGCGAGCCCTCTATTAACTCGGCCTGTAAACAGGCGGGCAGCGCCGCGCACAGGTGGACGCAGGTGGCCACCGCCAGGCAGCTCGCGTCCTCCGCCCCCGCCGTGGGAAATGGAGGCTGGCTTCCGATAAAGTAAGGCACAAATAATGTACACACACAGCTTCCTGTTGCCGCTTTTGTCAAATAAATGGGATTCTCCCCTTCTTTGCCCACACATAGAAAATATTCACGGTTTTAAGTATCTCACGGATAATACATGAAAAGCATAAGTTTGCTTTTGTTCTACAATATTACTGGTGCTTTTCATTTATTATTATAATGTTGTTCTATCAAGAACCGACGCAAGATTCTGTTAATATACCACGGATGTTTAGCGAAAACAGATACAATATGTGCACAGCTTTTTTGGTTACTTCCATAATTCCAGTAGGCGGAATTATGGCGATTGTTATGTTGAAAATGAGAAGATTAAATTAACTGCAAAATTTCTGGCCGAATTCTATGCAGCTACCATACAGAATGAAATTCAGATTTCTGACGGAAACATTTAGATACAAATCAAAAGATGAGTTAATTGCAGCTTTTCGCAGTAAGAGTCGTTATGAACATTGGTGGACCTAACGCTGTACTGTTAGACATTCCACCTACTAATTCAACTTTCCGATTCACGTTGTACGTGTTGCTAGAAATTCTTGTACTTTTTATGTAGTGTGGCAGAAGTTGTCGGTTCTCAGTATTTTGTGAGAGAGACGAGTCCCGGAGGTTTGCAACGAATGCTTCATCCACTGACGACGATTATGTTAATTTTCTCTCTCATTGAAAATGTGAATCCGACCCGTTTTAATAAGTTTCAACAACTTGGCGAAATTGAGTTAAGAGAAACACAGGAGCTTCGCCTGTTACTATTTCCTCTGTTATGAGATTAACCTGACCTCGCCTGATAATCTTGTGCTCCCTTCATCGTGGAGGCAGTGAATCTCCCGTCATACCGAAGGGAATTCAGTTGGCGAGATAAATAAATTAGCTAGTTAGTGAAGGAAACCGGACGGAGGGTACAGCCTAGTAATAGACAGGCAGTGGTAATTGAGTTTGATATATTATTAACGGAACACAGAAATGCGAGGCAGTCTCGTTACATAAAGTGGGAATTTTCCACCCCACAATTATGGACTGTACGGCTATGTAAAGGTTTGATGTCGGTCAAGACAAACGTAAAAGAAAAGACACAGAACACATTAGAAAAGACGATCACTTGTATTGACGAGAAAATCAGTGAAGAATCTAAGAATTTAGAATCTAGAGTGATCGTTTTGAGCCACGACTAATCAAGAATCAAGGCTCGCTGGGAGGGGCAACGCGACCGTTAACCGCTCTAGCGCATGTAGATACTCCAAACTAATTCGTCGCAGCGCAAATCGAGAACCTGGAGCTTAATCGCGGACGAATATTCAGGAGCATTCTACTGCCAATGTATTGGCTAAAGCTGAACGACATTGTGCGTAGTTGCTTCCGAGGTGGTGGAAACCAACACAAGCAGCACGATAAAGGCGGGAGCTACCGCATTACCCGGGTTCCGGGTTCGATTCCCGGCGGGGTCAGCGATTTTCTCTGCCTCGTGATGACTGGGTGTTGTGTGCTGTCCTTGGGTTAGTTAGGTTGAAGTAGTTCTAAGGTCTAGGGGACTGATGACCATGGATGTTAAGTCCCATAGTACTCAGAGCCATTTGAACCATTTTTTCTCCTTCCGTCCCATAGTTCAGAAATGGTTGAAATGGCTCTGAGCACTATGGGACTTAACAGCTGTGGTCATCAGTGCCCTAGAACTTAGAACTACTTGAACCTAACTAACCTAAGGATATCACACACATCCATGCCCGAGGCAGAATTCGAACCTGCGACCGTAGCAGTCGCACGGTTCCGGACTGCGCGCCTCGAACCGCGAGACCACCGCGGTCGGCCAAGTCCCATAGTGCTCAGAGCAATTTGAACCATTTTTGAGCTACCGCATTAGTGCTTGTCACAAAGTGATGCCTGCCAAGAACAGAAATGAACTGAGGAACAGGGGGCGTTACGTTGGACGACGCACAACTGTGTGCTTCCACTAGTCAACTTACACTGATCACCCACGATATTATGATCATCGACCAACTATCGATATAAACCGATCCAAGCGATAGCAGCGTCACCTGGCGAGGAATGACTGCAGGTCAGACACACGCACGGCACACACAGTATCAGTGGGCGTGCTGTCCGCGTGCAGAATGGAGAAAGCACGACCAATCTGACAAGGAGACGGCACGAGCTTGAGGTCGCGGATTTGTCCGAAATTTTGTGTGGTGAAAGAGGACCCCTGACACCTCACGTGGTTAAAATATTAGGACGCACTACCCGGAAAATCGATCCAAAGTTTCTTAGGTGCCTTATAAGTATAAAATGTTAGTCCATTGCCGAGCCGCCGTCTGGCCTAGATGTTTAGGGCTCGGACTCCTACGCGAGAGATCTCGGGTTCCATTCCTCCTCTGGCACTTTTTCCCCTTTTGTTTCATTTTCTTTTGTTAGTCCACCAATTATTCAGAAAGTTTCCAAAAACCTACATTATCTTTAACAAATTAGTTACATTATTGATTAAAAAAATTATTTTCTTTCTGTCCGACAACACAATTCATGGCGGTGGATTTTCCATTTTTCATTGTAAAGTATATAAGAAGAATCAATGGGTTTTTAATCAGAATAACAAATTCGACTGGGAAACATTCAATTTCTATACATATAATAATTGTAAACAAGAACCGCAGTGGTAATTATCGTAAAAACAAACAAAGCAATAACTTTTGCGATATCTTCCGCAACATATAAAAGCGGGCTTTTTACAATCACAGGGCGTTTGCAATAAATCTGTACAAAAATATGCCCCATTAACATTTACGAAAATATTTTGAGTTTCTGATAATTTTGAGCCAAATCAGGCATATTGAATCAAGTCTCGGAATATTGGTGACGAAAACTGATGGTGGATTATAGAATGAATTTTTATAGTCTTCCTGGCAATCAATTTCACAATTCTCCTGTAACAATGCGCTGCAATTTTACAAGCAACAGAAGAAAAAAAGTGCCAGAGGAGGAATCGAACCCGAGACCTCTGGCATAAGGTTCCGACTGCTAACCGTGTAGGCCAGACGGCGGGTCGGCACTGGACTAACATCTTGTATTCATAAGGCAACTAAGAAACTTTGGATCGATTTTCCGGGTAGTGCGTCCTAATATATTAACCACGTGATGTGCTAGGGGTTCTCATTCACCACACAAAATTTCGGACAAATCCCGGACCCCAGGGTCGTGCCGTCTCCTTGTGAGTTTCATTGCGACAGATTGTGACGCCCCGGAGGCTCGGCACGAGTGTTTCGGTAACTGCGCGACTTGTCAGGTGTTAGAGGAGTGCTGTGGTGAGTGTCTTCAACACGTAGCGAAACCAAGTTGAAATCACGTGCGGTTGAGCGACCACCCTTCGTTACAAAAGTCGGACATCATAAGCTAGGCAGACTGGTAAAACAGGACAGGCTGAGAACTGTGGCGGATCTAACATCAGACTTTAATGTAGGACAAAGTGCAAATGTGTGTGAACACACAGTGCCCAAAGCACTCCTAATGATGGGCCTCTTCAGCCGACAACCCATGCATGTGCCAATGTTAACACTACGACATCGACAATTTCGACTGAAATGGACACGTTACGATCGGCACCGATCGTTGGCGCAGGATCGGAGCTTTTCATAATCTGATGAATCCGTCGTCTTCCAGGCGAACAGCTCCTTGACACCTACACTTCGAGACGGAGAGAAGCTGGCGGCAGTTCCATTATGCTCTGGGGAGCATTCACGTGAGCGTCTATGTATCCAGTGGAACTCGTGCAAGGTACCATGACGGCTAAGGAGTATCGTACACTGGTTGCAGACCACGTGCAACACTTCATGACAATCATGTTTCCCGTCGGCAGTGGCATTTTTCAACAACATAATGCACCATGTCACAGGGCCGGGAGTGTGATGAAGTGATTCGGGGACTACAGTGGCGAGTTCCAATTGATCTGCTGGCCCTCCAACTCGCCAAATCTGAACCTCATCGAACACATCTAGGATGTGATTGAACGTGGCGTCAGAGCTGCGACCTGACTGTGCAGCTACTGGGGCTTCGTAAAATCCTCTAAACATTTTCGAAAGTATTTCTGAGATGAATACTTTTCACCTCGGAGACGTAAAACGTAAAAAAAGAGCCATATACCTTTCACACTTACTTATCTACCCATCGAGATTTTCGTCTTCAACTTGTCGTTAAATCTTGACCTTCCTTCCTTTCCAGTTCCACAAGAATGATGTCGGCGATGAGGAAAGCTGTCTTGGCCGTGATGAACGAAATGTCTTCGAGGACGACGGACATATTATTCAGGGTAGCTGGACGGTGATTTGAAATACGTTCCGCTGATAACGTGCTCAATGCAACCAATTGCGACGTCGGTCGCCATGGGGCGGCGCAGGTGAAGGAATCTGATTATGCAAACAGCTATACGAAATAAAATGCAGATGAGCTATAAGTATTTTAAACTTTGTTAAAATTAGTAGTAATCAAATAGCTTGATGTTCTGCATATGTACAATTTAATATTGTGAAAACCTGACATCTCGTTGTAACTTGGTGGCAGCTCATTTGCAAACGGTAGCAAGTAAAAATAAAATATACGAAACAATCAGAATCTGTAAACATAGAAAGGGATTTTAGAATTCGAGAGCGTGGCACTGAAGAGCGCGACGGTACGAACGTGCAGATAACTATAAACAGAAGAGACATTCGTTCAAGGCAGCGTGCTACTCGTACCGGGTGGTTATAATTTAAGTGCAGCCGTTTACAAAGGTCCAGTGTGGGCTGTAATTATAGTATGGCAACGAAACTCACTAGATATATCGAGGCGTTAGCACGGAAATCTTTACGTTGAAAAAAGACTAGTTCCAAAATTCGCCCACCAGTTGCAAATCTAGTGGTGTGAATGCAAGAATGACGTATAGAATTTTTTTCATATGTGATGGATTATGAGGCGGAGAAGACCAAACAAGTGAGAAATGTAGAATGCTGATTTCATTATTAATCGCCGCTGACTTCATTATTAATTTCCGCTTACACAGCTTGTTCAGCATGAGCACCGGAATGGTCTATGAAATGCTGTACTGTGCCAGGTTTGCATCTGCTGGCTAAAATTGGAACTAATTTGCTTCCAGCGTAAATCGTTTTTGGCATTAACGTGTTACCATAGCCACAGAGTTTCAGTACCGTACGATAATTATAGCCCACATTGGACCTCCATAAGTTGCTGCACTTTAATTATATCCTCCAGCATAAGCAGCACTGTGCTAGAACCGTTGCTCGAGGAACAGTCACTTTTAATTTCTGTTGAAGACAATAACTTTCCAATTATGTATGATGCTTTGTAACACAAAACGAACGTAGAAAAAACAACGTATGAAGCCAAAAAAGACGCAAAAAAAGAAGAAGGAGTAATACAACATTATTGCCTGGTGGACCCTGAGGGGTTCTATAGACAAATTATGGGAAAATAATTTTTCGTTCCCGCACAGTGACGATTTCCTCGCGTTGTAGGATAGTAGTGTCTAAAGTGTATCTGTTGACTGTAGATGACTGTAATGGGTGTGTGTGTGGTTAGGTGTAAGGCTTTTGTTGTATGCTGAAGCGAGCAAAGAAAAAGTGACTCATGCGTTGACACATACCTACGCCTGTCGAATAGCAGAAGGGGTCCGCTGGGCTTAACGTCGCAATCTGACGGGCACATTATTATCAACAATGTCACAAAAATAATGTGCGTGATTGTACATATTAGCTATTAGCCCCTGCCAACGTCATATTTCGAGCCGCTCATTTTATTACTCTGCTGTCGGCATAGGACCATTAATACACTATGTGATCACAAGTATGCAGCCACCTGGCTGAAAATGACTTCCAAGTTCGTGGAGCCCTCCATCGGTAATGCTGGAATTCAATATGGTGTTGGCCCACCTTAGCCTTGGTGAGAGCTTCCACTCTCGCAGGCATACGTTCAATCAGGTGCTGGTAGGTTTCTTGGGAAAAGGCAGCACATTCTTCAGGAGTGCTGCACTGAGGAGAGGTATCGATGTCGGTCGGTAAGGCCTGGCTCGAATTCGGTGTTCCAAAACACCCCAAAGGTGTTTTATAGGATTCAGATCGGAACTCTGTGCAGGCCAGTCCATTACAAGGATGTTACTGTCGTGTAACTACTCCACCACAGGCCGTGCATTATGAACAAGTGCTCGATCATGTTGAAAGTGGGAAGCAAGAGGGTGCTTAAAACATCGATGTAGACATGTACCGTGATAGTGCCACCCAAAACAACAAGGGAGAAATCTCCCTCCATGAAAAACACGATCACACCACAACACCACCGCCTCCGAATTTTACTGTTCGCACAACACACGCCGGCAGTTGACCCTCACTGGGCATCTGCCATACCCACAACCTGCCATCGGGTCGCCACATTGTGCACCGTGATTCGTCACTCCACACAACGCTTTTCCACTGATCAATCGTCCAATGTTTACGCTCCTTACACCAAGCGGGGCGTCATTTGTCATTTACCTGCGTGATGTGTGGCTTATGTGCAGCCGCTCGTCCATGAAATCCAAGTTTTCTCACCTCCCGCCTAACTGTCATAGTACATGCAGTGGATCCTGACGCAGTTTGGAATTCTTGTGTGATGGCCTGGATAGATGTCCGCCTATTACACATAACGACCCTCTTCAACTGTCGGCGGTCTCTGTCAGTCAACAGACGAGGCCGGCCTGTATGCTTTTGTGCTGTACGTGTCCCTTCACGTTTTCACTTTACTATCACACAGGGAACAGTGTACCTAGGGATGTTTAGGAGTGAGGAAATCTCGCTTACAGGCGTTTGACACAAGTGACACCCAATCACCTGACCACGTTCGATGAGCGTGAGTTCTGTGGAACGCCCTTTCCTGCTCTCTCACGATGTCTAATGACAACTGAGGTCACTGATATGGAGTACCTGGCAGCAGGTGGCAGCACAACGCACCTAATATGAAAAACGTATGTTTTTGGGTGCGTCCGGGTACTATTGATCACATAGAGTATTTGCATTGGGAGATACAGATAATCTCAACGCTGTAACGCTGTCAGCTAGTCGTACATTGCTGTACTGACCACTGTTATGTCCCATCCATAACCCCTATTGCATCATTGGAAGGAATTACTTGTACACCGAAAAAATTGCTCTGAGCACTATAGGACTTAACATCTGTGGTCATCAGTCCCCTAGAAGTTAGAACTACTTAAACCTAACTAAGCTAAGGACAACACACATATCCATACCCGAGGCAGGATTCGAACCTGCGACAGTAGCGGTCACGCGGTTCCAGACTGAAGGGCCTAGAACCGCTCTGCCACTCCGGCTGGCAGTTGTACACCACTTTCCGACTCGAATGCCGTGTTTCAAAGCCATAGCTCCATTTTTCTTTGTTGCCCTTGTTCTTCAAAGTGCACCTTGTCCCAGTCTTTCCAGGAATGAAACCAGGCGGTCAGAACCGCTCTCTGTTCAGCATTGGAAGCGGAAACAGATGACAGAAGTGAATAGATGGAGAGTGAGAAGATATTGAAAGCATCGAGTAGCGAGGGTGCGCTGTCGCTTAGGTGGGCTTTATAGGCCAGTTTGAGGCTGTTTTCCGGCTTTATAGACCGCAAGTGACCTGTAGCAGGTTATTCGTCTCGACTTCCCCTATACTCCTGTGGTACGGTGTGAAAGGTAATCTTTTACAACCTTTATATCCAGTGGTAGCCTTAAGCGAATGTAACCTTTTGAAGAATTTGATAATTTGCACATTGATGTACCTGTTCTATAATACAGAATGAACTTTACTTTTACTAAACGCGGTGCTGGAAAGTTAACGAAGACAGACTATAGCGCCGTAAAAAACATGGAGCAAACTATATTCATAGTTTGACAGTAACAGCAATCTCTGAAGCAGGGCAGTGACCGACAGACCGCATGAAAAGGCGGAAGACAGCCATTGTTTCCGGAGGCTTGAAGTAGGTACTGACCGACAGACCACTTGTAGGAAGAAAAATACTTGCTTCCTAAAACTGAAGTACGACAGGGACAGAATGCTTGAAAACCTAACTTCCAGAATTATCTGTCGAAAGTGATTCAGTTGTCTGAGAGAAGTAGCAGTTTGATTGTCAGAGGGCAGTGATTCACGCGGAACCTAACAGATCGGCGCCTGCAGCGCAAGAAAACAAACATAGCGTGGCAGCTCTGGGCCTTGGGGCTGCGTGCAGGCAGGCGGGGAGACGCGCCCCCTGCTGACTGCTGACTAATGGAAGGCCTCACCTGCTGTCGGGGTGTCCGAGGAGAAGAGCCGCGCTAATTAGGACGGATTTGTAAGCCTCGTCGTCCTACATCAGAGTGTGTCGTTCTCCCAGTGACAATGTGCGCTTTGTCTCGTAAACAGAATGAACCCCACAAAACTAAACTCACAAACATTAACCCTAGAACACCGAAAGGGGGTGGGGAATGTTACATTGTTACTACACCTCGCAAATTTTACCACTCCATATTTTATTCAACGGACGTCACAATTCATAGTGTATGTACTAGTTTATTACGATTATAAAGTCTCCTGTGGTATGTCACATACAAAGTTAGTACAAAAGGTCCTGTTTTACACCCTATACAGACGCTACTAGGTTGAGGGGGGGGAGGGGTGGGGACCGCAAATTGGTACCAACCGCAATCGTAAATTTTAGGAAGATTTAGTAATCTAGGTTTAAATAAAGGAGAGAATATTTTATTCAGTTTCAAAGTAGAAAGATAACCGAAATATTATCTACACCAAATAAGATGAATAAAAACAGCAAATATAAAGGAACCAATGAATAAAAATAACGTTATTACCTTCTACTTTATTACAACGTAATATCGCAATGTTACCACGTTTTGTTAGCTACAGAACATCTATGGATCTGTTAAAATAAATAAGAGACATGCTAAGTGTGATCGTACTTTATTGATGCAATACACACACACACACACACACACACACACACACACACACACACACACACGATATAACAAAATAGTGTACACAGTCCAGGATGTCCTTTTCTTGACATTTTTTTCCGCATTTCACAATTATATATCACGATTCAGATGCTAAGAAAAGGACATCTCGGACTGTATACAACAAGCAAACAAACTTTTGTAAAAAGAACCACACGAAATAGCAAGTGGCAGGAAAAACTGTTGGCACTTATTAGAGTAACTTATGCACCAAAAACTTATTTCTAAATGAAAACAGCCAAAATACGTAGGAACAAATTCAGAATTATTTCAGCATGTGTGCAATTTGTAAATACGGAAAGAAACAAAAAAATATATACGCGACACTGAAATTGCTTCCAATATGAAAGAAACGACAAACGTCTAGCTATCAAAAACACCCTTTCAATTTAGTTGCATAGATAATTTATGCAATAAGAAGTTATCAATGTATCATCATTTTGTTGGTTATGTAGATATTGGTGTAAAATTAATGTTCTTTTACAATAATAGCTGATATGAAAATTTTTTAAAAAAAAATGAGTGACTCCATGAAAAATTCGCCATTCTGTAATGAGAAAGCCCAGTTCCTTAAGCCAACTGAGTTATGGTATGTAGCCCATCCGTTATTCAAAAATGCACATTCAGGCATGCGTCTTAACACGTGAGACCTCTGTTAGGCACTGTTAGTGTCAGTCGGAGTAATATGGACTAGATAAATGGTGACCCAATAGAGTATTTCACATCTTTCAGTTAGAAGCAAATATCACCTAAAATTAGCTATGGTTTAGAATAACAGTTAGGTACCAATTAATCGTTGTACAAATTGAAGCAACGCTGGTTCAGCACGGTGTTAGTTTAGAGAAATGCAGTTTAGTGAAAAACCTCGAATCAAATGATACAGTTGTAACACGAAAACAATATGTTACATAAAATAAGTGCATAAGTAATATTTTTATCGATATATGCCTTTTTTATACTGATGGCTACTGTTAATGAATCACACTGTTGTGTATCTTCCTGAAATTGTGCATAGGTACTGTGCAGTTTTATATTGGACATTGGGATGTTTTTGGTCCATGTATAGGAATGGATAAGCAGAAATGTTGTTGGAACGGATATGGTAAAGGACGAGGGGGGGGGGGGGGAAGGGAGGGGAGGCCCTCTGTGGTGCTGAGGTAGAACAGCAAGAAAATCACAGGTGGAGTGCGCACCAGTCGAATACCGTATGGTACACTGAAACAATCTTACAGGAAGCGACAAGCCGCAAGCTCCTCTTGGTTGAGCGAGGCGTCATAGCTGCTAAAGTTCTGGATGATGATTGGTTCCATCTCTTGGAAGATGGAAAAGGCGACGTTAGCTCCGTGGTATAACTCAAATATTCAGGAGAGGCATGTGTTAAGTTGTTTAAGCAGTGAAGACAAGCGGACGACAGCGACGAGACACCTCTTCAATTCCTCGCCTGAAGGCAGGCTACTGATTTAGTGTTATGACCAGTAATCCCCCCCCCCCCTTAATCCCGGTTCTTTGAAGACTCTAACACCAAATGAAAAACAGCTTCAGAAATCTGATTACTTTACAGATAGAATAATGTGTTAAATATTTGCCATTAATTATATAAGTGAGGAAAAGCTTAGAAAAAATTTGACATTATGTTGAAAGTTTGCTCCAAGTCGTTAAATGCTCTTATTCTCAAACGCTGAACGAATATAGTCTGGCTACTTTTTGCGTCGTATAATTCGCTGCCTTAAGACATATACACTGGTTCTAGCTGCGATATTTGTCTCACTATATTAAATCTTGAACATAAGATTACACCTCTTAGTGAGTATATTATAACAGCATTTTAAATTATAGGTGCATGCCACGGTTTTTAAGTGTGTTCCTTTGACCCAGTACACCACGTTAATTTAAAATATTTAACGGGCGGTGAATTACCTAGCATATTTTACCCGAGATAAGTTGCTTTTCCGAATATTTAATTGAATTTTAGTGTAATATAGGTAAATTTTAGTTACGAGTTCTGTTCATTTTTATCATTTCAAAATTGCACTTGGGTCGTTAAATCAATTACCCAATAATTAATCTGTAAATTCAGAAAGTATCTTTTATTATGAGGTGATGACTCATTAAATTAATTTGTCTTGCTGAAACAAAGATAATTACTTAATCTATGTACCAAGAATAAATGGAAATTTTCTGTGGTGGTTATGAGTAAGTGAAAAATAAGTAGTTAATTCAACCAACAGTCATACCGGCGATCGTAATTTTACTAGCCGTAATATGAGCACTCGTTTATTAAAACATTATTACGTATACTCATCTGCAGTTTGGCTACTTTCTGTTTAAAAATTGTTTCAGTGAAGTCCGATTGCTTTAAAAAAATCGAAGGGTACATGTTCATTGCACGATCACAGTCAAAATTCGTGTTTTCTGTAACAAATCTTTGGGAAAAATAGGGCAGTTCCAACCGCACAAAGACGTTTATTTATTTACAGATGACCAGTCTCGACCACAGTTGTGGTCATCAAAAACGGCTCTGAGCACTATGGAACTTAACATCAGTCCCCTAGAACTTCGACTACTTAAGCCTAAGGACACCACAAAATGCCCAGTCATCACGAGGTAGAGAAAATCCCTGACCCCGCCGGGAATCGAACCCGTTGTGGTCATCATCAGGCCGCTTACTCCACGGGAGTCTGCTGAACCTGGCGAGAAGGAGCGCCACTCTATGAGGCATTTAACCGTATTAGGGTTTAGTTTTGCAGCTGGTTGTTCATATTAGCGTGATTGCAGAATACTTGTACACAAATGCAGAAGAGTGTTACAAAGTTACAGACCTATATCATCAGGCATATTCTATAGTTATACGAAAGCACATAACATTGCAGGAGCATTTATGAGAATAGCGCATTAAGTAAATGCTAATAAATGGATTACTGTTCTACCGTGTGAATGTATCAAATAAAATCAAAGTGCTCGAACAATCGCATAGGTGCAATGCAGAAATTACGCTCTTAATGTTAATACGCTTGCTCTCGCGCGAATTTGCTGGCATCAACATTGTCAGCAGTATTACACGAGTTACCGTCAGCGATGGAAGCTATTGAGTTCTTCTTCCAGGAACACAGAAAACAACGCAACGACTCTGGTGAATAAAATGCTAAACATTTATAAACAAAGCTCATCTGAATCTGTTCTGTAATTCTGAAGCTGATACTGTGAGAGCAGTTCAGTTGAATTTGCTCTCTTCTGGTAATAAGCGTAATTAGAGCCACTCTGCTGCGCTATCAGCTCAGATGGTGTTGAGAATGAGCACACCGCAGCTCGTATTGTTTGCGTTGGTAATTCCGCATCTCACCTTGTACTTATGAGATCAACGAGAGCGGTCATCACAGCCATTGCAAATCCTACTGTTAATGTCGGTTACTAGCAGAAGTTACCATATCAGATACAAACAATGATTTTCGTGTTTTCTCAGTAAATGTTACAGTTCTCACGCTTTTGCACGCAGACAGTGGATATTCCGTTTACAATATTATTCAAAATATTTTAGCAAATTAATTACTGTAAGATAAATAATAGTACAAACTGTGCTACGTTACTTGTAATTACCTTGCTTTAGAAAAGATGGGCGCGTCTACATAATACTTCAACGTCATACAGTGTCGGACCTGATTAAGCCTAGTAGCAAGTAAATGTTCGGAATCCACTTGAAAAGATGTAAGATGTTTGCTGTAAGATTAGTACAACACGCAAAGGAACCTGAGTTTAGTGTTATGCCATCCACAGAGAAACGACTCATCACCCTTTGCTTGTCATGCGCGAACTTACTTATGTCACTACAGGTGGCTGAGTTTTGCCGGTGTAGTCACAAACCTTACTCGGTTTCTTCACCAATAGTAGGTGTGTATGAATCATAAGCTTCTAGGCAGACAACAAAAACGGATTCCACCTAGCTACCTCTATTCATGACTAGTGATATCAAGAAGGATGCGTTCCAGGTGAGTTTCAGATAAAGCACTTTCTCAATCCGTGATGCTTTCAATGGAGAAAGACATTTTGTTACAAGATAGTTCGCCATATTTAAGGTGACATTTTGTTCTGGAGGGCATGCTGAAAAGTAATGCCTCAGAATATTTTATTCTGTTTTCAATATCGGTTGACGCCTTACATACACTACTGGCCATTAAAATTACTACACCGAGAAGAAATGCACATGATGACCGGGTATTCATTGGCCAGATATATTATACTAGAACTGGCATGTGATTACATTTTCACGCATTTGGATGCATAGACGCTGAGAAATCAGTATCCAGAACAACTACCTCTGGCCGTAATAAAGGCCTTGATACGCCTGGGCATTGAGTCAAACAGAGCTTGGATGGAGTGTACAGATACATCTGCCCATGCAACTACAACACGATACCACAGTTCATCAGGAGTAGTGACTGGCGTATTGTGAAGAGCCAGTTGCTCGGCCACCAGTGATCAGACGTTTTCAGTTGATGAGAGATCTTGAGAACGTGCTGGCCAGAGCAGCACTCGAAAATTTTCTGTATCCAGAAAGGCCTGCAACAAGCGGTCGTGCATTATCCGGCTGAAATGTAGGGTTTCACAGGGATGGAACGAAGGGTAATGCCACGGGTCGTAACACACCTGAAATGTAAAGTCCACTGTTCAAAGTGCCGTCAATGCGAACAAGAGGTCACCGAGACGTGTAACCAATGGCACCGCATACCATCACACTAGTTGACACATCAGTATGGCGATGAGGAATACACGCTTCCAATGTGCGTTCACCGTGATGTCACCAAAAACGGATGCGACCATCATGATGCTGTAAACAGAACCTGGATTCATCCGAAAAAAATGACGTTTTGCTATTCGTGCACCCAGGTTCGTCGTTGATTACACCATCGCAGGCGCTCCTGTCTGAGATGCAGCGTCAAGGGTAACTCCAGCCGTGGTCTCCGAGCTGATTGTCCCTGCTGCTGCAAACGTCGTCGAACTGTTCGTGCAGATGTTTGTTATCTTGCAAACCTCACCATCTGTTAACTCAGGGTTCGAGACGTGGCTGCACGATCCGTTACAGCCATGCGGATAAGAGGCCTGTCATCTCGACTGCTAGTGATACGAGGCCGTTGGGATCCGGCACGGCGTTCCGTATTACCTCCTGAACCCACCGAATTCCATATTTGCTAACAGTCATTGGATCTCGACCAACGCGAGTAGCAATGTCGCGATACGATAAACCGCAATCGCGATAGGCTACAATTCGACCTTTATCAAAGTCGGAAACGCATTTCTCCTCCTTACACGAGGCATCACAATAACGTTTCACCAGGCAACGCCGGTCAACTGCTGTTTGTGTATGAGAAATCGGTTGGAAACTTTCCTCATGTCAGCACGTTGTAGGTGTCGCCACCGGCGGCAACCTTGTGTGAATGCTCTGAAAAACTAATCATTTGCATATCACAGCATCTCCTTCCTGACGGTTAAATTTCACGTCTGTAGCACGTCATCTTCGTGGTGTAGCAATTTTAATGGCCAGTAGTGTATATTACTCGGTTGACTTTCCTGCTTCGCAGAAGTAAGTCGCAAGTCTCTGCGCTACAGGGCCCTGAATTGTAGCGTGTAACATGTCACGGTGTAAAATAACTGTTGGTGCATGAGAAACCCTCAGAAAACAGAAAGGATGAATTCGAGAAGTTGATACACACCCTCTCCTTCGCCTCGACAATGCCAGACCACACACGGACGCTGCGGTATCTCCATCAGTTCTTACGCCTTAGGTTCCCTGTCATCGATTTGGCACCATCCGATTTTCATCTGTTTCGGAAACCTTAAGAACATAATGATAGTGATGAAGCGGTGCAAACAGAGGTGAAGTTATGGCTCCGTCACCGATGTCAAACACTCTACAGAGACTGGTCTCTTGCTGGGAGAAGATTGTCCGTCTAGGAAGACTATGTTGTGAAATGAATTTGTAGAGGAAGGAGATTAAAATTGTAGTATGTCAATAACGTTTAAGAGTTTTCACATAAAAAATTCGAACGAATTACTTTCAGCACGTCCTCGTACTTATGTAATTCTGTGATTAATTTTTGTATCGTGTGTTGCTCTTTGCCTAGCACCATCAAGAGTCAAAAAGTCGTGCTGGGCAGAAAGCTTCTTGTAGCGAGTACGGCCGTAGCTAAGTAGCAGGAGATACCCAATTTCGGGACGCATCAGCCCCGTCGCCGGCACCTAATCCCCATCTCGTGCCACGACGATAGTGTCGCCATTAGGGAGGAAGACGCGAGGTTCGCCTTGGCTGTCTTGTCTCGTCTCGTACCCTTCTTACCAGTCCTGGCGCCAGCTTTCATCACTGCAGAGCAGCGCCCAATAATGCTGATGAGGCGACGGCTCGACTTGTCGCCCTCCTTCATTTCAGAAAAGAAGACGCGAAGGCTAGAGTTAAAAGCCTGGAAGGCAAAAAGGTGTCAGAGGGGCGGAGCACTTGCTCGGTCTTAGTTTAAGGGCGGAAATAATGGAGAGATGCTCTGTCGGATATACCAAATGGCATTCGTCTTAAGTAAACTGGAGAAACCACAGTAAACGTGAAATAGCACTGCCATATGAACCCAGCTCCTCCATAAAACCTGTATGTACCTTTTTTTGAGGTCTCCCAATTTGAAACTGGTATTAAACGAGGTACTTTAAGTTTCTAAGTTACCTATAGAGTATTGAATATTTCACATACCCTGCTCACATAGCCTCTCCATCATGCTGTATGAGCCCTATGGTTATGAACAACGATCCAGAACGCAATTTCCGTCTGCAACCGAGTGTGCACTGATCTGAAACTTCCGGACCGGTTCACGAACCTGGGACTTTTGCCTTTTGCGGACAAATGCGAGACCACATCCCAGATTTGAATCCTGTTTCTGGACGCAGTTTTAATCTGCCAGGAAGTTTCATTTAAATCTGGAAACTCTAACATACGCCATTAATGAAGCCTCTCCCAAACCATTATACACCTATGTGTAGATTAAGCAGTAAAATTATGGATATAAAAATGCCAGAGAGGACTGACTTAAGATTTTAACGCAACTAGTTTTATTTGCAGTCGATCAAATAATTTTATCAGAAAAGAGAAAGATATTCAACATTCTCTCTCTACATTGAACAACAAAATTCTGAGAATGTTGTGTACTCGTCTTCACAAAAAAGATAATAACTGCAGCAGTAAAAAGGAAAAATAGGAGCGAGAAGAATTATTGTACATGATACCTTCGTGCAAATAATATATTTTAAAAAATCCACTTAATAAAAGTATTTTACCACGTTTGCGGGACCATATCAGAAAAATAAAGGTTGGAAGAAATTTTTCTATAAGCCTCATAATGGCGTTTCGTTAATTTGCGGAACGGAAACAAGATTTCAAACGGGGAGGCGTGGGGTGTGGTGGGGTGGGGTGGGGTGGGTGGGGGAGAGGGGCGGGGCGGGGGAGTAAAATACAAGTATCAGAAATGCACTGCCTGAGTTACGTACAGAAATTGTCAGAAATTGGACTCACTTGTGAAGCACCAAAAGTCAAATTTTACCGTAATACGACAGTAAATATAAGAAAAATACAGTGCCGGTATTGAAAGAATGGCTGTCAGCAATTTACCTGTTTGTTGGAACTACAAAATGAGATTAACAATATCTTTATCTATATACATATATAAGCTGAACAGGATAACTATAAACCAGACTCATGTAGAATAAACATTGTAATAATTAGTAAACTTCGGAAAGTTAAACATAAGTCGGAAACGAAAAACAATAAAATTATTTTGAAAAGAAGTACTTCTCCATGAATGCTTCAAATTTCAATGAATATCTTTCACAATTGAAGCTACTCCTGGTTCACACATAACAGTTAAGTGAAGTTGAATTTCAGTAACAACCAATTCATTTTCACACCACAAATAATATTTCTGTATTGCTTGGAAGCTAGTAAGGTTAACATGATTCCTTCATTATATAAAGAAAGAACCTTATTTCCAATTTCCCCCCACCTCCCCCTGCACTGTCATCTGGGCATATCTTCTCGTAAGTATATGGTATCCACCGATTATTATCTTCCGTTTGTTCTTTAGTCGCACCGATAATTTAACGTCGCCTACTTTGGACGTTCCAGCTGTGTAGTGCCTCTTGCAACGCACTCCATAGAAAATTAGAGAAATACTGTCGGTATTTCGGATTGCTCATGATCTTTAAATGTCGTTCCTATAAAAAGGTCCAGAAGTCCATTACGTTCTGTGGGCCATCTCCGAACAAATATAGCACCGTGTGTCCTCGAGGCCACGTTACGGCATTCGGTTTGGTACGTGGGTAGTACGTCCCGTCCGGGAAGAATACAATCATTGGTTCAATGTTGTCCCATTCGAAGAAAGAAATCGATCATTTGTGTCGCTAGACGCCACACGTCTGCCGAGGGGGTCGCATATGTGGCAGAGTTGGGCACTGAGGGCACAATGGTGAATCTGTCATATGATCGCATGGAGTCTGGATCGGGTGACATTTTTACTATTAACTGTTAGGTACCACATTGCACGTCCGACTGACCTACCCAAGCACGACTCCGATCCGTCCTCATAGCTTTACCTCCACAATACCTCGTCTCCTACCTCCCAAACTTCAAACCTGTGAGGACGGATAGTCAATCGTACTTTAATTGCTCAGTCGGACAGTCTGTCTTTGGCAGGGAAGCAGTGCGGACCGTACTCGGCCGTTCACGCCTCTGCGTGCGAGGAGTGTTTGTTTACTTCCACGTCACCGCGTTTCTTAGTCGAACAAACTCTTACAGGAAGAACACTCTTAAGTTCACCTTTTTGACTGAATACGCACGACCCAAAGCACTGGCCGTTGAGCGCTTCCTACGTGAAGATGTTAAGATCTCTCGTGAAGCTCTCATCGGCATACATCTATCGATCATTAGCAGCGCCGTTTATGTTAATATGACTTCCGACGCTGCCTGCAACGTTTTCTAACTGTCTTCCGAGGTGCATGAAGATGAAGTGATCGCGACGCTAATTCGTATTGAGAAGTTCACGATCATGTAGCCGAGACATGTACACAATGTACGACGTACCCAGTGCTTAATGGTGCGAGAAAAGTCCGAATAGATCTCAAACGGCACGTGTCGTCATACATTTCTGTAGACGGCTGCCGAGCAATGGCTATTTACGACGGACAACCTCGAATATGTTCCGGTTGCGGAAAGAAGGTCACGTCTGTAATGAACGCAACGCCGTATCAGACAACTACGGCACGACGATACGAACACCGACCGAACCGCAACCACCGTTGCCGGACGGAGTGGCCAAGCGGTATCCGAAATTTGGGAAGTGGTTTCGGAGAAATAACAATAATTGGAGCTTAAGATTTATCTGTTTCGTACGGCAAACCGACTGATGTCTTACGGGAAACCAGTAAACGGATTCTGAAGAGTGAAACGCCATTGGATTTGTATCTTTTAGAATTACTATACTAGCAGCAGAAATTACTACAGTTCCTTTTAAAAAAGTGAAGTCGATACCGATAGATATCTCTGAAATTAATATACCAATGAAAATTGATTACTTTCTTACAGTCATTTGGTGTAAACATCTTATTTTAAAAGATTCCGGAAATATTTGAGGTGAACAACTTAGCTGAATCACCCTATTTGTACACAATTTGAACCTGAACGCCATCAACAAACTTTCAGAGGTGATGATGTGTAGCTAAAAAAGAAAAAAAAAATCTAGTAAATACTCGTATGGTCTCTGAAATTCATACCGTAAGTGTTATGAGTGCGTGTTCATCTTCGCTACTATGAGACACATCTCTCTTATTGAAAGCTCTTTGCTTTTTATATCTTGAGAGTTGTTAATATGGATAAAAACAAGAAAAAATCCAGCAATCATGGCCTCGTAAGCGGTAATTTAACAGCTATGAGCACTCGTTTATCTCAGTTACTGCGAAACGCACCTCTTCTCTTAAACAAGTGCTCATAGCCCTTAAGACATGCAGTTTAGAGCCCATGTTTACTGGACATTGTTTTCTTGATTTGGTCCCTATATCTTCCCAAAACATGAAAAACAAAGAACTTTCCCACTAACTAACCAAACCCGCTGAAAAACAACAAGCTGTTCTATGAATCTTCTCTACGCCTACCATTAAGGACTTGTAGTAGAAGAGATGTGTTACACAGTATCGAAAATTAGTTCTTATAGGTCTTATGTATGCAATTTATAACCTGTGGTTACTAGACACTTTTTTCATGTTTTAGCTGGTACAACGACCTACGAAAATTTGTCTGTGCTGGTTCACCCTATATACTGTGATTCATGTATCATTGCTCTCAGCAATGATGCCTAAGTCGCTGGTAATGAAGACCAATAGTTGCTGCCGCAATATAGCATAGCGATAGATTTTGCCAGCATAAAAAATCCACTACAAGATTCAGCAGCGGAAGAGGCCAGGGTGTTTCGAATGAAACCTTGTTAATCGGGAATATACTGGTGTTATGATGTTGCGCCGTCTCGCGTAGCTATGATATTCGCGTACATAATGTTTTATCCTGGCACTGACAGCCTTGATTGCAGAAAATCCCACGTGATTCGATTTCAAATATTACCGGCTCAGTTCAGTCATCATAACAGTATGTATTGGAATTATACACATATCCATGTATAATGTTGCGACAAAACCGTGGGATGTAGATCGTGAACAACGAATCTCGAGTCACGACGAGGCCGTTCGTGTTAGGTTTCCTCTAACTTTTCGAATGCTAGGGTGCTTATCATAGTTTCTCACTGTCACTATCGACACTGTAAATTTGCAATCACTTCGTACAGATCTTATTTTTTCTAAATATGCCTCCTCGATTTTTATGCGAGGCGCATGCAGAAGGAATTATATATTTCTTAACTCGTCTTGAAACGCTAGCACTCTAAATTTTAATAGGAAGCCGTGTTCGTGACATCCAAAATTTTTGCTTCAGGAGATTGTTGACTGTTTCTGTGACACTCTCGCATTGACTAAACAAACTCCCTAGGAAACAACCAGCTGTTCTACGAATCTTCTCTATGCCTTCTCTTAACCTGTTTCGCAGAATATCCCATTAACAAACAATAGTGAACCAGAATGAGAAATGTTCCTACCATACGATAAGAAAAGGCGTTTCCTGGGCAGATTTTGCATTTTAGCGATGTAAAACAGGGAACTAGCTTTTCGACTCACCTGGCAGCTTCAAAGACCTTCAAATCCAAACATCTTGACACATTCGTGCTATTTTAGACTAAAGTAATAAGATACATGATGTCATCCCCCTCCCCCCCCCCCCTACTCACAGGAACAAATCCTTCCTCAGAAATTTTATACGTCCAGAAAAACTTCTTTGGCTGTTACATGTATATTCTAAACAGCATGATATTATATATTTATTAGAAAGGCTGGCGAATCTTGTGGATTTTGGACAGAATCACGAACTTTACACTATAAATTGCAAGATGGAGGTGTGCCAACACCTTACAGCTAAGAGAACTCACTGCGCTGGGAAAGTAGGATTAACTCGTGAAAAACGGGAATATGTCAAGATCTTTTGATTTGAACGTCTTTTGAGCTGCCCTGAAAGTTGAAAAACTCGTTCCCTTCTTTTACATCCCTTACTCTGCCAAGGGCATATTCGCTATTTTTTCTACTTTGAGAGGAGCACTTTTCATTCTGGTTCCCAACTTTTACTCTACCATGAATTTAACGTTAAACCGCCATAGCTTGGTAACCCGTGTAGACTATGGTTGCCTCAGGTGACAACAGATCCGGTTTAAGTTTTTTTTATTGTCTTTCTAACCAAGCTGCTTATATCGTGACAACGGATAAAACTTTCACAAAACTACAGTACGCCCATTAATTACATGTTTTTGTCTGTCTGCCTTCTTACAAATTTTGGAACGCATAAGTTTGAAACATGTAAGTGATCTCGTAAGAAACCTAACAAAAAGTGTTTTTTTTTCGTGAAATACGAATGAAGCTAGAGTTTTGGAAGAATGTTTGTAATTTTATCATAACAATGCATTTATTGTTGATATGAATCACTTTAAACCGTTTCCACACATTCAGTTTACATAAGAATGGTTGTTACCTGCTACATTTATCTTGATTTTAAACCTTCATATCTCGACAACGGATAACGATTATTGGATGAAAAAATTCGTTTGGCTTGATCCATTTATCTACCTTCACGTATGGTTGAACCGATTTGTACAAGTTTAAAATATAGAAGTGGCTCGCTTCAATAGCGTTCCAATTAAAAAGGTGCTTTCTGCACATAATTTAATACAAAAAAAGGTTTTTGTTTATTTGATTCACTTTAAACTATTTCCGCGCATTCACTTCACATAAGAACGACTCTTACGTTGAATATTTAGCTACACTTTAAACTAACGTAACTCAGCACCTGATAAAGACTACTGCATAAAAAATTTCGTTTTGACATTATCCATTTACCTACCTTCGTTCAAAGTCTGAACCGATTCGAACAAGTTTAAAATAGAGACGTGGCGCGCTTCATAAAGTTCCCAGGAAAATGTGTTTTTTTTGTACGTTTTTAACTTAAAATCCAAATGGTGCACATACAAATGAGGCATTAGCTGAGCATTAATTTCAACCCAATTAAAATATTTTGCATAATCAATTAAACGATTAGCACAATTTTCCTGGTTCCAAGCTCCGGGTCGCCGTTCAAACATTTTATAACATACTACACTACTGGCCATTAAAATTGCTGCACCACGAAGATGACGTGCTACAGACGTGAAATTTAGCCGTCAGGAAGGACATTCTATGACATGCAAATGATTAGCTTTTCAGAGCATTCACACAAGGTTGGCGCCGGTGGCGACACCTACAACGAGCTGACATTAGGAAAGTTTACAACCGATTTCTCATTCACAAACAGCAGTTGACTGGCGTAGACTGATGAAACGTTGTTGTGATGCCTCCTGTAAGGAGGAGATATGCGTACCATCACGTTTCCGACTTTGATAAAGGTCGGATTGTAGCCTATTGTGATTGCGGTTTATCGTATCGCGACATTGCTGCTCGCGTTGGTCGAGATCCAATGACTCTTCACAGAATATGGAATTCGGTGGGTTCAGGAGGGTAATACGGAACGCCGTGCTGGATCCCAACGGCCTCGTGTCACTAACAGTCGAGACGACAGACATCTTACCCTCATGGCTGTAATGGATCGTGCAGCCACGTCTCGATCCCTGAGTCAACATATTTGCAAAACAACAGACATCTGCACGAATAGTTCGACGACGTTTGCAGCAGCATGGACCATTAGCTCGGAGACCATGGCTGCGGTTACCCTTGACGCTGCATCACAGACAGGAGCGTCTGCGATGGTGTACTCAACGACGAACCTGTGTGCACGAATGGCAAAACGTCACTTTTTCGGATGAATCCAGGTTCTATTTACAGCATCATGACGGTCGCACCCGTGTTTGGCGACATCGCGGAGAACGCACATTGGAAGCGTGTATTCGTCATCGCCATACTGGCGTATCACCAGGCGTGATGGTATGGGGTGCCATCGGTTACACGTCTCGGTCACCTCTTGTTCGCATTGTCGGCACTTTGAACAGTGGACGTTACATTTCAGATGTGTTACGACCCGTGGCTCTACCCTTCATTCGATCCCTGCGAAACCCTACATTTCAGCAGGATAATGCACGACCTCATGTTGCAGGCCCTGTACGGGCCTTTCTGGATACAGAAAATGTTCGACTGCTGCCCTGGCCAATACATTCTCCAGATCTCTCGCCAATTGGAAACGTCTGGTCAATGGTGACCGAGCAACTGTCACAATACGCCAGTCACTACTCTTGATGAACTGTGGTATCATGTTGAAGCTGCATGGGCAGCTGTACCTGTACACGCCATCCAAGCTCTGTTTGACACAATGCCCAGGCGTATCAAGGCCGTTATTACGACCAGAGGTGGTTGTTCTGGGTACTGATTTCTCAGGATCTATACACCCAAATGCGTGAAAATGTAATCACATGTCAGTTCTAGTATACTATATTTGTCTAATAAATACCTGTATCATCTGCATTTATTCTTGGTGTAGCAATTTTAATGGGCAGTAGTGTGTAATATAACTACAGTAAGAGAAATGTTTGAATGACTACACAAATGATTGCTTGTATAACATGACTACAGTAAGAGAAATGTTCGAATGACTACACAAATGACTGCTGATACGGGCTAAATCAAAAACTTTTGACCCCTGTCCCCAGCTCAAATTGGAGCCGAGCAAAAAGACCGACTAAACTTCGGTAACACGCGCGTCCTTCTCAGACACTTCTTGCAGCGCTTAGGTGCTCCCGTCGAACGAATGTTTGGTAGCCGGACTCCATCATAGCGTGCTTAAACTTCTTTACTTTAGTATTCTCTCAATGATTCTCAGACAGCCGATTGTCCCACTACATGGAGATTTAGGTTATTCTGTCTTACATTACACCGGAAACCTAGGCGTTCGACTTTTGTTATTGACCCTAGATACTGCTTGCCGTTGCTCTATTCGTGTTTTGCGTGCTGACATTTGTGTGTATCGAGGGTCAGTGGGCAGTCTTTGCGCCAAATGTAAACTGATGAGAATTGTTTTTTTTATCTTAATTATTTTTTACAGTTATTAACATTGATGTTACTCAGCAACCGTACACTAGTTTCAACGCAGGATTGTATAGCCAACCGGTTGCAAGTAACTGTTAGGAGCAACTGACATTTTTTCGTGGCAGCAATGTAAGCCACTGGGCCGATCAGTCTGATGTTGTTCCTAGCTAGACGCACGTGGCAAAGGCTGGAACATTTTATTTTAGTTTTGGCTGAACATAGCTGTTCTAATATCTGACCATTGATTTTTCGCAATGTAATTTTACGGATTATCAAAAGGTTCATTCTGATGAAGACACCCTTAGTAGGTGTCAAGACCTAGGTCAGGTGCACCTAACAGTTATTTGCAACCGGGTGGCTTTATAATACTATCTTGTAACTGCTATTTATTTATGGAACATAGATAATCGATGACTCTAGGGAATGTGAAAAGGACAGGATATTCCAACTGTAATTACATATAACACAGCTTGGGACCCACACCTTAACAAACGAGTTCGTAGTTGATATATGAGTGCTGACACCTACGTTTTCAGATTATATGGGGTATCCAGTTATGCTGGCCACTGATGCAATATATATTGGGATGGTACCAACCACTTCCGCATCAACTACAGCCTAAAGATGGCGCACTGAAGCGCCGAAACTAGTTACAACGCCGGCCGCTGTGGCCGAGCGGTTCTAGGCGCTTTAGTCTGGAACCGGAAGACCACTAGGGTCGCAGGTTCGAATCCTGTCTCGGGCATGGATGTGTGTAGTGTCCTTAGGTTAGTTAGGTTTAAGTAATTCTAAGTTCTAGGGGACTGATGACCTAGTGCTCATAGCCATTTGAACCATTTCGAACCAGTTACAAGGTTAGGTTAGGTTAGTGTTGTTTAACGTCCCGTCGACAACGAGGTCATTAGAGACGGAGCACAAGCTCGGGTTAGGGAAGGATGGGAAAGGAAATCGGCCGTACCCTTTCAAAGGAACCATCCCGGCATTTGCCTGAAACGATTTAGGGAAATTACGGAAAACCTAAATCAGGATGGCTGGAGACGGGATTGAACCGCCGTCCTCCCGAATGCGAGTCCAGTGTGCTAACCACTGCGCCACCTTGCTCGGTGAACCAGTTACAACACAATAAATAAAATCATAAGGACGGATCAAAGCGTTTTCTTTTCTCACAAATACAAAAGACGTTCAGTTGGAAAGATGAGCTTATGATACGGTCTATGATGGAAGTATGTAGCTGTTAGCCTGCTGCTCGATAAGGTGGCAACATGCAAATGCTTATGACAACCATATGAACTGCTTTACTTGTGTGTCAGATTGCTCTTGGTTTTCTGTTTTTAACGCCCTGACGATAAAGTTCAGCATTTTGCGGTACCTCATTATCATTATATCGCATTATTTGGTACTATTTGGGAGCAACTAAAGCAGTTAACATCTCAAGGTAGCACTATGGTTCCGAGGAACTTACACTGGGTTCGATGACTTACCATGCACAATTGTGTTCTCTATTTGACTACTTTCTCGAGAAAAACAACTTGGATGACAAGTTGAAAACCTGGTAACGCTGCGGGAAACTGATTAACAGTTACAAAACCAGACGTTAATAATGAATGCAATTTGCAGCACTAGTTTCCTTTCCTGTTACTTAAGCTTTTTCGAACATCACAAAGTTAAACGCCGAAAATATCGGCACTTGGCCACTATTAATTTAGTTTCACAGTCATATTTACAGTCTTGCGCGCTAGTAAACAGCTACGTAGAGGCAGTCGATAAAATTTTATTTGCTCTGTAATTGTAACAAGACTACTACTGTATATAGTAGAGCCTTGGTAATTTATAGCAATAAAAATACCTAAAATTGTATCGATACCGAGATAATATCTAGTGGAAAGTAAAGTCGTTTGTCCAGTATCGCTACGTGTTGTTTGTTATTTATTTTTAAGCTTTTCTTTACTATATAACAGAAGGCGAAATATGGAAATTATGCAACGTTTGCGTGAACCAGCTTCAGTATAAAGCGAAGCGCAAATGTAAGCATTAAAGGACGAACATAGAGACGGGGATGGAAAACACTAAATCATGAAACATCGATTTTTTGAACATATGGAATCAAATAGTCTTCGAATACCATATGGAGGGATTTCTTGTCAGGCTGAGTCAGGTCATCAAGAGTGCTGACTGGAGGCTGGTCTACCCATCACATGCCAGACACTGTCCATGGCTGACAAAACAGGGGACTGGGCAGGTAGGTCAAGAGCCCGTTCATTCTTCAAAGGGTTTGTGGTGTGAACTGCAGTGTGGCACCCTACTTTTTTCTTCTGAGATACGCAGTTTGGTACCCTGGTCATAAAGTGTATGACAACACATTTACTATTCTTGCCAGGTACTGTCCAGCATTCAGCCTACCTTCAGTGATTATCAAATCAATTGTCATCTATATAAGACAATGTTCTCATTGGGTGACTAATAATCGCTCAGTCCAAGACTCTAAGGATAGGAACTTGAAATTTGGAGAGGATGTAGGGATTATACTGCAGGCGTCGTTTAAGAAGCGATTTTTCGAAATACCACACCGAAAGGGGTTAATTATGGGAAGAAAGTCTTTGTGAAAATATATCGCCATTAAGGCAATTTTGTAGTTAGACCTACGAAATTGGTATTTGGTTTCTCGGTTTGCAATAAAGATAAATATGTGTTTCAGCCTTTTTGGAAATTTAGTCCCTATCGTGACCAGGTAGTGGATGAAAGTTTTTGTTTTGAAAGTAAACCATTATTAAAGAATTACTTCAATGTTTTTAAAGCTGTATGTATGAAAACTGATATTTGACTTCTCAGTTGCAAATAAAAAAAAATACGCGTTTGGTAATTCAACCTTTAAGGAGGTGAAATAGGGGATAAATGTTTCATGAAGTACTTCATTATGAAATTATTTTTGAAGCTAAATCTATGAGAATTTGTTTTTGAGTTCTCAGGAATAGAAAAAACTTGTTTCACTGTTTTTGCAAATTCAACCCCTAAGGGGGTGAAACAGGGGTTGAAAATTTTTGAGAAACTATATCTTCGTATTAAAAAAAATGTGAGCTAAGTCTATGAAAACTGGTACTTCAGTTCTCGGTTAGATGTAAGATGGTTCAAATGGCTCTGAGCACTATGGGACTTAACATCTGAGGTCATCATTCCCCTAGAACTTAGAATTACTTAAACCTAACTAAGCTAAGGACATCACACAATCCATGCCCGAGGCAGGATTCGAACCTGCGACCGTAACGATCGCGCCGTTCCACACTGAAGCGCCTAGAACCGCTCGGCCACACCAGCCGCCGGTTAGATGTAAGGAAATATGTGTTAGAGGATGAAAGATTCTATGGAAATGTCACCACAAGAACGCAAAAGGCATGATTAACAAAGACCTTGGACTCCAGCTACCAGAATCGCTTTTTGGTCAGAAGTAAATTCCAGAAATACCATGGTTCTATGGCCTTAGTCCGTGTGAAAAGTATAGAAGGTGCTGCAATTTGTGAACAACCTAAAATTCGAGTAAAGAAAAACGAAAAAAATCTATGCCGACTATACAGTGAACGCGGGTGAAGCAGCGAGTGCTAAGCTAGTAACCAATAATTTACCCGCAAGGTGAAGGCGTGAGTCTGGAGAATCTCTGCTTCCAGTTCTTCTAGGGACGCGTTGGCGGCGATCTGATCTCCACAAACAAAAGCGAGAGTCATCGCTGAACACCACAGAATGCTCCTTGATCTCCCACTTTACTCTGACTTCACTCCATGCCATCATTTTCTGGTGCTGTTGATAATGACGCTTGGCAACTCGAGATATCAACCCAGTTACCACTATCATGTTCACAGCAGTTTGTTGTGACATTGCCTGTAACTTCTGCTCTGTCTCTGTGTTTATAAGACCGAGTCAAACAACCCTACGATATTCTCCTAATGTACTCAGTCCTGATGAAAGGGCTGTTGTTCCCCCTCCACCTCGTCACCATTCATGCTGCTGTCATTATTCTTCAGTCAACTGTCTGTGCGATCTGTCACTACGATGCCTCACATCCCCGTGTCAATAATTGGGCCTCAGTCAAAGTCCTAAAGAAGACTACAAACTGCAAATGCACATCAAGCAGGCATGCTGTGTTGTGATCTCCATCTAAATAGTTCTAGTCACATTTGGGCCAAGTGCTCACAGTCTGCAGTAATTTGACCAACCACCGCTTAAAGTGCGCAGCGCTGCTGACCGCTGTAGCGCGCCCTGGCTGTGAACGCACCCTGCATGGACAAGAGCTCCTCTAGTGCCGCCGAATAGAGGAGAAGGGGCCTCCAGCCGCTGTCACCAGACACGATTTCGGACAAGTGCACTCCGCGTTTGATTACTGATGTGAGGCTTGGCGCCGGCAGTTGTGGCCGAGCGGTTCTAGGCGCTACACTCCAGAACCTCGCTGCTGCTACGGTAGCAGGATAGAATCCTGCCTCGGTCATGGATGTGTGTGTGTTCTAAGTCTAGGGGACTTATGACCTCAGATTTTAAGTCCCATAGTGGTCAGAGCCATATTTTTTAGGCTTGGCATCTAATGTATGTCAGGCTGAGTGGAAGAGTGCACTGCTGAACGTACTACGAGACTGACGAGAATACTGCATGTGCCATAACCCAATTTTCGAAGAAACTTCGCTCAGTGGAAGAGGAGCCAAAATAAGCGAATACGTGTTTCAGTTTATCCGTAGATACTCGACCCTTTCTAAGAAAACGACCGTCAAAGTTTTCGGTGTACTTTAGACGTCTTTTAGCGACTTGTCACTATTTGCGTCCCGTGTTCTAACCCGATTATTGGGTGTATTTACTTATTTGTTTATTTTTCAGCTATCCACTCACGTCCGTAGAAGATTACTATACGGATGTTTCTTACTAGCAAGAGAATACGAGGGTGTTATATTAATTGTAAAATTACAACTGTGTTTCACAGTAAGTATCATACATTTATATGGGGCGTTCAAAAAGAAACGAGCCGGAGGCATGATTAGAGAAACCAGTACCTGTAGGTTAGAAATATTGACCCTGGCTGTTGAGACACTTGTTCCACTGTCACACAAGGTGCTGAATGGCTGTCTCATAAAATTCCCGGGGCTGCGATGTTAACCAGTTCCGCTCGTACAGCTGGACGTCGCTGTCCACATGAGTGCAGGAAAGGCTATGATGACGTTCTTCTTTGATTCACTTCCTGCAGCACGGGACAACAGCAAATGACCAGCGTTACTTGCAAACCTTGACCACCCTTCGCCAAGCGATCAAATCAAAACGACCAGGCAGTCTCACCTGTGGGGTCATTTTGCTCCACGACAATGCAAAGCCTCATACGGCCAACATAATCGCGGCACTCCTGAAGAAATTCGAATGGCAGGTTGTCGGTCACCCTCCATACAATCCAGAGCTCTCTCCCTGTAATTACGCCATTTTTGGTCCCCTTAAAAAAGCTCAGAGGGGCAAGCGATTCACGGACGACGACGCCCAGCTGTACTTGCGGAACTGGTTAACATCGCAGCCCCGGGAATTTTATGAGACAACCATTCACTGCCTTGTGTCACATTGGGACAAATGTCTCAGCAGCCAGGATCAATAATTCTAACATACAGGTACTGGTTTCTGTAATTATGCCTACGGTTCGTTTCTTTCTGAACGCCCCTTATATAAGAACTAAGAATTGATATAAGAATGGTTTCACAGCAAGTGTGTTCAGGGTGTTATAACCAAACTTACAGGAAACGTTCCTCACACACAAATAAAGAATAGATGTTATGTGGACATGTGTCCGGAAACGCTTAATTTCCATGTTAGAGCTCATTTTACTTTCGTCAGTATGTACTGTACTTCCTCGATTCACCGCCAGTTGGCCCAATTGAAGGAAGGTAATGTTGAATTCAGTGCTTGTGTTGACATGCCACTCATTGCTCTACAGTGTTAGCATCAAGCACATCAGTACATAGCGTCAACAGGTTAGTGTTCACCACGAACGTGGTTTTGCAGTCAGTGCAATGTTTACAAATGCGGAGTTGGCAGATACCCATTTGATGTATGGATTAGCACGGGGAAATAGCCGTAGCGCGGTACGTTTGTATCGAGATAGATTTCCAGGACGAAAGTGTCCCGACAGGAAGACGTTCGAAGCAATTGATCGGTGTCTTAGGGAGCACGGAACATTCCAGCCTATGACTCGCGACTGGAGAAGACTTAGAACGACTACAATGGACGAGGCAATTCTTCGTGCAGTTGACGATAACCCTAATGTCAGCGTCAGAGAAGTTGCTGCTGTAGAAGGTAACGTTGACCACGTCACTGTATGGAGAGTGCTACGGGAGAACCAGTTGTTTCCGTATCATGTACAGCGTGTGCAGGCACTATCAGCAGATGATTGGCCTCCACGGGTACACTTCTGCGAATGGTTCATTTAACAATGTGTCAATACTCATTTCAGTGCAAATGTTCTCTTTATGGATGAGGCTTCATTCCAACGTGATCAAATTGTAAATTTTTAAAATCAACACGTGTGGGCTGACGAGAATCCGCACGCAACTGTGCAATCACGTCATCAACACAGATTTTCTGTGAACGTTTGGGCAGGCATTGTTGGTGATGTCTTGATTGGGCCCCATGTTCTTCCACCTACTCTCAATGGAGCACGTTATCATGATTTCATACGGGATACTATACCTGTACTGCTAGAACATACTTTATAAGTACGACCAACATGTGGTTCATGCACGATGGAGCTCCTACACATTTCAGTCGAAGTGTTCGTACGCTTCTCAACAACAGATTCGGTGACCGATGGATTGGTAGAGGCGGACCAATTCCATGGCCTCCACGCTCTCCTGACCTCAACCCTCTTGGCTTACATTTATGCGAGCATTTGAAAGCTCTTGTCTATGCAACCCCGGTAACAAATGTAGAGACTCTTCGTGCTCGTATTGTGGACGGCTGTGATACAATACGCCATTCTCCAGGGCTGCATCAGCGCATCAGGGATTCCATGCAACGGAGGGTGGATGCATGTATACTCGCTGATGGAGGACATTTTGAACATTTCCTGTAACAAAGTGTTTGAAGTCACGCTGGTACGTTCTTTTGCTCTGTGTTTCCATTCCATGATTAATGTGATTTGAAGAGAAGTAATAAAATGAGCTCTAACATGGAAAGTAAGCGTTTCCGGACACATGTCCACATAACATATTTTCTTTCTTTGAGTGTGAGGAATGTTTCCTGAAAGTTTGGCCGTACCTTTTTGTAACAATATATATGATGATTTAAAAAGATTCAACTCTAAAAGATACCACTGTGTGTGTAGTATTTTGTGGAGTGACAATCTTTTTAAACTCTCATATTCTCACATTTCATTCTTATCGCAATTCTTAGTTCTTGCGTTATATTTTTATGTTTATTCTTCTCGAAGATTTTGGGCATTCCCTTGGATCGTAGAAACATTCGAAACACAGAAATTCGTAACACCACGAGTACCGCGCAAACGCAGTTTTGCCACAGTAGCATATTTCAATACGAATCTCACTCGAGAAAGAAACGTCATTGACACTGCTGACGATTTAACGTGTTGGCAATAATTTCGCAGAAAACCGCACATCACGGATCAATTTTCCGAAAACTGGCGCTTGCAGCTGATTACAAATCAAGATACACTACACACATTGCACCGAATATTTTGTTTCATGCAGTTGCAATTTTATTTATTTCATTCAACAGACGAATAGGGACAACGTTATATCAATGTGCAATGAGAAACATTGGCGTAGCAATCTTTAACGGACATGGGTAGCTAAAGGAAAAATAAAATAAAAAATAAAAATAATAATCGGGTTTCGAATATGCGACGCAGAAGTATGAAATAGCGATGCTGGCCACTGTGCCACCACTTTGGCTGAACCTTTTACTCACTTAAAGCGACAGAACACCTCCAAAATTTTCACTTTCGTCTTCTCAGAAACGGTCGCGTATCTACCGATAAGCCGAGACACGTGTGGGCTTTTTTGACCCTTCTTTTCGCTGAGCGAAGTTTCTAGGAAATCGGATTATAGCACCTCCCGTGGTTTCCTTTTGAGCCAAGGTAGCGGTGTTTGTGTACTTGGCAGTCCGCAAACACCAACGGACCACCATCAGTCGTATGCATCAGGTAAAAGTTGGGAACCTTGTTTACAGCTTGCGTCTACGTTAGGAACTGACTAGCTGACCTCCACACGAGTACTTGTTATCGATACCTATACCATAATATCGAAACAAAACTACCCATATTTACTCGTATCAGCAATATTGCAACTTCTCTCCTATAAACGTGTTTGGAGTGTCGCCACG
Organism: Schistocerca gregaria; assembly: GCF_023897955.1. NCBI lineage: Eukaryota > Metazoa > Arthropoda > Insecta > Orthoptera > Acrididae > Schistocerca > Schistocerca gregaria. Next base: position 504,590,731 of record NC_064921.1, read on the forward strand.
AGCAGTCGCACTGTGTCCTCAGTTGGCCGTCCTTACACTCGCCGCTAATATCCGAAACATAGTACTGCTGGTAGTCTTTTTTGCTATACGGTTCCTACCGTAACTATCGCCACTATATATATTTTTTAAACATTTGGGAAAAACAGCAATCAATTTCACTATTATGCTTAGGAAGCATACGAGGTGTAATGAGACCGACAAGACTGCGAGCGATCTGGCAGCGCTGTGCTGTTCTGCTTGCGTTGACAGGTGCGTCCAACCCTTGCCTTACAGATGCTCGGTCCGAGTTTCAGCTCCTTACAGCCATCACGTGATTTTCCAGAGCGTCATCAATGGTGTTTTTGTTGCGTGTTATGAAAATCGAAGACTGAAATTTAAAGCAACCTTACGACTCTAAATTTGTGTTAAACTTGAGAAATCAGCGAGTGTGACCTTTGAAAAGTGGAAACAGTCCTATAGGGGACGTTCCTTGTGAAGAGCACAAGTGTTGCGCAGTCAAAAATCATTTTTGTAAGTCCGAGAACATGTTCAAGAAGAATCTCACTCAGGGAGACCTTCAATTTCACAAACCAATGAAAACATCGCACGTGTGCGTGCTCTTGTGAGAGTGTTTCTCCAGGACAAACTGTCAACCAAGTGGTTTATAAATATTTCCTTGAAGGGCTCGAGAGAAGGGTGAATCGAGCGAGACTGGTCATTGCAGACAAGTGGATGGAAGGCCACGGTGACCATTCGGTTCTAGGCGCTTCAGTCTAGAACACGCCGCTACTACGGTCGCAAGTTCGAATCCTGCCTCGGGCATGGATGTGTGTGATGTCCTTAGGTTAGTTAGGTTTACTTAGTTCTAAGTCTAGGGGACTAATGACTTCAGATGTTAAGTCCCATAGTGCTTAGAGCCATTTGACCTATTTGTCAAGTGCATGCTGCATCATGTCATAACAATGCCCCATATCACAAAGCCACGTCAATCATGGAAGTTTTGACCCAAAACGCTTACCTGTTGTTTAACAGACCCTGTTCACCTGATGTGATTGCTCATGACTTCTTTATCCGAAACTGAAAAATGTCTTAAACATACGTCATTTTTGGACTCTGGAGAACATTGAAACGTATGCGACGACATGTTTAAGGCCATAAAAGTTGAAGCCTTTCAGCGGTGCTACCAAGACTGAGGCCAACGACTTCGCCGGTGTATAGTTGCCGATGGGAACTACTCTGAACGTAAAATACTGTTGTCTGAAAAAAAAATTAAATGCTTTCGTAGATAATATATTTGTCGCATTAATTTTCTCACCCGCTCATACACTATTTTTTTAAGTGCAATTGTCACTTTAGCTTCACCGAAATAGTTTCCCCTGTTTGCAAAAATGTTGTAAATGTCTCTGAGTTTTGCAGACTGAAGAAAAAATTGTTGCCCATTCGAAATTGAGCTTATTACTTACTGCCGTCATGAAGCGCGGATTCAGATTTCTTTTCCTTGGTGAGGGGGACGGCGAATCAGTTTATTACTGTCTTCCCTCGCCCCACGTTTCCTCCTCCTCCTCCTCGTCATCATTTAAGACTGATGATGCCTTTCAGCGCTCAGTCTGGAGCATAGCTCCTTTATAAAATTCCTCCATGATCCCATATTCAGTGCTAACATTGGTGCCTCTTCTGATGTTAAACCTATTACTTCAAAATCATTTTTAACCGGATCCAGGAACCTTCTCCTTGGTCTGCCCCAACTCCTCCTACCCTCTCCTGCTGAGCTTATGAGTCTCTTGGGTAACCTTGCTTCTCCCCCAGTTTTTCTTTGATTTCCGCATTGTGGACACCCTCCTGCCATTGTTCCCATCTACTAGTACCTGCAATCATCCTAGCTACTTTCATATCCGTAACCTCAACCTGGTTGATAAGGTAACCTGCATCCACCCAGCTTTCGCTCCCATACAACAAAGTTGGTTGAAAGATTGAACGGTGCAGAGATAACTTAGTCTTAGTACTGACTTCCTTCTTGCAGAAGAGAGTAGATCGTAGCTGAGCGCTCACTGCATTAGCTTTGCTACACCTCCCTTCCAGTTCTTTCACTATGTTGCCATCCTGTGAGAATATGCATCCTAAGTACTTGAAACCGTCCACCAGTTCTAACTTTGTTCCTCCTATTTGGCACTCAATCCGTTTATATTTCTTTCCCACTGACATTACTTTCGTTTTGGAGATGCTAATTTCTGATCTAGCTCCAAAATATTACTTTGCAAACTTTCAATCGAATCTACCATCACAACTAAGTCATCTGCATATGCAAGACTGCTTATTTTGTGTTCACATATATTAATCTCACCCAGTCAGTCTATTGTTTTCAACTTATTATCCATAAATAATATGAACAACAGTGGAGACAGGTTGCAGCCTTGTGTTACCCCTGAAACTACTCTGAACCATGAACTCAATTTACTGTCAACTCTAACTGCTGCCTGACTATCCATGTAAAGACCTTTAATTGCTCGCAAAAGTTTGCCCCCTATTCCATAATCTCGTAGAACAGACAATAACTTCCTCCTCGGAACCCGGTCGTATGCCTTTTCTAGATCTATAAAGCATAGATACAATTCCCTGTTCCACTCATAAAACTTCTCCATTATTTTCCGCTAGCTAAAGATCTGGTCCTGACAACCTCTAAGAGGCCTAAACCCACACTGATTTTCATCCAATTGGTCCTCAACTAATATTCGCACTTTCTTTCAAGAATACCTGAGAAGATTTGCCCACAATGCTGATTAAAGAGATACCTCTGTAGTTGTTACAATCTTTTCTGTTTCCATGTTTAAAGATTGGTGTGATTACTGCTTTTGTCCAGTCTGATGGAACCTGTCCCAACTCCCAGGCCATTTCAATTATCCTGTGCAGCCATTTAAGACCTGACATTCCACTGTATTTCATGAGTTCCGACTTAATTTCATATACCCCAGCTGCTTTATTGCACTGCAATCTATTGACCATTTTCTCCACTTCCTCAAATGTGATCCTATTTCCATCATCATTCCTATCCCATTCTACCTCGAAATCTGAAACGTTACTGATCGTATTTTCACCTACTTTGAGCAACTCTTCAAAATATTCCCTCCATCTGCCCTAGGCATCCACAGGATTCACCAGCAGTTTTCCTGACCTGTCCAAAATACTTGTCATTTCCTTCTTACCTCCCTTTCGAAGACTGCTAATTACACTCCAGAATGGTCTTCCAGCAGCTTGACCCATAGTCTCCAACCTGTTTCCAAAGTCTTCCCAAGATTTCTTCTTGGATGCTGCAATTATCTGTTTGGCTTTGTCCGAGATGCCCAGCCTTATTCCAAAGTAACTGGTATCCCGACTGTCGGCACCACTTATTTGGCCACTCATACGTTGCCCGTGGTTCATGAACTAGACATGACTACAGGAACCTACAGCCGTCCCCCCCCCCCCCCCCCGTCCCCCCACCGGTCGGAGGTTCGAGTCCTCCCTCGGGCATGGGTGTATGTGTTGTCCATAGCGTAAGTAGTTCAAATTAGATTAAGTACTGTGTAGGCTTAGCGACTGATGACCTAAATAGTTTGGTCTCATAAGACCTTACCACAAATTTACAAAATTTTTCGTAGACCTCATGTTTCCAAGCAACGATGGGAGTTTTATGGATGACAGTTCGTCACGTCGCGGGGTCGCAATTGTTCGCGATTGGTCTGAAGAGCATTCTGGACAATCCGAGCGAATTATTTGTCCACCCACATCGCCACCATGAATCCAATCGAATATATGGACATAATAAGAGGTCATTCCGTGCAGAAAATCCTGCACCGCCAACACTTTCCCTGTTACAGACGGCTATAGATGCAGCAAGGGCTCAGTATTTCTGCAAGGGACTTCCAAAGACTTGTTAAGTGCATGCCATTTCGAGTTGCTGCAATACTCCGTGCTAAAGGAGTTCCTTCACGATATTAGGAGCTATCCCATGTATTTGGTCACCTCTGTGGAAAATCAAAATGTGCAGTCAGCACTAACAATTTGACAGATATGCCAGCAACGAGCATGCGAGTGTGTGGATAACGGAGAATACTGTTTCTTTCAGTTGTTGCCACTCATTTCGACGAAAATTATGTTATTCTTTTCTTGGCGGAGGATCTTCGATGTCTGTATTTTCTTACTGAATAGTCTGACGTTTTCTCGCTCTGCCAGTCTACCGACTAGTCGTGTCGGATCTGCCGTTGGCAGTGGGTACGGACAGCCTATAGGTGGTCGCCTTCACCTGTCTGGAATGTTTTCTGTTTGTCAAGCGGGAAGCTCGTCCAGGCAGGTTAGCGCTCAGGAAATCATTGTAACATATCGTGTGTTGCACACAGGAATTTATGGTCGATGATGATGAAGACAACGCTACACCTAGCCCCTGAGGGCCGAGCCGGCCGGGAATCTAACACGGGCCAGCTGGGTAGTAGTCAGACGCGCTGACCACTCAGCTAAGGGTTCTGACGTAGTAAAATGCTCTTTGGGGGTGGAGGTCACGATCACACCCTCCTCACCACTTCCCTCACTCGGACCATGGCCAAAACCCGTGACTTACGTCATTGCACTAACGAAGGGATGGGCCAGAAAGGTCAGGGGCGGCTCGCTCCGCACCCACGCGCACTTTGCGCTCCGTTTGCCGAGTGGAGGAGCGAGGCAAAGCGTGTAGCTCGATCCCTACACAAAGTGCTGGGGGCTTTGTGTGGGCGTCTTGGTCTTTCCTCCGTTATGTTCTCCCTCATTATCTCTCGGCTCTTACTGCATACATCGTCATCACCCATCCAGTCAGTCTCTCTCTCATTAGACGTTCTATGCATTTTATGGATGCCAAGTTTCTGTTTCTGCGATATCTTAGACATGTTCCAGTGCAAATAATGTGGGAGTTATGCTGTCTTTTGTGACTATATAAAGTCCTATTTAAACCAAATGCGTCTCGTTTTATTTAAAAGCGTCGCCAGTGGTCACTATAAGAACTGTGGTTTTTTTTACATGTCGGTTTAAGGAGATCATAAACAGCGGCCATATTTGAAATTAATATTTACCACTCACGTGTTTTCGGCTCCTTACATTATTCTCTTGAGACTAGTACAGTGCAATGAGCTGAAAAACAAGCACCTTTGTACAGTAGACTGCGGAAGAGAGGCCTAAAAAACAAAGAAGAACAAAACGTCTGTTCCAGTGTTATGCCTTTTTTTACGACAACTGTTTCCATAATCGTCTCCTCCGTTCTCAGTTCATTTAGTACCTTCAGTAGCACCAATATGAAATACTTTATTTCACTTTGTTCCATCTGCGACTGTCCAAGTTTGATATCTACTCTAAGTTTGATACCAGTAGTGCTCCTTTGTTGTAAAAGCAAACTTTCTTCATTTGTGCCAATTTACTTCTGATATCATACTTGTTTCGTCAGTAGCAACATTACTTTCTTGATACCAGGTTATGATCACTGTGTTTACCCGATTTTGATCTTTAGCTTGTAGCTATTTACTGTCTTCTGTTCGTCAGTTTATTTGTAAAGTACCTATCTGTTTGATCCAATACTTCTTGTAATTCTCGTTAGTTCCTGCCAGGAATGCTATGCGTGAATCTCAGCATTGGTATTGTTCCCCTTCCACCGTACTGAGAATGTTTATAGTAGTTTATTTTTTCATAGAAATATAAACGGGGCTGCGATGGATAGAAACTCCACCTGTCGCATATCATTTGTGGTAAAAACTAGTCTGCCATGATCCATTTCCATTGCTCCCACTTTGTTATTGCAGATGTTACAGACTACTCGTCTCTCACTTGAATTTATTCCCAATCCTCTCGTTGTTTGTAATCTCTCATTCTCCCTTCCACTGAGGGCGTTTTTGTAGAACTTCAGGTGTGTAAGTGTACTGGTTTATATAGTAATACTGACAGATGGGACTAACTGTGGCACTTGTTCACATTTTTTTGTTCAATAAAAATGAAAGCAATGTGTTGATCGAAAAGTGCTTTTTTTTTAGTTTTACGAGGGTAGTTCAATAAATAATGCCCCACTGTTTTTTTCTCTGAACATCTTTGATCTTAATATTAGTCAACATTTTTTTATATGGACTATTTTTCTATGAGAGGCGTTCAATACGTAATGTAACATTTTTTTCCTCGGCGGTTTTTAGTTCCCACCTGGGAGGGATGACTATTGTGTTCCACGAACGCTTTGGACTCTCGACTTTGAAGAGCACGTCCTTCGTCACGAATAAGACAACCCGACGATGAATACTCGAAACACTGACTGTGCCGTGGACTCCTGTAGAGCGCACATGTCAGAGCTCATTCTCTGCTCTGTCTGCGTTACGTGAAGCCAGGGATTTGAAAGTAATCCGACTTCAAATTTATTTTACACCCAAACAGTACGTTTTTGGACATGGCTACCTCACCAAAACTTTCTGTAGCAAGTCCGCTCTACAACTCCTAGAAGACAGCAATGGAAATTGTGAAACATCCCTTATATGCAGCGCTAAACTGCTGTGCTACTTGCACACTTTATCAGTGATAAACTGCAATCAGACACTGAACTGATATTATGTTGAAAAACAGAGATTATAGCCAAAGGTTGTGGAATAATATCTTGTATTGTAATCTTGACTAAAAAAACCTTCTTTTCAGAAAAAAAAGTTGCATTACTAAACGAACGCCCCTCGTATATAGCCTGCATCGAGGTCTGTGGCCCTACGTCAGTGTTGTGTTCCCTGTTGCTAAAATACCTTGTCTTGTGCTAAAAATATTTATTTCGCCCTCTGGTATTCGACTTCAAACTTGAAATTAGCCTTTTACTTCCTGGGATCTATATCTTGCCCGTATCGATGTCGATAATAGGCAAGAATCATCGAGATCTACGATCCTCGGAATGAATGTGCTATCCATATACATAATTAAGTTTGTACGGAACCCCAATGCACGAATACTACTCGCCAGTTTTTTATTTCCATTCCTTTATTTTGAGCGCGTGTAATAAGTAACAGAATGTAAAATTAAAGCAATAACAGCCCTCGCTCGCAAAAATGAAGTCTTTGTGACCTACGTCTCGGCCATAGTAAGTGCCTTCATCAGAAGTAAAACATTTAAACTGGCATGTCAGGTATAAAATAAATAGCAAGGGAAAAGCTTTAGTCACAAAATTTTAAAATAGAAAACGTAGAAGGCAGGCCACTATGGGCTGCTCACACGTGTAGAGCTGCGGTTTATTTTATACATGACATGCAAGTTTAAATGTTTTATTTCTGATCAAGGCACCCTTAGTAGTGGCTGAAACCTAGGTCAAAAAAGACTTCATTTTTGCGACCGAGGCCTATTATTACTTTGTAACGGTCGCTGAAAACGCAACCATGTTTAAAACTGTCACAGAATGTTCTTGTATTGGACCCCGTGCTTCTTTCTGAATTATCTCTTCTCGTTCTTGTTGATTCAATCTCGATTTTGTTCATGGTCGTCTGTCTTATCTCCAGGTTACGGCCTCCTGAGCAGTACATATTCGCCTTTACTCCTGTTTTGCTCATGCGAATCTTTTGTGAGAACCACTGCAGATTTTCTTTAGAACCAAAAAAATACTATTTTCGATCTGAACGGAACATAGTGCAAGAAGAATAAATAGTAAAGATAGACTCTCTGCTTTTTGTTCCAAATAGTGATGTTGGAAAAAGGTTTCTTTCGGTAGCAGAATATCCTAACATGTTGAAAAATCAAACCGTGCATGAGAATCTGTGAAACAATTATTTTACAAAACACTGTCACGCAGCGCTCGTGCATTCTGTTGTAACAGAAGTAGGATCTCTGGTAGGTTACGAATAAGAGCTGCACGTAGTTTCAACGGAGCTTCAAAACATAATGTCAATATTTTGGTTCGGGAAATCCCCATGTCAGTGTACGTGTTAACGAAATGTTTGGCACACTCATCAAAGACGCCATGCAAAATGGAACGCATCTGGGTGTAAGACTCTGTGTCTCAAATCCCACAAACAGTAGCCAGAAATAAGTGAAGCGGAACGGTACGAGTAGCGGCACAAGACAACAGCGTCCAAGGACAAACGTACAACTCTGGCCGTAGAGCTAGGTCTGCCGCAGCTGGGGTTAGCGATCGGTGATTTGTAGACATATCCTTCGAGGACAGTGTCCATATTATGTAGCTATATTCGGCCGACAGGAGTAAGATTATGTGACAGAAAAAAATTGTCAAAGGCGATATGAATGAAACCGTATTATACGTGGTATACTGGTTTAGAAACTGGACTATCATAGCAAGACCCTTATTTAGTGAAAATCTGTCTTGTAATCAAAAAACTCATGAGCCAATGACATTCAGAATAGAAAAGAAGCCGGCCACGGTCGCCGAGCGGTTCTAGGCGCTTCAGTCGGGAACGGCGCGACTGCTGCGGTCGCAGGTTCGAATCCTGCCTCGGGCATGGGTGTGTGTGATGTCCTTAGGTCAGATAGGTTTAAGTAGTTCTAAATTCTAGAGGACTGATGGCTTCAGATGTTAAGTCCCATAGTGCTCAGAGTCATTTGAACCATTTGAATAGAAAAGAAATAGTCACAGTTGCACCCACTTACAATAAATCGTGCAACTAGGAATTGGCAGGCACAGTTTGCATAATTGAACATCAAATACTGTAAAAATCGCTCATAACATCTGATTGAAATTATAGTGTGGGAATGTTCAACATACAGAGGAGCACGGTACAATGGACTCGTGGCCCTTTATTGTAATCATCGTAATTTAACATGAAAATTGTAAATTGCTGGTAACACCTCTCCAAACCACTTGAATAATTACGTGACTTCGTATGAGCTGCTATGAACTCGTGAAAAGCTCATTATCGTGCTCTGTGCAAGTAATGCAAGTAATGTCGTGCAAATGGGGACATACAGGCCTACACACAATGCAGAGAAAATCTGGTGCGCGAGACAGTTGAAATTATACCAATCGCAAATAGTCAAGTTCTACAAACGCGTTTTCCACCAAAACGTAGAACAACCTTAAGTGCAAGAGATAATGACAAAACTGAGTGCACTGTACTTCGGATTGAATGAGTACGACACGACGCAGCAACTAGAATGCAGCTTACGAAAAACACAATGACTCGGAACGTCTGTAAAATCTCATGCCTAAATATCAGTTCGCCTACATAATTCATCACTAGTTTAGCACGCGAAATAACAGCAGAATTAACTGTTCGATATGAATATCACTAAAATGATATAATTAAAAATCCTGTTTATTAGCCGTCACTGTAGATAAGTGAAGCGATCACATCGAATCTCCGATCTGCTGCCACTACCTTTGCAGTGCCACAACTTGTCTCTAAACGACTGGAGACCAAGTCGGATTTCAAGTCACTAGAAAGCGTGGCCAAGATAACAGTTAAGCTCTCCCAATGGTTGAAAGCGTGCCGGAACTCAGACGAAGGTGTAAACGCTGCACGGCACTGCCTCAGAGCGGGACACCGCTCAAAGAGTCTACCTTATCGATACTGTTTACCGAACATCTTTGCGAAAATTTTCTAAGATCGAATAGCGTATTAAAGAAAAAAGTTCAGCAAGATTGAAAATGCCGTCTGACATGCATCTTTCACTATACCGCTTTGCAAATCCAGATCTCATAAAGATAGTAGCAATTTCGGCACACTATTTAATAAAGTAAACATAAATAAGCGTCCTACGTCGTTATGTAATTCAATTCTTTTTCGCAATGATAATGGTATTGTTGTACAGGAAAGCACCTATTATAACGTTGCCACTTCAGTTTAATGCAAAAAGCAGGGTATTTAATAGTTTACTTAACACGCAAATAGGATTTTACAGATAATGTCGAACTAACACTAGAACCAAGAGTAGTGGCTGGGAGCATGATGGGATGTGTTCATGAAGTGTAGTCCGACGAAAGACTGCGAACGAATAGGACGAGTCCTACCACGAGAACGATTTATCGTGTGATTGAAAGGTTTGTTACTACTTATTCAATGGCGGTCAATTACCGAACCGCGCAGAACGAGAAGAATTGTCGTAAATTTTGATATTGTGTAACTCACTTTGTTAAAGAATTCATCGAGATCGAACAAATGGTGCAATCTGGAAACGGCTAGTCCTCACACAACAGTATGGCATATTTTAGTACATAGTCATAGTAAATCGAAGGTCTAAAGAAGTAACTGCTCTAGCTATTCACGCAGTGCAGTGCTTCTTCCCATGATTTTTACATCGTGAAGGAACATTCTTCAAAAATATTACTCGCATTTGATATATGGACGTAATGAGTGCAGGTCACAGCCAACCAATGGCTATCAAATACACATTGAATTGTCTTTGGATTAATACACTCCTGGAAATGGAAAAAAGAACACATTGATACCGGTGTGTCAGACCCACCATACTTGCTCCGGACACTGCGAGAGGGCTGTACAAGCAATGATCACACGCACGGCACAGCGGACACACCAGGAACCGCGGTGTTGGCCGTCGAATGGCGCTAGCTGCGCAGCATTTGTGCACCGCTGCCGTCAGTGTCAGCCAGTTTGCCGTGCCATACGGAGCTCCATCGCAGTCTTTAACACTGGTAGCATGTCGCGACAGCGTGGACGTGAACCGTATGTGCAGTTGACGGACTTTGAGCGAGGGCGTATAGTGGGCATGCGGGACGCCGGGTGGACGTACCGCTGAATTGCTCAACACGTAGGGCGTGAGGTCTCCACAGTACATCGATGTTGTCGCCAGTGGTCGGCGGAAGGTGCACGTGCCCGTCGACCTGGGACCGGACCGCAGTGACGCACGGATGCACGCCAAGACCGTAGGATCCTACGCAGTGCCGTAGGGGACCGCACCGCCACTTTCCAGCAAATTAGGGACACTGTTGCTCCTGGGGTATCGGCGAGGACCATTCGCAACCGTCTCCATGAAGCTGGGCTACGGTCCCGCATACCGTTAGGCCGTCTTCCGCTCACGCCCCAACATCGTGCAGCCCGCCTCCAGTGGTGTCGCGACAGGCGTGAATGGAGGGACGAATGGAGACGTGTCGTCTTCAGCGATGAGAGTCGCTTCTGCCTTGGTGCCAATGATGGTCGTATGCGTGTTTGGCGCCGTGCAGGTGAGCGCCACAATCAGGACTGCATACGACCGAGGCACACAGGGCCAACACCCGGCATCATGGTGTGGGGAGCGATCTCCTACACTGGCCGTACACCTCTGGTGATCGTCGAGGGGACACTGAATAGTGCACGGTACATCCAAACCGTCATCGAACCCATCGTTCTACCATTCCTAGACCGGCAAGGGAACTTGCTGTTCCAACAGGACAATGCACGTCCGCATGTATCCCGTGCCACCCAACGTGCTCTAGAAGGTGTAAGTCAACTACCCTGGCCAGCAAGATCTCCGGACCTGTCCCCCATTGAGCATGTTTGGGACTGGATGAAGCGTCGTCTCACGCGGTCTGCACGTCCAGCACGAACGCTGGTCCAACTGAGGCGCCAGGTGGAAATGGCATGGCAAGCCGTTCCACAGGACTACATCCAGCATCTCTCCGATCGTCTCCATGGGAGAATAGCAGCCTGCATTGCTGCTAAAGGTGGATATACCCTGTACTAGTGCCGACATTGTGCATGCTCTGTTGCCTGTGTCTATGTGCCTGTGGTTCTGTCAGTGTGATCATGTGATGTATCTGACCCCAGGAATGTGTCAATAAAGTTTCCCCTTCCTGGGACAATGAATTCACGGTGTTCTTTTTTCAATTTCCAGGAGTGTATTTATATGCTGTGCACAATGCCAGCTAATTTGTGTATCTTTGATGTGTACTAATATGCTGTCTTTGGACGATGACATGTCATTTAGACAGGTCGGACATTTCGAGACATTTGAACTTGCCCTTTAGAATGAATATGAATCCGAAATCATGATTGTCTGAAATAAGTGAATAATAATTTGCGGTGAAATGGTGGTAATTTCTTTCAAAACAATTTTCCATTATGTCCCTGTGATTTTAAAGCCTTCCATTTTCGTTCCAGATAATTGTGAGACGAAAGTCATTCTGCAGTTTCAAGGGGGATTTCTCTACGAAGCCCACGATCCTGTGTTTATTCATAATACATTGTGGACGATCTCGGCTTTGGAGTAAACGGATCAGTCTCGTCACTAACGAACGTTTGGCGTACAGACCAGTTTCTCTGAACGTCGGATCACAATCTGCTGGAAGTACACAACTGTCTTGCAGAAACCGTTTCATTAATCCAGTATTTCTAAGCAATACGTTGCTTGTGGACGAGGCTTCATTTACAAATCTTGCTAATGTGAACCTGCGGAACATGCACTTCTGGTCCGTGAAAAATCCCCACTAGATTCGCCAAGTTGCTCATAAACGACAGTGGAGTATTATTGTTTGATGCAGTATCATTGCTAACCGTGTTCCAGGTCCCTAATTTTTCCGTGGAACATTGAATGGTCAGCGATATGCATCATTTGTTCAACACACACTAGCGCTCCTCATGGAGGTTCTAGGATTGGAGACTCGTCTATTAATGTGGTTTTGTTTCCAACATGATGGATGTCCCGCACACAATGCAAAAGTTGCCAGAGACGTTCTAGATGCGACATTTCCAAGCAGGTGAATGGGGCAGGGAGGTACTGTGCGATGGCCAGCACGGTCCCCCGACTTGATGCCTTTAGACTTCTTTATCTGGGGCGCTGTGAGAGACAGTGTATCAAGAGCCCCCAACGACGCTAGTGGATATGCAACATCGTATTGCTGCGGCGTGTGCGGCAGTATCTGTAGAAACTCTACAATCTCTGTAACACTGTCTCGCTACCCGTCTGCAAACCTGTATTGATGCAAACGGAGGGCACTTCGAACATATGTTGACGTGACACAGTTTCATCGGTCAAAATGTGGGTGTATTTTCTATGCTGGATGTAATGCACAACGATACAGTTTCTGTGGACAACAGGGCACTAGTAAATGTGTTTAGCGAAGTGAATTCAAGTGTGTTATCTCTAATTGTAGCTCTAGTTATCATTTCGCTAGAATAAACATACATTTACAATTTGAAAAACGTAACTTTGCGTTGGACGTGTTACTTGTTTACTTTTGTTGATTGTGCATACCATCTCATTCTCTGAGCCTCTGACACAGGCAGTTTGAGGTGCACGCTTGAGTCTCAGGACGTGCTTATTTCAAGCGTCAACTTCGCTTCGCAATTTCTCGGGATGTAATTGAGGTATTACGATGCACCCAACGCCACTATTTTTGATTTTTCATGCTATTGATCGCATATCAAATGATAATGGATGTCATTTAAAAACACACAAGTCTGTGTTGAAAGCAGTATTTGTTTAAGATTTAAAATTTCGTATATTATTTGGTTTCCTAAGCCTCTGCCGTACGTTCATGCTGGTGGAAACCGTTTTTGAATATCTATTGTTGATCCAGAGATATTTGAGATGACAGAGTTAGGCGAGACACTCTGTATAATTGGGCATGATCGATTTTTAAATAACATGGATGTATGCAACAGGCTCATGCAATACATTACAACGTCCATGCGCTCATTATACCATCCCACATCATAAAAAAGCAATTCAAGAACATGAAAACCACAGTATACCGGCATATCAAGTATACAACAAAGGTTACATAAAAACGCCATGCATATTGCATCAACTATACAGACATGCTCATGTTCGTACAGTAATTACATGAACTGTGAGATTCTAAAGTAAACAGCACATCTGTTACGATCCAACCGCCAGGCGGCATCGTAATAGTGACGGAATAAATCTTACCATATAATGTGGAAGGGTAAAACAACATTCAAAAGTTATACAATCCAATTATACAATTTGTCTGTACAAATAACAAGTAGTAATGCAAGTCAGACTGTATTACATAAAGTTTTGTTTAATATTAAAAAAAAGTTACATATTTTTTTTTTAAATTTAGATCCTCATCAAATAAAAACAGAAAGTCTTGTATGTTCATTACGTCACTTAACATACATGTACTGAAGCCAGTTATGTGCCGTGTTCGTGTAGAAAATATATCAAAGAAATAACTTATTGAAGTTCACTTAAGATATCTTTCATCGATACCATGTATAGGTCACAGTTTTATATAAACCAGAGCAGAGCAATGCAAAGTCTAGGTGCTAATGTACCATGGTGCCCAAGTTCTGTGTTTAGAATAATAAACATCTCTTGAAAGACCAATATAAGTGATTCATAAGTGTCTACAATGACCTGCAATATAGTGATGTAAGTCTACTATCACATGACCGTGCTTGAATTCCATACACAGTAGATATAGCAACCGACTATATGATGCATAAAAGCAATGAGAAGTACCCCTATACTTTTGCAGCATTATAACGTTCAGATAACATAATAAGGGAGTCGTATAATGTACTGAAGCAATACTGCATAATACAGTGTGTACATTAAGTCCGCGAACAATTTCAGTTATTTATTGCTCAAGAACCAAACATTTTACATATATCATACACACGTCATCACGTCACTTCAAAGAGAAACCCTGATAGTTTTTTTTTCATGTATACCGCCACAGCGTAGTTTGGTAATTTGGCGGTAGTCAGCGCAAGTCGCAAACATTGCGAGTCCAGCAACCTGGAGTTGACAAAAACAAGAGTGCTACAGCTGTTGAACGAATATGTGAATTTTTTCTGTGGGGACACATTAAAGATCTGGTGTATGTACCGCCTCTACCACGTGATGTAGCAGAGCTCCGGGAGAGAATACGGGAAGCGACTGCCACAGTCGACGATGCCATGCTGGGACGGGTATGGCAAGAATTCGATTACCGTACTGACATCTACCGGGTCACTCATGGTTCGCATATTGGATGTTTGAAAAAAAAAAAAAAAAAAAAAAAAAAAAAAAAAAAAAAAAAAGAACTTTGAGAGTTTCTCTTTAAAACGCAATATTTATGACATCTGTATAATGTTTAGTTCACGTGCAATAAATAATTGAAAGTGTTCCCGGACTTTATGTACACCCTGTATAACACACAGTATGTGTACAAACGTGACATGGTGTGCTAAGAGTAAGCTTCAGGTAATGGAGCTCTAGTATAAGACCTTAGCGTAAAGATCAGTGAGTATAAACAATCTGTAATATAAACAAAGAGGAACCGTGACAAAATGTGCCACCATATGAAAATGCATCCCTCGATGTCTTCGTGATTTGGGATAGTACAAAATGATACGGCGTTCGAGATCAACAATTGTATAATGAACTCTGTGATACTATGGGAGATAGTAACATCATTTCCGTGGGGGTTAGCCCACGCAAGACTCCTGTCCAATCACATAAATGTAAGAACAATAGATACATTTTAAGATAAATCACAGACGATCATCAAAAAGAGTAAAGCAATTTTTCTGATAATTCAGCAAATTATTCGGAGACCTTTTCTTCGAACTACGAGAGTTGGAAATTAAATAGTGACAACTATTTACTCACAACCGGTACAAAAGAGTTACATGTTTGCTCCTGTTACTGTCCTTCGAAGTAGGCACCAGCGTTGTGTAGAAGCCGTTGCCAGCGACGTGGAAGGCGTAGTATACCGTTAGCACAGCCTGTTCTGTTAATGGTGCGAATGGAGCGGTCTACTGCCTGTCGGATCTCTGGAACAGTTCTGAAGCGAATGTCACGAAGCCAAAACTGAAACGCCAATCCAACGAATGGCGTCTTTATGGGTCGCCGCGAAAGTCGAAAGCGCGTCAGAGCCGCAGTATGGTGAACGTTTTTAGTCGGCGGTGCAGTACATACACCTCCGGAAGCCAAGAAACACGCCATCAACCTGGACGTCGGTACTACTGCTTTCTGGGCTCGCGGACGAACAGAGAGGGTCCTGACGTTTGACACTCCGTAAGTCGCGCCGGTCGTCCTCACAGCCATAGTCCCGCTGCACCACTGAAAGCCGGCCGGGTTGCCCGAGCGGTTCTACGCGCTACAGTCTGGAACTGCGCGACCGTTACGGTCGCAGGTTCGAATACTGCCTTGGACATGGATGTGTGTCATGTCCTTTGTCTAGTTAGGTTTAAATACACACCTGGAAATTGAAATAAGAACACCGTGAATTCATTGTCCCAGGAAGGGGAAACTTTATTGACACATTCCTTGGGTCAGATACATCACATGATCACACTGATAGAACCACATGCACATAGACACAGGAAACAGAGCATGCACAATGTCGGCACTAGTACAGTGTATATCCACCTTTCGCAGCAATGCAGGCTGCTATTCTCCCATGGAGACGATCGTAGAGATGCTGGATGTAGTCCTGTGGAACGGCTTGCCATGCCATTTCCACCTGGCGCCTCAGTTGGACCAGCGTTCGTGCTGGACGTGCAGACCGCGTGAGACGACGCTTCATCCAGTCCCAAACATGCTCAATGGGGGACAGGTCCGGAGATCTTGCTGGCCAGGGTAGTTGACTTACACCTTCTAGAGCACGTTGGGTGGCACGGGATACATGCGGACGTGCATTGTCCTGTTGGAATAGCAAGTTCCCTTGCCGGTCTAGGAATGGTAGAACGATGGGTTCGATGACGGTTTGGATGTACCGTGCACTATTCAGTGTCCCCTCGACGATCACCAGAGGTGTATGGCCAGTGTAGGAGATCGCTCCCCACACTATGATGCCGGGTGTTGGCCCTGTGTGCCTCGGTCGTATGCAGTCCTGATTGTGGCGCTCACCTGCACGGCGCCAAACACGCATACGACCATCATTGGCACCAAGGCAGAAGCGACTCTCATCGCTGAAGACGACACGTCTCCATTCGTTCCTCCATTCACGCCTGTCGCGACACCACTGGAGGCGGGCTGCACAATGTTGGGGCGTGAGCGGAAGACGGCCTATCGGTGTGCGGGACCGTATCCCAGCTTCATGGAGACGGTTGTGAATGGTCCTCGCCGATACCCCAGGAGCAACAGTGTCCCTAATTTGCTGGAAAGTGGCGGTGCGGTCCCCTAAGGCACTGCGTAGGATCCTACGGTCTTGGCGTGCATCCGTGCGTCGCTGCGGTCCGGTCCCAGGTCGACGGGCACGTGCACCTTCCGCCGACCACTGGCGACAACATCGATGTACTGTGGAGACCTCACGCCCCACGTGTTGAGCAATTCGGCGGTACGTCCACCCGGCGTCCCGCATGCCCACTATACGCCCTCGCTCAAAGTCCGTCAACTGCACATACGGTTCACGTCCACGCTGTCGCGGCATGCTACCAGTGTTAAAGACTGCGATGGAGCTCCGTATGCCACGGCAAACTGGCTGACACTGACGGCGGCGGTGCACAAATGGTGCGCAGCTAGCGCCATTCGACGGCCAACACCGCGGTTCCTGGTGTGTCCGCTGTGCCGTGCGTGTGATCATTGCTTGTACAGTCCTCTCGCAGTGTCCGGAGCAAGTATGGTGGGTCTGACACACCGGTGTCAATGTGTTCTTTTTTCCATTTCCAGGAGTGTAGTTCTAAGTTCTAGGGGATTGATGATCTCAGAAGTTAAGTCCCATAGTGCTCAGAGCCATTTGAACAATTTTTGCACCACTGAAAGAAGTTTACAAGCGCCTGGGCTCTTTGTAAACCCATGAGCTAAAGACTGAGATAGGACTACGAGATAACGGAATGGAGACGAGAAAAATTTTTAGACTTGCACCTGTTAAATACGCGAGACTAACTGCAGCTTAAGGCTGAGAGTTTCAGACAACGACACAGCGCTGCACTCTCGGAGCCGGTAGAAAAATCATATTAAACACTCTATTTTCTACGAAAGTGGCTGGCTGGCTCTGAGCACTATGGGACTTAACATCTATGGTCATCAGTCCCCTAGAACTTGGAACTACTTAAACCTAACTAACCTAAGGACATCACACAACACCCAGTCATCACGAGGCAGATAAAATCCGTGACCCCGCCGGGAATCTAACCCGGGAACCCGGGCGCGGGAAGCGAGAACGAAACTCTAAAATGTTAAATTCCCGCGTGGTACACATTTGAGTAGTGTCTGTAGTCATTTGTTTATAATTAAGGCCAGACTAAGTGTTTTTATAGGATATATTCACATTTAGGTTCTTTTCGTTGGTTACTAAAATACCTCAGCAACCATTCTTTCCGAAATTACGTATCGCGCTGCGTTTGGTATGTTAGTAATATTTACTTCGTAATAAGTATCAATTTCAAAGTGTTCACTTCCTACAAATATCATGTAATAATTCTTAAATTCGTGTACGGCATAGATTTCTGTAATGTCTCTCAGAATGTCATAAATCTGTTCTTATATTCAACTGGGGCCAGAGTTACATATTCGAAACAGCCGACACTTTCGTGTCCAGAAATATTCCTACTTGGGATTAGGTGGGGGCAGTATGCTATCCCGTCGAGGTGTCAACACATTGGGCGCCGACAGTGGAGACCCCCATTGCTGTAATTGTAGTGGGAGCAGAACAGTTCTCCAGCTGTCAAATACCAACTACTTTAAACCGGACTATATTCTAAACAGGGACTATTCTCTTACATTATTTGTGTTGACTTTTGGGCATTGCTGTAAATCGGGATGGCGGATCGGGATTTGTATGAGGTATCTCTCGTTTTAGGGGGAGATTACTAACAACGATTAATCTTCAGCACATCGAACGTTATTCACCGAGTACACTTTACTGTCATACACTTTTAGATTTGGAGTAGCATAGCTCTGAATTTTTCTGCTAGCATTGCTTGTTGCATTAAACAAGCAGTCGTAGTGAAATGAGAGGTTAGATGTCGCAATGCCTGTAGCAGGGCAGCACATGCGCAGAGCAGCCTGGCGTAGCGTAGGCGGCGGCCGGGCCGTTCCCTACAGCTGACGCCGCGTCGCCGCATATTAGGTGAGCCCCAGTTGCCTTCGCCAGGGGAATGGAATGAAGCATTGCACTGCGGCAGGGTACACCACTCCAAAGACTTACAAAGGCAAAGTTGTTTGGCGGTGACAAAGGATAAATATACTGACAGGAAAAAATCGCAACACCAAGAAGGTGCAGTGCGATATAAACGAAAGTTGGTAAGCGCGTTTCTATTCAGATTTTGCGCCAGTTGCATAAGGGTGACGCCAGTAGCGCCACTGTTGTTGTTGTGGTCTTCAGTCCTGAGACTGGTTTCATGCAGCTCTCCATGCTACCCTATCCTGTGCAAGCTTCTTCATCTCCCAGTACTTACTGCAACCTATGCCCTCCTGAACCTGCTTAGTGTAGTCATCTCTTGGTCTCCCTCTACGATTTTTACCCTCCATGCTGCCCTCCAATACTAAATTGGTGATCCCTTGATGCCTCAGAACATGTCCTACCAACCGATCCCTTCTTCTGGTCAAGTTGTGCCACAAACTTCTCTTCTCCCCAATCCTGTTCAATACCTCCTCATTAGTTATGTGATCTACCCATTTAATCTTCAGCATTCTTCTGTAGCACCACATTTCGAAAGCTTCTATTCTCTTCTTGTCCAAACTATTTATCGTCCATGTTTCACTTCCATACATGGCTACACTCCATACAAATACTTTCAGAAATGACTTCCTGACACTTGAATCTATACTCGATGTTAACCAGTTTCTCTTCTTCAGAAACGCTTTCCTTGCCATTGCCAGTCTACATTTTATATCCTCTCTACTTCGACCATCATCAGTCATTTTCCTCCCCAAATAGCAAAACTCCTTTACTACTTCTGTCTCATTTCCTAATTTAACTCCCTCAGCATCACCCGACTTAATTCGACTACACTCCATTATCCTCGTTTTGTTTTTGTTGATGTTCATCTTGTAGCCTCCTTTCAAGACACTATCCATTCCGTTCAGCTTCTCCTCCATGTCCTTTGGTGTCTCTGACAGAATTACAATGTCATCGGCAAACCTCAACGTTTTTATTTCTTCTCCATGGATTTTAATACGTAATCCGAATTTTTCTATTGATTCCTTCACTGCTTGCTCAATATAGAGATTGAATAACATCGGGGAGAGGCTACAACCCTGTCTCACTCCCTTCCCAACCACTGCTTCCCTTTCATGTCCATCGACTCTTATAACTGCCATCTGCTATCTGTACAGATATACCTAGCTATGTGTCACAAATTACATTCCAGAAAATAATAGAAATGAACACAAATATATTGTGTACTGCTCTATATGAAGGGCAAGGCACATAATTATGTTTTTGGCCAAAGGCTACATCCGACAGTACGCTGAACCGGTTAATGTCTGAAATGTGAGGTACTGGTGGCTCGAGTAGCTGTTTATATCTTAGTTCGATGCCTGACTCCTCATACGCCCTTTGTTGCACACTTATTTTTTTAGCAGCCTCACTGGCGTTCTGTGAATTGTTCAGTCTCTTGGCGTATCTGAATCTGAACGATCGCATGACTCGCAAAATCAAAATAAAATGAGAATGAGGTATAATCTCTTCTGAATTTGAAATCGCTGTGTCCTGTCTTTTAAGCTTTCCGAGTTTGACAAAACTCCTTAATTACGCTGACCTATAAACATGGAGCTTGGGATACCAGTAAATCGTAGTTAATCTCACTATAACAATTCACGCAGCGTTTTCGACTGCTAATTCGGATTGGTTCAGTGATTTGTCTGTGGGTAGAAGAAATACTGAGAAGAAATTTAAAAAAAAATCCTCGGCGTGTTAAGTTTCACATAGGTAAATTTTAATGAAGAATTTTTGTCTTCCACAGGACGACCATCTGCCGCAAAACACATTAACGACTACTCCAAAGTGCACATTTTAGAATAATTAGAGCCACCATAACGCGATCTAAAGCTGATAAAAAATTCTGATGTACACCTAATAGCCGGTATGTCCACCTTTGCCACCGATAACAGCGGAGACACGTCGTGGAGTGGAAGTAACGAGGCCATGGTCGCTCGCTGGAGAGAGTTGGCATCACAGCTGCACACAAAAGCCGGCCGGAGTGGCCGGGCGGTTCTAGGCGCTACAGCCTGGAACCGCAGACCCGCTACGGTCGCAGGTTCGAATCCTGCCCCTGGCATGGTTGTGTGTGATGTCCTTAGGTTAGTTAGGTTTAAGTAGTTCTAGAGGACTGATGACCACAGAAGTTAAGTCCCATAGTGCTCAGGGCCATTTTTGCACACAAAAATTACCTAACTCCCGTAAATTCCGGAAAGGGGGAGGGGGGCGATGAGCTCTGATGCCGCATTAAATTACACCCCAGATGTGTCCGATTTGGTTCAGATGTGACGAGTTGGTGGACCAGAACATCAATTGGAACTTGCCACTGTTTCCTTCGAGCCACTCCATCGGACTCCTGGCCTTGGGCTAAGGCGCATTATCTTGTTGAAAATGCCACTGTCGTCTGGAAACAATTGTCATGAAGTGGTGTAAGATACCCCTTGGCCGTCACGGTGCCTTTCACCAGTCCACTGGACCCATCAATGCCCACCTGAAGGTTCCGAGAGCATAATGGAGCCATCGGCAGCTTGTCTCCATCGCCCAGAACAAGTGTCAAGGAGCTGTTGCCTTGGAAGACAACGGATTCGCGCATGATGAAAAAGGTGGAACATTCCCTTAGAAAAATTATGAATTACTGTGGTGGTAAACTTCTACATTATTTGATATAAAGACAGCTGAGTAAAACTGAACGTACTCAGACAGTTCCCTCTTTACTTACTCTAACCATCACTAAACTGACACACTTTTTTTTTTGCGCAATGCAATCAATTCCTACAAAAGAATGGCCCTGACTAACAATAACCTATACCTTTCATGAATGACTTATCTCACAAAAATCTTTGTTACTCGAACTACTGCAATAATGCGAGCGCCAATACTGCCAGCTGAATAAAAGATTCAAACTACTGAAGGCACTACCTACTGATAGGCATAGTTAGCAAATGAAAGAATTTGATAGAGAACAAACAATGTATTTACCTTAAGAGCGTTCAAAAGTCATTATATATAATTTTGTGGCATCAAATTAAACAAATTTGCTTTCTCTGACGGACACACGTCCAGATGCTCAAAACTCTGGCATCTCTCTCTCTCTCTCTCCACATCCACCACTGGTGGCGGCTCACCTCCAATTGCCCAACGCAACGCGCTGTTCACATCCAACTGCCCAACACTACAACGATGAATCCAACCAGCCACAGACTACACACAGCTCGTTAGTGATTTTGATACAGAGCGCTACTTGGTGTTACCAACATAAAACCTAAACAGCCTACCAACAAAGGTACCGGTATTCCTCAGACTGTGAAACGCTCGACCATTGCTCCAAATTCCAGCGGCGATTGTCACGTGTCCATTTGACCCGTAGTTACCGCTGTCGTGGTGTTAACATCGGCACATGCACGAGTCGTTGCCTGCGGAGGCCTATCGTTCGGACTGTTCGGTGCACTGTGTGTTCAGACACACTTGTACTCTGCCCAGCATTAAAGTCTGACCTTAGTTACGCCCAATCCGACGACGTCTGGACGTGATTCTGAAGACACTAACCATAGCACTCCTCGAGTACCCAACAAGTCGTGCAGTTTCCGAGATGCTTCTGCCGATTCTTCGGTCCATCGCAATCTGCTCTCGGTCAAACTCATAGATCGCGCGTTCTCCTTTCCATACACGGGGAGCACGCTCTCTTATACTGTACACACCTTGCGTGTGTCTGACTACCTGTCACTCCTCGCCAGGTGACGCTGCTATCCCCTGGACCGGTTTATATTGACGGTAGGTCGGTGGTCATAATAATCTGGCTGATCAGTGTTATCAATGCGTCTGGATTTAAGTGTAACAGGCTTTTCAGAGAAAGAGGAATATATTTCTGTAGTGGTATTTTTAATGAGAAATCTAAATACAGAAACCAATGAACTGACTTTTTATCGAAAATGAGACGTTTACACAACTAGTGATCTTCAAAACACTGCTATTTCCAAGTTTCGCAGTGCCCAGTCAGTCCATAATGCGTTTATATAGAAACGAGAGTTGTTTCAAACCAGTAAAGGTCAACATTTGAGGAAAGGTGTATATCTAAATTAAAAATAAAATTTGATGTTTTAAGCTAAGTTCGACCACGTGAACCAAGTTGGCTGAGCTACGTTTTAAACATCTTGGAAACTGTGGGGGAACGAGCTACGTATCATTCGAAATTTCTGAGGAAATATTGCGGTAGAGCAGCTGACCGAAAAGACACCTGGAAATTAATGAGAATGTTTTCTCTTACAGATCTGTCATTTGAATTTACGTGAATGAGTCAGGGGGCTCAGATATAAAGTTTTCTAGTCCATTACGGCAGAGACTCCGACGAGGCCACTGATAACGGTCGACTACGCGCTTCTGACGTAATGTAAGGAGTACAGAAGAATGAAAGAAGGAAGATGTCACAATTGTTTCAATGTCTCATCTGATACTTTTTCTGAGTGATCTTTGCCAGTTTTTGGTTGGAGCTACATATTAACTTTTTGATAGAGGTTTTTGTGCATCACAATATTTTTCTTGTTACTCCATTTATTTGAGCTTTCTAAATGCCGACTTTGTAGGCCACATGGAGACCGGAAGGAATAGAGCTTTTGGCACTTCACAAGCGGTAGAAACTCGACCTAACATACTCTCAAGAAAATCATATTGAATCTTGTACGTTGTTACGGCACAATCAAGCTTCACAAGGAGAAAGGGTAATTTGTGGAAGTGTATGAAGTAGTATTTTGCCTAATCAGATTACACGCTACAGTACGAACTTCAGAAAGGAACTTCCTCTAATAACGCCGTCGTCGGTGGGAAATTAAGCCGTAATTTTCCTTCCTTCATGACGGGAAGTGTTAAGAAACACGTGCCTGAACCAATTACCATTCTAGTTCACCTATCGCCCACTTGACTTGCCACAAAGTCGCTATACACCTATGAAGTCTCGGCGAATTCTTAACTGTAGGGCGGGATGCTCTATCGTGAGATAAATCAAGTTCCTTCACAAGTGTTAATCGCTTTTGTAGCAGCGCTCTGCTGTGTACACCAACAGAAACTTTGTACATTAAGCTCAATCAAGAAGATAAGTTGCATCTCATTTTAATAGCGGAAATATGTTGAGGAATAAGTGCAGCACCACACGCGAACAGAGTTACTGGTGGAAACCCGATCTTCAGCCGAGTTTAAGCACTATCATATTCTGTAGAGCCACCACTCAACTTTAGTTATCTACCTTTATGAATTGGGATTCCTCCTCACAGTCAGAAGACATACTATGGAAGCTTTTAACTAAATACGGTAAATGATCCTTTCTGCTTGCTATAGGATAGAGGCGTTGCCATTCTCATACATTTTCTTCATGTGATGTTTAAAGCTTTCCCGGCGTACTGATTGTTCCATAAAACACGGGAGAACTGCCGGATATCAGTAACTTCCTGCCACGATATTTCGGCGCAGAGTCTTCTGGCCATCCTCAGGTGGGTGCCACTGTAGTAGTACTGGCGAGTACGCTGACGCTGACGCTGGAATGACGAGCCTGTCCTTGGCTCGAGGTGATGCAGTATGGGCATACATATGTCGTTCCTGCAGTTCCTGTAGGGGAGAGAATTATTAATTAACAGTGTAGTCGAATGGTCCTGTCTGGTTTTACCTGAAAAAGAGAAAGACATACTCTGTTGAGGGATTAGTAAAACTTAATCCCTCAGCAGGTCAGGCCAACGCGTGGTTGGCCTGTGATGTGGTTGTTGGCCCAGTCCACGGATGAGCCGGTTGCGGGAGTGTTCCGTCCTCTCGTAGAACTTCCTGGCGATGGCGCGGAACCTTTCTCGAAGAGGCAGGATTCCGGTGTCCTCGTGGAGTTGGCGCGTCGAAAAGCGCCTCGGAAGATGCATAGCAGTCTTCAGGGCGCGGTTCTGTATCCGTTGCAGAGTCACAATGTGAGCATCTCAGGCTTTCCCCCAGACCACGGCCGCATACTCTAACAGTGGGCGAACCAATGTTAGGTAAAGCGTGATGCCGTGTTGCGGTGGCAATGTCGACTGCGGGTTTAGCAGTGGATACAGGGCGCGGAGACGTCCAATTGCTCTCCCTTTCACATCACGGATGTGATGCTTCCAGGTGAGCCTGCGGTCTAGGGTAACCCCTAGGTATTTCGCCGTCCCACTCCATGGGATGGGTTCTCCCAGGATTTCGAGCGGCGTAAGCCCTGGCGGCAGAAGTCTTCGAGTGAAGACGACTGCCTGGCTCTTTGTGGCGTTGAATTTCAACCGCCACTTTGTTGCCCATGAGCCCAAGGCGTTGCACCCACGTTGGAGGCGGTTTCTCAGCACCTGGGCATTCATGCCGCGCGTGAACCGGGCTGTATCATCAGCATACAGCGCCAGTTCGACTCCTGCCACTTTCGGCGCGTCCGCAGTGTACAGGGAGTACAGCGAGGGGCCGAGAACCGACCCCTGCGGCACCCCTGCTTGTATCTGCCGGTCTGTGGACGTACCGTCGTCAGCCCTCACGTGGAAGGTTCGTTCGGACAGGTAAGACCGCAGCAACGTCATGTGAGACGTCGGTATCCCTTGTTCAAAGAGTTTGAACTCGAGACCGTGTGCCACACCGAGTCAAACGCTCGGGAGACGTCGAGGAACACTGCGCCAAGGAATTCCCTTGTCTCCAGTGCCCTCATGGCCGGTTCTACCACCCGCAACAGCTGGTTGGAAGTGGCATGCTCTTCTCGGAATCCGAACTGCTCGTCCGGGATGATGCCCTCCTGGGTGACGTGTCGCATCAGTCTTCTCACGTACAGCCTCTCGAAAACTTTCGAGAGGGACGTGAGTAGGCTGATGGGTCGGTAGCTCGATGCCTGGCGTGGGTCCTTGCCAGATTTCAGGATGGCCACGACCTCCGCGTGTTTCCACGCAGAGGGGTAGTCACCCGATCGGAGAATCTCGTTGAAAACATCGGCAAGTTGCCGGTGTAGGCCCGGTGGAAGGTTCTTCAGCAGGAGGTTTGTGACGCCATCGCTGCCTCCGGCCTTCTTGGTGTTCAGCGAGCGAAGTTGTACCGCAACTTGCTCCTCCGTTATCGGCTCGATAACGTCGCCCTCCTCCCTTGCGCCGCGGAAGGTTGGCAGTCGCTCGTGGACTCGCCGTATGTGGTCGTCGTCGATGACGTCGGCCACCGGTGTGAAGTTGGCTGCAAAGGCGTCAGCCAGGACGCTGGATTTCGCGTCGGGGTCGCTGGCGAAGTCGTTCCCGACCTGTAAAGGCGGTATTCGCTGTCGCCGGCGTAGGAAGGACTTTACCACCCTCCATGCACTGCCATCCTCAGGATTGAGGGTAGACACAAGGTCTTCCCATTCCTGGTTCCGGTGATGCTCGACTGCTGCCTTGATTTCCCGTCTCATGTGGTTTAATCGGCGCTTCGTGTCTGGTAGGCGAGTGAGCTGCCATTCACGAAACAGTCGGTTCTTCTCGGTGATCGCGTCCAATATAGGGCGCGGTAGCTGTCGCGAGAAGTCTCGTGGTCCTTGGCGACGTCTCGGCGTGGCTTGCTCAGCTGCTCGGAGTATTCTTCGGGTGACGAATGCTAGGGCGGCATCTGCCCCTACCACGGTGGGGTTTGGCGCGTTCTCGAGCAGTTCGAGCGCTTTCATCTGAAAGCGCTCGGCGTCGAGCCTGCGATAGCTCGGACGGCTGTCTGGAAGAGAAGTTCCGGCCACGTCATTCTTCCGTCTGAGCAGCGCATGCGCAGTGTCACCTCAGAAGGCTATAAATAGCGGAGCTCAGCGCGTACTCGCCAGTACTACTACAGTGGCATTCACCTGAAGATTGCCAGAAGACTCTGCGCCGAAATATCGTGGCAGGAAGTTACTGATATCCGGCAGTTCTCCCGTGTTTTTATGGAACATTTTCTTCATGTCTGTTCGCTTAAGATGTGAGACTCTCTTCAGAGACTGCATTGGATTATTTACAACTTAATTTACAAAACTCATCTAGAGTTGATTCAGAAGTCTAGAAGTTGAGTTACATTCCAGAATATGCATTCTATCAACATATTTTTTAACAAAGTGTGTAGCAGTTTGCCTGCGCAGCTATTTATACTTGAACTGTAGTTTGCTATAGTGCAGGAAGAAGTAAGTTTGTTTGCAGCCTTCATTTTCGACAGACTGTTAAAAAAAGAAGAACGTTACCGTCAAGTCTTTCCTTCATCCACAACTTATATCAAATGGGATTATGCCTCATAGTGTCGCGTACCCCCCTCCCCCACCCCTTCGCCAGGTCACAGACAGACAGACAGACAGACACACACACACACACACACACACACACACACACATTTACGCCATATGGTCTCAGAAGGTCCACATTAATTAATGACGACTCGTGAAGCAAACCCAGATAAAAATGGTCTCACTTCATAGACGGGTTTCTCCTAAGAGTCATAAGGCCCTTTTCCTCTGGTGTTTCGAAGATACTTGCAATTTAGTTTTTATGCGATGCAGAGTGTCGACGGAAAGCGTCTGTTTGTTTCCCGTCACAAGCAAAACTGTTTTTAAAGTAGAATTTTACGTGCCCATTCGATAGATCGGCCCCAAGTTAGCCTAGTGGGCTATTTGTTCTACGGTTATAAAAATAAAACACGAAGAATAATCAGTACTCTAGTAGCAACTGAACAGCGGTGCCGCATGGCGGTAGCACTCGGCATGGGCCAGCAAGGTGTTGTCGCTGTTGGGGTACTGGTTACTGAGGACCACTCTACTGAATGCACACGTCAAGTTACGCTGTAGAGGTATATTTTTTTTTTTTTTTTTTTTTGGAACGGGAAACAAACTGATGCTTTCCGTTGATATACGTGATAAGCAATGCTCGTTTCGGCTGATCCCAGTTACACATTGCAAAAACGGATCTGCGAAAATCTGGTGAAACATCGGAAAAATGCATTGACGACTCTTAACAGGGACTCCCACTCTGTACTCCCACAAGCAAATCGCTTATACGAATACCAATCTGTGTCTTAACCAATGCGCCAAGGCACTGAATTTGGGTTGTGACAACTTTTAGACCACGGGGGATACGCAACGTGTATCGAAATCAGAATCGACGAATTTTCATGCGGTTGACAAAGTTCGAAAGCGGGCCAGCTGTGATATGTACAATGCGGTTCTATAGAAGGATTTTGACGACTAAGGAATGAGAATCGACGAAGAAGTGTCGAAAACATTGACAAGCAGAAGAGGGAAAAAGATGCAGCATCTGTTAAGATGTAAAGGAATAACTTTCATGTTCCAGAATGAGATTTTCACTCTGCAGCGGAGTGTGCGCTGATATGAAACTTCCTGGCAGATTAAAACTGTGTGCCGGACCGAGACTCGAACTCGGGACCTTTGCCTTTCGCGGGCAAGTGCTCTACCAACTGAGCTAACCAAGCACGATTCACGCCCCGTCCTCACAGCTTTACTTCTGCTAGTACCTCGTCTCCTACCTTCCAAACTTTCATGTTTCTGTAGGGAACAAAAATGGCAGGGGAAGACAGATTGGAGTACAGCCAACAAATAATTGAGGACACTGGGTGCTAGTGCTACCCTGAGATGAAGAGGTTGGCACAGGGTCGGAATTCGGGGCGAAGAAGGAGGAGGGAGGAGATTAGTGTTTAACGTCCCGCCGACAACGAGGTCATTAGAGACGGAGCGCAAGCTCGGGTGAGGGAAGGATGGGGAAGGAAATCGGCCGTGCCCTTTCAAAGCAACCATCCCGGCATTTGCCTGAATCGATTTAGGGAAACCACGGAAGACCTAAATCAGGATGGCCGGAGACGGGATTGAACCGTCGTCCTCCCGAATGCGAGTCCAGTGTGCTAACCACTGCGCCACCTCGCTCGGGGAAATTCGGGGCGGGTCGTGTCAAACCGGACAGTAGATTGATGACTCAGAAAAGAAGTGGTTGCCAGTACGGCGATATCGTCCGCTGCATGGATCGTTCAGACCAGACTGGGCGTGTAGGGGCCCATGAACGCATGAGACGAACAGTTTCCAATTTCTCTAGGCACATTCGTCTGAGGACAGCAGTCCACACGCCTTGGCTTCCCGCCGTCGTAGCGACAAGTGGAGATATTATTACGTGACCCAGTCCACGCACGTCAATGACACGCACTTGGTGGAAGAATATTTGGTGTTGTGTCACTACGTGCTTTATCACAGGCACCCAGTTAGTAGTGCTTCTAGTGTCCCCGTTTGCTGCGCTTGCGTGCGATGTGCTAGAACAAGGTTATCTCTGTCATGTTTGACATATGATGACCACTGTCCCTGAACGTATGAGTTCTCTGAGTCACGACGCTCAGTTCCTAATGCTGGTGCTTCGGCTGAAGCTACCACTGAATGCAAGAGGAAGTTACTCTTGGTTTTGACACGATGGTCGGTGACGTTTGTAAGAATATGGAAGGATACAGAACTGGAGACCATCTTTCGCAGTCTAAGTTAGGTGCAAAAAGGGATAGTTTGTGAGTTGGCGAACGAGTGTCACAGCACGCGCTTATGAGAGGACTCAGCTGAATGAGTTTTGCTCGTTTGGAAATAACGACATTTCTAAGAAAATGGAAGGAGACAGAACTGCAGGTCATCTTCCGCAGCCTGAATGTTGTTTGCAACCTTCATCCAGTGTAGATGCGAACCAAAAGGATGCTACAGCCTCACTCGTGTGTAATTTTACGCTGTAAACTGCTCATTTCCCGTGGTATTTTGACCATCGATCAGTATTTATAGCATGCGAAAAGTGTCGGAACGCGAGAAAGTGGCAAGTAAGAGATTGATCGTCTTGCAGGTAGCATTCTGCTCTGACCCCACAGCGTTCGTGTTGCGAAGCGTCGACTCGACGGCGCGTGACCTTTACGTCAGCTCGGCTTGCCTCGTGCCTCAGTACACAGGTCGGACGATAAGCTGCTAGCGTAGTTTACCAGGGAAGGGGGCTCTTGGGGGCCACAGTACAACCTTTAAAATTAGAACTCGTTACTGAGGTAAGACTAAGAACGGAGTTCCACGAATGTGTAATTATCTTGATGTTTATGCGAATACTTGCGGATGCATATATGACTTTGACGTTCAAAGTAGGTTAATATAGTGGTTTGATCCAAACGATAGTTGACACTGATTTTGATCCGTAGCGTAAAGTTGTGGCTTGTAACGCAGCTCAATGCCTAGGCTGGGTGCAACGTGACGGACTGTGAGTTGGCGAACGAATGTCACGTTATGCGATTATTATGCCACATATTTTGCAGTGGAATGACTTTAGATGAGTGATTTATGTCATTTTGGAAAGAGCGACATATAGGTCAGACTGGAAAAGAATGATCGTTCAAAACTTTATTTTGAAAGTAGTTTATTTCTTAGTACAATCACACACAATTTAAACAAAAGATTACCGATTACGAGTGCATCGGCAAACTTCAGATCATAAGACGGATGCAGTAGTTTTCTCCAGCGACTGAGAAAGCCACATGGTCAAGTGGAGTCAACTTCTGTAGGGTCAACTATTGCATCCGTCTTATAACCTGAATATTATTGGCGACGGCCGAACCAGGTAATTTTCTTATTGATATTGTGTGTGATTGTGGCGGGAAATACACTATTTTCAAAACAAGCGTGGTTTATGTCCATTTTAATGACGTCATCGCCCAAAGCTGACGGGTGGTATCTGTAATTCAATAATTCCGGTAAAAGTGAGCGAGGTTGAGTTTTCATCAACAATAATTAAGTTCCTCTACTTGAACTACAGTTTCATTGACGGTTAATAATATCGATTTCCAGCTTTTGAAGAGACGAGACTGCTACAGCTTGAGAGAGATCTAAAGTGTAGAAATCAACGAAAAATCTGCAAAAAAAATTTCTCAGCAAACTTTACACAATTAAGCCAAAGAAAACGACGCAGCACGGGGGAATTATCTGAATGGGACGGTAGATCGATAGTGAAGTACATGTACAGACAAACAATTGATTATAATTTTAGAAGAACTGGATAATGGATTCATGAGAAAGAAATTCACAAATTGACCATGTCAATAACGCGTTGAGCCCCGATTACCAGCGGAGACGTGTCCAGAGACAATCAAGACAGCGGTGAGATACCAACCCGACTGTTGTCCACCATACAGCCCCTCAAGCAGAAGTCATGGGTGGTCTATGGTGCCACTTCTTTTGATAACACGACCCCTTTGGTTGTCATCCGCACTACCCTTCCTTACAGCGCAATAGTGCGTCGACGATATTCTACGCCCAGTACTGCTGCCCTTCACCGCAAGCCGTGCTAGGCTTACAACAGCAAGACAGTTTCTACTACTTCGTGCTTGCCAAACCCTACCGGTACCAAATCGAGATTTTTGAAGATCTAAAGCGCCGATTGGGCAGAATTTCGCAAGATATTCCTGCAGGATCGCAAGATATTCATGCAGGATATCAAGGGCCAGAGTTGGACAAACGCTTTATTGACTTGCTCAATTGGCCCCTCCCGCCGGAGGTTCGAGTCCTCCCTCGGGCATGGGTATGTGTGTGTTGTTCTTAGCATAGGTTAGTTTAACTTACTTTAAGTAGTGTGTAAGTATAGGGACCGATGATCTCAGCAGTTTGGTACTTTAATAACTCACACATATTTGAAAATTTTTTGATCTTGCTCAATTTGTGAAATTCTTTCCTTGAATCAATCATCCAATTCGTCTGACATTTTAATCGTCTATTAATCTGTCTATGCACATCACACATGTCGAATTCCGTCTCATTCGGATAATTCCTTCGCGTTGTATCTTTTTTGTCTTAGAATGTATTTTAAGCGAAACATACGAATCAGTTAGCAAATAAATTATAAGCAAGAATGCCACAGACTCGTCTAAGATGCTATTTCCTTCATGTTCGGTTATGAGACCCATATGGGTATTAAGAAAATGAATTAACTCTTCGAACTTCTACGTCTTATTATGTAGTCGTGCATATGCTGCATGCTTCTTCGATTTGTTTCATTTTTATATTTTTCAACGTTCTGTAAAAACAGAGGTTTCAAGAAATGAAATACCAACTAAGTTGGATAAATATAGTGAAAGTCCAAGGAGACGCCAGAGTACCACTCAATCAATAGCACCAGAAAATGCAAGAAACTTTCAAGAAAATTACTCCAGTGAAATTTAATGCATATCACCAGAATGCGTTCAGTGTATTAATTACTACACCACCTCACCTGGTATTTTTCGCTGCCTCATAAATCACTGAATATATCTCATTGTCATCTGGTGGAAAAAATAGTATAATTCCATATAAAAAAAAAACGAAGTTGGTACCTAATTCTCGGCGACTAAAGATGTTACGAGGATGCATTGTTATTTGTTTGACGAGACCCTGGTCACTGTTCATCTAGGCCGAATAAGAGTTCAAAATATTTGACGGCTGAAAGTCATTTGAGGGAAAACGTTAGGTGCCTCACAATGTATATGTTACTACCAGCTTCGCCCTGTCATAAGCACAATTCAAAACTCAAAAACTGAAGACGGGATTACTCTTGTTCGTTTGAAGACAAGCACTATATGACCGAGCCTAAGACGTGAGGTTCATTTCATGTCTCTAATATAATTTTAGTATCAGCTAATGTTCCACAGAATAATATAAAATAGCAATAATAAATTCTTGCAATAGAAATATTATTCTTCAGTGTGATTTTGTCAGTTTTCTTGAAACTGGTTGTCAATTTGCTTCTAGTACTGTGTCTGCAAACGGGGATGAGAGCAACAGATAGACGGCCGCGGTGGTCTAGCGGTTCTAGGCGCTCAGTCAGGAACCGCGTGACTGCTACGGTCGCAGGTTCGAATCCTGCCTCGGGCATGGATGTGTGTGATGTCCTTAGGTTAGTTGGGTTTAAGTAGTTCTAAGTTCTAGGGGACTTATGACCACAGATGTTGAGTCCCATAGTGCTCAGAGCCATTTGAACCATTTTTAGCAACAGATTTAGGGTTAGTGCGCTGTGGAAATACTTTTGAGAGGTCCAGACGTACAGGAAACGGACTGCTGGCGTGTTACCGATGAATTTGTTAGCACCATATTCCATTACTCCATTCGACAAGCCATAGCTCTAACTGTTGTGAAGAGACTTATTATTGTTTCACCATATAGAAAATTAAATATGACAAAAAAGCATTAACCAAGATGACGGTTGTCATGATGTACAGGGGTTACTTACGTAAAATTACAGTGCGAGAAAGCAGTGGTCAGAATTAAGAGCGGATATGCTCGAGACGGAAAAATAAAATATGTTCCAGCCTCTGGCACGTGCGCTTAGCTAGGAGTAATGTCAAGCTGATCGGCCCACTACCACGAAAACGAAGTTGTACCGCCTATCGGGCACGGACAGTGACATGTGCTCATTTGAAACATTAGAGCAGAAATAATTGATAAAAGACAGTTCATTTTAAAAACAGAGTACAAAGGCAGAGAGATTAACGTATTTTTGACATACAAAGTTGTCAACAAGATGAAGTGTAACTAAGAGCCATCCATTAGGCTTTATAGAAATTACCATTACGTTAAGGACAGAGTAATATCAAAAAATTATACAAACAGCTGTACAATCCAAAAAGTATCTGCATGAAGGTAACTTAAGTCGTACATATCTATGAGCTTCGAAGAAAATGATGTTTCTGGACGACAGGCAGGAAAATATAGTAAAAAACAGAGGAATCAGAATTCTGCGAGTAGTGGATTAGAACCATTGAAAAAATTGTGTTATCTAATTGTAACTATTCATTGAAGAAGACTCCATCGTTCTTAGGAATATGCTTGAAAGTCTCCAGCTATTCGTGTATGTCGAGCCTGTTACCTTTCTTTTCTCTGAGTAAAATGGAAAGTTCTTCAACGCTTTTCGGGTTGTGACCGTAAAATTAACCGATGGTCAGAAATAGTGGAATTATATACATTAGTGCCTCTTTTTCGCAATAAATGTTCCTTTTACGTGACATTAAAGGATCTTCCAGTTTGTCGTATATGATAAATAGACACGTATCGGAAGTGATTTTATGCACTCCTGAATAGTGTATAGGAGCGCCTGTGGGCCTGAGATTGTCAATGAGATTTTTTTTGCAGGTTATTGTTAGTGGGAAAGTTAACTTGGAATCCATATTTTTTAATTAGAAGAGGACGAATTTTATACGAAATAGGGCCTAAAAATGGAATCAAGAAAACATTTTTGTACTGGTTACTGTCAGGTCACTTTAGCGTCAGCAGCTTTAATTTTGAATATCTTGTCAACTGACGTGGGATCATAGCCATTATTAACTGCAGTAGTTTTTATTATATTCATCTCATTCTGGGATTTTATTAATGACGCGTTGGATAACTAAAAGAATTATATTGTAAAAAGACACGAGGAGAAACGACTAATCTTAAGAGCTTCTCACCTGTAAAAAGCCTGTTAGTAGTTTTCAAAAGCCTGTGCATAAATTTTTCAATAGAATTGTGAATACGTGTGAAATAGTTTTTACGCCAGAAGAAACTGCCTTGTTGTAAAAAGGACAAATACAGTGTATTGCCTAACTTGTCAGACAAAAATGTTGTAGAAAGTATGACTGCAGATCTTAAAATAAGCTTTGGTAGCGCAAAACAGATGGTCCTCGACGAGCGAGGGTATGTAGTATTCTTGAGAAACGTGCAGTTAAAAGCTCCTGTCAATGTAATTGTGATGATAAATTTATTAAAAAAAATCTCAAACTGCAAGAGAAGAATGCCGTTGTAACGAAATCTGACAAAGGGAATGCTGTGATCGTTGCTATTCAGAACGAATGCGTGTCTAAAACATTTCAAGTTTTTGAGGAGACTCATGTTTCGCAGCTAGATGAGGAGCTGGATCTATGATACATAAAGCACCACTACGCATTTGCGTAAACCGTGACATGAAAAAAACAGCTTATTTATAGGAATCCAAAAGCTTCAAAATTACGATCTCAATTTAAAGTATATAAAATTCATTATCCGATACGCCCGATGGTGGACAGTATGAACACTGCATATCATGATTTAGCAAGGTTTCTTCACCAAAACATAAAACAAATGCTTTGATTTTTGAAATAACAATTCTGTCGTCAATAGTCACAATGTAGTCAGTAAAATCAAAGACCTGCAGCGTGATCAGAATACTGAATTGTTTTCATTAGGTATTACATAGCGGTTCAAACAACCATTGACACAGTTGGAAAAAACCTACGTACTTCTAAAAATTATATTTCTGATGAGCAAATCACTGACTTAATTCGTTTGCTAAAAAAAAAGCAGTAAAACACAACTATTTTCTTTTCAGTGGCAATCAAAACCATGAGCCTTACGGGCTGGAAATGGGAATCCCACTGGCAGGCATATTGGACGATATTTTCATTAATTCGCTGGAAGAGAAATTCTTCAATAATTTTTCAGCTGCTGATTCTCCGTACGTAGACGACATTTGGATTATATATAGTGGTTCGCGGGAAGTAATTCAGCACTTGTTTGATATTTTTAATAGTCTTCATGAAAAAAATAAGCTTCAGTTGTGAATTAGAAAATAACGATAGTCAGCTTAATTACAACGGCAGACTTACTTTCGGCATTTTTTGAAAAGCCACTCATACAAACCTGTCCGCTAGTACAGTGCACCCTCATTCCCATAAAAAAACATTTTTCCATTCATCGTGCAGTTTCTGTACCTTTGTCATCTGACAAGCGTAATGGAAAAATGAATATAATAAAAACTATTGCAGTTAATAACGGGTATTATCCTGCGTTAGTTGACAAGATCTTCAAAATGAAAACTGACGCTAAATCGACCACTGGAGCTATCACTGACAGTAACGAGTACAAAAATGTTTTCTCGATTCCATTTTTAGGCCCTATTTCGTACAAAATTCGATGTCTTATAATTAAAAAATATGGATGCCAAGTTAACTTTCCCACTAACAATAACCTGCAAAAAAATCTCAATTGCAATCTCAGGTCCGCAGTTGCTTCTACACACACTTTAGGAGTGTATAAAATCACTTTTGATACGTGTCCATTTATTAGTTACGACAAACTGGAAGATCTTTTAATGTCAGGTAAAAGAAACATTTATCGGGAAAAAGAGGCACTAATGCATACAATTCCACTTTTGCTGACCATCGGTTACTTTCCGGTCACAAAGAACTTTCCATTTTACGTACAGAAAAGAAAGGTAATAGGTTCGAAGTAGTAGAATAGCTGGAGATTTTCCAGCATATTTCTAAGAACGATGGCCCTATCCTTAATGAAGAGTTACGATTACGTAACAAAAATTTTTCAATGGTTCTAATCTATTACTCACAGGATTTTGATGCCTCTATTTTTTACTATATTTTCGTGCCTGGGGTTCAGAAACGTTTCCTTCGATTCTCATATATGTGTACTAGTAGAGCTACCTTCATGCAGATATTTTTTGTACAGACGTTTGTATAATTTTTCTGTATTATTCTGTCCTGAACGTAGTAGTAATATCTGTAAAGCCTAGTAGATGGCTCTTAGTTATACTTCGTCTCCTTGGCTATTGTATATTTCAAACATACATTAAGCTCTCTCCCTTTGTATTTTGTTTTACAAGTTAAGTTTTTTTTCAATTATTGCTGTTATACTTTTTCAAACGAACACACGTCGCGGTCAGTGCTCTATAGGCGATGCAACTTGTGTTGTTTACGTGGCACTAGGACGATCAATCTGATGTTCCTAGCAAGGCACACGTGCCAAAGGGTGGAACATATATATATATATATTTTTTGACCTGAGCATATCCACTCTTAATTCAGGCTATTGCTTTCTCGTAATGTAATTTTGCGTAAGTAGCCTTTGCACGTCATGACAATCGTCATCTTTGTTAATGCTTTTGTCATTCTTGATTTTCTATGTATTATCTTATAGGGTTTCTCAAAATTTCAACTTCATGAAGACATCCTTAGAGGTGTCGAAACCGAGGTCAATGTACCAAACAGTGACCTGCAACCGGTTGGCTGTGTTATTCGTACGTTGAAACTTAACTTATATAGGGTTGCTGTGAAACAGTCATGTTTAAAACTGTTCTTATTATTCTTTCTCTGTTGAATAGCTCCCCATTTACTGCAGAAATAGCAGTGAGTGGATACATGTAATTATATTTTCTGTATAATGAGTACAATTCCTGTTTTTAGAACAAACAAGAATAGGACTACACACACACTTCAACTTATTAAATCTTCAGAAATGTGGTGTCGGTTGCTAGGGACACTCATTTTCTTCTTTCTGTGAATGGAGCTCTGTCACTGTAATCTTCAATTATTACTTCGTCATTATACTGTTTCGTATGGCAATTTGAGTTTCACATTGTTCGTGAAACGGGTGATGCAGTCAGATGAATGTGGCAGCGGAGAATTGCCGAATATCATTGCTCACGTCTGCAATGCATGCGTAGAGAGACAAAGTCGGACTGACAATTGTCATCCTTGCTGCTGCGTTACCGCTGCGTATGCCGTGACAAAACGAATGTTAACTGCGGGCGCCGCTGTCACTGCTATCAGATTAAAATGTGAGTCTCTGGAGTACAGCCCCGCTATTCAATTTTCTCGGCGGTTGCACCACTGGTAACCTGACATTTCAGTTAGTCATTAACTGCCGTGCACGAGACAGATGAGGGCCTGGCATCTAAATCGAGGATGTTCGTATTTCGTCATTCGTGTTAACGATCCCCCTCTCTAGCAGCAAGCAGAAATTCTGTGACGTCACCCGCATCAGCTAAGGTCAATGAACAACCAATTTTACGCTTTATGTCAAAATGTTCAGTGTAAATTAATGTAGCTATCAGAAATACAGGGTGTAACGGGTATAAATGCAGGTATTTTTATATCTGGTACCTTAATATGTACACAAATCGGTATGTCGGTTGTTTCTTCTGTCTTCCAACAAACACGTTACAGACTTTGCGACCTGATGTATTCTGCATGGCCATAACTGCACCACTAAGTGGGCTACGGCTTTTAGTACAGACTACCCGTTTTTGTTCACGTGTCCATACTTCAAGACCTGACCTCTAGCCCAGGGGAGCATAAGTATTAATGTCTTGCTCTTGCCAGATGTCGATGGAGGACGTAAACATATTACACCTAACCTAAAAACTTTCTACTCCTAGTAACTATAATTATTGGTGGGAAAATGATGTACACTGTCCTCAGTCACCACAATACCTGCAGTTACACTAGTTCCACCCTGTATACATTAGGGCAAAGAGCAGAGAAAGTGAAAATTTCTCTTTCTCACTTCAACCGTCTGCTTTTTTCGTGAAAGAAAAATTCAGCGTAAGAGGGGTGTCACGTGTGGTCAACAGCGTGAATTTTTCCAATAGTTCGTGCTTTAGACGTCGCAGTCTTCTCACTGACATAGCCCCGTTGTGGCATGTGCACAATTCTGAACACAGATAATTTTTGTTTTCCTGGATAACCACGCCTCTTCTCACATTCTACTTGTGATCCTCTTGGTCCTTCGTAATATTGAGCAGTTATTGTTCAAAATGTTCAAACGTGTGTGAAATCTTATGGGACTTAACTGACAAGGTCATCAGTGCCTAAGCTTACACACTACTTAACCTAAATTATCCTAAGGACAAACACACACACCCATACCCGAACCTCCACCGGGACCAGCCGCGCAAACCATGATTGCAGCGCCTTAGACCGCTCGGCTAATCCCACGCGGTAGCAGTTATTGTTTTACCCTTCTTTAGGTAATCAGTAAAGGGATACAGCCTGTATCTAAAGAATTATCAGCCTTTTTGATGAATGGTCACCAGTCTGTTGCCACCATCTTTTTCCGGTCTGAAGAAGCGGAAGAACACATCACTGGCACTAAAAATCTCCAGACAATATCTGTTGGTGTCTCTCCAGTCCTTCCAGGCATTGTCGAGTACCTCCATTTCAAACTTGTTTTTAATCAGTAATGAACAAATATGGCACTCACATTGCACAAAGCTCTCTCATATTCAATTATTGATATAAAGTATCTCGTACATCCTCTTAATATGCAAAGATGTGGCTATGGTGAATTCACTCACTCACTTCTCAACAGTTGGAAATGAAGTACCAGATTTCTTTCGACCTTCAGTATGCGAACGAATCCTACACAACATAACTACTTGAAAAACGTAACTGAACGTTTGTGTCCCGCAGATCACCCAACACTGCGCAACATTACGCAACAAACTCAAAATGTTATTAATACTAGTTGCACTGATGTTTTAAAAAGACTGACATATTAAAAACAGAAACATTTACACTGAATAAAATAGGAGAACATTAGTTGAGCAAATGAGGGAAAGTGCTTCTATAGGTTGAAATATTATTGAAACTGAGACTGCTGTTCATTATAGGATAATCTGAGATAGATAAGAGTTTTAACTATCTTGGTTTTGATATACCTTAGAGCAGTGGAAGTGACACAGGAAACAAAGTGAATAGTCTCCGTACAGGAACTGGAGTAATTAGCTGAGAAGTAGAATATCAAAAGGTAGTTAGGCGCGGAGCACCGTTAATGGTTGTACCGTAGGATTTGGTCGGAGTGGGGTCTGGTCTCAGGCAGGAGTAGTGGTTGTACGGACGTGGGATTATTTTACCAAAACATTTATTAATAGCAAAAATACTTTACACAAACCGATTATAAGAGCACAATGTTAAACGATAATGACAGATCAATGGTATATTACCCAGAGCTAGTACTTGTACAAATTGGGCATCAAATAATGGCAAAATAAATTTAAGATTCTGTACCATCACTTTATTTTAGATACAGACCTAGTGACACTTAAAGGAGACATCAAACGAGGATAACAAATACAGAACAAAATAAGGGGGGCTCTGGGCACTATGGGACTTAACATCTGTGGTCATCAGTCCCCTAGAACTCAGAACTACTTAAACCTAACTAACCTAAGGACATCACACACATCCATGCCCGAGGCAGGATTCGAACCTGCGACCGTAGCGGTCGCGCGGTTCCAGACTGTAGCGCCTAGAACCGCTCGACCACCGCGGCCGGCACAGAATAAAATATTCTCACTCTCAGCCCAGAGACGTTACACGCTGGGCCCAGCTCAACGTAGCAAAGTAAATGAATCAAATCAGAATAAGATTTACCTCTACTAGACAACACCCTCACTAAGTACTGGCTACTACTACAATCAACCATGGTACAAATGTACCTCTGCTATGAACAGCAGTGATCACTAAAAATTCAGAGCTTACAGGTGCTGTATATACAATATGGATTACTCCCTTAGCGTTACAAACAGACGTACAGAACTCTGGTTTTGAGAAACGTTAACACATGTCAGTGGCGGGTGAAGAAACACCACAGAAGACAGAGTATTTTGCTCTTACGGCCACGCGTTGTAATACAATAATAGTAACGAACCGTTGCACTCAAAACGCATACACACTCTCTTTCCCTGTACTCAGTACTCGCCGTACACAGCTCTGAGTTTGATCACTTATCAGCAAGTATCAATGTAGGCCAGTACATCACAATCCTACTGCTCCGCTTTTACAGTATTAGTAAAACTAGTCTTCTGTGTATCCTGCCATTCTCTCTTACTAGGGAAAGACACCGACTGCCCTTCTGGTCGACGATGTCCACAACTGCCCCACGTGCCCGTTGGTTCTTGAAACTGCGCGACTGCACGGGACCCCAGCTGGCTACGTTTGGTTGCTGGCTACAGTCCTGCATGGCCGAGTAAGCAAGCACAAAGTGCGTGGTGGGCATAGCATAGCCGAGCAGGTTACGCTGCACGTACCAGATACGGCGACCGAGCATAGAAGCCATGGTAGAATCCTAAGCAATATTTGACTCCGCCCGCCCGGTTGGCCGTGCGGTCTAACGCACGCCTGGTCCCCGGCACTAATCCACCCGGCGTGTTTGTGTCGAGGTCCGGTGAGCCGGGCAGTCTGTGGATCGTTTTTAGGCGGTTTTCCATCTGCCCCGGCGAATGCGGGCTGGTTCCCATTATTCCGCCCCAGTTACACTATGTCGGCGACTGCTGCGCAAAGAAGTTCTCCACGCACGCGTACACTACCATTACTCTACCACGCAAACATAGGGGTTACACTCGTCTGGTTTGAGACGTTCTTTCGGGGGTCCACCAGGGGCCGAATCGCACAATAACCCTGGGTTCGGTGTGGAGCGGCGGAGGGGTGAAGTGGACTGCGGTAGTCGTCGTGGGGTTGTGGACCACTGCGGCTGCGGCGGGGACGGAGCCTCCACGTCATTTCTAAGTCCCCGGTTCACATACAATACAATACAATACAATACAATACAATACAATATTTGATTCCACATACATTTAACATGTCTTTATCTGTGCGCAAATACAGCCAGCCCAGGTTTTTATGTCTATAGCAATGTAGCGTGAGGTAGCCAGTGTTATAAGAAAAGGACTGAAACCATTGCGTACACATTGAAACAGATGTGTGGAATAAATTTCTATCGGTTGTAGACGAAAAGAGCAACTCCAATGAGTACATACCGTCCTGAAACTGGTCTACATTATTTTGTTTCGAGTCGGGAACGAATCATTAAAGGAACACAGTTTTCAGAAATCCCACACTGACACAG
Organism: Schistocerca gregaria; assembly: GCF_023897955.1. Lineage (NCBI taxonomy): Eukaryota > Metazoa > Arthropoda > Insecta > Orthoptera > Acrididae > Schistocerca > Schistocerca gregaria. The sequence continues at coordinate 504,632,328 of NC_064921.1, forward strand.
CTCCTTCAGGGATACAGGCAGCAATAAAAAGTAGTATAACATCAAATGTGTTGCAATGTACGGTAAAGGTGTAAGACCTTTTAATGCTGTTTGTGGTGAAGGTTTAAAAGAACTAGGCCAAGAATTAATAGATCTAGGTGCACATTATGTAGCAATTAGCGTTTCAGATTTAATGCCATATCCCTCTAATATAAATAAATCAATTAACAAGATGCTGCAACTTAAAACGAATAATATCTTCTGTTACTGTGGAAGTTTTAATAAAAGGAAAAATTGAGAAGAGTTATTGCTGTAAATGTTATTCGTACATTTTCTTTACGAAGACAGTCATGTCGTAGGTTTCATGGATAATATTTACTTGATGTGTACGTACTTTCCTATTAATGACAGACGGAATAAATCTTCAGTTTATCTTTTTCTGTGATTCTACTTAAACATCAAATTATTTTCTAGGTGCTGTGTGGTGTTCACTGTCTCACTTAACGGTTCCTGGAAATGTTTCTTTTGTATTAGAAAAGAGAGAAACACACTCACATGCTCGGTTATGCGCATGTCCGGAGTCCGGACAGCAGACATGGGCGAGTGCGTGACCTAGGAGAGTCATGTAGGACAGGCTACTGGCTGCTCGGACCTCCTTCGAGTGGTATTCAGTCAAACACAGAGCTGTGCAGCACTCTGCAGCTGACCACCCACCAAATCCCTCTATCCCGCATCGCAGTGTTCTTGCATCTCCAACAGCGGTACCATATAATGCTTTACGCACGCCACGTCCCTTCAAAACGAGTAGAGCGAGTTCCCCTTGCCAGGCCCGGCAACGATCCCGGGCGTTTAGCCATAAAGACCTCTGCTTGGCGCAGACGCTCTAGTAGTGGTCGCAGCATCTTCTCTTCCACGTTCCAACACCTGCAGAACCAGCCCGCTTTGACCAACAACCTCGGCTGTAGCCCCGAGCTTGGTCAAACACCACGGGCTTCGTCGGCTTCTGCACGCAGCCATGACGCCTAAGAGATGCTCATCATTCGTAGCGGAGCGCATTACTGACTGCTGCCGCGGCGGCCTCGCCGGGCAAGAGGAACGGCGTGCTGTAATTTCAAATGCACAGGGATGACGATATTACAAAATGACGTCTTGCGGACAGTTCAGAAGGAAAGTTAGGGGGAAAACAAACGTAGATGAATGGAATGCTCACGCTACAATGACTTTAAAGACACTAAAACCTACCGCTAACCGCTAGGCCGAGCGGTTCTAGGCGCATCAATCCCGAACCGCGCTGCTGCTACGGTCGCAGGTTCGAAATCTGCATCGGGCATACACGTGTGTGCGTCCTTAGGTTAGTTAGATTTAAGTTGTTCTAAGTATATGGGACTGATGACCTCAGATGTTAAGTCCCGTACTGCTGAGCCATTTGAACCATTTTTTTGAAACCTGCTGAGACATTAGAAGACCAAAATACATTCGGAAAAAGTGACAAGCAATAAATCTCCAAACAGCGAAATGGACAAAAAGAATAAGAAAATTAGAAACTAACTAAGGTTCGTATCTATCTGCAACGTCATCAGGTGGAAGATTATGTTCAAACCACAGTATCAGGGAAACTAAGTATAAACAAGTGGGTCGCCAGGCAGAACACACTGCATTGAATAAATAAGTGGGATGCACTACGTGACTGCATTTGAAGATCAGTCAACTTAACAAAATATGGAAAGGTGGACTACTTGAAAAGCTGTTGTCGATGTGCGTTTGTTCACTGACCTGCAACGGCAAAGACGTTGCTCGTAGATCCACATAGCTTCCAGAATGATTATAAAGTAAGTTATCGTCAATATGAGTACAAAATTTACCATACCGAAATAAAATATACAGGGTGATTGTAATTAAACTTTCAAACCACTGTAAAAATAACACCACAGGTCAGAATGACGTCAAATTGCAACGGAATGTTACCGGAGAAGGGGAAAACGTAAGGCAGAAGCAAAATAAATAATTACAAAATGTAGCAATACATGGCGCTGTAAGCATCATAATTTAATAGTGATCGACTAAAAATGATAAATGAAGCATACAACAATGCCCAAGGTGTACGTTTGACGTTAAACAAGCTGTACTACTCAGTATGCATGGGTGTACAGGTGTGATACTGTTAGTTACGTAGGTCCATCCACCATTGCAAGGTCATATGATGTCGGATGGCAGAAATCGATTTTTAATTGTCCTGAGGCCAAAAACCGCATAAAAAGCATCAATAAAAATCAAATAGGATTATTAATTTCCGTGTGACTGACGCAAAACATGTTCAATATTCTGTCCACCGTTTTCTGCAAGAAGTTGAAATCGAGAAACAGCATGTTCCACTACTGACTGAAGTATTTCCGAGGTCACGTTCAGAATGTGTTGCGCAATGCGTGCATTTAAGTTTGCAATCGGAACACTGAACACATCTTTCAGACAGCCCCACAGCCAGCAGGTGATGTGGACGGCCAGGCAGTAAGGAAATGGCGGTTGAAAATACTAGCATTTCCAAAGTGTCTCATCAGCAGTTGCTTAACTGGATTTGCAATGTGAGGAGGTTTTGCCATCTTGCATAAAAATGATCTCTTCCACACATCCACGCTGTAGGAGAGCTGGAATGACGTAGTTGCGCAAAAGACAATCATAGTGCTTACCGGTGACGGTACAGGTAACAGGACCGTAAGCACCTGTCTCTTCGAAAAAAATATGGCCATGTGACAAATGATGCCGTAAACCCGCACCACACAGTGACCTTTACAGGATGAAGTGGTACTAGTTGATTTGCGTGTGGATTTTCCGTTGCCCATATTCCACAATTCTGTGTGTTGACATATCCTGTCAGATGGAGGTGGGCTTCGTCTGTCCACAAAATATACCAACTACAATGGCTCGTGCGCATGACAGGTGTTTTCACTTACGTAGTCTGACACACATACTGATTAATTTTCACACTATCTTTTTCTTCTACCATACTTTTCTCCTCCGATAATATTCCGTTGCAATTTGACGCCATTCTGACCAGTGGTGTTATTTCTAAATCGTTTAGAAAGTTGAACTTTAATTCTTAATCACTCTGTATCTAACACATGATGCACTACACAAATTACCAAACTCGGATCATGATATCCGTTACTCACTAACAGCACATTGGCAATAGATTCAGAGTTCTTAACTCCTGTAACACAAAATGGCTATAAATTTCGAAGTCGCGTGAACTGCACTGATTCCCAGTAATTATTCGTTGAAACGGAAAAATGGTTTGTAGGAAGAAGCGTTCACTAAATGTCCACTTCCTTTGTATTCACGGTTACTCGTGACTCAATGGTCTTCTAAACAAACTAGTCACGCAAATGAACGGAAGTGCTTTATAAATGTCTGACTTGCTTCTATCTGAACACTGAATCATCAATAAAGGTATAGTCACTGAAAGAAAAGGCATTAAACTGTCTAAAAACGCGCTAAGTTCAGAATGTGAGCCTCAACAGAGCTCAAATCTATAGTAGAACGTGTCTACCTATGTCTCTCCTGATCCCTGGCCTGCAAGTTCCTCTCCAGGCGATTTTCACTCCTATCACCGCTCGTAGCTGTGGAGCGAGATGTTCCTCCAAGAAGTTAAAAAAATCGTTCTAATAGCTCTGAGCACTATGGGACTTAACATCTGAGGTCATCAGTCCCCTAGAACGTAGAACTACTTAAACCTAACGAACCTAAGGACATCACACACATCCATGCCCGAGGCAGGATACGAACCTGCGATCGTAGCGGTCGCGCGGTTCCAGACTGAAGCGCCTAAAACCGCTCGGCCACTATGGCCGGCTCCAAGAGGTTTCCCCCGTTCCCTTACCAACTTTGCGAAAACAGCCTTTACCTACACACCGAAAGAGCTGTACAGGTTATCCAGGGGCTAATATTTTAGGATTGGCAAAGCTGTGTTAGCAGACCCGCTATCCTTTACTAAAAGAACAAAAAATACCTGATTTCCCCAGATGAACAAGGGACTGTAAGTAGGAACGAACATTTATCAACGCTATCATTCTTTCTAATTGACTTACAGAATGCGGAAGACAAGGAATTACGCTGAAACACTTTGACACACTTGTACGTCCTCGAGGTCTGCTTTAGACACCATTAAGTAATGAGGAGCAGGAATGATATATGTTAAGTACCTTGAAAGGGATGTAATGGAAACATTTCAGTATAACCTTAGATCAATCGGCTTCAGAGAGGAAGGATTAAGCATTTTGAAACAAAAAATGAATTTTATTGGACGCAAAAACAAACCAATACCCAAAATAAAAGCAATCTTTTGGAAAACATCTTTAAAGCTAAAACCTTCTGCTGAGTGGGATGCAGTACGGCGTTGCTGCATCCCGTGCATCGTAACAGGCTTGGATCCCCTTTGGCACGGTGTTTAGAAGGGGATCGAGACCTCACAACTCAAGCATAAACGATTCAACTGGGCCGGTTGCGGTGGCCGTGCAGTTCTAGACGCTTCAGTCCGGAACCGCGCGTCTGCTACGGTCGCAGGTTCGAATCCTGCCTCGGGCATGGATGTGTGTGATGTCCTTAGGTTCGTTATGTTTAAGTAGTTCTAAGTTCTAGGGGACTGATGACCACAGCAGTTAAGTCCCATAGTACTCAGAGCTATTTGAACCATATGAATGGTTTTCGTTTACCTCCATTATGCAGGTGTCTGTGTATAGCGATTTCCTTTTGCCGAAAGAAAAGTGAGTAAAATGTTTATGATAAAAAATATACTAAGAAAAACCAAGAAGTTGGTGCAAAACTCATTATGAACTAGAAGGAAAAATAAAATTCAGCCGTTGTACACTCCTGGAAATTGAAATAAGAACACCGTGAATTCATTGTCCCAGGAAGGGGAAACTTTATTGACACATTCCTGGGGTCAGATACATCACATGATCACACTGACAGAACCACAGGCACATAGACACAGGCAACAGAGCATGCACAATGTCGGCACTAGTACAGTGTATATCCACCTTTCGCAGCAATGCAGGCTGCTGTTCTCCCATGTAGACGATCGTAGAGATGCTGGATGTAATCCTGTGGAACGGCTTGCCATGCCATTTCCACCTGGCGCCTCAGTTGGACCAGCGTTCGTGCTGGACGTGCAGACCGCGTGAGACGACACTTCATCCAGTCCCAAACATGCTCAATGGGAGACAGATCCGGAGATCTTGCTGGCCAGGGTAGTTGACTTACACCTTCTAGAGCACGTTGGGTGGCACGGGATACATGCGGACGTGCATTGTCCTGTTGGAACAGCAAGTTCCCTTGCCGGTCTAGGAATGGTAGAACGATGGGTTCGATGACGGTTTGGATGTACCGTGCACTATTCAGTGTCCCCTCGACGATCACCAGAGGTGTACGGCCAGTGTAGGAGATCGCTCCCCACACCATGATGCCGGGTGTTGGCCCTGTGTGCCTCGGTCGTATGCAGTCCTGATTGTGGCGCTCACCTGCACGGCGCCAAACACGCATACGACCATCATTGGCACCAAGGCAGAAGCGACTCTCATCGCTGAAGACGACACGTCTCCATTCGTCCCTCCATTCACGCCTGTCGCGACACCACTCGAGGCGGGCTCCACGATGTTGGGGCGTGAGCGGAAGACGGCCTAACGGTATGCGGGAGCGTAGCCCAGCTTCATGGAGACGGTTGCGAATGGTCCTCGCCGATACCCCAGGAGCAACAGTGTCCCTAATTTGCTGGGAAGTGGCGGTGCGGTCCCCTATGGCACTGCGTAGGATCCTACGGTCTTGGCGTGCATCTGTGCGTCGCTGCGGTCCGGTCCCAGGTCGACGGGCACGTGCACCTTCCGCCGACCACTGGCGACAACATCGATGTACTGTGGAGACCTCACGCCCCACGTGTTGAGCAATTCGGCGGTACGTCCACCCGGCGTCCCGCATGCCCACTATACGCGCTCGCTCAAAGTCCGTCAGTTGCACATACGGTTCACGTCCACGCTGTCGCGGCATGCTACCAGTGTTAAAGACTGTGATGGAGCTCCGTATGCCACGGCAAACTGGCTGACACTGACGGCGGCGGTTCACAAATGCTGCGCAGCTAGCGCCATACGACGGCCAACACCGCGGTTCCTGGTGTGTCCGCTGTGCCGTGCGTGTGATCATTGCTTGTACAGTCCTCTCGCAGTGTCCGGAGCAAGTATGGTGGGTCTGACACACCGGTGTCCATGTGTTCTTTTTTCCATTTCCAGGAGTGTATAATAGGATGGTGGATCTAAATTTAAATAGCATAAATGACAATGTAATCAAGTGGCGGCCAAATTTCGTCATTTTATACCGAATGATTAAGTGTGTTAGTGGCGAGTGATTAACTCCACGTATGGGATTCTGCTATTTTTGTATCCCGCTTGGAAGGCGGCGCATGGGTCTGCTCCTATAAACGGAAGTGTAGGACGAATGTAGGAAGCGAGTAGGAGCAGGAAAAGGTGAAATGCTTCGGTAGTGCGTGTGAATTTAAATCACCTTTACTTTAGGAAGAATAAGAATACATAAGTTTGCACTGAGGAGCGCGTAGGTGCGAAGCCGGATGTATCAAAGCTTACAAAAGTTACACAGGTAAAATCTGTAGTGGCTCGCCCACAATGTTGCTTGATCGTCTACTCGGAATCAAATGGGGTGAATATGGAGCGCCGCTCGTAGTACTGCACAGCGCAGGCTAGAGGGCGCTGAGGGCGCTGTCGTCGGTGACGGTGTCTTAGGGCCAACCTGGCAGAGCGCACCTACATTGTGGCATCGTAGCTATCGATACCACAGTAATCATCAATCAAATCGGCGATCGAGGACCTTGTACGTTATGCGCCGAGCTCACAATACTGTTCCATAGATGGCGATCTTGTGTACTGTAGATCCTGTTGTCATGTACTCGTAGCTGGCAAAGGCCTTTCTGCCGCCCATCCTCCCATCGCTTCCTGGGTCTTCAGATTGGATGATTACCATCAGGTCTTCCCATGAGTACGGTTTCTGCCCGAGAGGTGTCTGGTCTCCTAGCAGTGTGGACTGCCAAGCTTGTTCTCCACGCGGGATTCTGAAACAAAAGAAGAAATTAAATTTGTTGTCTAATTCAAAATGAATAAAGCTGTATTTGTATACCGCCCTGTAACTTTATTCAAGCATACAAAAATCAGGAACAAGAGAGTTAAATAAATGTCATTACGCGGCCTTTAATGTAGTTATCACAAGTATATAGTGCATATTGTTATTTAAGTATGTAACCAAAGAGACAGGCCCTCAGTCACCCGAACCAACCAGGCAAATCGCTTGATATTGAGAACAAAGCAGACCCAAACACGCATAAATCAACTGTCAGCGCCTGCTGCGGTTCTCTGTCAGTCAGAACAAGGCACATTTATGGGTTCGCGCGCACGCCGCACAATGGGGGTTTGCGAATCTGCCCACATCAGAATTTAAATTACTTATTACGTGAGAAATTTGAATTTACAGGAAATGGCTAATTCACTAAATTACGGGATCGTGTGTGGCTATCTTACAAACTGATTGCAAAATCGTAGGGAAGGATGTGGAGCAAACACTACATTAATACATCAGCAGTTTTGCGGCATTTCGATCTGAGACAATATTGCAAGTGGAATAACATTTTATTTTGAAGAGCAACCTATACTTTCGTGGTGCTGTGCGGCCAGACTTTGTATCGATGGACGATGATGCTCGACCTCATAGAGCACGAGAAGTTGATGCCAGAGATGGTCATACACAACAGTGAGCATATTAACCAATTGCCGGAAAGTGTGTGCAAATCTGTTAAGTTCGAAGAAGTGATGAACATTATTGTCTATTGTTCTGCATGTTGGAGTGCTTTACGTTCCGTATTCTTTGCATTATTTCTGCTTTGCTTTCACCTGTTTATAGTATTTTGTGTCAAAATAAACGCAAACTTTGCAAAATTTCCATTTGTTGCTTTAATTTTGTACATCAGTGATATAGTTTCAAAATAGCAACAATTTCCAGTGTGTAACTTGTGTTTACTTTTGAGACAGACCGGCAGTCACGTTAAGATGTCTGGCTACTGGGGAAATATTCCAGTCGTTTGCCCTTGGAACAAGAATTGCAGCGGTTATATTATTTACAATAAATGACAACTTTTGACGTAATAGTTGTATTAAATGAATGAGAAAGACCCAGGATCTTCCAGAAAACAAAAGGCGATAAATACTTGGGTGCAAGTGGACGTGAACTTACTACCTTTCTCTCCACAGCTCCAGCGCTCACAAAGCTGCCCACCGCGCTACAGCTTCGACATTAGAACCAGGCCTCAGTAAATGCTCCGCAAAGACCGTATCTACAAACACCATTATTTGAAATTAAACCTGTAAATTGTACCATAAAGATGCGATTTTGATAGATCATCATTGTGGCGTGGCGCTGAAGCGATATACATTCGTAGCTCACATGTTGAAACAGTACGTAAAAACATCAACTACAGGAATTTTTACCTACCGATAAGTAGTTTCCTGTCATTATATTGTAACAAATCGTAGATAAAATACGATTTCGAGAGATCATCAATTTGCTGATGTACTGAAACAGCTTATGATCATATAATGTACTCTGTGAAAAAGGAAGCCCACCAAATACGATGTTCTAAGCCATACAATACGGTGGCTTCCATGTTCTGCTTGTAACTTAACACGATGTCGCATCTCACTTGTTGCGTTCCTCTCCAAGAGGTATGCCAGATTCTCTATTTAGGGCTTCACAATGTGGTGGTACTTGACGTCACCAGCTCCTTGTCCACGTGAGTTTGTACGTTCCGTGATAGGACGGCTTTAGTGTAAGATCGACGACGCGTGAAATTGGTTTTAAAGTATTCTGCGTTGAAAATAATTTCTCCAGATCCCTCATGTATCTGTTCGGATAACGATAAGACTCTCATACTGACACAAATGTAGTCGGGAGCTTGATGGCGTGGTACTGCAGTTCCATAGTGTGCACAATGCGAAAAACGCAGCACTCATGTATTTACGGAGTATATTTGTCTATACGATGTCCTACTCCATGGTACCCGCAAGACATTTTCAGTTCATTGACATCAAACCACAAGTTTCGTACGGTTGAAATCTGATATCGCTTACATACTTGTTTCATCAACGACCCAAAGATCTGCGTCCATGGCGCACGCGTCAACGTAGATCGTCCAGGAATAAAAACACAGTACTCAGTTTACTAAATAATGAACTCTATGTTTCTGCAATTCACATTGGTATGGTGCACATTTTAATTTAAATGTTTTATTCCTGTCCACACAAATCAAGTTCACCAACCAGCCATGTCGTCACGACAGCGGTCTGCAAGTGTCGTCACCTCACCTAATAATCGATTGTTTAGTGCGAAATCTTGTGGGACTTAACTGGTAAGGTCATCAGTCCCAAAGCTTACACACTTCTTAACCTAAATTATCCTAAGGACAATAACACACACCCATGCCCGAGGGAGGACTCGAACCTCCGCCGGGACCAGCCGCACAGTCCATGACCGCAGTGCTTAAGACCGCTCGGCTAATACCGCGCGGCAATCGATTGTTTAGTTTCGATAGTCACATTACGTTATCTTATAGCAAATGTATATAAAGACACATTAAACATTTGTGTTCAGACTGATGTATTTATAGTAACTGAATGTACTGACATTTATTACTAAATATAATGAGTAAAATCTCACCCTTTGTCCAAGGTCACTGGCACGATTGCTCAGAGTGTTCAGTCAGAGGGATCAACGATGAACTTGAACAGGTGCCATGTGACGTCCTCCCAGCCCGGATGCCACGAAGAATAACGAACAAAATAAAGGAAATACAAAAGAAAGGAGGGTGGAGTCTTTGACAAGTAATTAATATGTCTTCGGTCCCAGGTTCGAGACCTGTCTCTGTTTAAATTTTAAATAAGATATTAACAATGGCGGCTGCAGACTTCTGTATCAGTAATCACTCTCATTCTGTCAACAGCAACCTTGTCAAAGAGGGCGGAGGAGCGGACGGAGGTTTAGGGTACTCTCTCACCCATGGAGCGGGAAACTGCCCCTAAAACACGGAAGAATCAGGAATGATCAACACCAAGAAGAAGGTAGTGGAAAACACTGCGTTATAGACACATAACGTGTATCCACAGGACACGTTGCATGTAAACGGAATGTGTCATGGTGATCACTCCATTGGCAAAAGATTCCGTACTAATCTCCCATCGGGTCTCCTGGAGGGGACTGTCAATGGGGAGGTGATCATGAGAAAAAGACTGAATAATCAACGTTCTCCGAGTAGGGTTATGGATTGTCAGAAGTTTGAACATGGTAGGGAAGCCAGAAGATATGTAAAAGAACCAAGAGGGAATAATAATACTGGAAGACGAAGAACGAAGTGCTCGGATTAAAAAAGGTGTAAGAGATAGATGCAGTCTCTCGCTCCTAGCGTTCAATCTATACATCGAAGAACCAATGACAAAAATACAAGAAAGTTTCAAGAACGTGATTAAAATTCAAGGTGGATGGATATCAATGATAAGATACGGCGATGACATCGCTATCCTTAGTGAAATTTAAGAATTACGGGATCTGTTGAATGGAATGAACAGTCTAATAAGTATAAAAGAAGGTTTGCGAGGTGATGAGAAGTAGCAGAAATGAGAACAGCGAGAAACTTAACATGAGTATTTGTGATAACGATGTAAATGAAGTTAAGGAATTCTGCTACCTTGGCTGCAAAATAACCCATGACGGGTGGATCAAGGAGGATACAAAAAGCCAGACAGCACAGGCAAAAATTGCATTCCTGGAAAAGAGAAGTCTACTGGTATCAAACATAGTCCTGAGTTTGAGGATGAAATTTCTGAGAATGTACGTTTAGAGTACAGTATTGTATGGTAGTGAAACATGGACTATGGGAAAACCAGAGCAGAAGAGAATCGAAGAATTTGAGATGTGGTGCTACAGAAGAATGTTGAAAATTAGGTGGACTGATAGAGTAAGGAATGACGTGATTCTCTGCAGAATCGGTAAGGAAAGGAATCTATAGAAAACACTAACAAGAAGAAGGCACAGGATGGTAGAACATCTGTTAAGACATCAGGGGATGACGTAAATGGCTCTAGAGGGAACGGAAGCGGGTAAAAGCTGTAGAGGAAGACAGAGATTGGAATACATTCAGTGAATAATTGAGAAGATGCAAGTGTTATCTGAGATGAAAAGATTGTCACACGAGAGGTATTCGTTGCGGGATGCATCAGACTAATCAGAAGACTGATGACCAAAGCTCCTTTAGAAGCACTTACATTTCTTGGCAGGAAATGTAGCATATCTGCTAAATAGGTTACGTGCGACACTCTCCTGCGAAATACTTTTCAGTAGTTCTCGATCAGAACAAAAATGAAATAAACTGAGTAATTTAGTCGTTCGTAACCGTTATTTGTGCCTTGTAATAAGTGACCTAAATGGTAAAGTTTTCAGAAAGAACCTTATAATTCAGGACTGTTGAGCAACAAACGCTTCGGCTGCCCAGCTACGTTATTAACACGGTAAGCATCCTGACAACGTGTTGCAGCTCACCTTGTTTAGTGGGAATTGCCGCTCTTCTGGATATCGGGCAGAGAAGAATAGATTAGGCGTCACTGCGAGCATCTTGAAACCGGTGGTAATTTACAGGCCGCATGCGTATGATCGATTAATGGCTCGCGCAATGCAGAAGTGTTGAGCAGAGCCACAAAGAGCTACCTTCAGCAACACTCCAGGAGACCCCGCTCAGCGCGTGCAGCTAAAGGCACGCAGATATCGATTGCCCACCTGCAGGATGAAAGCTGCGTATTGCGTATTGTTGATTTAAGGAGTGTGCTTCCCGAGAACTGTGCAATAACGGTGTAATACCCGGAAAAACTACACAGTTTGGCGTAGAGCTGTTGTGCATCACAGCATAAACAGAAAAATACTTCATAACAGATATTACACTCCGCCAAAGAATGTACGCGATGACCATAGTCTCGTTCTGACCACAACCCCTACTTTGTAGTTTTGCAGTTTCTTCACCGTGCCCTTCTTTCATTAATCTAGAAAGATGTGGAGGAGAACACAAATTGCAAAGTGAGAGAGAGAGAGAGAGAGAGAGAGAGAGAGAGAGAGAGAGAGAGCGAGAAAATCAAAGGCACGGGCTCGAGTCCCAATTCGGCACGCAGCTTTAAGGTGTCAGGAAACTTCAAAAAAACTAGGTACGCAAGTTTGTGGAGCCAAAGAGGGCTTTAACAACTACATGCGTCAGTCTCTCTGGAAAAATGCCATGAGTTAGTGATGCATTACATATTTAGACTGCACGTAGACGTCTATAGAGTGCACTTTTTATATGGGAGCAAGTCTGTAGTACTCTATTGGAAACGCCATCAAAACCAGATCAGCCTTCATTGAGACAATGTATAATTTTCTTAATTTCAGAAGGAGAAATTGGTCTTACATTCATATGATTCTATTTTTATGAGTTAATTTTACAACATACTACTGTAATTTTTTCCCTTGAACTGTTTGTCCCTCTGTTTCTATTATATTTAGGAAATGATTATGAAATACATTTGCTACCTATGAGTCATCTTTTATAGCCCTTCTATGCAGTTCAGTAGTGATGTCATCCTGTTCTGTAGCGGGTTGTCCTGTCTCTCGATTCACTAGATTTCCTACAGTCTTAAATCTGTTGCCAAAATTATTTATTTCTGGTATTATGTGTATGTTCTTTGACTTTAATAATCTTCCTTAGTAATTTTGAGTAGTTTCTGTAGTGAGCAACTACTGTTTAACTTCTAGTTGTTCTTGATAAATGATATATTTCCCATTTCTTATCGTAAGATACATCAATTCCTCTAGTGATTCAATGCGAGCGAATATAACTTCTGGATATTCTGCATAACACCTGCCTGCACACGTTGTCATTCAGCGGCTGGAAGGTCTCATCCAAGTGTATGACACGTAGATGGCTGATAATTAGGCCTTTTTTCTGGAAGCGGTACACCTGTTGCATACACTGCCCTAGCAACACTTGTCAGTTCCGTTTGTGACAGACGGAACGATAGACGCCGACGTGGGCAACGGTACGTCAGCCAGCTCAGTGGCCTCTGCAGACCACGACGTGCTGGCCCATATAGAAGGCTTACGTTCAACACTATTCCTTTCAATTTCTGTTTTCAACTACCTCTGTTTCTCTCTTCACACGTTGTGAGGAAACCATCAGATTAATAGATGGTGGACATAACTGTCATTCATAGAGATGCTAGAGCGAATGTGACGCCAATGCATAATTACAATCTGTCACAATATTTCCATTTGGCTTACGTTTTTCGTCGACAATTCGTGCTCATGCTGATTACATACGCTGCCATAAGGCCGCGTTCCTGCAGAAGACTTGATAACAACGGTGGCCAGAGACAGATACATACCTGTGCAACAAGCAAACACACACGTCAGCGGACCGAATCCTATTAATAAACGTAAACATGGTCCGTTGTAGGCTGTAATGTGATTTTTATTTAATCGTGCGATTAGCTGATTTCGATTATTTGTCATTGTCAAGCACTGCACAGATTTCTAACAACCACATGTAACCGGCAGCAGCTGTAATTTTAGCAGCTTCTAGATCTTTCACTTCATGTAATGAGCGTTACCCCATCTAGGAGTGTTTCACTACCCCCAGGGCACAACGATTTTGCGGCTTTCAGGAATTTAAGCAACCAAATAAAACTGTCACAAAACCATTTAAAACCATTACTATTGTAATTAAAGCGCTTTACGTAGTGTTTCTACATCTGTAGACTGTGATGAAGGTTTGGGTGTGTGTGTGTGTGGGGTGGGGAGGGTGGGGGATGTGAGGCGGTGTTAGCGCGTAGCCCAAAGGGGCCGCCGAGCGCCGAGTTTGACGTGTTGTTCACCATCAACAGTGCAGCATGCCCTCACATCTTGACGCTCTGTGAAGTGGTTTAAAATTTAATCCAGGGCATTGGTGCAATGTTTGTTGATCAGGAAATTTACGCCACCACCTCTCCTCCGCCTGCGGGCCAAATGCTAGCCGTAAAAATGTGTGAAAAGAGCAGCATTCACACTGGCCTCCTACAAGTAGTGCTGCTTCAGATGACTTGATGATAATTAGTCAGTGTTTCACTAACATATCACTTCGTTTAGCATGGATTTCTCAAGGACTTATTCACGTATTCTCTAGCGCTTTCCTATTTTGTATTTGACTAGTTTATTTAATTTTTAATATCTTTCTATGGTGCTGTATTTCACATGCTTCCAGATCATACTTCTCCAGTTTTTCGCAGTCGTTTTTTTATTGTCATAAACGCCATTTTTCACCAGATATGCTGTATTGTAACCTTATTTCTTAGTTTCATGTCAATATTAGATATTTTTTGTTAAAGAAATCTTTCTTCACCTCTTCCCATTCCTTTTTACACGTTCCTTTCTTCGTTCACTAGACATAAATTATGTTGATCTCTTATCTGTGTATCCCTGAATTTAGATCTTACCAATGTAACTATAACCCCTTCTATCAGCCTTTATTACTTCAGTTTTTCCTTTGTATATCCCCAAAGAAAATTCTGACTTTCACCCAATCTCGCTGAAGAAAAGCACTTCTTTTTTCATCCTCAAATTGACATTAGATCCTCGCAAAAGGAATACAGTAGCTAGAAGCTAAACAACTCATAAAAAGAGCCCTGCACGAGTCATATAAAATCTCTCGATTCTAAGCTTCCGGTTTATTCCTTTGCCATACAGATGTGATTGGCCTTGTTAAAATAACCAAAGGCAGATTAACAGAATGAGATTTTCACTCTGCAGCGGAGTTTGCACTGATATGAAACTTCGTGGTAGATTAAAACTGTGTGCCGGACCGAGTCCCAAATGGTGGACTAGTCTCAGCACTCCCAATAGAGACGTCTACTTGAGCAGCGAAGTGTTTGAGTGCGATCCGTCGATAACATCGAATGAGAGTGTCCGCACGTTGCAACATTGCAGGAGTTACAGCTTTGCTCGGCTGGCCGGCAAGCGCGAGATCGGACAGGTTTGCACAGCCTTGTGACAATGATGACAGACGCCTCAACCAACGACTCACCGTGCTTTTGTTCGCTGCCAGGTCTCCGCAGACACTCTGAAAGCTCCTATGTGTTACTCTGATTGGAACGTAGCCATTTTGAAGGCTGTGCATAGTGTAATCACCGACCGGAACTTCATGAAACTACAGGGGCTGAAGCGGGAGTATTCCACGAAGTCCCACAGCAAATTCCGCATTGGCCGAGAAAGAAATATGTGTTGCATTAATTGAATGCCCATATTACTGCTTTCATACATTGCACCGGTGTGAAGACACCGTGGATGTGTTCCAATATGCTGCACGAGTATGGGTGTTCAGGTGCTGCGCTACGTCACAGCTGGCCTGTGTGACAGGACACGTGTTCCGCAGGTGCGTCGCTGGTGTACGTGACGCCCGCCGAGGTGACGGCGGCGCTGCCGCTGGACCTGGCAGCGGAGTCGCGGCTGCCGCTGACGCTGCTGCGCCTGCGGGCGCTGTCCGCCGACGGCCCCGCGGCCGCGCGCTTCCGGGCCAACAGCTCGCTGCCCGACTGGCTGCAGCTCGACTCCAGCTCTGGCCGCCTCTACCTGGTAGCCGCTCCCCAGTTCCCAACACGAGGTTTGTAATAACGACTGTGGTTTTCGAAATCTACGTCCTCTCTTCTAGTTAGTCCCCTGGAGCTGAGTCCCTCTTTTGTTTTATCTTTTCATTTAAAAAAAATTGCTGTCTGATTCAGCCTTGAGCCATACAAACAGTATTACTACCGATTACTTCCTCTTAAGAAGTCATAATCACATGTTCTGTTCAAAAAGAGAGAAAAATGGGGAAAGTAAAATACCAACCTCGATATCTCGTAGTAGCAATTGCATGCAAGACCAATTATTTGTAGGATAAATTACGATCCTTGCTTTCAATTAGAATTTTACTTGTTCCATCAAGCACAATGGTAGTTATTATTTGATATCTTAACAAAGGTCATGTCATCCTGCCCATATTTCCTACCAATGTTTCCCAGCTAATCCTCTCTATGCTATGTTAAGTTTACGTTAAGCCTTAGAATCACCTTAGTTGTGCTTTGGTTACGTTATTCTATTCAGATTACTTACTTACTTGAGTGGTCAGCGTGACAGACTATCAATCCTAAGGGCCCCGGTTCGATTCCCGGGTGGGTCGGAGATTTTCTCCACTCAGGGACTGGGTGCTGTGTTGTCCTAATCATTATCATCTCATCCCCATCAACGTGCAAGTCGCCAAAGTGGCGTCAAATCTAAAGAATTGCACCCGGCGGTCTATCCGACGGGAGGCCTCAGTCACACGACTTACTTTAGTTAATCGCAAGCACAAGAAACTGAATTAATGCAAAAAGCAAAAACATAAAAAGAAACATTGAATTTATCAGAAAAGGACCACAGAAATAAATGCTTAGGCTCTGTAGTGTAAGGTACTTAAATAGGTCACCCAGAGGAAGTGAACTTTGAGTTGAAAAATTTTCTACATAAAACAAATAGAAAAGTAATTAAGAATGTAAACTGACGAAATCAAATCCTTGAAACAACATCTTCAACAAAGGATTCTAGTTGTGGAAGCAACCAGCTACAAGCACTCACTGAATGCTAACACAGACCACTTGACATCAGCTTTACACAAGACCTTGCAACAACGTGGAGAGAAGTTTCTAAAAGAAAACACATATAAAATAAAGCAACTGCCACACATGAAATATTTCAATAAGCCACTGAGACAATATAGATCACCCTTTTAAAGATAACTCACCAAACCTCTGGACCATATGTGCATTTTAACCAACAAATGGATAAATAATTAACATCACTTATGTGTGTTAAAACACATGATTGCCCAAAAGCATAGGGAGTAGCACGAGCTTAAAAAATTGTCTGTAAAACAAATGAAACTTTAAACTAAACTGGCGAGTATCCTAAAGGCTCAAGCAAAAATTTTAAATAGCTGCACTAACTGTAGTCGCCCTGTTCCCAAACAACTACGGGTGGACACAGTTGTGAATTAAATGAGCCAGAATGTGCTTTAACACAATAGCAGACTAATCAAGCTGTACGCGGTTTGGCACTGCTACTTTACGATTTCTAAAAGAAGAATAAAATTTTGCAAACTAGTACCATTGCACAAGCAGCACAACAGGATGCCGTAACGTTACACGGAAGCGAGTTGCTAAATCCTAACAATGACGATCTTAAGGGAGAGCACCACTTTCAAGCAGTGATCTCACGGCGAAAGGAAGAAACCATTTACATGTAAATCAGTCGATGCTCACCATTTTCGAAATGCAGCGCTGTAGCTTCCACAAACAGGTTGAATGAGCCAGTTTCTCATCTACTTTGAGTGCTCGACAACCGTAAACACAGTATTTAGCAGACGCCTTGACTTATCCAAACTGAACCCACCCTGCTCCTTTTACTTTAGACCGTGAACGCCACCGCATACTGCGGCTCTATCGGCTGGTGCCTTAGACTTACTCCGCGCCTGCCCCCATTCCAACTTCAACCGTAGATGGTACGATTCGCCCGGCACCTAGCGGGCAGCGATACAATGCATCCACGAAGTGGAAGCAAACGTTTCGGGTCAAGTACGGACTGGGTCACTCTCCACATCTAATTTTCATCACCCATCTGTAACACCACATCTCAAATGCTTCGATTGTCATCTTTTCCGGGTTTTCCACAGACCATGGTTCATTTCTATACGATGTTGTGCTCCAGAACTACATTCTCAGAAATTTCTTCCTCAAATTAAAGCCAATGTTTGATACTACTAGACTTCCCTTGACTAGGAGCTCCCTCTTTACCTGTGCTAGCTGGCTTTTTATGTCCTCCGTGCTTGTCCGTCGCATATCTTTTGCTTCATTTTATCTACTTCTAGGTCCAAAATTCTGATGTTAAATTCAGCAATCTCATTTCTGCCACTCCTAAGGATTTTCTTCTTTCTTCAGGGTCATCTAAATCCATAATCTGTACTCATTAAATTGCTTCTAACATTCAGCAGCTCATGCAATCCACCCTCACGCTCGCTGAGCACAGCACTGTCATCTGCGAATCTTATCGTCGATATCCTTTCACTCTGTATTGTAATCCTTCTCTTGAACATTTCTTTCATTTACGTTATTGTATTCTTGAAGCATAGACTAAACGGTAGGGCGAAAGACTACATCCATGACTTTATAATCTGAGTGCTTCGTCCTTGGTATTCCATTCTTGCTTTTCCGTGTTCTTGTATATTTTGTATCTTACTCTCCTTTCCTTATTGTCTACACCAATTTTCAAAGAATTTCTAACATATTGTGCCATTTTACACTGTTTATTGGTCAACAAATCCTACGAACGAGTCGTTATTCTTCTCAATCTTTCTTCGATTATCAATCACAACGTCAGAATTGCTCTCTGAAGCCTTCACCTTTCCTATAGCCAAGGTGGCCATCAACTAACAGATCCATATTTTACCTTTTAACTCATCTGTATATTTCCTTGCCAGAAACTGAAATGCCTGGGCTAGCAGGACAGAGCGGATTAGGTTGTGGAAAGAGGCCAAAATGAGTTCCTGTCAGTTGCACTCAGCATGCAAACTTTATTTATCAACATACAATATTACAAAAACTTTAATCGAGCTCCTTTGATTAACTTCAGATCGGCTGAAGGCCGCATTCAAAATCCAAGACACAAGACCTAAGCAAAATTATAATACAAGATTCTTCTGGAGGTTTCACCCAAAAATATTTTCTAAATCTTCTGTTTAATCGGATGAAGGCCTTAGCAATTTAATTTTAATGGAGCAAGGCTGGGGGTCGCATATTACGCAATAAGAGGAGTTTCAGTCAAAAGGCAGAAGGCCTTATCTTAAAACATTTCATATAAAATAAAGAATAACAATCTCATGCCTTAAGGGAAGAGATGGACAAAAATTTAAGAGATATTAATACTCAGCTTAAGGCCACACATCAACTCAATAATTTAACGGGTTAAGGTCTTAAAAGATTTGTTGTAAAATTCGGCTGAAAGCCCCCACATAAGAAAGAGCAATCTTATGTCTGAAAGGCAAGAGAGGAACATTAATTCAGGATATATAAAAACTCGGCTGAAGGACACACATCAGTCAAATAACTAAAACTCAAACAGGGAAGTTACTATGTAACAGACACTGAACGGCGCTCAGAGGTTTCCAAAGGTCGGCCCGGAATTGGAACACTAACGCGCGTTCAGGTGAGACAGGCAGCCTGACCAACAATCTCTTAATCGGAAGGCAACCCAACCGACAGACAGCAACCAACTACCTGATTTCGGTCACCAGACCAAAAACACTGCAACCAAAATGCCAGCGAGGCGAAGAGACCAATAACACTCGTCTTCAATTGTTGGGTTATTAATAAGCCACGGCACAATAACAATCGATATACATGAACATCGAAACGGCTGTGGAACTACACGCCGTGGCGGACAGCACCAACACGGAAAGAAAGCGCCCACTCGCTGCTCTGTCGCAACCGACCAACTGGCCACTGCAGTACGCAGACAGCATTACAGCATTTAAAACATTGCTCAGTGGAACTGACACAGGGTACACAGTGTTGCACTAATCACTGCCACAAGAAACACGAACACTCGTAAAACGGATCACTGCTGAACAACTAGAACAAGCCTGCCGCGGTGGCCAAGCGGTTCTAGTCGCTTCAGTCCGGAACCGCGTGACTGCTACGGTCGCAGGTTCGAATCCTGCCTCGGGCATGGATGTGTGTGATGTCCTTAGGTTAGTTAGGTTTAAGTAGTTCTAAGTTCTAGGGGACTGATGACCTAAGATGTTAAGTCCCATAGTGCTCAGAGCCATTTGAACCATTTTAGAACTAGAACAAATCACCGGCGGACACACACAAAGCCGACGGACGTTCAGTGACGAAACACATTTCGTCTGACAAGACGACCGACCAAAAACCAACCAAGGTCGAGGGCACTCAAACGATGAGCGTCCGCTGTCCGTCGGGAACTTTGAGACACGGTGATCGGGGCACACTGGCTCGGACCCAATCATGCAGAGGTAGCTCTTTTCCATTGGACACGACGTCTCCGCACAAGAAGGAACCGAGCCACGTCCAGCAAGACAACCCAGTGACGAGGCCCAGAAACGGTCCAAAGACCAAACACCGACCAACGGTCGATAAGCGGTCGGCAAGTAATGGCTGTCCACGCCTCCCTGGCTATCCGTCCCCGTCTGCTGCTACGTCCCGACTGCACTTCTGCCGCGTTCCAACTCCAATCGCTCCAGGTCCGATCTCCCTCCACGACACGCCGCGACCGGGAAGTAATTACCGTGCAGCAAAGATAATACGGCAGGGCAAAAATCGATACCCGCTGCTGCTGCTACTCACGGGCAGTCAAGACAGTAATTTATTGACACCAGTAATTGAAATTTAAAATGACGAGGCGGCTGTACGGTAAAACAACATGTTATATAATAGATGGAATGAACATGAGTCACGCGCGGCTCAGAAACTTTGCTGCATAAGATGCTACGCTCATTCTGTAAAAGATCTCTTACTGATGTGCCCTTGGTAGCTGCGGGATCGTGTTATCTTTCCGAATGTCTATGGCAGGTCTGCATTCTCACAACTTAGTCGTTTCGTTGCAATTTCCTTAATGATCTCAGTAATTCTGAAGAAACGTTATCTATGCCTGCGGCCTTATTTGGCTGTAAGTCTTCCAAAGGTCTGTTAAAATTTGGAGCGCCTATTTCGACTCGCATTTCTTCTTTTGTCACGTTCAAAAATGTTCAAGTGTGTGTGAAATCTTATGGGACTTAACTGCTAAGGTCATCAGTCCCTAAGCTTACACACTACTTAACCTAGATTATCCTAAGGACAAACACACACACCCGTGCCCGAGGGAGGACTCGAACCTCCGCCGGGACCAGCCGCACAGTCCATGACTGCAGCGCCGCAGAGCGCTCGGCTAATCCCGCGCGGCTTTTGTCACGCAGACAGTTCCTCCTCCTGCTTCTCGTAGTGCTCTTCAGTATACTCTTTCCATCTATTCGCTCTCTCTTCTGCATTTAACAGAGGGAGTCTTCACGCACTTTCAATGTTGACGCTCGTTTATCGAACATTGTTCCGCCTTTTCTGTATTGCAAATCAGTCCTTCCTACGACCATTTAGTTTTTGATTTCTCAACATTTTTCCAGCAGCGTTTTAACCTTAGATTCCTTATACTTCCTAATTATTTCGTTCGCCAGAGCTCGTACTGAGCTGTTCATACAGCTTTCTTGTGCCCATGTTTGTCTCTCCAGTTACTGCATGGACCTGTTAGAGATGTCCATTCCTTTTCGTCTGAACTGCCTACTTTAGAATTCATTATCACAATAGCTGGAGAGTTAGAGATCTTCAGATGCACCATACCATTCCTCAGTACTTCAGTATCCACTTCTTTCTGAAGTGGCCCACGCGAAGTTCCACGTAGAAGTAGTAAACCTAAGGTAGACAATGAAAATCAAGTTTATTGAAATGAACACAAAACTTCGATCTCCTTCTTGGGAACGCAATTGCACAACACCAGAAATAGTTCACAATTAACAGGATGAGATACGTAAGCGCAGTGAACTGTCATACACTGAAAACTAAACCGCAATTTTTAGAGTAAGTACTGATTCACGAGCAACTGTCTCTAATTACACAAATACTGCACCGGGCCAAACACCAAAATAACGCAAGTATACACTCTCTTTCAGTGATTCCACTGCTGCCTGTCAGCGAGATGTGTTCTCAGAGCTGTAGTAGCGACCCTGAAACTTCTGGCGTAGCCACTAATGGTGTAGCGTTGTTATGCTGGAGGGCTATGAGCCCTGAAAGAGCATCCCACCTGCATCTCAGAAGAGAGACACATCGCTTGGTATCATGGGGAAGCGGAGGACCTGGGCAGCTGGTGTCGGTATCCATAATAATGGGTACCTGGCTCACTGGAAGGCAGTTGGAAGCCTGCAGTCCTCATGTATGAGGCAGCCAGCAGTCATGGTTCACTCTCCTGGGTGATGTTTGGATTATCGCTTTGCCCAACGGTGATGGCGACCCCTGGGAAAACTAGTGCCCAGATTCCATCCTGAAGGCTATTGCGTTGATGGTTCAAACGCTGTGTGTGTGTGTGTGGGGGGGGGGGGGGGGGGAGTCAGGAGAGTGATGGGGATAGATCATAGATAAATGTGATTGGTATGGCAGACCACGTAGTTTTCCAGCAGGACTGCATCAATCCTATGGAGAGGAATGGCAGGAGGCAAGAAAGCAAATGAGCGCTCTGTTGAGATCGTGATGTCGGAACAAGTTTGTTAGTTGAGTTTTAAAAGTGCAGGCGAACCTATCTGCCAGTCATTTGGAATTGAGAGGAGATATGCTGTATGTGCCAAAGCTATGTCGTTCTCTGCACAACAACTGCAAAATTGTGTTGACATGTACTGAGGGCCATTACCTGCCCCAATTTTTTTGTGGGAGCCCTTCAACTGAGAAGGTGAGAGAAAAGGATCCTTTTGTTGATAACAGAGAATACCTGAAATATACTGAAAACTCCTGCTGGGATCTGTCACAATCAAAACAAAAGCAGTCCAGAAAAGGCACTGCAAAATCTATATTAATGCAAGACCATGGGACTGACATGTCAGGTCGAGAAAAATAACCGATAGGCTGGTGCTTCCTGCTTGATTTGACATGTCACTCACACCACAACCATGTGTTCTACATCTTTGCCAGGTACCCATTATATCTTTGATCTCCAGAGGAGATGTTGCCAGACCACCCATTTGGTTAGGACCATGCCCCAATCACCCTCATGAAGTAATTTCAAGATGCAGCCTTGCAGCATTGGTATTTGTGTCATCTCCTTGCAGCAAGAGCTGCCACTGAGAGTGACTTTTTATACCAGCGGTACCAATAGACCTGAACGTCCAAATGTTCAAAAGTCTTGCCGTCCACTGGCCAAACATACTTCACCAATCGCATGAGTTCGTGGAGGACCAGCCATTCTAGCAGGCGATGACTGCAGTATCACTGGGTAAGATGGCCACTACTGCCTCTGGTTGTGTGTCACTATGAAAGCAGACTGCGGGAGCCATTAAAACTTATGGTCTTATCCCATTGGAAGATGATAGGATGTCTGCATTGAAAAACTGGACTGTGAACAAATAATGGACGTCATAGTAATACCCCGAGAGGAGCAGTGCCCATCTATGCAGGGACTGGCATCTCCTGGTTGGAATATTAGTAAGGCCATTGGACTGTAGAAAGAGGCTTATGATGCGTCAATAGGATAAATCGCCATCTGTACATATAATCGTGAAATTTCTTCAATGCAAGAATGATAGCTAATATTTCCTTTTCTGTTTGACTCTAATTTCGCTGTTTCTGCCTTAGCATCTCGGAAACAACTGGAACTGACGATCAGCTCTGCCGACTTTGTGAGTAAGAATGGTCCCCAAGCCATAGTCAGATGCATCTGCGTCGCTGTCAGGTACTTGAAAGGGTCATATGCCGTGAGGCACATAGGGCAGAGAACAGTCTATTTGAGATATCGGAAAGCCTTGCCGCAAGTGGAGGCCCATTGCTACTTAAGATCTTGTGGAGGAGCTGGTGTAGTGGTTTGGCGATAGCTGCCACATGAGAAGCAAGTGTTGTAGTTCAGTTGACCAAACAAGGATTTGAGTTGTTTGGCTTCTATAGGAGATAGTTGGTTTTGTACATCCTTGATATGATACAGATTGGAACATATCCTTGATACAATAAATTCATGTTTAGGATATTCCAATGGCAGCATGAAGAAACAACAACGTTTCTCATTGCGTTTCAAATCAGCCCATTAGGGCACGCTGAACAACAATTCCAAATTGATTGCTATATCCTGTAAATTTTTACCAGTGTCAATGGAAAGTGAATGAAATGTCTGATGTGAGGTGTTCCAGATAGCATTGGAATATGGCCAATATGCTGACAATGTCGAAGGGCAGACGATTATACCGAAAAAGGTTTAACTGCGTGCTGATGGGCAGGATGCAAGGGGAGTTGCAAGTGAGCATCCCGTAAGTCAATATTTGCAAAAGCTTTGGCAAGATATTCCATGATATACTCCACTTTAGAAATATTGTATGCATCGATGACGGACTAGGGATTGATATTTGACTTAAAATCTCCATAAACCCTTCTTTTTCTTGCGTTACGACCTCTGTAGGACCACGAGTAGCCCCTTCGTGGACTGCACTTTCCTCTTCTTCTACCCGAACCTCTTCATTCTTTCTCTTCTTCTCTCTCACTCTTCTTCCGACATCTTCAGTGTCTTTTTCTCCTGTCGGCTCCGCTGGTGACATTCTAATCTTTTCCTGTATTCTTCTCTGTCGTTGATCTCCGGCATATTGGTCGGTATATATTTGTTCCTCCAATTTTCCTTTCCTGTGACCTTGATCCCCAATTCCAACCAGTCCTTCCGAAGTACAACGACTCACTTGGTTCCTGTCTTTCCCCTTGTCCTCCCTGTTGTTTCCCCAATCTCTTCGTCATTCTGTCCATACTCATCCTAATTACGTGTTCAGCAAACCTTGCTCTTTTGAGTCTGATTTCCCTGGATATTGTTTTCATGTTCCGGTACAGTTCTTCCCTAGGTCTTCGCAGTAATCCCTCTCCTCCCCTTTTGGGACCTAGTATTATTCTCTGTATTTTTCTCTATTCGTTCTCTAGTTGTTCTGCCCCCTTTTTTCCTACAACTTTCTCAGCACCATTCAATACTGCATTCCTCACCGTTGCCTTGTAGTGGCTTATCTTTGCCTGTGTGGATATATTATTTTTATTGTCTATCTCTCTCGTCATACAGAAGACTGACCTCATCTTCTTTATCCTCTCTGTTATTTCCTCCTCGCTATGTTCCTTCCTGTTCTGAGTTGTCCCAGGTATTTAAATTTGTCCACCATTTGCACAGTAACTTCCGGTGTTTCCCAGCCTGCAGTGGTATTTAATGTCTGTCTCGTTCTAGGCAATCCTCAGTCCTACCTTTCTGGCTACCTTCCTTAAGTTGTCGAGTTGTGTCTTTGCGTCTTCTTCCGTCTCGCTTACTATTGCTATGTCGTCTGCAAAGGCTAGGCAGTCCACTTGAGCCCTGTTTTCCTTTTTCTCCCCCGCATGGGTCTTTGGTATTCCCATTTCCTCGTTTATTGCTCTCCACTGCCTGGTCACTTCGTCCGGTGCTATACTGAACAACAATGGTGACAATCCATCTCCCTGTTTAACACTAGTCTTAATCTCAAATTCTTCTGACACTGCTCCTTTGAATCTCACCCTTGCTTTTGTGTCTGTCAGAATTTCTTTTATAAGTTCTCATGTAGTTCCATCTAGTCCTCTGTTCTTCAGGATCCTAACAAGAGTCTGTCTGTCGATGGAGTCATGTGCCTTTGTGAAGTCCATGAAGGTTATTACTGCCTTTTTGATTTTTAATATCCTATGTTCTATCAGTTGCATCAGGATAAATATCTGTTCTATATGTCCTCATCCCTTCCTGAATCCCGCTTGGTAGTCGCCTTCTGTACCTTCTACCTGTTCTTCTACGCTAAGTTTTGACAGCATCTTGTATCCGACCTCTTGTAGCGATATTCCTCTGTAGTTGCGATGCCGCCACCTCCTATCGGCGACGCGTGCGCTCAGAACTGCTGCGGCGGTGTTCGATGTTGTAGCCCCTGCAAATTTTGCCTTAGGCCACCCGTGGTGCAGTGTTGCTATGCTGGAGGGCTATGAGCCGCGGCACAGCACTTACCACCTCATTCCTTCCGCCTATTCTCTTAAACTTTAGTGTACTTAGTAAAGAACTATGGAACTAGATTAGAAATCAAACTAACTTTTTATACACGACACCTGTGAAATTATACCAGTTCGATTTTACACAGAGTACGCGAAGGAACTTGCCCCCATTCTTGCAGCGATGTACCGTAGGTCTCTAGAAGAGCGAAGCGTTCCAAAGGATTGGAAAAGGGCACAGGTCATCCCCGTTTTCAAGAAGGGACGTCGAACAGATGTGCAGAACTATAGACCTATATCTCTAACGTCGATCAGTTGTAGAATTTTGGAACACGTATTATGTTCGAGTATAATGACTTTTCTGGAGACTAGAAATCTACTCTGTAGGAATCAGCATGGGTTTCGAAAAAGACGGTCGTGTGAAACCCAGCTCGCGCTATTCGTCCACGAGACCCTGAGGGCCATAGACACGGGTTCCCAGGTAGATGCCGTGTTTCTTGACTTCCGCAAGGCGTTTGACACAGTTCCCCACAGTCGTTTAATGAACAAAGTAAGAGCATACGGACTATCACACCAATTGTGTGATTGGATTGAGGAGTTCCTGGATAACAGAACGCAGCATGTCATTCTCAATGGACAGAAGTCTTCCGAAGTAAAAGTGATTTCAGGTGTGCCACAGGGGAGTGCCATAGGACCGTTGCTATTCACAATATACATAAATGACCTGGTGGATGACATCGGAAGTTCACTGAGGCTTTTTGCAGATGATGCTGTGATGTATCGAGAGGTCGCAACAATGAAAAATTGTACTGAATTGTACTGATCTGCAGCGAATTGACACATGGTGCAGGGAATGGCAATTGAATCTCAATGTAGACAAGTGTAATGTGTTGCGAATACATAGAAAAATAGATACCTTATCATTTAGCTACAAAATAACAGGTCAGCAACTGAAAGCAGTTAATTCCATAAATTATCTGGGAGTGCGCATTAGGAGTGATTTACAATGGAATGATCATATAACATTGATCGTCGGTAAAGCAGATGCCAGACAGATTCATTGGAAGACTCCTAAGGAAATGCAATCCGAAAACAAAGGAAGTAGGTTACAGTACACTTGTTCGCCCACTGCTTGAATACTGCTCAACAGTGTGGGATCCGTACCAGATAGGGTTGATAGAAGATATAGAGAAGATCCAACGGAGAGCAGCGCGCTTCGTTACAGGATCATTTAGTAATCGAGAAAGCGTTACGGAGATGGTAGATAAACTCCAGTGGAAGACTCTGCAGGAGAGACGCTCAGTAGCTCGGTACAGGCTTTTGTTGAAGTTTCGAGAACATACCTTCACCGAGGAGTCCAACAGTATATTGCTCCCTCCTACGTTTATCTCGCGAAGAGACCATGAGGATAAAATCAGAGAGATTAGAGTCCACACAGAAGCATACCGACAATCCTTGTTTCCACGAACAATACAAGACTGGAATAGAAGGAAGAACCGATAGAGGTACTCAGGGTACCCTCCGCCACACACCGTCAGGTGGCTTGCGGAGTATGGATGTAGATGTAGATGAGGTAGCACGTCCTTCAACACAGGGAGCGAAAGGCTGTCTACAACTTGTACAGAACCCAGATTACAGTTATTGGTGTTGGATATGAACGGCAAGTAGTAGTTGAGAAGAGATTGAGACAGGGTTGTAGCCTATTCCGAGCTTGTATATTGAGAGAGATGTGAAAGAAACTAAAGAGAAATTTGGAAAGGGAATCAAAAGAATTTAAAACAATGAGATTTGTTGACAACTCTAATTCTATCAGAGAACAAGGAAGAGCAGTTGGATGGAGTCTTAAAGGGTTTAGAGAAGCAACATCAACAAAATTAAAACAAGTATATAGCCGAATTAAGTCAGATGGTGAAGGAATAAGATTAGGCAATGTACACTAAATACATTTCACAAGTTTTGGTATTTGGCCAGAGAAATACATGGCGATAGTCGCAGTAGAGGTTATGTAAAATAACAAAAGGGCATTTCTGATACAGAGAAACAGGGAAATGTCGGCTCATGCACCTATGCACACCCGGTTGAGCCGTCATTTTAACACTGACTGTGACCACGATCTCTTACTTTGTATCCATTATGGGTAGAAGCAAAGAGAAATTTTTGATATCGAGCATCAGTTTATTGTGTTGCTGGAGTCTAGCCTTCTGAGGAAAAAAAGATGTTTAACTTTTAAACTACGCAACAGGAGAATGCCGAAAAGTAGGAAGTTGACTAGATAACTAATGAGGTACCAAATCTAAATGGGGAGAAAAGTAATTTATGGCACAGCTTAACTAAATGAAAAGAGATACTGAGATATCAAGGAACTGTCGATTTCGAAATGTGGGGATAAATATTGTAGAGTGTGATGAAAGATTGAGTACAGTTAGCATGCTCATA
This sequence comes from Schistocerca gregaria, assembly GCF_023897955.1. Classification (NCBI taxonomy): domain Eukaryota; kingdom Metazoa; phylum Arthropoda; class Insecta; order Orthoptera; family Acrididae; genus Schistocerca; species Schistocerca gregaria. The sequence continues at coordinate 504,660,644 of NC_064921.1, forward strand.
TGGATGTGGGTTACCGTAGTTATGTGGGGATGAAAACTTTTACACAGGATGGGCCATTGTAGAGAGCTGCATCAGATCAGTCTTCGGACTATCGACCACAACAACACATACACACTTATATGCACTTGAATATTGTACGTGGCAGTTCGTCAGCTGAACTGCCGAGGAGATGAATTGACACTGAAAATACCTACTCTGTGTTTGTTGGGACTGAAGACTACACTTAACTGCGAAACAATATGAAAGTGGTAAATCTTAAATCGCAAAGCTAATGTAAGTTTATAAACTTGGAAAGTAGATAGTAATCACCCAGCTTTTGGTTCTATTTTAAAAAATGCTGACATGAAGTAGGATGTGTAAACCATTTGGACATCTGTCAACGAGTTCTTAAAGCACACCATTTGAACACTGTTCTACTCCCCAATAAATTATGCGCCCAACAAAGGTAGCAGGAAGCAAACCCCAGCTTTGGAGTTCCGTCGTTATAGGAAAGTGGCCTGCATGCGCTTACCACGCTTTACGTCACAAAGGAACATATCTAAAAGAGAGTAACTCCAGTAACATATGAGTAAAGCGAACAATCATTTATTTTAAAAATCTAGATTTAAAAAAATACTCAACTTTTGCTTTTTGAGAAGGCGCTGATGTAGAGTTCAGAGCATAATCTAACCAATACAACAGATGATAACTAACTGATCTACAAGGGTCAGCCAAATGAGAACTAGAAAGATGGGAAAAAGTAAGTAAAGTGTTTATTATTCCAAAAGTTAACGCCGCACCTATAAACACGCTTATCCCACTGTCAGTCAAGACGCTGAATGCGTTCATGGAAAGGTGTCTACGGTTGCCTACAGAGCCATTATTGCACCGAGGCGTGCATCTCATCGTCCGAAGCGAAGTGACGCCACGAATGTCTTCAGGGCTCCAAAAACACGGAAATAACATGGGAAGAGATTGGGACTGTAGGGAGTGTGTGGGCAGACTCACATGTTGCCAAAATTGTTTCGACTACACTGCAGAAATTTCGCTGGGAATTCCATACACGTCCTTCATACGGTCCCGATACCTTCCCAGCTGATTTCCACGTTTTTGGAGCCTTGGTGAAAGACCTGGGTACGATATTATTTCGCAGCCAATAGCAAATGTTTTTGCATGAAGCACAGTGGGATGAAATGATTAACAGTTATGCCGATTGTTGTTGAAATAATAAAGAGTGTACTTACTTTTATTCTATCTGACTCGTGTTCATTTTACTGCTCCTTAACACTGTCCGTCTGGATTGCAAAATGGTTCAAATGGCTCTGAGCACTATGGGACTTAACATCTGAGGTCATCAGTCCCCTAGACTAAGAACTATTTAAATGTAACTAACCTAGGGACAGCAGACACATCCATGCGCGAGCCAGGATTCGAACCTGCGACCGTAGCGGTCGCGCATTTCCAGACTGAAGCGCCTAGAACTGCTCGGCCACAACAGCCGGCTCTGGATTGCAATAAGAGTGTTTTAGTTCAGTCTCCCACTAGATAAACACTGTCATTTCGTCTCATCTCTGACACTTGCCGTTAACTATCCGATGACGGGAACTGGTCGGCACCTGTAGATAATTTGCTGGCAACTGCTATAGGGAACTGTCCGACAACTGTTGGAAGCTGAAAGCAAATATAACTGACGAGAACTTGCCGATAACTGGAACTGTCCGATTTTAGGCGTGCGGCTTCTTAAATATTGTGCTCAGCCTATTAATGTGCAACTGCGATCTGCTTGGAGCATGCATCAGATAGTTCGGCGCTCTCTGTGGTGACAGACGTAACTATTGCGGAATGAGTGGCCTATATGAATGTCTCATAGCGGAAGCATACATGCGACATCTAGAAAGCGACTGACCGTACTATGTGTGGCGCCACGCTGAGAGTGGTTGGAGTGTTGTGCTGTGTACCTATCCGTCTGGAATGTGTGTATGAATTCCTAAGGGACTGAGGTCATCGGTCCCTAGTCTTACAAACTACTTAAACTAACTTATGCTAAGAACAACACACACACCCATGCCCGAGGTAGGACTCGAACCTCCGGCTGGAAGAGCCGCGCAATCTGTGACATGGCGCCCTAAACAGCGCGGTCACTCAGCGCGGCTCCTAACGCCTCTGGCTTAAACACAGTAGAAACACAAAGCTGACAAATTAACTTCTCGAAACCGATAAAGCAAAATAAAAATATATTTCCAACCGAGACTGAAATATATCGGGTGTCTCCCCTTTGAGTCGTGAGGCGCATTTTCTCTGGAGTTTCGGCAGATACTTGCAATTTCGTTTTTCCAACGTCTGGTGTCAGCCCAAACAACTTCTTCATCATGTCATTCATACAACGCCCTGCGTCGACAGAATGCGTCGGTTTATTTCCCGTTATAAACAAAATGATTTTTAAATCCGAATTATAGTCTAGTCCGACATTCATTTCACGGATATGTATTAACAGGAACAGTAAAACAAAGAATAATCAGTTCTCCAGCAGCGACCGAGCAGCGCTTTTACATGGCGGAAGCAGTCAGTGCGGGCCGGGGCGGCTCTGCTGGCGTACTCGATATTGCTGGTGTTTCACTGTCTCTGTTAATGCACATCGTTAAACTGAATATTGCGCTAGACTAATCTGGGACCGCTCTGTCGAATAGGCACGTAAAATTCCACTTTAAAAATAAAACAAACGGAAGCTTTCCATCGATGCTGGGCGTCATATGAAATACATGATGAGCAGAATTTGCTTGGTCTGACCCCAGCTAGACGTTGGAAAAACGAAATTGCAAGCATCTGCAGAAACACAAGAGAAAATGCGCCTAACGACTTTTAGGACAGAAACCCTGTCACTGAAAAATAACAACTATGAATAAAATAACGCTCTAAGGGGTTGAAATTTCTCGAATACACCAGAACATTTGTTAAATGCACCAACCAATTTCTTCAAAGCCTTCATCGAAGTGTTTTCTGGTCTGTTATGATATGCGTATATTTTTGTCTTTTCCTTTGTACCTTCATTTTAAGCCAGCTTCAAGTCCTTTAACAGTAGCATGATGTAACAGTTGTTTTGTGTTTGTTATCGTTGTGTGTACGTCTAGTATATGTGTCTGACTCAAACCAGTTGTTACGTAATTTTTTACTAGGTTTCATTCTGAGAATGGTTCGTATCATTGGTTTACATTGTTAATATTTTTAATTTTATATTTTCTATTTAAGCGCTTCAGTCCCATCAGAGATCAAATCCACTTTCACTGCGAGCGCCTATCCTGGGTTGGTTTGCTGACTAGTTACCATGTAACGTTTTCAAGTACATATGGTTGTATATAGCAGTTAGTTTGATTTGCAGTGAGTTTCCTAGTATTTTACTAACCCGTTTTTCTTTCCTTTTAAACATTTCATCTGAAGATGACTTGTCAAGAAGTCGAAATCAGTGGTTACACTTTGAGACACAGGGCTGAGAACTGCAATAAAAAATGTGTGTGTCTTTTCTGTTGCATTTTCTCATACTCTTTTGATTTCAACGCCTAGTACAATATTTCGCCGTGTGCCGCACCATGAAGCAATACGACTTCGAAGGGGCGCTAACTATCCATGTCTGCAGTCTTACCTTACGATTGTTTTGGAAGAAAAGGCTATTTTTCTGTACCGTACTTACCATAGATTAAGAAAAACGTTCAGTTTACTTCCTCTTCAGACTTACTGTTTTCACTCAGCGTCATTCCTTTTTAAAAGGCAAAAACGCTTTCTCTTTCTTTTCCTCTTACGCCATTGTATACGGTCTCGACTGATGTTATTTCTGTTAAATACACTTTTCCAAATCCTATGTAACACCTGTGTTCTACAGGTAGCGTCTTTGATTACTAATGACAAAGTTCTCGGTTCTGCCACTTCTTAAATCTTGTATAAAAATCATCAGAAATGGCGGCCAGAGACTTCCGGCATAAGAAGTCACTCTCATTCTGCCAACGGCCTTGCCAAGGAGGGCGGAGGATCAGGGCACTCACTCGCCCTTGGGGTGGGAAAGTCCCCTAAGAGGCGGAAGAATCAGCAATCAACAACAGCATGTGGATGCAGTACGCGATGGAAACCACTGCATTAAAGACACGTAAAGAGCATCCACAGGACATGTGGTCTATAATAGAAAATGTGATTATCTCACCATTGGCAAAATACTAAGGACTAGTCCCCAATTCGGATTTCCGGTAGCGGAATGCCGAAGGGAAGGTGACCATGAGAAAAATATTGAATAATCAACGAAAGGACAACGTTCTACGAGTCGTGGTGTGAAATGTCAGAATTTTGAAAATGCTAGGGAATCTAGAAAATCTTGAAACGAAAATTAGAAGCTCAATAAAGATATACTGGGCGTCAGTGAAATGAAGCTGAAAAAAGACAATGATATGTGGGTCAGATGACTATAGGATAACATCGACAGCAGCAGAAAATGGTATAACAGGAGTAGAGTTCATTGTGAATGGAAGGATAGGACACAGAGTGAGCCACTTTGAACAGTTTAGTGACAGGGCTGTTCTCATAACAATCGACAGCAAACCAATGCCGACAACAACAACAACTCAGGTATACAAGCCGACGTCGCGAGCAGAAGACAAAGAGATATAACGTATGACGATATTGAAAAGATAATTCATTACGTAAATCGAGATGAAAATCTAATGGTCGTGCGGGACTGGAATGCGGTTGTTGGGCGAAGGAGTAGAAGAAATGTTTACGTAAGAATATGGACTTGGTGGTAGGAATCGGAAGGGGAAATACTGATTGAGTTCCAAAATAATTTTCAGTTAGTAATAGCGAATAATCTGTTCAAGAATCACAAGAGGAGGAGTTATACATAGAAAAAGCCGGGAGATACGGAAAGATTTCAGTTGGATTACATCATGGTCAGACAGACTCCTAAATCAGATATTGGATTGTAAGGCGTACCCTGGAGCAGATACAGACTCGGGTCACAATTTGGTTATGTTGAGGAGTACTTTTAAGTTCAAGAAGCTATTCAGGAAGAATCAATGAGCAAAGAAGTGGGATACCGAAGTACTAAGGAATGAAGAGATATCCTTGAAGTTCTCAGGCTACAGATACTGCGATAATGACAAGCGTAGTACTCAGTTCAGTTGAAGAATGGACATCCCCAAAAAGGGCAATCCTACAAGTTGTTAAGAAAAACATAGCTGCAAGAAAGATACCTGCGAAGAAACAGAAGAAATCCTTTAGTTCATTGACGAAAGAAGGAAGTTCAAAAACGTTCAGGGAAATTCAGGAATACGGAAATAGAAGACATCTAGAAATGAAATAAATAGGAAGTGCAGAGAAGCTAGTATGAAATGGATGCATGAGAAACCTGAAAAAACAAAAAAGAAGTGATCGACGGAAGGACTCACAGCTTATACGTCAAAGCAACCTTCGGTGAAAGTAAAAGCAAAGGTCGTAACGTTAAGAGTGCAACGGAAGTTCCACTGTCAAATGCAGAGGAGAGAGAGAATAGGTGGAAAGAGTTCGCTGTGGGTCTCTGTTAGGGGAGAGGACTTACCTGATGATGTGACAGAAGAAGAAACAGGAGCCCATAGAGAAGACATAGGCGATCCAGTATTAGACTGAAAATTAAATAAGGCAGAATGAATAATATTCCATTGGAATTTCGAAAATCATTGAGGGAAGTTGCAACAAAACGATTGTTCACGTTAGTGCGTAGAACGAATGAGACTGGCGATATACTATTTGACTTTCTGAAAAAGCTCATCCACACATTCCGAAGATTACAAGAGCCGGCAGTTTCACAATCAGATTAATAGCCCATGCACCCAAGATACTGACAAGAATAATATACAGAAGCATGGACAAGAAAATTGAGGATGTTTTAGATGACGATATTTGGCTTTAGGAAAGGTAAAGGCACCAGAGGGGCAGTTCTGACGTTGCGCTTGATTATGGAAGCAAGACTGAAGAAAAATCAGAACACATTCATAGGATTTGCCGATCTGAAAAAAGCGTTCTATAGTATAAAATGGTGCGAGTAGTTCGAAAGACTGAGGAAAATAGGGGTAAGCTCTAGGAAAAGACCGATAATACACAATATGAACAAGAAGCAACAAAGAACAATGAAATTTTAAGACCAAGACGATGTGTACGGGTTAAAAAGTGTAATTCAGGGATGTAGTCTTTCGCCCCTGCTGTTCGATCTATACGTCGAAGAAACAATTATGTAAATAAAAGAAAGATTCAAGAACGGAATTAAAATTAAAGGTGAAAGGATATCAGCTTTAAAAGTCGCTGATGACATTGGTATCGTCAGTGAAAGTAAAGGAGAATTACAGGATCTGTTGAAGGGAATGAACAGTCTAGTGAGTACAGAGTACGGATTGAGAATAAATCGAAGAACGACTAAAGTAACAAGAAGTAGCAAAAATGAGAACCGCGAGAAATTTAAAATTGGTGGTCACGAAGTAGATGAAGTTAAGGAATTCTGCTAACTAACAGCAAAATAACCTACGACGGACGGAGTAAGGAGGATATAAAAGGCAGAATAGCATTCTTAGAAAGGACATTCCTGGGCAAGGTAAGTCTGCTAGTATCAAACACAGTTCTTAATTTGAGGAAGAAATATCTTAGAACGTACGTTTGGAGCACAGCCTAGTATGGCAATGAGACATGGACTGTGGGAAAACAGGGACAGAATTAAATAGTAACGTTTGAGATGTGATGCTACAGACGAATGTTGAAAATTAGGTGGAATAATAAAGTAAGGAATGAAGAGGTTTCTCCGTAAAATTGATGAGGAAAGGAGCATATGGAAAACACGAGAAGAAGGAGCTGGGTGATAGGACATCTGTTAAGACATCGGAGAATAACTTCCATAGTACTAGAGGGAACTGTAGACAGTAAAAGCTGTAGAGGAAGACAGAGATTGGAACACATGCAGTAAGTAATTAAACACGTAGATTGCAACTGCAACTCTGAGATGAAAAGGTAGACGAATCTGTGACGGGATACAAATATAGCATGCTTCTACACTGCTGCCTTTGCGCCTTCCCCACAAAAGACACGTGTTTCAAGGAGCATGTATCTGACACATGATAATGTGTACGCAAGGGACGGAGGAAGCTGGAGGAACTCTGTGGCAATGATATATTAGACTGTGGTCTATGCTATGTGTACTCCGACCAGTCCAATCCGTCAGCACACGCACGGCGATAGCCAGCTGCACTGTACGGGGAGGACTAGATCAGTCGTCCTGGTCCCCTACAGAAAACAACGAGAACTCAGTACAGCTGTAGAGCTGGTTCTATATCGACTGTCAGTGGCGAGCGAACAAGAGAAGCCTTAGACAACGATACCCAGTCTGCAATAGGGAAACGACATTAGAAGGGATAGTAAAGTCTGGATGATCAGAAGGAAATGTGATGAGACCTTTAACGTTCACAGTGCAGGCCAGTAAGGCCGCAGATAACCTCGGAACGTCCCTCGAGAAAATTACGGACGATGAAATTCTATACAAGAACGCCATGGATTTGGAGAATAGTTGAAAACCGCAAAAGAGTTGTACATGATGAATACGAAGTGCAGTCATGATATGAAAATGTGATATAATACCCATAATTGGACGAAAATGTGCCATACGTTTTTGTTAAAATATCAATAAGCAATCACGGATCCGGTACCAACTGCAAAAAATACTGGCATCTCTTCAATAATATCCACGAAATACGTTGCTTTCAAAACTCGCGGCTGTTCTGTTCTTGAGTAGTGTCCGCCGTTCTCGAAACTGATATGTTGCGTAGGTGCTGGAGACAGGCAGGAAAAAGCTGCGTGACTGATGAGGCTTTTTGAGTCAGCGCGAGAGTGTCTTAGAAATGCTGCGGGAAACGATCCTTTGAGCTTGCTCTTAAGACCCTTGTTACTTTCTCCACATACATGTCGATTTGGACTGAAGGTAAAACTGAAGATACCAAGACTCGTACGAAGACATCGTGATGGCTGTTATTCCCGTCTAGCAGCCGCAAATGAAATGGGAAGGGTCAAATAGTATTGTATACGGACTAACCACTCGTCATCACCGATTCGTCCAAATTTATGACAGATTTAGAATTTGGCCAGGAATGAAAATGACAGAAAAGAGCTCCATGAAGTGTGGCCCAGCAGAAAGAGTACAGAACGGTAATCCGAAGATTGTGCGGTCGAGTCTAATTGCGTAAACCTTCTTTTTTTAATTTTTCAAGAGTCACCCTCCATTTTTTATATTCGTATTGTTCGTCAATTTCTTCGCACAAAATTGGCTCATCGTCGCACTCAAACGTACACTCGGATAAAACTTCCACTACTTTCTCGTGTATTTAACTTGCAGTTTGGATGTGTTCTTCAGTTTTTACCGCTGAACTTTCTGGAGCGATCAGATCGCTTTCCACCAAAAGATGCAAAATCTGATCGAACGCCGTTTTCAGACGTCGTTTCGACGCTTGCGTGTGTTATCATTCCTGTTCTTTTATCGATGTTCCAGGCCCATCAGTATTTTTACTTGTACACTCAGACATTTTCGGTCGACAACAAATTTTTGACGATATTGTCAGTGTGTTCTCTCAATATCACTCCGTCGAGAGCTAGCGATCGAATGACCGTCTCTAACGTTCTATTGTTGGTGCAGCAGCCAGGAATTACACGAAGGTCAGAATGAAACTAACGGAATACGCAGGTACGCTTTAATTACAATTCTTTGAAAGTTACTTTCAGAGTAAGATGTGAACGCTGTAAATACAAATCCTTTCTTGGAAATTTATTCCCAATTCCAAATTTCTCTTTGCCTTTCCTTTTCATGGACACCATGAAACTATTAATAAACGCAAAATAATGAGCATTATTTCGGTTTAGTTGCATTGTAAGTAAAGTAAAAATTAAAAAAAAAATTCCGCATACGGACACGACTCCACGACCCTCGAATCATCGTTTCGTACTCTACCCGATTCCAGCCGCTGTCTGGAAACTGCGTTACCATAAATGGCTCCCCCGTCTCTCGCCAGCTCTAAAAATGCCTTTTTTATGTAAACCCTTGACCATCTGGAGCTCTCACTTCTTTCATTTTCAGTTTTGGCCGAGGCCATAAATTTGGACGAAATCGGTGATGACCAGACCAGTAGCGCGGTGACCTTGTAAGCCTCGGCGAGGCGGCTGGTGGGAGCTATTTACAAATCGACATCTACGAATATTGCTTGCTTTACGGTTGCTGTCAACATTAATTAGCAGACGATAAGTTATACGCATCTGCTTCTACAGGAACTGGAACTGAAGTGACACGCTGAGTTGACAACGTCATACGTGATCATGGTTATTGACGTTTAGACGCACTAATTAGTGTTGTCACTTAGCTGACCTGATAAATAGGGGAAATAACTCAGTAGCAATAAATTTCGGTTTCTATCGTTCTAGCTGCTTTTACAGCCAGCTCGTCAAAAAGTGGGCGTATTCCATATACCACGAACGTAGGTGTTTGTTAGTGTTGTCACTAACACTGAAGGAAAAGTCATAACTTTCAGTCCACCTAACGGTCAGATGGAAATACTGTGTGTTGTCACAGGGAAGATGGCTAATTGTTACTGAAACACGATTTGCTGCTTGGTTTTCTTGGGCATGGAAGGACTGGACAAACAGCACTTGAAAACCATTCGTGATACAAATAAATTTTAAATAAACCTTATTAAAATGAGCTAGTTCCTTGAGAAATATACAGAAGTTCACAATACAATGAAACATGTCAACTGAAGTCATGCGGAGTAAGTTTCAATCCCGACGCCAGCAGCTAATTTTGACGCTTCACATACTAGACTGATCAGGGAACAGACACACCATTTCATTGTAAAACACAGGCGTAAATAACATTAAAGTGCGAGTGATAAGGACTGACCAGATTTACACCTAAGATACTGCCTTTAACAACAATAATCTATTTTCTCTGAAAACAATTAATTGAAACTGAATGTAATTAATTTCCAGTAACTTCTAATATCGCTTGCGTGTTCGAAACGGTGAGCAAAACGTTCACCCCAAGGTAATTACGGACACACATGGGCTTAAACAAGAACTGACAGCTTAAAACTCGATAACATATTTAAAACAAAAGTGCTTAAACTAGATTTGGAACCCGAATAATTTAAACAGACCCAAGTGCGCTCGTACTTTAACTAGAGGAAACAGGTTGAATTAGTGTAATACTCGAAAATCAACAATGAAATAATGAGCGAACAGGCGTTCAAGTAACATCAGAAATAACAGCTTAATAAAAATCGAATTCTTTAACAAATGGGGCAAATGCGAACACCCGTTGCACCCGAACGGGCTTCGCCGTGTGAACAGCAGTTACGGCTTGCTGCAACGCGAGTTACTGTGGTAAGCGAAACGCAGCTCCCGTCAGCCCACCAGAAAGGAGGAGAATTAATTCACAACTTCATTTTACAAATTACCCTCATCAGACAGCCAGTTCAAATGAAGCACTAGCAGTGACTGCATTGGAGAACTGTTTTATGAACCACAAAATTTAAAAGGTGACAGTTCTTAAAAACAATTACAAAAACCAGAAATACTAAAGGAGGCTGGGTTCACTGCACAGAGTACTATCTAAAACTTGCCTCTGCGGCCGCAGAAAGTCATATCTGCCCCAGCCAGTAACACGAGGACCAAAATGAACAGTACCGTCGGAGAGAAGCACTGAAGACACTGTAATAGTTAGTCGCAGAGCAAACTTTCTTGCAGCGAGACACAACTTGCGATACAACAGTGTTAATCACCAGCAAAGTTCCAAAACGTGCTCACCCGTAACAAAATCCGGCTAGAAAACGCGAGTTGAGCGGCCTTCTATCAGTGGTAGGAATCCCTCTACGAGAACGCTGCTACGGCGCTAAGCGGTAGGCGACTTGCTCCTTGCAGTCGGTCCCACTCTGATCCGTCCAAGTCGCCACGGCCGGCACGCCTCGCGTCCACCAGGAAGGATTCCGGCGACGAACCACGGATCCAGCATATGAGGCCACTCGAGTCAACACCGAGTGGAACTGCGACACCACTCCCGCGTCTGCTCCTCGACCAATCTCCCAGTCCCACAACCGAACTTCAAGAGCGCGACGTCGCTGCCGGTGCGGGCTGTGAGGACGCCAGTCACGCCCTCTGGCCAAAGGAGAGTGCTACTGAGAGCATGACACGACCTTTCGATTCGTGGCACGGTTCTGTTACTTTCGCTCCAGTTTGTGCATGAACGTTGTCTCACATCTGTCGTAAAGCATGAAAGTATCCACATAGCTTGATGTTACCAGTCAATGGATAGAATATTATCAGAAGTGTGTAAAGCAGCTTTGTCTCAGAATTCATACACCAGTCTCATAGTCGGAATATCAAGAGCTGCAATTTGCCTAAGCCTTCTCCTCCTCCTCTGTCATCCAATTTCCTACTCTGATAATTCTTCTAGACATTAATGTTGAGATGGGTTACTGTCAGTGCAAGTGTCGTAATCATGTGATCGAAGAAAATGAAAGCTGATGCAACAGAAATATTCAGAAAAAAAAATCATAATTGTGGCAGTCCTGTTATTGTAAACGAGGAAGACATTTTCTTGGCGACCGTGAGAAACTCAAGTAAAATCACGAGGAGAAAATGTTGATTATAAGCATCAGTGGAAACAAGAAAAGCGAAGAAAAGAATTAATGTTTATATTTCGTAGTTACTGAAACGCGAAATTGAATAAAAACTTCGTTATTCTTTAATCATAAGTTTCCTCTCACACAGCAGCCTGCACCTCTGGTCTTTTTTCTATTCGCCTTTCTCAGGCTTCAATTTATAAAATTTTCTCCATGGATGATGTAGATTGCGTTGTTCTTTTTTACATACACTTTCGTGTTTGGAGGTGGGCAGTAAATCTCCTGACAACGGAAAAGCTCTGTTCCATATTTTTAAACTGTTCCCTTCTTACATATTCAGTCAGTATTATCTATTTATTGTTTGCTATATTATAACCATCGTACCTCTCCGGCTAATTAGGCTTTTCTATATGACCGTGTACCTAAAGTCCCTAATCTGTGTCGGCCTGTGTGGCAGAGCGGTTCTAGGGGCTTCAGTATGGTACCGCGCGAACGCTACGGTCGCAGGTTCGAATCCTGCTTCGGGCATGGATGTGTGTGATGTCCTTAGGTTAGTCAGGTTTAAGTAGTTCTAAGTTCTAGGGGACTGGTGACCTCAGATGTTGAGTCCTATTGTGCTGATAGCCACTTGAACCAAGAGCCCTAATATGTGGGGAAAAGGCATCTACTCCGAAGAATAATGCAAAACCAGGAGCAGTAGGTGAAGTTATAATCGAATCGCCACTGCTCAGTATTATAGTAATGACGATTAGAAACTAAGTTCGGTCAACATTATATATTTTTAATTACGAAAACTAGTTTCTTAATTAACAGTAGTTAGTGGAAAACTTGGAAGAAAAGTTTTCAAAGTATGTCACTAATGAAATAACCGACGGTCGCCAGTTCCCTACGGGAACAAGAATAATTAAACTGAAACAGAAATTTTTGCTCGTAAGCAATCTTACGTAAGAATAGTTATTGGCGTCATGAGGTAGGAACAGTACCTAACGCACACTTTCAAGTGCTTCACACCACACATGTTACAGTAGTCAGATAATAATCAAATAGCAAATACATACAACATATCATATTAATTTTCAGAGATCAGTTAAAGTAAGATTGTTTATTGTCTGTGGACAGAAACTCTTTGTTACGTTACTCACCATTATACTGACTGTCGTAATTGTAGCAATCAGAAAGATTGTTTGAATTTAGCAGTTACTGTGATATTTCTTCGTAATAAAAGTTACAAATTATGCCACAAGCTATAAATGAGAACTGTGCTTTGACAATGATATTCAGTGTCCAAGTCACGTAAAGTTTTACTACCTTTTTTTATTATGAGAGTTATTGTATTTTTAGCAAATGAATTAATTCTGGCTTTTGCGTCATTCCATTTCTGACATCATTCATACTACAACCAAAGATTTCATTATGAAGTAATTGTTCAAAAGTTGGAAAAATTACATTTTGATAAACTAATAAATTAATGTTCACTTCAATTTCAGTTAATTTTGTGATTATCGCGGTTCATACAAAGGGATAGGATGGATACTACTTTGATGATGACTTTGGAAAATTATTTACGTGACAATATGCATGAAAACAATGTTATTCAAGCAATAAAATTCCAACTGCGCTGGTCAGTCTATTACACTTCTTGTTATAAAAAGTCCAGATCTTACTTCATTTCATAATGTCGTTGGTTTGTCGAGTGGCTTCATTTAGCAGTAAAATAGGGCAGAAGTTGATCTTCTTGCCATACCATAGCCAATAACAAGGGCCAACAGTACTCTTGACGTTACGTGAATTCCTTTTGCTGCAGTTGTACTGTGCCCAATAAATGCCGCAGTTTGCCCATATTAAACATCCGCCGAAACAACCAATTCAGTTTTCACTGCTCCTCACTTCGGAAACAGACTTTTTGTCTCCTTACTTTTTCATAGCTACACCGGCGAATACACACAAACAACGACTCCAATCGTCTCCTCGCGTCTCCCAACTGCTGCCTTTTTTGGCGGACTCGCATGTCCAGCGATAATGCATTTACAGTTTATTACACTCTTTGACAATAGCTTTTACCTGACTAGGCCAGCGTATCTACATACAAAATGCTAACATCCCATGCGTATTCTCTTTCTTAAATAGCAAATAGCATATGTAACTTGACAACATATTTACAAGAATTATATTCAGCACAGCTAATAAAGCACATTTCCCAAAACACGTAGAAAATGTATATTCATCCACAGAGTTGTGGTGTTACAATCTGACGTCCCGCTGTCGACTAACGAAAAGTGTGTTGGTGTTGTGAGAGGATCTTCCACCACTCATTCAATCAATCGTAAGTGTGGAGCATGAAAGATAGCCTAGTAATTTACTCTAGTAAACAAACGATAAAAACAGATGTTTCGCGTTTTACCGCCAGCAGCCTTCTCAAGAGTGCTCAATTCCGTATTCGTAAGACCGACTACGTTCGCATGTAATGAGAATATTTGTTAACTGAAGGAACGGGACCGATGACCATGGTAGTCTGGTCCCTTTAATCCCACAAACCAATCAACTGAAGGAACAGTTACTGATCCAAATTTTTCATGCAATGTTTGGCAACCAAGGAAAATGACATTGGCATACTATGGCAAAGCAGACGAAAGGTTCCATTTGTGATAATTTCTGAACAGAAACATTATGTGCAACATAAATATCACAAATACATTTGAAAATAGCGATAATAATAATAATAATAATAATAATAATAATAATTGCTCTAAACCACTAAAAATTTTTTTTGAGCATTTCCACTGTACAACGAACTTTGTACTTCGTTCGTTAAGTATCGTTCAGTCGTCAATGCTACAAAGATTGTTTCGATGATACCATCGAATGTTTACAATTTAGGATAATCCGCACAAAATATTATCATCTTCCCGAGCTATATTTTATTGAACAAATGCTGTAATTTGAAGTTTTGAGGTGACGAAGTGTTCTCCTACTACTCGACAAACCCTAGGTATTTCGGTGTTCAACATTGTATGTTTCATTGAAAGACAGGCGAAAATACATCGTTCGGTCTATGGTGTACCGTTTTCAGGGGAAATTGCAGTTTCGATAGATTTGAGACACGGTATATTAAGTTTTAACTTACAGTTTCCTTCATCACGTTATGTTACACTTGTTACTGCTTTTCGTATTCAAAAAGTCATTCGTTGCGACTGGCTATACCGCAAGCTGTTGCCTGCAAACTTACATTTCATCCACTCTCATGTGGGGATCATTATTGCCTTTACCGAAGAAATATCTCCGCTGAAGTAGAGGGGGAGACCATCAATTGTTCTTTGCGAGGAAGGCGCTCTAAATTGTGCCCTAAGATCGATGTTCGTAATTACTGTCCCAGCCAGTAAACCCCCAGAAGGCGGCCTCTCTTGCGTTGGAATGCGGGGGGTGTAAAATACTGCACTTCCTTTGACTTGCAAATAGCTAAGATATCCCTCACCTCTGCAATACTCACTTTATCTAAATTTGTAATTAAAGTAAATCTTCTAAACTGTCATATCATTTGTGTAATTTGCGCACATACATGCCTCTCTATTACTTTTATAAATATCACGAAAGAGATTAATATGATTTGATGACATTCTAATGTAAACAGGCTCGTTAGGAATAAGTAGGAGGTTTCTTAGAGCCGAGGAATTCAATTTCACTGTTTCAATCTGAAAAACGGAATATTGCAGCTATTAGTGACAATCGTGGAGATCTATAAAACGGTACTCAACAGTTGTTGTTGTTGTTGTCTTCAGTCCTGAGACTGGTTTGATGCAGCTCTCCATGCTACTCTATCCCGTGCAAGCTGCTTCATCTCCCAGTACCTACTGCAACCTACATCCTTTTGAATCTGCTTAGTGTACTCATCTCTCGGTCTCCCTCTACGATTTTTACCCTCCACGCTGCCCTCCAACGCTAAGTTTGTGATCCCTTGATGCCTCAAAACATGTCCTACCAACCGATCCCTTCTTCTAGTCAAGTTGTGCCACAAACTTCTCTTCTCCCCAATCCTATTCAATACCTCCTCATTAGTTACGTGATCTATCCACCTTATCTTCAGTATTCTTCTGTAGCACCACATTTCGAAAGCTTCTATTCTCTTCTTGTGCAAACTAGTAATCGTCCATGTTTCACTTCCATACATGGCTACACTCCAAACAAATACTTTCAGAAACGACTTCCTGATACATAAATCTATATTCGATGTTAACAAATTTCTCTTCTTCAGAAACGCTTTCCTTGCCATTGCCAGTCTACATTTTATATCCTCTCTACTTCGACCATCATCAGTTATTTTACTTCCTAAATAGCAAAACTCCTTTACTACTTTAAGTGTCTCATTTCCTAATCTAATTCCCTCAGCATCACCCGATTTAATTTGACTACATTCCATTATCCTCATTTTGCTTTTGTTGATGTTCATCTTATATCCTCCTTTGAAGACACTGTCCATTCCGTTCAACTGCTCTTCCAAGTCCTTTGCCGTCTCTGACAGAATTACAATGTCATCGGCGAACCTCAAAGTTTTTACTTCGTCTCCATGAATTTTAATACCTACTCCAAATTTTTCTTTTGTTTCCTTTATTGCTTGCTCAATATACAGATTGAATAACATCGGGGAGAGGCTACAACCCTGTCTCACTCCTTTCCCAGCCACTGCTTCCCTTTCATGCCCCTCGACTTTTATGACTGCCATCTGGTTTCTGTACAAATTGTAAATAGCCTTTCGCTCCCTGTATTTTACCCCTGCCACCTTTAGAATTTGAAAAAGAGTATTCCAGTCAACATTGTCAAAAGCTTTCTCTAAGTCTACAAATGCTAGAAACGTAGGTTTGCCTTTTCTTAATCTTTCTTCTAAGATAAGTCGTAAGGTCAGTATTGCCTCACGTGTTCCAACATTTCGACGGAATCCAAACTGATCCTCCCCGAGGTCCGCATCTACTAGTTTTTCCATTCGTCTGTAAAGAATTCGCGTTAGTATTTTGCAGCTGTGACTTATTAAACTGATAGTTCGGTAATTTTCACATCTGTCAGCACCTGCTTTCTTTGGGATTGGAATTATTATATTCTTCTTGAAGTCTGAGGGTATTTCGCCTGTCTCATACATCTTGCTCACCAGCTGGTAGAGTTTTGTCATGACTGGCTCTCCCAAGGCCGTCAGTAGTTCTAATGGAATGTTGTCTACTCCGGGGGCCTTGTTTCGACTCAGGTCTTTCAGTGCTCTGTCAAACTCTTCACGCAGTATCGTAGCTCCCATTTCGTCTTCATCTACATCCTCTTCCATTTCCATAATATTGTCCTCAGGTACATCACCCTTGTATAAACCTTCTATATACTCCTTCCACCTTTCTGCCTCCCCTTCTTTGCTTAGAACTGGGTTGCCATCTGAGCTCTTGATATTCATACACGTGGTTCTCTTCTCTCCAAAGGTCTCTTTAATTTTCCTGTAGGCAGTATCTATCTTACCCCTAGTGAGATAAGCTTCTACATCCTTACATTTGTCCTCTAGCCATGCCTGTTTAGCCATTTTGCACTTCCTGTCGATCTCATTTTTGAGACGTCTGTATTCCTTTTTGCCTGCTTCATTTACTGCATTTTTATATTTTCTCCTTTCATCAATTAAATTCAATATTTCTTCTGTTACCCAAGGATTTCTAGCAGCCCTCGTCTTTTTACCTACTTGATCCTCTGCTGCCTTCACTATTTCATCCCTCAAAGCTACCCATTCTTCTTCTACTGTATTTCTTTCCCCTATTCCTGTCAATTGTCCCCTTATGCTCTCCCTGAAACTCTGTACAACCTCTGGTTCTTTCAGTTTATCCAGGTCCCATCTCCTTAATTTCCCACATTTTTGCAGTTTCTTCAGTTTTAATCTACAGGTCATAACCAATAGATTGTGGTCCGAGTCCACATCTGCCCCTGGAAATGTCTTACAACTTAAAACCTGGTTCCTAAATCTCTGTCTTACCATTATATAATCTATTTGATACCTTTTAGTATCTCCAGGGTTCTTCCACGTATACAACCTTCTTTCATGATTCTTAAACCAAGTGTTAGCTATGATTAAGTTGTGCTCCGTGCAAAATTCTACTAGGCGGCTTCCTCTTTCATTTTTTTGCCCCAATCCATATTCACCTACTATGTTTCCTTCTCTCCCTTTTCCTACACTCGAATTCCAGTCACCCATTACTATTAAATTTTCGTCTCCCTTCACTATCTGAACAATTTCTTTTATTTCATCGTACTTTTCTTCAATTTCTTCATCATCTGCAGAGCTAGTTGGCATATAAACTTGTACTACTGTAGTAGGTGTGGGCTTCGTATCTATCTTGGCCACAATAATGCGTTCACTATGCTGTTTGTAGTAGCTTACCCGCATTCCTATTTTCCTATTCATTATTAAACCTACTCTTGCATTACCCCTATTTGATTTTGTGTTTATAACCCTGTAGTCACCTGACCAGAAGTCTTGTTCCTCCTGCCACCGAACTTCACTAATTCCCACTATATCTAACTTTAACCTATCCATTTCCCTTTTTAAATTTTCTAACCTACCTGCCCGATTAAGGGATCTGACATTCCACGCTCCGATCCGTAGAACGCCAGTTTTCTTTCTCCTGATAACGACATCCTGCTGAGTAGTCCCCGCCTGGAGATCCGAATGGGGGACTATTTTACCTCCGGAATATTTTACCCAAGAGGATGCCATCATCATTTAATCATACAGTAAAGCTGCATGTCCTCGGGAAAAATTACGGCTGTAGTTTCCCCTTGCATTCAGCCGTTCGCAGTACCAGCACAGCAAGGCCGTTTTGGTTAATGTTGCAAGGCCAGATCAGTCAATCATCCAGACTGTTGCCCCTGCAACTACTGAAAAGGCTGCTGCCCCTCTTCAGGAACCACACGTTTGTCTGGCCTCTCAACAGATACCCCTCCGTTGTGGTTGCACCTACGGTACGGCCATCTGTATCGCTGAGGCACGCAAGCCTCCCCACCAACGGCAAGGTCCATGGTTTATGGGGGGGGGGGGGGGGGGGGGACTCAACAGTTAAGCACCTAAATTCCATATGATGGAGTCTTGACATGATGGGAAGTATTTATGTGTTAATCAAAATGTCACTCCGTGAAAATGCAGTTTATGCTTATTTGTTTGTGAACGGAGCACGCAGATACAGCTTTGGTACGTTCAGTATTCTGCTATATAATGCTTGAAGATAGTAGCGCACACGATGCTGTGGGCTGCACTGTTTGGATCTGCTCTTGTACGGCGTCTGTGAGATCCTCGTAATGAGGAATATAAAACTCCCTCACGAAGTTATAGTACTTGCTATGAAGGCATGAAATAATCTATATGAATGTGTAAACACGTGTATTTGATGTAAATACTTTATCAGAAATGTGTACAATTAGTTCATAGACTAGTTAGGAATACTCTCATAGACGTGAATAAGTGAAAATTGAGCTATCTGCATGAAAAATCACTAAACTGAAAACTCGGTAATGTGGCGAGGAGACGATCGGGGTGAATCTCGACCCAGCCTCGTTGCACTCTCTTGCCAGATTAATCAGTTAGTGGGTAACGATAGCTGGATCACAATCGGGAGCGTATTTACCCTTGTGTGATATTTTAGATATTTCAGTTTTAGTCTGGTTTTATCCCAACCACCAACTCTTCCTTTTTTGACATAATCATTTCATATGTATCTTCGCCTATCATACATTTTAGATAACCTGTTTAATATATTAACCTTATTGTGTACGATGAAAGTGAAATTATGGCGCTGATTATTTAAAAACATACTGACGTTAAGGGGAGCGATCATACATAACTCGATACTGCCGTTAAATTTTGTAATACACGCATACGTGTGTCAAAGCTGCTGACTTCGTACCAGTTTAATTATACCTAACGCTGGTTCTCGAAAATATACAGTACACACTGGTTTGTGCGCAGCCGACAACGAGTAAGCGGGTAGATAACTCTTTCCAGGGCCAAGTTAACCATTCCTGGATGCCATACGAGATGCCTCTATTATCTAGTTTTTCGTTTTCGTCAGTAATTTCAGCAGCTCTTCGTTTCACACTTAATTTCATTTACATCTTTCTATAGCATCACAAGTCAATTCCATCCAGTTTATTCTTCTATGGTTTCCCCTTGATCCACATGCCATTTACGTACAATGCGGCAATTCAAAGATATGTCCAAGAACTCCTTCTTTACTTCTTTTTCACTACTTGGTACCAGCAAATTTCTCTTATCTTTATTTTATCTACATAAATCTGCTTCTGCAGGAAGTTACATCTGATGTTTACTTCCTTAAAGCAGTCAGCTTTGTAGGGTTTTACCTATTGTATAAGAAATGTTTTTTTCTAGTTTCCAATAAGTAGCGAAGTATGCTACTTCTGATTACTTCCTCCACTCGGACGTCCTTTTGTAAACCTATTCATTAGCATTGCTTTTCTCGGCCATTCTTTGTAAACCTGCTCATTAGATTTATTTCACTGCTACTGCTTCTTTCGCAAGTCTAATGTTCAAATAGTCACTAATTTTCTTTGTACTACTCTCGAAGACTTCACTTTACCCGTTTCCTCCCCCGACCCATATTTATGCTCTAAGAAAGTTGTTCGTGTCACTAAATACGTCTTCGCCTTTACTTTTGGGTATGTCGTCTGCGAATTTGACTTAGACTTCCTTGCTGGACCTTGCTTTTACGATACGCGAGTTAAACAAGAGGGTGGTTAACTGTAATATTGTTTTATACCTTTTCTAATACTAGAGTTTCGACATTTTTTAATAGCAACTTTTGGAAATTTTGAGTACCTCCTCTCGGCCTGTACTTTATTCCCGTTTGCCTCAAGACTACATATTATTGTGTCGAAGGCAGTATTTGGTTAAGGACAAAATATGTGATCTTATAGGACGCAGTGTGGAGGTATTACTCTGAGACGATGAAGACGTAGTCAAAATAAAGGAATTCGTGATGGGCCGCTACCTCTGCTATCCACACTATGAGCAAATGTGCCTGCGACAATGGTTCGCCTTGGAAAATGAATATGCCAGAGGTAAAATGTGTGATGCGAATATTTTCCCTTGTGTGGCTTCTATGTCTCTGACCGTTTGGACTATCAGTGTTGTGATGATGCAGTTTTAGTGTGTATGATGGGTTCAAGAGTGCAATATGGTGGCAGAGGTTGTAAGTGCGGAAACAGAGTTGGGTTTTTGTGAGATGCGGGGAGCGTTCCGTCACCGTCACTTTTGACGACCCACAGATGCCTTGGATTTTAACACAATACCAATGTATTATCATTACTGTATTAAAACACTTTATATAATTCGTTTATGTCTGTGCCTAGTACAACGCTTCGGCATAACTTCCAAGAAACTACGGCTCAGGTAAATACATAACGTGAAAAGCATTTGTCCAAAAATTTGATATACACCTACGCTTTGCAGTTGTTTTAAGGGCTCCAGGTACGATATGAGATTTCAGTCAAAAAATTTTCCATTCTTTTCTGTGTTAGATAATGTCCACTGTAATGTATCTATTTGCATAACTAACAGCAAAAAAATAATTTAGATATGCACGCCTCTCTTTAAATCACCCATTTGCCGCGTCCCTTTCTTTAAAATGGAATATCTCAACCAATTTTAAGGTAAATTCGTTGCAGAAATTTTGTTTTACATGTTACATAAGTGCCTAACCTGTTTTATGCATAACAATGTTCACTTGTTTTAATATGGCGTCTAAAAGTTCTTTCTTAGCTTGTAAACAGAAGTTCGTTGTATCTGAAATCGTACTGTGCTGCCGTAGAAATTTTCCAACGATCGGCAGATGACAACCTGGACTCGTTCCTGGACATTGTATAGTGTGGCTCATGTTGAAGAACCCGTATAAAGCTCGGCAAGTATCGCAGCCTCAAGGTGGACTTGATGCATCTGGTCAGTGTTGCATATTTCCCAAACGCCACTGGCTTTCTTCACCGTCTATCAACCGTGCTGATGCTTAAGGAGTGGGGAGTAGTACGTCAGCCACATACGTACTTTAAGCTGTAATGTACACCTGAAGATAAGCTGACTGCTGGTCCGTTTCACCTACCTGTTCTACACCTGTTCTATTGTCAACGCAGCGACACAGTTGAAGTGCGTTCCGTTTAAGTAGAATACATTCAAAAGATTGGCAGGAGTCGCGAAAGGGATAGTGTTTTACCCCCAAAATTACTTTGGGCCTATTTGGCAGGGTTTATTTACTTTTTGTTTTCTTACTTTTAATGTATCGATAATTCTTCTTCTACATCATGCCTGGCGCCATAGCGAGAAAGATATCGCAGTCAACAGAGGCACCAGAGCGGTATTCCCTTTCTGCTAACACTTCTACATGACATGTATTATAGCCACGAGCGTATCACACTTTGGCATCAACACGCGTACTCTCTCTAGGTGACATATACACTGATCAGCCAGAATATTATGACCAACGATCTAGTATCGATATAAACCCATCCAGGACACAGCAGCGTCACCTGACGACGAATGACTGCTAGCATCAGTGAGCGTGCTGTTCGTGTGTAGAATGGGGAAGGCAGGCGATCTGAGTCTAACGGCACATTGTGATGGCAGACAGGCTCGGCACGAGAATTTCGGAAACTGCACGACTGGTCGGGTACTCGACAAGTGCTGTGGTGAGTGTTTTCAACAGGTGGCGTAACCAACATGAAATCACGTCCAGAAGCCGTGGGGTTGGGCAGCCGCCCCTCATTACAGATGTCGGAGGTAGTAGCCTGGGCAGACTGGCAAAACAGGACGATCGGTGGATTGTGGCAAAATTGACTTCAGACTTTTATTTTGGCAGAGTACAAGTGTGTCTGGACACACAGTGCACCGAGCAGTCCTAACGATGGGCCTCCGCAGCTGACGACTCGTGCATGTGCCAAAGTTAACACCACGGCATCGACAACTACGACTGGAATGGGCAGGTGACAATCGGCACTGAACGTTGGTACAGTGGTAGAACGTTGCTTGGTCTGATGAATCCCGATACCTTCTTCATCGTGCTGATGGGAGGGCGCGAATCCGTCGTTTTCCAGGGGAACAGCTCCTTAACATCTATACCACGGAACGCAGACAAGCTGGCGGCGACTACATTATGCTCTGGGGAACATTCACGTGGGCATTCATGGATTTAGTGGAGCTCACGCAATGCACCATGACGGCTAAGGGGTATCGTACATTGGTTGCAGGCCACGTACACGCTTTCATGACAATTGTGTTTCCCAATGGCTGTGGCATTTTTCGACAAGATAATACGCGATGCCACAATTGTGTCACAAGTGTGAGTTTGATGCACTGGTTCGAGCAATACAGTGGCGAGTTCCAAATGACGTCCTGGCCCACAACTCGTCAGATGCGAACCCGATACAGCACATCTGGGATGTGATTGAATGTGGCGTCACTGCTTATAGCCACCCTCTCTTGAATTTATGAGAATTAGGTGATTTGTATGTGTAGATGAGGTGCCAACTTACTCCAGCGACATACCAAGGTCATTGCGTCCATGTCACGACGCTTTGCCGCCGTTATGCGCGCCAAAAGTGGGCGTACCAGCTATTAGATTTCTGGTCATAATGTTCTCGCAGATCGCTGTATACGATTTCATACTGCCGCTGCTGCTGTCACGCGAGGCTAATTTACGGGGCGTCTCACAGCTCCTGTTACAGGCTTCCACAGGTTCTACATGGGACTTCGTAGATAAAGTTTTGATACGGAACCCACGCCCGGAAACGTACTGTTCTATATGAAATGAATGGTTCAAGTGGCTATCAGCACAATGGGACTCAACATCTGAGGTCACCAGTCCCCTATAACTTAGAACTACTTAAACCTAACTAACCTATGGACATCACACACATCCATGTATGAAATGAAGTTTGAAAATCGTATCACTTTGAGGCCTCCCGCTTGGCGGTACGAACACAAATTGAGAAGAGGGTATCGTCGTCGTTACCTCTTATGACACCACACATCATTTTCATCCGATACAACAACGGCTCCGAGAAAATGGTGCATTTGCAACTAGGAAGATTGACTATGATGTTCCACGAACGCACTGGACTCGTCCTTGAAGAGCACGTCCTTCGTCACGAATAATAGTACCCGACAATGAGTACTCGATACACTGGTTATGCCATGGACCCCTGCAGAGCACACAGGTCGGAGATCATTCTCTGCTCTGTGTGCGTATCGTTAAGTCAGAGAATTGAAAGTAATCCGATCTTCAAACTTATTTTACACCCAAACAGTACATTTACGGACATGCTTCAATCACCAAAACTTTCTGTGGTAACAAGCAGACCACCATCCCTCTTATCATGGATTTTTGTGAACTTAATATATGTCGTAGAAGGACGTGACTTGAGTAACTGGCTACGGGATTTTCATGCGAGCGACCCTATTTCCCGAGCAAATCGATATTGAAGTTTTGTGCAAACCAGCAACACCCATAATGTTAACCATGCTTCGACCAAGTGAGAGTAGCGCAGCGGCTGAGACTCACGTCTACCCCTATGGTGGTAGGGTACATATCAGCACATGTCCTTAATTTTTTTCTCAGTTTTTCATACAGAATAACATTAAATAGCATACGTCATGCAGAGGTATTCATAAATAGTGATTTTAGCCGTAGTAATTTCATTGCTAAAGCAATCATTAAACCTAACTTTATTCAAATGTGTATTCCGTTTATTGCGAAATAAATTACAGAATCGTCTTACTCGCTATCGCTTGCGTCGCTTACTGTGCTAGAACAGTATTTCGGATGGTATACACTCCTGGAAATTGAAATAAGAACACCGTGAATTCATTGTCCCAGGAAGGGGAAACTTTATTGACACATTCCTGGGGTCAGATACATCACATGGTCACACTGACAGAACCACAGGCACATAGACACACGCAACAGAGCATGCACAATGTCGGCACTAGTACAGTGTATATCCACCTTTCGCAGCAATGCAGGCTGCTATTCTCCCATGGAGACGATCGTAGAGATGCTGGATGTAGTGCTGTGGAACGGCTTGCCATGCCATTACCACCGGGCGCCTCAGTTGGACCAGCGTTCATGCTGGACGTGCAGACCGCGTGAGACGACGCTTCATCCAGTCCCAAACATGTCCAATGGGGGACAGATCCGGAGATCTTGCTGGCCAGGGTAGTTGACTTACACATTCTAGAGCACGTTGGGTGGCACGGGATACATGCGGACGTGCATTGTCCTGTTGGAGCAGCAAGTTCCCTTGCCAGTCTAGGAATGGTAGAACGATGGGTTCGATGACGGTTTGGATGTACCGTGCACTATTCAGTGTCCCCTCGACGATCACCAGAGGTGTACGGCCAGTGTAGGAGATCGCTCCCCACACCATGATGCCGGGTGTTGGCCCTGTGTGCCTCGGTCGTATGCAGTCCTGATTGTGGCGCTCACCAGCACGGCGCCAAACACGCATACGACCATCATTGGCACCAAGGCAGAAGCGACTCTCATCGCTGAAGACGACACGTCTCCATTCGTCCCTCCATTCACGCCTGTCGCGACACCACTGGAGGCGGGCTGCACGATGTTGGGGCGTGAGCGGAAGACGGCCTAACGGTGTGCGGGACCGTAGCCCAGCTTCATGGAGACGGTTGTGAATGGTCCTCGTCGATACCCCAGGAGCAACAGTGTCCCTAATTTGCTGGGAAGTGGCGGTGCGGTCCCCTACGGCTCCTGCGTAGGACCCTACGGTCTTGGCGTGCATCCGTGCGTCGCTGCCGTCCGGTCCCAGGTCGACGGGCACGTACACCTTACGCCGACCACTGGCGACAACATCGATGTTCCGTTGGAGACCTCACGCCCCACGTTTTGAGCAATTCGGCGGTACGTCCATCCGGCCTCCCGCATGCCCGCTATACGCCCTCGCTCAGTCCGTCAGTTGCACATACGGTTCACGTCCACGCTGTCGCGGCATGCTACCAGTGTTAAAGACTGCGATGGAGCTCCGTATGAAACGGCAAACTGGCTGACACTGACGGCAGCGGTGCACAAATGCTGCGCAGCTAGCGCCATTCGACGGCCAACACCGCGGTTCCTGGTGTGTCCGCTGTGCCGTGCGTGTGATCATTGCTTGTACAGCCCTCTCGCAGTGTCCGGAGCAAGTGTGGTGAGTCTGACACACCGGTGTCAATGTGTTCTTTTTTCCATTTCCAGGAGTGTATATCGCAGAAGAAACCGTAACACAAATTTATAAAGCTTTACGCACGCATTTAATGAAAGCTATTGGTTTTCAGGCCCACAGATTTTTTCGAAAGCGACACCGGAAACACAGTTCGTTTGGATTAAAAATGATTGTTCTCTGTTCGATCAGCTTCAATGCGAAAACGAATATTTTATCATTTCTGTGAAAGCAGGTGCACTAAACACACATAGAACTGAAGAATGTATTTTTAAGGACTCTTACTTGAAGCGATTCCTCTTAGCAAGTAAGGAACATTTCAATTTTTTTTCGTGATAATTTTAACCAGCCTGCAAAAATAAACGACAAAGGGTTCGCAAAATGCATTAAACTTGACTGGCACAATTTTTACGGCGCAGGTGCTTTCTTTCTTTTCATCTACAGTGCAATGATCGTAATATGTGCGACCAGTCTGTCCTCCCCTTGCAGAAATGTTTGTTGTTCCACGTACATAACAACGACAAATTTTAAAAACTCTTCATACAGCACATTCGTGAACTTCCCTTATTTCGTGCAGGTCACAATCACATTTTTTAATCTATGAGTCAACTCGTCAACTCTTGTTTGAATAATTTGACCAAATTTCCAGGATGGTTCTTGCACACATAAGAAAACGTAAAGCACTATCTTCTCTGTCAAACTTATAGTATACTTTACTATGAAGGAATAACTAACCTTGTTCATATCTTTTTTCTGCACAGCGACGGTTATCGCTACTTATTCCGCAAGAGGTCTCTTGTATGTCGATTGGTACTGGCAGCCGGTTTGTTACATAAGCGAGATAAAATTTAGAGATGAGATACTATCATCAGTATCTGGAATGACATGTGAACTACTGTTTAACGTTATTCTGTAGTTGGAAATGGAAACGAAAGTACACAGGCAGAATTTGAAAGCGTACTGTCAGCGTGGTATCCGAGAAATTTATCCGATGCGCTACCTTTGCTTTGCCGAACTAGTGTTTGTGTCACAGGTACAGGTGGGACGCATAAAACTTGGAAACCAGGGCTGTCCCATGAGAAGCCGCTGACAAGGTTCTCAGGACATGTCTCTCTACAACATACCCGAGACTCATCAAAATCCGTGATTAACAGGTCTGACGTCCGCTTGTAAGACCGTTCTACAACCTACAGACGCCTGCAATAGGAAGTGTGAAACACTCGGCGTTGTTGTTGCTGTGGTCTTCAGTCCTGAGACTGGTTTGATGCAGCTCTCCATGCTACTCTATCCGCGTATGCAGCGCTAAATTTCTGCGCTACCTGAACTCTTTATTAATGATAAATAACGATCGCTGGGTTCTCTGACAATAGGTAGCCGACACTAGCGAACTTTTTTCCGGAAGATTTGAGTTGCTAGACGCGTAAAGTACTGTAACAGCACCTTAATTAGACGCGTGCAGAGAAAACGTTGAAACTAGCAATGTCTGTACAGCGACCCAGAGTTACATTCTGCACCTGTACAGGTGGCGCGGCACCACCGCAGAGCGTCAGAACAACTATCAGGAGCAGAAAAACTCATGAGGCAGAAGTTGCACTCCTGCTTATAGGCCAGACTTGTCCAGTGTCTAGTCACGTTATGTTTGCTATCATCTCCTTACCTGGCTACATTTTAATTTCTTACCTATTCATGTTGATGGCAAAAGCTGTAGATGAGCCATGCAGCCATGCTAGAAATTTACGCTTTAAATTCATGAAACATTTTTTTGCTTACCCCTAAACGACCTATTCTGGTCGAGTCCGTTTTCCCAAGACGAGTGTTCCCCTACGTTTTATGGGCATACCTTCGTCTCGGCATAAGTATCACCCTGCAGGAACATTAGAGGAACTTCGACGTCGTAGTTCCATTGCGACCACAAACTGCCTTTTAATGCGTATTTTCGAAAGAAACATCATCTCATATTTCTGCCCTATTTATAGTGGTCAAGTCAGTGAATAAGTTACTAAACCGAGCAGTGCAATAACTAACATGAAACCTGAACAGGAGTTAAATTTATGAGCATTAAGTCTTGTAATTTCACTCAGTTCTTCGTATTCGAGATTAAACTGAAACATTTTAGGAGTACTTATTACATGTTGAACTTACGGTCCCGTGCTAAAGCGCGGTAAAAAGTGACGGATCAAGTTTTGGTCAGACAACGGAATTTTCAGGTCTGCCTTTATCCAAGCCTTGACACCTCAATGATGTGAAGATTTGTCAGGAACAACATGTGGTTTGGATTCCACGTTAAACTGGTGGACCCGCTTCCACTGTAGGATTACTATGATGGGTCAAAGAGACTTAAACCACCGAAGTGGCGTTCCAATGAATGACTTACACCAGGTCGTTCAGCTACACGGAATTACTACTTATTAGTCCGATGTTTGCTCAACAGAGCAGCGCATTGAGATCACGGTTTACGAGAGGAAGACGTACATTATCTGTAGTAACCGTCTGGAGAACCTACAAGATTTCGTAACTTATTTAGAACCGATAATATCTTAAGAACAGAAGCTTTCAAGGTTATTGCATATTGTTCCTTTACTGGCTGCCGTCTTCACAGAAGACATTGTGAGGTACAGAACAGGATAATACAAATATGTGATTCCTTACAGTCTTACAACACGAGAATAGGTGCAAAAAATTGTTGAAGCATCGGGTACCTACGTAACGTAAATCAGTTGGCCAAACATATATCTCTGCCAAATACGGTAACGTTAAGTATAACATGTGACGAATTACCACAACAATTGTTTCTTTGTGTTTCCACTGTAGTAGATTTACAGTCTCCAAGTCTGATAACATGTACACACTTGATCTTAACGTCAAATAATATGCACAGACTCAGTCAGTGCATGATATATACAAGTAGACGCTATTTAGTCGGTATATAGCACACACAGGTCATAATACAGTCCAAAGATAAAATTACAATATTAAAAAAGAAGACGTTACATGTTCATCGAAGAACGTACACAGGTCACTACAAAGGTCATACTACAGTCCAAAGGTAAAATTACAATCTTAAAAGAAGAGGACTTCACATGTTCATTAACGAACAATAGGCTGTCTTTATGTGTTGCCGTTATATGTACTATATTGTTTCTTTGATCACAGATGAAGTGGATAAATACGCAAGATAAGATGGCTTCTATTGGCAATGGTGACAAGGGCAGATTACACAAAAACGTACGCTACATTTGCATACAAAACCTAACAAGCCATCAATATAGGTATTTTTCACTCCGAAAATGGAGGAATCTGCAGTAACCAAATACACCCACGTATTATGTGTTTACTATGTTTCACGGCATTGTGCAAAAATAATGATCGTAACATAACAGTGAACGTATTAGCAAGTACCACATTCATAAAATTTATGTAGGTCATCCACAAGTGTCACTGGAACACTTTCCCGTTTCAAACTTTAACTTCAAACATCTTTCTTCCTTCCCCTCCCTCCACCGCCTCCCGTTACTTACTTCCTTCCTCCCTCCTCTCCATCACATCATTGTCACTTCGCGACTTGGTAAATCAAGAAGTTATTTACTAAGCAACTTACATTGCCCGTGCGGTGTTTATAACTGTTCAGAAACCTAGACCTCGGCCCACCCATGACGCTATTACATGGTATGGCTTTATTTCATGAAATCAAACACAAAAACTAAGTGAGGGACAGTCTAGTGCATACTATTGTTAGTGCGATCTGAGATTATTGGCCTAATCTGACAAAGTCATCACATCTATATAAGTCACAAGTACATAGCTATTTCCTAATCAATCCAGAGAAATATTTACTTGAAAGTGTATGTAAAGTTTGCCCTATGAAACTTAAAAGTATAGGCGCTTAGATCACCTGCACATATGACACCAGGCTAAAATACATTATGTATTGCAATATTAGTTATCAACATAGGAATCATACAGCCAACCGGTTGCAAATAAATGTTTGATACAATGACCTAGGTTTCGACATATTTAAGGATGTCTTCATCAGAACGAAATATTAAAAAACCGTAAGGTTACATTGCTGTAAAATCTGAATTTCATTATACAGGGTGATTCAAAAAGAATACCACAACTTTAAAAATGTGTATTTAATGAAAGAAACATAATATAACCTTCTGTTATACATCATTACAAAGAGTATTTAAAAAGTTTTTTTTCAGTCAAAAACAAGTTCAGAGATGTTCAATATGGCCGCCTCCAGACACTCGAGCAATATCAACCCGATACTCCAACTCGTTCCCCACTCTCTGTAGCATATCAGGCGTAACAGTTTGGATAGCTGCTGTTATTTCTCGTTTCAAATCATCAATGGTGGCTGGGAGAGGTGGCCGAAACGCCATATCCTTAACATACCCGCATCAGAAAAAATCGCAGGGGGTAAGATCAGATCTTGGAGACCAGTGATGAAGTGCTCTGTCACGGGCTGCCTGACGGCCGATCCATCGCCTCGGGTAGTTGACGTTCAGGTAGTTACGGACAGATAAGTGCCAATGTGGTGGCGCTCCATCCTGCTGAAATATGAATTGTTGTGCTTCTTGTTCGAGCTGAGGGAACAGCCAATTCTCTAACATCTCCAGATACTGGATGCGTGCTACATTTTCATCACTCGTTCTCAGCCGTCCAGAACTTTTCCCTTTGCACAAACACCCATTCTCTGTAAACTGTTCATAACAACGTTTAATACACCACCTATCAGGAGGTTTAACACCATACTTCGTTCGAAATGCACGCTGAACAACTGTCGTCGATTCACCTCTGCCGTACTCAATAACACAAAAAGCTATCAACTGACGCTGACGCCTAGTCAACAGCGCCTCAAGCGAACAAATGTACAACTAAATGAAACTTTATAGCTCCCTTAATTCGCCGACAGATAGTGCTTAGCTCTGCCTTCTGTCGTTGCAGAGTTTTAAATTTCTGCAGTTGTATTCTTTTTGAATCACCCTGTATTATTAACAACTAACGTAACTTCAAAACGTACATCACAAGAAATCAACGTAAACATTTACATAATCTGTGCGATTGTCAGCCATAAATAACATATTATCTTTCTGATCCTGTCATTAACGCTTACGATTGTTAGTGTTGTATAGCCAAATGCAGTTGAAATTTTAATTAAAATGTCCACATTAATCCCTGGGATTCCTGGACTGCTGTCGGCGCAAAAAACGGTATTTTCCAAATATTTATCGACCGTAGATAACCACTTGAAGAAAGCTTTATCGGTATATCTGGTACTGAAGCTCTCGATGTGCACAATCGGGCCGCTCGTACTACATGGCTGTATGTCATACTGACGTCTGAGACCAAAACTGCCCCTTCGTATTGGTGTTTCAGCGCAGGAGACTCTGCATAATATACATTTTAGTTTGAAATGTCAAAACAGGTAATTTCTTCTTAGGGAAAAAATTAAAATTAAAACAATAACGATGTATTCATAGAATAGAGTGACCGAGGGTTGATCAATAACTATAGTTAACAAACGTCAAAGATATTTACGACAGAAGCTCAACGGCGCAGACACCAGGTTATCCTGGCCGCTGGTCGCGCTGGAAATACGAAACCCCTTATATGTCGGCGGCGCGCTTTGTGAACGCGGCCTCATGCCTTGCGGTTGCGTGGTTCCCAGTATTTCCACCCAGTCTTAATTCTAAGAAGGAAGCTTTCACCAGAAGTGTCATAATTAGACGTAGCAAATGCTGCTCTGGTAGAAGGCGCTTCTCAAGTGTTGTCGAGGAATCGAGGTTCAAAGCATTACGGGCCAGTTGAATACCACACGAGAACGCTTGCTGTTGAGAGCCGACTTTAGTGCAGCTAGCTAAGGCGACACACTACAAGCTATCCAGTGCTGCGTTCGAGCTTTCGGTTATGCATTTAGTTTTCTCCAAATTTTCCACCAAACTATTGTGTTGCTGCAAAGCATCATCTCTCTTCAGATGAGAATCATAACAATACTGATAATTATAGTCGTAGATTCGAGGAGCGGTATAGTCGTACTATAAGAAAATTTCAGGAATTGACATTTATTTATCGATCGCGTGTCGCAGGTGGAAGGCATAGACGAAATTCCTTCGGAATTTCCAAAAACATTGGAAGTGGCAGCCAAACAACTACTCAGTTGTAGACTCTTATGAGCCTGGAAGAATACCCCCTGTTTATCGAAATAATACACAGTTCTAAACATTCATGGTGGTGTCTGTTTGTACTATATCGTGTCTCCCTACCACTTTCGCGCAACGACGCTCTGAGCGTGCTTTTTAGGGAATTAACTAGTTTGAACCTGGGACCTGTTGCTGGTAAGGAGACGCCAGACCACACATGACATGTAGAATTCAGAAGAGTTCAGTGAGACTAGCGATGATATAACCAAATACTAAATGATCTCAGCGTCAGATCCACTGCACTCCCTGTAAAAGAATCTTAATACTAACTAAATTTAGTGGAAAGGGTTCAAGGCTTTCCTATTATTAGTTATCTGGTAAAATAACGTCGAAAAAGCAGTTAAGTTTACCGTTGGAAATTTTATTCTACTCACAAAACATTGTTTATAAATTGCGCTATTGACAAAAGGAAATGTTTTAATACAGGATGGTAAATACCAACTGCGTTCAACAAAAATGTGAACGAATATTCCCTAAATGGGTTTCCAAGTTCTACAATCGATCGAAGGATGACCTATGCCATATCACATCTATAATCTAGGTTTAATTTAAGTTTCACAAAAGAGAAAACTATCAAAATTGTCTACAGTGACCCTCAATTATCTTTAATGACTTATCTAACTTGTCGTAAATTACAGTGGCTGATGTGGCTTCTCAATAACTATATACAGAAAAATTATCACGTTTCAGATTTTTACTTCAAGTGGCAAATGTGAACATCATGAGTTTTAATTAACGATCGACACTAGTATTACGCAAAAAGGGGGTGTAACAGATGAGACTTCTGCAGTTCTGAGTGAAGCCTTATGCGCTCAAAAATGCGGCATCGCGTGCGTTCATTACCTTGTTGGTGTTTAAGCAGCGTCTGGGCGGCAGCGGCCGGCGCAGCAGCCATCCAGCTCGCCGTCTCGGAACCAACTCTCCTCGAACTTCTCCTTACTACAATTTACCGAAGTTAGTTTAAAAAAACTATCTGGCTATGTTTTCATCTGACCAATCAGGGTCTCAATGTTAACCTTAAGCTCCGCCTACAAAAATTCTGTCTATCCAATGAGAAACGTTATACTTTTCGTGGTGGGGCACTGTTTTTAAAAGTTTGCAACGTAACAGAGACGCTAAAAAGTATCACGCTAAAACCTGCAGCTGGTGTGGTCCTTTTAGCGTTATCGTGAGATCTATACTGTTCATCTGGAGGGCTCTATCTTTTAACATGGGCTGGAGGATTGTCCTAATGTAACAGACACGCGAAAAAGTCTCACGCTAAAACGTGCGGGTGGTAGTGGCCCTTTTTGTGTTATCGTAAGATCTATACTGCTTTTCTGGAGGGCTCTAGCTTTTAACATGGGCTGGGGGGTGGTCCTTGACGTACCTGAGACGCGAAAAAAGCCTCACGCTAAAACGTGCGGGTTGTGTAGTCGTACAGGTAGTCTGGCGGCGTGGGTGTCCAGCCCCTCCCTTATCGTAGGGCCTTCTAGCTTAACACGGTTCTGCTCTCGGCTTCTGTCCTCGTTTCTCCCCTCAGAACTGCGTCTGCCTCACGGTGGGAAGGTACGACATGCATTTAGGCATTCTTGTGTTAGTCTGTGGTATTCCATTTGCTCACTCGTTACTCGTATTACTTTGGTTAATTTAATGTAACGATTTATTCGGAGCTATGTGACATACTACTGGATTTGCTTATCATGTAAGGTGTGGAAAAGAAAAATGACAGTCTATCGTATAACGAAACGTTTGGCTTAAGGAAAGGTAAAACCAGCATAGAGGCATTGCCGGTCGACCTAGAAAAAAGTTCTATAATGTAAAACGGCGCAAGATGTGAGACATTCTTGTAATACACATGTAAGTTATAGGGAAAGAGGATTAATATGCAGTATGTACAAGAATGAAGAGCGATAAATAAGAATAGAAGACCAAGAACCAAGTACTTCGTTTGAAAAGAAGGGTATAAGATGGGCGCCATGCCAGCTATCGTGTTTACTAGAAAACTAATAATCCCTCCCCCCCCCCCCCCCCCACTCCCCCTTGAAGTCAGATTTCCTTAGCCGGTAGGAACATCGAATGGAGCGACTCAGTAATCTACGTACGCCTTTAGTTGGACAATCGACTGAGTTTCGCCAAACAGACAAACAGGGCCCGTAGCCGAGGCTGCGCTGCATACAGTGAATTATATCCGTTCCTCAAAGGTGGGAGGGGCTCACAACTGACACAAAACTACAACTATTCAGGGCTCTCATTCTTCCTACCTTGCTATACGGGTCTGATCTTCGGTCAATGGCTGCAGGTAACCATATGCACAAACTTCAGACACTGCGAAACAGGATGCTCCGTACCGAAGCTGACACAATCGATACACGCCCGAAACTCATATTAAAGACTTTTTAGGCGAAACATCAAGCCTCACATACATTAAAAGAAAAGCGCAAACCTCCATGAGAAGACTGCAGCTTTGCCCCATGATCTTATCCATCAGTGAGGTACACAAATATCTGGACGCTTCAGATAAAATATCAGTCTCCACCCCAACCAGATAGGGCATACAGAACCACAGTCATGCATACAAACAATCATTTATATGCCCAAAGAAAAGCCATTTTCAGTCAATTATTCAGCCACACTAGAACTCAGATGGCAAATTCCTGCAGTGCTTCTACGAAAAAGATATACAGATAAATCAGCAGGGGTAGCATTTTTGACTAGTGAACAAAACGTCTTGAGTCCCTGGTTGCAGCCGCGCAATTTCTTCAGTTTTAAATGAGAACTTCATCAATGGCGGGCGAAGACTTCTGGCATAAAATGTCACCCTCATTCTGTCAATGGCCTTGTCCAAGAGGACAGAAGAGCGGACAGAGGTTCACGGTACTCTCTTGCCCTTTGGGTGGGTAACTGCCCTTAAAAGGCGGAAGAATCAGCAATGATCAGCGGCTTGAGGATGCAGAAGGCAGTAGAAACCAATGCGTTGAAGATACTTAATGTGCATCCAGATTCAATAAACGATCTTTGGAGTTTAAGGTGTGGAGAGGGGGTAAATTAGTGGAATATGCAGGTTTTTGTTTGTGCCCAATTTCACTTTTAAGGGCTAAAAGACAACCCAAAAGGTAATGTGAT
Organism: Schistocerca gregaria; assembly: GCF_023897955.1. NCBI lineage: Eukaryota > Metazoa > Arthropoda > Insecta > Orthoptera > Acrididae > Schistocerca > Schistocerca gregaria. Next base: position 504,695,814 of record NC_064921.1, read on the forward strand.
ATTTTAGGTTTCGAGGGACTATCTGCCAAACGATGACATGTAATGAAAATTTTCATACAAAAGTTTATATGTAATTTATGTTCTTGAAAACTGTATAACAAACTTTTGTAACAATCTGAAGTTTCTAAAATACTCCACTACCATTAATTAATTTTGAAAAGTGAAAACTTTCTTTACAACGTAATTTAAAGAAGCTCTGAGCCACATACAACTCTGTGTAATAAAGCTGCTTTCTGAAACAACATTTTTGGAAAATAAGCTGTACACAGTGTGAGTATTCTCAACATACCTAATTAAAATATCCAAATATTCATCACAATTTTAATTATTTGTTTTGCTTACAGTGAGGTGACGAAGGTCATGGTATAGTGGTATGCAAGTATACTAATGGCGGTAGTTCCTCTTATACAAGGTATGAAAGGGCAGCGCATTGGCAGAGCCGTCATTTGTGCTCATGTGATTCATGTGAAAGTGTGTCCGACGTGATTTTAGCCGCACGGCGGGAATTAACAGACTATAAACGACGAATGGTAGTTGGAGGTAGACGCATGGAACATTCCTCTTTGGACATAGTTAGGGAATTCAGTGTTCCGGGATCAACAGTGTCAAAAGTGTGTCGAGAACACTAAATTTCAGGCATTACCTCTCACCACGGACAGCACAGTAGACGACGGCCTTCACTTCATGAGCGAGGGCAGCGGCGTTTGCGTAGATTTGACAGTTCTAACAGGCAAGCAACACTGTGTGAAATAACCGCAGAAATCAACGTGGGAGGTACGGCGAACGTATCCGTTAGGACAGTGCGGTGAAATTTGGCGTTACTGGGTTGTGGCAGGGAGTGCCTTTGCTGCAGCACGACATCGCTTGCATCGCCACTGATGGGCTCGTGACCATATCGGTTCGGCCCTAGCCGACTGGGAAACCGTGGTCTGGTCGGATAAATACTGATTTCAGTTAGTAAGAGCTGACTCAAGTTGTGGACAAGGCACTGAGTAAGCTGGTGGCGGACAGGCTATGTTTGCATGGAATGGGCAGGGTCCTTTTATCCAACAGAACATTCATGGACTTCATGTTTTCAAACAACGGCGGTATTTTTATGGATGGCAGTGCCTCACTTCAGTGGCCCATAGTTGTTTGCGACTGCTTTGTGGAAAAATCCGGTGACATTTCTTTGTCACAGGAGAGCGCAGAATATTTACCACTGTCACCGGCTACGAAAGCACCCCTTGATGCATATAATCACAGTCTCTTGACGTAAAACATTCAAACTGACTTAGCCGGCCGCGGTGGTCTCGCGGTTCTAGGCGCGCTGTCCGGAACCGTGCGACTGCTACGGTCGCAGGTTCGAACCCTGCCTCGGGCATGGATGTGTGTGATGTCCTTAGGTTAGTTAGGTTTAAGTAGTTGTAAGTGACTGATGACTACAGCAGTTGAGTCCCATAGTGCTCAGAGCCAAGCCAAACTGACTTTACCTAGAACCTTCCTACTTGATGATGTTGACTGCCGGAGCTGAGATCACAAACTGGCCAGAGCTCTTCCATGCTCTGCTCTATATTGTAGGGTGTATAATAATTATGTGTTTATGGTTGTTCAAAGCAGTGATCCTGCAGAAAAATAGGTAAGGTCTTATTATAGGGTAAGTGAACATTTTACAAACTTTGACACGTTAAGCCACAATATTCGGTAGCAGCAGCAGTCGAACAAGGAAGGCGAACACGTGCGTTGCCGGCCGCGGTGGTCTAGCGGTTCTAGGCGCTCAGTCCGGAACCGCGCGGCTGCTCCGGTCGCCGGTTCGAATCCTGCTTCGGGCGTGGATGTGTCTCATGTCCTTAGGTTAGTTAGGTTTAAGTAGTTCTAAGTTCTAGGGGACTGATGACCACAGATGTTAACTCCCATAGTGCTCAGAGCCATTTGAACCATTTGAACACGTGCGTCGACATCGGTCACGTTTCTGCCCAACGTGAGAAGGCCGATGACCAGCGGAGTCTGTGCAGCAGCAGTCGGCACTTCGACAGATCAACGACCGAGCAGACGGACAATGCTTCCAAGGAGAACAACGGCCAGCGGTGTTCGCACACCCGTGGCCAATGCTTCAGGACCTGTCAGAAAACTGAACTCACTTGCGTGACATATCTGGCGATACGGAGGAGGACGACAGGGCAATGGCCGACCAAGCCAGCATAGAGGTAAAACAATGGAAAACCGGCACGTGTGTCCATATTGGACCCCCAAGTGAAAAGCATACATCAACGACCGAAGAGTCAGTTTCCAGTCTAGAAACATCGCGAGATTGGCAACAGCACAGAATAAATACCTCCGAGAAACGGGCATGAGGGGGTCCTTTGAGGGGAGGAAGAAGAGACGAAGAAACGTAGCCTGGACGGACGGACCGATAGTTAGTCAGCAGACATACTTCGCTGCAACGACTTTAGCTGCTACAGAAGGGTATGTCTGTACCGCGCCAATAGGTCAACGCAGAAGATGCCATTCCAGATGTCATCAGAAAGAAGTTCGTGTGGTACTTACCCAGGTGGCTGATGAGGACGAAGGGACTGTGGCCTCACCAAATGGGTCACCTGTGGACCTAGAGGTTGCTGAACTCCGCCAGAAGACGCCGAACTTGAGGTTAGCTGAATCGATTCCGGGACGGAGCACTCTGCGGAACGCCGCAGCCTCTTGTAATAACGTAACGAGCGAATTTACAAGGAGAACGCCGCGCCGCCACCGCATTTGGTCACGAGTGCGGTACTGGCTGGAAGAACACACCGCCTGGCGCTCAGCTGCAATGCGAGCCGTCACCGCATCAGCGGTCTCTGTAATCTGAGCGCTACGCCTCCGCAGCTCCGTTGCTGCTTGGAATTGAGCGAGTTAAAACAATTGTATTACTCTGTTCTTTAAAGAGTCTTATTCCTCAATAAACTTCTGTTAGTGAAACCACCAATGTTTCTCTCACACCTCGCCCACTGAGCCAAGGAAAGAATCCATTCCACCTCCCGCAAAATAATGACCTTTGTTCACCTCTTTCACTGACGCTCAATCTAGTGTCACTAAACCCCGACCCGCTAGAATGTTGACCTCAGTATGAGGGCACTGCCGTGCTAAGAAGAGAGGCGTGGTCTTCAGAAGCGCCTCCGATACGTCATTGCGGATTGCAGCTAGACGTTGCTAACGTTTTTTTGTATCAATTCGCGTTGCCGTCTTCGGTGTGGGACTGCGATCTTCGGACGATACTTCATTTCTTAAGAAAGTCTGGTCGAAAATTTGAGAAACATAAATAAACATAGGTATTGAATTGAAGGCAATACGAACAAACAAAGTATTCTGGTGCCTTAGCGCCTATTCTCCGCGGCTGGCGCTTTAATATGTTTGTAAAGTTGTGGACTTAGATTTCTTGTAAATTTTTGAGATCCCTATCATACTAAACCAGCGTGTAAACGATGAGCAAAATCGTGGGCTATCTCTGTGTATTCTAGCCTTGTAAGTTATGGACTCACAAGTTTCACTAACAACTCGCTTGACTGATGCCGCGTCTGACACTTGTATTTAACGTTACAGTTTCTTTTTTATTCGGCATACAAAATCAAATCAGTGGTTGTCGTGTGACTGATGTTTGGTTACAGGCAACACCGAAGTCGTTGTGACGGTGACCGCCGTGGAGGACGGCGCAGGCGACGCGGACGTGGACGCGCCGCCGCCGCCGTGGGCCGTCGCAAGCGTGCGCCTCGTGGCCGCGGGCAGCGGCGCCTGCAGCCTGCAGCCCCAGGTGGCGTACCCACAGCACTGCGCTGCCGCGCCTTCGAGCAGGTTACGCACTCGGTCACCGTTTTACAGAGGGGCGTTGGGCGCCGAGCCAGCGGTCTCTCGAAAGAGGTTTCCGTTAGCAGAATACACTATTAGCCAGATACCCAGTTTATTGAGTTTCACGGTCAGGAACACTCACTCTTTTTTGCTGGCCCATTCTACTGAAGGGGACATTAAACTCGCCGGTCCTTCTCCTTTTCCGTAATCACCATTATGGCTAAAGCCTTTTGTCCAGACACTCTGTGACCATAATGGCAGTGAATGAGAGGACGACATTAGAAAAGGCTGAAATACGAAATGTCTTTTTCCAAAACTGTTTCACAGAGGGAGATTGCACTGTAGTGCATTTTTTAAATCGTCGCAAGAACGACAAAGCGGCTGTGACGTGAGTCGTGCTTGGGTAGCTCAGTCTGTAGAGCACTTGCCCGCGAAAGGCGAAGGTCCCGAGATCGAGTCTCGGTCCACCACATAGTTTTAATCTGCCAGGAAGTTTCAAAACGGCTGATATCGAAAAGCAGATGAAATCGCTCATCAGAGTTAGGGCCACGGGAACTAACGGGATACTGAATAAGTTTGTACATAGACTATGCGGAAGAATTTGCCCCTTTTCTAGCAGCGGTGTGAAGTAGGTCTCTAGAGAAGCGAACTGTTCCTGATGATTGAAAAAAAAAGAAGTGCTGAAAGCACTTGCCCCTCTTGTAGCAGTAGAGAAGAGCGAAATTTTCCTGATGATTGGAAAAAAAGCGTAGGTCGTTCGCGTTTTCAGTAAGTGGTCGAACAACAGTACAAAACTATAGCCCTATAACTCTGACGACGGTCAGTTCTATGCTTCTGAAACATGGTTTACGCTCGTTTGTAGTGACGTTTCTGGGAGCCGCTAATCTTCTCTGTAGGAACCAACTTGGATTCCGAAATTTACCATCGTGTACCACACATGTCGTTCTGTTCGCCCACGATAACCAGAAAGCGGTAGCTACAGGTACCCTAGAAGAGGCAGCATTCCTTAACTTTTGAAAGGTATGCTATGCACTTTCAGACTGGCGCCTAATGAGGCGTACGGAATAGAAGACCAACTGTGTGACTGGACAGAAGAGTTTCTAGCATGTCATTCTGAATGAAGAGGAGTCTTCAGACGTACAAACGTAGAAGTAACAAGTAACTTCGGTCGTGCTCCAGGGTAGTGTTAAATTCCATATCTGTTACACTTCAATATAGGGATGGTTAATGATGGTTGTGGATGACGCTGCAGTTGTAAGCCGATGATGTGATTGAGCAGGCCAAGGCGACATCTTGGCACTGTATACCTGAAATGCCGTTCATAAGTGGCAGCACAGCAGGTCGAATCACCAGATCGACGTACAACTTTGCATTCACGACGGGTGGGGTAACCACGAAAGTGCTCCTACTGTCATACGAAATCGCGCCCCAGGCAATGTCAGATGTATATCTAGTGTGTCTAGCACACAGACGGGTTGGTCGCCTTCTAACTAACACGCAACCATCACTGGCACCGAGGCAGAGTCAGCCTTCATCAGGAAACATAACAGACTTCAACTCTGCTCTCCAGTGAGCTCTCACTTGAAACCACTCAAGCCGCTAATAGCGGTGGTTTGGGTTCAATTGAATGCACGCTATAAGGCATCTGGTTTGGAGCTGTCCTTGAAGTAACCGATTTGTAACTGTTCGTTGTGTCACTGCGGTGGCAAATGCTGCTCGCTTGCTGCTGCGGATGCTGTACGATGCGCCAGAGCCATACGTCGAACATTATGGTCTACCCTCTGGGTAGCACGTGGCTGTCCGGAGCCCGCTCATCTTGCAACCGTACAATCTCGTGACCACCGATGCCAGCAGTCACGTACAGTGGCTACATTCTTGCCAAGTGTTTCTGCAATATCGTAGAAGGAAACATCCAGCTTTTCGTAGTTATATTACACCACCCCTTCAAACTCTGGTGTTGATAATGGCGCCTTTATCGCCTTAAAGGCATTCATGACTAACATCATCTCACCACGTCCAATCTCACTGGTAACTAAAGCTCACGATCGTTACAGCGTGTATTTAAAACAAACCTGATTGGCTCTACTGGTGCCACTGTTATGCTACTGCCCAGAAATTTGATTAGACATCATCTTTCAAATGTAGAAACACGCCTACCAACTTTCGCTTATGTCGTACAACTCCTACTTGATATAGTGATTTTTTTCGTTCAGGGTATATTGCTTCTCATACGTATGTCTCGCGAAAAGTCAATGAAGATAAAACTAGGTTGAAATCCACATAGATGCTCACCGGCAATCTTTCTTCCCGAGAATTATTCGCGACTGGAACAGAAATGGGGGGTGGGGGGAGTGAAAGTGGTGCAGAATGTACCCTCCGTAACATTCCACAAGGTGGCTTGCGCAGATAGATGCAGATATAAGATTAATATAAATAACAGTAAACAGGGGTAATGGAGTATGTAGTCCACTTTCATCTGGCAATGCTGAGAGAATAATATTGGGCCATTAACTCTAAAAATAGTAGATGAGTTTTGTTACTTGGCCGGAAAAAGTAGCTAAGGACTATCGAAACAGAGAGAGAAAAAGTTTCTTAACGATTGTTCTCATTCTCAAATACTAAATGAATTAAGTCGGGGTATTGGCGGGTCAGCCTCAAGACAGATACACAGTACATAACTGGTATACTTGTCTTATTGTGTTAAATATTTAAAATGTGATTACGCTTCTCAATATGTTCGTTATGATAGCATTTAAAATTTTTATTGATATATTGAAAATGTAAATTTTGTTACCCTGGAAGCCATTAAAAGATAGCCGCCTCCGCTTAGAGTTTCGAGTTCCAGGATAGTCGCTTAGTAATACAGAAGTTGTTTTCTCCTGTCACTTGTCGCTTCTTGATAATCATTTCCAAGTGGAAAAATCTCAAATTGCAACCTGGTTCAGTGTTGTTACACTATAGGTTCCTCGATAAATGGCTGGGAAAGTCTGTTCAAAGTCCAGAGGAGAACAGGGACCACCTCCAGTGTACTATTAAAACCAATCTTCGGTTGACGACTGCTTCATTGTGTGTCTTGGTTGCTAAGTCATGTGTGACTACAAATCATAACGGGGATGAGGACTAGATTTTTTTCTGTCACATATCGCATCGCTCACCTCTGGACATGACTCGTTGGTTTCATGAATGACAAGTTATGACGTCGTTCGGAGTTAAAATGTAAATAACCCTTTAATAGATAGTTAAATCAGTTCAAAGATCGTAGGAGGCAAGAGTATACCGCTTCCAGAAAAACCTTGTCTATTAAAGTACTTTCAAGTCGATGGTAGCTTTATGTTCATTATACGAGACAACTGCATTGAACCGGTGTAGAAGATTTTACTCAGTTGGGGTTCCAAACGTCAGATACTTTAGTGCCGCGTCTAGATGTCGCAGCTTAGTGCTGCTCGTCGGAAACGAAGAAGCTTGCGAGTGAGCGAAAAGGTGTAGCATGCAGTCTTCGGCTCTGCCTACTTATTCACCAGGTTAGGCGACAGGTGCTACCCACGCAGCTAACACGTTGCTCAATTCTGTGTCGTGCAAATCTTCTGGTTCTCCCTTCATTGTCTCTGCACACATCCCTCGTCCTCTTTCACCGAAAATCCCAGCCACCCTAGATGAGCAGCCAATTAAGAAATGAAGTTGCCGCTCCACGAAATGGAAACAGTCCCCAATTAAAAAATAAAAGTTAACTGCTAAATTACTCCCTGGCTGCTGCTGCATTACGAATGCCTCGCCACAAATGAGTTTCTGTAGTACGGAATCTCCAGTAACATCAAAAATCCTCCAGAGAAAGATTCACCGAAAGGTCTCCCTGTTTAAACTGGCGACGAATCACAAGAAAATAGCTCGACTCATATATCTCTTAGTCAAAGTATCTCGTTTTAAAGGAACGAATAATAATATTTATTAATTTTATGTGTTTTATCATCTATGTTTTATGTGCTCCACAGCTCCACGCCAAAATTAACAAGATACGTGTAATCGTTGCATGCTTACTTGAATAAGAGTCGTCTGAACTATTAAATGGAACAATATAACAAAATGCAGCATGTGTCACGAATCCGCAAATTCTCTGTTACATTTTCTTTAAGAACGGATGTCGCTCTGACACTTTAATGGCGCATTACCATAACATTATTTTCATGACAGATGGAAGCTGAAGAGTTAACGAACATTTCTAAATTTGTTGCGTATATGATAGTATTTACGGTTTCTCGGACAGAAATTCATAACCTGCAAGGCATGTTTCCAAGGTCCAGCCATCCTGATTGCATATAAGTAGACGGTAATATGAGGACACTACAATCTACATAGATAAAAATCAAAAAACTTCATAAACTTCCATGACGCTTATTGGATGTCGGGAGTTCCAAGAGTTCTAAAGGCAAAAATAAGTATAAATAAATCATTCACATCTTTAGATATTCTAGTAAGAGGAAATACAACAAGTTAGTAAATGAGCAGCAGTGATTTATGATGGTATGCAATACACTTTCCCTTCTTCGTGTCTACTATCTCCTTCGCAAGCACAGCACCGATCTCGATTTCCGATGCATCCACCATCAACACAAGGGGCTTCTGGGGATCGAATGGCGTAAGGCAAGTATTGGAAAGCAACGCCGATTTCAACTGGCGAAAGGCGCGTTTACATTCCGTCGTCCAGACGAACAAAACACCTTTACGGCCTAAGCGATGAAGCGGAGCTGAAATGGAAGAGGCGTGTGGAACATATTTATGATAATAGTTGATTTTTCCCAACACACTCTGTAGCTGCTTCAAATTCTGCGGCGACGGCAAGTCTTGTATGGCACTGAGGAACGTTGGACTTGGATGTATGCCTTGGGCATTGAGTACATGTCTCAAGTATCGCAAGTCCCGAGCAAAAAACACAAATTTATCCTTTCGCAAACGAAGACCATTTTCTCGCAAGACCTGAAATAATGTTCTGAGATTGGCCAAATGTTCTTCTTCCGTCTTTCCGGAGATCACAATATCGTCCAGATAATTTGCTACAGTAGGGACCGACGCACAAACAATTTGTAGATATTGCTGAAACAATGCTGGGGCGGATGCACACCCGAATGGCAGTCGTTTGAATCGATACAAACCAAGATGTGTTCAAATGGTTCAAATGGCTCTGAGCACTATGGGACTTAACATCTATGGTCATCAGTCCCCTAGAACTTAGAACTACTTAAACCTAACTAACCTAAGGACATCACACAACACCCAGCCATCACGAGGCAGAGAAAATCCCTGACCGCGCCGGGAATCGAACCCGGGAACCCAGGAACCCAGGCGCGGGAAGCGAGAACGCTACCGCACGACCACGAGATGCGGGCCCAAGATGCGTGTTAACGACCAAAATGCGCTGGGATTCTTTGTCCACCGGTATTTGTAAGTACGCATCTGCTAGGTCCAACTTCGAAAAATATTTACCCGAGCACAGTTTGTCAAAAAGATCTTCCGGGCGGGGTAAAGGAAAAGTTGCAATCACTAGTTGTGGATTCACTGTTGCCTTGAAGTCAACGCAAAGTCTCAACTTTCCGGAAGGTTTTGGCAAAATTACTAAGGGTGATGCCCAGAGAGAAGCCTGCACACGTTCAATTACACCTTGTGATTCCAAATCGTGTAATGTTTTTGCAACCTCATCACACAATGCGTGGGGAACATTGCGCGCTCTGAAAAATTTCGGTTGCGCGTTTACTTTCAGTTCCAAATGTGCTTTATAGTTCTTAGTGCAACCGAGGCCTGGTACAAAAATGTCTGCAAATTCTTCACATAGACGAGAAACACTGTCTGAAGGCTGATAGCGTGTTCGATAGGCATTCATCAATGTCGAAATGCTGGCCGGTAAGGTAACATCTTCGACGTCTCCTTTCTGCGGGTAAGTAGACAGACGTTAAAAGCATATCCAGTTCCGAGCTTTAGATAATCACTCACTATCTGTATGTTTTTCATACTCTTTCAGTCCAACAATTTATTCACTTTGTTTGTTACTTGAACTACAAATTGTCGCTAGCTTTAGTAACCACCAGCGTATGGTCCTTCGACTAGGAACTTATATTAGCAGTGAAATGTCTGTCATGGCGATTTGGTGGTAAAGTGCCTGTCTGGAAAACGGAAGGTCGCGGAATCGAATTCCGATCGGGCCACAGAATATTTCAGTCTGCCTTCAACATATCCTTCACCTCTCGATTGTATTAAAATTCGTCAGGATAGACACGTTAAACTTTAGGTACACTTTACGCAGGAGGGTCACTGGAGTAGATTAGAGACACGCTAGTTGTCGAAATGGGGTCCAAACGCAATAATTATTCTGAGTGTGAAATAATAACTCTCGTGAAGATCAGAGTTCAATTCCCGTACTGACCATAATGATTTGGGGATTCTGCCATTTACCGTCCTCGCTCCAGCTCCTTTTTATAGATCACCGATTATACCACCCGCATCCTTGTTAAGCCTGAGCATCACATCAATGACTACACTAATCGTGACCTTAAATGCTTTTTATCTACGCTTTCTACCGTGCTGCCAGTGGCCTAAAAAGCCTGTAGCCATAGAATATGGTTTTATTATACTTCTGGGTTTCTTAGATTTGCTTAAGTTACAAAACGAAGTTGACCAGCTCCGAGTTTTCATTAAGTTCTGGATACGCATCACAAATTAATTCAGCGAATATTAATACACAGCAGAATTTCCTTCTTTTGCTCTTCCATCGTTCTCCAAGTCGTTGACGGAATGTCAAGTTGTAACCTTTCTTTTCTTTGTTTCTCCTTCGTCCTCAGCAGTCTCCCCCTCTAAGTAACGTCAAAAATCGCACAAATCTAAAGGCATTGGAACAGTTCTATTTAGTTGGAGCTTTCTGATATGGTTCTTTCTCTTAGCCCTTTGAGTCCCACCAATAGGAAAAAATATTATTTTAAAATTTTTCACAAAATTTATCTTTACTATTATAGTAAGCAACGAACACAAGTAAAAATTAGAAAAAAGTAAATAATCGTTTTAAGGACGCGTTTTCACTTTGAGACCACCGAGATATAAGGTTTTCACGGTTTTCAATCGCCAGTCATTTCATGTGATACGTTTGAAAGCAATTTCGCACTCAATCCCACATCTCGAAAGTTCCATTACCTCATAATACCAAAAAATTGTAATCCTAAGTAACAAGCAAAAATGAACCTAAAATTTAATATAATTTCTATCAAAAGTACGTACGGCCGCAGTGGTTTCATTTCGAAACTTGTCATAGAAGCGGTCCTACAAATCAAAATTCGCTATGCCATAACTGTAGAAGTGTTTCATTTCCTCAACGTGGTCGCTATGGAAAGAAACACACGTCCCGATCTCGTACGGTTACGTAGAACGGTCTCTGCGCTGACTATTACCTTGAACCTTGTAAATGACTGCTACAGTGCACTATTAGAAGTACCCATGTATACACCTATATGTCTTTATTATGCATTTCTTGCGAAAGGCATTAGTAATTCAAATAAAAAGATTAATAAAATGGTGCTTTGAGGCAGTAACCACTGGTACTCAAATGTTTAAAATTTCCAGTATATTCATTCTGGAATAACAGTAGATTTGCACATCAACAGGTTACAAGATTATTTATTCCAGGTACTAGGTCAAAGAGAGAATAAAGGGTAATGTTTGACAGTTATTACAACCAATTGGCAGCAGAGGGGAGGATGAGAAGTACATCGAGACGCAGTAAGCCACGATAGCCGAAAGAAGCTGTGGGGAAGCCTGCCTCCTGCCATCTCTTACAATTACAAATCCTTACTCCTCGGTCGTCGGATCAGCTCCAGTGGTTAAACGCGTGCTGGGAAACTTAGCAACCACGGAATCGATTCCTGGTCAAACCACCGACATTTTCTGTCTCTTTAACCTAATCTTTTCCTCTAACTGACGCGAAGAAACGCCAGTAACGACGCGTAGTTCGGATTTCAAGTTAAACTGCGTATCATCTTTCCCAGGGAGGATTATTGTGGTTCGTCAGGGACACGCAGATCGCCGAAGTTGTGTCCAATTTGAAACCTTGCACCAGCCTGCTGAACCACACGAAATTATTATTATTATTATTATTGTACCACTTGTTTACTCCACTGGGAGTGCTTCAGTTTAGACAGTTGCTACGTACGAAGTAGAGTGTTTCTCATTTTAAGAGAATGTGTTATTAAAGACGACATCTTTAAATTTAGATGTGGTATTGTCCTCTATTTTGAACTAACGATGTGTCTAGCATTCTCTTTTCGTCTTTAGGGCGAGGTTTCTCTTCTCAAAGTTGCTAGTAGATAATCTTTTTCGTCAGAGATAACAACGCTACGTATGTTAATTTATGTATTTTATTGTCTAATACACGTAGCACAAGTTACTTCTGTGATCTGTAGTAGAGGATATTCCACGCAAGGTGGAAACGGTTTCCTGCGTTGCGCGGTTCCAGTACCCCAGAAAGCCACTTCTGATAACCGTATGATACTCCGATGGGTTGCGCGGACAGTTTGACAAGTGGCGTATTCGTTCCAACCGGGAAACTAACTAGACGACTTAGGACGGATGTAGGAAAGAAGTGCGAGAAATTTGTTGCAATATATAGCATTTCACAGCGGTGTGTAGGCGGCATCTGTCACTGACCTGGGCACAAACTCAAATCCACACCTTACAACGTAATAGTTGTGCATCGACTGACAATTCAGGTAGTCTTGTCTGATGTCTCTGCTGCGGCTACGTACTGAAATCTGTGCACGGCGGAAAGGTTAATCCACAACAGCTAGCCTTTTTTTATGATGAAGCATGACTGCGTTTATCGGAATATGTTGAGATCGCGGAGCGAAGGACGTTGCAGTTTTGAAATCCTCGTCAGTTTTATAAAGAGCATAAGGAGTTTTGGAAATCCTCATCAGTTATATAAAGAGCGTAGAGTCCACCTCAGACACTGGGAGGAGGTTTAAAGTTTAAGCCAGGACACTGACGTGTGTATGGTGGCTTGGAATTCATATCACCTTTGTTCCCGCTGCAGGTGAAAAATTGGCGATGAATAGCACATCTACATCTTTATGGTTACTCGGAAATTCATACTTAAGTGCTTGGCATATGATGACAGAACCACTTTCAATTTCTCGATCTTTTGCTGTAGAGTTGAGGGAAAAATGAACACATAAATCTAACCTTGCTAGTTCTGATTTTTTCTTATTTTATAGCGATAACCATTTCTTCCGATGTAGGTGAGAATCAAGAAGTCATTTTGGAACTCAGATTAGGAAGTTCCTGATTGGAATTCCATGAAGAGATCTAGACGAATCTAAAAGAAATTTACACTTAATGATTCCCATCCAAACTCGCTTATCATATCTGCAACACTCTCTCCTCTATTTCATAATAATACAAAACGAGTTATCGGTCTTTGAAATTTTTCAACTTCCTCTGTCAGTCCTACCTGATGAGAATCTAATAACGCCCAGCACTGTTTGGGAAGAGAATAAGGATAGTATAGGAAGTCTCTGTAGAAGATTTTTTTGCCTCTTCTATGGGTTCCACCAACAAAAAGTAGTCTTTGTTTCACCTTTCCTACAACGTTATCTACATAATTGTAATCCTAAGGTATTGTGCTGAATCAACAACATTTTAATTTATATTACTTATAGTGTAACCGAAATATAAAAGAATGTATTTAGTTCTCACTTGGAGAACCTCACACTTTTTATTGTTGAGGATCAATTGTCAATTTCCAGATCACACAAATATCCTGTCTAAATCATTTTGTGTATCTTTTTAGTATTCTGACGAGTTTTCTAAAGGTTAATTGACAGCATCATCTTCAAATAAACTAAGAACTTTGCTCAGAATGTCTCTTAAATAGTGTATATAGGTTAAGAACAGAAGGCCTGTAACGCTCCTTTTCGGAAAGCCAGATATCACTTCAGTTTCAATATCACTTCGATTTCACTAGATGACTTGCCGTCAAAAACTACGAACTGTGAAATCACGCATCCAGTAGCAGTTTTGAGACTATACTCCATAGGCACACAATTTCATTAGAGGACGCTTGTGATGAACGATGTCCCAATCCTTCTGGAGATCTAGAAATATGGAATCAAATTTAACTTCATAGTTGATAGCACTCAATACTTCGTGTGAATAAAGATCCAGTTATCCCTGAGTGGATCGAATTCGCAAAACGCGTGTTAGCTGCCTCGGCGAGAGAGGAGAATAATGTACAACGTTGTGCAAAACCTAACGCCGAAAGTAGCTATCTCATGATGTTTAATGGACGTACTGGTATCCAGAACTCACCAGTCTACGTTAGTTTCACACTGTACTGCTTTTCCATGTGCGTCTTTTCAGGGGAGAATACGTCACTGTTGTGGATGAGAGGGTGCGGCCGCATCGAGCTGTGGAGATGGGAGACCTCTTGTTTCGAGAGGATATTCGGCGAATGGACTAGCCTGCCAGTTCGCCTGACTTAAATCCTACCGAACAAATGTGGAATGCGTTATGGAGACTTATTGCAGCACGTCCACGTGTATCAATGACCACCCGGCAGTTGTCAGCCGCATTGGTGGAGGGATCAAACGCACTACTATAAGAATTCCTTACCCACCTTCTGGCAAGCATGGGAGCACGTTGCAGAATATGCATTCCCGTCCGTCATGATGACACACCTTATTCAGGACCACGTCCCGCCTTTTGTAATGTCTAGGGGACCACGAGGAATCGTGGTGACTTTACTGTAATTATTTCCTTTGAGTAAAAGTGTGATCCCTGTTCGTCATACGACACATTTATGATATACACTCCTGGAAATAGAAAAAAGAACACATTGACACCGGTGTGTCAGACCCACCATACTTGCTCCGGACACTGCGAGAGGGCTGTACAAGCAATGATCACACGCACGGCACAGCGGACACACCAGGAACCGCGGTGTTGGCCGTCGAATGGCGCTAGCTGCGCAGCATTTGTGCACCGCCGCCGTCAGTGTCAGCCAGTTTGCCGTGCCATACGGAGCTCCATCGCAGTCTTTAACACTGGTAGCATGCCGCGACAGCGTGGACGTGAACCGTATGTGCAGTTGACGGACTTTGAGCGAGGGCGTATAGTGGGCATGCGGGAGGCCGGGTGGACGTACCGCCGAATTGCTCAACACGTGGGGCGTGAGGTCTCCACAGTACATCGATGTTGTCGCCAGTGGTCGGCGGAAGGTGCACGTGGCCGTCGACCTGGGACCGGACCGCAGCGACGCACGGATGCACGCCAAGGCCGTAGGATCCTACGCAGTGCCGTAGGGGACCGCACCGCCACTTCCAGCAAATTAGGGACACTGTTGCTCCTGGAGTATTGGCGAGGACCATTCGCAACCGTCTCCATGAAGCTGGGCTACGGTCCCGCACACCGTTAGGCCGTTTTCCGCTCACGCCCCAACATCGTGCAGCCCGCCTCCAGTGGTATCGCGACAGGCGTGAATGGAGGGACGAATGGAGACGTGTCGTCTTCAGCGATGAGAGTCGCTTCTGCCTTGGTGCCAATGATGGTCGTATGGGTGTTTGGCGCCGTGCAGGTGAGCGCCACAATCAGGACTGCATACGACCGAGGCACACAGGGCCAACACCCGGTATCATGGTGTGGGGAGCGATCTCCTACACTGGCCGTACACCTCTGGTGATCGTCTTGGGGACACTGAATAGTGCACGGGTACATCCAAACCGTCATCGAACCCATCGTTCTACCATTCCTAGACCGGCAAGGGAACTTGCTGTTCCAACAGGACAATGCACGTCCGCATGTATCCCGTGCCACCCAACGTGCTCTAGAAGATGTAAGTCAACTACCCTGGCCAGCAAGATCTCCGGATCTGTCCCCCATTGAGAATGTTTGGGACTGGATGAAGCGTCGTCTCACGCGGTCTGCACGTCCAGCACGAACGCTGGTCCAACTGAGGCGCCAGGTGGAAATGGCATGTGCAAGCCGTTCCACAGGACTACATTCAGCATCTCTACGATCGTCTCCATGGGAGAATAGTAGCCTGCATTGCTGCGAAAGGTGGATATACACTGTACTAGTGCCGACATTGTGCATGCTCTGTTGCGTGTGTCTATGTGCCTGTGGTTCTGTCAGTGTGATCATGTGATGTATCTGACCCCAGGAATGTGTCAATAAAGTTTCCCCTTCCTGGAACAATGAATTCACGGTGTTCTTATTTCAATTTCCAGGAGTGTATTTCTATAATGTAGCAGTTGTTTTCCAGTATGGTCCAAGTTTCATCGAGCTATTGTTAGTTGAGAGTGACAAATCTTGCAAAAGTTACTTTTGTCCTTCAGTTTTGCACAACTGAGTAGTAGGTAGAGGGTACCACTTATTGAACTGTATGAAATAAAATCGTCATAGCTTCTGAACGGTTTGCGTTAGGATGTTAAAATTGCACAGTTGGCCGCTGTACATGATAAGAATTAGTATGCGCAGCTTGGTTTGGGTTAGCGACGACGCTCACTTTCATTTGGATCGGTTCGCCAATAAGCATTTCGCTATCGAGAAGTGTCTTCACCCTCAACGGGTGCAGTGTCCACTCACGGAATAATCGGTGCAACATTCCTTGACGGCACGGTGACTACCGAACGGTACTTGAAGGTTTCGGAAGATGATTTCATTCCCATTATCCACAGTAACCCAGATTTCGACAACATGCGGTCCATGCAAGACTGAGGCCGACAACGTCGAAGCAGGAGAGTGTTTGTTGTCCTGGAGGGGCGCTTTGGGGACCGCATTCTGGCTCTGCAGTGCTCAAGAGGTCGCCTGCATCGACCTCGATTTGTCGTCATATCCTCCGGATCTGAACAAATGCGATTCCTTTTTGTGGGGCTGTATTAAAGACATGGCTCACAGTAACAAACTCAGAACCATTGCTGAGCTGAAAACAGTCGTTCAGGAGTCATCGATAGTATCGATGATCCGACACATTAGCGGGTCATGCAGAATTTCGCCATTCGTCTGCGCCACACCATCGCCAATGATGGCAGGCATATCGAACATGTCATAAACTATATACGAATATCTGTGGTGACGTTTAAATGTTGAATAAAGTGTGTGCAAGCCGTAGTTTGTAAGTAATTTACGGTTTTTTTCATATTGCTCAGTAATTGTCACCCTGTAAGGGTGCAGTGCGAGTTGTGGAGTTGGTGTGGTGTGTGTTGCAGGAGGTGTGCCTGTGGCGGCAGGCGACGCTGCGGGTGCTGGAGAACTTGCCAGCCGGCGCGCCACTCGGGACGCTGGGACCGCCGTCTCTGTGTGCGCGCTTGGGGACGGGGCGCTGCCACCGAGTGTACGCCGGCCTCAACGGTACGTGTCCTGCAGCTGTAGCAGCATGCAAGCTGCTGCCCCTCTGATAGGGGAAGGCAAAGACGCCGTGTGTACTCAGGTTAGGCGGAGAGAGTAGGAGAGAGGAATGAGAATCAATTGTGTACCACTGGTAGCGCGAAAAATGATCCGATGGATGACAGCGCAGGGAGAAAGTGAAACTGCTGCTGCTGTATAGCGTTTTCTCTAGGCTGGCCTATGCCAATGACGAACTCTGCATTCCTGTGATTTTGAGTGATCACTACCAGCATTCATCGTCACTACATGAGACACTGCGTAGAGACACCGGACTAAATTTCTCTAACGCAATATCTGGTGAACGAGAACTGTGCTCTCATACAGTTCTTACTCTTCACGGTCTAACTCGCGACATGAAGATATTTCCAACGCAGAGGTTCGAATCGTCTGCCTGGCAATCGGACACTGTCACACAAATTGTTTTGGTACCTCCCACCTTCGAGACACGTGTAGGATGTTACAAATCAGTACGGTCGAAATTATACAGGCAGTATAGCGTGCTAACCTATTTTGAGACGAGGAACCAATGCTCAGAAATGAATATTTCAGGCGGCCGAAGTATAGAATGAGCATTGCATGTAAAACAAGTGTTTATACGCGGCCCAGTTACATTATTGTAGCCCCTGCGTGCACTAACCAAGAGTAGAAGGGTATATAAGGCGTGTCTGTGGAATGGGAATAACAGTGCAGTCGTTGTAGTAAGGAGGAAAAAAGGAGCGATCTATCTGATGTCAAAAAGGACATGATCAGTGGCTTCAGTGCAAAGAGTGAAAGCATTTCTGAAACGGCTAAGTTCGCAAACTGTTCATTTACCTCCGCGCTTAAAGTATACAGAACTTGGTCAACTGGCTTTATCCAGAACCTGCATGAAGTCAACTATGGTGCACCACGGGCCATAGATAACAGGGGTACTCGACGGCTGCGGAGATGTGAGCAAATAGACGTGCCACAGTTGACCGTCTGCGCTCCCAAATGAACCAAGGGGCTACCAAAACCGTCTCCTTAACGACCGTTCAGCGAACGTTGCTGCGAATGGGTATCCGTAGCAGGTGCCTGGCTCATGAACCCATGCTGACTGCTGTTCGTCGGCGACGAACCATAAGTGGACAGGTAGCCTTATCAGATGAATCACATTTTATGTTCCTTCGGACACTTATCCATTGGCGTGTACGGCTTGAAACGTCTGAAAGCAAACGCCCAGTAACTATCGTCGGTAGGGTGCAGCCCAGAGGAGAGAGCGTTATTGTCTGGGGTGTGTTTTCGTGGCATTTCCTGGATGACCTCGTCATTATGGAAGGCGCAGTGGGTCAACACAAGTATGTGTCAATTGTTGGAGGCCATGTCCACGCAGTGTACGTGCGTGATTCATAGAGAACCAGGCTGAATTTACCGCTTCCTCTGGTCACCAAACTCCCTGGATTTAAACAAAATCGAGAATCTTCGGGACAAAATCGATCGGGATCTACGCGCTACGTATTCTCAACAGAGAAACCTATTGCAACTGGCCACGGCACTGCAGTCGACATGGCTTCACATCCCTGTAGCTACCCACCAAACCTCACTGACTCTCTTCCCTCACGTCCGCGCTGCAAAAGATGGTTATTCAGGCTCTTGGCAGGTTGTCATATTAATGTGACTGGACAGTGTGTTTCTACCTCGACCTTCACGGTGAACTTGTTTCTGCGGTGTTACATGAAGTCGTTGGTGTGCCAAAAGTCAATATAAACAGAAGAGGAAGTGGATGGTAAAGTCCTAGCTGTCTGTCACATTATACAACAGATAACGTGGATATTTAAGAGAGAGCGGCAACATTTTATGAGCTTTTTGCCACAAAGAAAAGACTAAATATTTGTTTCTGACCGCTAGCTACTAAGCTACTAATCCCAAAGAAATTAATTAAGAACTCTGAGCGCTATGTGTAATATTTACCATTATTTCTGGAAAGCCAGAAGGAAAGAGTTATCAGTAGATACGAGGTTGCGTGACGTGTTCAGACAGCTCAAATGCTTGGCTGCTTGTCAGGGCCACAAATAATATATCAGTTAAGTGTCTTTTCTGGTGATGAATCTTTGTACCGTAAACGTTACAATCCTAGCCAGTTCTTTCAACATGTCATGTTCCAATATATGCTGGAAATGGCAGTATTCCAGTAACGAAAGCCATAATTTGGACTCAGAACAAAATGCTTGGCAGTTAAGAGACTAGACTTATATTTCCAGGTTTTTTTGTATGGTCTATTGGTATGTTACCTAAATACGTCAGGTGAATGGCAGGACAGTTCATAAATAAAACGGTGATTATTTTGTTCCTCTACCGTTGTCCGTTCGGAACTTCACTACAGTTCAGACATTGGCCTAAGTCAATAAATGAGAGAAAATTTTAAATTTTCTGAAAAGGGTGACTGAAGTGTTACAAGACAGCATAAAACTGAACCACACCACATTTGACATATAAAGATGACCAAAACATACGAAGTGTTTTCGATCAACAAAGTTCTCTCTTTTTTTTTTTTTTTTTTTTTTTTTTTAGAGAACAGTATTTATTCCCCTACTTTAACTTCATTCTCTTCAAAATAGTCCGCATTAAATATTACACCCTTTTGCGTTTACTTTACGTCCCCACCAAACTGTTTCATCAGACTGATTTAGTTACTACTTCTACTCTAGACGACTGTTGGACAAGAATAATTCTCTAGAGTGATGCGGGATTCGACTATGGAGAGGAAATTTCTTCATTAATGATCCACGTTGGAGCACTGCACGTGCGTGGCTAAGCAGAGTGAGCGGTAATCGTTCTCCACCCTCTACTACCTACTCGGGTTGGCCTCACTCGCTTTTAAGCGGACGAGCATTCACCGACTGGGACTAACGTCCGTGTGGTTCTTTCCGCGCAGTTAAGGAAACATGGCAGTTAATAACTTCACAACGCAGCGCTCGGTGCACAGGAATCGCTTCGAGCCTGCAGACACTACGACTTCGTGGCTCATACACATCAGCGTTAGTTCGGCGTGGCGATGCAAGCTGCGCAGGCGGCGAGATGGCGATCGACTTCGGCAACATGCACGAAACTGTGCGAAGTTTATTCACCGTCTCTGCACCAAGCCGTAACCGAGTGAACACCACGTGAAATGGCCTGCAGGCTGCTCTACTCCGAAGTAATGCGTACGGTCTCTGCGGTCTGCACACTGCTGTACGTTGAGCATAAACAGCAGCTGCCCTTAGCCTCGGAACACTGTCTGCAGAGAAACCGCAACGTTTGTGGCAGGTGCTACTTCTGTAGGCGTCTTCAGATTCCATAATCCACTTAATACTTGCTGGTGGTCGTGTGTCAGAGTGTTTTCTGTTGATCGATCTCTTACTGGTCTAGTACAATCATTTATTATGTCCTCCGCATTTTGCATTTGTGGTAAAGTCTTATGGAACCAAACTGCTGAGGTCATCGGTCTCTAAGCTTACACACTACTTAATCTAACTTAAACTAACTTACGCTAAGTACAACACACACACCCATGTCCGAGGGAGGACTCGAACCTCCGACGCGGGGAGCCGCGCGGACCCGTACATGGCACTTGAGACCGATGGGCTACCCCGCGCGGCTGTGTCCTCCGCACAAAGCCTCGAAATACTATACGGAACGAACCCACTGAGTCTACGGTATGTTCTGGCCTGGTTCAGCATGTCAAATGCCATCGCTGTCACACTATGTGACGTACTTCATTAACAGACGTCATTATCCTCGCAAAAGATCATACTATCACGACAGAGGTATTACTAGAACGAAAAATGTTCTTATCATAGCACAAAAAAAGGCGAGAATGTCCTGGCTAGAGCTAGGATTATAAAACAAAGGAACTAGGTTTTCGACTCATCTGGCACCTTCAGAGAGATTGGAATTAAAACACTTTGACATATTCGTGATTTTAATTCACCCCCAAACTCTTTTAGCTATTACACGAATGTTGGCGAATATTGTAGATTTTGGGCACAGGATCAGGGGTTTTAAGTTATAAATCCATGAATTGAAAGCTGCAAGTGTGCCAGCACGTTGCAGCTAGGAGAGCTCACTGCGCTGGGGAAGTAGGGGCACTATGTGCTATGTTAGGAGCATTTTTCATTCTGGTTCCCAACTTTTACTCTCCCACAGTTCTAATAATAGTCCACAAGAGCTTGGCAACCGATGCAGATTTTAGTTGACTCGGGCCTCGACCTGATCCGGTATAGCTTTTTCTTTATTATCGCGGCAATGGATAAAGTTTTCACAAAACGACTAGAGTACCATTGATTACATGTATTTGTCTCCCTTCTTACAAAATGAGAATCGATCCGCACAAGTCTGAAACATGGAAGTGACGCACTTAAAAACGCTGACAAAAAACTATTTTCTGCATGTAAAATCCAAGTGGAGCTACACTTTTGAAATCGAGTGTTCAATTTTACCGTAAAATGCTTTTTAATGCATCTGGATTACTTTAAACACTCTCCGTGCATTCAGTTCATGTAAGAATGTGTTTTACGTGGGACATTTAGCTCTACATTAAACCACCGCATCTCGACAATAGATAAGGATTTTTGGATAAAAAAGATGTAGTTTTCACTTTCTCCATTTCTTTACCTTTGTGCAAAGTTTGAACTGATTCGCGCCAGTTTAAAGTATGGAAGTAGTACGCTTCAAAAACCTCCCAGAGAAACACGTTTCTTTTTGAACGTAAATCCAAACGACGCAAGACGGTTAGAATTTATCTTAGACCAAGGTCCGGTACACCGGTAGACCAAATTTGAACCATCGGTGTCGTTTCAATCCAGTGTTATTTAAGGGTGACTGTTCTTGCACGTAAAATCCGACCAAGAGTTAGTTCTTTAGTACGTAAAATCCGAATGGTGCACATACAAACGGTCCCATTTGATGAATATTAATTTCAACCTAATTAAAATATTTTACAAAAGGAATTAATCTTTCGCTCAATTTGCCTGGGCGTCGGCTCGAATGGGTCGCTCAAAACTTGCATATTATACTGTAACATGGTTACAGTGAGACGGATATCCGAAAGGCTACACAAATGGCCGTTGGTCCGGGCCTAAACAAAAGCTTTTCACCCCATGTTCCTAGCTTAAATAGGTACCGAGCACAGACCACCCCCCCCCCCCCCCTACCACCGCCGCGCCCAAGCTGCGACTCTTCGTACGGTCTTTTAATACATATTTGTTACAGCGCTTCAACGCTGCGACGATAGGCATAGTGCTCTGCTTTTCGGTATCTGAAGACAAGCCTACGCCATGCATCTTTGCTATGCAGGTGACAGAGTTTGTGCACTCGGATGAATTTTAGCGATACGTCCAGTGACTGCTCACCTTTCACTTTCCATTTCCTGTTCTCATTTGGGAGCCTAGTGTACAGGAGTTGTTGGCAGCCGTCAGCCACAGGTGTGTGGTGTGCGCAGCCTCTTTGGACGGAGTGTCGGTGACCTCGTGGCCGCCGGCACTGGGCGGCGCGCTGGAGGCGGTTTCGTCGCGGCCGCTGGACCGGGAGGACCCGCAGCTGGAGCAGCCACAGTGGCGGCGGATGGCGGTGGCCGGAGCCGCGCTATCGCTGGAGGTGCTGGACGCCGACGACAACGCACCCGCCACCATCAACGACGGACATCTCTATAGCAGCCGTCCTGGCGGACTCCTGCACAAGGTGAGGGCAAATACTGCCTAATGGCGGGGTCCGTACATATAAATCACGATTCTAACCCTCAGAGTTCCTGATGAGACTTCCAGCCTGTACTGCCGTGGTCGAAGAGACTTTTTAGCTACTGACATTTCGTTCAGAGCTGCGCTAGGCGTCTACGGAGGTTCTCCAGGTGACGATGAGTCTTGCCAAGAGCACCTCCGACGACGTCCAGCACAGCTGTAGACGAAACAGTCCGCAAGACTCAATTATTGCAGTCGGTCGTGAAAGCCTTCATTTTATAGCTCTCAGAATTTGAATAAATTATCTAAGCAGTTGGGCAACCGGAGACAAAACTGCACGTGGTGAATAAAATCTTCTGGCTGTTAAAAGGCTTTTCATTAAAAAGTCGCTAACGGTTTCACATCATCAGAGATGCTTCTTCAGGTGGTAGCTTTTAAAAAAATCATTGCGCGGCAAAGTGGTTGCTTATAGCCAAGACCATACCTAGACATGAACGATGGGACTTGACTGCAAGCATCTTCTTCACCGCGCCATGACTTTTTGAAAAGCTACCACCTGCAGATGAATCTCTACTGATTTACTTACTTTCCGTGTCCGGAACTAGACTTCAAACTTCCAAAAATCAGCAGCCAATATGGCCTTGTCATTTGCCTACC
Organism: Schistocerca gregaria; assembly: GCF_023897955.1. Classification (NCBI taxonomy): domain Eukaryota; kingdom Metazoa; phylum Arthropoda; class Insecta; order Orthoptera; family Acrididae; genus Schistocerca; species Schistocerca gregaria. Next base: position 504,719,354 of record NC_064921.1, read on the forward strand.
ATAAGTCACTCATTGTGCAGGGCTGGTCTAAATATGGACAGATAAGCAGGTGTTGAGGATCCTGGACAGAGGAAACCCCTATTGCTGCAGGTTTGTCTTGCACTTTGGCGCTTCTTCCCTCATACGGTTTAGGGTTCTGCAGACTGTGTATGGTAGGTCTCCACCAGGCGCCAGTTGTTCTTTTACATCTTTATGGGGGTTTCTCAGGTCGATTTCCCACCTTTTCAAACGATTCTCTGCAGCCGACCCTTCCAGGGAACGGGTACGTGAGAGGAAAGTCTTCCTCGAAAAAAGCCGTCTGTCAGCAGGCTGGTGTCCATATAAAAGGTGACGATTGTCCGTATCTTGCTTGGTTTTTCCGGCTTCGGCAGCGATGTCACGTCGTATGTTGGGCGGTGCGATCCCCATGATTAAGTATATCTTGTGCACGGGGGTTGGCCTCAAGCATCCTGTAACAATCCTTGCCATTTCATTCACCGCGACATCAAATTTTCTCGCGTGTGTTGATGCAGATCATACTGGAGCGGCGTATTCCGCGGCTGACACCCTGAGCGCAAGGGCTGAAGTTCTCAGGACTTTTGGGTTTGCACCCCAGAACCCACTGGTTAGTTTCCTGATGATATTGTTTCTAGTTGAGACTTTTTCCCTTGTGGCATTACAATGATGTTTATTCACTCCTGGAAATTGAAATAAGAACACCGTGAATTCATTGTCCCAGGAAGGGGAAACTTTATTGACACTTTCCTGGGGTCAGATACATCACATGATCACACTGACAGAACCACAGGCACATAGACACAGGCAACAGAGCATGCACAATGTCGGCACTAGTACAGTGTATATCCACCTTTCGCAGCAATGCAGGCTGCTATTCTCCCATGGAGACGATCGTAGAGATGCTGGATGTAGTCCTGTGGAACGGCTTGCCATGCCATTTCCACCTGGCGCCTCAGTTGGACCAGCGTTCGTGCTGGACGTGCAGACCGCGTGAGACGACGCTTCATCCAGTCCCAAACATTCTCAATGGGGGACAGATCCGGAGATCTTGCTGGCCAGGGTAGTTGACTTACACCTTCTAGAGCACGTTGGGTGGCACGGGATACATGCGGACGTGCATTGTCCTGTTGGAACAGCAAGTTCCCTTGCCGGTCTAGGAATGGTAGAACGATGGGTTCGATGACGGTTTGGATGTACCCGTGCACTATTCAGTGTCCCCTCGACGATCACCAGAGGTGTACGGCCAGTGTAGGAGATCGCTCCCCACACCATGATGCCGGGTGTTGGCCCTGTGTGCCTCGGTCGTATGCAGTCCTGATTGTGGCGCTCACCTGCACGGCGCCAAACACGCATACGACCATCATTGGCACCAAGGCAGAAGTGACTCTCATCTCTGAAGACGACACGTCTCCATTCGTCCCTCTATTCACGCCTGTCGCGACACCACTGGAGGCGGGCTGCACGATGTTGGGGCGTGAGCGGATGACGGCCTAACGGTGTGCGGGACCGTAGCCCAGCTTCATGGAGACGGTTGCGAATGGTCCTCGCCGATACCCCAGGAGCAACAGTGTCCCTAATTTGCTGGGAAGTGGCGGTGCGGTCCCCTACGGCACTGCGTAGGATCCTACGGTCCTGGCGTGCATCCGTGCGTCGCTGCGGTCCGGTCCCAGGTCGACGGGCACGTGCACCTTCCGCCGACCACTGGCGACAACATCGATGTACTGTGGAGACCTCACGCCCCACGTGTTGAGCAATTCGGCGGTACGTCCATCCGGCCTCCCGCATGCCCACTATACGCCCTCGCTCGAAGTCCGTCAACTGCACATACGGTTCACGTCCACGCTGTCGCGGCATGCTACCAGTGTTAAAGACTGCGATGGAGCTCCGTATGCCACCGCAAACTGGCTGACACTGACGGCGGCGGTGCACGAATGCTGCGCAGCTAGCGCCATTCGACGGCCAACGCCGCGGTTCCTGGTATGTCCGCTGTGCCGTGCGTGTGATCATTGCTTGTACAGCCCTCTCGCAGTGTCCGGAGCAAGTATGGTGGGTCTGACACACCGGTGTCAATGTGTTCTTTTTTCCATTTCCAGGAGTGTAGGTCAGAGTGCGATCCAACGTGACACCAAGATATTTGGGCGGTTTTGCTCGAGACGTTCATCTCTCCATATTACATTTAGCCTAATTCACGATTTGCCTCCCTGTTCTTTAACCTTAGGTGGTTTGCCTCATAATACTGGGATAGAGCTTCCAAGGTATTGGTTAATTTCTCCTCTACATCCATAAAATTGTTACGTTGGGCTGCAACTGCAGTGTCATCGACATACATACATTGGCGCGTGATGTTTGGCACTGGTTGGTCATTTGTATATATATATATATTATACAGAGCTGGGGCGAGTACGCTTTCCTGAGGTAGGCCATTCCTCTAATTTCTTCACCTGCTCTTCTTGTCCTGGAGACAGACGAAAAATCTCTTATTATGAAGGAAAGTACCTATCAGTGATGTTAAATGGTAATCTCTTGTCACATTATATACTTTCCTAAGGAGCCTCCGATGGTTTACAGTATCATATGCAACTGAAAGGTCTATGAATGCCACTCCCGTGATCTCTTTCCTCTCAAACCCATCCTCGATATGTTGAGTCAGGTACAGGACTTGATCGCAGCACGATTTGCCTGGTCGGGAACCTGCCTGCTGTGGGATGATCTGTTGTTCCAAGACGCTTTCCATGCGACTTAGCGTCAGGCGTTCCAAGATCTTAAAACAGTGACATAAAAGAGACACAGATCGGAAGTTTTTTGGACCATCAGAGTCCTTTCCTGGTCTCAGAAGTGCAACCACTCGGGCTTTCCTCCACATCTTTGGAATATGAAGCCTTTCTACACATGCGTTTATCAAATCTAGCAGGACTGTAGGGTATTACTGCAAAAGTTTTTAATTTGCTCGACTCTAAGTTCATCGATACCAGGAGCTCTGTTAATCTTCAAGCTGGAAATGGCTGCGGTAAGTTCTGACATTGTAAATGGTGCCTTGATGTGATGATTTTCCTCTGCCGGATCAAGTGCGAATGAATGGTTCCTGGTACTTTCTGCCGTGGGTTTTGCCATTCATAAGGAGTGCAGTGGCGACGGTCTGCCGTGACGTTAGTAAATTTATCATCTCTACTGATGCGAAACCGGTAGTGATTTTCTAACAAAAGTATTTTAACAGTCATTGCGGAAGATTTTATTCATCGTCTCATAGTTTGGATCACAGCGGAGACAACACGGTAACTGGATTTTTGCATTTTTTTTTACATTCATAGTACACGAAGTTCATAACAGAAATATCAATATTCCAAAGCAGTTAAATGAAACTCCCAAAAATTGTCAAGAAAATCGATTTTGAAGTTAAAGATCCGTTTTTCGAAGTGCAGTGTGGCTATATGGGAGAATGCTCGCTTGTCATGTTGGTGGCTTCGGATCGATTCTTGGCCAACGCAGATTTCTGAGTAGTGGCGTATGCTCCGCAAGTATTTCCTCGAAACGTAAAATATATAAAGATTTTAGAAGAACTGGTAGCGATCGAGACTGGTAATTGCTGGTTGGAAGCTCGTTTCGGATATTTCTTTCACTGCTTTTCCTTCAATTGAAACACCTATGTCATCAAATATATGCTGATCAACACAAGTACAGTTATAATTTTTATGGTCTCATATGTCAGTCGGAAAAAAGGAACTCTTGTAGGATCACTTTGTTGTCGGTATGTCTAAGCTTCTGTCTGTTTGATTTTTCAAAACCCATTTCCTCAGGAACGGATAGACATATCAAGATGACATTTATGTCTTATGTTAAGGTCTATAGTCCCTTAGCTGCAAAAAAGTGAAACACCTAAGTCTATCCAGTCAAAAGATACGATCGTTTATCTAAAATATTTTAGCACTCGCAAACTCACTCATCAGAACCTACAGTGTACTTCCCGTTGACCTTGAATCATAACAGTTGCCAATAGGCAGGGTTTTACACCACAAACAACGGGAAAATCCGAAAACTGTCATTTGTAATTGTATCACACGAAAAATATTTTTGTCATTTGTTATCAAAGAGTCTGTCCGTCGGTCTGTTAAGACACCTTTCTCTCAGGAGCGGGTAAACATATCAAATTGAAATTTATGCTACATGCTGAGGTCTACAGTCCTTCAGTAGTGTAAAAATTTCAGTCTTTAAACGTCAATTCCGTTAAATGATACTGCCATTTATGTGAAATATTTTGATTCTCGTAATACTCACTCATTAAAAGCCGTATCGTACGCAGAAATCCAGGTTTAATTACCAATATAAATTCTTAATTACTAATCTTTTATAAAAGATTGTTAATGAAGGTAACTATGTTCATATATTTTACGCTTCATGAAATTCCTCGTAGAACTTGGATACTTGTTTAAAAATATGTCCTGTTTCCAGAATCGAACCCGGGCCACCTACGCAGCAGGTGGACTTTATACCATGGAGCCACACAGACTCTTCGAAATAGCGATCTTATTTTACGGTATTAAAGACATTCGGAAAAATTCAGTTTCTCGAGAATTTCTGAGAGTTGCATCAAGTTGCTTTGGGAGTGTCGTATTTGAGCTCTGAACTTAGTGTGATAAAAAATAAAAAAAATAAATATAAATCCGATTCCCGTGTAGTGTCCTTGTCAGATTAGCTTAATTACACGCACATCAGCATATTTACAGCTTTCTTTGTACATAGCGGTGGCCAGAATAAATTCACCGAAGCAAGTCGTGGAAGAAGCCTAAATAATAGAATTAGTATGCGGTATCATCTACAGAAAGTCCGCCCCTGGTAGCTGAGTGGTCAGCACGACGGAATGTCGTATCTAACGGCCCGGGTTCGATTCCCGGCTGTGTCGGAGATTTTCTCCGCTCAGGGACTGGGTGTTGTGCTGTCCTCATGATCGCTTCATCCCCATCGACACGCAAGCCGCTAGCGTGGTGTCAACTCGGAAGACTTGCAACAGGCGAACGGCCTAGCCGACGGGGGGCGTTAGCCACACGGCATATTTTATCTAGAGAAAAATGAATAGACGAGAATATGTGGTTTTGTACAACTTGCCCAGTTTAAACAGGTTTTAAAACCTTGTTGTACCTCCTTGTACCATACTTACTTCCTGTGTTGTAATATGTTATATTTAATATACTATGATACAGAAATGTTCACATTATAAACTCCTGTAAATTGAAAAAAGAACACCGTGAATTCATTGTCCCAGGAACGGGAAACTTTATTGACACATTCCTGGGGTCAGATACATCACATGATCACACTGACAGAACCACAGGCACATAGACACAGGCAACAGAGCATGCACAATGTCGGCACTAGTACAGTGTATATCCACCTTTCGCAGCAATGCATTGTCCTGTTGGAACAGCAAGTTCCCTTGCCGGTCTAGGAATGGTAGAACGATGGGTTCGATGACGGTTTGGATGTACCGTGCACTATTCAGTGTCCCCTCGACGATCACCAGAGGTGTACGGCCAGTGTAGGAGATCGCTCCCCACACCATGATGCCGGGTGTTGGCCCTGTGTGCCTCGGTCGTATGCAGTCCTGATTGAGGCGCTCACCTGCACGGCGCCAAACACGCATACGACCATCATTGGCACCAAGGCAGAAGCGACTCTCATCGCTGAAGACGACACGTCTCCATTCGTCCTTCCATTCACGCCTGTCGCGACACCACTGGAGGCGGACTGCACGATGTTGGGGCGTGAGCGGAAGACGGCCTAACGGTGTGCGGGACCGTAGCCCAGCTTCATGGAGACGGTTGCGAATGGTCCTCGCCGATACCCCAGGAGCAACAGTGTCCCTAATTTGCTGGGAAGTGGCGGTGCGGTCCCCTACGGCACTGCGTAGGATCCTACGGTCTTGGCGTGCCTCCGTGCGTCGCTGCGGTCCGGTCCCAGGTCGACGGGCACGTGCACCTTCCGCCGACCACTGGCGACAACATCGATGTACTGTGGAGACCTCACGCCCCACGTGTTGAGCAATTCGGCGGTACGTCCACCCGGCCTCCCGCATGCCCACTATACGCGCTCGCTCAAAGTCCGTCAGTTGCACATACGGTTCACGTCCACGCTGTCGCGGCATGCTACCAGTGTTAAAGACTGCGATGGAGCTTCGTATGCCACGGCAAACTGGCTGACGCTGACGGAGGCGGTGCACAAATGCTGCGCAGCTAGCGCCATTCGACGGCCAACACCGCGGTTCCTGGTGTGTCCGCTGTGCCGCGCGTGTGATCATTGCTTGTACAGCCCTCTCGCAGTGTCCGGAGCAAGTATGGTGGGTCTGACACACCGGTGTCAATGTGTTCTTTTTTCCATTTCCAGTAGTGTAACTTACTTGTGTTGGCGTCACATTTGTTCCTTCTTGCTAAGTACTTTCAGCTGCTGCAGCTGTTTAATTAAAACTGATGTTATTTTTAGAGAGTTTTCTATTTAGAAAGCACAGAAAAGAACTTGTTCTGTACTTGCGCGGATGGACTGTTAGGAGACGGGACAGTGGCAGCGATGAGGATTTCACTGCATACGGCCACTGCGTGGTACAGGAGTTGAAATTCAACTGCGAAGGCTTACTCAAAAGTAGAGATTCTCAGTAACAGACTGCGTGTCTGCAAACGATTTTATTAACATGGTATGCCAGTTTGACCAATAAATCGACAGTCAGTTGCCTCTGAGTGGAATACCGGATAATATAATCAGTGTAGCTCTCAACAACTGTGACAGCTGCTTATAACGCACAAAGCGTAATGCTCAGTGGGCGGCAGCAAAGTAATTCATTTAGGGCGGAGAATGAATATGCGTATCTACACATGTACCAAATTATTTAGCGCGAGCACTGCACCGCAAACAAAAGATGGTAGAGTTCGAGCTGGTAGACTTTAGACTGTGTAATCTGAACTGACACTTCTGTTGCTTTCCCGAACCCAACAGAGTGGTTTGCCATATGACGCCAGAATAGTTTAGTTAGTGTTTTTTTAACGTCCCGTCGACAACGAGGTCATTAGAGACGGAGCGCAAGCTCGGGTTAGGGAAGGATGGGGAAAGAAATCGGCCGTGCCCTTTCAAAGGAACCATCCCGACATTTGCCTGAAACGATTTAGGGAAATCACGGAAAACCTAAATCAGGATGGCTGGAGACGGGATTGAACCATCGTCCTCCCGAATGCGAGTCCAGTGTGCTAACCACTGACGCCAGAATAATGTCCCCTTTAGTTACAAAATTAATCAGCATAAAACGTTCTGTCTCTCGCTTGCCCTCTCTGATACCCAGTTAGAATACCCTACGCCACTGTGACGTTTAAATCTTTCGTCATACTGTCTCTGTATGTCAATGGGATTAACTAAGTGAATGACTGAATTTTAAGTTCGTTGTCGTCAAATATTCAAGTAGGAGACGGCCCCATACGTATCGCATTAACAGTTATTGTTGTGTTAACTTTCTATAACTTTGTGAAATTGCAGCTGATGAAAGGAGTAAGCGTCGTTAACTAAAGCTGGGTATTGCTGAGTAATGAATGTATTTATTCAGCCCTTGATTAATACTGTGTGCATAAAGAGAGAGTGAGCTACTTACATGATGAAGAATGCACTAAATATGGCTCACCACGCTGCTGTTCGAAGTTAAAGCTCGAAAAATCGGCTGTGGATACTTTCAAAGTCCACAAACCCGTGCTGAAATTTCACGTCTCTGAACGCGACGCTGCAGTTCTGAGTTGAAATCCACGAACCTAATCACAAGTTTCTTATTTCTAATGCTGCTTTGCTGTCAGAGGTAAACTCCAAAAGTGCAAATGTTGGAAACTTTTCTGAGTTCCCGAACTCTTACAGAAATTCTACGGTTCCTTAGAGTTGTCACCCGAAAATTTTTAAACACTGTTTGTTGCATCTGACACGCCGCTCATCGTCTTGCATTCGACCTCTCAAAGCGAAGTGCTCGCAGCCCAAACGGCCGTTGCCGTCATATAGGCTCCATTTGTCGCTGCAAAATCCACAAAATTACACGCACTGTACATGTTACCATAAAAACTACACATTTAAAAGCTCTACATGATTCGCCCTTGCACGGTGATTCGGCTATTGAAAACAGCAGTTTAATTGTCTTTGTATAAGACAGTATAGCGTAATGTCTATCATTAAAAACACGTTCTCTGGTTTTAAGTCGCGTCAAGTGGTATACTGTGCAAGAGATTTCGGCAGAGATGTCCTCTGCCATTGTCAAGTCATCCACTTGACGTGGCTTAACACCAGAGAATGCTTTACTAATGGATATCCCAGCGAAAACATGCATTCGTACATGTCTATCGTTGATTGCATACGATCTTATACGAACAAAATGACATGAATGTTACTTAAAATCCGTCTTGATTCCAATTTTTTTTATTCAAATGACCGGTTTCGGTTCATTCAGAACCATCTTCAGATCTGTAAAAATAATTATGCTAATTTACTATTTCACGGAAGCAAAACTTTTTCATTCTGTCTAATCAACATCAAATGTACCAGAACGTACCTGGTATTTCAGTTGCAGGAGTAACCCGTCCAAATCCAGCATCTTTCACATGCTACGCCACATAAAATTGAATGGCAGAGTGCACGTCATTTATATTTATTATAACCACGGAAGCAGACCGTAGAGGAAAACAAGTTCACGCCAGCACCATAGATATATAAACCGCCCTATGTTTTTTAGATCGTATAAAAATGATAATTTTACTGTTTTTTAATTCTGATAAGTACAGATTTTAACCTTGACATCTACATATTTTAATTAAGTATTTTTAATATAAAAAAGATCTACTGAATATAGTATGTGCAAATGGAATGTAACAAATGTACCAGACGCCACCTGTCGGTAATAGTGTTATAATTAATATAAATGACGTGCACTCTGCCAACCAATTTTATGTGACGCAGCATGTGAAAGATGCTGGATTTGGACGGGTTACTCCTGTAACTGAAATATCAGGTACGTTCTGGTACATTTGATGTTGATTAGATAGGATGAAAAAGATTTGCTTCCGTGAAATAGTAAATTAGTATCATTATTTTTACAGATCTGAAGATGGTTCTGAATGAATCGAAACCGGTCATATGAATAAAAAAATTTGCAATCAAGACGGATTTTAAGTAACATTATAAAATCAGTGATTGCTGTTATCCCATAAGACATTATGTCTGTTTTTGCAAAATTACATGAAATTTATCGCTAAAGTATTATCCATGAATTTGGGCTGGAATTCCTGCTTTTCCGTGGTAACATTTTTTTTCTTGCAATGTCTTTGGTTTTGGAGTTATTTGCATCTTATTCGGCGAAATAGTCAACATTATCATCGTTTAAATCTACTGAGAATTAAATGTCTACAGATGACAATAGTCTGTTATGTAGTACTGTCTTTAAGTTTCTTGTTTTGAAATTTATTTTGCTACTTGAGGGTAAAGTGAAATTTGGACAATTAGTAGCAGAAATGAAAGGTTCATTCAAATCCCTTGACGTCTTTAAAAAAAGTCTTCTTGAAAAGTATCAGAGGTTATGCGGGTTACATAATGTTGCGGAGGTACGTTGAAGTTGTGGAGATCTAGATACACTTGTGAAATACTGGCTAATGACGGCCAGCATGATTTGCGCGCTTTTATTATTATGGAGGTGAATTTTATCTTTGATTGATGCATCATGGCTACAATTTTAACGTACCTCCACAATATTGTTTAACCAGTATAACCACTGATTCTTTTGAAGAAGGCTTTTTTTAAAGACGTCGAAACCTAGGTCAAGGACATGAATAAACCTTTCATTTTTGCAACTGATTGACTATATTTCACTTCACCTTCACAAAGATTCTACTCAACGGCTGCTGCATGCAGCCATTTTCAAGGTTTTAAAATTTGTTTTGCGCCAGAATTACTTTTTTAACGCTCTGAATCAACATTCCAGTTCATAACTCAAATTTTATTGCTTTAATAAAAAGTCTGAAACTATTTTTCAGCGGTGTTCTTCAAACACTATCTGTTGACGTTTTATCTTGAAGAGCTCGTTAGGCGTTTCCTATTAACGTTTGAAATTGGGATCTACATTCATGTGTGAGTGGATGTTTAGACGGCTTCCTAGGAAGTACGTCTGTCATTGTCCGTTCTGTATATTGATATGGCTGTTACTTTAGCGGCGGCCGTGTATAATTTGCGGGCTCTGAATTTCGATGATGGGGGCACCGTCACATCACGTGCGGATTAGCAGCAGACACTCGGCCGAGGGACACCCTTCAAACTGCTTGATGCCCTTTTGTCACTCGGCTGACTTCGTGTTCCCCGCATCTTCCGACAACATCAGAGTTTTATGTGTCATCTGCTTGTCAGAAAATCAACTCCACGCACTACTTCCTCGTGAGCTACTCTTGCCTGTGTCTGGACTCGCACCACGCTGCGCTAGCTATTAAACCAGTGCATGTCTACCTGCGCCTGTCTGTCAATTCTCACTACGAACCTGTTACATAACCGACCGTTTTCGGAATTAACGTACAAAGCTTGCAAAATATTGTTTAGATTAGATTACATTAGTTATTCATTCCATAGACCCACAAAAGGGAAGATCCTCCTGGGTGTGGAACATGTCAGATAACCACATTAAAAAAAATGTAATTAGAAAAACTTGAGTTTCATTAATTTTAATGATTCTCAGTCGATAAACAGTAAAATCATGTACATGAATTAAAATTAAATTTCTAATTTTTACAGATTTAATACTTACAACTGCTTTCATTAAATCCATCATTCACGCAGTAGCTAGCCACTTGCCTATTACAACAAAGTATTGTCAAAAATTAAAGTAAATTATTCATTTCAATGATCTTCAGTTAAGAACAGTCAAATTATGTACAAGATTCAAAATTAAACTTCCACTATGTACAGACTTAAGACTTACATCTGCTTTCCATACATCCATCATTCACAAAGTAGGTAGTTACTTGGCTGTTACAACCAAGTATTGTCAAAAATTAAAGTATAATAAAGTTTCATTAGAATGGTCTACTGCATTTGTTGAGAAATTCATGGATGGAATAGAAGGAGTTGGCCACCGAAAATTCTTTTAAATTATGTTAAAATTGCGCTTTGTCTGAAACTAAACTCTTAACGGTTGCTGGTAACTTATTGAAAATATGCGTTGTTGAATACTGGACTCATTTCTGGGCAAGAGTAAGTGATTTTAAATCTTTATGTATATTGTTCTTATTCCTAGTATTGATACTGTGTGCTAAGCAGTTAGTTGGAAAAAAAGAGATGTGTTATTCACAACAAACTTCATTAAGGAATAAATATACTGAGAAGCTGTGGTTAGTATACCCAATTCTTTGAATAGGTTTCGACATGATTTTCTTGGATTTATACTACGTATTGCTCTTATTATACGCTTCTGCACTCTAAAAATCAAAAATGGCTCTGAGCACTATGGGACTTAACATCTATGGTCATCAGTCCCCTAGAACTTATAACTACTTAAACCTAACTAAGCTAAGGACATCACACAACACCCAGCCATCACGAGGCAGAGAAAATCCCTGACCCCGCCGGGAATCGAACCCGGGAACCCGGCGAGAACGCTAACGCACGACCACGAGATGCGGGCGACTCTAAAAATCTTTTCTCGGTTTGTGGAGTTAGGCTAAAATATGATACCATTTGACATAATGGAGTGAAAGTAAGCAAAATATGCCAGTTTTTTATATTTATATCTCCTGCGCCAGACATCATTCGCATTGCAAACACAGACTACTTTAGGCGCTTTAGCAGTTCGTTAGTATGTCGTTCCCAATTGAATTTATTATCAAGTTGTAATCCCAAGAATTTTATACTCTCAACTTCTCCTATTTCCATGTCATCATTTTTATACACACACTAGAAGGAAATCTCTTGGAAGTTCTGAACTGCACATAGTGGGTTCTTTTCAAAGTTTAATGACAGTGAATTGGCTATGAACCACTTATTAATGTCAGTACAATTTTGATTAGCTTCCCTTTCTATATTTGTATTTGATTTACTATTTATTGCAATGTTTGTATCATCTGAAAAGAAGACAAACTTGGCTTCTGGTAATGTAACAGATGACAGGTCATCAATATACACAAGAAAAAGCAGTGGACTTAGTATGGAACCTTGGGGAACACCACATGTAATTTCTTCCCAGTCACATGATATCTGTCAGCCTTCTGCTAAAGTGTTACTTAATGACACACTTTGTTTTCTATTAGTAAGATATGACTGAAACCAATTTGCAGCACTACCAGTGATGCCATAATATTTTAATTTACTTAAAAGAATGCTGTGATTCGCACACTCAAAAGAATTTGACTAGTCACAGAATATACCAGTTGCCTCTAATTTGTTGTCTTATGAATTTTTTCACTGTAAGTGCAAATAGCCTTCTCAATTTCATAACCCTGAAGTAGCTCAAACTGTGACTTTGACAGTATGTTATTTTCACTAAGGTGTTTAAGTAACGGTTGAACACAGCCTTTTCAAAGATTTTTGAAAAAGCTGGCAAAAGTGAGATCGGTCGGTAATATGACGGCATTTGTCCCCTTTCTTGTGGAGTGGTATAACTTCAGCATATTTAAGACAATTCGGGAATGATCCTGTGATACGTGATTGATTACAAAAATAAGATATGACTAAGCTCACATGTGAACTCATGAATGATCCGTTCTCATGGAGATTGCTGTAACGCCTTCGTCGTATCAGTACTCAGTATGTGCAGAGCATGGCGCGTAGATAAGTGAGTATAGCCACGGACTGCCCACGCACGTACGAGCCAACAGCGTGCCATCTGGTGGCTGAGTCGCACGTAAAGTCACAGCGAGACTCACTGGACTCAGCGAGCCCAACCCGCCCCGGCGGCCGCCCACACACATTCGAGTTAAGCCGAGCGTAAACGTGATAGCGTGTGCTGCCATGCCACGACGATGTCAAAGGGGCAAAATGAGCACGTAAATTCTAGAGCGACAGAACGTATTTTCATGTCGTGACACTTTGGCTCTAATAGGGCACGCTAGTAACACAGTGGGGGACACGTGTTGGAATCGCTTGACAAAAGCCGATCGTACTGTACAACCACTGAATTTGAGATCGGCAAAGGATAACCGCCATCGAGTCCACACAGCCGTAACGGAACAGCAGCCGAAAGGGACTCGCGAGACTGTCTCTTGTTTGTAGACCTACAGGCAGACCTCTTCATCCACTGTACCACCTCACTCAGCAAGGAATACACCTCGTTCTGTGCTTTACCTTTGTCTATCAACTCCTACGATACAATAAATAATCATTCTTTTCCAGCTTTTCAAGGACAGAAGCTAATTTTTACATCATTTGATCTTTTTACAAAGTGCCAGAATATAAAAGTATTTATTTAAACAATAAAATGCAAAATATAGAAGAATTTGCTGTTAGTACAGCTCACGATAGAATAATCTAAACCTTAGTCTTGATGAAGTCTTTTAATTCAGTTGCATTCGCAGTTAGAAACAGAGGTAAATTAAAAATGGATAGATTAGTTTCTTCTGCAAATTTACCTTCTCTGATGAATTCTGTAGCAGTTATCCGACTTAAAAGATTTCGCGTTTAAAGGACAGAACGATGTTATAAGAATAATATCTGGTGTCTGATGTTTGTAGTAGAACGTTATGAAAGGAACTATTTTGGTAGTGAGCTTGCCAGCTTTTTCACAGCACATGTAGTCTTTTACGTTCCTTGTCGACACCAGCATTTCTTTTCTCTCAAAACTTGGCACATAGTTCGTATAACAGTAATCTGTGCGAGGGTTGGAAGCGTGCAATTTTGATGTAGCCTATGTAGGAATTGACACATTTTCAGCTATCTGCCAGGGAGTATTATTTATCTTGTAGTTCTTATAGTGGAATCCAGGAGTACATTAAACAGCTTTATATTTGTCAGTTTCTTCAATACCAATGAATAGTTATCTTCGCAGGACTCGTAAACTAACGTATTAGGTAATAATGTATCTGCAGCAGACTAGGGCAGCCACAGCCTGGATATGCTGCCCTTTTGAAGGTAAGACTGCTTCAGCTGCCTTAGCGAAATATTGCTATGAACGCTCGATCATCCTATTCTCTTTTCTCGATTCGAACATAAGCTGATTTTCCTGAGCATGATGATGCAGCTAAAATGCTGAGAAACCGGTCGTGCCTATAAATAAAGCACTTACAGCTGAAGCTGCCTTATCTTCAAAATCATGTAATGTAATTAAAATCAGGAATATAAGACAATACTAATTCGCTACTTTAAGTCATTGTAGTGTATTAATCTTAAATAAAATCAACAACGTTCACTTTTCCCTACACACCGGATATTCGTCACCACGGCATGAGTGAAGCATGATTCACGCAATGTAAACAGAAATGCGAATCAAGATTATGGAAATGTTGCTTTACTGATAAGCTTCTCATTAGGAAATAAATCTAGTAAATCACAAAGAGTCGAACGTTTTGTCAGAGTGGTTTGTGAGTGCTACATTCTACATCGTCCGAACAATTTTTCTTAGCAAAAATGTAGGTACAAGGTGAAAATTATTTAACTACATGAAATAAAATCGTAATATCTTCTGAACGATTTGCGTGAGGACGTTCAAACTGCACAGTTGGCCTCGGGGCATGATGGGAATTAGTATGTCAACATGGTTTAGTTCAGCGATGAAGCCCACTTTCGTTTGAATGTGTTCATCAATAAGCAAAACTGGCTAATTTGGGTGACTAAGAATCCGCATTTCGCGATCGAGAAATCTCTTCACATTCAGCAGGTGACTGTGTAGTGTGCAATGTCTAGTCATGGAATAATCGATGCGGTATTGTTTGATGGTTCGGTGACTACCGAACGGTAGGTGAAAGTCCTGGAAGATGATTTCATCCCAAAAAGAAAAAGTGATCCTGAATTCGACAAGATGTGGTTCATCCAAGACGGATCTCGACCCCATCGAAGCGGGAGAGTATTTGATGTCCTGGAGGAGCAGTTTGGGGACCACATTCTCGCTCTGGGGTACCCAGAGGCCACTGACATCGGCCTCGGTTGGCCGCCATATTCTCCGGATCTGAACACACGTGACTCCTTTTTGTGGGGCCGTATTAAAGACAAAGTGCACGGTAGCAAACGCAAAACTATTGTTGGGCTGAAAACAGCCATTCATGAGGTCACCAGCGGCATCGATATGGGCAGGTCACGCAAAATTTCGCTATTCGTTTGCGCCATTCATGGCCAATGATATCAGGCATATCGAACATGTCATAACGAAAATCCGAATACCTGTAGTGCTGTAGTGACGTTTACATGTTGAATAAAGTGTGAGTACGCTGTAGTTTGTAAGTAATTTATGTTTTTGCATATAGTTCAGTAATTATCACCCTGTAAACAACATGTATTAAACAGCGTTTAATAAACTCTCATATCACGTACTCTTTTCGAATCACGAACCGTTTTTCATGAATTTCATAAGTTCAAACTGCTGAATCTGAGTGCTTCATATCCCATTTATACAGAGATGCAAGTGATACGTGGTATTAAAACTTCCTGGCAGATTAAAACTGTGTGCCGGACCGAAACTCAAACTCGGGACCTTTGCCTTTCGCGGGCAAGTGCTCTACCATCTGAGCTACCCAAGCACGACACAGTACCAGTCTTCATAGCTTCTATACTGCCAGTACCTCGTCTCCTACCTTCCAAACTTCAAAGTCGCTCTTCTGCGAAACTAGCAGAACTAGCACTCCTGGAAGAAAGGATACTGCGGAGACATGGCTTAGCAACAGCCTGGGGGATGTTCCCAGAATTAAATTTTCACTCTGCAGCGGAGTCTGCGCTGATATGAAGTTTTCCCGCGAAAGGCAAAGGGCCTGAGTTCGAGTGCATGTAAGCCGAACTACTACTTTTGGTGTCTCATTTCCTAACCTAGTTCGCTCAGCGTCGCCTGGATTAATTTATCTTTATCCTTTTACCATTGTATTGATTTTGCTGATTTTTATCTTTCATTCTGTTTTCAACACAGTATTCATTCCGTTCAACTGCTCTACCAAGTCCTTTGCCGTCTCTGACAAAATTACACTGCCGTCGGTGTATTACAAGGTTTATGTTTTATCTCCCTGAACTTTAATTCCCTTTCTAAATTGCCCTTGGTTTCCTTTCCTGCTTGCTCAGTGCACAGATCGAATAACAATCGAGTAAGCTACAACACTGTGTCACTCCCCTCTGAACCGGTGAACCACTGCTTCCCTTTCATGTCCTACAACCCTTGTAACTGCAGTATTATTTCTGTACAAGTTGGATGTAACATATCGTTAAATTTATTTGATTCCTGCTACCTTCAAAATTTCAAAGAATCTTTTCTAGTCAACGTTGTCAAAAGCTTTCTATAAGTATACTAACGATATGGGTGTAAGTGTAAGTTTGCGTTTATTCAAGTTTCTACTGTAAATCATAGGGGCAGTATTGCCTTGCATGTTTCTACGTTTCTCCGGAAACCAAACTGTTTTTCCCTTAGGTCATCTTCTACTAGTTTTTCTCTATTTTACTGCAAATAATTCGTGTCACTACTTTGCAGCCGGTTGGATTGGCCGAGTGGTTCTAGGCGCTTCAGTCTGGAACCGCGCGACCGCTACGGTCGCAGGTTCGAATCCTGCCTTGGGAGTGGATGTGTGTGATGTCCTTAGGTTAGTTAGGTTTAAGTAGGTCTACGTTCTAGGAGAGTGATGACCTCAGCTGTTAAGTCCCATAGTGCTCAGAGCCATTTGAACCATTTTGAACTACTTTGCAGCCATGATTTATTAAACTGATGGTTCGTGCAAGAGACCGACGAGAACTTCAGTCTCTGTTGATACATTCTGGACATGGAACAGCGGCTGGTCAAATATTTAACAATGAAATTCGTCAAACAGCCGTGCAATTGACAAGTTATTTTAATTTATTTCCGCTACCAGTTTCGGCAATTCATTATGCCATCTTCAGGCCCCATACGCGCCTCTAAAAAATAATGGATACTGTCATACTGGGGCCGTATGTTTCTGTACGTCGTGAATTCGTACTTCAAGTGCTTTCTTCGAAAACTTCACTGCAACTCAATTCAAGACGTGCAGTCAAGTATTCGAAGGAAACACTTTGAAGTACGAATTCACGACGTACAGAAACATACGCCCCCAGATGCCAATGTCGATTATTTTTGAGATGTGCATATGGGGCCTGAAGATGGGGAATGAATTACCAAAATTGGTAGCGGAAAGAAAATAAAATGAAATGATTTCTCAATTACACGGCTGTTTGACGAATTTCATTGTTAAATAGATGACAACTTCTGTGACAAGAGGACACAGAAAAAACGAGCGCAGTTACCGCTGTGCGTGGAGGGCGAGATAGTGGTGGCGACGTGGCGATGCCGTCCTTTGTTGCAGGGCGAGCCGCTGGGCACGGTGGTGCTGCAGGACGCCGACTCTCCGGCGGCCAACCGCTACCGCTGGCGCTTCCTCAACGACTCGCGCCGCCTGCTGGCCGCCAACTGCTCCTCCAGCGCCATCAACGGCACATTCGTCACGACGATCATCAGCTGCAGTACGTATCGCCGCCTTCCGCATTAACAGTAATATCCAGGGTGTTACAAAAAAGTACGGCCAAACTTTCAGTAAACACAACTCACACACAAATAAAGAAAAGATGTTATGTGGACACGTGTCCGGAAACGCTTAATTTCCATGTTAGAGCTCATTTTACTTTCGTCAGTATGTGCTGTACTTCCTCGATTCACCGCCAGTTGGCCCAATTGAAGGAAGGTAATGTTGACTTCGGTGCTTGTGTTGACATGCCACTCATTGCTCTACAGTACTAGCATCAAGCACATCAGTACGTAGCATCAAGAGGTTAAGTGTTCATCACGAACGTGGTTTTGCAGTCAGTGCAATGTTTACAAATGAGGAGTTGGCAGATGCCCATTTCATGTATGGGTTAGCACGGGGCAATAGCCGTGGCGCGGTACGTTTGTATCGAGACAGATTTCCAGAACGATTGGTGTCCCGACAGGAAGACGTTCGAAGCAATTGATCGGCGTCTTAGGGAGCACGGAACATTCAAGCCTATGACTCGCGACTGGGGAAGACCTATAATGACGAGGACACCTGCAATGGACGAGGCAATTGTTCGTGCAGTTGACGATAAGCCTAATGTCAGCGTCAGAGAAGTTGCTGCTGTAGAAGGTAACGTTGACCACGTCGCTGTATGGAGAGTGCTACGGGAGAACCTGTTGTTTCCGTGCCATGTACAGCGTGTGCAGGCACTATCAGCAGCCGATTGCCATCCACAGGCACACTTCTGCGAATGGTTCATCCAACAATGTGTCAATCCTCATTTCAGTGCAAATATTCTCTTTACAGATGAGGCTTCATTCCGACGTGATCAAATTGTAAATTTTCACAATCAACATGTGTGGGCTGACGAGAGTCCGCACGCAATTGTGCAATCACGTCATCAACACAGATTTTCTGTGAACGTTTGGGCAGGCATTGTTGGTGATTTCTTGATTGGTCCCCATGTTCTTCCACCTACTCTCAATGGAGCACGTTACAATGATTTCATATGGGATACTCTACCTGTGCTGCCAGAACATGTGCCTTTACAAGTACGATACAACATGTGGTTCATGCACGATGGAGCTCCTGCACATTTCAGTCGAAGTGTTCGTACGCTTCTCAACAACAGATTCGGTGACCGATGGATTGGCAGAGGCGGACCAATTCCATGGCCTCCACGCTCTCCTGACCTCTTGACTTTCATCTATGGGGGCGTTTGAAATCTCTTGTCTATGTAACCCCGGTACCAAATGTAGAGACTCTTCGTGCTCGTATTGTGGACGGCTGTGATACAATACGCCATTCTCCAGGGGTGCATCAGCGCATCCTGGATTCCATGCGACAGAGGGTGGATGCATGTATCCTCGCCAACGGAGGACATTTTGAACATTTCCTGTAACAAAGTGAAGTCACGCTGGTACGTTCTGTTGCTGTGTGTTTCCGTTCCATGATTAATGTGATTTGAAGAGAAGTAATAAAATGAGCTCTAACATGGAAAGTAAGCGTTCCCGGACACATGTCCATATAACACATTTTCTTCCTTTGTGTGTGAGGAATGTTTCCTGAAAGTTTGGCCGTACCTTTTTGTAACACCCTGTATACTAGTATTATGCCTAGTTTTTCACGACGACACTAGGTTTCAGGCAACTGCGCTACAGGCCACTGCGTATGCGCGCCGCGCGTTTGCACAACTCGTTGGTGAAACTAAAAACTTTCGGCGTGTCCCAATTTTGGTGACACTAGTTGCATGAGTTTTGAGTTTAGGTAGTTTCGTAGAGCGTAGACAAACTGAAATATGAAGTGGGGAACGGAGAATAATGTTCGCTTTTTGAATATATATGCTTTGTATACGTGTTAGTGGGGTTTCAGTGATGCTGATTACAAACATAAGCAACATACTGCTGCTTCTGAGACAGTCATGTGCGATCAGAAAACAGATGGTTTGGCAATATTTGAGCTGCAGGGCAAAATTTATTGTATTAGGAGCACATATACAACTGAATTAAGAAAAATAAAGGAAGTGTAATTCTAGGTGTGGAAATGCTCTCGTCTACAAGACTAAAATCACGTCGTTCGAGTTGGACGACGCTTTGTTAAGGGATATTGTTGACAGGAGGGAAGGCAACACAAATCATGAAGCTATTCTTTACTCAATATTCATCTATTTAAAACGTCGCAGCAGTGTTCCCCATTCACATATGTTAGAATTTTGATATACTGTCACTTTACAGATCTATCTTCAAGGGAGTAGTTTGCAAATCATTCGCTTCTTAATTCGGCCTGCTTCGAATAATTGTTGCTGTTAATGTTAATAATTATTACCGTTAATGTTAATAATCATTAGTGTTAATGAAAAAGCGTCATCACCAACTAAAACCGCATCTTCTAGCATGCCGAGTGTTCCCGGTTGTAATGCACGCAATGTAATATCTGATTTCAGTTCTGGAGACAGTGCTTCATGCATTACAGTATCTTTATTCCTTATCGCATAATTAACTCTGTTTAGAAGAAACGTGAACAGTTCTGGTGACGTTCTAAGATAATTAAATGAACTTCTTGGGTCTTCAATTATAAATTATTTCAGCAAGGATTCTGAGTAATCGACATGACGTCTTTTCTTCATCCAGTCACGAATGAAAACAAGTTTCTTATTTTTTTTCCTTATGCAGCGATTCCACACAACATGCTTTAACTCCATCACAATTTGTGCGACGTGCTGTTGCTAAAACTTTCATTTCAGACATGACTCAAGAGCCCACAAAACGACGAAACTGAAGTGTATACTGGTGTCGCCGTGCTACAGTCAAATATGAAACCGTTCGCTTTCAACTCATTCCACGCAACGAGTGGCGCAATCCAATGTCGTCGTGTAAACTAGGCTTTAATGTAACGTGACAAACGCACAGTAAAGAAACTCACTCTGTGGAACTATGCCGCAACATTATCAGAATCTCATAACTCAAAAGTTGTGCGAAGGTCTGTGCGTTATTATTCTTTCTTTACAGAAAGTAAAAGCAGACAAAGAAGACAAGAAAGCCAGTTTCTTTTTCAGATCCATTGATTGACACAACTGACTCAAAAATGGCGAGTCTTATCCTCACTGATGTCCTTGTTCATTAGCTGTGTTGCGTCATGAATACATGTGTTCATACTGATTTCAGAACGTTCCATTTATGTGTGCCCCGTTGTTCGTACACTGTTTGATCAGAAGTATCCGGACACCCGTGTTTAATGCGGACACACCAGTATAACACCAGTCGAGGAGTATTCTGTGGTCAGCGGAGAAGCAGTAGCAGGAAAATGGGTCGGTCAAGAGAGTTCCTCGACTTCTAACGTGAACTGGCCGTTGGATGTCACTTAACAAACCCATCAAGGACATTTCAGTCCTAAAGATACCCAAGACAACTGTTGAAGATGTGACTCTGAAGTGGAAACACGAACGAACAGCCACTTTTAAATGAAGAATCAAGTAGACCTCACGTCCTGACTAACAGAGAACATGAAGCACTGCGGCGGATGGAGACAAAAAAACGTAAAATCAGCTTATGTAATTACTCGTAAAGTATTTCCAACAGTTCAGTTAGCACTGTGCCTGTGCACAGGGAGTTAAAAAGACTGGATTACAGTGCTGGAGCAGCTGCTCATAGGCCACCCATATCTGTAGTCAAAGCTAGGCGACGCAGGAGATGATATTAAGAGAGACGCCACTGAGTGGTAGATGACTGTAAAAGAATTACTTGGAGTGATGAATCACGCTGCACCCTGTGGCAATCCGATGGAAGAGTTTGAGTTTGTCGAATCCCTGAAGAAACCTACCTGCCATCTTGTCTAGTGGCCAACGGCCTTGCCGCAGTGGTAAGACCGGTTCCCGTCAGATCACCGAAGTTAAGCGCTGTCGGGCTGGGCTAGCACTTGGATGGGTGACAATCCGGTCTGCCGAGCGCTGTTGGCAAGCGGGGTGCACTCAGCCCTTGTGAGGCAAACTGAGGAACTACTTGATTGAGATGTAGCGGCTCCGGTCTCGTACACTGACATACGGCCGGGTGAGCGGTGTGCTGACCACATGCTCCCTCCATATCCGCATCCAGTGACGCCTGTGGGTTGAGGATGACACGGCTGTCGGTCGGTACCGTTTGGCCTTCATCGTCTGTTCGGACGGAGTGTATCTTGTGTAATGCTAACAGTTAAGTAGGAGGAGGTACTGTTAAGGTATGGGCGTGTTTCCGCGATTGGGGTGTGGTCCCCACTGTTTAGTACAAGAAAACGCTAATTTCGGAAGGATATGAGCACGTTTTACAGCATTTTGTACAGCGCACAATTTAAAAAAAACACTTTGGAAACGAAGCTCCTTTTTGTCAGCATGACATTGCACCCTGTTATAGATAACATTAGTGAGCCAATGGTTCGTGGACAATAACATTCATGATATGAACAACTTTTGACCCAAGTGTCCAACATCATTCAGACAAAATAAATCTTGGGTGAACAGCCTGGTATGAGTGTGCACAGGGCACAGTATTTCGGCAATCGACCACGTTGCCATCATCAGGTGCGCTGATGTACTCACTGTCGGTGGGCCGGCGCTAGGTATATATAGGACAATCCCCCTCCCGCTCTCCCTCAGGCGCTTCCTGTGAGTCGGTGCGGTCCGCGCCCCGCGCGCTGTCCAGGTGCAGCGTCCGTTCCCCCGCCGTCTGGGCGCTGCGTCCTAGGTCTTCTCGTTCAGGAGGGTCTGCCGGCACCGCTCTCGTTATTGTTCCCTCCTCCCCCGAAGTCGGTACACTTCGGGAAATATCCTTTTTTTTCTTAATGCGGCTGTTCGCGGGTTCAGAGCCTTGCTAAGGATGTAACTGCTCTCACGAATTAGTTGCGGCTCCCTTATTCTGATCTCTTTGTCTTCTTCGATGACAGTCCCAAGTATTCGGAAGTCTGTGTCATAATCCATGCTGTGGAGATCCGACAGGCAATGCTCAGCGATTGTCGACTTACTGGACTGTTGCAGTCTACTGTGCCGTTGATGTTCTCCGCATCGGTCCTCAGTGGTACGAATGCTCTGGCCTATGTATATAATTCCGTATTGGCAAGGTATCTGACAAACCCCTGATTTACGTAGACCAAGGTTGTCCTTGACACTACCAAGAAGGCTCTTGGTTTTGCTTGGAGGACGGAGATGGTTTTCATTTGGTGTTTACGTTAAATGCGTCCAATTTTTCCGGATAAGCCCCCACAAAACGGAATAATAGACAAGGCCGCCTCCTCCTGAGGTTCATCCTCAGTTTCCATCGGTGCTTCAGGTGTGGGATGTAGAGCCTTCCGAATCTGCTCTTCCTTGTAACCGTTCCTTCGAGACACTGTCTTCAAATGGTCCAATTATTGTTGGAGATGTTCCCTGTTGGTGATGGTGTGAGCTCTGTGTACAAGAGTTTTGAGCAAGCCATTCTTTTGTGCCGGGTGGTGGCAGCTATCCACATGTAGGTGCAAATAGATGTGGCTCTTCTTCCTGTACACGCTGTGGCCGAAAAAGATCACACCGGAACCACGGAAAGCATCCCCACCTCCAGCGTACTTCACTGTTGGTACTACACATTACAGCAGGTAAGCTTCCCCAGGTATTCGCCAAACCCACACTTGTCCATCGGATTACCACAGGGTATAATATGGTTCATCACTCCAAATCAAACGTTTGAAGTCATCCACTATGCAATGGCTTCGTTATTTATGCTTACCTCAAGCGTCTCTTAGCGTTGACTGCACACATGCGTGGTTCATGGGGAACTGCTAGACCATTGTACCCCATAGTTTTTAATTCCCTGTGTACAGTCACTGTGCTAGCTGAACTGCTCGTAGCACTCCAGAATTCACCAATGATTCTTTCCGCTGATTTCATGCGATTTTTTTTACAGCCAGTTGCCGGTATGCTCCACGTTCTATGTCCGTCAGTACATGAGGTGGGCCTGATGTTAGTTTAGCTGTATTTGTTCCCTCACAATCACACTGCCAGCAGTCGACATGGGCAGTTTTAGAATGGATGAAATATTCTTGTAGAAATAATTCAAAAGCAAAGGTCGCTTAAATACTGATTACTGGAAAACCGGTTTCATCACACTGAAGGTACCATAATCAGATCTGTGAAGATTTAACATGACAGGTTTGAGGGAGAGGTTACATGAGTTACACTATAGACATTACTATTATTGCAGCACCACATGCCTGAATGTAGATTAACATTTATAAACCATTTGGATATAACGATACATGAGGCAGACCAGTTGATATAAAATTCATTGTCACAAAAAATAAAGGACAACTGCTCTCATGATCACCCTCTCCCATAAGATATGTAAAATGGCGGCCACAAGATAAAACTATTTGGTCCGCTGCTCGACTGACAACGGTCGGCATCACACGACCCTATTCCGCGCAGGTATACCTGTGAATACACTTACTGTACATACTAAACATAGCGCATAGTAACGGTAAATTATAATAGCAGGTTTGTAAGGCGCTAATATGGATAATGTCTTTGCTTCAGATGTTTTTAGCCTGTAATTAACGTACTTTATAGTATGTAGAGTATGCACAGTTTGTTTAGCATGTACAGTAAGTATATGCGAAAGTGTTCTTTGCATGGGCATTCTTTTAGCAGTAACAGTAAAGTGGTAAAGTAGTAGAAATGAGTGGTTATACCGTGGGACCGTGTGTGCACTCACTGCTGGCACAGCGCTATCTAGTGGCCGGTTGCGAACCACTACAATCGCAGCAGGTATACAGCGCGGAGTAGGGCAGTGTGATGCTGATCGTTGTTAGTCGAGCAGCGGTCATGTACCGAATAGTTTTATCTTGTGGATGCCGTTTTACATATCTGATGGAAAAGAATGACCACGAGAGAAGTGTTCTTTATTTTTTGTGACAATGCATTTTGTATCAGCTGGTCTGACTCATGTATCGTTATATCGAAATACACTCCTGGAAATTGAAATAAGAACACCGTGAATTCATTGTCCCAGGAAGGGGAAACTTTATTGACACATTCCTGGGGTCAGATACATCACATGATCACACTGACAGAACCACAGGCACATAGACACAGGCAACAGAGCATGCACAATGTCGGCACTAGTACAGTGTATATCCACCTTTCGCAGCAATGCAGGCTGCTATTCTCCCATGGAGACAATCGTAGAGATGCTGGATGTAGCCCTGTGGAACGGCTTGCCATGCCATTTCCACCTGGCGCCTCACTTGGACCAGCGTTCGTGCTGGACGTGCAGACCGCGTGAGACGACGCTTCATCCAGTCCCAAACATGCTCAATGGGGGACAGATCCGGAGATCTTGCTGGCCAGGGTAGTTGACTTACACCTTCTAGAGCACGTTGGGTGGCACGGGATACATGCGGACGTGCATTGTCCTGTTGGAACAGCAAGTTCCCTTGCCGGTCTAGGAATGGTAGAACGATGGGTTCGATGACGGTTTGGATGTACCGTGCACTATTCAGTGTCCCCTCGACGATCACCAGAGGTGTACGGCCTGTGTAGGAGATCGCTCCCCGCACCTTGATGCCGGGTGTTGGCCCTGTGTGCGTCGGTCGTATGCATTCCTGATTGTGGCGCTCACCTGCACGGCGCCAAACACGCATACGACCATCATTGGCACCAAGGCAGAAGCGACTCTCATCGCTGAAGACGACACGTCTCCATTCGTCCTTCCATTCACGCCTGTCGCGACACCACTGGAGGCGGGCTGCACGATATTGGGGCGTGAGCGGAAGACGGCCTAACGGTGTGCGGGACTGTAGCCCAGCTTCATGGAGACGGTTGCGAATGGTCCTCGCCGATACCCCAGGAGCAACAGTGTCCCTAATTTGCTGGGAAGTGGCGGTGCGGTCCCCTACGGCACTGCGTAGGATCCTACGGTCTTGGCGTGCATCCGTGCGTCGCTGCGGTCCGGTCCCAGGTCGACGGGCACGTGCACCTTCCGCCGACCACTGGCGACAACATCGATGTACTGTGGAGACCTCACGCCCCACGTGTTGAGCAATTCGGCGGTACGTCCACACGGCCTCACGCATGCCCACTATACGCCCTCGCTCAAAGTCCGTCAACTGCACATACGGTTCACGTCCACGCTGTCGCGGCATGCTACCAGTGTTAAAGACTGCGATGGAGCTCCGTATGCCACGGCAAACTGGCTGACACTGACAGCGGCGGTGCACAAATGCTGCGCAGCTAGCGCCATTCGACGGCCAACACCGCGGTTCCTGGTGTGTCCGCTATGCCGTGCGTGTGATCATTGCTTGTACAGCCCTCTCGCAGTGTCCGGAACAAGTATGGTGGGTCTGACACACCGGTGTCAATGTGTTCTTTTTTCCATTTCCAGGAGTGTAGTTTATAAATGTTAATCTACATTCAGGCGTGTGGTAGTGTACTTATAGTAATGTATATAGAGTAACTCACGTAAGCCCTCACTCAAACCTGTCATGTTATATCTTCACGGATCCGATGATGGCACCTGGGTTGAAACCGGTTATACAATAAACAGTATTTAAGCGATCTTGGCTTTTGAATTATTTCTACAACCGTGTGATCTGCCCACTACGCACTATGTCTTCACTGTGAAATATTCTCGCTGGATCTGTTACTCAGGTGGGTAGCGTACTTTCGGAGCCACTGAGCTCTTGAGACTGACAACTTCCCCCTGCTCCTTAATCTGACGGAACCACGTCTGATGGTTCCCTTTACGTGGGGGTGTCCGAATACTTTGATCGTGTAGTGTAAGCGCGTTTCAACGCAAGCAGGCCAAGTCTTTGACTGCCAGGCTTGGCCTGTGGCACGCCCTCTGCCTCCCCGCTCGTCTCACGGCTGTCTGCCGGCAGGTGTGTTCGCAGCGCGGGACGAGCAGCTGGCGGGCGACGACTACCGGACCGTGCTGCGGTTGCAGGACGCCGCGAACCCGCATGTTTACGTGAGTACCGCCATGCCGCTGCCCAGCAGCCATGCACACGCTCTTCCATTAGTCACACTGTGTCACACTCACCATCCTTTTAATGCACTGATCTCCAAGAGCTAAGCATAGGCGGGAAACAGCAGGAGAAGAGGAGAGCTGTACCTGTAAATGATACTCGAGTTTTTCTCACAAACAAGAACTGTGCCATCAATACAGAAACGCAAACTGTAATGTCAGTAATGTTTACTGAACACGTTACTGTGAACAGGACAGTAAATGAAATATACACTACTGGCCATTACAATTGCTACACCACGAAGATGACGTGCTACAGACGCGAATATAACCGACAGGAAGAAGATACTGTGATATGCAAATGACTAGCTTTTCAGAGAATTCACACAAGGTTGGCGCCGGTGGCGACACCTACAACGTGCTGACATAAGGAACGTGTCCAACCGATTTCTCAAACACAAACAGCAGTTGACCGGCGTTGCCTGGTGAAGCGTTGTGATGCCTCCTGTAAGGAGGAGAAATGCGTACCATCGCGTTTCCGACTTTGATAAAGGTCGGATTGTAGCCTATCGCGATTTCGGTTTATCGTATCGCGACATTGCTGCTCGCGTTGGTCGAGATCCAACGACTGTTAGCAGAATATGGAATCGTTGGGTTCAGGAAGGTACTACGGAACGCCGTGCTCGATCCCAACGGCCTCGTATCACTAGCAGTCGGGATGAGAGGCATCTTATCCGCATGGCAGCCACGTCTCGAACCCTGAGTCAACAGATGGGGACGCTTCCAAGATAACCATTTGCAAGAACAGTTCGACGAAGTTTGCAGCAGCATGGACTATCAGCTCGGAGACCGTGTCTGCGGTTACCGTTGACGCTGCATCACGGACAGGAGCGCCTGCGACGGTGTACTCAACGGCGAACCTGGCTGCACGAATGGCAAAACGTCATTTTTTTCGGATGAATCCAGCTTCTGTTTACAGGATCATGATGGTCGCATCCGTGTTTGGCTTCATCGCGGTGAACGCACATTGGAAACGTGTATTCGTCATCGCCATACTGGCGTATCACCCGGAGTGATGGTATGGGGTGTCCTTGGTTACACGTCTCGGTGACCTCTTCTTCACATTGAGGGCACTTTGAACAGTGGACGTTCTATTTCAGATGTGTTACGACCCGTGGCTCTACCCTTCATTCGATCCCTGCGAAACCCTACATTTCAGCAGGGTAATGCACGACCGCTTGTTGCAGGTCCTGTACGGGCCTTTCTGGATACAGAAAATGTTCGATTGCTGCCCTGGCCAGCACATTCTCCTGATCTCTCACCCATTGGACACGTCTGGTCAATGGTGGCCGAGCAACACAATACGCCAGTAACTACTCTTGGTGAATTGTGGCATCGTGTTGAAGCTGCATGGGCAGCTGTACGTGTACACGCCATCCAAGGTCTGTTTGACTCAATGTCCAGCCGTATCAAGGGCGTTATTACGGCCAGAGGTGGTTGTTCTGGGTACTGATTTCTCAGGATTTATCGATCCAAATTGGGTGAAAATGTAATCACATGTCAGTTCTAGTATAATATATTTGTCCAGTGAATACCGGTTTATGATCCGCATTTGTTCTTGGTGTAGCAATTTTAATGGCCAGTAATGTATATCTGGTTTCTGTCTCTTTCGAACATGTCCGAAAGAACGGTCACCATTTTGACCCTGCAGTAGACACAAAGGAAATAAAGACATTAGCTGCAAGTTGAAAATTTGTGCTAGACTGGGATGCGAAATGGGTATAATGGTTAGCAGGCAGATGCGCTGATCAC
This sequence comes from Schistocerca gregaria, assembly GCF_023897955.1. Taxonomy (NCBI): domain Eukaryota; kingdom Metazoa; phylum Arthropoda; class Insecta; order Orthoptera; family Acrididae; genus Schistocerca; species Schistocerca gregaria. The sequence continues at coordinate 504,747,771 of NC_064921.1, forward strand.
TACGCCACATGGTCAGAGTGGGTTGCTGCAATCATTCGAATGTCCGAAAAAACACACAGTATGTTTATAATTAAGGTGATGACGGTTAACGATCCCTTCAGTGCAGATGCACAACAAGCTCGAACTCTCACGATAATCGGTGAGATGCCGCTAGTAATGAGGCTAATGACCAGGGCCACTACATCAGTAGTGTGTTGTGTAAGTTGAGAATCCTGGTCTGATGGGGTGCGTGCTAGAGTAGTGCGTGCGTTTGTAGTGACCCCTGTGTCTGGACAGCATTGTGCTCGGCGCATGTGCCTAGTATGCAGAAGATCTGAGTTCGACTCCGGTCTGACACATATTTTCAACTCGCCCCGTTGATATAAATCAACAATCATTGGCAGCTAATATCTATAATTCCTTCATGTCTTGAGTTATATTTATTTTATTTTTGTTTATCAAGTTCCGTGGGACCGTGTGTCCCAGTGCTACTGCATACATTAAAAAAGTTCCAAGAGGGGATGTAGTTTCATCGTGAAATATGCGTGTGAGTGTCACGGATGTAACAAACGAGCTGCCGTGGCAATCTTTAAAACATAGATGTTCTCCGCTGTGACAGGATCTTTCCACAAGATCTGAACCATTAATTTTCTCCTCCGAAATAGTACACACGAATAAAATACAATACAGAGGAAAGTTGTCACTAGTGTACAGGAGAGAAGGGATGTGCAGCAAGGAAACCTTGCAACTCCGATTTCTTCCAGACCTGGGGGTTTTCAAAGGTATTTTTCAGTTCTGCTGGAAGCGTGCAGAAAATGAAACGTAGAGAATAGTACTAACTTTAGGAACTGATATGTGAGTGGTATCAGTTTTACGTCTAGTGCTCACTGAATGAATATTGCAATTTTTCAAATTGATTCAGTATTGTCAACACTATGTCCCGTGACAGAGTACAAATGGTTCAAATGGCTCTGAGCACTATGGGGCTTAACTGCTGTGGTCATCAGTCCCCTAGAATTTAGAGCTACTTAAACCTAACTAACCTAAGGACAACACACAACACCCAGCCATCACGAGGCAGAGAGAGTCCCTGACCCCGCCGGACAGACTACATATAGATGGATGGGGAAGGCAGACTTCCGAAGCACATGAAGAACGACCGACATGAAGTTTGTGAACTGACGCCGCGGATCAGCCTGAGCACCCTTTTGTGGGCCAACAGTATCCGTGATTGAAACGTGTCCACCGGCCGTGATCCCTGGAGTTATCACTTCTTATATTCTGTTTTCCGCAGTAACTTGCGCGCCAATCATGTGTGACTTACATAGTTTATCGCTTCCTGTGTGTTCTGATAGTTTTTGAACATAGTTTTTTGTATGTGCGGTTTTTTCCAGGTATAGCGGATGCAGGGGCTAGTTGGCATAGAGTTTAACTTTTGATTTTCCTATGTTTTTGTGAAATACTTGGACAGAATCTGGTGATTGCTTCTGATTGTTTAACTTTTTGACTACAAAATCATGTTGCTTCCATTAAATAAATACGTATTTAGATAACCACGAGCCGCGCGGAGTGGCCGCGCGGTTTGAGGCGCCATGTCACGGACTGCGTGGCCCCTCCCTCCGGAGAATCGAGTTCTCCGTCGGCCATGGGTGTGTGTGTTGTTCTTAGCATTAGTTAGTTTAAGTAGTGTGGATACCTCTGCAGTTTGGTCCCTTAAGGATTCACACACATTTGAACATTTTTTAGATAACCACGAAAAACACTTTTCGTGGAAGCTTGCAACTTAGCCAGCTAAACGAAGGTGAATGGTTGGCAGCGATACCAATAGGAGTGAGTTAGCATAAACTGATGTGGATTGGGATATTTAGGTAGAACACGGGTATTTTTGAGAAAAAAATTATTTTATCAGAACATTGGGTAACTTCTTTCTGAAAGAATAAATTCCTAAGAAATAACATTTGAACAAAAGTAATTTCTGTCTAAATTTGTATATAAAAATATGAACTAAAAAGCATGAACAGGCAGTGAATTCTTCAAGAAAATATAATTTCTGCTTATTATTATAGTTACCTGTACTTTTTGAAATAAAATTAGTTCAATATTTTAAATCAACCACGAATTTTGGAGTTGAGCACTCGTTCATTCGAACTACTGGATTCAATTTTCGACATTTTTACTTTGGTTCCACTAAACTGAAACATCCTCATGTGGCCATTTCAAGTTTTTTCCATTTTCACCCGTGGCAGTCGCGCGAATCTCTTTACCATCGGTGTCGAAATCATCGCAGGGTTCCGGCGGTCACTGTAGTTAAAAAAATCATTGAAATGTATTCAGGGCGATCAGAAGGCCCTTGAGATTGTGCGGTATTCGTTGTTCGTCTTGTTAGATGTGACCTGTTGCTATTTTTGCAGGTTTTACAAGGTTCGTGGCAACTGTCGCATAAGAACCTTCACAGTCGTCTTAGGAGGAGGTTGAGGGTGAAAGCTCTTCACCACGGAGAGGTTCTTCAGTCTCTGAACTATTGTTAAGGAAGGCTCAGCTGTCGTCATTTTTGACATATTTAATGTCCCACACCCTGTCATCTGAATCAGTAAAAGAAAATTCAATCTGTCCTGTCTCTGTGAAGTTTATTCTTCTTCAAATTGTCAACCTTAGCCCTGACTACAATTTCTTCTTGACTCTTAAAGGTGCGGTTCCGTCTTTGATGGGACTCTGTGCATGGTAGTAGATATGTCATCGGATCCCAAACCGAACTAAGCCTTGTAGCCCCCTCCCCCCCCCCCCCCTTCCACAAGGGATGGAAAAACTAAATCTATAGCTGCCATACAATAACATACATCAGAAACGAAAAGTTATCACACAAGCATGCAACCACAGTTAATCACTCTTTCGCAAGCCGCCATCAGGACCGCCTCAATTCAATCTACAGGTTCACCAGAAAAAAAAAGAAAAAAGTGAAAAGAACAAAAAATTTACAGAAGAGTCAGAAAAAAACGAAACAGGAGTCCTAAGCGAACTGAATATACGACAGGTCGTACAGCTATACATACACTCCCCACTATCATGAGGATAGCGCTCTAGCTCCTCTGTGACAGGAAATAGAAACTGCGTTCCAATTAGCGTTGTAAAGCAAACAGTGCAGTGACTGAACGTACTTCTGCTGTCGTTTTTGTTTTTCCTGCCACTGGTTTGTGACACTAATAATTATTATTATTCATGTACGGGGCCCTTTTTAATTTCATCACGCAAATCTTAATTCACTTATACAGTGAAGAGCCAAATAAACTGGTATAGGCATCGTATGCAAATACAGAGATATATAAATAGGCAGAATGGAGCGCTGCGGTCGGCAACGCCTATATAAGACAACAAGTGTCTGGTGCAATTGATAGGTCGGTTACTGTTGCTACAATGGTAGGTTATCAAGATCTGAGTGAGTCTGAACGTGGTGTAATAGCCGGCGCACTAGCAATGGGACTCAGCATCTCCGAGGTAGCGATGAAGTGGGAATGTTCCCATACGATGATTTCACGAGTTTAACGTGAACATTATGGATCCGGTGAAACATCAAATCGCCGACATCGCTGCGGCCGGAAAAAGATCGTGCAAGAAAGGGACGGACCAACGACGACTGAAGAGAATCGTTCAACCTGACAGAAGTGCAACCCTTCCGAAAATTGCTGGAGATTTTAATTTTGGGCCACCAGAAAGAGTCAGTGTGCGAACCATTCTACGAAACAACATCAATATGGGCTTTCGGAGGCGAAGGCCCACTCGCGTACCCTTGATGACTACACGACACAAAGTTTTATGCCTCCCCTGGGCCCTTCAACACTGAAATTGAACCGCTGATGACTGGAAACATGTTGCCTGGTCTGACGAGTCCCGTTTCAAATTGTATCGGGTGGATGGACGTGTATGGAGACAATCGTATGAACCTCTAGACCCTGTTCAAGCTGGTGGAGGCTCTGTAATGGTGCACGCCGTGTGCAGTTGGAGTGATATGGGCTCCTGATACGTCTAGACATGACTGTGACAGGTAACCCGCACGTAAGCATCGTGTGCGATCACCTGCATCCACTCCTGTCGGTTGAACATTCCGATGGATTTGGGCAATTCCAGCAAGGCAATGCGACACTCCGCATTCGTTGTGTCAGTTCCCTCCACCACTGCTTTAGACATAATTCGAGTCCATTCCACGTCGTGTTGCGGAACTTTTGCGTGATCGCGGGAGCCGTACACGATATAAGGCGTGTGTACCAGTTTATTTGGCTCTTCAGTGTGTGAGTAATGGAGATGTCTCTATCTGGCGGAAAGTACAGCCGGTATCGGACAGCAAGCCGACAAATCACGTGAAGGCATGACGAAGGCAACTTGCCTTCACCCTTTTTTCCGGATATGTTTTGCCATCATTAGTAATCATTTAAATGGCTTCACTTCCCAGGATTCGCTACTATCGTCATTTGTTGCAATCATTTATTGTGACTGCACATAGCCTCCTAAAAATATGTTACAGTAGGAGACAAGCCTTCGCGTTCGTGTCGGAGACAGTGGAGAATATTCTTATAGAAGCGTTTACGTAATGTACATCATCTTGCACGTGATACTTCCAAGAAACCATTCATCTGCTCTCAATCATAAGAATTTAAAGTGGTTAATTTCACTTTCTGTTTTTGACCATGTTAGGAAAGAAAAATTCCAGATACCGACCCATCCTAAAGCACTCGTATTAGAACGCGGTGTAGGCTCCATGGGTGGCAATGATGTACTATGGCATGCAGCCAGTAATACAGTGCGTGAACACTGTATTGGGATGCGTTACTCACCACTTGCTTGATCGGTTGGGCAACAGTTGTATGCGGGAGAGTCACATGAATCACTTGTAACCCGTCATTTCGCACTCGTGCTGGTCTGGACACACGTTTGACTACAGTGCTGACTAAAGAAGCTGATGCACGTCTTGCAGAGTACTTTTAATTTCACAGACAATGTATTTGGAATATATTGTTGGACCTTCAGGCACAGAATTTTATGGTGACAAAATTTTTATATATTTTTAGAGCTGTTTACACAACATGTCGACGTTAAGTCATACTTCGTCGGTGGTAAACCATCTTGTACTTTGAAACAGAAGAAGGCCTTTTACCACGGAACATGTGCTGCTTGCAAATGAAGTGAGTTCATCTAATATCTTATCAGTTTTAACTGTCTTGGAAATGAAAATCTATGTTAGTCTTCTGTAGCTTCTGTTTCAAAAAGTATTTAACTTCTAACTGGATTTTGACAATACTTCCATATTTATTTCCTTTCACTTACTGATTACTGATGTGTAGTAGAATAAATATGTAACAGATAGACGTTTAAATACAGTACTGAGAAGATTTTGTCGACTGGAACACTTTAGAAACTGTCTGTAGGAAGCACAAGTGCTTGTTCCACACGTTTGCGCCACAATGAGCCTTACGGCCACGCGCATTCCTTGTTAAAAGGCAGACGCCGAAGGCGCTCTGATGGCTACGCAACTACACCATCTACTGGTGGATGACATGGAAGGCATTATAAGAACATCCACTATCCTCCAGGTGGAATCTGCTGTCATCAGATCAAAATCTGCATTTTATTTGCAAGAATTTTAAATTTTTCGTGGTCTGTACAGAAAGGCAATCTCGCATAACACAGTTGAAAATAAAAGATGAGTTACATGAGCATGTCAACAATTCAAATCTATAAAGGCCCACGTTTTCATACTTCCTGGTGATGTCCAGATAAAACCCATGGTAATGCCTGCAACTGGCTGCTGCCGACCATAGATGGTACAGCCCTGCGTTGTAGTGGCTGGCTTGGTATGCGGTGCTGTCGATTCGAATTCTCTACCTGTGGCAGCGGGAATCAATCGTATGCCGTCATCTATAGAAGAACGTACTGTCAGTGGGTTCAGGAGGGTAATACGGAACGCCTTACTGGATCCCAACGGCCTCGTATCACTATCAGTCGAGATGACAGGCGTCTTATCCGCATGGCTGTAACGGATCGTGCAGCCACGTCTCGATCCCTGAGGCAACAGATGGGGACGTTTGCAAGACAACAACCATCGGCATGAACAATTCGACGACGCTTGCAGCAGCATGGACTATCAGCTCGGAAACCATGGCTGCGGCTACCCTTGACGCTGCATCACAGACAGAAGCGCCTGCGATGATGTACTCAAAGACGAACCTGGGTGCACGAATGGCAAAACGTCATTTTTTCGGATGAAATCAGGTTCTGTTTACAGCATCATGATGGTCGTATCCGTGTTTGGCAACATCGCGGAAACGCACATTGGATGCGTGTATTCGTCATCGCCGTACTAGCTTACCACCCGGCTTGATGGTATGGGGTGCCATTGGTTACACGTCTCGGTCACCTCTTGTTCGCACTGACGGCACTTTGAACAGTGGACGTTACATTTCAGATGTGTTACGACCCGTGGCTCTACCCTTCATTCGATCCCTGCGAAACCCTACATTTCAGCAGGATAATGCACGACCGCATGTTGCAGGCCCTGTACCGGCTTTTCTGTGTACAGAAAATGTTCGACTGCTGTCCTGGCCAGCACATTCTCCAGATCTCTCACCAATTGAAAACGTGTGGCCAATGGTGGCCGAGCAACTGGCTCGTCAGAGTACGCCAGTCACTACTCTTGATGAACTGTGGTATCGTGTTGAAGCAGCATGGGGCAGCTGTACCTCTACATGCCATCAAAGCTCTGTTTGACTCAATGCCCAGGCGTATCAAGGCCGTTATTACGGCCAGAGGTGGTTGTTCTGGGTACTGATTTCTCAGGATCTATGCACCCAAACTGCATGGAAATGTAATCACATGTCAGTCCTAGTATAATATATTTGGCCAATGAATACCCGTTTATCATCTGCATTTCTTCTTGGTGTAGCAATTTTAATGGCCAGTAGTGTACAGCAAAACAAGTTTTACATTTGCGTCCTAAAATATAACAAAGTTTTTGTGATCACATAGTTTTACACACTTTTACATTTATTTATGCTCTATACGATGTATTTACTTCGTGAAAATATCTTCTTTACGTGTTATAAGACACAGATCTGGATTTCTTTCACGAGCCACGCTGACCAATGAACTGAACTAAATGTAATATGATGGATACATCTGTTTATACTGGCTGCTAATTTGATGTGCTAAAGAATGTGCACACATAGGGCACACTTCTGGAATTAATGGAGAGATACTGCTTCGTATTACAGATAATGTTTATGGTTATATATTTAATTATTTAGGCTTGAAAGATGCTAGTAATGCCCAATGAAGAATTTTCTCTCTGACAGTTAATTATTAATTATATCATTTCAAATTGTAGGTGTTGTACGGAAGCTTGAAGCCACATTTGTTCTGTAATTTTATTCAGTCATTAACGATACAGTCAGGTTTGCTGTGAATGTGGCTGTTTATTTCCAATTCGCCCTACAACCTTATCTCTACTTCTTTTCTAGCAAAATGTAGTAGCTAAAAGTTTTCAAGGATGCTTATCCCTGTGTTTCCATGTTGGTCAAAGTGAGCAGCGAATGTTGACTGATTTAGGTTGTTGGGTCTGAGAATATCGATGTGTTCACGGTATCAAACGTCGAAACTCGTCAACTTGGCCAATGTAAAATCTGGGGCAAACAGAAAAAAAAAATGTTTATAAATGACAGACCTGAGGTGTACTTTATTTTTTTAAATTTAAGTTGTGAACAATTTCGTCTTTCATTTTATTGTTTGAGGAAAAACTAATTTTAATGTTTCTGGCAAGGAACAAGTTTGAGATCTGTTATGACAATTCACCAAAAAAGACACATTTCACCGAAGTCTCAGGAGCTATTTGTGTTGAACTGCTTTGTGATTTGGAATTAGAGTTATCTTTGTTACTGTATTTGTTTTTAATGTATTGTGAAGTTGAGTGATGCTGTGAGAGCTGTAACCATTATTGAGGGCTGTTTTTAGCTCTTGTAGTTTATCTTCAAAGTCCAAAGGGATTTTTCTCATTCTGTTGCGCTTTGCCCTATCATATTCCGTTTCGTGTTACTTGGGGTGGCAGGATGAGCTGTCGGTTGTGACATCCATTGTGGTGTATTTACTGTATATTTTACATTTATACTTACCACTGTATTTACTGATTTTTATACCCAAGAATTTTTTGACATTATCCGTTTAATTTTCAACAGTAAATTTTTAGTTTTGGTAGAGTTTATTAAGCTCTGTTGCAAAGTGATCAATTTCTACTGTTCCATCAAATAAGATAAGTGTGTCTGGGTTTATAATATGTGATTTTTGTTTACCTCTTTCTTCATTGTCATATTGATATCGAAAAAGGATGTTTCTAAATGATTTGCGTAAATTAATTAGAGAAGTGTGCCATATCTGTACACATATCACGTGCTTTGTACAACAAGTCAGGTCTATGTAAACAAATGTATTCGTCATCTTCTATTTAGCTCAGATCATAGATCAGCATGGATTGTAAAAGAAAATCAAACCTCTGTTTCATAATACGAGCGTATAAAGGAGAAGTTTTCATGAAGTAAGTACAAGTTTTAGAGCATATGCAGTGATAAGCCAAAATTATGATCACTGCCCCTTGCCACGTTGGATGCCTCCTGGTGGTGTTGCGGGCACACGACGTGATGACAAAAGTATGTAAGCGACAAGACACGGAAGGAGGATCACCCTAGCGAAAATTTGGACTGAAATGGGGAAAATCAATGAGATAAGAGACTTTGACAAAGGGTCCATTATTATTACGCAGAACCTGTGAACGAGTATCTCGAAAACGGCGAATTGGGCGAATGTTGACGTGCTATTGTCGTGAGCAACTACGGATAAATTCACAAGGACAGTGAAATTAAAACTACAACTAGCCGCCAAATGGTTGGCTGTACTCGACTGTTCACATAACGCAGGATTCGGAGGCTTGTCTGCTCTGTAAAGTAGGATACATGTTGATCTGCGGCATGTCTGGCGAAAGAGCACAATTCTGGTGCACGCACACGTGTTTCAGAATACACCGTTCATCGTACATTGTTGAATATGGAGCCCCACAGTTAATCACCCCTACGTGATCACATGTTGACAAAACGAAATCGTCAATTACGATTACGATGGGCAGGGGGCCATCTGGACCATCGGGATTCGACCATCGATCAAAGGAAACTTTTAGGGTCTTCGGTTGAACCACATTTTCATTCTGGAACCACACGTTTGCTACATTAGGTCGCAGGTCGTCTCCACAAACGGCGCCATCGAGGTGAACGGCGGCTCGAAATGTTCAACGTGCCTCGGACACAGGCTGGTGGGAGCAGTGTTATGCTATAGGACACATTCTCCTGCACTTGCACGGGACGTGTGGTAGCAATAGAAGACACGCTGACATCTGAGAACGACCTGCTTCGCTTCACGTTTGATATCTTCCCCGACGGCGATGCCTCGGAGCCAGAACCGTGCTACAGTGGCTTGAGGATGATTATAGCGAATTCACTTTGATGCCTTGGCTACAAAATTCGTCTCATTTAAATCGTATGGAACCCGCTTGGGTCGGTATCGGGCAGCATCACCGCATACGCAAAACAGCGCCCGTTATTTACGTAATTTATACGACATGTTGGTAGACATCTAATGCCACATACCCCCACCCACTGCCAACAAACTGTCGGGTCCCTGTTGCGTGGAATCAGTGATGTATTTCGTTCCAAAAAACAAGTTATTATGTGAGTGGCCATAATGTTTTGGGTCATCAGCCTATAAGTGTAAAACTATGTAATCACGAAAACTTCGTTATATTTGAGGACGCAGATGTAAATCTTGGGGAAGTCGATGCTACCGTCTGACGACGGGTCAGGCCCGAAACAGGTAACAGTACAATGAAATCATTTAAAAAATCTTGGGGCTGGTTGTAGTATATCCTACAGTGTAATTCATAAAAACAGCTGCGGCGTTTCTTAACGAAAACCGAAAAGTAATGGAATCAAACTTAAAAAGAACTTGACAGTAAGAGTCCACTTAGGAGTGTGACGTTACATCCCCTCTTGCCGAGATACATGCTCTGACTCTGCTGGGGAGGCTGTCATAAAGCCCTAGTATGCTCTCCTGAGGCAAGCTGGCCCTCAACTATTGTAACTGGTCCTCGATTACCTGGATACTTGCACTGGGATGGAGTTGATGTCTGAGCTTTTTCCACATATTTTTATTGGGGACAGACCTGGGAATCTTGCTAGCCACGTGAGTACCTCAACGTAATTCAAAATGGCAGTGGCCGTGGAAGGCTATCATGCAGACAGGTCATAGACACGGGTGCCACGTGTAGATGAGTATTGTTCAAACAGATACCACTATTCTGTTACTTGGGAGGTAACTCTAAACGACGCAGCATGTTCGTGACGTACAGTTGTGTCATCAGAGGCCCCATAATCGTTACCAGGCATGACCTGAAGCCATAGTCAATGGATCCCCACACCACGATGCTAACGGTAACACAGCTGCCCCTCTCCAAACAATGCAAAATGGGACATCTCCCCAGATCTCTGGCATGGTCGACAATGACGGTTATCCATTGTAGTGTAGAACCGCAATTAATTATTGAACACAATGCGACGCTATTCACCAGCTGCGCATGCTTCCCGGTAATGGCACCACTTCAATGGCAGCCATTTGTGTTATGATGTTTGAACTGTGATTTATTTTCAAAGAATCTTCTTACGAAATTTATTTTATTTACTAGCGATACATCATGAACATCAACACATTTAATCACACTATGTAAGCGTGGAAGTAGTTGCCAGGGAGTAACTGATGAAATCATAACCAACTTTCTTTTGACAAATGGGAATTTTATTCCTAAAAGCATTTCTTAAAGAAACAGATTTAAAATTATAATCAGAAAGCACCCACTTAATATCAAGGTTACAATTTATTCAGAGGCAGAAAGAAACACGTTTTAACTGTATGAGCTTTCCGGCAGAGAACCTTGCCACGCCCTTTTGCCACGGCCATAGTTACGGCCGCTCACAACAGCCTCTGAAAGACCACACTGGTGCAAATCTGCAACACACCAGATTACTTTAAACTAAAAGTTTTAACAATTTACACAAGAACACAAATTATGCACCCCCGTAGGAGGGATGGAAATGGTACAAAACACTAAAAATTAAAAAATATTAACTTTGCCACCGAAAGTGCAGCTTGATTTTAACTTCTAAGAAAAGTCTTACGGTGAAAGGGTGGCAACTTTATATACTAAAATGATAATTTAAATAAAAGCCCATGAAATGCAATCGTATATAAAATTCTGCAAGGTTGGCCTGGTAAGATAAAATGCTCTACAGTACACAGATACCGCCTCTAAAGATGATAGGCAAGATCAAAACATATTTCAGGAATTAGGCCGTTACACTCCAAGCAATAAATTCGTTAACACACCAAATCCGACAAACACGACAGAGCCAGCTCCGAACGACAGACAGACACTAACTGCCTACCAAATGCGGACGAGAGACAGACGGGCAAGCTGGGGACGAGAGACTGACCAAGAAAAGTAGAATTTAACAAGAGTGAATCACGCAACATATCACCAATCACTTAACTTGTAATAAACTGCGATATCTCCAGAAGACCTGGCGCAGCACCCCCAAATCGTTCTCCCGAACCGTCCGCTGCCAGCCGCTTCAACGGACGCAGGAAGGCTCGCCGATCTCCCGTCTTTCCTGGTCCGCAGCGACCGACCGACCACCCGCTGCTCCGTCCGCTAATGCTGCTGCGTCGCGACTGCACTGCTGGTTAGTCTTCCACTCACTTCCAGACACACGACTGCAGAATGCTGACTCGGACCCAGCCATGCAGAGGAAACACGCCCACTGGCAAAAACGACATCCCTGCACCAGGAAAGGACCGAGCCAATCTCCACAAGATGGTAACTGAAGGGGCCCAGAAGCACTGGGAGAACCAGTTACATCAGGGCGTCGCTGCTCGCACCGGCCAGACTGATTTTGTGGGTTGAGTCCTCTTGCTCTCGGGTCGACCGCGAGGCCACTACCCCTCGCTATACAGCGCAGCCAACTAGACTCACGTGGCGACCTCACATGCGCCGACGCTCAAGACGGACAAGTCATCTTGAGTCTTAGTGCGCGACCGACCAACCGATCGATCCAACCGCCAATGACCATTGCCTGAGCAAACTTGAGCAGACTGGCGGCCTAACCCGCAGACTCAGATGCAGGAACTAAGCCCCGACTGGGCGACCACACGCTGAGCTCTTTTACTGGCGGAGTGGAAAGAGTCTCATTTTGCCGGCTTTATAGGTTGATCCGAACGACAGACATACTATAGCACTCCGGACGACAGACAGACACTAACTGCCTCACAAATGCGGACGAGAGACAGACTAGCAAGCTGGGGACGAGAGACTGATCCAGACAGGTACCCGGACTGACCACTGGCGAGCTCATAGCGTCCCTTAAATGCACGTGAACAGGCAACCCTTCCCATATCCCACCAGAGGGAGACACCAAAGCTGCGACTGCCACAGCGGCGCCATCGCCAGAAACGGAGGCCGACTGCTTCACACTACGCACTGCGGTGCGCTGTTCAAAACAGTGCACGTGTACAAAGTTACACTGACATCCAACCATGTCTTCTGAGTGCATCACTTTCTTTTTGTCTACCTACGTACTGGGTAATTTGGCTCATCGGATATACAACAAGGATCAGTAATTACCTAGGAACCGGAGAAGGCAAAGGCCATCTGGGGCTACTAAATGTTTCAGTTATTTAGTGACGTGCAATAAATGGACGCTCACAACAGGAGATGCTCAAAGTTTTGTCGAGATTCATCAAGAAACGCCTGACACTGACGTTGCATTCAGCGGCGCACCCCCACAAAGATATCTGGTGTACGTCGAAGACATCTTGTTGCCTCGACAATCCTGCCCACTACGTCCCCTGACGATGTAACATGTGTTTCATACACAAGATCCTTCAGATATCTCCACATGAAAAACTCGATTGGAGTCATATCGGGTCATCTAAATCTACATCTACATTTATACTCCGCAAGCCACCCAACGGTGTGTGTCGGAGGTCACTTTACGTGCCACTGTCATTACCTCCCTTTCCTGTTCCAGTCGCTTATGGTTCGCGGGAAGAACGACTGCCGGAAAGTCTCCGTGCGCGCTCGAATCTCTATAATTTTACATTCGTGATCTCATCAGGACGTATAAGTAGGGGGAAGCATTATATTCGAAGCCTCATCCAGAAACGCACCCTCTCGAAACCTGGACAGCAAGCTACACCGCGATGCAGAACGTCTGTCTTTTAGAGTCTTCCACTTGAGTTTGCTAAACATCTCAGTAACGCTATCACGCTTACTAAATAACCCTGTGACAAAACGCGTCGCTCTTCTTTGGATGTTCTCCATCTCCTCTGTCAACCCGACCTGGTACTGATCCCACACTGATGAGCAATACTCAAGTATAGGTCGAACGAGTGTTTTGTAAGCCACCTCCTTGTTGATGGACTGCATTTTCTAAGGACTCTCCCAATGAATCTCAACCTGGCACCTACCTTACTAACAATTAATTTTATATGATCATTCCACTTCAAGTCATTCCGCACGCAAACTCACAGATATTTTACAGAAGTAACTGCTACTAGTATTTGTTCCGCTATCATATAATCATACAATAATGGATCCTTCTTTCTATGTATTCACAATACATCGTGGTGACCATGCGATTGGCCCACCGCAAACAGTCGAACGACCCGGAGAGGTTACCTACTGATGTACCCGAATGTGTCTCCTGAAAAGCGCGGGGACTCCGTTTTTACTGGAATCGAATGCTTCGGCGAATAGGCATGGTGACATCATTTAGCATATCCGGAAGAGCCTCTCGCAGGAATAAGAGATACGTGCGTCCGTAGTCTCCGACGATGCTAGCCGGCACGTTACGGGTAAATTTGCATTGTGAACATGCGTTACTTGTAGCATGGCTGGTTCAAATGACTCTGAGCACTATGGGACTTAACATCTATGGTCGTCAGTCCCCTAGAACTTAGAACTACTTAAACCTAACTAACCGAAAGACGTCACACAACACCCAGTCATCACGAGGCAGAGAAAATAGACGTCACACAACACCCAGTCATCACGAGGCAGAGAAAATCCCTAACCCCGCCGGGAATCGAACCCGGGAACCCGGGCGTGGGAAGCGAGAACGCTACCACACGATCACGAGCTGCGGACGTGTAGCATGGGAGTTCACGTCCACCCACGAGTGCAGGTTGTGAGCGTTCATCACACCATCGAGAGAGAACGCAGCCTCATCGGTGAAGAGGACACTGTCTGTGAAGCCTCGATCTCGTGATCGCACCCTACTCTCGTAGCGACTGCGACCCACGCCACGGTTCCTGTGTGAGTACTGATCCTTGTTGTATGCCCAATGTACCATGTGAGTCAGCCTGTATACGGGCGTTTGAGGGAAGAGGCTGCTGACAGGCAAGGGCTGTCGCAGGCGGATTCCGAGGTTCGCGTGCGCGCAGAGGCCCCGCAGGCGGCGGCGCAGCGGGTGCCGGCGCCCGCCGTGTCCTACCCCGCGGAGGCGGCCGTGCTGGCCGGCGCCAACGCGCACGTGCGCCTCGCGCAGCCCGACAACCTGAGGCTGCTGGCCGCCGCGCCGCGCCTCGCCTTCCGCCTGGCCGCCGTCTCGCCGCAGCCGCCGGACGGCGACTCGTCGCCCTTCGGCGTCACCAGGGTCGCCGGGATCATCTTCCTCAAGAACCCGGACAAGCTCGATCCCAACACGACCGCATACAAGTAAGTCGCTAATCTGCAATTCGTACTGTAAATTCTTCATATGTGTGAACGTTGTATCCGTATTTGCTTTACTACACTGAAGCGCCAAAGAAACTGGTATAGGCATGCGTATTCAAATACAGAGATATGTAAACAGGCAGAACACGGCGCTGCGGTCGGAAACGCCTATATAAGACAAGAAGTGTCTAGCGTGAAACTTCCTGGCAGATTAAAACTGTGTGCCGGACCGAGACTCGAACTCGGGACCTTTGCCTTTCGCGGGCAAGTGCTCTACCAACTGAGGTACCCACGCACGACTCACGCCCGGTCCTCACAGCTTTATTTCTGCCCGTATCTCGTCTCCTACCTTCCAAACTTTACAGAAGCTCTCCTCCGAACCTTACAGAACTATCACTCCTGAAAGAAAGGAGGTGGAATGTTGGAGACGAGATACTGGTAGAACTAAAGCTGTGAGGACCGGGCGACAGTCGTGCTTGGGTAGCTCACTTGGTGGAGCACTTGTCTGCGAAAGGCAAAGGTCCCGAGTTCGAGTCTCGGCACACAGTTTTAATCTGCCAAGAAGTTTCATAACAGCGCATACTTCGCTTCAGAGTGAAAATCTCATTCTGGAAGTGTCTAGCGCGTTTCTCATGGTTGCTCCTCTCCTCTCCCATCCCCGCCCCCTGCCACACCTCCACTGTTGTGTCCCCCCTACCCTCGCTCTCTACACCCTTCATCTCCTTTCCCAAGGTGATTTCCATCAACTCCCCGTCCCGGATGATGCCCTCTCTCCCACCATTTATCCCTCCTATCAACTCTGATCCTCGCCCCCCTTCTTTCCTTCGTCCTTTCCCTGGGCTCCCTCTTCCCCCTCCCTCTTCCATCCTGTGTTTCTCCCCGCCTAACCTCTCCCTACCTCCCTTCTCCCCCCCCCCCCCCGCGAGTCCTCTTGTATTCTCCTTCTCTGCCTTCCCCACTCCCTGTCGCGTCTGCCCCGTACCCCCCACCCCTCTTATAGGTCCTCATCCTCCATCGGCTCCTTTCCCCCCTCCCCCGTTCGTTTTTCCTCTCCTTCCCCCCTTTTTCATTTTCCCATCGATGGTCCAGTTTCCCCCCACCTGCTCTCGGCTCTGGTATGTCATATTTGACATCCCTTTAGTGCAGTGTTCCAGTGACTGTTCAGTGTTGTTCCGTCTTTCCAAGTGTTACGAACAGAAACCAAGCTGTCGCTGGGTGTGAATTTTATGTCTTTTGCAAATAGAAACCAGACTGTCGCCGTGTTTTTTTTTTAATTGTCTGTCTATTATTTTACCTGTCTGCTTCCTATGTACACTCCTGGAAATTGAAATAAGAACACCGTGAATTCATTGTCCCAGGAAGGGGAAACTTTATTGACACATTCCTGGGGTCAGATACATCACATGATCAAACTGACAGAACCACAGGCACATAGACACAGGCAACAGAGCATGCACAATGTCGGCACTAGTACAGTGTATATCCACCTTTCGCAGCAATGCAGGCTGCTATTCTCCCATGGAGACGATCGTAGAGATGCTGGGTGTAGTCCTGTGGAACGGCTTGCCATGCCATTTCCACCTGGCGCCTCAGTTGGACCAGCGTTCGTGCTGGACGTGCAGACCGCGTGAGACGACGCTTCATCCAGTCCCAAACATGCTCAATGGGGGACAGATCCGGAGATCTTGCTGGCCAGGGTAGTTGACTTACACCTTCTAGAGCACGTTGGGTGGCACGGGATACATGCGGACGTGCATTGTCCTGTTGGAACAGCAAGTTCCCCTGCCGGTCTAGGAATGGTAGAACGATGGGTTCGATGACGGTTTGGATGTACCGTGCACTATTCAGTGTCCCCTCGACGATCACCAGAGGTGTACGGCCAGTGTAGGAGATCGCTCCCCACACCATGATGCTGGGTGTTGGCCCTGTGTGCCTCGGTCGTATGCAGTCCTGATTGTGGCGCTCACCTGCACGGCGCCAAACACGCATACGACCATCATTGGCACCAAGGCAGAAGCGACTCTCATCGCTGAAGACGACACGTCTCCATTCGTCCCTCCATTCACGCCTGTCGCGATACCACTGGAGGCGGGCTGCACGGTGCGGGACCGTAGCCCAGCTTCATGGAGACGGTTGCGAATGGTCCTCGCCGATACACCAGGAGCAACAGTGTCCCTAATTTGTGGGAAGTGGCGGTGCGGTCCCCTACGGCACTGCGTAGGATCCTACGGTCTTGGCGTGCATCCGTGCGTCGCTGCGGTCCGGTCCCAGGTTGATGGGCATGTGCACCTTCCGCCGACCACTGGCGACAACATCGATGTACTGTGGAGACCTCACGCCCCACTTGTTGAGCAATTCGGCGGTACGTCCACCCGGCCTCCCGCATGCCCACTATACGCCCTCGCTCAAAGTCCGTCAACTGCACATACGGTTCACGTCCACGCTGTCACGGCATGCTACCAGTGTTAAAGACTGCGATGGAGCTCCGTATGCCACGGCAAACTGGCTGACACTGACGGCGGCGGTGCACAAATGCTGCGCAGCTAGCGCCATTCGACGGCCAACACCGCGGTTCCTGGTGTGTCCGCTGTGCCGTGCGTGTGATCATTGCTTGTTCAACCCTCTCGCAGTGTCCGGAGCAAGTATGGTGGGTCTGACACACCGGTGTCAACGTGTTCTTTTTTCCATTTCCAGGAGTGTATTTTATTAGCATCATCACCCATTTGTTCTATGTTTTAAGTTCCATGATTTTTCGCCATGTTACCATTTAAGTCTCCGATTTTATCGTCTGTTTTTATTATATATTATCTTCCCCTTTTTAAAAAAAAGTCTTTAGGCTGAAGAGCAGTATACTAAGCAGAACATGACCACCGACTACTGAAGATAATCGTTCAAAGTGACAGAAGTGCAACCCTTCCGCAAACTGCCGCAGATTTCAATGAATCAGCAAGTGTCAGCTTGTGAACCATTCAGCGAAACATCATCGGTATGGGTATTCGGAGCCGAAAGCCCGCTCGGAAATCTTGATGACTACGCTACACAAAGTTTAATGCCTCACCTGGGCCCGTCAACACCGACATTGAACTGTTGATGACTGGAAACATGTTGTCTGGTCGGACGAGTCTCTCAGTCTGGACCGCGCGACCGCTACGGTCGCAGGTTCGAATCCTGTCTCGGGCATGGATGTGTGTGAAGTCCTTAAGTTACTCTGGTTGAAGTAGTTCTAAGTTCTACGGCACTATGACCTCAGAAGTTAAGTCCCAAAGTGCTCAGAGCCATTTGAACCATTTGAACCTCTGATGTTAAGTCCTAGTGCTCAGAGCCTTTTGAACCATTTGGACGAGTCTCGTTTCAAATTTCATCGAGCAGATGGACGTGTAGGAGTACGCAGACAACCCCATGAATCCATGGACCCTGTTCGTCAGCAGGGAACTGTTCAAGCTGGTCGAGACTGTAATGGTGTGGTTCACGAGCAGATGGAGTGAGATGGGACCTCTAAAATGAAATGTCGTGTGACGAGGGCCTCCCGTCGTGTAGACCATTCTCTCTAGATACGACTTTGGTGGGTGATACGTAAGATCCTGTCTGATCACCTGCATCCATTCATGTTCATTGTGCATTCCGACGGTCTTGGCCAATTCCAGCAGGACAATACGACACCCCACACGTCTATAATTGGTACAGAGTGGCTCCAGGAACACTCTTCTGATTTTAAACAGTTCCGCTGGCCACAAAACTCTCCAGATATGAACATTATTGAGCATAGCTGGGATGACTTGTAACGTGCTGTTCATAAGAAATCTTCACCCCCTCGTACTCTTATGGATTTATGGACAGTCGTGCAGGATCCATGGTGTCAGTTCCCTGCAGCACTATTTCAGACATTAGTCGAACCCATGCAACGTCTTGTTGCGGTACTTCTGCGTGGTCACGGGGGCCCTACACGATATTAAGCAGGTGTACCAGTTTCTCTGGCTCTTCAGTGTATTAGTGTAAGTGTTTTAAGTATATATTTGCAACTACTAATAAATATCTGTTTATATCACCATACGCGTGTAGTTTTATTAGAATTAAAGATCGTTAGTGGTCTGGTACGAAAAACATTTACGTTACTGATTTGCTTTATAGGTTTAATACAATTCCCCGAAAAGCTCTTCACATGTGATTGCTATTAAATCGTTTCTTTCCTGGCTTCTATTTAAATATGGAGGAGTCATCTGTTTGCACATTTCGCATGTATTCCTTATGTCCTTTGGCACAATTTGCTGTTCGTTTATAGCCCACCTCCTCACAACTACTCATCAGCTATGTCTACAACACACACACTAATCCAACACACTTACATATTAAATGAATAGACGTAAATAAAATCACATAATAGACATATGGCAAAATACATATCAACAGAACACTTTCAAATTGTGAAAACAGAATTATCAAGTAAGTTGCCATGGCTACGCGTCTGCGACCTCGCGCGCTCTCACACACACATACAAGCGCGCGCGTGCTCCGTCACAGGCGTCCGCATCACATGGAGGACGTAAACAAACGTTAGTGTCTGTTATAGCGAATTGTTTTAGATCTAGAAAGTAAACTATTCCAGATCACAAACCGTTATTTAAATTTTATGTGAATAAACCTAAACGCATATGGCGATATAAAAAAGCATATTTTTGTAGTTGTAAAGACAGACTTTAAATACCGTATGGTAAATGTCTGGCTGCTAGGTTAGTCTTGGTCTGAATCCCAAAAATCAGAATAAAGAAATCTTGTCAAGGGAAGGACAACGGTGTTCTCGTAGCGTCAGGAATACAGTTGTTTCAAAAACACTCATCCCATATCTCAATGCTACATCGTCTACCTCAATGAACCTGAAGTAAATTTTAACTTACTGGCAGGACTGCTGCGGCTGGTTACACGCGCAGACTGTGCCCATCCGCGTGCCCACACGTTTTCTTCGGGTGATTTCCCTTCTATCTCTCTGTGAATGGTCTCTGCCGTATTCGTCACTGTTTTGCAACTTTACCTCCCGTGCCGTGCAATAAGTCCCGGCGCTGGATGTTTCTTACGTAGGTATAGAAATTTTAAGAAGGTACCCACAAATACGCTCGGGAAGATGAATGTTCCTGATGTACCTCTGCGCTAAAAAGCAACTGGAAGAAGTATGTTATCTATTGTTGCTACAGGTATACTCAGTTAGTAAGCAGTACGTGGTGTGTGCCTCGTGATTTCTGGGCAGTTGTGAACGACATAACCAAACACCTGGAAACCTACATAGGACTCGGCGACTCGAATTCGACTGAGTTCCAAGAAAGCACGTTTAACGGCAAAAAGAGTGTTCTGATTTCACTTTTGCAGAGACTGGCACGGACCCAATCTACTGTGCAACATAAGTTTTAAGTTAGTATTAATTTTGAGAATTAGTACATTATGTTTAGGTTATAACTACAGTAAATTTTTAACCTTTTTTTACTTTTTCAATAATTAATCTTTTTGTTTTTATTATTGTTATAAGTATGCTGAAAATATAATAAAATTACAACAATTATATACATATAATTGTATTATAATATTACAATAAGCGCTTAAAACACCTGCTGCAGGCATCCATGGAACAGGTCACGTAAATTGATCGCCACCATACATGAATGAATCAATAAAAGAGTCTGAGGCTATTTTTGCATAATTTAGCGGGCCAATAGAGGCACGATAGGCTGCCTGAATATATTCAGACCTGCGAACACGGCTGTTATCACCTCGGAGAACAAGAGAGTCCACAGCATACTTACCATGAAGGTACGGAAGAAAGGGAAACACTGTTTCGCCGAAAATGTTTAAATAAATATCCTGTTCGTGTTGACGGTAATATGAATTAATGAGCCCAAGTCATGATACGGGGACACCCCAAAAACACTGCCTTTCGCTAGTCTTCAGCCATTCAATGACACCAGTGTAATCCTGAAGAAGATGCCAGCAGAAGGATCGAAATGTCGGTCACTATAAAGGTGACACCCTACTCACACTACGCGTTCCTAACACACCACGAATGAGTTATTCGCATGGAACGGAAATCGGTAGATTTGATGTACATGTGCAAACAAACAAATGATTACAATTTTAGAAAAATTGGATGATTTATGCGCGCAGTTATTCGGCTTGGCACTGATTGACAAAGTTGTTGGATGTCGTCCTGAGGGATAACGTGCCAAATTCTGTCCAGTTGGCACGTTAAATCGTCAAAATCGCGAGCCGTTTGGAGGGCCCTGCTCATAACGTTTCAGAGGGATCCTGCTACGGAAAGAAATGGTACCCCAGACCATCATGTGGCTGTCGGGACGTTCGACGGGCGACAGCAGTGTTGGTATCCAGCGCTGTTCATATGGTTCACATGGCTCTGAGCACTATGGGACTTAACATCTGAGATCATCAGTCCCCTAGATTTAGAACCTCGTAAACCTAACTAACCTAAGGACATCACAGACATCCATGCCGGAGGCAGGATTCGAACCTGCGACCGTAACAGTAGCGCAGTTCCGGACTGAAACGCCTAGAACCGCTCAGCCATAAAGGCCGGCTTCAGCGCTGTCTGAGGCGTCTTCACACACGTCTACGGCCTGAAATATCATTGACTGGAATAGGATTTAGTGATGAGTCCCGTTTCGAACAGAGCCCTAATAACCACCGAGGACGTGTCTGGAGACGAGACGGACAGCGGTGAGCTACCAACTTGACTGTCGCCCGACATACGGCCCGACAAGAGGAAGAGATGGTCTGTGGTGCCATTTCTTTTCATAGCAGGAATTCCTTGGGGCATTATGAGCTGCGACCTACAACCAGCTCGGGAATTTCAGCGAACCAGTCGGACAGAATTTAGCATCATATCCCTCAGGAAGACATCCGACTATATCAATCAATGCCAGGCCAAAACACTGCACGCACAAGGACCACAGGTAGGTCAACGTGTTACTGACTTGGACAATTTGTAAAGGTAATCATTTGTTTGTTTGTACATGTATATCACATGTACCGGATTCCATCCCATTAGGATAGTTCCTTCGTGGCGCGTTGTTTTCTTTTGTCTTAGAATGTATTTGAAAAACAGGTAAAACCGCGACTCTTCGGACCACTTTCCACACCTCCATTCAGCTACGTTCCAGCTTCCGTGTCGTTTGGCCCAATGAAGACGCGCAACTTTATTTCCGCTGCGAGCAATGGCCTTTCGTTACATACACCACTCCAAATGTTCATTCCTTGCAGTCCCCTTCGCAATGTTAGCTCATTAGCTGGTGAGATAGCTCAGCTTTAACTAACATTAACAACTTTGACGATGACACACAATCGACCTGCACATACTCACCACTTCATTACCATGAAATACGTCAGCAATGGAGGCTCACATGACCGCCTGGTACCAGCTTTACGCCAATACAACACTGAAAAGTGGTCAGTATGCTCGTGTCTGCCTCCGGTAGCTGAGTGGTGTTGTATTATCCTAATCATCATCATTTCATTCCCATCGACGCGCAAGTCGCCGAAGTGGCGTCAAATCGAAAGACATGCACCCGGCGAACGGTCTACCCGACGGGAGACCCTAGTAACACGACATTTACATTTCAGTATGCTCGTGTCATCCACATTTGCATCTACAAACATTCGCAAACTCTCGTATGGTGCATGGCGGAGGGAACCTTGTTCCACTGCTAGTCATTCCCTTTCCTGTTCCATTAACAATCGAAGCAACGTAACACCGGCTGTCTATACGCCTCCTTACGAACTCTGATTTCTCTTATCTTGTCATCGTGGTCCTTAGGCGAAATATATATCGGCGTGAGTACAATCGGTTCTTCAGTCTTCTGTGAATTCCGGTTCTCTAAATTTTCGCAACAGTGTTTTGCGAAAAGAGCATCGTCTTCCCTCCAGTGATCACATTCTACGAAGCATATGTTTAATACCCGCGTGCTGTTGCGGGGGAAACCTCTGACAATATCCTCGTCTCCGATCAACACTTGTCGCCGACGACAAGATACTGGGTTTTATTACTCACAAATTCTTCGAGCTATTCATATATGCTGTAACCTATACCTTACGCTCGGACCGTCTTTAAGAGTTTTCAATAGGTCATCCTGTTAAACGCCCTCTGGAAATCCAGAACTATTGAATCTGCCTGTTCCCTTGCATCCATGGATCTCAGCATATCATGTGAGAAAAATGCAATCTGAGTTTATAAGGGGGTGACTGATATTTTGTCCTGTTAGTCTGTGTGAAGATGATACCATACAGAGATGATGTAACATCGCGGTATTATGTTTCATTTTCACCTGTTTGTCTTCTTTTACTGATGGCTCATTGTTTTAGAGAAACTGGTCAGTATAAAACGTTCATAGTGTTTTAAATGTGCATTTGCTGTTCCAGCGTGACGGTGACGTGGGGATCTGAGGGGCGAGCGACGGTGAGGATTTACGTGTTGGAGGGCGCCTCCGAAGCGTGCCAGAACGGCTCAAGGCAGGGCAGGCCGTGCGCCACCAGGAAGTCGCTCGCCGAGTGCAACGCCTTCTGCGGCCTGGGCACCGGCGCCCGCAACTACACCGTCAACCACCTGCAGTGAGTAGCCCCTCTCTCCAGGCACGACACCCGACTTATCTGGATATGGTGTCCGAAAGAACAGACACCCCGACCTGCAGCCGTCTGGAACGAAATTAGAAATATACACTACTGTACATAAAATCTCCTACACCAAGATGAAATGCAGATGATAAACGGGTATTCATTGGACAAATATATTATACAAGAACAACCACCTCTGGCCGTAATAACGGCCTTGATACGCCTGGGCATTGAGTCAAACAGAGCTCTGATGGCGTGTACAGGTACAGCTGCTTATGCAGCTTCGACACGATACCACAGTTCATCAAGAGTAGTGATTGGCGTATTGTGACGAGCCAGTTGCTCGGCCACTATTGACCAGGCGTTTTCAGTTGGTGAGAGATCTAGAGAATGTGCTGGCCAGGGCAGCAGTCGAACATTTTCTCTATCCAGAAAGGCCCGTACAGGACCTGCAACATGCGGTCGTGCATTATCCTGCTGAAATGTAGGGTTTCGCAGGGATCGAATGAAGGGTAGAGCCACGGGTCGTAACACATCTGAAATGTAAAGTCCACTGTTCAAAGTGCCGTCAATGCGAACAAGAGGTGACCGAGACGTCTAACCAATGGCACCCCATACCATCACGCCGGGTGATACGCCAGTATGGCGATGACGAATACACGCTTCCAATGTGCGCTCACCGCAATGTTGCCAAACACGGATGCGACCATCATGATGCTGTAAACAGAACCTGGATTCATCCGAAAAAATGACGTTTTGCCATTTGTGCACCCAGGTTCATCGTTGAGTACACCATCGCAAGTGCTCCTGTCTGTGATGCAGCGTCAAGGGCAACCACATCCATGGTCTCCGAGCTGATAGTCCATGCTGCTGCAAGCGTCGTCGAATTGTTCATGCCGATGGTTGTTGTCTTGAAAACATCCCCATCTGTTGCCTCAGGGATCGAGACGTGGCTGCACGATCCGTTACAGCCATGCGGATAAGACGCCTGTCATCTCGACTGATAGTGATACGAGGCCGTTGGGATCCATCACGGCGTTCCGTATTACCCTCCTGAAACCACCGATTCCATATTCTTCTAACAGTCATTGGATCTCGACCAACGCGAGCAGCAATGTCGCGAAACGATAAACGGCAATTGCGATAGGCTACAATCCGATCTTTATGAAAGTTGGAAACGTGATGGTACGCATTTCTCTTCCTTAGACGAGGCATCACAACAACGTTTCACCAGGCAACGCCGTTCAACTGCTGTTTGTGTATCAGAAATCTGTTGGAAACTTTCCTCATGTCAGCACGTTGTAGGTGTCGCCACCGGCGCCAACCTTGTGTGAATGCTCCGAAAAGCTGATCATTTGCATATTCTTCCTGTCGGTTAAATTTCGCGTCTGTAGCACGTCATCTTCGTGGTGTAACAATTTTAATGGCCAGTAATGTTTTAATACCTTCAGCTGCTGACGGGTGTTGATGTATGTCAACGGGGACAGATGAAAATATATGCCCCGAACGGGACTCGAACCCGGGATGTCCTGCCTACATGGTAGGCGCTCTATCCATCTGAGCCACCGACGTCACAGAGGATAGTGCGACTGCAGGGACTGTCTCGCGCACACCTCCCGCGAGACCCACATTCTCACCTTGTATGTCCACACACTACATTCGTAGTGTCCCACCCCAACACACTCATTACTCGTGGAAGACATTCTCACCATACCATATCCATATAAGTATATAGTTCCGGCAGTAGCGGTCATGATCTTCGTCTTCTGTGCGGATGCACACATATTCCCTTATCTCTTAAGGGACTTAGTAAGAATGTCTTGCACGAGTAATGAGTGTGTTGGGTAAGGACACTACGAATGTAGTGTGTGGACATACAAGGTGAGAATGTGGATCTCGCGGGAGGTTTTCGCGAGATAGTCCCTGCAGTCGCACTATTCTCTGTGCCCTCGGTGGCTCAGATGGATAGCGCGTCTGCCATGTAAGCAGGACATCCTAGGTTTGAGTCCCGGTCGGGGCACACATCTTCACCTGTCCCCGTTGATATATATCAAAGTCCGTCAGCAGCTGAAGGTATTAAAATAATTCTAAAAGTAACGGTGGTGACGCGCCTTCGAAGCCTCTTGGGGGACAGGGGATATTGTTTGGCTGCTACTGCGTGGCTGCGATGCTATCTTTGTCGGTGGGGATGGTGTGCTGCTCGCTACCAATGCGTTGAAGAAGTGTTGTGGAAATTAGGAGTCGGTCAGCAAGACGCCACCCAGTTCATCCCACTCTCATTGACAAGGGTACATGCTATTCGATATGTTGATGAAAGCGAATATGTGGCCACGTCGTGCATCGTCTGGAGCTGGATTTCGGCGATCATGGGGCGTCCGACCATGCAAGCAGGGCGAGAAAACGGACCGTCACGTTTCAGGTGGAAATTTAAATGGTGGTGTCTGGCTCCCCTGTGCACGACTGATGACCGTACAACAGTGCTGTAGTGCTGGCAGCTGTGAGCTGTGGCTTGCGAGACCCCAAACATCGCTCCTCGGAGGGATGGCGAAATAGGCCGGGAGCGGGAACGCAACGCAAGGGGGGTGAAAACGTGAGATGCATGCAAGTTTTCCTAACTTAGTTTTCCTCTCACCTGCCTACAACAAGAAGCGACAGTGAACTCTGCTGCTGCTGTCACATTGTCATTTATACAGTGTCGTTTTGTCCAAGTTGCATCATAAAGAAGCGAATATTCCGATCTGTCGTCTGTGACTAAGACGGTTTATGTGGCAACAGTGTGCTTGGTTCAGAGAGATGCCGCCTCCACAGCTGTCTCAGGTTCACTAATGATGCTCTTGCTGCCACTTGGCAATGGTATTTTACGGTATCACAGGTCGGCTTTTGCTGCTCCCAAGTTTCGGTTGGTCCAGTTTGCTGCAAAAGTAAATAAAAAAATATGCTGCGTGAATAAGAGAGAATTCAGGAGTGATCTCTCTGCGGCTGAGCTGTGTTTGTCGGTTGTGTCTATAGAGAGCTATAATCCATTTAGCTTGAAAGAAGTGAAATCAGTGTAAGATTCAGTTATCTTGTCGATATAATACGACACAGCTGCTAATTTGAGTTCAATGAAGTAACCGATGAGTCTGCTTCGCTCAAAGCAAGAAAATGTAAGTAAAATCATAAAAAAATTCACAATACCTCTAAAAGGGATATTTCGGCAGTTTTTCATAATATCCGTTTCTTGTAATTAATAATTTATGCTTTGTGCTTCTTACGACAGTGAATCAATAACCCATAACCAAATTAATAATCAATAAATCGGTCGCAATCCACTCTGCCTACAGTGTACTGATACAAAAAAAAAAAAAAAAAAAAAAAAAAAAAAAAAAAAAAAAAACTATGGTATCTGTAGGAAAACACATGCGAGGATAAAAATAATTGTGAGAATAAGACACTCAGACAATCTCAGTTAACGTATTCTGAAAGGGAAAATGGGAGAGAAAGTTATTTCCGGGTTTGGGAAGCTGCGGCTATAGCAGCACTTCTTTAAAGGAGCGAAACATGGATAAAGACCAAAAAGGCAGAAGACACATAGAGAAAAAATAACTATTGACAGTAAGCCAGTCAAACAATTTTGCAATTTTAGTTACCATTGTTGTTGTTGTTGTCTTCAGTCCTGAGACTGGTTTGATACAGCTCTCCATGCTACTCTATCCTGTGCAAGCTGCTTCATCTCCCAGTACCTACTGCAACCTACATCCTTCTGAATCTGCTTAGTGTATTCATCTCTTGGTCTCCCTCTACGATTTTTACCCTCCACGCTGCCCTCCAATGCTAAATTTGTGATCCTTTGATGCCTCAAAACATGTCCTACCAACCGATCCCTTCTTCTAGTCAAGTTGTGCCACAAACTTCTCTTCTCCCCAATCCTATTCAATACCTCCTCATTAGTTACGTGATCTACCCATCTAATCTTCAGCATTCTTCTGTAGCACCATATTTCGAAAGCCTCTATTCTCTTCTTGTCCAAACTAGTTATCGTCCATGTTTCACTTCCATACATGGCTACACTCCAAACAAATACTTTCATAAACGACTTCCTGATACATAAATCTATATTCGATGTTAACAAATTTCTCTTCTTGAGAAACGCTTTCCTTGCCATTGCCAGTCTACATTTTATATCCTCTCTACTTCGACCATCATCAGTTATTTTACTTCCTAAATAGCAAAACTCCTTTACTACTTTAAGTGTCTCATTTCCTAATCTAATTCCCTCAGCATCACCCGATTTAATTTGACTACATTCCATTATCCTTCTTTTGCTTTTGTTGATGTTCATCTTATATCCTCCTTTCAAAACCCTGTCCATTCCGTTCAACTGCTCTTCCAAGTCCTTTGCCGTCTCTGACAGAATTACAATGTCATCGGCGAACCTCAAAGTTTTTATTTCTTCTCCATGAATTTTAATACCTACTCCAAATTTTTCTTTTGTTTCCTTTACTGCTTGCTCAATATACAGATTGAATAACATCGGGGAGAGGCTACAACCCTGTCTCACTCCTTTCCCAACCACCGCTTCCCTTTCATGCCCCTCGACTCTTATGACTGCCATCTGGTTTCTGTACAAATTGTAAATAGCCTTTCGCTCCCTGTATTTTACCCCTGCCACCTTCAGAATTTGAAAGAGAGTATTCCAGTCAACATTGTCAAAAGCTTTCTCTAAGTCTACAAATGCAAGAAACGTAGGTTTGCCTTTTCTTAATCTTTCTTCTAAGATAAGTCGTAAGGTCAGTATTGCCTCACGTGTTCCAACATTTCGGCGGAATCCAAACTGATCCTCCCCGAGGTCCGCATCTACCAGTTTTTCCATTCGTCTGTAAAGAATTCGCGTTAGTATTTTGCAGCTGTGACTTATTAAACTGATAGTTCGGTAATTTTCACATCTGTCAGCACCTGCTTTCTTTGGGATTGGAATTATTATATTCTTCTTGAAGTCTGAGGGTATTTCACCTGTCTCATACATCTTGCTCACCAGCTGGTAGAGTTTTGTCATGACTGGCTCTCCCAAGGCCGTCAGTAGTTCTAATGGAATGTTGTCTACTCCGGGGGCCTTGTTTCGACTCAGGTCTTTCAGTGCTCTGTCAAACTCTTCACGCAGTATCTTACCTCCCATTTCGTCTTCATCTACATCCTCTTCCATTTCCATAATATTGCCCTCAAGTACATCGCCCTTGTATAAACCTTCTGTATACTCCTTCCACCTTTCTGCCTTCCCTTCTTTGCTTAGAACTGGATTGCCATCTGAGCTCTTGATATTCATACACGTGGTTCTCTTCTCTCCAAAGGTCTCTTTAATTTTCCTGTAGGCAGTATCTATCTTACCCATAGTGAAATAAGCTTCTACATCCTTACATTTGTCCTCTAGCCATCCCTGCTTAGCCATTTTGCACTTCCTGTCGATCTCATTTTTGAGATGTTTGTATTCCTTTTTGCCTGCTTCATTTACTGCATTTTTATATTTTCTCCTTTCATCAATTAAATTCAATATTTCTTCTGTTACCCAAGGATTTCTAGCAGCCCTCGTCTTTTTACCTACTTTATCCTCTGCTGCCTTCACTACTTCATCCCTCAGAGCTACCCATTCTTCTTCAACTGTGTTTCTTTCCCCCATTGCTGCCAATTGTTCCCTTATGCTCTCCCTGAAACTCTGTACAACCTCTGGTTCTTTCAGCTTATCCAGATCCCATGTCCTTAAATTCCCACCTTTTTGCAGTTTCTTCAGTTTTAACCTACAGGTCATAACCAATAGATTGTGGTCAGAGTCCACATCTACCCCTGGAAATGTCCTACAATTTAAAACCTGATTCCTGAATCTCTGTCTTACCATTATATAATCTATCTGATACCTTTTAGTATCTCCAGGATTCTTCCATGTATACAACCTTCTTTTATGATTCTTGAACCAAGTGTTACCTATGATTAACTTATGCTCTGTGCAAAATTCTACCAGACGGCTTCCTCTTTCATTTCTTAGCCCCAATCCATAATCACCTACTATGTTTCCTTCTCTCCCTTGTCCTACTGACGAATTCCAGTCGCCCATGACTATTACATTTTCGTCTCCCTTCACTACCTGAATAATTTCTTTTATCTCATCATACATTTCATCAATTTCTTCATCATCTGCAGAGCTAGTTGGCATATAAACTTGTACTACTGTCGTAGGCATGGGCTTTGTGTCTATCTTGGCCACAATAATGCGTTCACTATGCTGTTTGTAGTAGATTACCCGCATTCCTATTTTCCTATTCATTATTAAACCTACTCCTGCATTACCCCTATTTGATTTTGTATTTATAACCCTGTATTTACCTGACCAAAAGTCTTGTTCCTCCTGCCACCGAACTTCACTAATTCCCACTATATCTAACTTTAACCTATCCATTTCCCTTTTTAAATTTTCTAACCTACCTACCCGATTAAGTGATCTGACATTCCACGCTCCGATCCGTAGAATGCCAGTTTTCTTTCTCGTGATAACGACGTCCTCCTGAGTTACCATAAGAAGCTAAAATTAAACATATTCCAAGCTGAGTGAGGAACAACTACGCAACGTGAAAGGGAAAACTAGAATAGGAGATCTCATGTTTGATAACGTTATGGCTGCAACAGTAATTCTTTGTGGGAGCGAAGATGGGCAAAAAAACTCAAAATCTACATAGACGGGGCAGAGATGAAATTCCTTAGATCGATAATTGATAAAATTTTAGCAGGTAGGAAAGTGCGAACTGATGAAGAAAATAGAATGAACAGGTAAGTAGGACGGGGTATACGAAAACAGTTCACTACTTCAAGCCAGTGGTGGAAAAGTGCATTTCAAGATGCAGGCGCCACTTTTGTTGGCCCAAAATACAGTTTGCTAGTGCAAAGAATGAAATGAAATGTACATATAGCACTCGTAGCCGGGACTTCCCTTCTGGGGAGTTGGACCGATTTGCGACTTGTGCAGATCTTTTTATTTGACTTGTGCATCGTCGATCATGAAGACAAAATACACACACACACACACACACACACACACACGCACACAGTCTGAAGCAGTGATATCCCCGACCCGACGGGAATCGAATACGGGTCATCGTGTGATCAGGAGTCAGCTACACTAACCAGAAGACTAGTAGTCGCTGATGGATGCAAACACTTACGAAGCTACAACGGGCTATGCCTTACTTAGAAACTATTTTTGTTAAATCTTGACGCCTGTAATGGTGGCAACCCTCCCAGTTGGCATTGCGCGGTGTTGTCTGCCATTCAGTGTGCAGTGCTTCGATGGAAATATGAGTATTCAGTTGCGGACAGGCAATATGCTACACAAAGCAACACTTAAAGCCGTTCAATTGAAGAGGCCTGAAGCATCTCACCAGAATACCGCCATGATGTATACGTTTTTACGGGTTAAGAATAAACGTCATGAATGGCTACACGATATTTCTTTATTTTTTCTTCATAAGAACTCAAACACGGTAATTTTGAAGTAAAAAAACAACATAAAAAGACACATAAGACATAAAGAAATCGTAAATACAACTAATTTTAATATTCGACAATCTTCCTATGAGAAAATAAAATGCTATTTAAAGGAATAAAACTGATTATTAATAATTTGTTTGGTATATTATTCATTACACAGGCCAAGGCAGCTAAGACAGACCACCCCAACTATATCCAGAATTAATAAATATGTCGAGGAGTGGTTTTCACCAAGGTACAGCGGAAAATTTGGAGAATTTCCTGATGTTCGCAAGTAATTTTTATCTTTTATAGTCGCTTTTTTCTAATGTAACCATATACTTCTTTCTGTGACATCTGAAAGAAGTTTCTAAGAGATCTTCAGCGACATAACATGTATGGGATTTGATCAAAAATTATCAACCACTGTCCTGCCGTCGGAAGAAGAGCTTCCACAAACGTCTGCCCCAGTACACCAATTGTAATCAAACACCTAATTGAGGTACAGTTGTTGTGGTTACCTGTGCTCTTGAAACCCATCAGTATGTGTTCTGCTTCTGTAGCAATCAGATAACTTGCTAGTAAAGCTACTGAGACGTTCACGACGTTAACGACAATCGAGAAACTGAATGTCATTCATGACGAATATCCTCAAACTATCAGAGCAGCTGTATGACTGCGTACTGAAAGGAACCCAAATCGTACCAAGCACTCACGATCTGTCTTTGCAAACATTATAAAAAATTTCGGAAACTATAAACAATAAAAATTACCTTCTAACTTCAGGAAATTGTCCGTTATAACTTGGTGGAAACTGCACGTTGATATATTTATCCATTATAGTTGTATTTAGGGTGGTCTGTTTTAGCTGACTCATACTGCATTACTTCTTTTAAGCATTCCTGAAAGTTTTCTGGAACATTCTGTGGGATAGCTATTGCTGGGCCGTTCCTTCTTTACTCTCGTGACAAAAGTAATGTTTCTCTTGCTCCTATGTCCATAGCGAATAACATTGACAGATGGTGACAGCGTAGACTTTTCGCTACCTTTAGATCTGCAGATCGTGGTCCAATGGTTAGCGTCACTGACAGGTTCCATTCTCATCCGTGTCGGAGATTTTCTCCACTTGGGGACTGGGTATTTATGCTGTCCTAGTCATTTAATTTCATCTTCAACGATTCTCCAGTCGCGATTTGGTGTCAAATAAAAAGATATGCACCAGGCTTCCGAATCACCCCAGACACTGTATCCCGACCAGTTATGCAATCCGGTCATTTCAGTAGATCTAGAGCAATTGTAAAGTAACCACAGGTGTAGTACATGGACTCCTTACCTTTTATTTATTTATTTAACCTGATCAGATTAGGGCCATCAGGCCCTCTCTTACATCGGACCAGTGTTCCACACATGCAGCATTTCACACATCAGAGTTACATCATGACAATAGTTTAAATAAGAAAATTAGCTTACTCTAGCGACAATATGAATAAGGAGTAATGACTAAGACCTAATAAAGTAAATGCTGGCAGTATTTTTACAACAGGTACTATACATACAAATTATGATAAAAGCAATAATAATAACAGTAAAAAAAAGTCAAATAATAATGATAAACATGAGAAAAATTGGCAATAGTAATGAAGATTTGTGCAGATGTACATTAATATCTTGGTATGTAAAGTAGGTGTTTACTAGTATAGCGAGTTTTGGGGAAGGGAAATTTAAGGAGGGGGAAAGGGGGAAGTAGTGCGGTGAAGTGCATTCATGTACAGAGGAAGGCATTACTGTTGCTTAAGTAGATGAGTCATTAACTGTTTTTGAAGCCGGACATGTTTTTAAGTTCTCTAACACAACGAGGGAGGTTATTCCAGAGTCTGGTTCCCACTCCTGTAAAGGACTTGGAGAATGTGACTGCGCGATACAGTTGTGGTCTCGGTGACCAAATTCACCTGATGTAAATGTTCTGGAACCCCTCTGGGTCGCTGTCGGACGCCATCACTGCTTACGCAAGTGCGCGGTCCACTATTTATGTAGATTACATGAACCATGCGTAGACGTCCAATGCCACTTACCTCCACAAACCTACCAACAAACTATCGAACCCCTGATACGCAGAATCAGTTATGTATTACGTTCCAAAGACGGACAAACAAGCTTCAAGTAGGGTATCAGTATGTTTTGGCTCGTCAGTGTACACGTGTTGTATTTATTATAGTATGAAGATTTTTATTTAACAATTCTTCAGGAACCTTGGGTCAACTCTTAGAATCATCCTTTTAATCACAACAGATACCCGATGCGTGAAGGGAGAGGTTGGATCCATTTTGCGTCCTGTTTTTATATTTGATTTAGTGATGGTAACTATAAATGACAAGGCAATAAATGAGGGTTATTTGTGATATTTTTAAATAGAGGACAGATTATATCATGGAAATACTGCTAGTAGTTGTAAATTACTATTTCTGAAACCGTGAACTAAAGAATTTGACTATATACTTTCTTTCTGTAGTTATGTTACTGTCAGCATTAAAATGTGAGCTTGTTATTGACATAAACGTTCAGTGCCACCACGCTGCGATTGGTACAAAGCATTGTACGTGAGTGTCCGTAGTAATCGAGCATATACACAGAAAAACTGGCGCCAAGGATCATTTTTCTTAGAAGTTCTTCATACACTCGAGAATGACAATCCAGAAAATATCCAATGAGATAATAATAGCTTTACTCCTGTATGCGGATGCTGAAGGCTTCATAAACTGCAAAGGGCTCCGTTCCTGTGACTGCGCCGTTGATTAGTACTTTATTTTGATTCGAGTTTTGGTGTTTTCAAGCAGTTTTCAGGACAATGTTGGATTTATTTCTATTTGAACTACACAAAGAAAGTATATATTCAAATTCTTTAGTTCACGGTTAAAAAAATATTATTGTTTTTACAATACACAATCAGGATGAAGGGTGCTGACGTATCAGTGTGTAATCGTCCATAACATCTGATTAATTGTTCTAAGAATTACCTTTTCTGGTTTCTATACTGCATATATGCGAAGAAAATGTGATTACATTTCTTTTGCGACATCCATAGCAGGGACCACATCATAGGTGTATTCAGAATAGATAAAGCGGAACTATCAGTGATTAAATCTGACGCGGATTCTGAAACTTAAAACATTTTAACTCTTTTTAATCCCCGAAACCAAGGCTTCGTAAGAACTTTTCAGCTGTATTTGCCCACAATATTTCTGTTTACTGCGTTCCAGTACTTCATATTCATCTTTTCTTTAGTGTTCAGACCTTATACGTGGTGTTACAAAAAGGTACGGCCAAACATTCAGGAATCATTCCTCACACAATGAAAGAAAATATAATATGTGTAAATGTGTCCGGAAACGCTTGCTTTCCATGTTAGAGCTCATTTTGTTACTTCTCTTCAAATCACATTAATCATGGAATGGAAACACACAGCAACAGGACGTACCAGCGTGACTTAACTCAATTTGTTACAGGAAATGTTCAAAATGTCCTCCGATAGCGAGGATACATGCATCCACCCTCCGTCGCATGGAATCCCTGATGCGCCGATACAGCCCTGGATAATGGCGTATTGTATCACAGCCGTCCACAATACGAGCACGAAGAGTCTCTACATTTGGTACCGGGGTTACATAGACAAGAGATTTCAAACGCCCCCATAGATGAAAGTCAAGAGGGTTGAGGTCAAGAAAGCGTGGAGGCCATGGAATTGGTCCGCCTCTGCCAATCCATCGGTCACCGAATCTGTTGTTGAGAAGCGTACGAACACTTCGACTGAAATGTGCAGGAGCTCCATCGTGCATGAACCACATGTTGTATCGTACTTGTAAAGGCACATGTTCTAGCAGCACAGGTAGAGTATCCCGTATGAAATCATTGCAACGTGCTCCATTGAGAGTAGGTGGAAGAACATGGGGACCAATCAAGAAATCACCAACAATGCCTGCCCAAACGTTCACAGAAAATCTGTGTTGATGACGTGATTGCACAATCGCGTGAGGACTCTCGTCAGCCCACACATGTTGATTGTGAAAATTTACAATTTGATCACGTCGGAATGAAGCCTCATCTGTAAAGAGAATATTTGCACTGAAATGAGGATTGACACATTGTTGGATGAACCATTCGCAGAAGTGTGCCTGTGGACGGCAATCAGCTGCTGATAGTGCCTGCATACGCTGTACATGGTACGGAAACAACAGGTTCTCCCGTAGCACTCTCCATACAGCGACGTGGTCAACGTTACCTTCTACAGCAGCAACTTCTCTGACGCTGACATTAGGGTTATTGTCAACTGCACGAAGAATTGCCTCGTCCATTGCAGGTGTCCTCGTCATTATAGGTCTTCCCCAGTCGCGAGTCATAGGCTTGAATGTTCCGTGCTCCCTAAGACGCCGATCAATTGCTTCGAACGTCTTCCTGTCGGGACACCAATCGTTATGGAAATCTGTCTCGATACAAACGTACCGCGCCACGGCTATTGCCCCGTGCTAACCCATACATGAAATGGGCATCTGCCAACTCCGCATTTGTAAACATTGCACTGACTGCAAAACCACGTTCGTGATGAACACTTAACCTCTTGATGCTACGTACTGATGTGCTTGATGCTAGTACTGTAGAGCAAAGAGTCAACACAAGCACCGAAGCACGTGCCCGTCGGCCTGGGACCGGACCGCAGCGACGCACGGATGCACGCCAAGACTGTAGGATCCTACGCAGTGCCGTAGGGGACTGCACCGCTACTTCCCAGCAAATTAGGGACACTGTTGCTCCTGGGGTATCGGCGAGGACCATTCGCAACCGTCTCCATGAAGCTGGGCTACGGTCCCGCACACCGTTAGGCCGTCTTCCGCTCACGCCCCAACATCTTCTGCCTTGATGCCAATGATGGTCGTATGCGTGTTTGGCGCCGTGCAGGTGAGCGCCACAATTAGGACTGCATACGACCGAGGCACACAGGGCGAACACCCGGCATCGTGGTGTGGGGAGCGATCTCCTACACTGGCCGTACACCTCTGGTGATCGTCGAGGGGACACTGAATAGTGTACGGTACATCCAAACCGTCATCGAACCCATCGTTCTACCATTCCTAGACCGGCAAGGGAACTTGCTGTTCCAACAGGACAATGCACGTCCGCATGTATCCCGTGCCACCCAACGTGCTCTAGAAGGTGTAAGTCAACTACCCTGGCCAGCAAGATCTCCGGATCTGTCCCCCATTGAGCATGTTTGGGACTGGATGATGCGTCGTCTCACGCGGTCTGCACGTCCAGCACGAACGCTGGTCCAACTGAGGCGCCAGGTGGAAATGGCATGTCATGCCGTTCCACAGGACTACATCCAGCATCTCTACGATCGTCTCCATGGGAGAATAGCAGCCTGCATTGCTCTGAAAGGTGGATATACACTGTACTAGTGCCGACATTGTGCATGCTCTGTTGCCTGTGTCTATGTGCCTGTGGTTCTGTCAGTGTGATCTTGTGATGTATCTGACCCCAGGAATGTGTCAATAAAGATTCCCCTTCCTGGGACAATGAATTCACGGTGTTCTTATTTCAATTTCCAGGAGTGTATTTCCGTACGGTAAAAATCGATGCGTATGCGCTATGCCTAAATATCGGTTTGGCGAATGACGCGTGCTACCTAGTTAAACTTCTTGGTCTAGTTACGTCGATTCAAAGAGAGATATTTGAGTCATTGCTTTTGGTACGTTTTCTTAAATTACGTATCTATCGAATAGTGAAAGACTATCACTGGTAGACGCCTGGCAGGCATAACTGATCAAGTGATAATTGATTATTTATCGACCGGGGTTGAAAATTATTAAATTACTAAAATCGCTATTAAAAAATAGGGGTTGGTGGTAGAAGGGTGAAAATTTAGGGTTGCGTGTATTCTTTAATGCGACATCATAAAAAAATAAAAATAAAAAGTTCTGTCCAAAAAGTAAGAAAAAAATTTGGGTGGACCACCCTTATCACTTAGGAGTATGAAAAATGGATTACGACCGATTCTCAGACCTACCGAATATAGATGAAAATTTCATCAGATTCGATAGAGCCGTTTCGGAGGAGTATGGCAACTAACGCTGTGACACGAGAATTTTTTTGTATAAGGATAAAGATAGGAACTGGACCGGGAATATTCTACGATGTCCAACAACACATGTCTTTTCTTTATTTCAGCCAAAGTTCGCCTAGAAAAAACCTCCTGCATTGCTAATTGAACGGTCCTCGTAATTCGCGAAAGAAAGGTACCTGCGCGCGGGAAGGAATGTTTCGAATTCAGCATCTGAAACAGCCCTTTGGGGTCTCCCAGCAATTTATGGCCTCCCCGACTGTACTTACTTGGCTACTTTGTGTCGCAGCGAGGGCAGGAACTCAACGGCGCGTCCCGAGGTGGCGCCGTTGGGCGGCTGTGCGTGGCGGGGCGCAGAGGCCAACTTCTCGACGGACCTGATCGCACACTACGCCACCTGCACGCCGGACGTCCGCCACTGCCCGGACGGCTTCTGCGACCCACTGGAGCAGATCTCTGCCCTCTGTCCCCAGGATTGTGTCAGTGAGTACCTACAAACGTTCACTTACTGCTGTCCCTGACGACTGTCTACAAATGGGTTAATTGGTTGTCTTTTTTCTTCTACATGTCTACGTTTTACCCTTTCAAAGTCTTTGCCCTCCACCTTCAGGGACCTGTCATTTTCTCTGCTAACTACGAGATATTTGGTCTTATCCATATTCACCTTCAAGCTTGCTCTCATTGCCTCTTCCACTAATGTTCTTGCCATCTGCGCCAGGTCTTACTCTTTCTCTGCTATTAAAACTACATCATCCCATAGGTCAGGGTGTTGATCCTTCATTCCAGCTGTATTCCTGTCTCTAGGCTTGCTACCTTTCTCAGGGCTCTCCAGTATCAGATTAAGCAGGAGAGGGGAGAGGCAGTCTCTTTGTCGCACTCCAGTCCTCACCCTGAACTACTTTGATGTGTTTCCATTTACTTTCACCATGCATGTTATCTCCTGGGTGCACATCTGTGTCAATTTTATGAGTTTTATGGGAACTTTAGCCCTTTAGAGTTCTTGCCACATTGCTTGTCTATTCACACTGTCATATGCTTATTGGAAGTCACAAAAAGGCAGTGAACATTTTTGCGTAATTCCCAGCTCTTTGCTGGCAGTTACCGTATTGTATGTAAATGGTCTACAGTTGACTTTCCCTTTCTGAAACCTGCTTGTTGGAATCCCAGTACTTTCTCGACATGTGGTGTTAGTTGCTTCAGTAACAACACGCTCAAGGACTTAGAAGCTGCACATAGCAGTGTTCCTCTATAGTTGCGCATCTCAGCAATAGGAAAAGAAATAATTGTTTTAACAAGTAATAAACAACAGGCACAAGTCTGCATAAAAAAGTAGTGAAATGCATCAGACTATGTACATATATAACTATTAGCGTCGTGTGAGAAATAAAATAACTAAAACCCCACAAAAACAGCACTGAAAGTCCTGAAATGTGTTGGAGTAAAACAAAAATAATCAACTGGTATCTACCATAAGAGGGATTTTCTCTCCGAAATTCTCGATACTGAAGATTTGCATCGTGTGGACTGGTCAGTGAGATATCTGGATCTGCGTGGTGCCGTATGGGCCAGGGAAATGGGAATGCCAGCAGCAGTCTGCCATCCATTATCAACGTCTTTTACAAACTACTGCAACAGCTATTTCTCTAGAAGGGGACTCACTGTCAATAAACCCTGGAACCACATCATAAGGTAGGGAAATTTTTTTACTTACTCTGTTTCTTGACTCTCAGTTTAGGTGTTAAGTTCATCGCTAATCTCATTTCTGCTGCTCCTCATTACTTTCATCTCTCATCGCTTCACTCTCAATCGACAATATGTACTCATTAGACAGTTCATTTCATTTTAAGGGCCCTGTCATTCTTCCTCACTCTCACAAGCGATACCAACATCATCAGTGAATCTTATCTGTTACTTCCATTCACCCTAAATTTTAATGCTGCTCTTGAGCCTTTCTTTTACTTCCGTCATTGTTTCATAGAGGCACAGATTGAATATCAGGGTTCAAAAACAGTATCCTTTGTATTACATCCTTTCTAATCTAAGCTCTTCATTTTTCTTTTCTATTCTTATTATTCTCTCTTCGTTCTTACGCACTCCTCTCCCCGGAGCCTATACCTAAAACATACTTAAGTATAAAAATAATTATGAACTCTAGCACTATCTCCAGTAAAACTAAAAGGAATACATTTCAACAACATTTCCAGTGGTGCTGTGTAGCAATGCAGGCGACTAAAACCAATTATTCAGCCCAACACTATCAATGAAATGGAGGCGAGAAGTCTTCGACGGCAATGATATGTTTACTCTTATTCTTTTTTACTTCTCAGAATGAACCTTTGACTGTATGAGGTTCTGAAGAGACGCAATTGGCAGATCTCAGAAGGAATAAGCAATAGGCGAGTGAAGTCGTGAAAGGCACTCGGCAGTTTGCCATCGAAAGTACTGTAGTTGGGTAACAAAACTCAAGAACACGCTTACAGGTAGAGATGGTCGATAAAAGACGAAAAGTAGAAGTACAAACACCATTCTGGTAACGTTTTTCATTCACTATTTCGAATATATCCGTGACAATTTCATACTAACTTATCATATATCTTAAGAATTAAGCTACTCTTCATAACTTTCCTCTATGTCTTCCGTTTACCCAAATTGT
This sequence comes from Schistocerca gregaria, assembly GCF_023897955.1. NCBI lineage: Eukaryota > Metazoa > Arthropoda > Insecta > Orthoptera > Acrididae > Schistocerca > Schistocerca gregaria. Next base: position 504,787,458 of record NC_064921.1, read on the forward strand.
TTGGAATTGCAGACCGACTAACAACACATTCGAATATATCAAACAATATACTTGTAAGTGAAATAATTGCATTTTGTCAGAATTAATCCAATGAATCTCAGTCTAGAATCTATCTTCACTCGGCTGGATTAATGTCACCCTTCTGTCTTAAACCACTCTTGCTGGGTATCAGTAGATTCGTTGATTATGAATGATTCAGAATTGCTATGACGTAACACACCACTTGCAAGTAAAATAGAGTGCTGGGCTATGAACAAGGACGCCTCTTGACCTCTTGACCAGCTGGTTTGACATAAAATAAAGTTAAGAAATGCAATGGCAAATTGCCAATACGGTTATACAACTGCTGTACAAATTACTAGAAACATAAGGAAATTTGTGTCAGACGGGGATTCGAACCCGGTTTTGCCCGCTTATCGTGAGTGATCACATTAACCACTTCGGTAGTCCGAGCCCGCCTCCAGGGCCGACCCAAACCTCCATATGTCCGAATGTCTACGATCCGCACTGCTCTCACAATTCATGTGACTTGAACACAGGGGGAGACTTAGCTATTCTCGTCAGATTGATTTGCTTTGACATGGACTACTTCATAAATAGAGCTACCAGATACGCTGTGTGCGTTGTACCAATTTCACTAACCTTAGTGTATATAGGAAAGTGACATAATACATGAAAGAGTGCCAGAAAGGGAAAGAAGGAGGGGTATTTAGTTAGACTTGAAAGTGATGTATTACGTCACAGCTATTCAAGAAATACTTGGTGCCATGTTGCTTATTTTTAAGTCAGTTACTGTAGTCAAATAATTTATTATACAGAGTCATCCGTTATTGTATGCCGACCACTTTTCAATTCAACTCGAATTTTATTGCATATCATGCAATAGAATTGCAGTTTCACAATGTATGGCTGCTTCAGTTTTGACTGTAACCCAAATATGTCCGATGACGAGTTACACCACGTAAATTCTCTTTCATTTTATTTTAGTTTTTTTTGGTCAGGTAAACAAATAATATTATTTTACATTTGAATTTTACCGGTGTCACATCTATCGTATAGTTCAGACAGTTGAAAATGGCTACACAGCCGAAACTGTGCGTTAGTGAGGAAGACAAAATAGACGGATACTCTAATTCACTTTACGACAGGCAATGCAGCAGTTTATTGCCATTTAATTTTTTTATGGACACCGCTGTAACGGAAATATTAACAAAATTTTGTGCTGGCGTTCGGCTTTGACGCAGCCGAGTAAAATGTAGCTGGTTGAAGTAATTTACGTCGTCATTGTTTGACCCCCAAGCGAGGGAGAGGTGACGTCAGCCACTGCCAGTAAAATCCCCCGCTGTGTTTAATGGAATGAGTGTGCAAGACATTGTTGACAGTGATTCATCCATCGTACGGCCTTGTTAAACTTGGATATATGTACCACAACGGGTTTTGAATTTATCCATTTTATTGACTCTAAAAATACAAATAGACAATAAATTTTATACACTCTTATCACAGTCCCTTTCATTAAAGCACGCTTCTCAGCTAACCAATGAGAACTGTAACTAGCGTCGACTTGCATCGGACGTAACCTAGCCGAAAGGAAAATACAAATAACAATAATTTAAATATCTACATGAAGTAATGCAACCGAAAGCTGTAAACAAAGAATCTAACATAGCAAGGGCAAGGAAAATGGAACTAGCTTTTCAAATAACAAAGAACTTGTATAACATGAAGTGTTTATAAATAAATGAAAAAATCCAGCATTACTACATTATCATTAGGACACAATACTTTTATACTTCAAACTGTATTTTGTTAAATACAGCCAAACAACTAGGTGAAATAGAAAAGAAAGAAAGGAAAAAAAAAGAAAAAAACACTGAGAGCGCAATTTGACAATGCGAAACGTAATCTAAGAAGTAATAAAGAAGTTTACGAAATAACAGAATGAATATTAGACATAATGAGTACTAGAGGAGTTGAATTCGATGTAAACATAAAAACGCTAGTTGAGAAAGTATAACAAAAACAAGTTTTAACTTTTTGACAGAAACTGAAAAATATCATTGTATTCAATCAAATAAGTTAAAATGGATGTGACGGGAATGGAAATAACCAAGGAAGGAATAAGGAACAAAGAAAAGCTCAGAGCAAAAGTTAAAACTTTCAAAACATAGGGAAAGAATCAAAAACTACAGGAATGAAAAAAGATGTAAATTACTGCATGTGGTCCTCAGTAGGCCACACTAATAAATAATGATAATAATAATAATAATGACGAGAAGAAGAAGATGATGATGATGACTCAAGAATAACAGAGTTTTGGAGACTTGCTGCTGAAGAAACAACAGACAAAAAAATGGCTCTGAGCGCTATGGGACTTAACATCTGAGGTCATCACTCCCCTAGAACTTAGAACTACTTAAACCTAACTAACCTAAGGACATCACACACATCCATGCCCGAGGCAGGATTCGAACCTGCAACCGTAGCAGGCTCGCTGTTCCGGACTGAAACGCCTAGAACCGCACGGCCACCGCGGCCGGCAAACAACAAACATGTCACATAAAACTATAGTAACATTTGGGAGAAAGAGGAATTAAAATATGACTGGAAGCATTTATTCTACCTCTACAAAAGAAATTAAACGCTACAGGGGTGATTAATTATTGTGGCATCTCAGTACACAGTGAACTACAAGATCCTGTCAATATCCATCTTAAAACGACTAGAACAATACGTTTGGTATAAAATGGGAAATATAAAGGAGCTTTCCAAAAAGGTTGGTCGACATTAGAAACATATATGGACATGAAAAAATAAATGAGATATTATATGCTGGGAGGAAGACAATAGGGATCTACCTCCACAGGCAAGAGCTAGGGAAATGGAACTACGTTTCCAAATCACACGAAAGTTTTTTCCACAAATACCAAAATTCTTCACTATAGCCAACGCAAAACCTGTGGGTATACGTGCAAACAAGTGTTTTATTCTCTCTCAGAGATGATTATTAGCAGAATTAGGAAAGAGAGAAAGGTCATCCACAATGTGCTGGGTCCAAAAAATCTTTTAAAAAACGATATCTACATAAATAATGCAGCAGGAAATATAGTCCAAAATAGAAAAGAAATTATGCACACAGCAATCAGAGCAGAATTCAGTTTTGTGGACAAGTAAAATGGTTCAGATGGCTCTGAGCACTATGCGACTTAACTTCTGAGGTCATCAGTCTCCTAGAACTCAGAACTAATTAAACCTAACTAACCTAAGGACAGCTCACACATCCATACCCGAGGCAGTATTAGAACCTGCGACCGTAGCGGTCGCTCGGTTCCAGACTGTAGCGCCTAGAACCGCACGGCCACTCCGGCCGGCGACAAGTAAAAAAAATGAATGATTCCAATTGGACGAAACGCAACAGCTTCGACTCGAAAACGAAAATAACAATACGACGAACGTCAAAAAAATCTTGAGGACATATGTACTTCTTACAACTGGAAGGTGTGCAAAGCCAAGATATATGTTTACGACAGCTGTAGTGACATTTGGGACATTCCGAGGTTAGAAACGAACAAATGATGCCAAATGTCCAAATGAATCCCAACGTTATAGGGTAAATCTACCTAACTTTGTGTCGTTGAGGGTTCTAAATGGAAAAGCAAAACAAGTATTCATTCCAGAAATGTTACATTTTACTTGTAAAAGACCGATACATTAATCTGCTATCGCAAGGTAAACAACATCTGAGAACTAAAAAACTGTTGAAGTTATAAAATATAGTAAACGAAGTGGCCGTGCTACCTAACTTCGATGTAGCATATCTAACTCTGTGATACTATATGCTTAACTTCATGATGATGTGCTTAATTCCGTGATAATTTTATTTTGCTCTGCTAAAGTTCACTTAACGCACTTTTCATTCATTTCAGCGTCGGTTACGCTGTCACTAACATTTGCACGAATATTACACATAAATACCGAAGCACCAGGTAACTCGATGAACTAACGACTTGCATGGAATCCTCGCAGACACAGACACCAAATCCAAGCACTTTTATTCTTTCCACAGCTGTAGCTCTCTTTACAAGTGGCACAGATGTCACAATTTCTTTTGTTCTTTGACTTCTGTTTTACCTCAGGCACTGATTTCATTGCGCTAGAATGGTTAGTGGGTTATTGGGTTCACATTCAGGTCGAACCACATTTCTTGCATTTGTATTATAAATTTAACTAACTTAACTTTCAGTTCACTCCTAAGGACAAACAGCCTTCGCAGCGGTCACATTGTCTTTGTCACAATCGCTGCGGTCTACATAGTCTGTTTAACTATTACATGGAATTTAGAAATGTTTACCAGCTTCGTACATCGACTAATTATCTTGCGAAACCTTCTGAAATGCTCCTCGAAGGTCATCAACTGAACAAGATTATCTTATCTTCTTCACATGACCCATTTTTGGCTTATTCTTCTTCAACGCACGTTTTCTTGGAGATGGAGCCATTGTTCCTGAAATGGACACAAACTTTAACACTTGTTGCCGTTTTCCTAGTCGAATGATTCAGTAATAAGACCTATAAATCCAGATATGATGATTGTCGTTATAATTTTGTTCCACTAGTAATACAGTTGCATATAAGTGCCTGAATAATTACTTGAACAACTTACGTTAATGAAACTGTTACAGTACGAGCTCTACAAACGACGTATTTACCTCCATACAACAAATAATAAACTACCTGTTTCGTACGAAACGCTCATTCTTGCCCAGAATGTCTTTCCCGTGTGAAGAGATTCCTGCCTTTTGTTGAGGACGGTTGGAACAGAAGGCCCATCGTTAGTTAGGAAGAACATGTGGCTTATATGAAACAAGGATAACAACTGTTTTGATGGTTATAAGCTTCTCATTGTGTTCACATGGAGGACTGACAAAATAAATAAAACAACAACAACAATAATAGTACTACCAATAGTCATGCTTAGAATAAAACTGAAAGAAGGTGGTCTAGTAGTAGGAGCTAAACAAGTATAATGACATTCAAAATGATTTGGGACAGACTCAGATCAAGGATAACTCAATGGGCTACTAGCTACATCTGTTCATCCACTAAACTTAATTATAAAAACGTTTATTGTAAAAGTAAATATACTCATTGTTGGTCTGCATCAGTAACATGGCAAACATGGTCTCAAGTCCAAGATTCCTCGACAACAGACAAAACGTCTTATTGGCTTTTCAACGATGAGAAACCGCACACAGCTTTACAACTAGCAGATGAACGTCGCTTTAGACACTATAATATGGTGAAAACGGGCATCTAATTGCAGTGTTATGTCTTTGGGGCACTCGTCCACATAACAGCAAAATGGGTAACTTTATTGTTCAAGGCATTGTGAGGACGTGGATGGAGGTGTTGAGCGCGGTCTGTAACTCAATATAAGTGAGTGAAATGGTGATGCCATACTCTTGCTCCGCCCCTTCTCTTAACAAGTGCTATATTCTGTCACTCAATTGATCACCCCGTAGCCCGAAGGGGGAGAAAGAGTTCCGTAAACTGAGGTACGCGACGGCACGCGTGTCGACAGACCTGACCTTCGGCACGGGCAAGCTCGGCGTGGGGAGGCGCGGCCTGTACAGCTGCGTGGGCGTCGGCGTGTGCAACCGCGCCGCCTGCTGGTGCCACACCAGGGCGGGCCGCGACGAGCCGGGGCCGGCGGAGGCGGCGCGCAGCGGCGGCCAGCGCCAGGGCCCAGGCGCTCCCACCACCACGGCGGCGCCGTCCTCAGGTATGCAGCCTACGCTCCAGCCACTGTGCACTCTCATCCCACTCGAGTATTTCCGACTTTCTAAAACACGTAAAAGTTAACGTTATATAGACAGATTACATATGAATTGGGACGCAAATTTCATCAGCTTATCAATGCTGCTCTTGGCTTTTGTGTAGCTTAATTGGTTTATCAGGAATAGTCTTTTTGCTCATATGGACGCTATTTTGATTTATACCATTAATAAATATTAAACCATTAAACTCGATCACAATCATAATCTCTAATTACCTTTGTTTACTAATGCTGCTGCTTCTTACACTGTTCCATTTTTATTTGCCAGAAAATTCACTTTTACATGCGCGGAATATACATTCCGGCCTGTGGTTTGAAATACTAAATGTTTATATAAAATCCATTAGAACAGTTCGATAGTACCCCCCCCCCCCCCCCCCGCCCGGTCTATTGATACAAGTTACTGTATATCGCTTAAGGCGTTAGTGAGCTATTAATTTTTATAGATCATTTTACACTCAAAACATTTAACATATAACAGCTGGTACATTAAATCTTGTAGCGAGGGCACATCTTCACTCTCGCATTCGTCTAATTTTTGTCTTCAAAACCATGTCACTGGTTTTTCTGGCACTGGTTTGACTCAGCGTTTATTTAGAGTTTCCCTTATTCTATACTTTCTTTATTCAGTTGGTTCGATCATGGCGGCTACCCTCACTGGTTAATTGAAATGCTCGAGTTTTCTCCACCACATGTTCAGACGCGTCAGGCTAGCTGACCTATTGTCAGGAATTCTCATACTTTGGGCTCCACCAGCCATCGCCTAATATGGCCCTGTCAAACCACGCTCTTCTAGTCGTCTGAACAGCTGCTGACTCATCTGCCAGTGTTGAGACAGTGAACACACGCACAACCGCGTCTGATGGTAAAATTTTTCATAGCCATTTTCATGATGCACCGTCTCATGATGTACATATAGATAAGGCGAGACAATCTCATATGCAAATTACGCAATTTTAAAATCATATCGAATGTGCCCTTGCTGTCCACACTGAGCTTTCCAAACGGGGTGTTCCGACACCCTAGGGGCTCAAGTAGTAGCATCAAGTGTGTCGCGCGAGCAGTGCATTCAGAAAGGAAAACAAATGAAAAACGTGCGATAAAATAATACAAAACATCGTCCTCTTTGTTCGATGTAACCATCATCAAAAGTCGTGCTCGTTGCTGAGTGTCGTGGTCCCATGAACTAAGCTTCTCCATCGCGCACAGTTCTCAGGTTCTCATAAAGCCTGCCGAAGACGTAGACCTGAGATCTTCATGATGTGACCTATCCACCTGCTCGCTGCTTGGTCTCTTGCACTCGATGTTCTCTTCCATAATTATTTCCTCTTGATTTTCTCCATCTCTTATCAACAATATGGCTAAAGAAATGGAAAATTTTTTGGTTAACATGAAAACAAAGACGCCCAGAGATACGAAGTTGCTGAATAATTTGGTCTTTTTTCGGTCCATTGTATGCGTAGCACCCTGTGTCAGCATCAATATGATGCTTGTCTCTCGCCTTAATGATCTATGTATCGCAGCCGTAAAAGAAGATGAAAAACACGAGTCTTTCAAGAAGCTTGATATCTGTGTTGTTCGTTATCGCCTGTTCTGCCAGATATTTAATGAACTTCTTCACAGCCACTCATAGCATGATCCGTCTCCTTGTCTCATCTTCACAGGCTCCCGTGCCGCAGATAGATGACCAAAGTTAGATGAAAGAATGCACGACTTCCATTTCCTTTAACCGACCTCTTAGTTGGACCTGTGCTCCTCAGTCATTTATCATCAGTTTGGACTTCATGGGATTGATATCTGATCCACACGATAGGCTAATGTCGTTTACGTTTGTTAGTCGCTCAGAAAGTTCAAATGCATACCGATGTATCATGCATTGCACGAGCGATCGCTATGTTGAATTCCAGTGCTTATGAACTTCGACTTGCTCAAGACGAGTAACTCAAAAACCACCACACTCTAGAACTTAAGTGACAAGAACCAAATGTAGGTAGCTTCTGGATTTCTATTCAGAAAGATGACTCTCTCTTACGTGAAAGAACACTTATCGCTTTGCTGCAGGTTTCTGCAACATAGTCGTGTGAAAGTGTATTTTCTTGTATGACCAATATAAAAACAGATAAACACGGGAGTTTAAGAAACATAGATGAAGGCATGCACGTGAATTTGTCCATCATCCGGACAAATATAAACCACATTCATAATGCTCATCAACTCCACATGAGTCATTGAATTCATAATAGCACTAGAAAACCTTGTATCTCTGAAGAAGTGTTTAATGTAGAATTATATAGTACTTAAAAAGTAAATACAAAATCTAATATTTCTGCAGTAGGTTATTTGTTACAAAGGAATCTCTTTTATTAATATTAGCGAAAGAGTGTCTCGTGATACTGTGTTTATTAGAATGGTGTGTCCACGAAGAAAAGTTTGGTAATCTCTGGTCTATCTGTATTAGCACATTAACAGAAACTGCTCATTTCAAAATATGCTGCCTGACATAAAAAACTGAAGCAGCAGAAGGGGAGGAGGAAATGCAATGAAATTTCATGCGTTAGGAGGGTAGGTGATGGTACTGTAGTGATTAAAAAATCAGCTGAAACTAACTATAACTTGGAAGTATGAGTCTGTTTATCAGTGTGACGGTGCACCCCCTCTAGTCTGGAGGCATGCACTCGCTGGAAAGGGTGTTGTAAAGCCGTTCTATCCTCTTCTTTGGCAGGCTGGCCCAAAACTTTAGTGTAACTGGTCCTTCATGTCCCGGATACTGACACTGGGACGGAGTTAAAGTCCGAGCTGTTCCCACACATGTTCTACAGGGGATAGATCTGGGGATTTTAATGGTCGCGGGAGTATCTGTTCATAGAGGCAGGTGTGACGTTTGGAAAAGCATTGTCCGGTTGAAAAGAGACATCACGATACTGACGCATGATAGGTAACACTTAAGCACGCAGCATGTTCATATTGTACCGTTATGCCGTCATAATTTTCACAATCACTACCAGCAGTGACGTGAAGTCATAACCGATGGCTTTCCACACCATAATTCCAAGAGTAATACTGCTGTGCCTCTCCAAAACATTGGGAGAATGGGATCTTTCCTCATGCCGTTACCATATTCGCTTACGATGTCCATCCAGGATAGTGCAGAATCACACCCATAATAAGACACTATTCATCAGCGGTCCATGCTTGCCGTTCACGGCACTACATCGGACGCAGACATTTATGTTGTGAGTTAACGGCACCTCATATATGGAACGATATTTTCTAGCTCGGCTGCTGCAAATCCATGAACAATGGAACAAATGACAATATGTTGCAAGGGAATCCATAACTTGTTCTCGGACGGCAAGAACAGTTGTGAAGGGGTTACGATGTGCTTGGTGCACAATCCGGTGATCAGGTGTGGTCGACTGGAATGTTAACCCCGAGCATAGCTACCCTCACGTTCTCATGTAGTCTCAGACCACTGTCACATCCAAATGCCCAATAAATCTTGATATTGCGTGATTGGACCAGCTGGAGAAATGGAAATCCATGATGAGGCTCATTTCAAACTCTGTCAGGCGCTGATAACGCTGTCTCACAAGAGTATGCGGCACCTTCGTTCACAGTTCAACCCTGCTTTCCTATGTAACCTTTCCTTATTTGCTGTTGCTGTCAATTTAACCCTGCTAGTATTCGCACCTGTTCTGTTTAAGCAGAAACAGTCTCACCCGCAGTAGCGGAAAGTGTGTCTACCATTTTACGTAACTTACTGCTGTCGTTTGCAACAACAAAACAAAAAGGGAAATGGAGAAAGTGTACCTCAACACATCAACACTAATACATAGTAATATTTCCAGCGCATCGCTGCTCAACGCGATTCAGAACAATCCCGTATCGTATGTCCAAACCTCCAACAAGTGTCATAAGTGAGTGGCACAGCCTAGTACATGGTAGCTCATGCTCATAAAGTTTACAAAATTTACGCTGAACTGGCACCAGATATGTTTCTTTAACTTGCCTTTAAACAATGACAATACAACAAGCTCCTCTGGTTTAACAAATGACAACTTAAGAGAGCTATAATATCTCTAAGAATTGACACAACCTACAGTAACACAACACACTTGATAGAAGGTCTTAATGAAGAAACAGATTTCACTCACCACAGAACATCGTGCTGTTACTGCTAGACAGCGCTGTGGACGTAGCTCCACTACCATCGAAGAGTTGAGGTGACAGCTACTCTGACACCAACATTACGTGTCAGAGCCACTTCTTGACACCAACGTTACGACTCGGCCCTGGGGTTATCAATAAGTCTCGTAATGTGTAAAACCCGGTGGTCCAGTGCAGGCCTGGAGGCGTCAGTGAGATAGCGTCATCTGTAAATACATTTCAAAATAACTGGAAACCAATGCTCTACAATCGCAATAAAGTCATGAGATGTTCAATTATATTATTGGACACTTTAGTTGAGTTGTCAAGGCTGTACGCCTAGTTGGTTAGGAAGGTACTGAATTTTGTGATGTCTGAAGATGGGTGGAATCCCGAAACGCGTAACATGTTCAAATAAAAGAGTGAATTGAATATATCATGGTTTTATTGCGATTGTACAGCATTGGTTACCAATTATTAACATAAAAATCATCGCACACTGAGACAGGATTTTATGTCCTGTATATCAGAGTTTACAAAGGTTTCAGGTTCTTCAGAATCGCAGCGCAGCTGGGCACAGGCGCGTGTGCGACAGGGAAATGCTGACGCCTCGTCAGCGCGGTGAGACGTTGCTACCGTATGTGAGTGCCTCACTGGCGTGTAGTGCGGGCGTCAGCATCGGGCGAAGCACACGATCCGGTGACCGCTGTCCGGCTCGCATTCAGCGTTCTCGATGATCACCCCGTCTTGTGCTCAGGTGGTATCTGCCGGCAGTGGTCCTAGATGCCGGTGGTCGTGCAGAGAGGTCATGGTCAGTCATTATGGACCTATCGAGACCGTAGCAGATGTTCACAAGTCCTTGCATGGTCTGTGCGAAAAAGGCAGCTTGTAAATCATTCGCGATGACCCAGCGGAAGGCTGGCTGTTCAACAGTATTCCCATCCGCGATGAGCCACCAGGCAGCAGTGGCAGGCCACGTCTTTGGTATACACGAAGTTTGGCTACCCAGTGCCAGTCAGAAAACAGGCAGCAGGCTGGCCATCATTCAACAGCTAAGCAAGGTTTGACTGAAACTCATTAGACTGTCATTCTCTCTGATTCTTCGACACCTACGGAATGGCAGCGCGTCAGAATGCTCTTGTCCTTCGAAAGCTGCGTTATTTATGCGCTGGGCCCCAGCCTTCGACGCAGTGACTCCGAGTACATACCTGTTTTAGTTCCCTTTTATCGGACATCTCAGCGCCCCATGACTCGCCGTGGTAACTTTAATACGGTTCTAGGCCGTCGAGCTCGGCTTTCCTGTCGATTTTTGACTTTGTAGCGGGGCTCGGCTGCGTAATTACACAGCCTTGCTAAGTAGTACAGTGGTGGTTAATTTCTGTCAGCCCCAGTCCTGTTGCATTGGCTGTAAGCCATATTGACATAATAACTGGCACATTGGTTCAGCTCAATTTTTGCCATTACGAGCTCGCCTGTTGGAACTTGAATCAAATTTTTCGGCTTCCACAATAAACTTTTTTGCCGTGCGACGTATGTAATAGAGGTGACTGTATCAAGCAGTACATTAGTAATGCTGTATGATAAAAGTACGGGATTTTTTCCTAATCATATTCATTAATTCACAGTTTTCTACATTTAGAACAAACTTCCATTTGTGACACAAACCACAAATATGTCTAAGTTATCTTGTATCCTCCTACGGTCTCTGAGCGATGACACCTTGCCGTACACCACAGCACCATCAGCAAAGAGCCGCAGATTGCTCTTCAGGCTGACCGTCAGATGTTTAGCACTTAACCTGTAAGACAGCACCATTAATAACAGCTCTTCCTATCAGGCATTGTACAGTCTGTCATCATACAGCGCCACACCTTCCTCACAGCTCGGAGTGCGAGTATTCCGTCGGGAAAAATACCGTAGCTGTTTCTTTCGTCTGTCTCCCACAGAAGGCCTCAATCCTTGCAATTTACTATTAGCTGAAATTCCCATTGAATCAATGGCTGAGCGCAATATTTCTGAGGGTCCACATATTTTCCCGAAGGAACAGCAATAAGAAAATTTATGCAATTAAGTTTTAAAGGGTAGTATTTAAATGCGTCGCTTTCTGCCCTTCTTGAGCAGTTAATGGAGGTCCCTCCAGACCGTGTCAGGTGGCCATGGTAATCTAACTACACAGTGTATACGGGCAACGCTGCACAGCCACGTGGCTAATGCTGGTAAAAATCAGAAACTGAATGAAAATTTTGTATAGTCTTTACTAAATACCAATGGGTAGAAACGCGACATAAAAAGCGGGCATCGGTCGCTGGTTGCAGAGTCCCCGGTGGCCCTGGTGTCTGCGACCGGCAGCCGCGCCAGCTGCGGCGCCGTCTGCGTGATGGCCGTCGTGGCGGGCAGCGCCCTGCTGCTGTCCGCCGCCGTCGCCACCCTCTACTGGAGGTACAGGTCAGTGCCAGAGCCTGGCTCTCAGCCACACTCAGCTTCCATCACGACTTCCTTACAACTGTGTGTGTGGTGGTTATAATTAAAGTGTAGCTACTGAAGGAGGTCCAGTGTGGATTGTAATTATCGTGTGGCAACGAAACGTGGTAGATACGCTAAGGCGTTAACGCGGAACTGTCTTACGACAGAAAAAAAAATTAGTTCCAATTTTGGCCACTGGGTACGCTACAGGAGATAAGATGGCCTGGACAAGGTATGCACAGAGAGAAAAAAAAATGCGCGATCATTTATAGCAGAAACAAGCGTGGTCACCATATATTTGGGACAGGATTTGCGCTTCATAATTAAATAATGGCCAATGTGATGACACAGCAACTGGAAGCAGTTAATTCCATAAATTATCTGGGAGTACGCATTCGGAGTGATTTAAAATGGAATGATCATATTAAGTTGATCGTCGGTAAAGCAGATGCCAGACTGAGATTCATTGGAAGAATCCTAAGGAAATACAATCCGAAAACAAAGGAAGTAGGTTACAGTACGCTTGTTCGCGCACTGCTTGAATACTGCTCAACAGTGTGAGATCCGTACCAGATAGGGTAGATAGAAGAGATAGAGAAGATCCAACGGAGAGCGGCGCGCTTAGTTACAAGATCATTTAGTAATCGCGAAAGCGTTTCGGAGATGATAGATAAACTCCAGTGGAAGACTCTGCAGGAGAGACGCTCAGTAGCTCGGTACGGGATTTTGTTAAAGTTTCGAGAACATACCTTCACCGTAGAGTCAAGCAGTATATTGCTCCCTCCTACATATATCTCGCGAAGAGACCATGAGGATAAAATCAGAGAGATTAGAGCCCACACAGAAGCATACCGACAATCCTTCTTTCCACGAACAATACGAGACTGGAATAGAAGGGAGAACCGATAGAGGTACTCAGGGTACCCTCCGCCACACACCGTCAGGTGGCTTGCGGAGTATGGATGTAGATGTAGATAAGTGTCCATGCCCCAACTGAGGACAAGGAGGAAGACATAAAAGACCAATTCTATGACGCCTGAGACCAGACGTATTCCAGATTACTACAGTATATCAAAATTGTGCTGGGAGACTTAAATGCCAAAATAGGGCAGGAAAATCAATGGAAGCCGTATATAGGCATGTTCACCCTTCACACTGAATAAAATGATAATGGTATAAGGCTTATCAACTTCGCCACAGCTCACGGAAATAGCAAGTACTGTACATCATTCCCCCAAAAAGCCATACATAAAGTAACATGGATCTCTCCAGATGAATTAGCGGGAACCAAATAGACCATGTTTCGAGAGAGAAGAAACGCAAAATGGCAACAACAGATGTTAGGACAATGAGAGGGGCTGAGATAGGATCAGACCATTCTCTTGTGATAGTAAAGATGAAACAATCATTACCAAAACCACCAGGTAAGAACAACAGTGGTAAAAGAACTGAAAGAGAAGATGTGAGTAAGGTAAAAGAGGAAAAGTTGAATAAACAGTTTAAGATTAAGCTTAAAAATAGATTCGCTGAATTAGAGAATGACAACAATAGAAAAGAAGATGAAGATATCGACACAAAATGGAAGAATATGTCAACAGTTACGAGGGAGACAGCGCATGAACTACTAGGAAATAATAATAATAGCAATATAAAGCGCAAATCATGGTTCAATGAAACATGTAGAAAAGCAGTACAGGACGGAAGAGAGCCAGACAGGCAACGATGAACAATGACAACCATGAAAACCAAACAACACTCAGGAAAGCCACGAGAGAAATGAAGAGTATAATAAGGCGAGAGAAAAGAACATTCATATAAACAGATAGTGAAGGCTGAGGAGGACTATAACCACAATAATAACAAACAGTTTTCCAGGGCAATGAATAGCTATAGAAAAGAGTACAGAGCTACGTTTGTGACAATGAAGGACGAGAATGGAAAAATGATCACTACGAATGAAGGAAATTTAGAGAAGTGTAGGAAATACTTCAAAGAACTGCTGAACAACAGGGTAGATACCTACAACAATGAAAACAAGGCAGAAAACTATCAGAACGTACAACCATTAGTCGAAAAACCAACTCTGATGGAGGTAAAGGAAGCAATAAAAAGACTTAAAAATGGGAAGGCCCCTGGCATAGTCATGATATAAGCAGAGTTTATCAAAGAAGGGGGAGTGAAGATACATGAATGGTTAGCCAAACTGATAAAAGTGGTATGGAGAAATGAAGTACTGCCGGAGGAATGGAAAACTGCTGCTATATGTCCCATATACAAGAAAGGAGACAAAATGCTGACACAGTAGTACAGAGGGATATCTCTCTTATGCACATGCTATAAAGTAATATCAAGAATTATACTGAACAGGCTCAACCTATACATTGAGGAAATATTAGACAAAGCACAAGCACGGTTCAGAAAAGGTAAATCAACAATCGATCCAATATTCACACTAAGACAAATATTAGATAAGAACTGGGAGCACAATCAGGATGACGTCTGTCGTTTTATAGATTTCAACAAAGCACATGACAGCATAGTAAGGGAGGAAGTGTGGAGGATAATGGCGGAGTATGGGATACCTGAAAACCTAACTAAAATGAGTGTGATGGAATCAAAGTGCAAAGTGAAAGTACAGGGAGAGTTCTCAGAAGCATTTGAAGTAAAAACAGGACCAACCCTGTTCAATTTGGCAATCAAAAACACCCTGAGTAGAGTAACATTTGAAAATGCAGGAGTCACCACAGGAAAAAAAGATAAATGTCCTGACTTTTTCGGGTGATATTGAAATAGGAAAGAACGTGGAAGACCTGGTGAAAAAGGGAACTGAGCTCATGGAAGAAACTAAGAAAGTAGGTATAAGTATAAAAGAAAGTAAAACAAAGTTCATGGTAGTAGGAAGAAGAGCTAATTTAGGACCAAACCATCTAAAAATCGAAATCTAACAATACGGAAGACAGACGCATTCACGTCCCTCGATGTCAACATCAACCAACAAAACCTTATAGAACAGAGAAAAAACTCATCACTTTTGAAAGTAAAGTACTAAGAAAAACACGATTATATGGACCAGTGAAAGAAAATGAACAGTGGAGAATAAAAAAAAAAGAACTAACAGAGAACTCATTCTATTATACACACTGCCTGACGTCGTAGCGAGTGTGAAAATTAAGAGACTAAGATGGTACGGACATGTGAGAAGGAGAGGGGAGAACACGGTAATAAAGGCTGTAATTGATGGAGATAAGCAGATACTGGGTCTGGGAGATGAAGATGCAGATGATAGGAAAATGTGAAAGGCTGGACTGAGTGAGGCCAAGGACCGGCTGCGGTTTGTGTGGCCAGTATAAGAAAGCAAGGGTGCAAATCTCTTCACTGCTCATACTGAACAAACTGTGGAAGCAGCGTTTAATAACAAAACCGACATTACTCCTTTCTCACTTCTTTGATCTTTTTGGCTATGTCCCATTCCTAATCCATTACGTACGGAAACATTTCTTTGTCTTTCTTGTATTCGCAGCGCCAGATTTGCGCCTGGTGGCCAAAACTGGAACTGTTATTTTTCCAACGTAACTCGGTTCCGCTTTAACGCATAATAGAATATCTACCAAGTTTCGCTGACATACGTTAATTGCAGCCCACACTGGGCCTCTGTAAGTAGTTGAACTTTAATTATTTATAACCACCCGATACGAGATACCAACCATAACAACAGCCCACATAACAAGAGCTCTTTGTTAAATCATTCAGTAGAAACATACTGTACACAAGAAACAGTAACTTAGCAAAAGGTTTCATAAAAAGCATCTGCAAACAAATTAATTAGAAATTTTCAACAATGTTTACAGTGAAACTCCCTGGCAGATCAAAACTGTGTGCCCGACCGAGACTCGAACTCGGGACCGCCGCCCCTCGCGGGCAAGTGCTCTACCAACTGAGCTACCGAAGCACGACTCTCGTCCGGTACTCACAGCTTTATTTCTGCCAGTACCTCGTCTCCTACCTTCCAAACTTTACAGAAGCTCTCCTGCGAACCATGGTTACGGAAGCACCCACCAATTCGTCACGTCAGAATTCACTTAGCTCCGACATGGTGAGATCACAACTATTCGGAACACTGTTCTGAACACGACTGAAACTTGCAGTGTATTGAGGAGATTCCATAGGTGCCGTTTGTGGTCAAATACAATAGCGCAACCTGCAGGTTGAATTTTCTTTTTTTGAGAGTACTGAAGGGAGAGTTGTTTAACTGTTAAAAACCATTCAACAGCCAAGATCGCATAAAATATTTCTTTATTCAAAGGGAGGTTTACTGTCCTTTGGTTTAAAAAATCGATTTTTTAAAATTACGTTTTTGGAACCATAAAAGGCCTTTAGAATCCATCCCTGAAACGATTTTTCCGAATCCGGAACGGAAATGTTTGTTACTCGTGGTTGAACAAAAAAATGCACATGCCTGAAATTGGCCTTTTTCCCCAACAGTTTTTTTTTTCTTTCGGAGGACGAGTTATTGTACTGGTGCTTGGGAGGAAACACACACAATTCAAATGAAAGTTTGAACGCATGTGTTTGGAAGTTAGCCCCCAAGCATTTGCATTCTGGTGCGAATACTGTGGAGATTGCGACTTTCCTGGCAGCGAGCAGCTTCAGCGAAGGGTATTCAGGAATTCTGAAGACCATGATAACGATGAACGTCACCCTGGGACTCTATTCGACGCAGTTCGCCAAGCATTCGGACGACCACCGGATTCAAGCGGCCGAAAACCGCTTGTCACCGGTCGTACGAGCGGCTCTGGAGCCGTGCAGGATGGCCCAGATCGAGCAGAACGTCCTGTATGAGGAAGAGGAAGGACTAGTTTATGAACCCTGATAGCATATTGAACGTACGTTGTATACTGTTGCATTTATATATAGTCCAAACTTCGAACGCGTTTTCCTCTAAATGAAGCTAACTAAGTTGTACCACTTTCATTCCGATCCATGAACTATAAAGTTTTTTACTTGGCCGATGAAGTCAAAAAATCGATGAAAGAAGCCCTATTTTTTTTCAAATGGCTGACATTTTGTTTCCTATTGTCCAAATAAACCATAGGACCTGAACATGACAGCATAGCCTGTTGAACCCAGCGGTCTTAAACAAAGAAATATTTTATGCGATCTTGGCTGTAGTATGGTTTTTAGCAGCTTTCCAGCTTTATTTATGTTCAGGCATGCATTTCTCACAGCGCTTCCACGTTTTCGTCGAATCCCAGTAGTACAACCGTGCGGTAAGAATATCTTGAAGAAGCTTCAGTTCTACATAAACACTGAACCGCTAGTAAACACTGAAAGGCACTGGTACGGCGCAACTGATTTATGCATGGTCGTACAGCGAAATTATTTGATTAGGTACAGATGTACTCATCAGCAATTTAATTAAAATAGCCACTATGTCGGGAAAAACAAGACAGAAAGAGAACTCCTATCGCAATGATTTTGGAAAAAACGACATTTTGTCTATGGAGTGCGTGATTGATTCTTTTGTAAATTTTTTTTGTTTATTTATAGACAGAATTACATTTTTATGACTGTGTCATAAACATGTGATTGTGTCTATAAATAAACAAAAAAATTTGCAACTCCTATCGTCACTGTGAAAGGAAGGGTACAGAGTGTCAGGTGACTGGAAGGTCGTAAAATCCTGTGTAGTCCATTGGCGTTACCATGGAGCGGTAGCTGAGCAGTATTAGATTCCATAATGTGTTGTGTCGGATGAAAATAAACTCGCCGGTACAACTGTGGGGTCTTCTGTTTGCTCTATGAGGATATTGAGTGGAACTATAACACACGAAATAGTAGCTCACTTTACTACAGTATAGATATGAAGATTCACTTAACTTGGTAAAATCCATTTCCACAGCAAAGTTCTGAATATTTACAATTGTCCCTGAATGTTAAAGTGTCACTTGATAGAGAAAAATTTACAATACTCTGCAGTTGAAGACGTAATGTTCCCATTAAGCTCTGCCTAAGACAGTAAATACACTGACGCCGTATTTAAGACGATACTGTCGTCTTGATCGGTGAGTGCGAACTGGAACGAGCGTTCCTGTTCAGCTGTATCGACTGCAGAGGCGTAGCGAAGCTCTGGGAGGCGTGGCTACGAGGGCGTTTCTCATTTGTCGGTGTGGCATGCAGCGACTATCGTCTCCTGTGGTTTCGTTGCGCGGTGCTGACCATGCTTTGGCACCCGGTTCTTCAGACGACACCACATAATGGGGATCAGATATTGAGTGAACGACGGATGTGACGCTCCATGTCCAAAGTCGTGCAGGCTCTGGGTGTTTCACATACCGCTCTCTATGAAGGTACATGGTACCATGATTACTAATAGGTTCAAGTGGCTCTGAGCACTATGGGACTTAACATCTGAGGTCATCAGTCCCCTAGAACTTAGAACTACTTAAACCTAACTAAACAAAGGACAACACACACATCCATGCCCGAGGTAGGATTCGAACCTGTAACCGTAGCAGCAGCGTGGTTCCGAACTGAAGCGCCTAGAAGCGCTCGGACACCGCGATTACTAATATTTAGGGATGCAGATGCCACCTGTCGACTGCTGTGAGCAACTTGATAATAATATAGATCGTCTCCTGTGGTTTCGTTATGCGGTGCCGATCTTGCTTTGGCACCCGGTTCTTCAGACGACACCACATAATGGGGATCAGATATTGAGTGAACGACGGATGTGACTCTCCATGTCCAAAGTCGTGCAGGCTCTGGGTGTTTCACATACCACTCTCTATGAAGGTACATGGTACCATGATTACTAATAGGTTCAAATGGCCCTGAGCACTATGGGACTTAACATCTGAGGTCCTCAGTCCCCTAAAACTTAGAACTACTTAAACCTAACTAAACAAAGGACAACACACACATCCATGCCCGAGGTAGGATTCGAACCTGTGACCGTAGCAGCAGCGCGGTTCCGGACTGAAGCGCCTAGAAACGCTCGGACACCGCGATTACTGATATTTAGAGATGCAGATGCCACCTGTCGACTGCTGTGAGCAACTTGATAATAATATAGATCGCTGCCAGTTACTGCCGACTGTAAAAGCGGATTGGTATGCCTTACAGTAGAAAATCGTTCTACAAAATAGTGCTGAACAATAACAGCCTCTGAGTGGCCATGTGTTCCAGTATCACCTCCTTGCTATGAGGTATATAAGTCATGACCCTATATGTGCTCCTCTCGTCACAGCATAGCTCAGGCTAGAGAGATTAGCAAGGGCTCCTCGAAGCAAGAGGAAAACGTTGCCAAACCTATTGAGATGCAGTACATGTTGGTGCGTGCCAGGGCTGTGTAAGAGGACGTCATGGATAACATGCTCCACTGCTTTGCACTTGACACGAGAGTACCATTCAGGAATATGGTGGACGTATTATGCATGAAACATGTGAGGCAATACTGACCCTACGACTTACAAAATAGATTAAGGAAAGGCAAACCAACGTTTTTAGCATTTGTAGACTTAGAGAAATCTTTTGGCAATGTTGACTGGAATACTCTCTTTCACATTCTGAAGGTGGAAGGGGTAAAATACAGGGAGCGAAACGCTGTTTACAACTTTTACAGAAACCAGATGGCAGTTATAAGAGTCGAGGGGCATGAAAGGGAAGCAGTGGTTGGGAAGGGAGTGAGACAGGGTTGTAGCTTATCCCCGATGTTATTCAATCTGTATA
Source organism: Schistocerca gregaria (assembly GCF_023897955.1). Lineage (NCBI taxonomy): Eukaryota > Metazoa > Arthropoda > Insecta > Orthoptera > Acrididae > Schistocerca > Schistocerca gregaria. The sequence goes on from NC_064921.1 coordinate 504,807,631, forward strand.
TTGAGGAAGCAGTAAAGAAAACAAAAGAAAAATTCAGATTAGGTATTAAAATCCATGGAGAAGAAATAAAAAATTTGAGGTTCGCCGATGACATTGTAATTCTGTCAGAGACAACAAAGGACCTGCAAGAGCAGTTGAACGGAATGGACACTGTCTTGAAAGGAGGATATGAGATGAACATCAACAAAAGCAAAACGAGAATAATGGAATGTAGTCGAATTAAATCGGGCGATGCTGCAGGAATTAGATTAGGAATTGAGACGCTTAAAGTAGAAAGGAGTTTTGCTATTTGGGGAGCAAAATAACTGATGATGGTCGAAGTAGAGAGGATATAAAATGTAGACTGGCAATGGCAAGGAAAGCGTTTCTGAATAAGAGAAATTTGTTAACATCGAGTATAGATTTAAGTGTCAGGAAGTCGTTTCTGAAAGTATTTGTATGGAGTGTAGCCATGTATGGAAGTGAAAGATGGACGATAACTAGTTTGGACAAGAAGAGAATAGAAGCTTTCGAAATGTGGTGCTACAGAAGAATGCTGAAGATTAGATGAGTAGATCACATAACTAATGAGGAAGTATTGAATAGGATTGGGGAGAAGAGAAATTTGTGGCACAACTTGACATGAAGAAGGGATCGGTTGATAGGGCATATTCCGAGGCATCAAGGGATCAGAAATTTAGTATTGGAGGGCAGCGTGGAGGGTAAAAATCGTAGAGGCAGACCAAGAGAAGAATACACTAAGCAGATTCAGAAGTATGTAGGTTGCAGTAAGTACTGGGAGATTAAGAAGCTTGCACCGGATAGAGTAGCATGGAGAGCTGCATCAAACCAGTCTCTGGACTCAAGACCACACTAACAACATTCTGCATGGTTGATATTTCCGTAGCATGAAACAGCAGTGAAAATGGAACCGAACAACCGATCACGTGCGTACGTTTTTCTTCTGCGGCATTACTGATAAAATATGTCGGAACCGGTTTGTAACCACCCCGACGACATAAAGGCGTGTGTTTGCCCCCTCACACACACCACACAAACACAAACACACCCTCACCGGGGTGGGCTGCTGGGATGCCCTCGAATCTCAAGTGCCCTTCTCGATCCCTGTTTCCTATCAAACACCTTGAGCAGGTGGCACCAGTTGTGCTGTCACGGGTCGCCAGTGTGCCTCCCAATGTTTCGATTATTGATAACGGCATCAGGAAGGAAGGGGACCAGCTGTTTTAACGCAGAAAAATGTAGAACGCCCACAAAACTTTATTTCAGGAACCAAATCGGTCTTATCGACCTCAGTATCAACATGGATCTCAAGCCCTAATTAATCGGATTCAATCGAAACTATTTTATTATAATTTATCAGTTTATTTATAAGCCACCAGCAAGATTAGAGCCATCAGATCCTCTCTTACATCTAACATGGCGCTCTGTTTTACATAATGTTCACACAACGACATAGATGTTATATAAAGATTTATATTTAATATCGGATACATCATTAACTAGGTCGGCCGGTTAGCGTTAAAACGTCCCTTCCGGGGTTTGAGCAGGTAAACCCGAATCGGTGGATTAACGACGAGGGTCTGTGTGTCTGCCAGTCAGGTTGCGATTTTTCAGACGGTTTCCCACAGCCGAATGGTTGAATTCCGGGGGCTCCCACATCGATCCTCAGTTACACGATTCGCAGATACTTGGAAAACTTCCGCGCACACTTTCACGTGGTATAAATCTAGAAGCAGAAAAAGAGGAATAACACTTAAAACAAACAGTAACATAAAAAGCGGAAAGGAGTAATACCTATAATAGAAAAATCAGAGCTGATAATAATTCATAAAAATACAAAAACAAAGGCAGACGACGGTTACGTAGACTTAAACAAAGGGCACTGGTAATAACTAGAGTGACAGAAGGAGTGAAAGACGAGGAAGATTTAACAGAAAAACAAGCAATTCAGAGAGGAAAGGGAATGACGAGACTGAGCGAAAAACTATAAAAGGGAGAGGAATAACTGGAAGAAGAAAAAGACACTTGCTTTAATGTATGGCAGAGAAAAACTAGGCATATGTGTTAATTTCTTTAGTAAGAGAATAGTCCCCAGTTCCAAGGGGAACGTGCCTACTTTTCGTCACCGATTTCGTTCATATCTATGGTATATGGAAGCCTTGGTTTAGAGCAAACCGCATTTTTTTGGCTCGGGTCGAGCGAGGCATGATCTGTCCATGCTAGTGTAGCTGCCACGCAACGGTAGATACAGCGGAAAGAGAACAACAAGGCGATATGAGGACCGAGGCGTCGAGTCCTTATGCGGAGACGGTTTGTGTTGTTTTTTGTGTTACTTACAGTGTAAATAAACCGAAATAATGCTCAGTACATTGTATTTATTAATATGTTCATAAAAAGAGATGAAAACAAAAGGTAAAGAAAAATTTGTGATTCAAACCATATTTCCAAGAAGGGATTATAAGTGTACACTAGAATTTTGTATATAAAAGTAGATACTTCTTCTATTTTACCGTTGACGGTTTACACGTGCTGGGGGGATATTCATCGTTAAACACAGGGGAAGGAGTATTTTTCTCGGCATCTTGCACATATTATAAATGCCGCACTTTTACAATTACGTATTTGTTTTAAAGTTTCTATAGAAAAACAGCTTGGTTTACATTTATAGAAGGCATAACCACGCGTAACGCATCACTTCGTCAAACAATGGAGAAGACAGCTGAAGGTGTACAATGGAATGTATTTGCATCAATCTCCTTGGGATGTGACTTCTTTTTCTCTCACGATGAGCAGTTTTAAAGCTTTTTGATCAAGTTCTTTAACTGACCATAAAAATAGACGTCGCAGGGGAGCAGTAGTAGAATGCATTTCGAGGGAATCATTTTAATACTGTCGTATAATTGTGGATTTGTTTGTCTTCCCCACGAGACAATTAACAGAAGAAATTTGTTCTGCACGTAGGGCTTCATCATATGAGTCAAAAAACTTTATATAAGGCTGTTGTAAGTTTCCCTGGTTTTGGCGAAGTAAAGACGGCATTCCTATATTTTGCGGCGTAATTACCCATGGTGTTTTAAATTCGCTGTACAAAATAACCAGTACAGCCACATATTGTAGGCAATAATTTTGCACTGTAGACGAGAAAGCTACTTCGTTAATTTTCTTCTTATGTGTAGTGTAAATAAGGTAAAAAGTGAAAAAAGAAGAGTATTTCACATACGGACTCGACCTCACGACCATGTGATTACCACACGGATCTCGGATTACCGTTTCACTGCCGGGAATCAGCGCTAACGCAAATGGCTGACGCCTCTCCGCCCCGCGCCATAAACGCTACTTCTTTTTTTATAAACGCTTTGTGATATGGAGCTCCCACTTGTGTCACTTTCACTTCTGGCCAAGACCTGCGTATGACATAAATTTGGATGAAATCGGTAATGGCGAATAGGGGCTATGCCCTTATTAATCAAAATGGCATGATTCAAATTTGTCTTTATGTTAATATTAGATGGTGATAATATATGTTGCATATTGCTTTATTGTCAAAATAGACGTAATAGGAAAGAAAGCTGACTTTTTTTCTGTAGGGCACAGTCACAAGAAAACAAAAATAGTGAAGATAAACACATTTCCACTTGATAAACACAAACAACGCCTTAGAAAAGATTCCACTGCAAACACTACAGAATGTTTTCACTGTCACCTTGCATAACACATTCTTTTTGAGATAATTGGCCCTCTTCATAATTGGAGACACTTTTGAATGCGGTTAGGCATACTCCTTACCAAGTTTGTCCAGGTTAGCCTGTGGAATATTGTCCCATTCCTCCACAGCGACCGATGGTGCGCTGTAAGGTCTCTGGTAGGACAGGAAGATTACAAACCACTTGTTTTAACATGATCCATACACTATCAACACAACTGAGATCTGGAGAATATGGAGGCCATTCCATCCAACCGATTCTGTGCTCCAGTAGGAAGGTGCTCAGAAGACTGTCATGAGGAGGGGGGGGCGTGCATTGTCGTCCATAAGCGTTAATGTTGCTCCAATATGTTCACCAAATGGAGCCACAACCCGTGCAAGGATGTCGTCCCAGTATTTCACACGAGTCAGCCCCCCAAGTAGTGGCGCAAGGGAGTGTCCTGCGGCCATACGTGATTCTGCCCCAAAACTTAACTGTGAATGTCGTGTGACTAGGGCCTCCCGTGAGGTCGACTGTTCGCGGGGTCCAAGTCTCTCGATTTGACGCCACTTCGGCGACTTGCGCTTCGATGGGCATGAAATGGTGATGATTAGGACAACACAACACCCAGTCCCTGAGCGGAGAAAATCCCCGACCCAGTCGGGAATCGAGCCCGGGCCCTTAGGATTGACACTGACCACTCAGCTACCGGTGGCGGACAAAACTTAACTGGATGGCCTTGATAAGGTGGCGGTCTAAGATACAGTTAGGGAGTAAACTGTGTCCTTGTTTCTCCACATAGGAATATCAGTATTCCCCGGGCGGAGAATGATACGGATCTCGTCAGAAAAGCGCGTTGTGTCCCGCTTCTGCACAAAGAGTGGTTTCGTGCCCATGCGACAGTGGCCTCTCTTTGAACACTATTTAGATAAGGAGCCTTGAGAGGTATTGTGGGACGCAGTCTCTGCTTATGGAACCTATTTTGTATAGTTCGTGTTGACACCTGCTCTCCTGCAGTTGTTTGGAACTATCGCCGTAGAAGTGTTCAAATGGCTCTGAGCACTATGAGTCATAACATCTGAGGTCATCAGTCCCCTAGAACTTAGAACTACTTAAACCTAACTAACCTAAGTACATCACACGCATCCATGCCCGAGGCAGGATTCGAACCTGCGACCGTAGCAGTAGCGCGGTTCCAGACTGAAGCGCCTAGAACCGCTCGGCCACCAAGGCCGGCCGTAGAAGTGTAGCATTGTGTTGAAGGTTCCTGCTTTCTGTTAGACCCAGATATGGGTCCCACACACCTGTTTTTCTTCTACGGCCACTTCTTTGATGATCGTCAACTGATGCTGTCGGAAGACACTTGTCCCATATTCTAGAGACTTTAATTTGGTTAACAGCGACGTCTACGTGTTTCATTCCCCGCTCCATCAGAGTGTCTGTATGAAGCCTCCGATTGTCGTCCGAACCATCCTGTAGCAACACAATACCTGTAATACACACAGCGCAAGTAGTGCAACGTTTAAAGGTGACTCGGTTGGCACAGACTACACAACTGCCTTCTCACGGTTTGAACATGGGCTGCTTCCGCTAGAATTACATTGCAAACCAACCAGTCTATTGAGAGCATCTTCTGGGTCGCAACGTGCAGTGTTTAAGTTTCGTCCATATGCATCATTCATTTTTACCATTGTAGAACAATGTCGTCCGAGTAGCGGACGAGCTGCGGAGGTTGCTGCGAAGCGGTTTGACGCGACGCACTGTGTGTGGTGTCGCAGGCTGTGCAGACGCGCCCAGTGCGAGCGGAAGCTGGCGGCGGCGGGCGCGGCGGCGGCCTCCGCGTCGGACTACGTGCAGCGCGCCCACCGCCTGCTGCCGCACGACGCCAGGCCGCCGGTGAGTACCCACCCGCTGCTGGAGGCAGCTCCAGCCAGCAGCAGCCGAACCTCTGCTGAGGCGCACCACTTTGCGTCTTCGTCTTCCACTTCTGCCGCGAGCGGAGAAATTTCGCGTTTTTTTTAAAATTATTTACGAGACCAGAATGAGATGTTCACTCTGCAGCGGAGTGTGCGCAGATATGAAACTTCCTGGCAGATTAAAACGACTCACGATCCGTCAGTTTTAATCTGCCAGGAAGTTTCATATCAGCGCACACTCCGCTGCAGCGTGAACATATCATTCTGGAAACATCCCCCAGGCTGTGGCTAAGCCATGTCTCCGCAATATCCTTTCTTTCAGGAGTGCTAGTTCTGCAATGTTCGCAGGAGAGCTTCTGTAAAGTTTGGAAAGAAGAAGACGGGGTACTGGCAGAAGTAAAGCTGTGAGAACGACGCGTGAGTCGTGCTTGGGTAGCTCAGTTGGTAGAGCGCTTGCCCGCGAATGACAAAGGACCCGAATTCGAGTCTCGGCCCGGCACGTAGTTTCAATTATTTACGAGTTTGCTACACTGAAAAGGAAAAAGAAATTGTTTTTATGTTACCTGGTGTATGTGCGTCCTCGAAATGACCTTGGCCACGTTCCCGCGCAAACTCACTAGGTGGCAGGGCTGTGTTTAGCAACACACTCTTTCGTTTCATCTACATATACATGATTACTCTGAAATTCACATTTAAGTGCTTGGCAGAGGGTTCATCGAACCACAATCATGCTATTTCTCTACCATTCTACTCCCGAACAGCGCGTGGGAATAACGAACACCTAAACCTTTCTGTTCGAGCTCTGATTTCTCTTATTTTATTTTGATGATCATTCCTACCTATGTAGATTGGGCTCAACAAAATATTTTCGCATTCGGAAGAGAAAGTTTGTGACTGAAATTTCGTAAAAAGATCTCGCCGCGACGAAAAACGTCTTTGCTATAATGACTTCCATCCCAATTCTCGTATCATATCTGCCACACTCTCTCCCCTGCTGCTCTTTTTTGCACCCTTTGGATGTCCTCCGTCAATCCCACCTGGTAAGGATCTCACAGCGCGCAGCAATATTCTAACAGAGGACGAACGAGTGTAGTGTAAGCTGTCTCTGTAGTGGACTTGTTGCATCTTCTAAGTGTCCTGCCAATGAAACGCAACGTTTGGCTCGCCTTCCCCGCAATAGTATCTATGTGGTCTTTCCAACTGAAGTTGTTCGTAATTTTAACACCCAGGTACTAAGCTGAATTGACAGCCTTGAGAATTGTACTATTTATCGAGTAATCGAATTCCAACGGATTTCTTTTGGAACTCATGTGGATCACCTCACGCTTTTCGTTATTTAGCGTCAACTAGCACCTGCCACACCATACAACATTCTTTTCTAAATCGCTTTGCAACTGATACTAGTCTTCGGATGACGTTACTAGACGGTAAATTACAGCATCATCTGCGAACAACCTAAGAGAACTGCTCAGATTGTCACCCAGGTCATTTATATAGATCAGGAACAGCAGAGGTCCCAGGACGCTTCGCTGGGGAACACCTGATATCACTTCAGTTTTACTCGATGATTTGCCGCCTATTACTACGAACTGCGACCTTCCTGACAGGAAATCACGAATCCAGTCGCACAACTGAGACGATACCCCATAGGCCCGCAGCTTGATTAGAAGTCACTTGTGAGGAACGGTGTCAAAAGCTTTTCGTAAATCTAGAAATACGGAATCAACTTGAGATCCCCTGTCGATAGCGGCCATTACTTCGTGCGAATAAAGAGCTAGCTGCGTTGCACAGGAACGATATTTTATTAAACCATGCTGATTACGTATCAATAGGCCGTTCCCTTCGAGGTGAGTCATAATGTCTAAATACAGTATATGCTCCAAAACCCTACTGCAAACCGACGTCAATGATATAGGTCTGTAGTTCGATGGTTCTTGGCGCATTAGTTACGGTGACATAATGGATGCTGATTGTGAGCAAAGAGTTCTGCGTTAAGCTCGGGAAAACCGCTAGTGAAACCTGGACAATGATTACGCAAACATATGCAGGCGAGGCACTTTCAAGAAGTCGTGCTTTCGAGTGGCACAAAAGGTTTTTTCGAGGCAGATATTCGCTGCAAGACTCTCCCAGAGCTCGTCACCCATCTACAGCATATAACGATGCAAACGTGGATCGTGTAAGGCATTTATTGCAAGAATGCCGTCATGTAATTGTGCGTGCGATACCGAAATAACTTAATTTGAATAATGATGGTTGCCATAAGGTTTTACGCGAAGATTAATGCAAAACTCATCTCTCACACACTAACAGACGAACAGAAAGAGGAAGTACGAAGAATTCCTGCGGAACTACTGAACAGAACCAGACGTGAAACCTCATTTCTCTCCAAGATTATTGATGGAGATGAAATTTGGTGCTACCAGTATGACCCTCACACGAAGCATTATATTGTTGAATGGCGGAGTTCTGCATCGCCAGAGTCGAAAAAACTCAAACCACAACCTAAGGGACCAAAGACAATGCTGATAGCATTATTTGATAATAAACGATTAGTTCACTATGCTTATATTCGTCTAGGTCAAACAGCGAACCAAACTCTTTACATCGAAGTCCTGAAACGTTTGTGACAGGCAATCCGACATCACCGCCATGATTTGTGGCATTGTCAGGACTGGTTCTTACGGCATCACTATGGAACACCATCTGTTACCGAGTATATCTGGCCAGACATTCCGTTATTATCATCCCACATCCGCTATACTCGCCTGACCTCTCGCCTTGGGATTTTTTCTTGCTTCCACAAGTTAAAGGGCGGCTGACAGAATGCTTCATCAAGCCATCGCAGAGATCCAGCGTGCTATAACAACTGAGCTCATAGGCATCGCAGTTGAAAATTCCCTTGCTTGCTTCCAAGACCTCTAGAAGCGTTGGCAACTGTATATCGATGGCCGAGGGGACTACTTCGACAGGAGTAAATGAAATTACTTGGTAAATGTAATTTTCTATTTTTTTAAAAAGTCTGTTCTGAAACTTTTCTGACATGGGGAAATGTGAATCGTTCAATGAATGTCGAATAGCACCCAGTAAGTTATACTGAGCGGTGAACGTTCGAAGCAGTTAATAGACAAAAGGAGCGAATGTAATGCAGGAACGTATTTAGCCTTTCTAGATTACGTAAATGCCTTCGGTTATGTAAATAACTGCAGACACCGGATATCAGTCGGCCGTTCCCACCTGATTAACATGGACGCGCTGCTCAAGTGACTTGACAGGTCTCTGCCACGTGATTATTACAGGTACATATGTCTGCGGTGGTCCAGTGTTCCGCCGTTATCAGAGATTTATGTGGATGGAATGAGGACTCTGTAACAAAGATTAGTTTCTTGTTATACCTCACTAAGACTGAAAAGCAGCTTGCGTTATCAGTGGAGTCAAGCATGGAGAACCCACAATGGCCCAAGAACTGTAATGAAATTAATCTTCATATGGAAATAACACTCACTTATTTCGTTTGATAGGACAATATCGCAGCTGCCTAAATATCGACATTCACTTTTCTTGGGCACCACTGGTAAATAAACTGCTTGTTTAATCAGACGAAACACGCCAACATAGGTGACATCCTTCTTAATAACAGCACAGTAAATACAATAGGAAGAATTTCTGTTTCACCGCTGGAGCATTCTAAGCCCGCATTCATTTATGGTGTAGATTTGTGGAAACTGCTGGCTGCAGCTCTTGAATGTTACGTTCCTAAAAACTTGGAAGACTTTTTCATGATTTATTTTTCCTTCCTTCTGTTAAAAATGTATCTGTCCTCTAATCTATCGCCTTCTAGAGAAAAATTCAGTATTTCGATCTTACTGACGATTACCGTCAGAACGGAGATTTAAGACTTCACCTCAGCATGTGCACAGCGTTAGCATCTGTAAAACCATCGGACGTAAGTAATGGCTGAGTTGAGATTCATGCGCATGCTCCTGATAACGAAAGGCTCCCTCAGTTTTTGACTTTTTTGTGTATACCTGACTGTAGACGGTGATATTCCAATCGCAGTGTGGAAATGACATGGAAAAATCCATCCAACGGCGGATGCCATTGAAGCGTAGCACAACAAAGTAAATAATATTATTGGAAACCACACTAAAAAAAAAAAACTACTTAGTGAAATGCTTGAAGAAGGAAAAGAGGCTCATAATGTGCATCTGCATGAAGTGGAAATGAATATCGAAGGAAAGAAGAGGAAGAAGAAGTGCTTGAAGACGGACAACAGGATAGAGACAGCTGTAAAAAATTATAAAGTGGGTGGCTACTTTAGGTCCTGCTTTAAAGCTATTGCCCCCATTCCGACACTGGACTGAAACCTGTTCACAAGAACTATATTGAAAAGTTGTGAAAGGTACCGAGTCTTCACAGAACACTTGGTTAAAATTATTAATTATACTGAAGAAACATTATCAAATTTAATTTTAAGTTATATTAATAAATAAAATGTAATTCAGTTCTACAATAAAAACGATGAATAATATGTAAAAGAATTGTGAATTATTCGTCGTTGATACCGGTAATTTCCCACAGTAATTAAAGCGTTTAAAAAATAAAGATGATATAATACATACAAAAAAGAGTTTCTTTACTGTTTATCTTAAATATAGTCTAAATTGAAGTGATCTAGACTTTAACCATCTTTTATACTTTTCGTATTTTTCGATGTTCACAATAACTTTTTATGTGGCTGTGTAGAGTTTGTGTGTCTCTGTTTAATTTATATTGCACTTATACTTGTTTCTTTCGTATATTTTTCTGAAATTATCTATCATATTAGGTAAGTCGAAAGAATCATTACCACCACGAAATTGACACCGAAAAAGACATGGCGGTGTTTAACACGAAAGAGGTAAAGTGTTCAAATAAAAGCCCTGTTTTCTAGTACATAAACGACTAGAAAGCATTGTTTCGCCTCAGAATTTGTCTGAAATAACGGTTCATGCATCCATGCATGTCTTCGTCTATACATTTATAAGAAAAAACCTTCTCCCTTAGACAGAATTTTTAAAAAACAGTTTAACACAACACTCTTAGATAGCCTAAGTCTATGCAGTAATAACTATAGAGGGTGATTTAGCCGCCCCTACCGATGTAATTTTATGCAGCCTGAATTGTTATTTCTTGTCTTCGAAAACCACGAGCGAAATTTCATATTCTCACGCTCGCGAAGCGCAAACTGTCAGTTCTTCATATAAAAATGGACAGGACCTTCTGTAGAAAATATCCGCAGTTAAAATTTGTTCTAGGACACGTTTCAGCTGGTAGCCGTAGTTTTCGACTTATTCAAGAAAACTTACTTAAGTGACCTCACACTCAACCCCCATCGACAAAAATCTCTGTAGTATGTTGTTGATGGACTCCCTCCTACGAATGTACAAAAATTACTAACTGTACGATTTACTACGAATTATTTCCAGCATTTGACCTTTCTGACCTTCATTACTGACCTTACTACGACATCAGCTTAACTGAGCACTTAGAAATTATAAAATTGACGTTTTTGTAAATTTTACCTAACAATTTTGTGAGTTATTAACAGCATAAAATAGTCAATGGCATTGTTGTATTCGCCATGCACTCTCACTACGAAACTACTGTGCTTGTAAATGTTAAGTCTGGGATTGAATTGTCAACGTAATTAGTTTTAGTGTAAATCTTACAAAAGTCGTTTCTCTTTCATTACCCGGAAACGTTCAAATTAATGGTGATAAAGAAATAGCCGACTATGCTACAAACAGTAAAGGAAACAAAAGAAAAATTCGGAGTAGGTATTAAAATCCATGGAGAAGAAATAAAAACTTTGGGGTTCGCTGATGACATTGTAGTTCTGTCAGAGACAGCAAAGGACTTGGAAGAGCAGTTGAAAGGAATGGACAGTGTCTTGAAAGGAGGATATAACATGAATATGAACAAAAGCAAAACAAGGATATTGGAATATAGTCCAATTAAGTCGGGTGATACTGAAGGAATTAGACTAGGAAAGGAGACACTTAAAGTAGTAAAGGAGTTTTCCTATTTGGGGAGAAAAATAACTGATGACGGTCGAAGTAGAGAGGATATAAAATGGCAATGGCAAGGAAAGCGTTTCTGAAGAAGAGAAATTTGTTAACATCGACAATAGATTTAAGTGTCAGGAAGTCGTTTCTGAAAGTATTTGTATGGAGTGTAGCCATGTATGGAAGTGAAACATGAACGATAAATAGTTCAGACAAGAAGAGAATACAACCTTTGAAATGTGGTGCTACAGAAGAATGCTCAAGATTAGATGAGTAGATCACATAACTAATGAGGAGGTATTGAATAGAATTGGGGAGAAGAGGAGTTTGTGGCACAACTTGACAAGAAGAAGGGATCGGTTGGTAGGACATGTTCTGAGGTATCAAGGGATCAGAAATTTAGTATTGGAGGACAGCGTGGCGAGTAAAAATCTTAGAGGGAGACCAAGAGATGAATACAGTAAGCAGATTCAGAAGGATGTAGGTTGCAGTAATTACTGAGGAGTTAAGAAGCTTGCATAGGATAGAGCAGCATGGAGAGCTGCATCAAACCAGTCTCAGGACTGAAGACCACAACAACAACAACATGCTGATAGCCAATAAATAGAGACAAAAACGGTCGAATATTGGGAATAGTTCGCTTAGTCGGATATTTTCGTACATTGTTAGGAGGGAGTGCTACGAGCAAGAAATAGACTGGTGAAGAATGAGTGTAGGCGTGAAGGCGCATTTACAGGTCACTTCTGACATTTTTCTTGAATAGCTTTAAAACTGTGGCCTACAGCGTAACGCATTCTCGTACAAAATTTAAGTACCTTAAATTTTCTAACAATATATCCTATTCATTTTTTCTGTACTCTAGTACAGCGAGCGACAGAACACGAAAAACTTACGCATGGTTAATGAACGTTGCGGGTGACATAAAAGGACAGCGGTAGTGGTAGCTGAATGACCCTGTATATAGGCTACACTGAGGTGACACAAGTCATGGGTTAGCGCTATGCACATATAAAAATTGCAGTATTATCGCGTGAACACGGTACCAAAGGACAGTGATTTGGTGGAGCTGCCATTTGCACTCAGGTGATTCATGAGAAAAGGCTTCCGACGTCCTTACGGCCGCACGACGGGATTAACCACTCTGAACGCGGAATGGTAGTTGAAACTAGACCCATGGGACTTTCCATTTCGGAAATCGTTAGGCAGTTCAATATTCCGAGATCCACAGTGTCAAGAGTGCGTCGACAAGACCAAATTTCAGCCATTACCTCTCACTACAGACAATGCAGAGGCCGACGACCTTCACTTTACGACCAAGAGCAGCAGTACTTGTTTTGTAAATAAAACTGCCTTTTCCTGCTGCCAGTTGCTTTATTTATCCCATACGGGTTTCGCCTTCTCCTGTTCTAAAGCCTCATCAGTGGGATCTATAACGATACAGTTTTGTTAGTTATAGATTATCAAACAGTTCACTTAAAGATTTTTTGTAAAAAAAGTAATATAATCACATCTTTGTGTGGAAGGCAATAACACAAAGATGTGATTATATGGCAGTGATAAAAGTGGTAGTGCGACTTCCAGACCAGATGTGAGGAAATGCATATCAGCAAATCGTAAGTAATTACCTTTTTTACAAAAGATCGCGAAGTT